>NC_085046.1:22870969-24285969 GCF_963662255.1 Cinclus cinclus | reverse complement strand
AAGTGTTTTTCTGTTTGTGATTTGTTTTTTTTTAATTTTTATTTTCCTTCTCTAGTTTTGCTTAATTTTTAAAGAAACTTAGTGAGAATTTCAGTGGGGAGTTCCCATATGACTGCTCCTCCTTCCTTATACACGCTTAATTTGAATTTTTGAAAGAAAACTTGGGGCTAATGAAGTACAGCACTTATATTTTTGAGTGAGAAGGTAAAACAGTCCATCAGAAAAGAAATCACTGCTGGTATGCAAAACCAACCTGCACTATGTTCATAAAAAAATCTTGAAGAAATGAAACAGATGTTTTTGGCAATGGCAAGTACTCAAAATGCCATGAGCTTGTATATGTGAATGGTATGGCAGGCATTCAAACAGAAGAGTTCACTTCGCTAATACAGCCAAAATCAAAAAAAAGCCAAGCATGCTTTAGTAGAAAGAAAGCATTAGTTGTGGCAGAGCTGAATGCTTTACAGTGTGCTTCTCTTAAATACCTAGAGGTGGTTCTGGGGATATACCAATGCTCTGTAACAAAGCTTCTGTCTCTCTTCTTTTACGGTCTAGGTCAGAATCTTCCTGAGCTGGCTCCTTCTTCTGCTGTAGATCAGCCTGAGTTAAACCAGAAAAAACCAGAAAATTTTATTTTATATATAATCATCTCTACAACTATATGTGCGAAAATATGTGTATGAACTACTACTTAGGTACAATTTCAAATTATTTTTTATACTTTTAGGTAATGTATAACTTAGATCATTTATACTGTATATATCAGTATTTTTCCCTAAATGGATGGTAAAACTGGTCTTTGCAAAGATATTTGCAAGAATTTTTACAGGACAATGATGGAAATTTTCTATGTCTCAATCATTTGGTGCAACTCATTCAACTAACATAAAAGCTGACCATAGAACAGCAGGTAGCATTACCCTGAACAAAACTGGCCCTTTCCTACTTTGGATCAAGAATAAAATTTCATTGCATTTCAGTGATGTAGCTTAAGGTCCTACATTTGGTCCCAAGCACTTGTTGGGAAAAGAAATGCTTTCTCATTAACTTCAGTATCCAAGAGGTGCAAAGGAAAGAACTGATATCTCTAAACTAGGACTTGGGCAGCCCTTGGCCCACTAAAAGTCCACAGGACCCTTCCCTCTCTGCTATTTCTACCTCCTTGGAGCTTCCATACATTAGCCTTCTTCCACTCTGATCTATGAGCATCTAAAAACAGTAGAAGAACTTGCATAAGCCAGAATTCCAAAATGTGGTTGCCCTTTCTGCTGAAACCAGTGCTGGAAAAGAGGACTTGTACAGTTCCTCAGAATGGTATTGATCTTGGTGCAGGCACAAGAGAAAACCTGGGAATTCAGAAGCATCCCTATGTTCTCCAGTTTGGAGACAGCAAGAAAACCTTGATTTTATAGTCAAGGCTCAGGCATATTCCTGTGCTCAACTCTTTCCATGAACCATCTCACAGTATGTAGGGCTGCAGGCAGTTCTCCTGCACCAGTGTCAATGGCCAAACACCTTTCTGATTGTCAGCCTTCACCCTGGGACCCACCTGGCACCACAGCACAGCCCATTTACACAGTCATGCACAGAAGCATTATCTGCAGACATGGTCCCGCAAATGGAAATGTTTCAACCACCATAAGTTCTCCACAAGGAAAAAAGTCAGTCAGGGGACAAAGAGAAAGGACCAAATAGCTCCCTCGAGCCATTAGCTTGGCCCCCTTCCCTCTAGTTCTTTACTAATGGACACTGAAAGTGTTACCATTTAAAGTTCTGCTTATGGAGCACTTCCCCAGTGAGTCAGGGAGCCTGTAACTCCAGTAACCCCTGTAACTGCACAAATGTGGCTCAAATGAAAAAAAAGATTAAAAAGACAGCCAAAACTGGAATGCTGATTTCTTGGATCACATCACATTTCCACAGTAATTCCATGAAATTCATGTACAATATTAAAGTGTCAGTTTAAAAGGAAACCAGTTATTAGTAAAGGATAACAGGTGCTTTAAACTATACTAAGTGTTGACATTTGAAGGAAAGGAAGCATAATCACTTAATGCTTCTCTGACTTTGCATGAAAATGAATATCCACTCCCTGTCAATTCTCACCTCTATTCCACTAAGTGACTGAATAAAAAGAAGTACAAATCCCTTAATGATAAACCTAATGCATATTGTCAAAGACAAATAAACTAATATGTCAATCACACTTTAACAGAACTGAAAGATGCACCCATGCCAGAAGATGAAAATGCAATTGCAATTATGTTTTACTTTACTGGAGAATAATAATTGTAAATCTGTTACCTTAGATAGTAATCAAACTAGTCCTCAGAGTACAAAAACACATATTTAGATTGTAATGGCTTGAAAAAAATGTGAGTCCTCTTTCTGCCTTTCCCCACTCTCCACTCCCTTTCCATTGAAGGAGAGACCAGGAAAAAGCATTGTGGCAAATCAATTTTTCTTTCTGCATACACATGCACATCATGTTGTCTAAACTGTTGTCATTTGACAGTACTTTGGTTTTAAAAGCAATTCCCACGCCCCAACATTCTTGACTAAAAATAAGCTCTTTGATTTTAAGGTTAGTCTGACGTGGGTTTGAGTATCTCATTCCACATGACTGATACCTTGGGGCACACAGTATTGAGATGTCAAAACCTCAGCAAGCCCCTTGTGCAAGCATGAGCTATCTAAAAGGTGGTTTTGCAACTTTACCTCTTTTTTCTTCCTTTCTTCCTCCTTCCGTTTCTTTTCTTCTCTTATCTGAGCCAAACGTTGTTTTTTGCGTTCAAGTTCTGCTTTTAAATCACTTTTGTCTGACATTTTGACTCTTCTAGAAACAAAAAATATGGAAATCAAAGTGAAAATTGAATGATTATCCTATTTACTGAAAAAAGATAGTTAATTAAACGAAAAGAAGTACTTCTAAAACTGCAACAAATATATTTCCATATAAACACTGATCCTTGGACTACACTGACAGTATAGAAAGTGGAATATTTTCTTCATAACTTTTATTTCAAGAAAATAGACCAGAATATCACCAAATGTGGAATATATTTTAGGACTGCCTCTACTATAAAATTACCTTTGTGAAGTAAACCTACTGCTGTTCAAAATATAGCTTTAATGCTTTCAAAGTTAAGCTAAAGCCTTTTGATTTCCATGATCTTCAGCAGCTCTGCCAGACTGCAGAACTCAGATCCACAAATAGATTTCAAGTGCCAGAATCAGAGCCACCCCAAACAGCCCCATACTTCTTAGACCAGTAATAATTTTACTTCCAACAAATGGAAACAGGAGAGCTTTTGCTTCTGCAGGTGCTTTGCAGAGCTGCCAGGCAGGATCCCTTGTTCCACCAACACAGTCCCACACAGACCATCAGTTCACTCTCAGTATCCTTCTCACATTCACCCCTTCAGCAAGCACTCTCACCAAGCTGCGACCTATCCTGCCCAGGAATCCCCTCCACCCTTTCCAGGGAAAGCTGGATCATTCCCCCAAGAAGCTGCAGACAAGGCACAAAACCAGGCAACCCAGCAAATTGGAGATTCTCTCTAATGAAGCAGCACATTGCCTTTCCAATAGTCTTGTGTTCAGACCATCTTTTCAAGAGGCAGAAGGCATGCCTAACACTCCTAATTTGATGCCATCCCCGCAAACTTGGCAGAAACATTTCTTCTGAAATACGGAAAGACCTCTTCCACCATTTAAACCCACTTTTCTTTAGAACAGTAATATGAAGCCACAAATATTCTTTGTCTTTTAAATCTCTGTCAGACTTTGCTGACGTACATGAACCTTGACAATGAAGGGTAAGGAAATAAAGTCATGCTATACAGATATAGAGCCAGATCTTTAAAGAAGATATGATACCAATCTTTTTCTACAGTTTTAAACCCCCCCCCCAGTATTGCACAAATCCGTAACTTCAGTCACAGATTATTTATTGATTTACTAACAACGTAATCATTATGAACGGTAATCTAACTGTATCAATACTGATTTTCATATTAGGACTTTGTTTCAAAGACAGTTCTGAGTAACATAGACATTCACAAAAAGAGTTAACTGTGCCTTTCCTGTTCACACATCACCGACCATATCCTCTGCTGCAACTCAAAATCAATCAGATCAATGGCAGTGCCATGTACACACAATGGAAGTCTATTGTTCACTGGATGCATGGGAAATTTGAATGTCAACTCTCCGTTAGTACAATGAGAACTCTGCTCATATTACTGACTGGATGGGTGGATAACCAGAAAGTAAAATTATCTGCTAAAAATTACAGGGCACTTTCACCCATCATGAATTTTACTGCAGACATTGGCTTCCTCCTCAAAATGATAAAAGCGTAGTTAGCCAGTGACATAGAGGATATTGCCAACAAAACATCACCTGCACATTAAGCACAATCTCAGCCTCAAATGCTTTGTTGTCTTTGCAAGCATTTTCCTTAAAGGAAAGAATAGAATAGAATAGAATAGAATAGAATAGAATAGAATAGAATAGAATAGAATAGAATAGAATAGAATAGAATAGAATAGAATAGAATAGAATAACATTTGGGATCAGACCAGGAAACCATTTAATGAATAACACAGGCATAAGAGCAGCTCAAACTCCAGCTCACAATGTCACAGATTCTGCCCTTAAGCAGAGCTGCCCATGCTAGCAAGGCATCCTTCAGAGGCCAGGGGAGTGTGGTTCAATCCACAACAGCTGTCAGCAAATGGTGCACTAGGAAGGACAGCTGCCAACCAACAGGACCACTGGACACACTGGCTGCATGTGGAGGACCACCATTTCTTTATTCCTCCACTACTCTCACCCTATCCATAATAGTATTGCTATCAATCAGAAAAAATCAGAACTGTCAGAAAAAAATTGCATTTGATATCAAGAAAACTAAGCAGTAGCACCTTAAACAACATTAATCTGTGTGATCAGCTGACATCAGTGAGTTATTTTTACATGAAAAATGCCCAGAGAAAAAAACAAGCATTTTAATGGCAGTGCAGGTAGTGTTTTGCCTACCAATGTGTTCAGGATTTCTATGTCTCTCTAAGATATGGTTGAAATCCCATTTGAAGTAATTTTCCTAATCTGCTCCACACATTTGAATTCTGAGTATGAAGTCACACCTCAGAGCCCTTTGGACTAGATAGAGGTTTTGCATCCTTTTAGTTCTGCAGTTTGGCAACAGAGAGAGAACTCCTGTTTCTATGCAAAAAATATGCAAATGCATTTTAAGGCTACTGACAGAAACCCTGAGGGTTTGGCATCCCTTTCAAGCTGTTTGTCAGATATCAATGAATGGCTTTCTAAAAATTCAGTCCCTTAACGTCAGGGAAGCTAACTAGCTTTTCCCCTGATTAGAGCATCAGCAGTTTAGTGCCTGGCCCCTTTTTTACAATGCTCCAGTCAGGGGGACCAAATCCTATTATAACTTTGCTCTATTTTTAACAAGATACAACAAAGATGATGTATTAAATTTCTTTCAAAGAATGTTGCCAGAGCTCAGTTATACACTTTCATCCTGAATATATTGTAGTCATGCCTGAGCCCCTCAGAGAGTTTACCAACCTGCAGACTGGCTGTTTACAATTTTACCACAAATTGAACACCAAGGGTATGTAACCACCTTTCTCAGATGCCAGCAAGCTGGTAGCAAGCAAGAAGGCAAATGTACTTGTCACTCTGCTTGGCATTAACCATGGAGTTAACACTGTTCATTACTGGGAGCAAATTTCTAATAAATGCAATTCTGAGTGCCAGAAGGCATGCCACACCAAGAGAGATGAAGGCAAACAGTAAAAGAGATTTACTTTTAACATTCTCTGTGGTGCAGAATGACAGCCCAAGGCTTATGCACAACCTAATCTCTAGCCTGGGAGAAAGCACTGGCCAGAGGAATCACTAAGGAGCACATTGTGTACTGAAGTAATTAAACCCCCTGTGTGGGAGAAGGAACACATAGGAACAAACACACTGAATGTTCAGTAAGCGTAGAAATAATTATCATAGCAGGGCAACAGCCTGGGGCTCCCCTCTTTAAGGGAAATGAATAATCTTAGATCTTCAATCTTAGATCAATTTTTATTTGTTTGGCCCAGTTTGTCATGGTTTTAAAAAGGGAGAGAGTCCTCCCACTCCAGAACAGCTTACCACACATGCTAGCACAGGTTCTTGTTATCAGGACCTTGCACAGAGAGCACCTGCCTGAGCTCCCAATAGTTGTAGGAAATTCTCTTTCCTTTGAGATATGGAAGAAAGAAGCTGGCTCCTCATAGCATGCCTTTTAATGAAATGGAGTGCTCCATTTGAAGATGTCAGTTTTTCCCATGTGCATTAAACATGTCTCAGAGTCCCCTCTTGGGCTTGGAAACACAGTTAATTACACTTGCACACCAGATCCAGCACAACAACAGCTACCCAGGAGGGCTGTGTACATGCAGCACTGCCTTCCAGGGACTGCTTTCTGGGACTTCACCATCTACTGCCTTAGCTCACAGCACCCTGGGTGCCCATAGCATACACGCACAGCTATCCCTACCATCAGAACAGCTAAAACCAAGAGTCTGGGTATTCTAGGATGTGATACCACTTTTCCTGCATGCTTTTGCCAAGCTCATCTAAAAAGGAACTTAAATTTCCAAATCTGGTAGCACATTAAAAAAGTCTACAAATTTTACTGCTTTTTGGTGTTTGCAGAATTTTTACATGCTGTTCATTCACTAGGCTGCACTAGAGTAGAAATTTTCCAAAAGGAGTAGCAATTTTACCCTTCACGAGCCTTGAGGTCTTTCCTGGTTTGTGACTTTCTGTGTTGTCCTTTTTATTATTGTCTCCATTGAAATTACCAAAGGGGTTAATTAAATACTGCTACATATGGCATTAGTCATCCTATATAACTAATTATAAATAATTGATTCATTAATATACTTCTCCAAAATAAATAAGCAGCATCTAGCATTTAGAGATGCTGTACATGTACTATTCATATGCCTTCATAAATAGCCAGTTACTTGAGTCCAAAACTGCAAAATGTATTCATGTGAAATGCAAAGGATGTTGCACAATAAAATATATTACTCAGTGGTTTTGGTTTTAAAGAATGGGTCTACAGAGTGGGAGTACTACTACTATTGAAACTCTGACATATGAAGTGTTCCAGTGGAAAAAAATGATTCATTTCTATAGTGTATTGTATTTATGTCTACTTGATACAAATTAGCATCTTTCCTACAGTTAGGAATATTACATATTTTTACAATAGAAAAAAATTCCCATGAGATCTATCTATGACTTCCACAAATGTGACGTGTGCATGCAAAGTATAAAACTGTACAAAGCAGATAAACAGCTTTGGTCTGCAAGAAACCAGAGGGAGTTGCTACCCTAGTGTAAATGCATTCTAATACATTGCATTCATTTGAAAATAATGTTTGAAACACACTTCAAATGGGCAAGAGGGGCTAGAAGCATCTCAACAGCAATTTTTAAATAAACATGAGTGCCTCTTTTCATCATGCATCAGAATTTGTACTTGACTTCAGTCGAATAGCATAAATAATTTTGCTAAATGGGAATATCAGTGTTTACGAAATCACAACAATGAGCAAATATTTGCAGCTGCAAAAACTCAGCATTTGCAGTATTTAAAGGAATCTCCCATGTGTGATGAATTCAGGAAAACACCAAGTAAATTTTGAGAGACAAAGTATTCTTTCTATATAACCTTGAGGCAAAACAGTCAGGCTTTTTGCACTGCATCTCTGCATTTAGCTATAAATAAAAATGGTTGTCAAGTGTTACATTTCAGGGAATGTACCATTTTTATCCTTCAGCTTCTGAACATTTCTTGCAGAAGGGCAAAGGTCTTGTACTTTGTTCTGTAAAGGTTTACAAATCATAAGCATCCAGAGATTTGGTTCCGTGCTTCCTCCTGGTTGCTATGCAACAGGTCAGCACATCTCTAGCCTATTTATTTTGATGTTGACAGAGTGTAAGATTTGCACCCATAACTGCTCATTTACACATCCCTTACAATATATTACCATTTAATCTTTTCACTCTTTTTCTTCCATAATGTCCCTACTACAAAATGAAACTCAGTTTCAGCAGAATTGTAGGGTCCCCACAAAGCAGTATGTGAGCAGAACTCTACTACTGCCCATTCTTCCAGGAGTAGAGTCAAAGAAGCAACACCTTCTTATCATCCCTTCCTCTCATGCTCCTTTAGTCTTTTAAATTTACCATAATCTTTTCAATTCCAACAAACCTAGTGCCACGGGAGAGCCATCAAGGTTAAGGGAAGAAACTGCTGGCAACAACTCACTGGAGATGAGCAAGAAACACACGACCTTCCAGCAAGGAGCAGAATGAACTCAAGGACTCATACTAACATGTCACTCTAGCAAAACTGCTGCATGTTTTGCACCAAATATGCTCCCTTTATATTGAATTCCACAGAACCAACAGCATATATCACCTCAAAGAAAACTGAATTTTAAATAGGTATTTTCGAATGTCTTGGATTTCTTTCAATAAGTATTAATGAGCACAGTTATAGCTACACAATGATCTCAGATGTGCAGCAGCCAATATTGTACTTCCTGGGGATCTGACTGAGGAATTGTGCCCTGTGAATCTGTTTCAAAGAGCAAGTGTTTTTAACAAAGCAACTACTTGCATGCTTGACAACATTTAGATCTTGTAGAATAGAAGATTCCTGAGCACTCTCGGTCACTGCCCTTCTGTCTGTTATCTTTTAGTCTTTGGCTGCAGTAACACCCAGGACTCTATATGTGTCTCTGTATATGGGTGGGAATGGACATGAAAAAATAGCAAATTCTGTGACTCTACATTCCCCACACATTAACTGGTCTTTGTTGTTACCCTGTGTTATTTTCTGTGAATTTCCCAGCTTGCTCCAGAGAGGAATTGCAGGATGAACAGATCAAGAGTATGCAGCCCTTCTGAGAAGGACTTGGGGGTGCTGGTGGATGAGAGCTTGGACATGACCCAGCAATGTGCACTCACAGCCCAGAAACTCAAACATGTCCTGGGCTGCACCAAAAGCAGCGTAGCCAGCAAGGTGAGGGAGAGGATTCTGCCCCTGTGCTGTGCTCCAGTGAGACCCCACCTGGAACTCTGCATCCAGCCCTGGGGTCCCAGCACAGGAAGGACGGGGATCTGTTGAAGGGAGTCCAGAGGAGAGACCACCAAATTGATTAGAGAGATGGAGTACATCTCCTGTGAGGAAAGGCTGAGAGATTGGGATTTGTTCAGCCTGGAAGAGAGTGGGCTTTGGGGTGACCTAATTGCAGTTTTCCAGTACCTGAAAGGAGCCTACAAGAAAGAGAGAGAGACTTTTTATAACAGCATGAAGGGACAGGGCAAAGGGAAAGAGATTCAAACTGAAAAAGAGTAGATTTAGATTGGCTGTTGGGAAAAAATCTTTTACTATGAGGGTGGTGAGGCACTGGAACAGGCTGCCCAGAGAAGCTGTAGATGCACCATCCCTGGAAGTCTTTAAATGCCAGGTTGGATGGAGCTCTGAGTAAAAGGTGTCTCTATCCACTGTAGGGGGCTTTGATCCCAAAGGTCCCTTTCAACCCCAGCAATTCTGTGATTCTGTGACCTAGTAGGATAATTTAAACGTGTTTTCTGACATTAAAAGACAACCAAATGCAAGCTGTAAATTGGTAAGATTTTAGAAATGGATAATGTGAGAGAGGTAACAATCTAAACCTCAAGCTGCAGGTCACTTATCTAGCAAATTCAGAGCCCTGTATTTCACGTCTTTGATTTAAATTTCTTTTGTATGTATTACTTATACAATTACCAGATGTCAATGATATCAGCTGCTACCATTGCTATGACCTCTTCTTCAAAACCTATATAAAATATCCTGTTCATCGTAAGAGTACCAAAGTGCCTACCAGGGATAAATTTAATGATTTACTAAAACCTAACATCAAATTTTACTTCAGGATGTCTGCTAGTCTCTCCTGAAGTGGAACAAAGACTCATTTTTTCTATCCTGAAAATATTTCAGCCATTAAAACGAGTACTTTCATTCCATATGGAGGGCAAAACTGACCCCTCTGACTTTTCCACCCTCCTCCTAGATAACCCTAACGGTACATGGCCAGCAAAGTGATACTTAAAGCCATTTACCCAAACATGAAAAATGCATGCTCTAGTGTCTGCTTCTTAACCCAGTTATGACAACAGCCAGAGAGACATCAAAGAACAAGCTATGCTGCCATCACACAGATTTTTCTGGAAGACTTACACAGATACCGTTTCCTTCCTATAACAAAATATGTTTTGCTTTGCCACTGATGTCTGTAAGGATGTAACTAGGTTAAAAATATTACACAATGATTTCAGCTCTGAAGTCAAGACAGCTAAAGATATAGAAAACAGGCTGTAAGAAATACACAGAAAATTCTCAAAAAGTAGAATAAACAATACTGCCATTCTCTTTGTACTTCCCAGGGTTTATCTGGCAGTACTAATAGAGATGAATGCTCAGAGCCTGCCTGAGCCAAATATCCTTGTTGACTGACAGAAGAGAAGAAATGTATGTCCAGACAACAAGGCAAGATGATAAAAGCAGATGTCTAACAGCATAATTTAAAGGACATATGCAAAGAATTTGAATATGAAAGAGGATGATGAATCAATAAATCTGTGTCTTCCATTTATCTTTTCTGTGGTTAAAGCGCTCCACCAAAATAGGAGAAACATGTTTTGGGGGTTGTTTATTTGTTTGTTTGTGGTTTGTTGGGGGGTTGGACTTTTTTTGTCTTGAAAAGACTGAAATACACATTCCTAGGGTGACTGTTGGCTAATGAGTGACAAGGACTGGAGGAATGGAGATTGCATTCTTAATCATTGAAGCTATTTTTTATTAATTTCTTTTCTGCAAAGATTCACTTGACCAGAAGAAGAGATGCGAGAGCGAACATTAATCCCTAACAGAGGCCCCTGGACTGTAGTCTTTGTTTCAGGGTTAGTTTATATTATACATAGTGACTGTTTAGTTTACAATACAATGCTGTATTTAGTATCTGGAGCCAAACACTACTCTCTCTTCCTGAGTGTTTGAAGCAAGGTGCTGAGGAGTCCTTCCTATTTCTCCCACATTCTCTGTTGCATCCAAAGAAACTTTAATACTTTAGACTTATGTGAAGCAGCTTCAGCAGGGAAGACTGGAAAGGTACTTAGTGCAGAAGACATACAGGCTGCTGGTCAGAGCACAGATGAAGGCAAATATCTCTTTAGGCAAAAGCAAAAATTACCTGAGACTCCTTTACTTTAGATGAGTCCCATTGAAACCAGGCTCCACTAAAAGCAGGAGCAGATGCTGTCATCTGCAGCTCAGCATGGAATACACAGTCTGGCAGGTAGGCTTCAGGAATGTGAACTAGATGGAGCAGCCTCACAGAGACAGAGAGCAGACACCTGGGCTATTGAGTCTGGGGGCTCACAGGTAAGAACACATTAGAAAAGGGTGGAAAAGGCAAAAAAAAAGTGAGTTTTGAGAGACTGCCTGTGCTTCAGTAGCTAGGTTAGAGCCAAGCTGATTTTTAAGGACAGCAATTTTAGTTTCTGTTTCCACACCATTTTGTCAGTTTAGATGCAGCTGAGCTTCCCAGGCACCATAAGAACTTCCAGTCTGGGGAATTCAAGTATTCATACCAGGTTTAAGATGTGGACATGCTCTACAGTTTAAGCACAGCCTCCTACAAAGGCAAGGCTGGCTGCACATGGGCTCTTCTCTCCCACACACACACATCTCTCTCAAATGGCCTGGCTCCCACTGAGAAGAAGCTTCACAAATTGGCTGGCTGAGAGCAAAAGTAAACAAGTCCCCATCCTAAACGGAGGGGCAATCATAGCCCTGGAGCACACTGCAGGATGCCTCCAAAAGCAAGCATTAGTGCATGGCCCAGTACACCAGGACCTTGGCCCCAGAATCTGAGACCAAGACATTAGTTAGAGACCACAAGCTCTCTTCAAATGGGGGACAGGATGAAGATAATTTTGGAAAATATATTAATATTTACTAGTGGGTGTCAAAAAAAATACTGGACTACTGAAGGCCCACAAGGCAATCAGAAATGGTCCATGTCTGGTTTTCAGCCACATTAAACTGTTAAATTAGTTCCAACAGGTAGTTTTGAGGATTAAGAGCAGAACATAATTTTAAAACTCTACAGATCATTGCAGTATCAGAAGAGAGAACCCAGGAATAACTGGGTAATAGTTAAAGTTAATTCTTTAGCAAAAATGGATATTATATGATGTGAAAAAATCACAGCAGTTACACACATACAAAATATTTATATATATATATATATATGTATGTGTATATATATATACACATACATACACAGTACCTCAAGAAAAATAACACAAAAAATGGGAGGCAACCAACTTCAATCATACTTACTCCTAATTCATAACTTGGTTTAGTGAGATCAGAAACTTTCTGGTGAAAAATTTAAACTTAATTAAACTTTACTAAATCACCACTGAGGAGGCATGATCTCCATTTAAAGACTCCAAAATCAACATCATCATTATTAACTAATATTACTGTTGCATTTTATTTAATTTTGTTCAAAAAAACTCATATGTTTGTCAGTATGAATGTCTAGAGTTTTTTACTTCCCTGTCCCCAGAGTCACTTGTAAGTAAACAATAAAACCCAGTAAGTGTTATGCATAGAAAGGCTGCTGTAAGAGGTGTGGGCAGCACCAGCAGTAAGGCTGAAACACGGGATTTTTTCCATCTTAGCCCCTAATAAAGAATATAATTTACTGTCATATTTTGAGTTCTATGCTTCAAACATATGGGAAAAAATCCTAAGACTCTTTAATTTATAATTATCAGACAAAGTGCTGAATTTGCACAAGGTGTTTTTAAAATATTTTCAGAGACCTTTAGAGGCTGAGAAACTAGGCTTTCCTGCATTTTCTTGCTATTCAGCTTTCTGCAAAAAAGAAAATATTGTGGGAAATAAAGGGACAGTTTTCCCACGGGCTCTTTCAGTACAAAGAGAGAATGGCATCACTGTTTTTTTTTTACTTTGACTCCAGTACAATACCCTCCTATCCCATCAGCACAATTTTTCTTGTATTATTATTACTACTGTGAAGATAGTGAAAGGCAAGGATACAGCATTCACAGGCTTTGCCAAGTGCAGCAGATTATGTACATGAATAGCTAACTGCACACTAGGGGGTATGATTTAGGTCAAATTTCTTGTTTCATTCCAAAAGGTTATAGATTTTTAAACCATTCATTGTTTTTAATGCACTACACAGTTTACAGTCATAAGCACATATAACTCAATCTATCTTTTCTCTTCTTTTTTGCAGAAGTAATTTGTTTTCCTAGGCAATGAAGACTGGCAGAAGTCGATAGTCTGTAACAAAGTGCTATAAGCCTGTCACAAAGTTCCGTGAGCAGTTTGAGCTAAAAGGACAAAGAATTAATTCATTTAGGGGCAAGCTAAGATGTGAATTAAATCAGAATTATCATACAAACCACCCTCTGGTTCAGCAATTGCTCAAAATGTAACTAGAAACAAACTGATGAAAGAAGCAACGATGTCATATAACTTTGAATAGTGAGATTAACGAAAATTGCAAATCTTTTGCATAACTTCAAGAGAATATAAACATGTATTATGAAATTAGTCACATGAGTTTAGATAGCCCCCCAACTTTGTGCTGTGAGAATCTGAGAAGAAATTATTTTAAAAGCTCAGTGTCAGTGGAACAGTGGAACCAGAACAGATAGGTTCAAATATAAGAAAATATTAGAAACAGTCTCTGTTGGTTCGTTGTTTGTCTTGGGGTTTTTTTTCCCCCCCTGTAACCCTGCTTTATTACATATTTTAATTTCTAGAAATATATAATAGCAATCATTTGAAATGTCTTTGCCCCAATTACCAAGTGACCTGGTAACCACTCTGATCCTAACAGTGGTGGCCTAATGTGCAAAACACAAAACAAGGGCATGCCTTGAATAGTAAGGATTTAATACGGCTGTCTATGCCCTTTAAAAGCTAAGATCTGTTTTAATGGATACAAAACGGAAGGGGTGAATAGTTTAAGGCAAGAGAAATCCATATATTTCCCAGCATGTGGTATAAGACCTACAGTAATTAACCTTCAGTACTAAAACAGCATAGTTTTACTAACATAGCATAGCTTTTTGTGTCAAATACAGCCTGAAAATATTAGAATCAAGGAAGGCTTGATATAAAGTGATATTAATAGATAAGAAACATATTCTCTATTATACTTATATATATTTAACCATACTAGGCAGTTTTGTGTCTTTGCCTTACTATAACTCCCTATTGTTTGAACACAAAACACACTGCATCTTTCTGCTGGGCTGAAGTGAAAAATTAATAACTGAGGAGCAGGATTTGGAATTATTCGGACCACATTACAGCTGGAGGGAGAAAAGAACAAGGAACTAATATAATTTCTCTGCTAGGGAGAGAAAACAAAGGGGAGGGAAAGGGAAGGCCAGCAAGGAGGGAATGTGATGCTAAGACAAGTGTTGAGGAAAAGAGAAAAGGGTAAGCCTCAAAGAATGATATCAAGAGGGAAAGGAAATATGAAGAAAAAATATCACTGTAAACAAAAAGTTATGTCCTTAAAAGATTACTTCTGTAACTGTTTTCTGCTAAGTGGCAATAAATGAGCCTTCTCCTTTAATCAAATTATTGATTAATTATTCCAGGACCAAGCAGGGACAGTCAATCAGCACCTGGGGAGCACACAGGGTAGAACTTCACTGCTCCAGAGAGGCTCCCAGGAGGTCTGCTCCTCAGGCTGATGTAACTTTTCTCTCCAGATCAGCAGATTCACATGCATGAGAGCAGTGTTAAATATAAAACGTGTACTTTTACTCTAAGATTAAGAGCCAAGAATCACAGGAGACATCTAAGCAGCTGTTGTTCATCAGGTAACACAAATATCTGCACAGGTCAATGCAGCAGCTAGACAGGGGCTCATACAAACTCTGTTTAGTTCAATGCAAAGTTCTCATTTCCTTTAATAGCGTTTGGAGAAGTATCATGGCTTTCAAGCAATGAGGGCAGCTGACTTCTGCCATCACTCTATAGGCTTGGTTCACCATCAGAGAAGTCAGAGAGAAAGTCTCATTCCTGTCAGGAGAGACAGGGCTGAGACCTCTGTCCTTAAACTTGAGCATGGAGTTACAGTGTGCTGCCCACAAAAGGCTACAAGAAACCATCACTTCTGCTCCATGCCTTCTCCATGCTGCACTGCACTCCCAGATACTCATCAGAATGCTTTTGCTTCAAAGGGTACAACAAAAAGTGCTGAAGAAGCACAGTAAAAAAAGAAGGGGTATAGTTTTAAGCTCAGTAAAAGTCGGTGCATCACCTGTCACAGATTATCAGAGGTGTCTTGTATCTGTAAGATGTAGTGGCTCACACATTAGTGTGCTTCACAGATTCCTGCAGCTCCTGCCATCTGCCTGGAAGTAGCCATTTTCCCAGAAAAGTTGGCAAGATGATACCACCTAAAATGAACCATACTGGGGTAGCAAGCTCATGTATACTGCCTTATTTGGAGGCTTACAGATGGCCTCCAACAGAACAACAGCTCCCAATGTCATCGCTAACTAAAAAGAGCTAGCACACTTTTAGATGGATTATTACCAAGTAGCAAAGGGACACATTGCATCGATCTGAGATTTAGACTGAGTCAGGGTCTCTGTTAAGCACTATCATTCCTGCATTAGCATTTCTACCTGCTTACAAAGAGCTGAGGGGAAGACCATTCAAGCCCTCATCTAAAAAGCATGCCCCCATATGGACATGCAAATGGGTACTCACCTGCAGGACTTGCGTTGCTCTGATGAACAGAAATAAAGTTGCACTGGCAAAAGCACAGTTTTACTAACATGAGTTGCATCTGTACTAAGGGCATTTTGCCATCATATTCCATCACTATTTTGGCTGGAAAATGTCACTTTTAAACATAGATTATATCTAGAGTCATTATGGTTTGTTTCATTTAAGGTTTTTAAAATAAAAATCTGTAAGTATCAGATGAGTATTGCACTGAGAGGTCATTATATCTGACTGTGGCTGTAAGCTTGAGACTGTATCTCTGCAGACATGAATTATCTGTATCTATGAACTACTGTGCACCTCAGTGAGGATTTCAGTGTTACTTCCTTCCAACTTCTCTGAAAATTAAAGCCCATGGAAAGGACAAGGAGGATCATTCTTTTAACATCCCACCACCACCTTCAAGCAGCAACTCATTTTGGCAGTAGGTGTTGGTAATGCTGAAAGATTCCTAATTACTACTTCTGCTGCTGGTCAAACCAAGCCAGAGGAACTCAACGGGGCACTCAAAGCATAGCCCTGGTTAAGAAGCCAGTGGTCCTAAACAGTGACCATAAATGTGTTTAAAATCTCTGTGAGGAATAAAGTTTAAGGAGCTGAAAGATACCAAATTATTAAGTGATTCACCAGTAGGAGTAAATGAAGCTTTCAAAAACAAATACTGCCTTTCCATACCCTTTTTTCTATTTCAATCCCTTATCTTTTTCCATTCCAGCCCATTTCACATCATTGTCCAATATCCTGCAATGGTGGTGCCTCTAACACAGCCCATTAGATAGAGCAACCAGCTCTATCTAGTATTCCCCCTCTCTCTTCTTGTAGGCTGGAAAACAGAGGGCAGCAACAAATACTTTTTGAAACCTGTCCTACAAAAGGAAGGAAGACCAAGGGACTGAATCTGTTTATTTATTTGACAGTAAGACAGGTAAGTTCTTGTTGCATCATTTAGAGTACCTACACTGAAGACGTCTGCTAAAGCAAGGTTTTTAACTGCAGGAGGCATAACAGGAACCAGAAACCTGAAGTTGGAAAAATACACTGGAAAACAAAAACATTTCAATAATAGAAAATCTAGCCACTGAAAGGCATCACAAAGGAGGGCAGCTCACTGCCCTTCCTTCTATAGAAAAACCTGGAAGGTCAGCTTCTTAATTTAAGATCTGCAGGGTACAAAAGAATATTTCCCTAACTAGTCAGATTTCCAAACTTCAAGTAAATACTGCATGTGTAAAGTGTGGTTTCTTGCTGCTCCTTAAAAGATTTCTCTCCTAAACTGCGGATAAGGCAGCACTACAGTTAGTGCATTTTTATGGTAGACTAATTTGAGGCAGAGGTGCTTAGAGCTGAGAGCAATCTAGCCAATCCAACTCTAAACCATCTTTTGGATCTCTACATACCTGGCCCTCAGAAGTCTCGCTTATCAAGGGAGATGACAGTAAGTCCCAATCTTCAAAACAGTCTGTTCACAGAGAAGAGACAACACATTTTGTATTTTTATGGACTATAGATGGATGACTTTGGGAAAAGAAAATAAAGCAGAGGATGGGTGTCCATATGAGCACTTCCATGGGGAGAAGACCTGAATGCAGCCCCAAGGTACTTAGCAAGAACAAATGAGGCACTTCAACAAAGCACATTGCTAGTAACAGAAATTAAATTCCCAGATTGCTCTGATAACACCATATATCAGGAGACAGGCAGTCCTAGGACCTGGGATTTCCATTCTGAAACAGGTTTTTCAGTCCCATGCTTCATGATATTTAGTGCAATTTCCAATGTAATTTAAAGTCCGCATGCAGAAGTGAAGCATTGACAAAACCCTGTATGCCAGGATAAATTTCCAGGTGCAAGTGCTAAAGTCACATGCCAACTTCATATCAGGTCCTTCCATCTCATGCCCTCTACAATAGCAGGCTAGATTGCTTGATCTGCCAAGAATCCTTACGTTATATGCATTTATAGCTCAAATCTGTCAATGGCAATATTGACAGAAAAACAAACTTTGTTCCAGTCCATAAGACAGGGGTTTTGTCTAGGAAATCAGGGGCCTTATGTTCTCTGCTGACTGTGGGGGATTCCTGGGATGATGTAACTGTAATAACATCCTTTTGAAAATCTATTTCACTGGACTACCAGTGCAAAAAGGCCTCTGGATGACTCCCCCCTCTCACCCTTTTAGGGAATCACCTTAAGAAGGGGGAAGGATATATTTACTATGCACTGTCATCCTGGACTTGAGTAAACCCACTACCGCTCACGCTGTAAGAACAATTATGGAAGAAAAACTTTTACCACTCCCTTTTGCTTTAAGCTGTTCGGTGCTCAGGCAGCAGCCGGGAGCCTGCGGCCGGGGCCGAGAGGCGCCGCAGGGACCAGAGCAGGTGCCGGGGCAGGGCCGGTGAGGCTCGCTCACCGCAGCTCTTCAGCAGATGAGCCGCTCGGCCGCCAGAGCCCACCCGCGGGCAGCCGGGATCCCCGCTCGCCCAGTCGGGGATGCTCGCTCGCCCAGCCGGGATCCCCGCTCGCCCAGTCGGGGATGCTCGCTCGCCCAGCCGGAATCCCCGCTCGCCCAGCCGGAATCCCCGCTCGCCCAGCCGGGATGTCCGCTCGTCCAGTCGGGATGCCCGCTCGCCCAGCCGGGATGTCCGCTCGCCCAGCCGGGATGTCCGCTCGCCCAGTCGGGATCCCCGCTCGCCCAGTCGGGGATGCCCGCTCGCCCAGCCGGGCCGCTTGCCCAGGGAGCGCCTCCGGCGGACGCACCCGGCTCCGCGGCCGCTGCGCATCCCGGGGAGCGGCTCCCGCCCCGCTCCTCCGCCGCCAGCGCCGGGCCCCAAGGGCAGCCCCCACTCTCCCCTCCGGTACGGCCCCGCCGCGTCCCGGCCCCGCCGCCCCGCGGGTGCCTCACCTCCGCCGGCGCCCGGGAGATGCGGAGCGGCTCCCGGAGCCTTGCAGCCCTCACCGACCCTCGCCGCCGGGGGACCAGAGGGATGCTCCGCTGACAGAAGGGCTGCTGTCAGTGGCGGCGCCGAGCCGAGTCGAACCGAGCCGAGCCTGCGGCAGGACCGCCGCCGCCGGCTGAATATGCTGTCTCACGGTGGACAGGCTCCTCCCGAGAGCTGCTGCTGCCGCTTTCCTCCCGCCTCCTCCTCCTCCTCCTCCTCCGCCCGCGCCCCCGGTAGCGACACCCCCTCCGCCGCCCGTGGGACCGGGGCGGGGCGCGGGGCAGGTGGCGGCGGAGGGGCCGGCTCCGAGTCCCCGCCCGGCCCCCCAGCAACTCCGGCCTCAAGCGCGCTCGCTCGGCTCCTCCGTGCTCCCCTCGCTGTCACCCCCAGAGCGGCGCAGGCTTCGCCCCAGAGCGGCCGAGCCGGCGGCTGGCGGCTGTCAGCACAACATCGGCTTCCCCGCCAGTCCGGGCGGCGTCCACCGCCGCCTCCGCAGCATCCCTGACACCATCCCATGGCGGCAGCCGTCAGCCCCACGACAGCCGAGGCAGCATCCCCAGCACCATCCTCACGGCGGCAGCTGGCAGCCCCACAACGGCTGAGCCATCGCCCTCTAAGCTGCCTTGGATATCCCCCCCAGGCCAGCCTCACCGGCACCCCACCGCAGCCTGGCCATCAGCCCCGGAGCAGCCTGGTCAATTCTCACGTCCCTTTTTGGGAGAACAGGGAGAGCTCCAGAACAAATGAATGAAACCAAGCTTTCGTGATTAAATAAGGGCAAGACCGCCCAAAGGCAGCGGTTTTGTTTCGTCCCTGTTTGCTCACACCACTTGTGGGGATAGGTACAAGACAGGAGGGCCAGACTTCTAGCATTGCACCTGCTTCTCTCCACACACTGACACATCCATCTCCTGGGGGAGAAGTGCCAAGCAGAGCTGTTGGGGATAGTCCATGTTCCTGCAAAACTGAATCCACCTCCAGTGTAGATAACCCAATTCCCTCTCCCTTACTGCACACCAGGAAAACCTGTACCCTTTGGTACCATGGTTTGTTCTTTAAAAATGCGATGTCCTGGACATATGACTTGCTGTTGTCCATCCCTCTGGTCCAAGACAGCAGGAAAGGTATCCTCCTGAACTCTGTCCCTGCAGCCTAATCCCTTGTTTTCTTTTGCTGGTAAACACTAGTTCCAGCCACTGTCACTTGAGGTCTAGGGCCTGCCCTGGGAAGAATGAGGTATACACAGCCCACTGAAAAGCCAAAAAGGATTCACATCACCTCCAGCTCCGGACAGACCCAGCCAGACACCTGGCTAGGGGACAAAGGATACTAAAGAGGAACAAAGCCTGTATTGCTGGTGAAGATACAGTGATGAAATAACAGTTTCTCAATTTAATGAGTTAAATCAGGAAAGATTCATGTTTTGCTCTCCTGTGAAAGTCCTTGAGCAACATCTTCTGCTTCTGCAGGTTGGAGCATGTGGGAAAAAGCCCTGTGGTTTTAAATGCACAATTTGAAAATTTTGAGTTTGGGGCATTTGGTTTGCAACTCTTTATTAAAACAAGGCCCTTTCAATATCACATACCCAACACTGAACTTCAGAAACAGATTTTTGCTTTTGAAAGTACTGGAGTGTTGGCCTTAGATTTAGCATAAATACTATAGGGTTTGTTTAGGTTCCTTTGAATTGTGTGTCATTTGCAAATTCCCTGCAAACTCAGCAGATTGCTTTAAATTATTCTTGACCTAAGAGGGCCTTGGAGTCATTTAGTATTCCTGAGCTGACAGATGAGACTGGTTCTCCATGGGGCCTGATGAGATCCTGATATTGTTAACATGCTGTCCTATCCATATAACCATGATGCCACATATCATGACATCCCACTGTATGATGATACCAGGCATACTAACATATGTCCTAAATGGGTTTCCAGAGTCTGTTAAGCCCTAGATTTTTTGTTACAAAGTAATGGTATTTTGTGTTCTAGTAATAACTACATGTGATACTTCTTAAAAAAATCCTGTAAACTCCAGTACAATGGGACACAATTCTGATATTTGTTATATTCACATTTGCCAGAGTTGATTCAGTCTTTTGAAAGCATAAAAATAAAGGATGGAAATGCATGTGTCAAGGAAAAAAATTGTTTAAAAATCCTCTTTAAAATAACGACAGATTTAGTAAAATTATTATTTTAAAATGGGGAATGGTATAGGGAGGAGTTCAGAAATAACTTCATTGGCCAGAATAGTATTATAAAAACCCACCAATGTCTCTTCAGAATCAACTGTTGTAAGTAAATTTGGAGAGAAGCAATCCTAAGTAGTATAGGCTAGGTGTTCCTACAAGTAACAACTTCCAGGAACTCAAGAAAAGTTTATGAGCAGCCCAGTTAAGGAGCTCTCTGAAGGAATAACAAATTTCCCTGTAAGTGATGCTCTGTCCTCTTTGACCTTAATCTCATCACTGTCTTCTCTAATCTTCCACAGCAAAAGGCCTCACCTTTTTTCCATTTTTGTAGATTTCTTGCTTTAGGATGCAAATTCTGTTGTCAATAATTTTACAAGGCAGGGATAAAATCTTCATACACCAAGAAGATATGATTATATTCACTTACCAAAACAAAATATTTATGATCCATAATGTCTTTGTAAGTCCTTTAAATGAAAAATATCCAATAATTTCAGTATACACCATTAATTTTGCCTTTTTTCATCAAACACAAATCCATAATATTACCCAAATCAATATGTTCTGCTAGAAGCATTATCTGATTACATATGTCTTAATCATCAGGTGGATGTGCAGTAGCACAGAGTTAAGATTATTTTCTAAACTTCTATGTTCTCATTCTTTGAGTTCAGAAGGTGGTTATTGTAGACCCAGATTGCTTTATGAGAACAACAGAGGGCAAACTGGTCAGCAATTACAGATGTCTGACAAGCTGCCCTCCCTGATGCAGAGGTCAGTTGTACATGGACACACAGCCACCACACTGTCATCTGAAGAGAAATCAAAGATTAAGGGAAAATTTGAGGTCCATCACAGACCATGGATTGTGTAGAAAAATGCTATTGTTAAAATTACAAAAAATCACTGTTTGCCTGTGTCCCCTCTTATGGCTTACACACATGTAAAATGTAGAGGTTTCCGTGCACATTAATAAGTGCAATATGTGGTTAATTGCTAGATTGGAAAAGTTCAAGGGAAAACAATTTGACATGTTTTCTTTTTAAAGTCAATTTATACAGAGTTGTTCACATTTTAAGTTATTAATGAAAATGAGCATAAGTTGCTCTGGCAAACAAATATGCTTATGATGCAATATAAGATAAATAATTAGTAATAATCCGTAGTGCATTGCATTTCCCTGGCTTCGGCACCAGCAACTCCTACATCACAGTGGGCATTAATAAATGAGCAACCTTCTAGGAAGTTTGTGCCACTTGAAGATTAAAAATTAATTTCAAAGCAGATATTTCTAAGGCTTAGTGGAAATGGCAGCACATTTTAGACACTTTGCGTGGTAGGCATAACCTAGGCTTGGCAAATAACAGAGGATGTTGCAAAATGCCTTCCAGCTTTTCAAAAGATTTAAACAAAGGATCAAAAGGCAGAATGGAAGCAAGGTTTAGAACAACTGAAGAAAATCACTTTTGAGGTCAGGTTTACTGCTACAGCAGTAAAGTCACTAAAGGGCACTATTCCACATGGCTTCAGAAATCTTTCCTTCACAAGTGAGCTAGTTAGTTACTCATGTAAGAAATGCATGGGTGGTTGCTCATTAAAAAAAAATAATAGGAAAGTACTGGAGAGCTTTTTTTACTGTTTGCTGAAATCAGTTAGATCTCTGGGCAGATCTCCGAGTTGAAATTTCTGCAAGTCTGAATATCCACAATACATTCATGAACACAAATGAAGATTTTAAATTTATCTGGTACACAGTCACTAATAATTCCTCTGTCAATTGATTTCCTATTGGTAGATTGGTATTTCCAAGGTCTTTGCTGAAACACATATACAAAGTCAAAAAAAGCCCACATATCTTAGAAAGGATAAATTATTTCTCAGGAAAAAAAAATCAATACTAAGAGATGATGTATACAGGTAGAAGGTAAAGGGAGATATGTGGCAGATGGGTGAGTTCCATTCTGTTCTGGATTTGGGTTACCCTCCAAACAAGTTGCAACTGTGTGCTCTTAGAAACAATTATTTTAGTGACAGGCCCTTTTCTAAGCCTCTTTTCTTGCTTTGTTCCTCATTTTCCTACAACATAGTCACCAAAAAGTTGTTGTCCTAAAACTCAACAGTCCTGTAAATTTGAAATAGGAATCATGGACCTGACTTCACACCTGAGACTCTGCCTGTTAAAACACATCATTGCCCAGGCTTCTGATTTTGCACTTGTAACCAAGGCACAGAAATGGCCTGAAGTAAAGAAGGGCTCCAGAAATTTTGTTTCTGCCTTGTAAATATCAGGTACTTACCATGTAATGTAACCAATTCCTTCTATTTGAAAATATTCAGTGTACTGGAAAGGGCTTGGAAACATGTCAGCAAAGCAGCTATCCTGGGAAGGAAGTGGAAGGTTCCAGGAGATGCTTCCCAAGTTCCTGGCAATTGTCATGCAGACTCAGCAGCATGGAGAGGATTTCAGGCTTGAAGGGTTTTACTGTGCTTTGTTACTGTGCTCATGTTCTGAATTACTGAGGAGGAAGCTGCAAAGGGAGAGCTTCCCAGCTGGAGTGGCAATGCCTGGAAGTGAAATGGGCTTTGGGCAGGACTGGACAGTTTAGGGAGCACAGACTCTGAAGTGCTCTCTTAAAAACCAAACTACACAGACACAGTTGTCTGCACTCACCTCTGTTTTGAGTTCCTGAGAACTCAATAGTTTTGTTGAAGGGAACAAAAGGAATGTTGGAGTTTACAGAATTACCAGCAGCACACAGATATCTTTGCAATTACTGTGCCCTTTCTATAAAAGGTTGTCTCATTTCCCCACACCACTTTGTTTGAAGTCCACACCTTTATGTTTGATTTAAAACAACAATTTACATTTTTGCAAACACTGAAGCATTGCTACGCCTTTATAAGATTCCTGAGACCTCCCAAATATTAACTTGAAGCTTAGCTTTTTATATACAAGGTGATGCATGAATTTCATACACCATGAAAATGTATTAAAATGTATGAAAGCAGGTAAGTGCTGTTTTTGAGAATAAATTGAACCTTATGGCAAATTATTCACACAATTGAAAGTAGAAATGCATTATGTAGAGAAGATTCTAAAGGAAAATATTTACGTAAAATGTCTCTTTGAAATGTCCCTTATTTTTCATATTTTGTTCTGCCCAAGACAGTCATCTTTGCTCACTATTTCTTATGCCTTAACCATTAACTGGATGGAATAATTGGTGCGAATTAATAGAAAATTCTGGCCTTAATGACCCATCTACAGACACAACAACAGAAGGTGCTAATTACAATAATGATCTGGATCTTTGTGGAAGGTGTCAGTATACAATGAAAGTTTTCAAGCAGTTTCCTAGCTCTGAGTTTATGATGCAAATGTGTAAATGTGGTATCTGCACCACTTAATTAGTGGCTTGTCTTCATTTCTCTTCTATCTTCACTCAGAGTCAGGATTAGAAACACGGAGATGAATTTTCTTGTATTCGGGCTTGGCTGTTTATTAAATCTTATCTAAAGTACAGAGAGTCCAGCAGCACTTCTAGATACCAGCTAAAAGCAAGCAAAATGGAGGAAAATCTAGGTAGTTATAAGGTCTTTTAAAGCTAAACAGTCCAGTAGAGAACTAACACCTATATTATTTATACTTTTGACCCAATAACCAAACTCCTGTGACCTGCAGTGCAGCACCAACTGTCCAACCAGAAACTACTACCTGAAATCATGAAAAAGAAGGAAGAACACAGAAAGAAACAAACACCCAAAGTCCTCCATCTTCTCCCATACCTATTATTGTATTATAAAAACCTCAAATTTAAAACCCTTTCACCATGTGAAATCACACATTCCTATTTTAACTACTCACCTGTGATTTTAATTCCATCACTCAAATTTGGAAGCCTTCTCCAAGGCCTCAGGTCAAAACCAGTGTTCTCCAGAGGGTCAGTATCAGAAAGCACAGAAATCTCAAAAATCCCAGGTTTCTGGGATCCAACACTGCACTATTAGAAAACCACTTACCTGCTGCCTGAGGCATCCAGCCCTGACCATGGCTTCCACTTTTTAACCATGCTCTTCTCATACTTACCCACTGCTTATTGACAAATACGTCTGTAATTTTTCTTTTCTCTCACCCTCATTTTTCCAGATTAAAGTCTCCAGATGAGGATAAGTAATTATGCTTGCCTGGAGGCCTGGATGACACTCAGAGAGGGAAGATGAAAGCAGAAGCAGAGAAATATAACAGTTTAATCTTCTTAAAAGGGGTAGCTGATAAAGCAGTTCTGGGGTGGGCTTGTTCCACTGCTTCAAAGTGCTGTTTAGTTAAGGGAATTTATTGTTGCACTGTGTGAGCATGATTATTTCAGCACTTCTGATCCCAAATAGCTGTTATTGCCTAGAGTTGTAGATGGGTATGTGTTTTTTCTGATTGAAATCTAAAAATAAGTACTGGAGGAGTTGGGGAAATTTTCTACTGAATGTGATGAGCTTTCAGAACACGGCAAGCATCGTAGCAAGGAAGCCTAAAGGAAAAGATATGGCAGCACAGACTGTTCCACCAAGACAAGGCAAATTAAAATTCAGGAGACAAGAGGTCTTCATACCCAGGCTTTTAGAAAATCAAATCAATTATACATTTCAGTCCAGAGGAAGGAGGCTGCTTCCACGCAGCCAAAATGAATAGGACTGTTTAGCATGACATGAACAGGGCTATCTGTTCTCAGTTCACAGTGGAACAGAGTGCTGCATGTGTAGCATATAGCAGGTAAGGTGATTTGGAATCCCTCAGCTCACAGGACACTGAGATTATGACTTGGAACTGAAAGTAGGCAAGAATCCAGTGTCGGTTCAGACATTGTGGTGCATGACAGTGATTCACCTTGACCACCCCACAATTTTTAACACTCCCATGTCCTGAATGGGATGTCTGTGCTTGGTAGACAGCACAATTCTGACATTTTTGCTTTGAGGGATGCCTATGTCACTCTCATGTACATACAGATAACACATCTCTACTAAGCCTTGTTATGTAGACATTTCATGCCCTTTGCCATTCTCAAGGACTGACTGCCTGCTCTCTCCAGGCATGACAGGACTATGTCTGCATCAAAAGGCATCTCTAGAAAGAAGTGCCAGGGATAAGACTGAATCTTATCCACTGAGAATAAAATCTGCTGCCCCACTCTTCTTAATTTGGAGGTTAGTGAAGACTACGGAAGAGATGGAGGCAGAAGGCTTACTTAGGAAATTGTACACTAGATAGTTATAAAGCCAATGACAATGAGAGTAAATAGGGATTAGGGAGAGTTAAGGCCCGGGATACACTTTAGGTCTGGACAGGGTCAGAACAAGCAGCTCTGCAAGATATAGGCAAGGGTTCAAAAGCTATAGACCTGAAGAACTGGGAGGGTCTGAAATGACTGTGGCACCTGCCCTGTCTACTTGGATTGTAGTAGAGACACTCACGCCTAAGCCTTTTGAGGAGGAAAGGTCTGGTAGCTGATGCACAGGCTGAGGTGACAGTAGCTCCAGGGGTGGTTCTCTGTGAATAAATTACAGCAGTCACAGCACAATCATTCCCTGAGTGGTAAAGGGAGAGGTGGTGAATGTTGCTACTGTAATGGCAAGTTTAGATGTCAATCTAGTAGAGCCCAGATGATGTTGAGACAGGAATAGAAGAAGGAAGGATGCTATGTCTGTACTTCCACCCTCAAAAACAGGAGGTATCTGGCTGAAATTCATAGTCCCAAGCAATGGCAACTTGTCTTGACTCTGGGGCTGTTATCATCAAGTACAGCAAGGCCTCACTTGAGTGTTTGCTTTCCTTCCATACATCAGCTTGACATAGCTCACTATTTGGAGGGCTGGGGTAGTAATTGACAGTGGGAAATAAATACATAACGAATTACACAGTTACAACAGCGTTCTGCAGTGCCAAAGAGCCTCTGCAATTTGTTGTGGAATAGTTGTGTCCTCTGTTTTCTGGAGTACCTCAGACATCTTTAGAAAACAGCCCAAAATATTAAATGCTTGTTTGAGAAGATAAGATCAAAGTGATGTTAGAAGAAAAGTTATTTTTCTGGAAAGCTGTATGCTGGAAGTCATGAGCTACAGTGGAGACTAGGGAGAGAAGGGAGGTCAAGGTTGATGTTCCCAAGTCTTTCTTACCTCCTGGGCTGTTAAAGGTAAACAGACTCTCTGGTGGTCAAATCATCTAAGTGCCCATCCACAGACCATATTCCCATGTAGCCTGTGAGACATCTGGCAGTGGTCTGCAGAAGAAAGGAAAAAACCTATAATCTGGTCAGAAGAGAAGTACTGTGCATTGGCTTGGTGGTGGCTCAGAGATGAGTAGTCAGTAGTGTCATTAGTAGACACCTTGTGTCTGCATTGAAATGTTGCTGCCTGTCATGCTGGATGCAAAGAGTAGTGTTAAGTGACTTGTTTCATGTCCTGTGAACTTACTCCCTCACTGCAGCATTGGTGTCACATCCCAGAGTCATCTGTGTGCAGGCAGCTGCAGAATGGAGCATCAGTCAGACACCACCTGAAAACCCATGGACTCACATTCCTTGTGGGACCATGTGAGCACAGTGCAGGGCATGTGACAGTCCCTAAACTGTTTGTTTGTTCATGATACCCAATGTGAAAGGGAAAAGGGAGTTCTTGCCAGAGTGATGTCATGTCAGAGGCCCCACATGACATTGCTGACCTCCTGGAAAGGGTTGTTTCCTTGTGGAGGAGAGAGAAGCCATGCTTTGGAGTAGCTTGAGACAGACACTAATTCCATACCTGCACACTGTTTGACCTGCTTAAAGCAGGGCTATTTAGCATCATCCATCAAGGCTGATGCAGAGCTGCCATGAGTCTAATTGGCTGTATGGTGCCAAGACTCTGAGAAGAGTATGAAAGAAGGGCCTCAACACAAACTTAGGATCACATTTTTCCCATAAAACTTGTCTATCATCAGACAAATCTGCCAGTGCCGTCTTGACTCTTGTGTAGTATTTTCCCAAGGAACTGCTGTGCCTTGCTGAGAGTCTGTCCTACCCCAGCAATTCCTGAGATAAGGTATTTCTTCTTGACATATACATTGTCAGCAGAAGGTAGTGATTGTCTGAGGTGTGGGAATCCTCCACTTGAGGCTGGAGATCTGCTGTCCCTAGCAGTGCTGTTGCCCTCCAGTCCTGCAGTAATGCTGACATTTCTGAGACCTTCTGTAACAAGGTGAGGGTCTCACTGTTGGGAAAGAACATGGGCTTCCAAGGTCTTTTTCACAGTATCACTGTACCAGTATCACAGTATAACTGGGTTGGAAGAGACCTCCAAGATCATCAAGTCCAATCCATGCCCTTACACCTCAACTAAACCATGGCACCAAGTGCCACATCCAGTCTTTTTTAAAATACATCCAGGGGTGGTGACTCCACTACCTCCCCAGGCAAAGCATTCCAATATTTTATTCTTCTTCCTGTAACAAACATCTTCCTAATATCCCACCTATATCTCCCCTGGTGCAGCTTGAGGCTATGTCCTCCGGTTCTGTTAGCTGCTGCTTGGAGAAAGAGACTAACCCTTACCTAACTAAAACCACCTTTCAGGAAGTTGTAGAGAGTGATGAGGTCACCTCTGAGACTCCTTTACTCCAGGCTAAACAACCCCAGCTCCCTCAGCCATTCCTCACAGGGTTTGTGTTCCAAGCCCTCACCAGCCTTGTTGCCTCCTCTGGACACGCTCAAGCATCTCAACATCCTTCCTAAACTGAGGGGAAAGAACTGGGCACAGCACTCAAGGTGTGGCCTCACCAGAGCTGAGTACAGGGGAATAATGACCTCCCTGCTCCTGCTGGCCACACCATTCCTGACGCAGGCCAGGATGACGTTGGCCTTCTTCACCAGGGCATGCTGTGGCTCATGTCCAGTCGGCTGTTCACCAGTGCCCCCAGGTCCCTTTCTGCCTGGGCACAGTCCAGTCACACCATCCCCAGCCTATAATGTTGCAGGGGGTTATTGTGGCCAAAATGCAGGACTCAGCACTTGGACTTATTAAACCTCACCTTATTAGACTCTGCCCATCCATCCAACCATTCCAGGTCTCTCTGCAGAGTCCTCCTACCTTCCAACAGATCTGCAGGACAGCTATGTATGTTACATGGGAGAGGGGTCTCAGCCCTTCAGCTGCCTTGCAGCCACCTTGGCAAGCAGCTCAGGGATGCTGGAGCACTGAACAGCTCCACCTGCAGCCTTCAATGTCTCCAGGATTTCTTCTGAATAAGCAGAGGAGGGAGATACCTGCTGCATGACTGAACACAGGCTCTGGGAGATGCCTGTAGCCTAAATGTGGATGACACCTTTTAGTCAGATGAATTACACATCAACTCTACCCATCCATTGTAAAATACCGTGTAAGTGCACATTTTGGGAGATTCACTTTTCCTCACAGCCTGCTCCTGCGCAGCCATAGCTAATGGCAAGGCAGAGGCTTTGCTGCAGCCTTGGGACTGTGTATTTCACAAGGTGTGCCACCAGTTTGTATCTCAGCAACCCTCCCTAATTCTGTGTCAGTGGCTACTGTTGCCCCTTTTTCCCTGGGCTGCCCCTGCTATGCAGTGTTTTCTTTAATACCTTCCTTTACATAATTACCTGACAGCTGCCTGCAGTCCATATCTGCTTCCTGCATCTCACCATTTCCCAGCAGCACAGCTTCCAGGTCTGGCACTTATTGCTAATGCCTCTCCAAAATCATCCAGGAGTAGCAACTCATTAGCAGCATTTAGTTTCTGAAAATTAACTGTCAGACTTTGCAGTACAGTACACATGTAAAATCCTCTTCACCACCAGCAGTTTTTATTAATGTGCTATAAATACGATTATAGCAAAGCAAAATGATGATTACATGAAATCATGTTGAAAGCATTTTAAGCAGCTTAGGAGTGAAAAGTTTACAGAGGCACTGCAATTGTCTCCCCATTGTATTACAGGTCCTAAAAATCCTGTTTCAGAGTTACACAGGAAAAGAAAACATGGCAGATCTCATAAAGATCTAGAAGGGCACTGCTAACTTCACACTAGTATGATATGATATGATATGATATGATATGATATGATATGATACACATTAGTATGATGATGGAGTTTTGTGTTCATAACCACTAATCAGAGAAGATGAATTTATGAAGGCGTAGTGCTTTTCAACACACCCCCTAAAAAACAACCCTTGTATTACAGTAAAGGTGTCACAGAGCTAATAGAAATATAAATATCTGTGAAAAATGTCAAACTGAACCAGAGGAACCATTACCTATGTCACACTCTACACTAGGAAGATGAATATATCCTTACCTCGGCATGGTTTTCTCATCATGACTATGATGAAAATAAAAACAGTTCTTTGTATGTGTCTAGACAGTATGTACACAAGAAGAAGTTATCATAAATGCCCTCCAGGAACCTTCTGGCTCATTACATTCTACAGTGTTGTTATCACTGTTTCTCTCCAGTAAATAAAAATATATTTTGGAGCATGACCAGACTTTGCTTTCCACTGATTCATCTTATATACATATTTTTTGTTTAATGACTATCCTAAGGACAGCTAATATTTTACTTTTTTAATAAAGGTTTTATCTTTCCTGCTTACCTGAAGAATGTTTTTCTGTGTATAACAGGAAACTTAATTTCAATTATTTTAAATTCACGCTGAGATAGTTCTATTATTTAGTTCTATGTATTTTGGGGTTTGTGGGTTTTTTTTAATATTTGGGAGTATTCTATCCTTGTCCTCAAACCTCTGACATGCACAAAAGCTGTGAAACTGTGCAAAAAGTTTCAGTGAGCTCTATGAGACATGTAAGTATGCAACATTCCAGTGACAAGCCCCAGGCTCCTGTCTTTGTACAGGAGCCAATGATGACTACAGGGAAGTCAGTGCCAAAATCCCCTCTGCTCAGAGTGCATCTAATGTGCATTGTGCAATACTTAACACCCAACAGATACGTAGCATCACCATCTGGTGTCATGTTGAAGGAGAAGTTTTTGCATTACATACCACTGTCATGCCTCTGCAATTATTTCAGATCACCACCCTCCTCCAAGATAAGCTGAGTTAGGTATAAAGTGACTCTTGAGGTATGGGATCAGTCTAGCGTGGCCCTTGACACAATAAGAGGCAGGCCTGCATTTGGGAACCTCCTAAACAGATCCTTAGGTTTGTGCCATTGATATCAGTCCCGTGTTCTGCTACCCAAAACTGCAGCTTCTTCCGTGTTTTGTGATCTCTCCCTACAGAGATTCTCACTCTAAGTCTTCCATTGTAAGTGCTTTTCCTACCTCTGTCTAAATAGAATGTTTTCACATTCATTTTCAGATAAGTCAGAGTCAATCAAGTTGGTTGATGGGAAGCACTTGGATGTCCAGTCTCCACATGAAGTGGCTGGGATCTTTCAGAAGACTGAACTGCAGCTGCTCAGCAGCAGTCCCTGAAAAGCCAGCATCTCATCCACTTGGTGATCCTGCTCTCCATCACACAAACCATAGATTCTCTTCCTGTATATTTAAGATTATGAATACTTCCTTAGTCCATGAACCCATTCCTTCAATATTTATTGCAAAAATAATTTCACTATACATTGCTTCATCAAACTTTTCAGGAAGATATGATGGGTGAATGAAAGGGTATGGATATATTCCATGGCAGAACATATACGTGATATAACAGAGTGATTGGGGCAGCTGCCATTCACTTTAAATTTTTTTCCCATTTAAATTCTTATTTAATAACAAAGTTTTATGTATAAATAATAGGAGGTATAAAAATCAGCCTTAATAAGTCATTACTTATTACAAGAACACCACTTTTGTTTCCTTACTCAACTCTGTATTTTGAATTTGTTCAAATACTCATGTTTGATACACTGCTAGTAAAATACAGTTATTCAGTATTCTCAATCCTTCTATTTATTCAGACATGTCATTATACATCAGAACTTCTACATCAGACATTGACTGATGCTTGATCTTCCATTACTACAAAGGGGGTTAATACACAGAAAAGAAAAATAAAACACCTCCTTAAAGTGTGAGCATCATAATAAAGCGAGTATCAGACTCAATTACTGCTACACAGCGCCACGTTGCCACTAGGTGTCAGGAACACAATCCACTCTGCCCGGGCAGCAGGACTGCAGGTTTGCTTAGCTACAGCACACATCCCCCAAGGACTGAGGGATAATTTTATCTACGTTCTTACACTGCTCAATTAAAGGCTTTAAAACCCCTGTGGAACTGGTCCTCTCTTTGAGAAGATCACTCTTTTGAAAACTCTGTGTACTGGTGCACTAAGGTCTGCTGCCCCAGTAAGCCATAGAGAGGGAGTTACAAATAGAAATTAGAGGCAAGGCAGAAAGAAAGTACAAGACAAGGGCGGAGTGGCAGATATTGTCTACCTGAATTGCTGTGAGGCCTTTGACACTGTCTCTCATAAGAAACTCACTGAGAGCCCAGTGAAGCATGGCCTGAATTGACATACACAGTGAGGTGCACTGAAAACTGTCTGAACATCTGAGCCACAGAGTCTAGTCAGAGGTCAGGAACCAGTAGTGTACCTCAGGGGTCAGGGCTGGGTCTAATTCTGTTCAAAATCTTCATCAACAGTTCAGATGATGGGGCAGAGTGTACCCTCTGCAAGTTTGCAGATGACACAAATCTGGGAGCTGGGTAGAGTGGCTGATATACCAGAGGGCTGTGCTGCCATTCAGAGGGACCATGACAGGAATGGGTGAGCAGGAAGCTTAGGAGGTTCAGAAAGGGAAAGGGCAAGTCCTGAATTGGGGGATGAACAGCCCCATTCACCAGTATATGCTGGGGGACACCCAGCATGTAAGCAACTTTGTAGGAGATCTGGGATCCTGGAAGATGCAAAACTGAACATAAGCCAGTGATGTGCCTGTGTAGCAAGGAAGGCTGAAAGGATCATTGGCTGTGTTAGAAAGAGTGCTGCTATCAGGTCAAGGGAAGTGATCCTTCTGCTCTACTCACCACTGCTGAGGCCACACCTGGAGTACTATGTCCAGTTCTGATGACTCAGCAGAAGACAGACATGGACATACTGAAGGAAGTCAAGCAAAGACTTCATACCTCTGATCACCACCCCCTGGGCCTGGCATTCAGCTGATTTTCAGCCCACGTTACTGCTGATCCAGCTCATATATCAACAGCTTGTTTATAAGGATCTTATGGGAGACAGTGACAAAGGCCTTACTGAAGCCCAGGTAAAAAATATTCAGAGCTCTCCCTTCATCCACCAGGCCAGTCACTTCATCATACAAGTTTCTCAAAGTGGTCAAGTCTTTCCTCTTAGGCAAGTCATGCTGACTACTCCTGGTTAATTTTTTTTTTGATTGTTCATGTACTTGGGATTGGTTTCCAGGATTAGCTGTTCCATCACTCTCCCAGAGATCAGGGTGAGGCTGACCAGCCTGTAGTTCCCGGGGTCTTTCTTCTTTCCCTTCTGAGTGATAGAAGTGACATTTACCTTCCTCCAGTCTTCAGGATGAACTTCTCCCAGTCATCACGAATAATTAAAGATCACTGAATGATTATTGAAAGCAGCCTCACAATGATATTTGTCAGCTCCCTCAACATCCTGTCAGGGCCGGTGGACCCATGTATGTCCCTGATCTGACCCTCTTTCAACAAAGGTACATGTTCCTTGATCCAGTCTTTCCTCCTGGTCTTTGGGACCAGGATTCCTGAAGGCCAGGAAAGATGGAAGCAAAGAAGGCATTCAATACTTCAACCTTTCCCATACCCTGTGTAGCAGATGCCCACCCTACTGAGCAAGGTGCCCACATTTTCCCTAGTCTTCCTTTTGTCACCTGTGTACTTATAGAAAGTCTTCTTGCTGTCTCAATCACCCCTGATTCAAATCCAGCTGGATTTTAGCTTTCCAAACTTCATCTCTCAATGTTGAGACAATCATTCTCATAGGTATTCCTCACAGGTTACCCATCTTTGCATCCTTTTTGTGTTTGAGTATGGCCAGGAACAACTTGTTTATTCACATGGCTCTCTTGAAAATTTTGTCTGAGTTTTTATTCATTGGGATGGAACAATCTTGAGTGTGTAGGAGATAAGCTTTTAATATTAATCATCTTTCTTAGCTCCACCTTCCCTCCAGGGCCTCATCCCACAGCATTTTTTCAAGATCTCTGAAGAGGCCAAAGTCTGCTTTCCTGATGTCCAGGGTTCTAATCTTGTTTTTCCACCCTCCCTGCCCCTGGGATCCTGAATTTCACCATCTCATGGTCACTGCAGGCCGACCTGAACACAAGGCTGTCTTTGATCTTCACATCCCAAACAAGCCCCTCCTTGGTGAGGATGTGGTCCAGCAGCACACTTCTCCTAATTGGCTTCTCTATTGCTTGGAGGCTTGGAGGAAGAAGTTATCATAAGTGCCCTCCAGGAACCTCCTGGCTTGTTACGTTCTACAGTGTTGTTATCATTGTTTTTCTGCAGCTAATAATATCTAAATCTGTGCTGCATATTGAATTTGTTATGCAATACGTTTTACTCTGTTGACATGAACTGACTTCCATGGCTTTGGCAGTCTTTTGTGCAGGATCCACAGAACTATCCAAGATTCCTTTTGCCATGTCATCTGAGGATCCGTGTGTGTAGGGACTGGATTTGGGACTGGACCCTTAGGTTTTATTAGGTGTGCTGTAGATAAGATTCCTATTTCATTTTTAGTCATCACTGCCACCATTAGAAACATGAGATGGCCTGCAAATAATACAGAAAACAGTGTGGAAAATGTTCAGGAAAAAGAAAGATTATTTTTCTGGAATCTGCAATAAAGTAACCTCCAAAGTACTTACAGATTTACTACACCCTGTAGAACTGTCTGTTGGTAATATATAATAATACTGTGGCAGGCTGGTTTGGTAGTAGCAGCCTGTTTACTTTTCTTGGAAAATTGTTGGGTTTTGCTCAGAAATCCTCAATTATGATTCAAAGTAACACACCTACATAGTTCTTCAGCTAACACCAAATACATTCAAATGACCAAATATATACACTGAAAACTAATAAAAATAAAAATAAATAGGAATAAATAAGAGTCTTCAGTATGACTTTGCAACCAGGTAAAAGAAAGGATCAGCATTATAAGAAGAAAACATTTCAGGATCTCAGCAGGCAACATTCTTGAGCTTAGACAGTGCCACACAGGCAAATCTAACCTAGGCTGGGTTAGCTGTCATGATATCCTGCGTTGCCACAGAAATCTGTGGGGGGGCAATGTCTCAAGGAACATAGACAGAATTGATCAAATTCAATAATGTCTACTGCTTATTTCAAAACATTTTGCTTCCTAGAGAGAGTAACTCTGGTTTTACAACATTTTGCTTTCTTTTTCTGTCATTTATTAGAATATAATTAACTTTTAAAGTTTTCTCTGATTATTTACCAAGAATGGCTGCAACACACATTTCTTTTAACAGTTACATAAATTATGTTTGCATAGTGCAAGCAAGATTTCAGGAGCAAACTCTAGGTAAAAGCACTTAGCAGAAACTTACTTTTTCTGGGCCAGGAAGAACAAGCCTTTCTGTTTTGCAACAGCTTCCCTAGCAGATACTTTTACCATGCCAAAGACAGGATACATCTTTCTGCTCAGTGTCAGTCTAGAAGTCGACTTTCTGAAAGAACAAGTTGTCCATTTAAGATGTTTTCAGCTGGACTACCAGAAACTTGGGCACATAAAAGGCATTTATCAGTCCTAAAATAATTTCCGTTATCTGATTTTAGACAGAAAATTTGAATGTATAGGATAATAGCAGAAGAATTATTTTCAATTCAAATGAAATTTTTAATTTTCAAGTCTATAGCATTTTCCTCCAGAATATTACAGAATGTCTGTGTTGAATAAGAAAATAGGTTTAGCCCTACCAGAGGCCTAGATTAGATCTGCCTACTTGATTAGAGTCCTAAATACCCAGTCTATTTCTGTACACCTATATCATGTTTTCCCTTACCACCTCTGCTCAGAGCCAAAATACAAACCCTGCTGCATGTGGATACTTGGTCACGTGTACACATGCCAAGCTCTCAGACAGTGCCAGTGAATGAGGAATTGCTTCTTTCCACAGTGGGAAAAAAATTATGTGTTATGGAAACATTGCCACTTCTCAAATGAGAAAAATAATGTGTCTTCAATGAATTCAGCCATAAGGAGGAGAAAAGGTCCATGGAATAGAAATATTTCTCATTTTACTGTGTTAAGTTACAAGGTGACATTTAAGTACTGTCTGCTAGAGTAAAAGAGGAATGCCATACTGTTGCATGGCTGCCTAGTTTTCATAAACAGGCTGTTTCCAAACAGGCTGAGAATTGCCATGGTCCTCATAGTAACTAAGTTGTCCAAACTGTTTAAATCTCTTTCATATCTTCCTTAAACTAAAATTTCTATTTATGCGAGCTAGTAGCTTTGGGTTTATGTCTTGCAGCAGATGTAAGTAATCCAGACTCTACTTATGTATAGACTTAGTTCAAATGCTCACAACCTGCTTGCTTGGAAAGTAGATGACAATAATATACTAATATACTACCTTGTTCATTGTCCTACACACTTTGTATCTTTAGTGCAGAATTGTACTGAGTTTCTTGCAGAACTACAGTAGTTCTCACCAGTATTTTGCCAAGGAAAAGAAATCATGTGAGTTCATGCTTACAGAAAATTGATATCCTCAAAAATCTTACTGTTCACTTTGGGACTAAAGTTTTCACAGAAATCAGCACCAAACCGTTGCCCTGTATGGATATCAAACCTCATTTGAACTCTAAATTATATATGTAGGATAAACCCACTCTGTTTCTTTCTGTTCCTAAACATAAATCTGAAATAATCCTTGAAGTAAAAATAGCAAAGTGACTAGTGTCCACTAGAAAATACATGACCTGAGTACATTGATGAAAATGCTGTCTAAGTGCGCTGCCAACACCAGACCTGCCCATGTCCAAGCAGATCCCACAGGACATGACAGCATCTAGCTTCTTTCCATTTTCTTTTTACTCTCCCAAACTGTAACTCTTACCCTAATTCTAACACCACTATCCACCCTAATATAAAGCATAGGATATTGGCTTTCAACACAGTGCTGAACACTGCCTAAGGGCAATGAGAGCTGGGACTGAGGATTTAGTGCCACCCACCAGCTGAGACCCACCAGACTTTCACACTCAGTCCAACCTCATTCCAATCTGTAAAGCCAGGGGTTCACACAAAAGCATGCCTTCAGTGCCTTCCAAGTCCAGCCCTTACTCCAGCCATGCCTGCTGTTTCTTCACAGCTGAGCAGAACTTTCCCATCCCTCAATAACATCCCCCGTGCAAATGGGAAGCTTCTGTGCACCTGACTGAAAAATCACTTTCCTAAAGGATAAGGCACAAGGTCTTCCATTCTGACACCCTCACCCTTTTCCCCAAATCAGCTCTCTTCCCTACTCTACTCAGAAGTGCAGAGAGGTGCCAAACCTTAATCAAAGCTCAAGGTGTGGGCATTGGCCTGTATGGATGCCAACTCTCACAATATCCTAGGGACCATTCCTAAGTTAGCACAAAGAGGGAGGTGAGCTATGCCTGGGTCCTCTCCTGTAGTTGTTTTAAAGAGGCAGTCAAGCCATCTTAGACTCATTCTTTTGTGATTATTTGCTCAGACTACTTTTTCTTCTAAAAAATCTTCAGCTTCTTGTCATTTTGGATACCATTTTACAGTGGGAGATGCATTCACTGACTTGGTGTCATTCAGACTTGATGTCTGCAGTCAGCAGCAAATGGTATCTGTGTATTGTTCCCTCCAGATATTGACTAACTGGGCAGAAAGCTAACAGTCTTGATCTGGGAGCTCACAGAGGCCAGGGTGGGGTGTGAAAACCTTGCAAAGAATTTTGTTTATCTTAGAGCTAGAGACTTGCTACAGAACACGTAATTTATGCAATTCCTTGAAGGGCCTTAGGGACATTTCCTATGTTTCATGAGGTTTTACTGTCTGGATTGAAGCAACAGCCTATATCTGACTCTCTGCTGAGTACCCAGTTTCAGAATTTAGGCTAGTGTAGAAAACAGAGTTACACATGCAAAACATCTAAGGAGTTTCTAAAGATATATATGTCACTGAGTCATGGAAAAAAAACCAAAAAAACAAAACACTGTTCATCCTAATAGCTAGAGCATTTATCCAAAATCTGAAGGAAAAAGGAAAACAAGGATGTTTTGACCAGAAAAAAACCAGAAGGCTTGTGTGGCCTGCTAGGAATAAAGTGTGCAGCAACTTACAATCCATGTCTCATCTTTTGGCTAGTCTTGCTTTGAGTACAGGTATTAAGGCCACTTTTCCTTTCACTTCCAACTTAAAACTACAGCTGAAATGACTGGAAACATTTAACTGAGTGCAGTGGGTATTGGATTAGGACTTTATTCACAGTCATTCACACAATACCCAGTAATGGGAAATAACGTATGTACAACTTCCCTCTGGCTGAGAAGTTAACCCATCACTTCAAGGATGTCCCAGCAATCTCCTCTAATATCTCTCACTGCAGTAGCTATGCATAGCACTTAATATATGCAGCTGGCAAGAAGATTTCCCACCATCCTGCTGAAAATTGTCCACTTAACTAATACAACTCATGAGTTACTATCTGAACTCTGAGTACAGAACATTACAGCCAGCTCTTCAGCAATGCAGTAGTTAGTAAGCATGCCAATCCTTTCCATTCATGTAAACAACCTCTCCTTAATGCATTTTCAGACACAGCTGTCAGATCCCCAAATACTTCAAAAAGCATTTGAAAATCTGGGTTGCACCCTACCGGTGACAGCCCAGTTTTTCAGTCATGACACAGAATAAATATGTTCTGCAAGCATAAAGGCTTTCTCTTAGGCCAAATCAAGGTTATATACAAATACACACAGCAGTTGGGATCAGACAGTCTACTGTCTGTTTCTCATTTCTACTAGAACTGGGAAACACATCCTTTTGAGCATGCTGTGAACAGTGCATCAGCCATAAAATTAATTTTTTAAAAATGCAAATGTTAATACCTTCCTTAATAAAAAAATAAATAGGAAGAATAAGGGATTTGCATATCTCAGTGCTGGTCATGTTGCTCAATATAATTCTTAAAACGTTCATTAAAATGAAAACAGTGAGACAGGACAGGACCAGACAGGGTCCCTTTCCAAAGGGAGCTGTGGAAAAAGTAATTCAACTGATGTGATTACAGAGGAGTTGTTAGGGGATATTTACATCGAGGAAAGCAATGCTATTCTGGCTCTGGTCTGGGCCACCCTTCAGCATTTCCCAGCATCCAGCACACTTGGGCAATGTCTGTGTTATAGGGCATACCCAGTGTCACGCTACTGCCTTTTTGGTCCCTTATCAAGATGATGAGGGACATTTAAAATGCCACACTCAGACCACTGTGGCAACTGGCACACTGACTCAGGACAACTGTGAGATGCTTTTAAGGAGAGTTAAAAGGTCATATGCACAGCTAATGTACTAGGAATGTTAGCTGCTACATAATGCTGTAATGCCAGCAACTGTGACGTTAAGGCGTTTGCCATATCCTGCAAGTTGATCAATACCAGTACAGATTTCATAAAACTGCCAGGAGCTTAGATTATGTTAACATAAACAGCAAAGAAAGAACAGCCAGAAAAGATACTGAGAAGTAGGAAAGATAGCAAGGCACACAGCCCTTATCACAGCCCTGAGAAAAGAATCAGGAGCAAACAGCTTTGGATGATCTGCACGTGTACATCTATTCCTTAGAAATGCTGGGATACGTTTCTTTACCATAGTGGGGCAAGTTAATGGAAGAGGTAGTGAATTGATGGAAATAACATGAAGTCATTTATGTTCAGGTGAGAGTAGCGACTCACAACTCCCTCGAGAAGCAGCATTTAGTCTCTAAAGTATATAAATTACATACTTGGAAAACTGCAAGTTGTAGGTTGTAGCCTTGTTTTATTTGGCTGTCCTAACTTTAACTGGGGTTCAATAGATCCAATTTTTCAATTTCAGACCATTAGAGAGAAGAAGGAGGTTGTAATTTTTTTGTCTTTACTACCTTGTGATCTTTTCAGCACATAAAGGTCACCTACAGTAGATGTCAATAATCACACTCTTTACAGTTTCCCTAAAGTTCATAATTTTACAGAACTATTTCACAGGTTACTAAACCAAACCAAATTACTTCTCAGTGAGAGTGAATTGGTGCCTTTCCTATATAATTTTATGAGTTCCCTCTGGGTCTTCTCTAGTCCAAGGATTTGAGCATTTGGTACAGGATTTGAAACATGAACTGACTGTAAAGGACTGGAATTATCTGGATGCTTCTAAAGTACAATATTAGATACTTTTCTCCTGGGATTGTTAAATAGGGACACCCTTTTTATCTAAAAGAGAAAATTCTTGGAGTCAAAATGCTCTGTTCTCTTTGAGTGACTTCAGATGGAAATTTAGCCCAAGTTTTCAACAGTAGTTCAATTCAGCATGTTGGCCAGACCTAGCACCTAATTTCTCAAGGTGCTATGGGTTCACAACTCTGACTGAAATTCCTCAGACCTGGAAGGTCTTGCACACTTTAATAAGCAGCCAGAAGTACCCAAACAAAACTACAGACTGCTTCTCAAAATGCAGTCCAACACTTTTTTGAGTCTTTCTCATGGAAAGGGAAAATAATACCATATCCACTTAATGCATTTCACAAAAAGAGGGAAAATTTAATGAAGACTTGACTAAGGCAAATGTGATAGAAATGTCTTTATTTGTTCAGTTTTACTAAATCACTGTGCTTTTCTCCAAGGCCTAGAAGAAGGTAGTTTTCAGCAAAAATTACATCCTAATTAGCATTCTTGGCATTGATTTGATTTGACTTCTTTTAACTGAAATGCTTAGAATTTAAAAACTGTTTCCATACATGAGAGATGACAAGCATGTACATCATTTGATGTGCATGCCATAAGCCCAAAATTCCAATAAAAATAAACACAGATACACTTGCTTACTTTAGCATGGCAACACTCCCCTGCAATATTCATTTCAGTATCTTACTCCAATTATATCCCACATTGCTTCTTTGATAACATTCTTACCTGTCCTTCCTAAGCTTCAGCATATAGGGAGTTGCAAATAAGGAGCTTGTTTTCAGGATTCCATGTAGCATGTCTGGAGCAAAAAGCAGAAGGAAAACTGGTTCTCCAACACCCAATGAAGGGGAAAGCTCATCCCTCCCTCTCAGAAACTGCTGAAAGCTAACAAGGGCTCCTGTGGTGATTACCAAGTTTTCTTTTGTCTAGAGTATCTTCAAGGTTGTTTACCTTGGATTTATTTCTGTACCTGAATATTACAATTTCAAAACATTTCTCCAGTACTGTTGAAACAGAGAAGAAGAAACTTGTATTTCTTTCTGGGAATGAGGAAATGCCCAAATATTCAACTTTTCTTAAGAATGTATTCATAACGAGTATCCACAAAATGGAAGGCTTAACAACTCTCACTTCAACAGTAGTTGTGTGAGAATGTAAGAAGAAATTATGCTGCTTCTTATATGGTATAAATTGAGATCTTTCACATTTTAGTGAATCTGGTTTTGTGCAGTGAAAATGTATCTTAATATATTTTTTCAAACTAAATTTGTAATTCAATTGGTCTCACAACAAAGATATTTTTCATCTCCATTTCACAGACTTTATCCTCCTGTGAGTATGTTAAAATATTTTCTTTCAAAGGTGGCTTTTTGAGACCAATGCTTGAAAACTTATTGCTGATTATTTTTACCTAGATATAATGCCCCAAATAATAGAGAATCAAGACTTGTATTTGAACATAATTTTAAGCTAAATAGGTAAATATTTCAGTACTTTCTTCCTTCAGTATTTTTTGGTATCTAGGGGTCTTTTACTATACAGAAGCAAAATGAAATGTATGTTCAATGCCTACAAATAAATGTAACCACCATAGTAAATTTAGAATACTGGTGTAATTTCAGTAAATGAAACGAAGAAATATTGAACAAGTGTGGGTTTTTATGTCACTTTAGGTAGAAAGAAATCTTGGAAATCAAGTATCACCATAGCTCTGGTGATTTTGTTTTTCATTTCAGTGACTATTAGATAAGCATTACATTGAAAATTGAATTTGAAAACACCAAAGTAGATAGAGTAATAAATAATATGAAAATAATTACAGTAACAAGAAAACATACTTAATGCTGCATAGCAAAACTGCGGATTTTGTCTAATATACCATGAGATTTCACCACAATAAATGGAGAAAGGGAGAGTTGCTTTGTTTAAACTGTTGTTAATGTTCCAGCAATGTTGCATTGGCAATTTACCCATTACCTGTTAGTAACAACACAAAAACATTTTGCACTTACTTGGACCCAAAGGTAAAGCATTTTAATTGTGCGGTGCAACATTTTTTATTGTACTGGCTCTTTATCAGGAATATTTTAACACACAAGTTACATTTTCATATTTAATAGCAGTTATCACAGCTTAGCCTGTGGCTATAGATTTCATCAAATAAGAAAACTCCCACAGACTTCATAGACCTACTGTGTAGACAACTCCTGTAGAGTATGTTATAGAAACTCAGTCTTGATGAGAACAACTGATTAGTGTCTGTGAATTCACACTTCAACAGTAACGATCAGGATGTTACAAACAAAAACCAAACTTCCCTTGGGTAATTCAAAGCACTAAGGATAAGTGGCATTCCAGAGGTACCATAAGCCTTTTGAAAGAATGGCCAGGGAATACTATAGAGAGCCCTTTTCTAGATGATGTTTTGGTTTACTATTTCCTAGACTAAACTTCTCATTCAAGTTCATATGATGTGTACACTAAAAGAAAATAAACTCTTTCAAATCTGATGAAGGAAATGCTGAGAGGAAACAACTGGGAATGCTTTCTAAGATCAACCTCAGACAACATAACCTGGAGTAACAGTTTCAGGCTCCAGTCCAGAGCAGAAACTCAAGCCACCACATCTCATTTACCAATTGTCCTGCTACAGTCAACAGTATCAAGCGTATCTGATAGAAAACTTAGCAAAAATATCTCCTCTTCACCCAAAATGATGTACTCTGAAAAACAAAAGCAGTACATGTACCTGTTCAAAGCCCTTGACCCACTACAGGTGAAGCTAGAACTCCTTCTCAGGATGAGGTGTTTCCTAAGATGTCAAATCCAAAACATTCAATTTGAAATATCTTGTTCCACTAATCCCATTTCCATATTCCTACAGAAAAATACAACTGATCAGATGAAACATATTTAGACCTTAAAAGATATACTCTTTTGGTAAAATTAACTTTTCCTCTGACTTTTTCCCAGGTAATCTTCTCCAGAGCAGGGCTGTTCACAGTAAAGGCAGCCATGGCCCAAAGTGGCAGCTGTCCTGATGATATCTTTGCTCTTTATTTTCCTCGCATCTGCAGCTCTCATGGAGGATGCCACGTGCTCTTCCACAAGAACAGCTATGGTAGTCAGCTGAGGCTGGAAAAGGACATTATTTTGTGTCTAGCTATGTACTTGAGATCAGTACCAGACAACCCTGAAAGTCTACCTTTATTTCCTCTGCAATGGTGTACTTGGATGAAGATTACTATTCCCCTACTTAGTAAGCAGCCTCCTGAATTGTGACAAGTATTTCAAGATAAATATTTTTGAGTCCTACTTTTATCACAGTTTGAGTCCTAGCTTTATTTCCTGAATGGTACAGCTGTACTCCAAAACAGTTTTTTTTCCCCTTAGGTATCTCTACACTCCCAGTTTTAACACCCACAGTTAATCTCGTGCAAGTCTCTAGCTATTTTTTGGAAAAGCAATTTTGAAACCCACAATCCAGTCTCATTTTCCATGATTTTAAAGGAGTTAACAGTTAATTTCAGACATGGGGAACAAAGGCAGGGAACAAGGAAAAAGGGTGTCTCCTGTTCAGGGCTGCTGAGTTGCCATGTTTACAGCTCCAAGCTGTAAAATGATCCAGCTACTGTACTCTTGACTTTTGCAAGCTATGAGCAGCCGTGGGAGATTGTGTAAGTGCTGGAGCAGCTGCAGAACCTTTCCCTCACTGAACTACTGAAGAGGCACGCCAGCTTGTTTGTGTGCTCCTCCACAACCTTTCACCTACTTTGCCTGTTTTGGCTGTACTGGGAGTCCCCAGCAGCTCGACAGCTTGTGTGGCAGCAGGGTCAGGTGACAGAAAGACGAGAACGGGAAGATATGACCCTTGTTTGTAATGCTATTTCTGTCTTTTTTTTTCCATGAAAAGGGCCACATAAATATTTAGAAAGCAAACGTATTAGTAGGTTAAAGTAGCAATCCAATTCCATAAATGCAGACCCATCTGCAGGCGGAGGGTGAGCGATTTGCCCTTGGTACTGCTGGAAATTTCTCGAGGTGCTGCGAATACGACTCATGCACTTGTCACCAGACTACTCCTTCCGCTTACATTCAAAACTTCCTAGAGCTACCATTAATTTCCACCCAGACTCACTGCTTCTCCTGGGTTATCATTTACCCTCCCTTAAAAAAGCTGAATTAGAAGTTGTCTTTGTCCCTAGCAGAAAATGATAGTCTGGTTCTGTAAGAGAAAAAACTTTGATGATGTTGCCTCTCCACCTGTTTGCCATACTGTCCCTCCTAAGCATTTCAACCAAATTTGAACATTTAATCAACTCCCTACAAACTCTGTACAAACTAGGTTTAGGGAGGAGATATTAGAATTTTGCTCCACAGTGGATAAAAGGGAGGGGAAACTCAACCAGACTCATTCTACTAGAGAGCAGCAACCTCACCAATAGTCCTCCCATGTGTTCTAGCAGGTCAGGAGAGGGCACTCATCCCAGCACATCCTATTGGGTCTCCAGCACTTGTTGGTTTAGGAAAAAGAGCCTTACATTTTTGTCCCCACAGAGAAAAAGGTAGGGCAAAAGCAAGCATGATTCCTTCTACGAGACATCAGCAACATGGTCAGTTATTACACATGCTGGCTGACCAGGAACGGTTCTGACCTAAGTACAGCACAGTGTGTCTCCGGCAGGGGCAAGGAGACAGCTGATTGCAATGGAGAGCTATTAGGAGACAAATGGACAGGAATCCAGGCTCCATTCATTCCACTCTTCTGGACCCATCTGTTGTGGAAAAAAGCAGAATGTTAACGCAGCTCCATTTTCTCAAACACACTCAGCAAAACATTACTGTGACCAAGCAACTGCAAGTGTTGTTACTGCCTTTTCAAAACTTGCCCCAGGGCAGTTCAGAAGAGGAAAGTTAAAATACCTAATCAGCAGAAATGAGACCCCCCCCACATTTAAAACTGTCACATGTTTCAGGAGGGTGAAATGGTGGTTTGGAGAGGAAATAAAGTGAGAACACTGCTAAAGATAGGATATATGGAGGCATTATATGAAGTGGTTACAATTTTCGCAGCCTACTTCACCTGCAGGTTGATGGTGAATCCTCATAGATTGTTAGACTTGTGCTAAAACTTAGCTGCCTTGCTAAACATTCAGAACATCCATAACAATTACTTCCCATATATATAATTTATATATGCAAGAATGGAAATTTATGTTGTTCAGAACCTCCTGTAACATATAACCATCATACAAAGTGCAAGAAGCAAATCTGAATTATGAAGGAGACACGCTTCTTTTAGAAGCTCCTTGGAGCAAAAAAAAATCTCAGTTGTGCTGCTGATGTGTAAAATTCTTGTAGAAGTTTGTTTTGATTGGAAAAACACCCAGATTTTGAGTTACTGGAGCCATGTCCTTTAAACAAATGAGGAAAGCCACACGCTTCCTGTATTTCCTGCAACTACAATTTTACCTTTGTTCACAGCTAAACTGAATATGTAAGATATTTGTTCATACCTTACTGCATATAACTACCAGGAAAACAATAAGAAAACAAGTTCCTGTAAAGAAGATTAATGCAAATAACAAAAATTGTTCTTAATAGATGATTTCCCTATTCAGACTACACAAAGGATATTCAAGTTACTTATATTAAGCAGGCTCAGCACACCTACTGATTAAAATAAGTATCTTGTAGGAATAGAAATAGTGACCTTATATTTCAATAACTGCCTACTGCACAGAACTTCCTGACCCAGATTTTATTGCAAAGAATTAATTTTGAGATTCCTGCTTGTCACTGATTAGTGGCTTCAGGAAGAAAGTGGAACAAAATAAAAGCCATCCTACAGGTTTCATGGTTCAAACAAATGTTTAATATATTTTCACTTCTATGACTCATCTGCAACCTGCAGGCAAACCAAGTTGAAACAGTTAAAAGCAAACCCAAACTCTTAACTTTTTAACTTCTAGTAAGGATAGGAAAAATCAAAGTCATTACATTTACTGCTATTTGATGTCGAAATTTTGCTTCACTTCACATTTCATATGCCAACTTTCAATCACTGCAGTAAACCAGAATATATTTCATGGAAAAATAACAAAATAGCTCTCCCAATAAAATAATAAAACAGGGAGCAATAAAATAGTAAAACATAAAGTACAGTGGCAGTAGAACCTTAAGTAGGGTTAACAGATACACTGGGAAGACAAAAAGGAGATAAAGTTCAAAAAGCAGTCTAATGACAAGCTAAAGTATTTTCCTCTGTCTACTAAACTAAGTGCACAGATCTTCCGTGAGGAATTTGATCTTCCTTCCCTTGAAAAACAGTTTACATGTTTGTGTGTGTAAATACATGCATATAAAATTGGACTGGGGAGATGTATGCAAATATTAGGGCACAATTATTTTGTATTATTTTACTGCCACATACTCCTGCTGTTACAGACCAAGTTTTCAGATGTCCAAAGCCCTCCACTGATATTAATTCTGTTCTTCAATGTATTATGCAAACCCTACCCTCAGTGAACTGGACTTGACATGTTGGGAAAAGGCCAGACATCACTGGAGATCCAAGCTCCTTCTCCAGCAGAGAGGAAAGGTGAGGGGGCTTTTCCCAGATCGACTGTGACCCTGGGAGATGAGCTGTCCCTGAGAGCACTGTGTCATCCCCTTCTTAGGTCAGCTCTAGTGACAGTAAATAAAGGCCACATGATGATCTGGGGGCAGTGCGTCACTAGCACAGCTGTCCTCGGGTATTTGGTCACTACTAACCAGGTCACAGCCATGACCTACATGTCAACAGCCTGAACCCTGCGGCTGGGATCTCATATGGCTCCCTTTTCCTTCCATGCAGCCTCTACACCGACCCTGGAGCTACCCTGTCAGTACCAGCACTGCCATCACCCCTGTATGAGTGCACACACACACACAACTCCCTGGGCAGCACTGCCATCACCCCCTGTATGAGTGCACACACACACACAATTCCCTGGGCAGCACTGCCATCACCCCCTGTATGAGTGCACACACACACACACAACTCCCCAGGCACCACCGCGCCCCCTCACGCTGGCCCATGGCTCCCATCGTGAGCCTGTGCACAGCCCGTACAGGGCCGGACCCCATGAGGGCTGGTAGCAGCACGGTGCCCTCGCAGCTGGGCACGGCCACCCTGCCGGCCTCGCCCGGCCCCTGCCCGGTGCACAAGGTCACCGCTGGCGGCCCAGCAGCAGCAGCACCGCCCCGTGCGCCCTGGCCCCGCGGCTGTCCCCCTGGCGCTTGCCGTGCCGCTGGCTGAGCGCCCGCCGGGCCGGCACGGAGGGCACGGGCAGCGCCGCCAGCGGTGTCACGAGGCGCCCGGCGGGGGCACGGCCTACCCGGGCCCCGCCCTGCTGCGATTGTAAATAGAGGCGACACGTGAAGCGCCGGCCACAGGCGACGGGATAGCGACGGTCCCGCAGGCAGGGGGCTGCCCGCTCGCTCTCCGATCGCTTTACTCGCCACGCACCCGCCGCCCCGGTAGCGATGAAGGCCGCCCGGATTGCCCTCCGCAGCGCCGCCCCACTGGCAGGGGCCGGTGCCGGCAGCGGCCGGTTGCCGCAGGAGGTGGAGCAGTTTTCTCGCTTCTCCCCCTCCCCGCTCTCCATCAAGCAGTTGCTGGATTTCGGTGAGAGTCGGGAGGAGCGGGGGGAGGTCAGGGCTGGGGTGGCAGCCCCGGTCCGGGGCTCGGAGGTTTGTTTCCCTGGGGGAGGGGTGCGGGAGCGGCGCTCTGCGGGCCGGAGGAGGCGGCGATCCCGTCTGGAGGGATCCGCGCTCAGCCTTTGCTGAAGCCTCTGCCGCCCCCCGGCTCGGCTGCCCAGCGCCGGGACGGAGGAGGGGAGCGGCCCCGCCGGGTATTCCCATCCCCGCTGGGAATCTGCCGGCCCCAGGGTGGTGGCGGGAGGTCGCCTCGGGCGGCAACCCGGGCCGCAGTGACCCGCCGGCCAGGTGCCAGGGGCTGGAGACCTGTGAGTGCCGGCATGGGAGCTGAAGATGCGCTACAACACTGTTCGGGCGGTGTTCGTAGGGTGCGAGCATCAGAGGGACACGGGCTGCGGGGCGTGTTCGCGCTCCGCGCACCCGGAGTCGGGAGGAGCCATCGAGCGGAGCGGACGCGCTGTTCCCAGATCCCATTATCGCTTTGGCCGCTCTGTGCGCGCATGATACTGCCAGGCGTCACCCCGAGCAACCTCCTGTTTACAGAGACCGGAGTGCTTCTTTGGGGATTGCAATTAAGTCTGATGGCTAAGTGGGAGCTGTACAAGTATTCCGTCCGGGTACACGCTGTGTCTTACTGTCATGAAAACAGCGTTCAGCACAAACATGTAACACCTAACACTTTGGTGAGCTGGCCGGTAAAAGCCTCATGATTGCAGAGGAACAGAGTCCTGAAGTTTACGGAAAAGTCATCAGTCTGTGTTTGCATCTTGAAACGTCCTTAAACAGAAGCTTTGTTTTTTTATTTATTCAAAGGCTCAACTAATGGATGTGAGAGAACTTCTTTCTCATTTTTGCGACAAGAACTTCCTGTGAGGTTTGCAAATATTCTGAAAGAAATTGATCTTCTTCCTGATAAACTACTAGGCACTCCATCAGTAAAATTAGTAAAAAGCTGGTAAGTATGAACTGCTTGAATTCAGCATGGAAAGTAACACAGCTTTGGGAACTTTGTTGTTACAGACTTTTTTGAATAGTAGAAAGCCTAACAAAATGCAGTGGAAATGCATCTCCTTCATCAAATCTGAGTTGCAAGCTGTTACACGTTGTCCTTTTCTGGCACACTAAGATTAAATTGAAAAGCAATATGGTTATATTGTTATCTTTAAATAGGTGTGGGGGACGGGGAGCAGTTTGAAATAGCTAATAGAGCAAATTTTACTGCTTTAAGAAGGCAGAAAATATGTTCAGTTTCCACACAGCATTACAGACTCTTGAGACCCACACAAAATGGGAAAGCAGGCTCTGTACTTGTTTTGATCTCTCACTGATGGAGTTACTAACAGAGCTTCTATTCCAAAGTATATTGCCTTGACCTGTGCAGCAAGTATTTGAAATTCAGTTAACATAATCTCTGCAGTTGACAACAGTGGTTGAATCTGATTTAACCTGTGCTTACTGGCACAGTTACAGCATTTGCCAGGATGGCTGACATAAAGAGCAGAAGTATTCGAGTGAGATCTAGAAACTCTTCTTAATATAGCAAACTGTTGTGCCTTTGCCATATGCGTCAGGGCTGTCAGATGTTAATGCAAGAAGCTCTGATACTTAGCTTCTGCCAAAGCTGATCAGATTTGGAAAAAAAAATTGCTTAAGTGGCTTCCTGATTGCCATTGTCATTTGGATCTGCTTTTGAAATACATCTCTTCTCAAGAATTATAAGGGGATCCTACCTACCTTAAATGAGGCTTTAGATTCATCTCTGGTGGTAGGCACAAGAAAAGACTTAAAACTTCTGGAGTTCAGGCAGTCAAGAAGTGTCCATCTGTAATTCCATTGTTGGTTGTAACTTGGATATTTCAAACATACTTAAAACTTCTAGATGACTTGTTAGGAGTAATGATGTGCACAAGACAAAGTATTTTTCATATTTCTAGATAAATAAAAATCAAATTAATAGCATATATGTCTTGTGTTTTTGTTCAATAGGTACCTCCAAAGCCTAAAGGAGTTGATTGAGTTCCATCAGAAAAGCCCAGATGACCAAAAAGTCTTATCTGAGTAAGCTTTTCATTCTTTTTCTTTGAACTTTTTAGTTCGCATTCTACTTATCACAATATATTCTCTTCATACTGATAGCCATGATGAGCTGAATTTGATAATCTAGTAGAAAGAGCTGAACATAGAACAAGCTGGTTAAAATCTCTGACCATGTTTAGCAGTATTGCAAATAGATGTGACCCACTGCAGCCTAATTTCAAGGTCATATTACCCCTTGAGCTATTTCTCATGACAGAGAAATTAAAAAAAACCCACCTGTCTGTGAAGTCATAGCTTTTCTTGTTTCCAAGGTGTCATCTTGGGATTTTTTTCTTTCCTTACATTTTCCTCTGCTCCATAAATGAGTGAACAGGTGGTGAATTTGATATGGCTCATTATACCTTTTGTTTTAAAATGCCAAATACTTCTGTGTTAGGTCAGTGAGGAATTACTTTCAAAAGAGTAACAAAAACCACACTGTATTTTAGTATTAAGGCTGTTAAGTACTGACATGTGCTGGTGCTAGAGTAGATAATTACGTTATACGAAGCTTGCTTCTATGTAGTCTGAGAATAATGTTCTAAAAAGATCTCTTTTTAAACTAGCTTTATAGATACTCTAATTAGAGTCCGAAACAGACATCATGATGTGGTTCCTACGATGGCACAAGGAATAATTGAATACAAAGACACTTTTAAAGTAGATCCTGTCACCAATCAAAACATCCAGTATTTTTTGGATCGTTTTTACATGAGCCGTATTTCCACCCGGATGCTAATGAACCAACACAGTAAGTAGAAGTTTTTACCTGAGAAAAAATTTCAACCTAATGAGTAACATGTTAATGTAAACACTTCTTTAAACTGCTGGACAACTGTTTCACATGATTTTGTGACGCTGAAAAGTTAGAAACTGAATCTATCACTTAAAAGAGCAATGAGAACTTGTTTTCTAGACTAGAGAATAATTGAAATAACTCTTCTGTGGAATATGTAGAGATATCGTTCTTTATGTCTGAAAAATCTTTAGATGTGAGCTGCAGAAAAGCCAGCGTAGTTTGCTGGCAGTAGATAGCATTTTAACTCACAAAAGGCATAAACAACATTCAGTATTTTGTGATTACATGTTGCGATCACACTGTATTAGTCTCAATTTTGGGGCTTTTTTATATAACACAGTATTTGGGATTAAATGTTGTATTGTTCTCATGCCAAACAGCTCTTCTTTTTGATGATAAATCTCGCTCGGGGCACCCAAGGCACATTGGAAGTATTGATCCTTGCTGTGATGTTGTTGAAGTAGTGAATGGTGCGTATTCTTAGAGCTTTAACTTTTCTCTTCCTGATCAGTATCTATATCTGATCGCAAGCAGTCTGGGAAACCAACTTCTGCTGTAAAGGATGCTGGCTGGCTTTAATTGAAATAGCTGAAAGCAGTCTTATCAAAGCATGAGCTTTTAGAGGACAGAAGGTAAAATACAAAGTATCAGTAAAAAAATATGTTAGAGTAAGTCCTAACAAGTGACAGATTAGGTAGGAGTTGAAGTTGTCTGAGGTGTTGAGATTGGTTTTACCTACTGGGGGATAACAGATGCATCTGTTCCATGCAGTTATCAAACTATCCAAAGATTTGCTCATGCTTCTGTAATTGCCCATTGTTCTCAATTTTTAGTGCATGCAGTGGATGCAATGTTGTCATTCTCTTGACACACATTCCCTTGGCTATGTCTTAGGCTATCTAACACCTTATAGCTAACGTGGTTAAAAGCTGTATTTGCCATGCATTAGAATGATTGTTTACATTGCATTGATATTATACTTTACATAATTTATTTAAATAATTATTTCAGATGCTTATGAAAGTTCCAAGATGTTGTGTGACCAGTATTATTTAACATCTCCAGAATTGAAACTTACTCAAGTAAACGGTAAGATGAGAGCTTCCTGTTGGTAGCCAGCCTGCTTCTTTTACAGAGTCAAAAGACTCCCAATTCTGAAACCTTAGTGCACATACCAGTTGATCTGACTCAGGCTAGTTCCTCTTCATTTTCTATTAAAGGCACCTCATTTAACTTCCCATGTTAAAACTCAAATGCTAGTGTATCTTAAACACAACATTTTTGAGGTACCATTTATAAAGTTGAGAAAAGTTGGACAAACCTGTACTTAAAGTAATATGAGAAGTTGCTAGAGAGGACCTCCATATCTGGAGTGAGGAACTGGGGTTGCTGATGGAAATGCTGGGTCTGGTCTGAGCTGAGTGTCTGATTAAGCAGTCTGCTTAATGTTTGAAATTCTTTATTTATAAAGGAGAATAAATACTTGATTTTTTGTTTATTTGAAAAGAAACTTACTCAGCAAGTGGCAATTGCAATCTAATGAATTGCAATCTATGAATGCATAAAGCTGTTTGCCAATTTTGGATGTGGGGAAAACCAAAAATGAAACTTGGTTTGTTCTTTTGTTTGTTTGGGCAACTTGCTCATTGTAAAATTTGGATACCATATAGAAAAATATCGTCACCCTTTTAAGTGTTTTTACTTCTCCTTTCCTCTAGGGAAAGCTCCAGGAGAACCAATTAGCATTGTATACGTGCCATCTCATCTTTTTCACATGCTTTTTGAGCTCTTTAAGGTATGTTAGTATGAACTGGGAGAGTGAAATGGGATGTGGGTTGTGACCCCCAGTAGCCTTCTGCTTTTAGAGATTACATCTGCAGGTTTGCCCTACTGCCTTTTCTTTTGAGTGGACAGAATGTATTTAAGATTAGTGAGTGCAACTGAACTTCAGTATTGCCAACATGACGTACAGAAATCTGGCAGCCTTTAGCAGCTGCTGAACTTTGCTCTTCTCCAGAAACCTGTTGACTTTAAGGGAGTTATGTTATTTAGATTACAGTGCCTGAGTTAATGCTGGGCAAGAACATTGTAATCTTTCACTCAGAAGAGTCTTGGCTGTGCTTAGACACTTTTAGGTGTGAGCTCTCCTCTGTTCCCATTACGCCAAAATGCTGAGTGTGTCCCTTGGAAACCAGGCACTGATAGGAATAGAGGATAATTCTGCCTCTATGTAAAAGGGATATGGTTTGAAGTGCATGGATTCATCAATCTCTGATCATGGTAACCTTCTTTTCATAGAATTCAATGAGAGCAACTGTTGAGTTCCAAGAAAACAGTCCTACCCTTTCTCCGATTGAAGTGACAGTTGTTCTAGGGAAAGAAGACCTGGCAATCAAGGTATTTTGTTGGCCTACTACAATGTACTCTTTGTTATTATACATGCTTAGCTGGTTCTATTAAAAGATCTGGCCTCTGAGAACAGGTCGAAGAACTACACATGAGCACAAGAGCTCATACCGTCTCTTGATATGAGCCTCCATGTAGCACAATTATCAGTTGAAAAATAATGTGCTGCAAAACCAATGTTTGCATTTATGACTGTTGGAAAGGTGTGTTCAAATAACAGCATTTTAAATTCCATTCTTAATGCGTGCTTGTTGTTAACTCCATTCTCTCTTAAATCAGATCTCAGACCGAGGAGGTGGTGTTCCAGTGAGGAAAATTGAGCAGCTGTTCAGCTACATGTATTCCACTGCACCAAGGCCGAATGTGGATGATGGTCGAAATACCCCTCTTGTAAGATACTTCCAATACTCTTGTTGCAATTAGGTTGTAAGTGTTGATGGGTTAGTAATGAAGCACTGTGTCCATCCAGCAGCTTTCTGGGGTATGCCAACATTCACTGAGCCCCATAAGTATGAATTTACACTTTCTGAAACAGAATTTTAGTATTTAGCTTAATGAACAAAAAATAAGCTTTTAAAGGCATAAACAAAGAACATTCCAATCTGACTCTAACCCCCCCTCTTTTTTTTTTTCTTCCTGCATTCCAATGACACTAATTTACTTCGTCTTCACTCTCCACTCAGTCCTCAAACTTACACATGTAGATCATGTGGTCTTTCTGGAGGCAAGCACAACTGGAACATTCTTTTAGGTTATTATGTTTGTTTCCCAGTAGCAAGCTCCTTTTACTAATCAAGCTGTACTAGCAGTAGCAAGGGAGGGAAAAATACTGAAATATATTATTTAAAAGTGGGACATATATATAGACCCTTCCTCATCATGGAGATCTTTTTTCTTGTGATTTTGGGTTTTTAATTGTCAGCTTCAGCATTCTCTACGAAACTGATTAGAGATTTATGTTTTCTTCTAAGAGAAGAAGAAATGCAAAGGATATTTTAACAGCTCAAAAATCTCTGAAGACCTTCCAGCTACATAACTTTTAGCCATTAGAGCTAGTAAAAAATAATTAATTTTATATTGTACTTTATTTTTAGGCTGGTTTTGGGTATGGCTTGCCAATTTCTCGTCTCTATGCTAAGTACTTTCAAGGAGATCTAAACCTTTACTCCATATGTGGTTATGGAACAGATGCTATCATCTACTTGAAGGTATGTATTTAAATTTAGTTAAATAAAAGATTACTACCATTACTGCACTGGGATAACTATTTGTTACCATTTTAAGGTAGACAGATTCTATGCTCATGAGCAGCTCTTGTTTTTTCTTGAGAAATTACAGATTTAGCAACTGTTTTTGAACTGGTATCAAAAAATTCACTTGGCTTTGACTAGTCTACTTGAACAACTACTAGTGAGAGCCCTGTTGGTTTTCAGATTGTGTTAAGATGTTATCTACTTGTTCATGGAATGCAAAGTCCTTGAAGAGAGCAAAGTAAAGGTGTGAGCAACAGATCTGGTTCGTTTACTCTGAAAACCAGAAAGTCCATATAAACTAAATCCTTAAGGTGCTAATCAGCATCTGCCATATAGCCCCTCTGTGGGATTCAGATATCAGTAATTTTGAACACTGAGCATATAACTTGCACTGCTGTTTCTATAAGAAACCTGCAAACAGCACTACATGTTCTTTTCTCCTTTCTGTGCTTAATCATGGGAAAAACGTGCTTTGAATTTCTCTTGCTAAACTGAAAACACTGAACCACAATCAGAGAAGTAGTATGAAAGGAAGAGACAGTTCAGCTATACATATGTAACACTTTTATTGAAAAAATTTCACTGGAATTTTCACTGACATTTTGCAAATCAAAGTCCTGTTCCATGTACTCCTGGACCATCTTGAAAACATGTTAGAGGGTACTGCTTAAGGCCTGTTAAAAATGCATAAATAGGATGTGATGTTACTGCATTTGTCCTACCAAATTACCCAAAGCAATCGTAGATACTGAAGCACATAAACAACTGCATCTATTGTAGAAACGTTTGTGTGAATAACTTTGTTTTGTACTGTCACTGGCTTAACACTTTAGGCATGTTGAATTAATTTTTGCTAAGTGATATTATTGAGAGATAGTAACCTGTTCCTTCTTGACTTTTAGGCCTTATCAACAGAATCAGTAGAAAAACTCCCAGTATTTAACAAATCAGCTTCCAAGCATTACCAGGCTACCTCAGAGGCAGATGACTGGTGTGTCCCAAGTAAAGGCCCAAAGAACATGGCAAAGCAGAGTGCAGCTTCGTGAAGAGAAGCTGGTATTGAGACACCCCAGGGGATCAAGCTGGCTTCAAGAACAGCATTTGGAAGTATTCATCTACCTTCAAACAAGCAAGTTTCAGGACTAGCAGAGGAAAACAAAGATTAAGAGTATTATAAATCTGAGCTGTATGCACTGAATCTGAAACCTTGCTGTGGACTTCAGGATGAGGAAAATAGAAGCACCTATGTCTTTAAAGAAGAGCTATGTATGGAGGAAAATGAAGCTATTTTTTTACTATGATCAAAGACTTGGCGTGGTAGAGGTGTGCAATTTTTAAATCCTGTTTAATGCTTGAATTCTGAATACTGACTGATAAATGAGTTACGCAGATGCATATTTTTCTGTTAGAATAGTTATCAGCAGTTCATCTTATTACAGAACTTCTCAGGTAGATAGATATCATCCATACTTTAAAGTTGTATTTATAACATTTGGGAAAGATCCACTTAAAATGGCAGTCTTGTAGCAAGATGCAAACAGCATTCAAATACAGCCTGAGTGCAAGAAAAGGAGCCCTGGTATGTAGGGAGAAACTGTTTGCCATATGTAAGGAGGTCCCATTAAAAAAAAAACAAAAAAACAAGCTGTTCCAGGAATAATTCTTACATGATGCCTTGCTCTGTGAGTCACATTGTAGGTATTTTATGTTAAACTGTTCATGGGAAATCAGCTAAGTAGGGTTTCTATGCATAAGGTAACGAAGAAAATCAGGATATTTTTAAAAGCTACTAGAAATAAGTTGAAAGCTACTTGGTTGTAACAGCTCTGACATTAGGGTACATCTAGCCTATGTCCCTGTATTGTGGAGAATGTGTGCCAAGTCAGTTAGGATTTTCCAAGAGCTGAAGTCAGATATGCAAGTTGAAACAGAAAAGGTTTGGTGATACGTATTGTATAAGCATGTTGTGAAAAACAGCATGTTTAAAACACAGTCTTGTGGTTTGTTTCTGTTGTTCTGTTAGATTAGTGGCTCAATACACTAAACCAAAACCTGACAATTGTCTTTTTCAAATTTGTATTGGACCACATCAGCTCAAAGTTGTACATAGGGTATCTATACCCTGAAAGCTCTGTGTGGGCACTGAAGGTCTGTTGGAAAGGTTTTCAGGAGTGGTTTTGGAACTGTAAAAATCTATTCTAAGAACTGTTCATTGCGATGAAAATGGCTTAGGAAATGTCTCAAAATATAATCAGCACTGAAAACTACAGGAAAACTTTTATGAGCAGCAAAATAGGGGGAATTCCCACAGGAGCAGTGCCAGTGGGAGAGAGCTGATCAGAAAATGCTCCATTCTGAGTAATCTTCTTTCTTGCCCATCTTTGTGTGTTTTCACTTTTGTAAAGCAAGGTAAATTTAACAGATGCTAAACTACTGGATGTTGCCAAGCTGGCCAGTCAAAGTTCATCAGGGCTGTAGAATATTACTTGAAGGTTTTTTACTAATTATCATATTATCTACAGTTAATGTGATCCTTTGCAAGAAGTTGCAAATACTTCAGTATTTTTATATCAATACATCCTGCTCAGTATGACAGTTTTCTATTAGAGATTTCTATTTGTTGGACAGAAAATGACTCCATATTCTGCTATGAATCTAAAATGGTTTTTAATAGCAAATTACCTTTCCATTCTTGAAGTCCTGTTGAGATATATTTCTCATTGAAAATAAAATAGTATTTTTATATGCCTCATTTATTTTAAAAACTAATTGTAGATGTATTAATGATAACTGCTGAGCATGATGACTTTAGCACTGCATCTAGGCTGTTTTTATCCTGGTGAATAAGCTGTAGTCACCAAAAGTCACCAGATCATGCATCTGAGCTCAGCTCAGTGAATGGAATGGCTAATAAAAAGAAAACAGAACATATGTCTAGAACGCACAGGTGTAAAAAAGCTGCTTTCACTGTCATAAGGCACATACGTAGGTAGTCATTGTTGTCAAGTAATCACAATTTATACCTTTCTGTCTGCATCCAGTAGTGCTTGGACCTGAGTTACAATCTGATGGTACATCTGTAACACAGCTGCTCCAGGTAATAATTTCTGTTTCAAAGCAGCTGAGGCACATGGGTGCTACAAAAATGTTTGTGATGCTGCTTGTAGAGCAAAGCTGTGGAACATTGATGATGCAGGCAGAGGTTGTGTAGCACTTAAGGAACACACGTGAAATCTGTGTAGTATTACAAATGACAGCTATCTACCTAGATAATACAGCACCTTTTCCAGCATTCACTGACTTTTTGTTCTGAAAGCAGAGCTGTAGTCTTAAGTCTTTTCCTTGGTTGTAGATGTTGAAGTAGTTTTATAATAAAAGCTTTTAAATTATTGTCTGTATTCTTGTTTTTTAAGAAGTCTAGTGCAAGCAAGGGCTTTTTATTTTAAGTCTTATCAAATGGAGTGGAGAAAAGCAACACTCATACCACATTAGGTACAGCAGGGAGGAGAAACACTGGAAGAATTATCTGCTTATGCTTAATGTTTCATTGGTTGAGAGGGTACACAGTGCCTAAAATCAGTGCATCACCTTACCCATCTCCTTACTCTTTAATGAGGATGGTATAAATTTTGAGATGAGAATTTGGAATCTTCTCAGTGTGTGTTCTACGCTCTAAAATAAATTGTCTTTTGTTCAGTTTTAAAGAATATGAAAATTGACCGAGAAAAAGACACCCATCATTGGGTTTATATCTAGCAAAACGTTTTCACACAGGCTAAAGGAATGGCTGTCTTTCAGCTCTGAAGCAATGGGACAGCTGGTTTTTCATAGCTGGTGTGTAAGAAAATGGTAGCGATCAGGTGGTTTCATGATCCAACAGTCCTGCACAACTGGTGCTTTAGCAGACTTGTGTTGGCCTGGGGCCAGCCTTGTGTACTGAGTTTACCCTCCTTAACAATGATGGCTTCACCTTCTTAAGGGTTCTTACTTGTAATGCCAGGGAAACAGACTACATGGCATCCCATTTTTGCATTTTGGATTACAGAAATGTGCCACTCTGATGTATACTAGTATGACAGGTGTGTTGGGAGAAACAAGCCAGAGCTAAATTACACTAGGGACTTCAATAAACTACTACAGCAAACGAAAGGAAACCAAAAACACAAACGCCCATTGTGTTTTCCTATCATTTTTACTGTGCTGCAGTCTCTATAGACAGGACTTGCATATTTCCTGTCAGGTTTTTTGAAGCAGAAATATACATACATGCATTCTATACCTTGCCCATGGCAGGCTTGGGAGCAGGGATGCCCAAGTGCAGCAGGATGGACCCACACTGCTCTCTGTGCCACCTGTAGAGCACATGGCCCCAGCAGACCCAGGTCTCTCTGCAGCACACTGTGCACAGACCATCACTCCCAGCCAAGCTCCTGCAGTCTAGAAGGCAAAATGTGGGTTTTTTTCCTTCCCCTGCACAAGCCCAGTAGGTAAGAGAGACCATGCACCAGCTCCTGGTCACAGTGTGGGGCTAACTTGCTGCTGGCATGTCAGGGGGGCACTGACATCAGCACATTTACCCACAGCTGAAGAGTGCTCTGGTTTCACAGGAGATAAGCAGGTGTTGCACTTTCACCCTTTGCCCCCTGACTGGGACCTTACACAGCCAGGTTCCTGATGTCAACAGAAGCCACACCAAAGGACCCTGTTTTCTCTTCCAGATCATTAGCTAAAAGGTGTACACTGATTACTGGTTAGTGTTACTGGTGCCTTGGGCGCATATCCAGATTAATCTCACTGACGCCTTGATACACAGTTGTTCATTATCATCATTTCCCTATCACTTAACCAAGTTTTCAAATCTGCCAGACTTTGCCCTTTATATGCAATTATGTCCTTCCCAAAGAATTTTTGCAAAACAAGCTTTGCTACCTTTGATAAGAAACATTACTGGACTGGAAAAATAGTTGGGTTTTTTCACTCCTTATGGCAACAATGACTTTAGAGGCTCAGGTATATCACCAAAGAATTTTCTGCCCTTAAGTTCTTTAGCAGTTTTGGCAAATGGGAGGTAGAAATGGTGGTTTATGATCCTTCAGCTCAGCTAATTTTTGGGGGTTGGGATGGTGAAGAATAAGGGGCACACTTCTGTGTTAACATCTTTGCAATTGTATTTCCCAAGAACTGACAATACAATTTAAATGCCTATATCCTGACCCTGTATTACAGGCCCTAAGGTGGCTTTGCACATCTGTGCTGCCGTACACATTCAAGACAGAATGCCTGGCTCAGTGCCTGGCTAGATGCTGCTACTCCTCACAGTCACCAAAGAGAAAGGACATGTTAGTAGGCAGCTTCAGTCAGTCCTGCTTCTCTCCACCTCACAGGGAAGAAAGGGCACAAAGACCCATGGGCAGTCTTAATTCTTCCCTGCTTTCTTGAATGTTGGGTGTCAAAGCAGCTACCTGTAACACAGTCTTGGGTCTTCAGAATACCCTGAGGGCTCTTAATAATTTAAGGTTTATGTCTTAAATTTATCTAAAAAAAAATAGGTATGGGGTATCAGGAGCTGCCTCTCATCATCTCCTCAATATTCATTCTGCAGCTATGAAAGAAAATCAAACCGGAGTGCAACAAATCTGGAATGTGACAGGGAGTTTCTAGTTTAGAACAGGTATGCTTTAAGTTACATTCATGTGATACAGTCCTGTCTGCAAGGATCAAATAAGAAAATCAAGTGGGAAAAAAAAAGACATTTGTTTCCATTGCTGTTATAGGTTGGGCTGTCTGTACACCGTCACATCACTGGACTGGGCCTGAAAGCTGAGAACCTTGGCATGGGACTCAGCACACCAAGTACAACACCTTATCATAACATTGTGTACTTGTCTCTGTGTGTGCTGAAGTGTGTGTTGGATATCTCAGCTGCCCCTCATGACCCATGTCAGTGTACCCAGAGAACTCCAGAAAGCTTCTTCTGAAACAGACTCCTACTTCTGGTGCCTGAATAGTGATCCTGTCTCCAGTGGCAGAGTTCAGCTGACTGTAATGGGACCCCAGACAAGGGGGCACCTCTAGGCACCTGTATTTAGATGACTTCAGCTGTCAGCCAGCTCCCAATTCTTTCAGTTACCTAAAAACAGACACCTGGTCCTGTGTGAGGAAGGCTGGAGTACTCTTCCTGTCTCTCATCTGTCACTCTGGAAGACAGAGGTATTCCACAAGTCCTTTGTCATGCCTGCCTGTCCCATGCAAATACCTTGTATGAACAATTCTGGCTTTCTAAAGTGTCAGTGAATATCTATGTTTAGGTAAGTGACTCAAGTTCTCTTACTAGTTCTGCATGGTATTGGGAAACTGGAAATACAGAGCTCAAAATTGTATTGCTGTTGTGTCGTTTCTGGCCAGGGTGGATATATAATGGAAAATCCCAGGCAATATTTATTTTGCAGCAAATGCCAATGGGATCATTGCAGATGAGCTGGCTGCTGGCACAAACTGAGTCAGCCTGGAGCTGTTTCTGATCACTGACACTGCTGATCTGTCTGGGTTTGGGACTGGTCCTAGGGCCACATGATCACAGGAGACAGCATGAAACTTATCACTCTGCACCCCACAGGGCAGCAGTGCTGCCAGACAGCTCTGAGCCATGCTTACTACTCCTGGGACAGCCAAATGCCAATTGCTGAGCACACCTTTTACTTAAAAATTTAGAAGCTGACTGTAGCTGATGCTAAATGTTGAATGCCATGGGGTATACTGAGAAATCAGATGTACTGAAATCTGTTTTTGTAGTGTTTGCTCCTTAGAGTGGTTTTCTCTTCCTAGCAGCTTTACAGCCCACAACACTCTGGGTTGATTTTTAACAAATTAACTGGGAAACAGGTTTGAATACCTGCCAAGGCTACTTGTTGTCTCCTCCAATCACTGTGGTAGGCAGCAAAGTCAGTAACACGCATTGCAAAGACTATTGGTGACCCAGAATCACTCCCCTGCTTACAAAGGGCATTACAGGTGGAATTCAACCTTCACACAGGGGTGGATCAGTTGGTTTGGACCACTCTCAGTGTTACCAGGTTTTTGTCATTGCCTCACAAACCACGGGAAGCTGTTTGCTCAGGCATGAAACTATGTTTGTGTTGACACAGAAGCACTTGTTTCTGCTTGGTTAGGGCCCGTTATAAAACCTTCTGATCTCATAACTTTCCCTTGCTTCTAATCAGCTTTGCCTCATGTCTTACATACATATACAATGAAGAAAGCTTCATTTTCAAGCCAGGGACACCTGAGGTTTTCATTATTTATGTTATTAATGGGGATGCCCAGAAGTCTTCTGCTGGTATGAATTCATTCCTGTGCTTCCCCTCCATGGCCTTGCCCTCTTGTTCCTGTGTCCTTCCTACTTCTGCTGCCACACTTCCAAAAGCTTTTGATGACTTTTCAAGGCCACTGGATGGTCAGTTAACTTGAGGGGGGAAAAAAAATTGTTGCACCTTTTGCATATTCCCAGGCTTCTGTCTTTTGAATGGCAACATCCATGTAAGAACAGCTGAAACAATGGCAAAATTATTCACTGGAGTGCCACAAATTGATGCAGACAGACCTTGGAAATTATATTACAGTACTCAGGGCTTCCTGAAAAAGATGTTACCAACCTTCTCCAATTGATTGTTCTTGCCTTTTCCTTTGCAGCAGAATGATATTCCTCACCTCTGAGTATTGATTTTAAGGGAGAGGATGTGTCTTAACTTTAAATCTGATCTCTAGTAGTCAAACAAAGCAGAAAAGAACTAGGGATCCTCCCAGTTCTTCCAGGAATAAGCATATTCACTGCCTTAGGAAATGAGAGTTTTGGAGGGAAAAGGTCTACCCTTATCAGAGAGCTGTTTCAGAAGAGAACCATTTCTTTTCATAAGAGAAGAAGATGTCAGCAAAGCTGTTGACATTGAAAGAGTAAAATAAATGGTTTTCAGTATTTCTTTAAAGTATATTTACACTGGAAAGTTTGGCGTTTAAAATAATTTTAACATTTCTAGGAGAATAACAATGTATTGGTGTAAATTATGGTAAACATTCATTTCTGGAAGCATTTTTTAAATAATAGATTCAGAAGCAGTTATTCAGTTGATCTTATTTTAATAGTGTGTGAGTACGGAATACAGATATGGATGATGGATTAATGGATTGTCTATAAGCATGTCTGAGAACTGCTGATCAAATTCCCTGTTCTTCTCTGTACGTTTTTAACATATGCTAACTCTCTTTCAGTCAACAAAAGAGTGTAATTTAGTGTGGAACCAACATATTAAACAATATGATAGATGCTAAGGTATTAATAATTCACCTTTAGACTTCACACCATGTTCACTGAAACCCATGACAATCTTCCTGTTGACACCAGTGAATGGTGGACAAACCCAAAATGGTTTGAGCTGCTGATCTGTAGAAGAGACACATATACCCCAAAGGTCTCTAGAAAACAGCAAGAAAACTATTTTTTAAGTCCTTCGGGCAAGAGGTTGGCCTCACTCTGTTACCTGCCATGAGATCTGCAAGATGGCACTCATTGTGCAGGAGTAAATGAAAAATGAAAAGCCATACCTAGGAGAGGAAGAGAATCATATGAATGACATTTAGACCTTCAAGATATGCTGACCAGAAGCGTGTGTATGCACATATGGGCAATTTAAATGCACTGAACTGGCTGACAGCTCTTGCTTCAGCTCATCCTCCTTACTTAACGCAGTACATCCCTTATACTGGAGAAGCCCAAGATCCAAACATCCCTGAGCACAGGGAGGTCAGCTCAGCCTTTCTGTTCAAGCCAGGTGAGACCAAAAGCCCCGATACACACTGCAGAAATCTGGGTGCAGATATGCCATTGTGTCTGAGGTATAAGTGTGTCCCTGTTCCACAAAGTGGGCAGTTTGTCCTTGCATTCCCAGCCGCCAAGAGCCCCACTGAGATAAAGGGGTTTTGCCCGTGCCTGGAGACAGAGGGAAACTTTTAACAGCACACGACAATGATTAGCTACAGCTCATTTCACACAGCTGAGGCTTTTTTAAAAAAAGGATTAAGAGTGTCCAAACCCCAAACAATGTGAGGGCCTGCTTAATACACCTGGAAGATTATTCCAGCTGTTTGGGGCTGGGCATCTAAAAAAGCAAAGCTTGCCTCCCATAGTTAGTGGAGCTCCAGACACTTGGACATGAATATCTTGGTTTAAGCAGAGGGCAGACTGGTAGCCAGTGCTAGATAAAAGGATACAAACCAGCACTGTATATAAGAAGTGAGCAATTATAAACCTTAAATATACACTTCAGGAAATGCATGGCTTCTGTCTGCTTCTAGCTGTTGGATCTTTTGTTCTGCTTACAGCTTTCCATCCTTTTTTTTTTTCTATGTCTTTTTCTTTTATTCTTATGAGGACAAACCCTGGCTGCATATACAGCAGCCGTGCTCCAGCCGGGACCGGAGGCCACGGGAAGCAGAGGTGCCTCTGGCTGCTGTTGTTCTGGCAGCCTCCTGAGCCAGGGGAGGGAACCCATGGGCACAGAGTGTTCCCTGCTGGCTGCACTGCAAGCTTCAAAACATGTTTATGTCAAGTCAGCAGGAACCACCCAGACTGGTCATGCCACTGCTCCCTCTCCCTTTCCAGGCTGCTGGAAGGAGCTGTGCCAAAGTCCAAGCCCACATTTAAGTCTGTTTCAGGAGCTACCTGCAGTTGGCTCCTGCCTGCCCGGAGTCACTTCCCCCCCCCATCTCACCAATGCCCAAGGTCATCTGAAGGTGAAGGGCACACAGGGCTGCCCCTGTGCCCTTCTCCCTGTTCTGTGTTGGAAAGGGCAGCTCTCCCTGTGCTCAAGAAAATTCCAGCAACCGGGCAAACTCAGTGCCATTTGACTGCAAATCCTTCCACACTAACAGCCCAGGCAACAGCAGAGAGTGTGTCCTGGCGAGCTGAAAAAGGAGTGAGTCCTCCACCTTGATCTTCGACAGGATGCACTCCCTGTCAAAAGCTTAAAGGGACACCAAGTGCATAACTCCAAGCACAGAGGCGCTGTGTGGGTGCCCTGCAAGAGGCAACAATGACAGCTGTAGCACAGTGTGTCAAGTACTTGGTGGAGTTTCAATCAGCTGGAAATTAAAGCAGGAGAGATTTGGGTTAAGGAGACCTCCAGCATTCAGTTTTCCAAGGTTGTGTCAGGGTCTCTTGGACGCTTCCATCCAGGCCTGCTAATGCCACCTGTCTGCCTGGGATGGGGTTGTGTATGTGTCTGTTTGCCCATTGTTAAGGTTCCCTGAAGTGCAGGAGAAAATGTTTGGGTTTGCCTAGACCTTGCAGGCACTGCAGTGGAGAGGTGCCCTGCACAGAGGCGCTGCAGACCACACTGGTAGCTTGTGAGTCCTTGGTACCAGAACAGGACTTTGGGTGTGCCAGAGGGGGAAGAGCACTCAGGAACATTGTGAGTGGTGTCTTGTGCTCATAATAACATTGTCAGCTTCAACTACTACAAGTCATAGTTCACAGCCCTCAAAATGCAGATTTGCGTTGTTAAGTAAACAATGTTTAATCCTCTTGTTTAACATTAGGTTTCTTCTTTTGTTTTTCTAATTTGCTGCTGAACTTCACCTCCAAATGTGCATGGCAGCTCTCCCAGGTTTATTGAGATGCTCAATATACAGAAATATCAATTCTAATTCTAATACCAGTTCTCTCCTTTCTCTCTCAGTTCTTCTCCCCCACACCATGTGGATGGACTGAGCTCCTCCTACCCCTTCCCTGAGCAGCTCCCTGCCACATCTGCCCATTTCCATCCACCAGGCTGAAATGTCTTGGCCAGGGAAGGGTGCAACCACTGCTCCAGCAGCACAAGAGGAAGCTGTCAGAGATAAATAGCTTTGTGAAACAGAGGCTTTGCTGATAAACTTCAGATCTTTAGATCATCCTGGTGTCACTAGAAGCCAAGGTCACTGGTTTGTATTTCCTTCCACATCACTGAAGGATGCAGGATTTGATTTCATGGAAAGCTGGCAGAACAAGGAGTCTCTGCCATGTCTCTGATTACACAGTAGAAACCTCCTGCCATGCTGGCAGGTGAAATGTGTGAGCACAGTTCAACTCAGCTGGTGTTTAGCAGGACAAAGTCCCTGCCTGCCCCACAAAATCCATCCAGCATCTGGGTTTCATCCACCCACCGCAGGAATGAGGGGCATTTGAGAGCAGATTTTGTTCCAGCAGACTGAGTGAATGAGTAAGTTGCTGTGGGTTAGAAAATCCAGAAGTGGTGGAGGATGGCACAAACCTGCAGAACCACAGGGGTGTAGAGGGGTAGTGGCTCAACTGCCCTTGCTAGAAAAAGAGTAGTGAAAGAGTTGCAGTAGGGGTCAGGACCTATGTCATGTGCCAGACAATATATAGCCAGGATGGAGAAGGGAAGGAAAGAAACCAGTGAAATTCTGTGGATTTGTGGTGAACGGAAGGGCAGAGCTGTGGAAGAAATGGACCCACATGACAAACTGAAGTCCAAATTTCCAGTAAGGTATAGTTCAGGGCTGCTGACACCACAAGCATAGTGGGCTCACCATGGATACAGGATGACAGTGTGCCCTTGAGTTCAGGACAGCCAAGCACTTTTCCCCTGCAGGGAACTTGGAAACAGCAGGATGGACTCACCTGAGGTTTGGCTCGGCCTTTGGGAAGTAGATGTAATTCAGTGGACTCTGTTGCCATTGGGTCTTTTGGGCCAGTTTTACTCTGTATGCATGTTAAAATACCTACACTACTTTTTGCCATGAAATAGCTTTGCCCTGACTGCAGTGATGTCACTTTGTCTGAGCTTTCCAGCATGCTGTGTGCCTGTAGCCAGCTTAGGCACTGCCTTGCCCTTCAGCAATGCTTTTGTTTTCATACTGCAATGGCCATATAGTTATAAGGCACACAACTCTGTCCCCTCTTTTGAAGTATGCTATGAAGTAGACTTTCTGTAAGAATTCCTGATCATTTGTTCCTGCACTTTCTTCCTTAGACCTTAGCAGCTATTTAACCTTACTTCCTATCCAACTAGCAACTTTTGTAAGATTACCAGGAATAGGTAAATATCCCTATCCTTCACCAGAATTATCTGGATTCAGCTTCCTTCCTTGCCACAAACAGCCAGCAAGCTTATGGCTATACTGAGGCAGTGCAACTCCCCACTGACAGATGGTATTGGCATAAAATAATTTGGTGCTGATTGCAGTACTGGCAGCCTGAGAAGCCACATCAACTGCACTGTTACAAAGCTTAAGCATGGTGCCACTTGGGCACTAGGCAGAAGGCTGGTACCTGTATCCCCAGTCAGCCCCAGTTTGAAAGAGCAGAACTGGATGATTCATCAGTGGTATAAAAATTAATCACATGCCTACTGTCCTCATTTCAAATGCCTTAATTGTAATTTAGAAGCACTCCATACGGTGCCTCTGCAAGATGAAGGGCAACAAACAGCTGCTACATGTTAAAAAGCCAAAAAAAGTTAACTGTGTATTAAAATCAAACAGGTCGTTTGAATGCATGATATTCATTGTCACTTCTACACTTTGTGTCCTATGAAGCGTAAGATGTATTTGGAGAAAGAGTTAGAAACAAATTTCTGAGCAGCCAACAGATTTCATCTGACAGTTCCAGCACACAGCAATCTTTTCTGACCCACTCATCTGCTGTGCCAGAGGTCCCTGCCTCTCTGCAAAGAGAGACTGTGGCACATCTTTCCACTGCTTTAATATAACTCTTGGGGGGTTAAGATGTCACACACTAGCTAGGCTTTGGCATCTCTGCTAACAGTATGTTCTGCACTGTCATTTGGTAGAAGAGCAAACCATAGGGATTATAGGGAAATTCTACTGACATGTCCTGAAAGTAAATTGAAATATTGCTGTGTCTGACCCATATGTACCTTGAAATGTTTCAGAAAAAAGCAAAAAAACAACAGCAGCCCTTCAAAAGCCCTGCAAACCTTCCAGCACTAAAAACCTGGCATGCGTCTTTGTCCTCAGAGAGTTTAATAAAGATATATAATAGCATAGACCACCCCAGACTGTTTTAGTCTTCCCTTCAGTCTCAAAGACTGAAATCTTGTATGTTTAATTTATAGGTATTTGTCCCATGAGCAAAATCTGCTGCCAGAAGCATTAGTGGTTTTCTAAAGGACACTCCTTAAATATGAATGAGCTGAGCCCCTGTGATCATTTTAATTGATCCATCAGTGCTTGCAGCTAAAAGTAAAGCTGTCACCTTTCATGGCAGACCAGACCTTTTCCCCTGCTGCCTAATATTTGTATTCCTGACATTTTACAAAAATAGTTAGTCTTGCTCAGCCTGGGAGATTTCTATAAATTTCTGATCACAGCAGCTAACTTGATTCTGTCAAAACTTGTATATAGGCTGTAAGATATTGCCCCATAGAAAAATGATAATTTTTTCTTTTAAAGATGGTGAGTGGTTTTGAATAAATAAAATGTCATTGATGCCAAAACATTAATGGGCATGATGCCATCAGGATAGGCAGCAATGCTGGAGAGATAAAGCATCCAGGCTTTTTTAGACTCCTTGTCCTAGTATCTAAAAGCTGACCAATTATGAACAAACTTTTAAAGGTTTTGCAGAGAAATACAGTTCCAAACACTGTTAGACTTCAGTTTCACCTAAAGACTCTCCACAGATAAGTTATTGGAATTTTGAGTTAAGTGGGACCAGCAGATATCAGGGGCTAAGTTTAAAACAATTCCAAGAGCACTTTACAAAGAGGACAGCCATATTTCCATGAATAGCTGCACTGGTCCGCAAATACATGCAGAGCATCCTTATGGTCATAGAATGGGTAACTTACTTTGTCCACAATGCATATAGCTTAAGAACATCTCTTTATATTCAACTTCTCAAAAGCAGGAAGACCAAAACCTGGAATCTCACTGTTATCCATTGAGAAGTCATTAAGGGAGCTCTGGGAAAGGGCTGCCAATAGGAATGGGAAAGGATCATTCATTCTTTGTGCCCATCTGTGCTTTAAATATTTTAGTAGGCCATGGAATGCAGTGGAAATGTTTCAAACATGTCTACATCTCTACTAAGAAGCCAAAAGTGAAAAAGCAATGTATCTCACAGAGGACACCAAACAATCCTGAAAACAATTTTCTGTCATTTTAGGTCATGACTGTGCTCAGACTTGTGGTATAGAGGTCTCTTCCAGATGGAGCCATCCGCCTGATGTGGCTTTGAAAATACAAAAGCATAATCAGGAATTATATAATACTATGACTTTTCCAGACATCTCACAGAGTCACAGAATCACAGAATCTGCTGAGTTGGAAGGGACCCACAAGGATCATTGAGTCCAACTCCTGTCCCGTCATTGGACCATTTCCAAGAATCACAACAAGAACCTGAGTGCATTGTCCAAACACTTTTGAACTCTGTGAGGCTTGGTGTTGTGACCACTTCCCTGGGGAGCCTGTTCCAGAGCCCAGCCACCCTCTGGGTGAAGAACATTTTTCTAACATCCAGCTTAAAGCTCCCTGATGTTTCAGGCCATTCCTTTGGGTCCTGTCACTGGTCACCACAGAGAAGAGAGTGCCTGCCCCTCCTTTGTGCATCCTGTGAATTTAATAAATTATGATCGTATTATCAGGTACTCCCACACCTCCCATGAGCAACTCTATCCAGTGTGTGGGAATACAGTACAGTAATAGAGGAAAAAAGTCTGAAAAGGAGCAAATACTAAGGTTTGCTTACTCTTGGTCTTTCTAATTTCAACAACAGAAGCAATTAAAGTGCATCAATCAGGTCTTTTTTTCTGTGATAGTGATGTTCTCTAGTGTTTTTAACAGCTTGCAAATTCCTGTAACTATAATCAGCCAGATCCCACTGTGCTCCCTGTCAGATACCACAATGGCTGTAATCTGGCACCTGCTTGGTACAAAGCTTGGAAGTGAGCCTGGGTGCCCACAGAATAAAAATGAGCGTGTTCACTGCAGAGGGAGAGGATCAGAGGGAATTATGGAACACTGGTGGCAGCCTTTATTCTTCTCTCTCAGCAAGAGAGTCCTGGCTACGACAGGTCAGAAAACACTGCTATTGTTCTGCCTTAAACCTCCCTTTTCCAGATGCAGAATTTCACTACCAGAAGGAGCCAGTGTGAGGATGTGTTCCCAATAATATCAGCTACCTCCACCTGTCTCTTGTGAACTGCCCAGCTTGCCCCATTGTCAAACTGTTCAGAAAGCAACAAATTTCTTGCCTTGACCGGCTGGCAAATCCTCTTCCTCGTGCCTGACTTACAGAGATGCATCCCCAAGAAAAGCAGTGGATTTAGATAGCCTATGCTTTTTCATCCTTCCGAAATCATCTTTCTCTACAGTGCAGAATCCAGTGGATCCCATTGACTAGGATGTGTCTCAAGCAGATTTTTCTATAGAAAACCTGTCTCGGACGCTGATTGTTCTCCCCGGGAAATTACTGTAGTATCTCTAATAGATACATCTCTGCAGCTGTACTGAAATCTCTCATTGGCTTAGTGAAGTACAGGGACCTATATTTCAACTTTATTCACCTAAGAAAGCATTTACCCATGGTCCGTGTTCACTTTGAAATTCCTTATTGGAATAGGAAACTGTTAAATAGCAATCTTCATTGCTGTCTGGTTAAACATAAACAGACCTATGAACTGGATTCTTGTACACAGCGTACAAGCTTTAATTAATAAAAAGGGAGAGGAGAGGAGAGGAGAGGAGAGGAGAGGAGAGGAGAGGAGAGGAGAGGAGAGGAGAGGAGAGGAGAGGAGAGGAGAGGAGAGGAGAGGAGAGGAGAGGAGAGGAGAGGAGAGGAGAGGAGAGGAGAGGAGAGGAGAGTGATTCATAACACTGAACAATCTGCACATTTCTTCAAATGCTGTTGTTGCCACTTTATGAGACACAGAGACACTTGAACAGCTTGGCTGCTCTGGCCTGGGAAGAGCCTAATGTGCTGTGGGCTGTCTTGCAAAGAGAACAATAACGGCAGGGGCTGACAGCTTCACAGTCAGAGATGCAATGAGAAGTCAGGAGTTACTGGCTCCCAGTGGTGGGCCTGGCTTACCTCTCCTTTCACAAAGCCCAGAATTGTCAGGATCTTCAAAAAGTGCAACAGCCAAGACAGGTTGCATCAAACTAAAAAAGGGACGAATATTAGGGTTTAGCTGTAGGTCAGATCGCACGCTTGTGCTTGCTGTGGGATACTTGCTGTGTGAACTGCCACTGCTCTGCATTTCATCCTCCTGGACTGGAGGAAATAGCTTGGCCAGAAGTAAAGGAAACCAGTGCTAGCAGGTCCAAAAGCACAGGAATTTCAAACCAGAGGGCCTGCCAGGTCTGTAATAGCACAGCCAACACATCTTTATCTTGGAAACACCTTTTGGTTAATGTGGGATTCCTCCCACCTGCACCTAGCTACCAAAAAAAAATTAGGTGTACAGTCCATGCTAGAAGGCTAGGTTCATTTTATAGTCAATGAAGAGAAGGTTCATATGCTTCCCAGATCACATCCAACATAATTCTGAGAGATACTAGGGATGGGTAAAAGTATAGCTGTGGAGGTTTCAGGGGCAAGTGTTTTTTACCTGCCTTTCTTGACGCCAGGATATTTATTTATCACTGTGCACAGTGAGAGTGGAAACAGAGACAGTATGTGCTAAAAGCTACCCAGGCTTGAGTATCAACATACAAAAATTTCAGGGCTGTGTGTTTCTATCTTGTTTATATACTGTGTTTGATAAATGAAAAAAAATCTTGCAATTAAAAGGATAATTATGACAAAGCTTTATAAGATACAGACAGGTAGTGAACAGTGAACTAACACTGAATTGAGAGTCAGTGCACAGGAAGACACAGAAGGTACTGAAGGCCTGTCTGTGGTCACAATCCAAAGTGGTTTGCCTATTTCATTCTGGGAAAGCATTTCTGTGACTTATTTTTGACAGTATCCTTTCTTTTACTCCCAAAATGACAGCTGAAGAAAATCATAGTGAAACAATATCAAAGGTTGCTCAGATTTAATCTAATGCTATCTAGCAGGCAGTGGTACAGGCACTGAAGGAAGCAGGAGCATTGTTTAAGCTAGGCTGAACAAAGCAGTGTGTGTGTCCTGGGTATGTTTGGAGCAGGGTCTTTTCCATCTCTGCCTCCCCAGTGCAAACTGCAGCCTGCAGCTGTGATTTCTCAGTGAAGAGAAAGAGAACAGCTGCAAGGAGAGCCAGTAAATGCCAGCCCAGCTTGCAGACTGGCCAGCAAATGGACACACGCACAGGGCTGTGTCAGGATAGTGCCTGGATTTCTGGCACCCTGCAGAGGCACATGGATCCGGGAAGGGAGACACCTGTGCCTGTTCTGTGGCAGCTCAGTAAATGATTCCTTCTGGTTCCAGCAGCAAGTACTTCTTCATGGACAGAGGGATGGAGAGCAAGGGAACTTCTCGGTGGCACCTTTCTGACAAAATTGCCCGAATAGCACATCTGCATAAGTGCATCAGTGACCGTGGTGAATTGCTGCACACAGCAAACAAAGAGTCATAGAAATCCTGGTGCTGCTGTTAAAAATAAACACAAGTGGGTTTTAGGGCAGCCAGAATATTTGCAGTAAGGATTTTTGAGATAAAGGGATAATTATGTCAAAGCATGTAGTTTGTCCCACAGTTTTGCTTTTTGACCACATCTTTTCCTCTTTAATCTCTTACTTTTCATTTAAATTCTCCCTTGCATTTACAGCTAACTCATCCTGTTCACAGAAATCTCACCCATGCAGCAGAACCTAGAGGTACATAATCATATCCATGTAATATGGCACTTTAAAAATATTTGCTGACTTAAAAAAAGTAGAAACATACATATCGACAAATCTGAAGAAACATCAGTCACAGCCAGAACATTTTCACTGGCTGAGTACAAGGACACCTGAGCTCCTGCTGTACCCCTGACAGGGGATGCTCCAAAAGATAAAAATTGCAATTAAAATATAAAAAATATGTCTTTTTTTTCAGTGAGTGATATAGTTTTGCCAAATGTGAGATATTAAGTGGGGAAGTCCCCATCCTCTGAGATGTTCTTCTCTTTCAAAAGTGTTCTTTCTTTCTTATGGTTTGGTCTGGGTTATGTAAATAATAAGCCTGGATTTTACTCAGTTATAACTCATTGAGGTCTTACCTCCAAGACATCCTCAGGTATGGCTGCTTTCCACTTAGATGTCGATTTGATGTGTTCGTAGGAGTTGACGACTACCTCCACAGCTCTGGGGTGGGAATGACAGGCTTGCAGCACCTGCAGGCAGGATGCATGGAGACCATGAGTACCAGCAGGAATCTGGGGCTAGCCTGGGTGCTCGGCACTGCACAGCAGCAAACTGAGACAGGCACAGCCAAACAGTTACAAGACAATGAGGCTGGAGATGAAAAAGACACAAGGGCCCTCCACACCACTCTGTGCAAGCACAGCAAGAAACCCCAGGTTCATCCCCAGTTTAAGAACATACAGAAATGCTGGCTTAGATCTCCACAGGGGTGGGCTTTACCACCCAAATCTAGAGATAGCTTGTTCATAGCTGGGTTGAGTTACTCAACACCAGGCAAACCCATGCACAAAAGTTCTTGCTTCAGCACATGCAGCTGAGGAAGAGAAAAAAATCCCATGATATGAATGAAAGACGCATTGTTAAAGAAAAACTTAAAATATGACAAGAAAAAGAGGCAGTTCAGAAGTAAGGCTTTCAAGTTTTGACACAACTGTTCTGCCCAGTAATTTTAGCTAAACTGGAAGAAAACCCAGTCTGTTGTCACTCATATGCAGGGGTAATATTGCTTTCCAATTTTGTCCCATTCAGTCTCCAGGCTTCACAAAAAAAAAAAACTTGCAGAACATCCCTCTGGGAAAAATATCCTGCATTTTTACAGATGGGCAAATGATAGTTTGGAAGAGAGACCCACTCCATGCAATTGGATGCAGGAACAGGGGACTTCAGGCCTATAAAATACCCTCTAGGAGACTAAGCATTATTCTGCTACTGACAGAGCCTGCTCATCCTGGGCTCAATTAAAATTTTGGCATTTTATTCAAAGGTTTCTGGTTGCTTGGCTTGTTAAAACTTTACATATACAGTCAGGGAACTGCTAAATGTTGCTTAGGGTACTAGATGAGAGAGAATAAGTCCTGACCTCAGCAAGCTCACTTTGTTGCCTGATAGAACAAGACTCTTAGGTACCTCTGGGTACTTCTCTCAGTGTCTTGGGCTTTGCAAGTGTTTAAAAACTTCAGGAAGGATCCTGCAAACCTTTTTTTTTTTTTTTTTTTTTTCCATTAGCTGTGAGCCCAGGCCCAGTACTTTTCCTTAATTCTCACATTTTTTTGGGAATAGTCCAAAGCTTTATTGAGATGCTTTTCATTTTGAATAGATTTGAATAAATTTTTAAATGTCAGATGTGACAAACTGAATCAAGTGGTCTCATCTCTAATCTTCACTGGAGACCATGAAGCATGCTTTTCATGCAACTCAGTTAATTGAAGCCAGGTTTGACAAAGGGATGTGGATTCTCTAAAATGAGAAAATGAATCTGCTCTGAAAAATTAGGCTTTTAACCAGCATTTAGAGTTTGGCATTTCAGGTTGGTTAAATTAGAGCAAAAATTAGATCTGTGTCTGGTTTCTGGTACAGGCAACTGTGACTTCACTTCAGTTAAATGATACCACTCTTACAGTAGGTCATCTCACAGTGTTTTGGGCATTCTGCGCCCACACTGACAGGATTCCAACAAATCCAGATCGCACTAAATCCTGAAGTTTGGATCTCTCACTCATTCCTGTTCAAGACACCATGCCTCTCCATACCCCTACTGTACAAAGACATCCTTAACCTTGTGGAATTGCAGAGGGCATATCCTGGCTGCTCCATGATTCAGTAGCAGCTGGTAGCAGATGTCTGGCTGAGCAGCTGGCCGCACAGATGTCACTTTTATGATATACTGTAGGGGTGCACAACCATTGACATCCATGATGTTTGCTTCTGCTCCTGCCTCCAGCAGCATATGCAGCAGGACGTGATCACAGTTCCAGGCAGCTTTGTGGAGTGGTGATTTGAAATCCTCATCACGAGCATTCACTTCAGCTTTGTAGTCCAGGAGCATCCTACAGATGAGGTGGTGGTCCTGGCTGTATATCTGATCCTTATAGTGGAGGGCCCAGTAGGTTGCACAGGCCAGGGGAGTCTCCATGTAGGCATTGAGAGCATCTACCTGTGCTCCCTGTTCCACGTAAAAGGCCACGAGCTCTGGGACACCCAAACGTGCAACAACGTGCAGAGGAGTCTCCTCGTCTTTGTTGTTTGTTCTTATGTTCACATTTGCTCCTGCCAATGAAAGATGAAAATGGGGGAAATGAAGGCAATGAAACACTTGAAACACTTGTTCGGCCATCTCTCTGTATGAGCCCTTCTTCCCGAGGAAAAGGTCAGGGTGGGCATGAAAGACGCAAATAAAAGTCTCCAAGAAAACTCTCAGAAACTTAAGGTTCTTAGATCAAGCTTCAGATGTCATATACTGCCCCCAAGCTTGAAGACCTTATCTGAACAGTCTATTTCAGAGCAGTATACAAGCCCAAATTTCTGTGTAAAAATGTGGGTTTCTTTCCTATCAATTGAGAACTGGTGAAGAAAGGAGAGCATTACTCCTACTGCAGAGAACAGCTTGCTCTGCTCTGTACCCTGAAAACACTCCCTGCAGCACCTCGTTAACGCGAGCCCGGATGAAAGGATATTTTATAGCAGATCCGTGGATGATATTAAAGAAACCATTGCCGGGGTCCCCGGCGGGAGGTGCGGATCCCGGTTCCCGAGGATGCGGAGCGGGTCCGAGCTGGAGCAACAGCACCATCTGCCGAGCTGAGAGCCGGCCCCTGGAGCGGGGAGCAGGAGCGGTCAGAAACTGCCTGCGGGCTGCAAAACCCGAGTGCTCATGCTGCTAAGCCGTGTTGAGTGTCAGTCGTGTCCGATGTCCCTGAGACAGCATCGGCAATCCAAGTTCGGAGGTGGTAACCAAACGTGGGATCAGCGCTGCTTGCGCTGTCGCCCCAGGCAGGGGGGGATAAAGTGCATTGACCTGGATGGATCCCAAGGGATGCCAGTGAGTGGAGATGGCAGGTGCAAGATGCATCTTGGAAACTTTGGGGTAGGGACATTACCTGACACCCTGGCTTCAGCTCTTGGGGGGTGCTGCTCTGTGAATGTTCACACCTGACGTGGTTTGCTCCAGACCTTCCCCATTCTATTTGGAGTCTCAGCATTCAGCTCGTATGGAAATCAGAGTTTAACAAGTGCTTTGGAGGAAGGGTGGCTTTTAAAGTACTGTTATGCTGTTGTTGATGGGTGGGTGGAGAAAGCCTGCAGAATACATCCTTTCACTTGCATTCATCCTGTACTGCGTTTCATAAGACTTTTAAGCTTTTCTATGCTAGCAAATTCAACTCCTGCTGTCAGGACTGTTTGCTTTGGGCAGGATACAACTGGCAGCATTTATTTTCCTTTCTACCAAACAAAATAATATGTATCTCTATAGCAGAAGAAAAGCAATGTTGTTATTCATTTACGACTGCAGTTGCCTTGCCCAAAAAAGCACGAACTTTGCACTTAAGGGGCTCTGCATCTCAGGAAAAGCTTTCAATAACAACACATGTCACAAAACCAACCCAAAATAATTTGTATTGCCATGGCACAGTGTGATAAATAGGGGAGTATCTCTGTAACTAAAGACTTGAACTGTGTTTCTTTTACTGTGTCCTGTGTCACTTCCCTTCTGTTCAGGAAATAACATGTGACAAATATATTTATGGAAGAATTACAACTCTTCACAGCCTCATTTGTTGCAGATGACCAGCAGCATAATGTACCTTACTTTGGGAAAACAAAAATCTTATATAATACCCTTTTTTTTCCTCCAGACATGAGTTTGGTTGCATCCATGGCAAATGAAAAGACAGCACGCAAAACTGCATCAAATTTTTCAAGGCCGGATTTCAAAAAACAAGTGGTTGGGAAAAGTTTTACTCAGGTCAAGGAAATTTGAACATGAAGGAAGATGACAGGTGCCCTTTCATTTGAAAATAACTCAATACTAAACCTAGATGAAAAAGACAGGAAAAAAATATAAAGAAAGAAAGAAATAGAAACTCCCTGATTCGGAGGAGCTCTGCTGCTGATGGACTGATTGGGTAGTGGACTGGAGGCACTGAAATGTGAAACAATCTTGGAGTAAGGACCAGTGGCCAGGGAAAGATTGATGAGGTGAGGAAACAGAATGGGAGAAATTTCCTCTGATCAAAGAGATGCCAACAAGGAGGCTGGGATGAAGACATGAGTCACCTATGAACGGAAGGGATAAATACACATCTACTTTGAGAAATTGCCTTCTGAGAGAAAGCCCAGACCATGCCCACCATCTTTGCCCATGCCATGAGAGACGCTCCAGAGCTTTACCTTACCTCTCCAAAGCAGCTCCTGGGCACAAGGCATAGAGGTACGTGTGGTACAGAAGTGCAAGGGTGCCTGCCCGCTCATTGAAAAGCAGTTCAGCTTAGCTCCGTGGTTGCAAAGGATCTTGAGACACTCAACATTTGCCATTTCACAGGCTATGTGGATCGCAGCTTTTCCATTGGGCCGGCAGTTGATTGTAGCTTTGTGGTTGAGGAGGACTGAAAGACTTTCCAGATGTCCATACATGACAGCTAGGTGAAGTCCAGTTGCCCAGGATATTTTTAATTTGTAGCTGGGAAGCCAGTACCCTATACAAAGTGAGAATGTGTTACCAGCCTTGGCAAAGACTTTTCTTTGGACTATCCACCTACTGAGAATAACTGAAAGGGAAGAAAAGGTTGGAGGTTTTTTAATGTAATTTACTGTAATTTCATGAGCATAATGCACACAAAGTTCTCTCAAGCGTGACTTCATTTTCGTTAAGCACTATTACAGGCTGAATAGTCTGCCATTTGGAGAGATAATTCCCATGTAGACATACTCTGAAAGAAGCGATTAGACTTTTTTTTGTGACTGGTATATATTAAACAAAACAAAAAATGCTGAGAGATTTTGAAATGCCACCAGCTAAAAAATATGGGGGAAGTGGGATCTCCAGCCTGCCAAAAGCTGAACAAAGGTGGTGTTGGAATAAGACAGCATTTAGTTAGGACAGTGACTCAACAGACAGCTCATCCTACTGTTTCTGTGTGGGAGATGGCAGGATCTTGTGTGTCAGAGCTGGATCCAGACCTCCAAGGATGCATTACACATAGATGACCCCTGGCAATACAGCTGCAGCTGTGTCAGGGACCTCCTGCCAATTACTGCCCTGAGGAGCACAGAGTGAGGAGGTTGGATGCTGATGTAAATTTGGCTGAAGAGCCCAATAGAAGCAGTGACACTTTAGCAGGAAATTTGGCTCCCAAATGTTTGGATTTTTCTCAGAAAATGTCACAATTTTTTTTTTCCTTTTTTTTTTATTTACGAACAGGTGTGATGCCAAATAACAGATAAACACTTGTTCCCAAATTAGGACTATATGTTTAATGACTGCACAGATACAGTCTCAGATTACTATAATCACTTGTTTAAGAAAAGTAAAGCATCATAATAATGTGTAGAAGGACAAGAGAATTCTAATTTTTTCCTGTGTTTTTTTTTTTTTTTAATACAGTACCTGCATCTTAGCTAGAATTGACTATAAAATTCTCTGGGTTTGATTTATCTATTTCTCCTTGGACAACTGCCTGGTTGAAATCTGTTATCATGTAAAAACACAGAAAAAACATTAGAGATGTATAGGTCAAATTAATTCAAGCCTTCTTTTATTAGTCTCTGGTTTTATGCAGTTTTTCAACACTAATGTCGTATATATACAGTTTTTACAGTATTCAAGAGGTACAAACAGGAAGGATATGAAGTACTGGTGGTATTTACTAGATAAATAACAAATATATCTTCAGATAGGGGCAAGAAACTGCAGACCATGTCATCTACTCTAGGACCAAATCCTTTGGGACTGCCAACCCCAGTCCTCAAGGAAGCCCACTGTAAATGGCAAGAGCAGCAGCCCTGAGGCCCTGGAGTGCCCAAGCAGGGGGACAGCCTCTTCTGAGGACACTCAACCTGCTGGGTCTCCCATTTGTGGCCAGATATAAGCCATAAATTATACATTAACAGCAGGAAAGTGATACTTAAAAGACAATATATCACTTTTTATAGCCACAGTTTTCCTGCCTGAGTCCACAATGTATTTTGGTTGCCTGTGCTGCTCATGGTGAGTTGTGCTCAGACATCCCCAGGGAGCATCTCCATGTCCTCTGCTCAAACCTGCCGACATCTCTGAGTTTGGAAGGACAGGCACAGACACTGAGCAGGGAGCAGATGTGGGCTCCATGGGAGACCTCATTCAGCTCACCTGTTTCTTTGTTTAGTAACATAAAAAAGCTACGGTGCAAGCAAGACCAGCATCTTTGAGAGCTCTCAGCCTCTTCAGAAGAGAGGAAGAAAAGTCACTTGGTCACCTATGACGTATCTTTTCCACTTCACCACTAAGAGCTGTGGCAAAGCTCAGACTGTCAGAATGGTGGGGTGGTGAATTTTTCTCCCCTCTTCCTCTTCAAGGAAATCCCCCTTTCATATCACAGTTATCTATCATTCAGAACAAAAGTAAAATTTACACAAGTGTTGATAGAAGTTCTTCCTGCCTTTCAGACAAAGTGAACACAATACTGTGATTTAGGCCACAAGGGGGCCTTTTCCTCTCTCTCTACTTTTTGGGAAACAAATAGAATTCTTCAAAAGAGACTAGTTAATGATTTCCACCAAATGATCTATGATTAAAAAACCATTCCTTAATCCTGTAGTCTCAAACCTCAACCAGATTGCATTAAGGACAGAAGAAGATGTATTTTAAGATAAATTCAGCACAGTGTGGCATAGTTCATACACTGTTTCTAAGGGAAGTACATCACAACTGCACTATCCTCGCCCTGAAAAAATCAAAAGAGCAGGAACCAATCATTAAATATGGGGTAAACACAGAAAAAGAGAAGAGGTGAGATTGTCCCTTCTTTTTGCCACAGAAGAGAAAGTACATTTGCTGTGCTGCTGCTACTGGAGGTGTTTATCTCCCCATATGATTAACTTCTGGCAGAGACTGATCATTGCTGCTTTCTAAATACACAAGAAGAGTCTTAGCAAGTAGGTCATGAAGTATGTTGATTTTAGCAAAGAGAAAACTTGGTGTATTGCTTTAAGTTGAAAGGTTTTGGAAATTCTTTCGCTGTCTGTCTGGGAGATGGTTTGGGTTTTCTACACTCCAAAATAGATGTTGTGTTGATTGTTCTGGTTGGTTTTTTTCCATATTACTTTTCTGTTTTGATAAGATAGCACATCCTAACTTCCTGTCATTTGGAAAAATAAACCTTCTCCCATCCAGCAACATCCAAGGTCCACAGGATTTCCTTAGTTCCCCTGAGCTAGGGAGAAGCCATTTGACTTCCACTGAAAATGGAAGACAGAGAATATTTTATGTATCTAAGTAGCCTGTATATGTGAATGGGTTAATGCAAGAAATGTATACACCCATTTAGCCTGCATGTGTCTATTCTCGGCTTTGCACCTGAGCTCTCTGCAAGGAAATGGCAAAGGACTCCTCTTTCTGGAGTCTCCTGCAGCTGCAGCACCGAGGCTTAGGCTGGGCTCTGGCCTGCCCTTCACCAAGCCCACACAGCTGATAAGCTCCCCTGCTACAGTGCCCTGGCCATGTGAGCCTAGTGACACAGTGCTGCCCGTGGTTCAGCTCATGCTGCAGCTTCAGAAGAGATAAAAGGCCACAGTTCCTTGAAAAATCACTCAAACCCCTCTACCTCCTGTCTGGTGAGTGCTGCCACATTTACCTTGTTTGTAGGATGCCAGAATCAGGTTTTCATCTTCAACTTCAAACACTGTGTCCACGTCTATTTTCTTTTGGCTCAAGAGCTTTTCCAGTGTTTCAAAGTCATTGGACTTCAGGGCTTCAAGAAAAGCTTTTTTCACCAACTTGGCAGCTGCAGCTCGAGTAATTTTCCCCTCTGTGTTCTCTCCCTCTTTGTAGGTCTCCTCCAAATCCATTTCCAAAAGTATCTGTTTGTGCTGTGAAGAGGGGCACACTGAGGTCCCTATAGCACAGTTGCATGCTGAAGCTTCTGAAGACCAGAAGGTAATTTTATCACTCAGTCATGCTGATCTGCTTGTTCTATTTATATGAGGAGCATTTCAGGCATCAAAATGCCACTCTTAGATATCACCATGCTCTTTTGATGAAAGTGAGGACAGACACACTAGCAATTAAAACAAAATAAGGCTTATCTCCATGGGCTTCATACACATTAAGTTTCATTAACCACCTGATTACCTTCTGGTCCTGCCCATACGCTTACATTAAAAGGCACTAGTACTGGGTGTTGTTTCTCAGTTGGAGAAGCACTCACACTTCCTTCCAGAGTTGCCATGGCTAATTTATTGGCTGCAATGGGATGTGATGCTCTGCCTGCAATGCCTTTTAACTAGCGCAATACAGGGGAAAAAAAATCTGAAAAATCTCCGAAGTACTCTTCATGTGGGAGGTAGGTAACCCACTCTTCTCCAGGACAGCGTTCTACTTGCTGGTGCTGAATTCAGGGACAGCAAGCAGCGCTCCTTGGAAGTAGAAAGGCTGGGACAAGGGGTCTGCAGGGTTGTACAGCCACATTATGGTTGGGGGATCTCATACCCTAAAGAAGGGGGTTAGTGTGAGAATTAACTCAGCTGCAAGCACAGGAGGCTGCATGGATCCATAGGCTCTTCTCCTTCCCCTGCTCACCCTTCATGTAAACTCAGAACTTCTCTCTCACAAGCCCATCACCCACTGAACACTGTCCCCTCCCTGCTTTTTCCTGCAGTCTTTGCCAGCCCCATCCCTGTACTGACAGCAGTTAGAGGATGAAAACCCCCATGTAGCTAGCATGAGCTTCTGTCATGCATCACTTAGAAGTGGTTCACACCTGCACTCGCTTGGGCTGCTGGATGAGACCATAGCTAGAAGGACACTATTTAGCCTTGATTCAAATCACCCAGGAAAGCAGACACCACCACAACCACCATTAAGAAATCTTCATATTTCTCCTTCCCGTGAGTTTGGCTGCCAAGTGGGCTGATGGAGAAATATGAGCTAGGTAACTGTGGAAGTCAGAGCTGCCTCTCTGCTTGGAGGGTTTCCAGAGGCCAGGTTCCTCAGGCAGCCCCATCAGCACCTGCAGGACCACTCAGGACCTCCCAGCTCACCAGCTCTCTCCTAAAACCCATGTTCAGCAAAGGTGGTACCAGACAGCAGTTCATGTTTGTGAGTTCCTGTACTTTTGAATGAAAAATACTTTGCAAAAACTAATTCCCCAAGATAATGTACATTGTAATTGACACAAGGGGAAGGAAAACAACTTGCTCTGGTGCTATAGATCCCAGGCAGCTCATCTGTGCCTTTGGAGGATTAAGAGCAGAGTCAGCATTAGGCTCTCATACCTTTATATTCCCTCCTGCAGAACCACCTCCTGCAGAATCACCTCCTGCTTACTTTGTTACTTTCAGTAGTGGATGACTTCAGGCTTTAAAATAAGTGTTGATGCTTCTCCTTGAAGAGAGGAAGACGGTGTGAACTGCAGGTCTTACAAGCTTCTTGTAACCTGCAGCTTTATTTTTAAACCACCATATTCCTGGAAAGTCATGGATGCACAAAACACTGATATGTGGCTACAATCCATTGTCCACCTCAGCTACACTTTCGATCTGAAGCTGATTAGCTCTTTATCTATCATCTTTCATAAGTGGTATTATATGACATGAGGACATTCAATCTGGCTGAAAGACTTGTGCTGGGACATCTCTGCTGCTCAAAGGTTGACATGCACAAGCGCATTGCTGTAACAGATTACTACACATCCATTATGCTTGCTCTTGGTTGACAAGCAAGGTGAAGTAATTTGTGCTGGCTTGGCCCACAGTGAAAGAGAAAGCTGAATAAAATTACCTTACATTAGTCATGGTCCAAGAGCACGCACAGGAAGGAGCAGCACCTCATACCAGATTATTCATTACAACTTGCTCACCTTCAGCAATTTGTGTGGGCCCACTCTGACTCTTACAGAATTTTTTCTTAACATCATTAAGTTTAAAAGAGGCAAAGGAAGCCGTTATAGATTTGTATATAGCCTACTTAGATACCTATGTGGCCTTAGTAATGTTTTCCTGTTAGCAACATTTGTTTCTAATCTTGAAAAAATCTACTCATATGTATGGTTTTAGTACAATGACACACAAGAATAAGGAAATGTTTCTGTGTTTTGAATTGACAATCACAATAAGTTAGACAGTGCTTTTAAAGCACCACATATATATTTTTTAACTTGCCTTAAGTATAGTCAAAACATATTTAAGAATACATAAATACTGTAAGACATGGGGGGAACAAAATGGACTAGTTTTTACTATACATCTATATTTTTGTTGCCTGTACGATTTCCTGCAGACTTCTCCCTCACTGTACCACAAGGTGGCAGTTTGATTTTGAAAGTCAACACCGATGTCATCCAATCCCCAGGTCTGCCAAATATGCTGAGCATTGTCCTGTGAAACAGCTGCTCATTCCTTGGTTAATATAAATGGCAGTCACAGAATTTACAATATTTATAAGTTAGACTTGAGGCCACTGTCATGGGTGCTGTTAATTCACATACTGTATCTAGTAAAAAAAAACATGGTTTCCACATTTAGGATCAATTGTCTAAATTACAGAGTGAATGCAAAGGCAGATCTTTTCCAGGGAGACAATTCCTGCCCCCAGCCCTTCCTTCAGCTTCATGCAGTGCCACACAGCACAGGATGAACACAGGCACATGGACACCTGCCCCTCTGAGGACAGGCTGGATCTGCCCCTCAGAAGTGGCTTCAGCAGGTCATGAAAAGCAGGTGTGAAGGTTACAGAGCAAACAAGAGAAGACCAGACAACCTCTTGAGGTGCACTCTGCTTCCCACTTCAGGTGATGGCACTGCTGTCCCTGGCTTTAGTTGGGTTGCTGGGGACCCTCCCCATCAGCATTATCACAGGCTTATTCTAAAGTCCACTGAAGTCAAGGGAAGTATTTCCACTGCTTTCAGTGGGCCATGTCCTTTATTGGGTTGGGCACCAAGCAGCTGAGCTGAGCAGGGGATAGCTGCCTGGAGGTGAGCACATGAGCATCACTGGGGTGGTGTTATGAGGAAGATGATGGGTGGCACAGGAGTGTGAATGAAAATCAGAGGTTGGGACTGCTCATAAGAAGACAAGGATAGGTTTAAGCAGAGAGTGAAAAAAGATGTACTGTGCAGAGTATGATTCCTGAGGAGCCAGTGCCCCTTCAGTGGCATCTGCTGATGTAGAGCAGTAATCTATTGGCAGCCACATAACTGACAGAATTGCTGGGAACAGCTTGAATGGAATGTGGAGATGAAAACCAACATCTTGAACTCTATGCTGGGGCAGGCCAGATGCCAGCAAAAGGAGAAATGCTCCCAAAGAACGGTGGTGATGCAAGCAGAGCCATGAGGCTGCTCCAAGTTGTGATAGTGAACATCCTGGCGGTCCCCGGGCAGTCCCCAGCAATCCTGTTCTGTAACAGCCCTGTTCCTGTGGCAGAGCTGTGGGGTGTGAAGAGCAGCAGCAGATGCAGGGTCACCCCTGCAGGTGATGTCACAAAGGTTCTCCTCTCCCCAGCTCCTCCAGAGGGACCTGCCTTGCAGCAGTATCCCAGCACACCTGTCCAGGGAGGTTGGTGGCCAGTTAACAGGGATTCTTCTACAGCAGGAACACACTCCCTGTGAAGCAATCTGCTCTGCTCTGAAGCCTTACATACTAAGGAGGGAAATGTACCAGATGTCAAATCTGTGGGCCTGAAGCAAAAACCAGATCCTTGAATTAATCCCACAAAAAGAGCTTTGATCTCTTGTGAACAGCTCATGCTTGCTGAAGTACTGTTGCAGTAGTGATCACATCCCCTCTCCTTGCCCTGGCCCTTACAGCACCTGCAGCATCAGACCAAGTCTGCCACGCTGCTGCACACTCTGTAGGCAATCTTACCTCGTATATCCCTTGTGCTGCCAAGTGCATCCAGTGCTTCTTGTCAGCTCTCCTTCCCAAACTGCATTAAGCACACCTCTCTTATTCATTGAGCACATTTTTTTCCCTAATATATTTTTTTTTTTACTGCTGCACATCATTCTGCCAGTTTTAGCCATTGTTATATTTTATATGATTTTCTTTTTCCAGGATGCTGACTCTGAGTGTGAAGATTACATAAACCATCCCCATGCTTCTTGCCTTATTTCTTACTAGGAAGAAAACTCTTTAGCTCTGCCAGGTGCAAACTATCTTCTCTAGGTGCTCAGCTGTAAATCATCTTTTGAGAAAAATAATTTCTGTAAGTTCATCCCTGTGACTGGCTAACTCAAAGCCTTCTTAGTATCATTAGTTTTGAATCCTCTGCTTGTTCTTTGTTATATTATTTCACTTTTGTTCTCATTTGCAAGGGATATGGTCTCAGATACTGAAAGGCATTTAGATATAAACTTCCCAAGTCAATGAAGTACAGTTCCTAGGAACTGGGAACTCATGTGCCTTGGGGAGTTGGGACCTTGTAGCTTTGTTTTCAGTAAAGCAAGAGTAATTTAGAAATATGGAGCAAGTGACATGCTTAAGCTTTAAGGTACACACACATGTTTACAAAATCAAAAGTTGATGACAACAATTCAGAATTTTGTTCTAATGGAGGTTTTCATCTTCATGGTGAAAGCTTAGCCCATCCTTCCACCGGTTTTGTCTTGGCTTTTATGCCTGCTCTTTCCACCTTCAGCCCCAGGGATCCATTTCCTTTATTCCTGCACATTGTTCCAGTTCCCACTATCTGTGTATTTATTAGCATGTTCAGAAGCTCAGGGTTGGATTAGTTGTTGTTACTGGAGTGTTAGCTATTAAATTTAGGGTATTTTACGTTAAATAATAGTCTTTCAAAAATGCTACTAAGACAATTATTGTTGTCCTATAAAAAGTATGTGTAAAACGCAATTGTTCTACAAAACCATTAAAAGAAATACCATAGATAGCAAGCCAGAATGCTTGAAGGTTCTCTACGAGTCAAAGGGCCTGAGCATTATAAACATAAAGCATGTACACAGAATTTAAAATCAAGTGGACAATATTTTTAAGAACTGGAGAAGTCTTCCCTATCTATCCTTAGTGAAAAATTCTCCTCATATTTTATGCAGTTTCATGTATGAGTATCCATCCAACAGTGCGTAAAAGAGTAAGATTTAGCAAACAAATATGAATGTGAATTTTTACCTCTTCTTTCCTCCTGATGCAGTGAGGCATGGACTATGGTTTCAACGAAGCCTGTGGCAAGCAGTTCTTTAAAGACAAGTATTCTTTCAGAGCAAAAATAATTCATTGCCCATAGAAAGTGCCTTGCAGGCAGCTGCACCTTCCCTACTCAGTCTGATGCAGGGCTGCTGCTGCTGCTTGGCCGGGCTCCCTGCAGGGGCTGAACCGTGGCAGCAGCTGGCTGAAGATGAGAGATCATCATCAAGCTCTTGCCAACAACTTCCACCTTGCCTGTCTAAGTGAGATCTGTGTAGAGCTGAGATGATGTCTGTGAGATGGCTCCTATATATTAAATTAGTTCCTTGATATTAAATAGATATTGAATAAAGTGACAGGAGCTTTAAGACAGGCAAATAGTGTGAAAGATCTCCAGTTCAGAAACTGCTCTATAATGCCAGTTTTCTTGGATCAAAATGCTGATGTATGAAAATATAAACACTTCCAGCAGAAGCAGTATTGGTATCCTTTAAGCAGGCACCAAAGAGCCAGCTCTTTGCTGGCATGGGAACTTAACTATTCTTGCTCTGAAGCAGCGAATTTGAAGCAAGACCGAAATAAAGCATATGGAAGAATTTGCTGCAAGGGTGAATGTGTGGAGAGGGAGGAGTAGATATCACCAATGAAACAGTGCATCACAAACACGGCTGGAGGCAGCAGAGAGGCAGGGACAGTGCAGGTCTGGTGTGGCTTCATAATCGTCCTACACCCACGGCGTTGTGCCAGTGTTTTTGATTAATGTTTTCAATCTCTGCTGTTGCCTGTGCTTCCCAACCATCGCTGATAAATCAGTCACTCATGCACCGCGGCTGCTTCCTACACTTCTAAGCAATGTAAGCTGTTCATCTTGCTCTTTTGGGGTATTGACCTCTACCTTCCCCGAGCAAAACAGATCAGGTTTGAAGGTGCAGAAGTGACAAATGGCTGTGTCATCTAAAACAGGATATGCACATCCACACAGATGCTGATTTTATTGGTAGTGGACAGGATAAATCCTGCTCCAAATGCAGGAATTCCAGCTCTTGTTCACAGACAACCAAAATACGCATGAATGATGCAAGGCTGGCTTGGCTTTGATGCTGTTGTGTGGGATGTGGAGCAAAGGGGATGAGAAGTGATTTATCTCCATCAGTGTGGAGTGGAGGGTGTATGAACAAACTCATGGAATGGAGCTTAATATGTGTAGTCACCACCCCGAGACCATTGGCATAAAAGCCAAGAAAATAAAAGCAAATATTCTCATTTAAGCTTACAGTTGCCTTGATTTACACCAGTTATTAACATATTCCCTGAGGAAAGAAAATAAGTAACGTTACCATTTACCTCCTGAGCCTCTGAATGACTGAACCAGTAATATGGTAAAAACATCAATGTCTTATAGCTATTTATATTTTGATTTTCTGTGTAGTGCTGTTTCAAACATTATATAGAATACGTATTGTAAAATTATGTTCACTTTAATGAGTCTGAGTTAATTTACTAGGTCTGTATAGAAAAATGTGCCTGTGGTATTAAAAGCATTTTATTTCCATTTAAAAATCTGTTGCCATAGTGACCAATCACAACTTTCTCAGTAGCTCTATCTAGGCATTGGATGTAGGCTTTATTTTTGCTTTGTTTTATTTTTTTCTACTATATTCTCTGGGCCAAGTCCTCATTTAACTAATTTTTAATTCTTTTTATAGTCTGACCTTTTCCAGCCATATTCTCAATTAAATAATTTTAACTAAGTTTAAAATAAAGATCACAACTTGGGTCTTTGTTTTAAATCATTATGTAAGAAACAGGAAAACACACGGTACTGTGCACTGTGGGTTCTCTTTGCTGTCAAGAGATTACCCTGACTTTATATAAGTCCTGAAATACCAAAAGCCCCAGGAGTCTGACACCTTTTAGTATGGATATAGTCATGCCAAAGATCTGGGGAATTGCATCTAACACTGAAAAGCACGTGGAGAAAACTCTTCAGTTTCAAGATATTTCAAGAAGATCCTTTAAACCTTTAAAAACATCAACCTACTTATTCTGTTGCAGCACAGATCTTGTCAATAATGTATCTCCTTCTGAGAAATGGTAACTTAGAGTGGTGGTTTTTTTCCTGGTTGAAATATATAACTTCTCTAAGAGAAGAACAGTCTAAAGGGCCTGCACATTGCTGTATTCTCTCCACCTATGGCTGGTGGAAGGCTTTTTACATGGGGAGAAGCACAAGAACATTTCTGAAGTAAGGATAAGTGTAGACTGAGGATCTAGTTACTCACTTTTGCCATCACCTTTCTCAAGATAAGACTCTTGTTTTCTTGGTAGGCACAGGGAAGCAAATGAAACTATTCAAAGACAGACACAGGCCAAAGTGAGATAGTTTGGAGGATTATGTGACTCTTACAGCTTGCCAGTGCTCAGCTCAAACAAGAAAATTTTATTCCTCCTTTGCCCAATCATTGATACCTCCAGCATAAATATCTGAGTCTTGAGTTTGTCACGTTGTCTCCTGCAAGAGTTTGTGGAAACACTTGTAGGGTGCAATTTCACTTGTCTGAAGATGGAAATCGAAACCAGATCAGACATACTCCAGAAACATTAAGTGTAAAGTAAACCAAATATAATCTGTGTTATAAATCTGGTTGCAAAGTAAACTGAATAAAAGAGGGCTACAAATAACCCTCTGTAGGAGAGTATTTTTAGTAGCAAACTGTAGATGCTTGTCAAAGACAGTAATTTCATCAATATTTAGATAAGTGAGTTGATGTTAAGAACATGTTTAGTAATAATATGCATAAATAAAAGTTAATAAATAAGGTATGTGCCATGGTGGTGCTAGAAAGTGTTTTCAAATACTATGCAGAAATAGAACATTGCTATTTCTCTTTTCTTAATTAAAATTTTTGCTTACCTAACACTGAAATCAAATTATGATACAAAATCTTTTGTGCTATTCAGAAAACTTTTTTTTTTTTCTCTTAATCCATCTAATTTCTCACCTCTGAGTCAATGGAAAGTGCGCTGAAAGATCTTGTCATCATACAGGTATGCCTGATTCCTAGAGCAGAGTCTACAGAAGTCAGAGAATTCCCTTTAGAAAAAAAATCTAATGTTTCCTTCTAAGGCCATTCTGATCTTACTTAAAATGACCCAGTAAAAGCCAAATTTCCCCAAACCATAGTTACATAATTCTGACTTATTTTCTTACAAGTGATATGCATTGTTCACATGTTAAAAACTCTGAGAAAGTTGGTACTGCAAAAAGTGACCGTAAACATCCAAATTTCTTGCAATCTAATGAATCTCTGAGGAAGCACTTTGAGGAATATTTCTGTGATCATGTGCAGCTCTGTGACTGCTTGCTGTTTGATCTCCAAAGCAGGGTGGTTCAAAGAGAGAAAACTACCCCAGGTTGAAGCAGTCTAAATGTTTGGGTTTGTCCCTGTTTGGCCATTGATGCCTGTGATCCCAGGGGCATGTGAGGGGTGGAAGGAGGGCTGTGGCTCCCAGCAATTAACTCCTTGCCCAAACCATTCCCTCCCAACACCCAAAGCCTGCTTGTGACCAACACCCTGGGAGACATCCATGGCACTGTGTTGGCAGCCTAGTGGTATCTGCACCTAAAAGTGTCCAGTGTACTCTTAGGGGAAGGAAAAGAGTAGGAATTGGAGACCAACTCTGAGCCATCTCCATAAAACACAAAAGACTTTAGGCATTTTAGAACTAAGAGCAGAACTGGCACAAAACTTTGAGGAAGCTGCAAGCAAGAGGCAGCGGTGTGTGTCCAGCTGAGGATTCCAGGGTTAATAACATTTCTGTCCCTCCCTCTGGCAATGCCCAAGTTCTGTGGCTGCTTCTGACCTGCTGTGCAGACAAGCCCCTAGGTCAGCCTGGTGCCAGCAGATTAATCTGTCCCTATTTTCTTCTGAGCTTTGCATAGCACTTAGCTGTGTAGTGAAGACAATCTCCACAGCAGTTGAAGCCCCACCTAGGCTTTAAAGGAAAGTGCAAAAAGTTCAAACTGTGTGCAATTTTATTGTAGACCCTTGCCATTATGTTATAAGAAAACATAAATTTAACAAGTTCTGAAGGTGCTAATGGGAAAAAAACCCAAACCCAACCATCAAACCCACTTATATGGATGTAGAATTTAAAAAATCAGAACGTTTATATTGAGATAAGACCTTAGTAGTAGATCATAAGAATGTTTTAACAGGTGGTACTGAAGTGCTCTACAGCCTCATGACCACTTTATGTAGGATTGCTGAAAGATGAAGGTACATGGTTTTATTTCTTGTTCCTAATGTGGGTATTTATAAATCAAAATTATGTGGTCAAAAATTGGAACATGGTCAGCACTGTGTGTACCTCCACATTTTGATCAGAAATGTGGAGCTTCTCTCAATGTTGCTAATCAAGGGTTTAAAATAAAATCACTGCTGCTTTCTGTATGATATACAGTAGAAATCAGCTGCTCACTTTAAAATTTCAAATTTCTGCTCGTGTTAGAACAAATGGTGAACCACAGAAAAAAATTGTGCAGTGTCTCCTAAGAACAGTTGACAGCCAAATTCTAATGTTTTTGACACCACATGCTCAAGCTGTCTACCTGCTGGAGGTCTGCTGGGACCAGTCACCCAGGGTACTCCAAGGAGATGAGGAGAAATACAGCGTTCCTCAGTGTCAAGTGTACAGTGCTCCGTGCTGGGTACTCTCTAGCTCCACTTTGTTTTACTTGTGATGATATTAGGCAGAAAAGACAAGGTCTACCTTCTTCCAGAAGGTAGAGCAGAGCCTTATGAGATTCATGTACAAGCTGCTCTTGAGCTGAATTGAGAGTGAGATAGATGTCTGCATCTGACAGCGCTCTGTAACATCCCGTGGATGCCTTCTGTCTTGGCCACTCATGTGACACCTCCTTCACAAAAGCAGAGCAAAGAAGGAGGGGGTTGAGGGAGTTGGTTTTGGGTGTTGCAAAGGCTCTGGCACTACCAAGGCCACATTCTTTGCTCTTCGGCACATGTTCAAAGAGGAGAGCCTATAATGTAGCAGCTCTCAAGGATTTCAGTAGGTGTTGGATTAGGTCCTACTGTCTTTTTCACATTATCTGTTCATAGTTTATGCTTAAAGGAAGAGTCTAAAAGCTAATGATTCCACATGAATTATATTTTATATGGTTATGTTGGACTGTATTTCACTTTCTGCACCAAAACACAACTATGTGCAACACATTTATGTGGTACATGCACCAATGCTCACACCAATGTACCTAAGATTGCAACAGTCTTTGGCAGTGGTTAATATTCAACAATGGATCAAATCTCAGCATTCAGGACATCGACTTTTCAGGTTTTTTATTCGCAAGTGCATGATAGTAGTGCACATAGAGTGGGCTGAAAGTCAGAGCAATTGTGATGTATTGCCTGAGAGTCCTACTGTAGGGAGGAGTGATATTGACAGGAACATGCTCTCCTTTACTTGTCTTTGAAGTCAGGAACCTCCTTGCTTTTATACACAGCTTTAATCTTTCAAAAGCCACATGGCTGTCTCCCTCAGCTGAATTATCAGTCACAGTGTTTGAGGAGCTTGCTGCCACGATAGCAGAATTTCACCTGCAAGACTGAAGGATTGTACTGCCAAGGCACACTACTGGCTCAGCATGCTTCTGGCTGAAAAAAGCATTTTTTTCTTTGTGCTTGTGACAGGGCTGAGCTGTGGCAGTGCAGTGAAAACCACCACTACTGTCCTGCATACCCAGCACCCTGTCAGCACCAAAGGGCAGATTGCCTGAGATGACCACTCTGACTTTTGATTTAGCCTGGCATCTCTCCAGTTTAGCAATTCTGCCACCTATAAAATAATTAAAGCAGCTTGCTTGGCCACTGCTTCCAGATGCAGAAACAAAAACTGCTGCATAAAGGCAGTAAAAAAGAGCTGGGGTAGGACACAGCCTTGCTTGAGGCTGTTTTTGACAGTGACATGTTCTGACATCTTGTCATCACTAAGAACCTTTTCATTACCTCACATCATCATGGAAGAACAAAAATGTACTCAGAAATTTATTTGGATACCCAAATTATGCAGATGCCTCTGGGCTGCTCATGGCTGGCAGGACTGGAATCTTCACCCAGCTCCACAAAGGCCAGGTAGAGACTTTTGCTCACTTTGAAGCAGGACAGGGCTAAAAGCCAGACTGTTTTTGAAAAAGCCTTTTCAGCACCCTCACCCAAAAATCTGCTGATGTCATTGTGACAGGTATTTTTCTCAGCAACTGAGAAAATCAATGTATCTTGGTGTCACTGCAAGAATGTTTTTAACTTTTTCATTGTAAAAGGTACTATGCATCTGTCTTCTTGTGGCCATAGTAGTGAACTTATGTTTTCTAACTGGTTGGTGACACTATATTTATGTGCAGTGGTAGGGTATGAGTAGGGACTTTGCCTTGCTCTGTGGAATCTCTGGAATTCCTCTGCTGTAGGAATCTCTGCTCCTGGTTTTGGAATGGGGAGCTGAGAACTGGCTTTTAACAGGGCTAAAGAATGCAAGGTATAAGAAATTGCTGAGATATTTGAGCAGGCCATCTGCACTATCCCTTTGATGAACTAACAGGGTTAAAGTGATTTTAGGACACAGCATTTGTAGAGAATCTTGTCATTTCCATGATCTGCAGCTTTAGAAGCCTTTTCCCTCATCTTTCAGTTGGCAAACCACAGGCTTTGCTTGCGATTTCTGCCTAGTTTCGTGGGAAGCAGCTTTCTTGTCTGCCAGTTTTTATTTTTACTTGAAGCTAGTTCAGCACCTGCATGTCAGTAGCAGTCTGATGGATGTGGCCTTTACATTAACCCAGTCTTAAGATCTGAATTCAGCAAAACCAGTGAGTTCAGTTTAAGATCACATTAGACTCTTTGAACCTTTCCACACTGTGTTGACATCTTCTGCTTGTTTCTAAATTTTAGCAACGTCTTCTTTATCTGCACACCCACATGTCCTCCTCTGAATTTCATTCAGTATTTGTAGAGCAGGTCTGGGTCACTGAGCACTGCCTGACTCCTCAGGAGCTGTCGATCAGATTTGCCCTCAATGTCCTCCCGAGCCTGGGGGGCCTCAGTGCCCTCCATGAACTGAAGGATCTACTTAATATTATCACACCTGCATTGTAGGTTTTGTATTTAGTCAGAGAAGCCCCCTCCAAAGTGCGCTAGAATCATATTCTGACCTTTAATCTTTAGTGTAAATTCACTGTAATTACTTTGGCAATGCAGATATCAGTGGATTTACTTCAGGTTAACATCACTGTAAGAGAGAGTGAAATCTGGATAAAAAAGAGAGTTTTGGCTTTTTAAAATTTTGTTTGGTAAAACATATTGTGTTTCATTAATGACTCAAGAATAATGCATTTTGAAATAGTTGTGAAATCCAAATCTGTGTGTACATAGCTTTTGTATCTTACCTGTTCAAAAAGATGACAATATGAGATAGAGAAGCACATGTAAACGGCCCATCTTTTACAAGTGAAAGATATAAGACTTCCAGATTTTCAGAAGAAAAGTTTCCCTTTGCCTTCAGTAATTTAAGTGCTCCCTTTTATTTTCTCAGTAAGCTGTCTCATTTCCATCAGCCAGGAGAGACAGGGAGAGAGGAGGCCAAGGCATCTACAGACTGCTACTTGTCCTACTTCATGCATGCTTTCCCAGATGGGATAAATCCAACCTTAGACTTGTTTACTGAGGGTTTCTTTTCTGTCCTTGACTGCACAGGAGTCTAAATGACTAAATTAGCATAAGACTTTTATTGTCTCCCTGCTCTTCTCACTTCCTCCACTACCAGGCTTGGTACATATCCCTCTCCAGCTGATTACATGCACACAACTCATTCCTGCGTTTAGTCATTATGCTGTGTGGCAGGAGGTCACCCCCAGGTCTCTCCTGAGTGCCCCAAAGAAAAGACCACAGGGGGATTTGCAACAGACCAAAAAGCAATCAAGAGTTTTCCAGCACTGCTGCAGCCCCTTGGCCAGACAGGGATGCGGGTGAGGGGAAGCCCGAGTGGATGTGACAGTACCAGTGGGCAGACCCCAGGCTGGCTATGATGTGTGGAGGAAGGAGGCTGCTGAGAAGTCCAGAGTCCTCCTTCAGTCAAGGGTAAGAGACTTCAAGAGACATTCATTCCATCGACCTTCAGGCAGCTACAGAGCAGATTTCTGCACTTGAATTAGTCACTGTAGGCTCCTTTCCAATGAATGCAGAGAAATGTCTGGTTCCTAGAAAAGATTTCTTGATCTATTTTAGGTACTTTTTATATGAATTGCTACCTCAAAGTAACTGTTTTCCTGTTGTGACCATAAAGGGTGCCTAGGTGACTTGAGGCCAGTATGGTCTCAAAAAAAGTATGGTAAAAGCACAACTCACTTTGAAGAAAGACAGGAATGAAATTTGAATGAAAACTCTGTTAGGGGTTACTAAAAAGGTAAAGCTTCCCATACTGAGCTAAAAAGAACTAAGAGCTAGGAAAGAAACTTGAGGGATTTATCCAGCTTGCCCTCCATTTCCTCACTCATCCTAAGCCCATATTTACTGCCTTTATTAGCAGTTGAACTGAACCCTTGATTTGACACAGTATGGCCCCTTCTGCAATCTTATGACCAACTGTGATGTCTTCATCTCCCCTGCAGACACTGACATTTTATCAGATGAATTGCACCCATCTTGTCTCAAAATTGAGTTCTGCGCAGTAAGAAGTATGTGCTTCTGCAAAATAAGTGAAGTGTAAATAAATAAATGAAAACTACTGTGCTAGGAAAGTGGTCATGGTGTGAAACCTGAGATAAGAAACCAGAAGAATCTGGGGGTGTTTTTTTGATCATGGGTCAATCTACATAACAGCAGGTCTGTTTGTGACAGACGGGACATGCCTGATCTCAAAGATCTTTGACCAGTTAGAAAGGCACATTGGAAGAGCTTTAAACTAGATTTGAAAGGGAAAGAGGACAAAACCAGTCTAGCTAGAGATAAGCCTGGAGGCAGTGCATCAATGTTTGATGGATGGTGTGCTAGCATGCTCCTTTAGTCTGCTGCCTCAGTGGCAGGGGGACGGAGATGGATGGAGATCCACATGGCAGCACCACGTGCAGGTGTCGTTGAGGTGTTAGAACTATGTGAAAATGGTCATGCAGGACTTAGGGCTTCTACCGTGACAATAGTCCAAATCAAGTGCGTCTGCACCAGTGCATGCAGCATAGGCAACAAACAGGAGGAGCAGGTAATCATTATGCAGCAGGAAAATCTATGACACAGTTGCCATCATGGAAACAGGGTGGGGAGGCTCACACAACTGGAGTGTTGAAATGCAGTCCTGGCAGCCTGACTTCAGTGCCAGGGAAGGTCATGGAACAGATCCATCTTGAGTGTCATCCAATGGAATGTGCAGGACAAGCAGGGGATCAGGCCCAGCCAGCATGGGCTTTGTGGAAGGCAGATCCTGCTTGACCACCCTGGCCTCCTCCTATGACAGGGTGACCTGCCTAGTGGATGAGAGAAAGGCTGTGGATGTGTCTGGCTAGACTTTTAAAATCCTTTGATGTAATTTCACACAGAATTCTCCTGGAGAAACTGCTCATGGTTTGGATGGGTACACTTGCACACTGGGTTAAAAAACTGTCTGGATGACTGGACCCAGAGATTGGTGGTGCATGGAATTAAACCCAGCTGGTGGCCAGTCATGAGCAGTGTTCCCTGGGGCTCAGGGTTTGGGCTAGTCCTGTTTAATATATTTATCTGGATGTGGGGATCTAGCACACCCTCAGTAAGTCTGAGGCAACACCAGGCTGTGTGGGAGTGTTGATCTGCTAGAGGGCAGGAAGACTCTGCAGCAGGATCCGGATAGGCTGGATCCCTGGATTGAGGCCAATGGCATGAGGTTCAACAAGGGCCAAGTGCCAGATCCGGTACTTGGGTCACAGCAACCCCATGCATTCCTCCCAAAAACCCTCATCTATCAATAATTTAAAAGTAATCAAGGACCAGAAAATGGAAAAGGAGTATTCTAAAACTATGGGTAAAAGGTATTTTAGAATCCCTCCTCTTCCCTGACACACTTTACTTGAAGTTCTGCTAAGTGTGGAGCATCTACTTGGCCTCAAGTGCAAGAGCAAGAAGAGCAGAAAAGCTCTTTAAAGTGATGGCTCAGACGTCCAGAAAAGTGCAAAGGCATGTGTGCAGGTGAGGACATTCACTGGGCAGGGGAGGGAAAGATCTGCTGAATGAGGTCATTAACCTGCCAAGTGTGTTCCTCCAAAAAGCAGAAAGCATAGGGAGGCAACACTAAAGATTATGCAAAAGCACATTGCTGCATGGAGGAGCCCTGGAGCCCTGGGGTGGGTTTTACAACTCTTCTCCTGCCCAGAGGAGAAAGATATTGGTGGGAAGGCTGCGGTGGAAGAAACACAATTTTGGGGAGTAAACTTTGGTATGAGTGTACACATAACAGCGTGTACATCCCAGCAGAGGTATACAAGGAGTACCTGAACATCCCCCATCATGCGAAGTTCGACACACTTATTTTTGTACAATATTTTTATAACGGAGCTGGGAATTGTTCCCCCTGCGCTCCCCATGGGAGCCGTAGCAGGGATCCTGCAGAGAGCCCTGCCTGGCTCCGTGCCGCGGGTGCGGGCACGGCCGGGCGGGGCAGGGGCGAGCGGGGAGCGCGGGGCCCCGGGGGCGGGACGGGACGGGATGGGACGGGACGGGACGGGACGGGACGGAGCCGGGAGCGGCCATGGGGAAGCTGCTGGCGGTGGCTCTCGTCGGGATAGCGGCAGCCTTGGCGGCGGAGCGGCTGCTGGCGTTTCGGTGGGTGAGCGGGCTTTCGGAGCTGCGGGTCCCGGTGCCGGCGGGGAGGGACGGGGCCGAGGCGACCCCCGGGAGGGGGAGACTGAGCCGGGTCCCGCCGCGGGGCTGATCCCGGCGGAAGCGGCGAGCGCTTCCCCCGCCCTCCGAGCGGGAGGAGGACACCGCAGCTCCCGGCGTCGGGCACAACTTAGCCAGCACCTGCCCTTGCATCGGCGCAGTGTCAGCCGGAGGGGAAGGGTTCTTCACCATCGTCACCATCAGTGCCGTCCACATTAGCAAGGGAAGCGTTTTCTCCCAGAGAAAAATACAGGCCCTGCGATGCTCTTTTCATCTGGTTTCGGCATCAACTAACTTCGGAATCGTGTGTGCAGCGGAAATGCCCTTTGCACTGAGTGGATGTGAAATCCTCCCCAGGATGATGTTGGGAGCAAAGGGGACGAAGGGAGAAGGTGCCCTGGGGCGGAGGGGGAGGGGAGGGGGGTAGTCTCTCTGTTTTTATAGAGCAATTAACAGGGATGTACTAAAAGCACTGTGAATTTACCTCAGCTCCTGCCGACTGGCCAAACAGTAACCCTAAATCAGTTTGCCAGAAACCTGGGTTACATTCTACCAAAGCTGATCTCTGGATAACAGTAGCCCCTATGTAGATGAGGTTTCCTCTGATGGAGCACAGGCTTTGGTGAGCCTAAGTTGTGACCTCACTTGCTGTGAGCTGGAATAACCAGCCACATCATGCTCCCTATCACACACCTCATGCCATGAGGTATGAATGTGAATACTGGTGTAACAGCAGCTTCTGTCCTGAAAGCTCCCAAATGTGTAACTGGTCCTTTCAGGTCACAAAAGCGATGCTGAATTACTGTATTGGAAGGTGACTAAGTCATTATAATTTTGCTTATGCTCACAAGGACTCCAAATGCCTGATTTCAAAGCAATGACATCCAGCTAATTGAACTTTGGGTAGATAGTAATTGTATCTAACAACAGAAGGAGAGCTTTACTGCCTGGACACTGATGCCTGGCATGGATGAGTTTGCATGTTGCACTAAATCCACTATGAGTGTTACTGGTGATAGCCACGATGGGAATGGGGCCCTCCTGCCCTAGAGCTGCATAGACTGGGACAGCAAACCTGGAAGATACTCACAGGCTTTAGTGGGCTGAGCCATTTCAAAGCACTGTGAAGAGCAGGGGACTCCACCTCTCCTCCAAACTGAAGGAACAAATGAAAGGTTAGGAATCAGGTAAAGGAGAATCTCGGTGAAGAAGCAGGTTCCCCCTGCCTCCGTAGCTCTCGGTGGGTTTTTCCTATGTGCTGTGTTTCCTGCAAACTGCAATGTACCAGCAGTCTTAAGACAGTTGCCAAGTTTGGATACACAACTTCAGATCACAAAGTACTCTAAAAGTAATTAAACACAGTCTTGAGAGGAGAAACTGTGGGTGGTGTTAGCTCTTGCCAAGGGTCTCTTTTATTCGTCCCCTTTCCAGACAGCAGGAATCCAGCAAAGACTTTCTGCAGCTCCTTATGAATTAAAGAAAAAACAAACAAACAAAAAAAAAAAAAAAAACAGAATCAAATCCCAAAAGATTCATGATTGGTTAGTGTAGAGATGAGGAAAACTACAAGACAGAGAGGTCTTTGAATATACAGTGGGCTCCTTCTGAAGGAAAGGGGAGGCCTGTGGTCTGTGTTCCATGAAGTAGGACAGCAGGTGGAGGACTGAAACTGGAAAGAGAACCTGTGAGGAAAAAGGTGTCATGCACTGGAGTTGCACCAAGTAGCAAAAACTCTTGCTTTCTTTGAAGTTGCATCCTGCACATATTGCAGGTCCTCCATATTCCAGACCATTCTTAGTAGGGCCAGTTAGTAATCTAGGCCATCTGGCTGGGTGGCTGAGGCTGTCTGAGCTAGATAAACTGACACATTTTGGAAAAGCCTCTATATATGCTGCAGGCTTGTGACTGGTGTCCTTTTGAATTACTCTCATTCCAGCCCATGAAGTGTTTCCCTGGGAATGTTGTCAGGATATCATCATCCCTTGGTGGCTGAGTTCCTGCTATGCTTTTGCTCAGGGTGGCTTGCAGCCTGCCTGGGAAAAGCTGATGAAAATAGGGAAGGGAAAAGCCCTAAAAAGGCAGCAGTGCAGCTTCAGGCAGGATCACCCTGTGCCACCCACGAGGGCTTGGTGGGTTTGGCTGAGCCAGGATGTTGGTGGGTAAGGGGGCAGCTGATATCCCTCCTGTGCTGTTTGTGGGCTGGGAGCCAGCGTGATTCTGTCAGCTCTCCTGTGCTGGGAGAGAGGGCTTGGGAGGGTTTAACTCGGCTCCTTTCCCTTGCTGTTGTCTGCACTTTTTGCTGTTTTTCTTCTTTTCTTTTGGCCTTATATTAGCAACCTGTGTCAGTGATACAACACTGAAGCAATCTACAATTCATATTTAAGTGATTAAAAAATGCAGGACTGACATACCATACAGTGCTCAACTGTAGCACATATTTTTCATATCACTGACTGATACTGCTGTTTAGTTTATGTTTATGCCTGAAACTATATAAACATGCAAAGGTTTTGCTGTGGGATCTTTGCATTCAGAATTTCCTGTGGCTGCAGCAATAACCTCAACACATGCATATGACAGTCATGCAAAGGAGTTACTGTGTTAGGTTAAATGCTTACTTCCAGGCAGGAAAAAAAATAAATAAAGAAAGAAATATTCTAGCACACTAGAATACATAGAAATGCAACGTATTTTCTTGTGTCACTGTGGACCAGCATGGTCAAACCTCCCAGTTGTGAGGTGTTGTTCGTACAGGTTTCAAACAATTTGGAATGGAGGAAGTGGAGAAATACAAACTTGTGTGTGCCTGTCTGTATCTGCTTGTCCAGTGAAGTATGATCCAGAGGTGGAATTTCATGCACAGTCATGGATGAAATAAGCACTGATGAAGGGTAATGCTTGGGGTGGTTACCGGGAGTGAAGAGGTCAGGACAGGGTAATTGCTGGAAACCATACTACCAAGTCCTGCGTGTTGTAAGGAAATGAGTACTCCTGCCTTGCAACAGTGCTATTGCTACCTTTGAATGTAGACAAAGAATGAAGAAAGTGCAACTGCTGGTGGTCCGGTCACCAAAAATAGGCAGTGGGTTGCAGTAGAAGACCGCCCTCTCCTCATGTGAAATGTTGGTCCTAACAGCAGGGTGCTTCTATATTTTGGTGTCTGAAACCTGAAGAAAGCGTGGTTAGGTTACTTTATCAACTGAGCTGCAGTGGGTCATGAAAGCTTGTTGCTGAAGCTCATTAACAGAAGTGAAGTTGTTTCTGAAGTTACTCAGTGTAGAAGAATCACTTAATCCTTGGTCATGTGTACCACTGCAGTGATTTGGAGCAGTTGCTGTTGTTGGTTCTGGAGTTTGCTTATTCAGTGTTTTATGGCTGATTTGTTGCTGCAATATGGCAGACAATAAAACTGAAAACTAGGAAAGTTACCTGTTCCAAAACTGGCTGGGTGCTGTTTAACCCTGTTCTTTCCTCTTGCAGGAACAGACTCAACGCTTCACGGGAAGTGGCCCCAGTGAGCCTCCCAAACTGCCGGCTCATTAAAGGGATCGGTACGTGCTTAAAATAACTGAGTGCTTTGCTTTTGTCCAGCCTTCTTTTGTAATGGCTTCTCAAAGCCAGCTTCCAAGCCTGATCCTCACAAGAAAAAAAAAAAAAAAAAAAAAAGCTGATTTGACTTTCATTTGCTACTTGGATTTGGAAATAGGGAGAAACTGCAGGAAGAAAATGGTACTGAAAAATTAGTTTGGTATAAGTCGGCATTCCATTTCTTTTCCTTTTTTGAAATTAAGTACCTTGCAAACACTTGCCCATTGCTAAGCCGCTTGGGAAATGATTTGGCTTTTAGATGAGGGTATGCTGGCTCTTCAGGCAGGTACCTACAGGAGACTGTCAGCTGGTGACATCTTGGAGATGGGAAGTGATGCTAGGGTGGGAGTTTTAGGGGACATCCACAGGCACACGGAGAAAGAGTGGCTGCTATATTCCACCCAGGTTGTCCCTCCTTAGGGCCACATTTTGGGGATATTTCGGAGCTGGCTGGTGCAGGTGGTGGGCTGGAGCTCGGCGTGGTTGCGCAATGAGCAATGTGCGGTTCCAAAGAGCGAGGGGTCATGTTTGTCATCTTAGTCTGGTTTGCAGAGAGGTTTAACAGAGTGGCTGAAATGTTGACTTTGTACTTTGGGCCGTGTGTTTAGCACACAGCAGCATTTCTGTCTTGCTATTTTTCTCTCCATTTAGGATAACCAGTTTATGAAATAGATAGATTTGAATTTGAGAGCTTTTTTGTGTCTCTCTTTCTCCCAAAAAATCTCAACACAGGCTTGATGGCTAAGGATTTCCCTCTCCTGAGTATTTTTGGAAATGTCTTGAATTATGTTGAAATTTGTCTTGACTGTTCATGCGTAAAAAGTCATTGGATGAACTTTTACAGCCTTGACTTTGAGCTTGCTGAGTCAGTGAGTTGATTTCATAAATCTAATTTCTTCTTTGTGTCAGGATTCAAACATCTTAATAAAGACAAATTGCTGCTATGAATGAGTATATGCAGAGTTCTTGTGCTTGGAAGTAGGTACAGAAAAAATTGCATTAAAAATGTTTCCAGGTCTTATAAGTTAAGCTGTAATTTACTCACACAAGCTTATGAAGGATGCTTGTTTGATGGTGATTAATATAAAATAATTTCTGAGTAATTTTTTAAGCATATCACTATTGCAATATTTATAAGACTTTTTTTCAACATGATTGCTTTGTTGAGGAAAGAAGGAAACTTGGAAAAGACAAATAGAGTTGTGTTTCAGTTCTGAACAGTATCTTGGTTTTTGTGCCTGACATTTACATGCAGATTAGGTTATTTCTGAGAGCCTGTCTCTGCTTAGAGGCAGTGGATCCATTTACACAGCTTCATTTCTGCTTCTTGCTGGCTTCTCTAACACTGTCCCTTCACACAGAGAACTGCACATTGCCTTGCCTTTGCTCTGCAGTTTGCTGCTCACTAGTAAAATAAAAATGCCAAAAATTAGTTTAACAGGTCCAGTGTGGTAGAAAGAGAAGTAACAAAGGATTGTGCAAACTCAAAAATTGGCACAAAAGTTCACTCAGACGTCTTCTAAAACTCATTTGCTGTGACTAGGGGGCTTATGTCAGTCAGGGTGACCAAGGATCCCTGAAACTTAAATATTCTAGGTAGTACTGTTCAGACATGGGGTTCTCCTGTACTTGGTAAAGTTGCTTGTGTGGGTGACTTTGTGTAAGGATATCTTTGTACATGGATGTTGTGGCCTCCTGAGCTTTTTTTTCCTTTAAAATGATAGGATAAAGTTTAAAAAACAATCTCTTTTTATTTTAATACTGAAATCAGTCCTTCTGAACTCTTAATGCTACATAGGTCCCAGAGCTGGATCAATTGGATCAGAGCAAAATAATCTTAAATTATCCATTCTGTACATAGAGCAGAACTCTGGTACAGTCTGTGAATTATAAGTGATGGATCTATAGTAAGTGAAACAAACACAGAGTAAATGGAAGACTTCTGTAGTGGACCCTTTTCTTTCTGCACAGTTTCATATTTTCTGTATCTTGTTAGACTTTAATCTATTCTTCTTTTCAAATATTGTGTAATATAAGCACAGATGCAAACACTGAACAAACAAAAATTGCAGCTTGTCCTAGGCCTCATTCATAAATATGTAGTAAAGGCTATATTTGCAGAATAAACACAAAGTTCTGAGTTTTATTGGTGTCTCATCATATTACTGGTTTATAGTAAACTGACCATATCTTCTGTACTGATTCCTAAAGTTCAAGAAGCTACTACAGAAGTTGCTAGAAATACTTGCAGCTTGGAACAATTCAAAGGATATGGGCAAAACAGCGTCACACTTTTGGATGTGAAATCCAGATGAGTTTTGTTAGATACACCTGCAGAATACATCATACTAAGATAAAATAAAGAACAACAAAAAGCCAGTATTTCTAAAGTAGGCAGCAGTTTTTCACACTATCTTTTAATTTTTCTTAAATGACGCCTCTTCAGATAATCCCACGGACAAGCTGGGCTCAGTGATACAATTAAACAACATAGTGCATATAAATGGCACGCAGGGAGTCAGTTCCTAACTCTCCTGGCCCAGAGAGTGCCTGCAGCAGCAGCACAGAGCCCTCCCAAAACAGGGCATGTGTGTCTGCAGCCCCTCCTTGGTGCTGCTGGATCAGCAGGGCTGTGCTGAGTCAGCATTCCACTGCTCTCCTGACACCACTGGCTTCCACACATTCCAGGACCCGGCCATGGAGTCCCCAGAATGTGCTTTGCTGGGCAGTTTCTCTTGAAGCAGTTTGGTGCAGGGCTCTCAGAGCTCTCCTTCCACCGGAAACTTGTCGTTTTTAATTATCTGCTCCCCATCAGCCCTCTCATCTTTCTGCTTGGCAGTCTCACTGATTCAGTAGTAATAAATGATTATATCTCTGTTTATTCACTCACCAGTGTGTGCTGCCAGTAAAAGCTGTCTGTCCAGCTCATGTCACCATGGCAATTGAGCCTCTCAGCATTTATTTATGCTATTATCCTCACAGCAATCCTAGGAAGTGGAGAATTGCCACTAACCCCATTTTATAAATTAACCCAGACTTGAAGAGACTGGGGCAAAGGGAAGGAGTTTGTGGCTTAAACCACCGTGTCAGCTGAGCTGAGGGAAAAAAAAAAGCCCAAATTCAAAACTTCAATTGGAAAATACAGGCTCTAAATGTCTCTGGACATATCAGTGCAGATGTTGTCTCCTTCCTGAATTAGTCAAAATTCAGAACCAAAACCCAGGGGTGGGGTAACACCTGACTCCTCCCAAAATGTATCTTCAGACATTTTGCTCTTCAGAAGGCAGGGATACTCTGCCCATTGCTGTCATGGGATGGAGCAGGAACTTCCTGAGGCTGAGGAGGACCTGGCTCTGGCCAGAAGTGAAAAGTTGTGCCACTGCATCTTCCCAGGGCTGAGCTGAGGAGGAACTTTTCTGGATGGATGAATTTGGGGTTCTGGTTTCTCTCCAGAGAGGCAGTCAGTGATCCCAGGATAAATTACAGCCCAGCCAAACCAGTACTCGGATAAATAGGAGTTGCTTAAAAGCAAACAGTAAACCCAGCAAAAATTTGCAGGTGCTTCCTCGGGAGGAGGTGATGAGGTGCAAGGGATTGTGTGGCCCTTGCAGGGTCACACGTGTGGCTATGGCAAAGAAGGATGGGGTGTGGAGACATGGGACAAGCTGTGTGGAAAAACCTCGTGTTGATGGTTCTGATAAAGAAAACCTGCTGAAGAATTTTCTTTAAGCAAATGCTCCTAAGTGGTTTCCTTCACCATCTGGAAAGTGGATTGTGAGGAATGTTTTTGCTGGTGATTTGGAGAAGAGAGGGGAGGCTTCTCAGGGGAGTGGTGGAAATGTGGGATGGCAAACGGGCTTCAGCATTGGACCAAAAACTCTTTGGAGAGTGCTTGATGAAAGCCTAAAATCTCTTTAGTGTTCTTACTAAAGGGTTTTGATTTTGTCTTCCTTTCTTAGCTGGGAAAAATATTACAGGAGCTACAGGAACTGGTAATATTGGAAGTGATTACCTGTAGTTGAAAGTGAGGTGTAACTATGAAAGCCCTTAGCTGTTATAGATATGGTAGGTTCTCTGTCACTTGAGAGCTTTAACTAAATATTTGGCAATCCATCTTTGTGAAGTGTCCCAACTCAATCAGGAGAATTAGTGTGCCCAATTCCCACAGCTGCCTTATGCAAGCCTGAGGCCTGAGTCACAGGTTTGGTCCTGTACTGGAAAATCTCCATGCCCACACTAATTTCTTGCTGCAGAATACATCCTCAGGAGATGGTGATTCATCCCATGCCTGGTGGTTCATCTCACAATATCTGGGGCACATGGAGCTGGGTAGGAGACTGCCTGGCCACTGCAGGGGGCACCCCTGGGCCCCCAAAAGAGGTGAACCCTGGTACTATTTCCTAACTTGACGTGCTGTCTTCTGCTACCACTTTTAACACAGTGTGATCTTTTCCACCAAACTTCCTCCTGTGTGTGGTCATATCAGAAAGGGTCATTTATGGGAACTGGAACTGTACTTAAAATGAGGTTTTTTCCAATGGGAAATACTTCATGTCACCTGAAAACCCCTGTTTAACTCTGTTTTGCAGAAACTGGTTCAGAAGACATCGATATACTTCCCAATGGACTGGCTTTCATCAGTTCTGTAAGTTCCTGTGCCACCTCCCCATGCTGGGGCTTGCCTGCTTCCTTATCTCCAGAAGCCAGAGGTGAAAACAGCAGGAGGGGCTCTTTTTTACAAGGCTGACTGGGTCCCAAAGAACAGCCCAGTCTTGTGTTGGCTTAGCTGTCATCCCCCTCTGCTTGAGCAAGCATGCTCCTTACACAGAATAGGTGTTGGTGGCTCTGACACAGGTATCCTATCACACTGACTTACCTGGCCACATACCCTTGACTTTCTTTAGTGCTACTTTACTGAAATGTTGAAATGTCAATCATCTGCCATGTTAAGAAGATGTGTTAATTCCCTAACTTTAAAAAATAATCAAATTTTATGTATCAGTTTTGCTTTTCTTGATTTTTTTTTGGTAAGACTTTAGGAGATAGGTTTTCAACCTTTTCTTTGCAATTAGGATGGTTGGTGATTATTTGCTAAAACAAAAGCTGACATTCTCATCTATGTGCTCCAGGGGCACCGAGGTGATGATAATCTTTTAAAATCCATGCCAGGAATCGTGAGCTGTTGCATTGGTGCTGCTTCCCATGGCTTTGCCATGCGTGATGCAGCCAGTGGTGCTGGGCTGCCAGTTTGTCCCCAGGGTGTGCCAGCTGTGGTGCCTTGGGCACGGCTCCTTGTGCCCCCACACAGCCAGGGGGGAGCAGAGCCATCCCTCCACCTCCCTCACTGCTCAGCAGCCTGAAGCAGAGGGACAGACATCCTCTGGCGTGCTTGCAAGTCTGATCAAGGGCCCAGCTTCTTCAGCCCAGTGTTGCTCTTGTTTACCTTTTATCCGGGAATTATTTATTTATGTTTGGATTCTACAGGGCTTGAAATATCCAGGATTAAAGAGCTTTGCTCCAGATAAGCCAGGTGAAATATTTTTGATGGATTTGAATGAAGACAGTCCCAGAGCAGTGGAACTGAGAATCAGCCGAGGGTTTGATCTGGCATCATTTAACCCTCATGGAATCAGCACCTATGTAGACAGAGGTAAAGAGCTCGAGATGGTGGCAAGTATCAGCCTAGAGAGCATAATCAGGAATCCCTTTGCAGCCTTGCCCTGCACCTCCAATGGTTGTTCTTGCTGGGAGACAAAAGAGGTTAGGTTTTTTTACCTTTGTTTTGCTCTTTTCTAAATGTCAGCTGTTAAAGGAAACACACTTGCACATAATTTCAGTCTGTCTGAAACAGAAAGATGCCCTGGATATTGAAAGGAAAGAAAAGATGGTAAAAGTTAGAGTTGAAAACCACAGAAAATTGATTTTTTGTTTACATCTCTCTCACACTGGGTTCGAGTGTTTTGAGGAGATACATCGTTCACCAACTAGTAGTGCTCAGAATGGAAACTTTTGTGGCAAAACAGTAAATTATCAAATCTCTGTAAATTATCAAAACCTCTGCTACTCTTTGGCCAAGCCAAGTTTTCTTCTCCAAGATATGTTCTCCTACATCAGGCTCTGATTAGCAATAAAGTATCATTTTCCCTGTCCTTTCATTGAGGTTTTTAGCAGAACAATTAGAATTTTGCAAATACAGAGAGACCAATGGCTGCAGCTTGACCTGCATCCCCATAGAGTCACCCTTTAAAGGAAGGTGTTGGAAAGATCAGTGGTGGCTAAGGTAGGGTCCTGCCAGCAGGGCTGGGCAGATGGGCTGCAGCCTTGCACAGAATGCAGGAAAAGGATGCTCCTTCCCCTCTCCCAGGGGATGTGGTAGAGCCCAAACTGCCTTGGCCACAAACCCTTCTTCCAACTGACTGGGAGTTTTTCACAGATTGCAAAACCCAGTGGCTTGGGTATAAGGATGCGGTGGTAATTTCTTCCTTCCTTGAAAGAAATAGCAAAAATCTAGTTAACACAGTAGCTCCCTGTAGAGCCAGCCTGGGAGAAAAGGAGCTGGAAATCTGGCTCTGGTTGCAGAGGCATCTTACAGAACGTGGGTACTTGTCCCTCTGCCCCTGCAAGCCGTGAGACAAATGCACCAAACTCAGCATGTGCTCTGTACTCGAGGCTGCCTCAGGGCTGGGGATGCTCAGCCACACAAATTGTTGCAGAGAATTCAGCTGTCTCAATTTCTTTTCCAAGATGACACCGTGTACCTCTTTGTTGTGAACCATCCCCACCAGAAGAGCACAGTAGAATTGTTTAAATTTGTAGAAGATGACAATTCTCTTGTACACCTGAAAACCATTCGACATGACCTTCTGACAAGGTATTGGACTCAAATACAGTCTTCCCCCCGATCAGGCTGCATTGGTGAAATCCAATGTAGGATGATTTTTGGGTTTAGGCTATTATTGATGTATTTCCTCTTTAACCAGCATCCGTGTTTCTCTTACTGATTACTTCTTATCTGTGTAATCAAAAGCAGTGTTTCTCCAATCTCTAAGTAAGGTTTTTAATAGTTGTATCACTAAATCAGTCTTAAGTGCTGCTGTGATCGATGCCAGTGAATTAGCTTGGCATCCATTTCTCCTTTGTTCATGTAACCCATGCTCAGGTCCTTGCAGATATGAGTCTCCAGATATTTAATTCTCTGGATTTCCTACACTGTAAAAAACCCCATACATTTAGCTTTTTCTGGTTTTCTTTTTTTTAATACAATTTTTTTTTGGTCTGTCCTACTGCAATATGATTCTAAAATATACAGCCAGATTTAGAAAGTTGTTGCAACAGCTATTTTTTCTGTTTTCTACTTGAATGTAATGATCATGATGATGATGATAATAGTAATAATAATAATAATAATAATAATAATAATAATAATAATAATTTCCATATACTTACAGACAGGTAGCCAGATCCCTAGCTGATGCCCTATGGTCTGGTTCAGGTCTCAGCACTGTGCAGTCCTGGCTCATAGAAAATAGAAGTAAAAAGGATCTAAATAGTTTGATGACTATTTTAAGTACATCTATAATTGCAGCCTCTTTATGGGTATTGATGACCATGTCCTGACTCTATTCCGGGCAGTCCTAAAATTCTCCTTCATACCTCTGTTTTAATTTTTTTTTTAAATTTCTCCATCTCTTTATTTCTTTTTTAGTGTGAATGATATAGTAGCCGTGGGACCAGACAGTTTCTATGCTACCAATGACCACTACTTCACTGACTTCCTCTTGATGTTCTTAGAAATGTTCTTGGGTTTAACCTGGTCAAATGTGGTTTACTACAGTCCAAAAGAAGTTAAAGAAGTAGCATCTGGGTTTTATTCAGCCAATGGAATTAACATTTCACCTGATAGAAAGTAAGTTTCTCCTTACATTAGATTTTGTTCGATCACCCAGAAGTGTCTGGAGATCCTAATTTGTGCACATGGTACCTCTGTGGTCAGGTGTCTGAACTAATTAATGTACAGCAAGGTGCTGCCTGTGCAACACAAGTGATGCAGGGTGTTTGTAGCACAGAAGTTTTGTGTCTCAGTGTTTATCAGCAATGTTTGCTGCACTGTGTAGTACTTTACAGGCAATATAAGTGAACGGTTGCTGCATTTTAACCAGCTGATACAGGAGTTTGTGTGTCTTGCTTGCAAGGATTAATGGGGCAGGGTTTCTGCAAGCAGGGACTGCTCTACAGTTTTGCATCTGTATGACTGCACCAACCAGTCCTGTGGTGTGGACCAGTGATTTTAAAAAAATAAATAATAATTTATTATTAAGTCATAATTGTGACTTTCTGGTTCTAAGGCTTATTTCAGTGTTGTAATAGAAAAACTGGCACATTGTGAAGCTACATTGGCACCTCAGCAGGTTGGCTTCAGTGCCCTATGGCCAGCTTGCAATGTCTGTGTGTGGGCGTGCACAGGAGGAACTGCCTGGTTTTGGTGTCTGCTTACTCATATACATTAAGAGCTGCTTTTCTTTCTTCTGAAGGTACATCTATGTTGCAGATGTATTGGATCACAGTGTCTATGTCATGGAAAAACATGCTAACTGGAGTTTAACCCATGTGAAGGTAAGGTGGTGATGCTTAATAAAAAAGAGGCAAATGTGGATTTTACACAGAATAGGTCCAAATGCTTGAGATGAATGCTTGTGATTTCAGCATGATCATCTGTAAAATTCTGGTTTGGGTGGCTCCTGCTGTGGGTTTGCAGAGGTGCCTGCACACCCCATTACAGAGTTTCAGGTCTTCCACCCTCCTACCAACAACCAGGGGATGAATCCTTGGGTCTGCTCTTGAGCTGTAGTGGAAGTCTGCCTCAGGCAGTGTGGATCAGAGCACTGAAATCATCCACAGAGGTGTAGGTGTGAATGAGCTGATGGAGGAAGCTCAGATCCCAGGGGTGGGGATGATGCATACCAGTGGAAAACAAAAACAGAAGTGGGGGGAAAAGTATTTATTAAAAAAAATCAGTCTAAGTTATGTCAGATTATACAAGTCTGTTGGTTATGTTGTAGTTTACTTCCAGGATTTCTGATAGATTTAACTTCTTGTTTTTGCTCTGTGTTGGATAGATGCTGCAGCTGGACACTCTGGTTGATAACTTGTCTATTGACCCTCGCACTGGAGACATCTGGACAGGGTGTCATCCCAATGGGATGAAGATGTTCTACTATGATCCTGAAAATCTTCCTGCATCTGAGGTGCCTTTTGGTAGACATCATTGGTCTCTTGGCTATGTCTGTGCCGGAAAGTTGATTTGTTCAAATTATGCTGGTATAACTTAACTGCATTTCTTAGAAGCTGCCTGGCACAAAGTGCTTTTGTTAAAGCAAAGACCAAGCTGGCTTCTGCCTTCAAGTGAGAGCCTGAACAGTATATACTCACTAACAAACACCTATTCAGATCCTTGGGCAACAACTAAATACTTTCCAACCAAGTAGCTCAGTCACCTTGGACTCCTTAAGCTGGTTTCTGTGCAGCTGTGGACATGCACACGGATTCTGATGAACTGCATTAATTACTGAGCCAGCACCTCTTTGTCAAACTAAACATAATTGACTGAGTGCAAAGCGTGTCCAGAAACGCGTCCACAGGAATGATTAATCTTGCAAGTGTAGTTCAGCTGCAGGTAACTGTAATTCTTCTTTCTATGAAATCAGTGAGGTACTGGCATTGGGGTGACAGTGGCTACAAGTACAGCTGGCTGCTGTCCATTTGATTTCAGCCTTGTCTGAAGCTCCCTGTAAAGACACTTCTCAAAATTACCATGTTCAATAGCAAAAGATTTATGATACTAGGCAGTTGTGTACTCTGTCTGAGAAAACCATGAAAATAAGAAGATACTAAGTCTTAGTCTGGAAAAAAATATGCAGCTTCCTAGTGGTGGGGATGAGTGCCTTTCTTCCTTACAGATGTTGCAAAACTTAAAAAAAAAAAAGTGTTCATGGACTGTGCTTTGCTAAGGGCCCTCTCACAGGAATCACACGGTTGCAATTATCAGCAGCTGGTCATCCTAACTAATTTGTTTCAGTTAACATACTGACGTTCCCCTTATCCCTTGGAGCATTTTCACCTATGACCATTTCAATAGATGTATCCTCCCACTCTGGCAGGTCCTGCGCATCCAGAACATCCTCTCAGAGAAGCCTGTGGTGACACGTGTCTACTCTGACAATGGCTCTGTGCTGCAGGGAAGCTCAGTGGCATCCATCTATGAGGGAAAACTGCTCATTGGCACAGTCTTCCACAGAGCTCTCTACTGTGATCTATAGCTCATCACGGGCAAGACCTGCTGCTGTGGAAAGGATTGGATTTCTTGGGAAGTCACTTAGTTTCTGCCACATCTGCTAACAAGACTGTTCCAATAAAGGTTTACTACAGTAATGGAAATGTATTTTAGCCTTCCTCTCCAAAATGAGACTTCTACGCAATAGTAAAGGAAATGGAAGTGAAGGTGAGAAATTAGTTTATCTGTGTAATGGGGAGGACCCCATGTCGTTAACACAGGGTAACCTTTGAAGTTCAATTTCAGATTGCAAATGACTAAACTATCAGACACTGAATTATGTGCTGGCTGGAATTCTGGTTTGTTGTTTGGTTGTTTTTCTCCTCCATGGGAAAACTGATTTTGTAAATGAGAATTGCTGGCTACCAGTGTGGTGTGCATTCTTGTCACGACCTCTGGACCTTCCCAGGGACTGTGCTAGAGTTTTTTCTTCCAAACCTTCTGGTTGGCTTCCCCTAATGCTTCCAAAATAACTGGAAGGAGAATAAATGTTATTTCCATCTCATTAATTTTCCCTCCCTCCCCCCTTAAAGCTATTTCCTAATGTTACTCCAGCTTCATACATTTGTTTTAATCTGATGAGAAAAGAGTAGGGCATCACTTTGGAGAGGTTACTAACTGGGTGCTTCAAATGGAGTTTAGAAAAGCTTTCTTCTTCTCTTAAAGAGTGGGAAACACCTCCTGCACACCTTCAGCAGGAAGTGCATTAGCAGTTCCTATTGTCTGTCACCACAAAGGGAGCATTTCTGGGCACTTTGCAGTGACTCTCCCAAGCCATGGTCATGCATGTTCTGTGTTTAACTTCAGGTGTGGAGTCGATTTGCACCAGGCAGCCCTTCATGTTTACCTGGCATCAGTTACTGACATTTTGCACTGTCTAAAGCCTCACAGGTTTCCTTCAGCTAGCATTTTTGGGATGATATTAGCAGTCATTTGCAATGAACTGAACTCATTGTCCTTTGAAGCTAGAGCTCATGGAGCGAGCTTTTCTTGCATTTAGTGTAGATGCCCTTACTCTCAGAGCAGCTCCTGCTGTGCTTTCTGTCCAAGTTTCCACCTGTGATCAGCTGTCCAGTTTTGTGAAAGTTGCTGACATTCAGCTAAAGGCTCTGTGTTACATGTGCGATCTCTCGTGCTGGGGTTGCTACTGTGCTGCCTGCACCTGCCTGCACCTGCCTGCACCGGCCCTTTTCAGCATCTTGGCAGCCCCTCCAAATGCTGCCACCAGACAGACATCCCCGAGGGCCACCATCCCCTCTGCATCCTTCAGCTGATGCAGTAGCTTTTCCTCACTGCAGCTCTTCACCACGGTGGAGGAAAAGGACAGGCTGCTCCTGAAGTGCAAGTATGGGAGGAGAAAGAGCCCGTCCCTGGGTGCTGATTGCTAAGATGGCTTTGCTGCTCCCTCCTGCTGTCTGCTCTAGCACCAGCCACAGCTCCTCTAATCTGAAGAATACATGGGAAGTCCAGAAGACACAGAAGTGCTTCTGCCTTTAAGACAGACCAAATAACCTGCTCTGTAGCAGCCCAAGCACTGAGATATGATATGGAGTTATGTGCAAGCCCTCCTCTGTGTTTTACTGTTCTGGCTGAGGAGAGGCAGTACTGCAGTACTGCAGGCTGAGGTTCGGGTGAGCAGTGGCCCTGAACAGCAAATGGGTGTACTGACACCTCTTGGCTCCTGCACCTTTCCTTTTTAACAAGTTTAATGGCTTTCACCCACTGGTAGGAAAAGGGTAACTGCTCCCTTCCTGAGCAAAAGGGACAGCTCTAATGAGCAGGAAGTCAGTGCCAGGGCTTGCGCCTGGGGCTGTGTTGCTGTATGGGAAGAAGGATGGTATCATACCACTTCCTCTGCACTGCTGAGTGGGCTGTGGGTCTTTCCACATCACCTCCTGCCCCCAGAAAGCATCTGCTCCACCCCAAGACCTCACACTGCTCACTGGCACAGACACTGTGGTGTAAGGCACCTCCCTGTGCACAAGAATTTGTTGTGAGGCCGAGGAACAGCCAGTGAGTGGCATGTTGGCCCTTCCAAATGCCAGCAGCTTCCTACACAGCCGCCTACCAACAGCGGTCCCTGGAATCTGCGATGTTTTGTATCCAAAAATCAGGTGCTGCAGGTGTCAGTGATGGCTGGAGGGGCAGACTTGGTTGTCACTTAATCACACAGTTAAATGACTTCTCTCTGGGGGACAGTTCTGCATTAGCAGGTCTGTGCACAAACTGCTTACAGCTCCTCTCCGAAATTCTCAGTTGATCTGGGGACTTGAGCACTGCCCAAGCTTCACTGTCTGCCCATAAAGGCTTTGGTGACAAGGACTCATCTGTTTGGATCACAGCTCTGAATCTTTTGCTGCCCATGGCATGCAGCCCTTCCACAGAGCAGAGCCAGCCCTGAATGAGGGCAGCTTTTGTCTCATCCCTTTGCTGTACTTTGGCATTACCTAACTCTGGCTTTCCCGCTCCTTCCTTAGTAACTTCTCGCCCTGCAGGACACTTTCAGTTCCCCTCCTAAGTCGTATACAGGACTTGTAATCCATTTTCAGCCTTGAAGAGATGCTCCCAGAGCCCAAGCTGAAAGAACTGCTCTGAAGGAAGTTCTCACAGTAAGGAGAGGATGGGCTATTCAATCATTTGTGATTAGCCATCAACGCCTTGCACTAGCATTCTAATGTAATTATTCTAGGATTGTGATACTTCTTGTTCTGAAGTGCCACGTTCTAAAGAGTTACACCATGTATCAGCGACAGTGACAGCTGAAATGCCAATCAGACACCCGGCAGGTCCTGGATTTACCCTCTGGTTGTAGAAGTTCAACAGCCACTTCCCTCAGCAGTGCAGAAGTAACCCATCAAAACATTATTGTCACATTTTACTGTTGCTTAAAACACCTTCAAATGAACAAATTTACATGTTGTTGGATCTTGTCAACTTCTATTTTTTAATTGGTTTTGGCCTTTCAGAAAATCAAGACTGTCTTATCACTGGTTTGTTTTTTTTTTTTCTGTTCTAAACTACTCCTGTGCTGAAGATTTTCCCATCAGTCTGCCTTCAGATGGAACCATGGGCAAGTGAGGGGCCTTATCTTTCCCTACACATTTGGGAGGAGAGACATAGCTATCTGCTGTTACTGGCAGTGACATTCTGACCTGAGGAGGGCAGGAAGCCCATTGCCAACCTCCTCCACAGGTATCCCAGAATTGGAGCAGGGCCACTGGGCAGGAACATGGACAGCAAGCAGGTGTTGTGCAGCAGGAGCCAGGCTGGGGTACAACTTCTACCTCCTGGCAGCCTCAGTGCACAAACAGCAGTGGTGGAAGATGCAGCTCAAGCCTGACTTCGGGCACAACCCATTATCTTTAACATGCTGTAGAGACTGGAGCAGTTCTGGGCATTTCCAAAACCCAGCTGCAGCTCTCTGAGACAACCTGCACAAACAAGGACATGTACAGATGGCTCCAGGCCTAGGGAGCTGCTGAGCAGACACATTTTACATGCCAGTTGTGGACCCAGAGCATCTCAGTATATCTATTTTAATTAAGATAATAATTCTATGAATTGAGGATTCTTTTTATCTTCTTGCAGATGGTGGCTGTATTAGTGGAAGGTAAGATTTATGATTCAGTCATTGGGAAACACAAACTGGGTTAGACAGATTAAGTGCACAGTATTTGGCCTAGATTCTGATGGATGTAAATCCACTGAAATGACTACACAAATTGCACAGTCTGTGCCCTTTGTTTTGCCTTAACTTAATGCTTTACTAAAATCAAATAAATAAAAGACATATTAAACACATTCAGTAAAAGAACTGCTGTACTTTGAATGTATAAAATGTCCATTATAACTAACCTACACTTGAGTGTAAAATGTTTTTATGTAACAAAATCAATCCAGATCTTTTAAACACACAAACCTTAACCAGTATCAGAGAAGGCAGCCTATTTTTACAACCTGCAGCAAAACTGCATGCTACATTTCACCAGCATATAAAGAAAAAAAAAATTTTTTTTCCCCTTCATCTTTTTTGTTTTTTGTTTCTTTTTTTACTTCTTTCTACATAGTTACAGAGTGTAAATGAGACCCGCTTGGGGGCTTGTGAATCATGCCAATTTATCCAAGAGCTGGGATTAAAATAATCTTTGGCTGAGCAGAAGGAAGCAAATAAAAAGTAGGGCAAGGTATATATTTCCCTGACCCCCTAGCCTAACCCATGCAGCTGTCCGGTCATTCTCACCATTTACTATTTCTTCTGGAATGACCAAGAAAGGGGCAGAAAAGTGAGGACTCATTACAAATTCTAATAAAGATTCAGGATTTCTCATTTTATTGCATTCGTTGTCTAACAACAATAATACTCATTGGCAAGAAATTTATTTACACTAACAAATTAACTTTAAACCACAAGGCTTTGTTGTTTGTATTTCAACTGTAAGAAAACAAAGGGCCACCATGATGTTTTTCTTTGATGTCTCCCAAAAACTAAATATTAAACGAAGTTATCTTGGGGAAAACTCAACAATCTAGAGAAGTTCATATCAACCAAGCACAAGAGAACAAGCTCAGACATGGCACTACTGTGTCCTTCATGCAGGTGATCAGACACCAAGATGTACAAACAAAAAGTTCAGGATAACATGCATTTCATATACATTTGACCTCTTTAAAAAAAGAACAGAAAAAGGAAAAAATCTGAAGCACAACTATCTCTTTAACCATATAAAAAGAAACAACATAAGAAGCCAATTTTTACAGTAAGCACAGTGCATTTTAGTCTTTTAGCTGCCTGGTCTTCTAGCAATATGTGTAACACTTGTCAGTGACCAGTGAGATACCATTACAACACGTCTGGGAAATATGAAAGCAGTTGTTGAGTGAATGGGTATGGGAAAGTAGAGAGTCAGAAGACGTTCACTGTGCACTCTGCACTTCCAAATGGGCTGGTTACTCCTGCCTAGTGCCCCGAGATCCCCCTTTCCTTTAGACACTTCTGCACAGGGCCCAAATCCACTTCCACTGGTGTCAGAGGCAAAGCTCCCACTGGAAACCCAGCAGTAGCCCCAGGCTCCTGGGTTACACGGGAAGAAGAGACCTGCATAACTCAGGAGGTTTCACAAACCCTACAGCCTGTTCTTAACCCTTCCCCAAGAAACAGGCAATCCAAGGCACTACCACCAAACCTTCCTGTAAGATGTGCACTTTTTAAATTGTTACTTAATGCTAAAAGGAAAAGTACCAGTTGGTACAGCTGGTTAGTAAGAGAAAGCTCATTTTATATTGAGGGTTTGGAGGGCTCAATGTCATAACTAAGATTATCACAGCTTTGAAAAATCAGTTTCACAGGTACAGAAAAAGTCCAGTAAAATCCACAGGGAGTTTAACAAAAGGGACTGTGCCATCTGCAGATGACCCACATTCCACTCTATTGAGTAGGCAAGTCTCCTTGGATTTCACCTGTCATCCTGCTCAGAAATGAACTGCAGAAAGTGCTCCAATAAAAATCAAAGTTGGGGTTAAAAACACAAAAAACCTTGTTTCCTTGCTAGAATACTGACACCCATGATGATCCTCTTCCATACTACTGTAGTATGCACTATGTGCAAGAGTGGCACTTCCTTCTTCTCTTTCTCTTGGAAGTGGAACACAATTCATTCTCAAAAATGACACTGCCCACTTCTTACCAGTTCATGAGCCAGGAGGTGAAGGTATAGCAGCTCAGGAGGACAGGATGCTTTGATGAAAGCAATGAAGTGTGAGGAACCCTGGTTTCAAGTGTCAAGCACCTCTGAATGTCAACAACAGCTAAGTGCTGGCAAGTTTTAGAGGAAAGCTGCTCAGTAATTCTAGTAAAAGCTCAGTTCTTGTGGTATCCCTGCAGCAGACTACAGTCATAGCAAAAAAGATGCCATTGCAAAACAATTTTGAGAAGTTGAAAAAACACAAAAGTATTTGTATACACTGAAATACAATCATTTAATGCCATTCAGCTTTTTATTACTGGATTCTGTTCCACTGTGTAATTCTAACCCATGATCCTGTACAGGCTCCTCTCCCAGCAACGCCCAGCAGGATCTGCTTAGGGTGGTGGGTGAAATGCACAGTGGGCAAATGTCTGTGCATTGCAGTGAAGGGGTGCAGCTCCTTCCTCACCCCCTGGCCCTGCTCTCCTTGGGCAGACTGAAACCCAACAGGGAGTTTTAACAGGGAGTTTTAAAAGAAAGCTGCACAGGTGCAGCCACCCACCCGTGAAGAAATGGGAAGATAGAACCTGGAAGTGATTAATGTCAGTATGTTTGGCTGATTTGAACAGAACAAAGAGCCACTGCTCTCCTCACAATCTCAGTATAAGCACTAGGGTTTTTAGGACTAAAGTCACCTGCAGTGTTGTGCGCATTTCATTTTCTGAGACTCCCACTTTTTCCTCACTTTCTGTTCTTCACCTTTTTAGAGGCCCTATATAGTCACAACTCACAATACTGCAGCAATAAGCAGAACTAGAGTTTACAGAACTGGCCTACCACTCTAACCAGGAAGAAGATAACTTGGGCCAGCCTGCTGCAGTCACCCAGATATAAAGATGACACAAACACATGCTGAAGTGTGGAAACACCAAACAGCCTGCACAGCAGGTCAGTGGTGGCCCGGCAAATCAGCCTAATAAAAACAGCTTTAGCTCCACAAATAAATACACAATGTAGGTGACATTACACCTGCAGGTGAGCCAAACCGTGAGAAAGGCTGTCCAGACACTGAGTACAGAAAATTTGTTTCTTCTTGTTACATTAAAACCCACATTACTCTGACTTAGCATTGGTTTATGGGAAGTTTAACTTAAGAATGATGAGACACCCATCTTCTGTTTCTTGTAAGTCACAATACAAGAGAAAAAAAACCTGCAACACAACTTTAAAGGTCCTATAGAACAGCAAGGAAGTTTCAGACTGTGCTTCATGTATGTTATCCCATGATATTTCTGTGCTTCCCAATGCCATATTTCATAAAAGGAACCACGTAAATCTTTTATCACAGACAAAGAAAAGCCAAACTGTTGCCATTGTTCCATTTCCTTAGTTTTCATGTGTTGATCAAAATGCATTTTAATGGTTTTAATTTAAATGTAAGCCACTAGGTTTTTTTAAACTTAGATTTTTGTTCATGTTTTCAGTCTGAGAATAAAATAGCACTATCATAAAGCAGTAAAAATCCCCTGAATACTTAAAGGAATTAAGATGAATTAGTTATTCTGCAGAGTAAAAACACGATTTACAAAGAGATTAACTAGGCACCGTTCTAAGAAGCAAGAATGGAATCTCAATATATAATGCCAAGCAGTCTGCTCTGGTTTCTAAATAAAAAAAAGAACATAAAACAGAGACACCACCTTAGATTATTATATACAACCACTTAAACATTACTACAATGTAAACATAATTTAAAAAGAAAATAATCATCTAATGCATTTATCAGCACTGTATTTAAAATATCAAATTTCCAGTTTCTTCCAGGTAACTTCTCTTACTCTAAGAATGCTAGTTTTATGAGGCTGTCAAATATTTGTACATTTTTTTTCTCATATGAATGAACACAGAATGTTTTACTGCAATGTGTAATTTTTGTTAGCAGGTATATTTTGCTGCTGGTGGTTTATCTCAAGAAAAGTATCACAAGCCTTTAGAAATATAAGCAAATATCTTTTATGGCAATTTCAGTTTTAGATCTGAATAAAATATACATCAAAAACTTGTAGAAATTTGATTTTGAAGGAAAAATAAAGCTAATGCTAAGTAGATCTGTTGTGTATTAATTTTGAATGAACTAGGCTCTCTCAGTTTACAGACCATTTTACATGTCAAAGGAATTATTAGGATCAAAAGAAATGTAACTATTAACAGTGCACCGTAAGTGTTCCAAATGTGAGCTTCAGAGAACTTCACAGACACAAATCTGAATGCCATGAAGTACAGAGCAGAAGAGAAGCCAAGCCAAACGAAAACACGCATTTTCTTCAGAAGAATTTTCAAATCCAGGCTGGTGCATTTTTAAGTTCAAGATTCTAACTCAGCATCAGCATCTTAACCAATTTCTGGGTTTGCACAGCTGGATGAAGACTGCCCCTTGCAGGCTGCATGAGTGGGAAGTGATGTTTCTCAACTGCACACAGCTTTGAGTGAAGAACAGTCAGCTCATGCCTTCAGCTCCTGTTTGTGGAGATCTGCCCATTGTCTGTCCATTCTTTTGAAGCAACAGTTTAGTTCAGTACTGCTGTTGAGGCAGTTAAAACTGCTGTCACAGTCAAAACTACAGAGCAGGCTTCACCCACATCCTTGAACACCCCAGAAATCCTTTAAGTATGACCACTGCGAAGTCATCAAAACATTCTACAGCCAAAGCCCAAAAATTCAGGTTTTGGTTGGATATTTTTAAATATATCAATTAAAACAGTTAAAGTGTGGGAGCTTTGGATTAAGTAACCATCACCTCTATGGCAGCACTGACCTTAACAGCAATGCACTGGATTTAATTTTAACAGGAATCACTCATCTTCCTCTTCTTAAAGTGCACTTCTTTAAAAACTGAAAATATACAACAGACTCAAGTTTGCTAATTGTTTCCAATACCAGCTTCATAACAGCACAGCACAAAGCCTATTCTCCCAATGCTTACTGACTGGAGAATGAATTCAAAAATATGGTGTTTTTCCTGGGGAAAAACCAACTTGAAACATAATAAACCCAGTTTCCTGCATGAAACACATCAAAAACAAAGCAGACTGTACTCTAAGAAAGTTGCCTATGCAGTGGGAGCACAATAAAATTTATACAGATTTATACACTGTGCTCTAATTAGAAATTTATCCTTGCTCAGATATCTAAAGGATAAATGTTATCCTCAGATTTCTATGTAAATCCACATATCCATTTAAGGCTTTGCCTCCTTCCTGGTTTAACTATTGTACAGTTAGTTAACAGAAAGAGTTTCCACCTCCTGTCCTTTACCCAGGGGGAATATTGACTCTCCTGTCTTTATCTCCAGTGTATAAGAAGTCACGGAACAGTTTTCAGAGCAGTGTTGCTTAAAGGATGCAAGATGAAACTTACTCCAGCAGACTGAACTGAGTATCCAAACACCGTAAAGAAGATGAACTTCCAGTTAGAAAGTTAAATCAAATCTGATCAGACAAAGCACAGCTCCATTTACCCAGCTGAAGAAATGTTCCCCAACCATACTGACTGGCCATCCTATTCAGAAGAGGTGAAGCAGTGGACATGCTCCTCGGCATCATGCTGGTTACTGAAGTGACCAAACACACAGAGCTCAATAGAGAAGAGGAGTTTGGAAGGAAACACCACCACACTAAAATGAAATCTGTTAGCTGTCAACAAGAACAGAACAAACCGAGGGGCTGGGACTGTTTCACATGGCAACAGCAACGAGCGTGAACTGGATACGCAGGAAAGAAAACTACACAATATAAATTTCCCTAGTCATTCTATGTACAGCCCCGTCTCTCTGTACACAATCTTGGGTGATGAACACAGGAAAGCTGAAGGGGCATCAGAATGGATAAGAGTTTCTCTTTCCATGACATGCCTCCACTTGTCAAACACAGCAGCACTTCTGCTCATCACTGCTCATTAGTGCCCTCTGTTGCATCTGACGAACACTTGTCTGTTTTCTTTGATCTCCTCTGCAGCTGCTCTTGTTCCTTCTTTCGAAGCTTTTCCCTTTGCTTTTCCATTTTCTCTTGAGCTTTGCGAGCCTTCTCCAAGGATGCTTTCATTTCCTTTAGCTTTCTTTTAATGATTGCTCTGTCTTGGGAAGATGTCATGCCGAGAGCCTGAGGTGGGGAAAACAAAACTTAAAATAATTTCTTATGGTTTAATCGATCATGTTTTGTTTTTGTACTCTAGTAATAATTCTCCTTAGCAGACAGTAATGACAAAGTGAATCTGCCACAGGCTCAGATGCATCACTGAAGTGCAAGCACTACACTTCATGCTTTCCACTTCTAGAACATTAAAGATGAGACCTCACTGCCACCACCAGTGTTGATTTTATTCATCAAATAAGGCAAATAAACTATTTTACTGAAACCATCTAAGTCCACACAGAACAAGACTTCCAAATTCTCACTGCTATGCCTTAGTCAAAAGTTCACATGCAGTTTTCTAAGACAATTACATGTTAATGAAGTGCCACCAAAAATTCAAAATGGAAATATCAAATTTGGACTCTCATATCTACTGAGCTTCCTGCAACTCCATCCTGTATTTTTGACTGAAGTAGGCTCATATTTTTACTACAAGAAACAATGAATACTTTGAACATTAAAGCTGTATTTAGTTCTAACATACTACAACTGGTATCAGCTTGTGCCTCCCATACCCCATTAATCCATTATTCCCTTGCTACTTCTGATAAAAATCTATTCACTGTCTTCTCAGAATCACCCTTTCACAAAACAGAGTTGGATGAGAAATACGTGCATGCAAATACCACTTTCATGCACTGCTGCATGATCTGCACAACCAAACATGGGTACATTACATACACCAAGAATTTTCACAAAGTAAATGCCTTGCATTTCTGAAGCTTCTGAACCTAAGTGCATATGGGAATTTCTTAAAGTGCTGCTGTGGCTTTATACTTTGTGTTTATTATTTTGGCCTATCACAACTTCATGCACAGGGATTTTCTGCTTTCTGGATGAATTCTTACTGTCTTTGAGATGATGTAAAGTGACAAAAAATACTATAGCTAATCTTGAAGCCCAGTCAGTTAATTACCTTGAGCTTACTGCCATCCAGCTGAAGGAGATGCTCCCCATTAATGTTCTGGGCACTGAATTCAGACACATACTGTTCAAGGTTCAGGCTCATCAGCCAGTGGGAAACCTGCTGCACACTCCACTCGTGAACAGCACGACTCTGACACTGACTGTGCTTGGGAGACTGTCCATCATCAAGGATCTGCAACAGAAATATTCCACATTATTATTAAAGGGTAACACAGATGAGTAACAGCACCTTTCTGCAAACCACCAGCATCTGAGCACTTGTATCTGGACTATCTTTTCATTGCAGTAACAATTTCACACTGCTGTATTACATCGCTATCTAACCAGGCACCTAAGAATGAGTCAGAGAAAGGAACTGGCATTCCTTTTAACCCAAGCAGGGACTGAAATGGCCAGGTGGCACAGTTCAAACCATTCCCTTACAAATTTTTTTCCTTCAAATTATCAGTGAATTCAATGAATTGTGCATTCCACTTCCTGGGATCATTCACAGATCTTCATTATTTGTTTAAGCTATTAATAAAATCCAGGGAAAATAAAACCCTCAGAAAACCACTCTGGAGTTCCAAGGGATGATATCCAACAACCAGTGAGACTGATACTGTCTGTAGAAGAAGACTTACGAGATGAAACAGAGGAGTGGTATGGAACACACAGTGATCCCGCAGCCCTGGCCCTGCTCTCACCATGTTGTGCTGCTGTGGGTGAGAGCACAACCCCCACCAAAAAGGCCAAGTGTGATGTCAGCTGCTGGAGCAGACCCATGTCCCTGCTCTACCACTTTATTCCACCCACGGGTATGCCAGTAGGGCCTGAAACAAAAGCTATTCTGTCCTGGCTGTAGTTGGCAAAGCAGCTGCTACAGGGTGCAGCAGCTGTCTGCTGTTAGAGCAGCTTTTACATTAGGTTAGATGATGCTGGGAGCTCTCGGCTTTTGGCTGTCCAGTTTTCAGGGCTGGATGCTATCCTTCTCTTCTCCTATTGCCAGCACGAACTCAGCACAGCTGATGCCTGGTCTGGTAGATTTGCTTTGACACTGACCCTCCTCCTGCTTCCAGCATACCACAAAAACTGCAGTTTGATACCTTGAAAACTCTCAGCAAAAAGGAGAGGACAACTCAAGGCATGGAAAGAGGAGCCAGTGACATCTGTGTGTTCTGTGCCAACAAGGGTGTTTGTCACATAACACCACAAGACAAGAAATGTGACTCTGCAAAAGAGACAGTGCATTGCCACACAACGGTCACACGATTCACCACAACAGCACGCTAGTATCTCACCTCGTCATCAATCATATCCAGGCTCTGAGTGAGGGAGCAACAAAGAAACAGGAAAAAAGCATTATAGAAACAAAGTACCAAACACGTAACAGCATGTAAAACTTCAGGCAATGGCAGCACCAAGAGTTGCAAACAGATGTGGCTACTTAAAACCAGTAAGATTTCTTTAAAAAGAGTTATTTCCAGAAGCAAAGAGGTTATGTTGAAAGCTCAGCACACACGTGATTTGAAAGCTAAATCTGACACTGCATCAATGAAACCCCTTTGGAGTTCCTGATCTTGACACCTAGAACTGGTGGGAACCTCTCTGATGGCTCTACTTTCCAAGGGCAAAAGCTCCTTAATTAGAGAACTGACTGAAAGAACTGTGTTCCTCCCCACCCTCTCATTTTGTCATGTTCTTTAAGTGCTGCTGGGGCTCCCAGGGAAGACGGAGTGGAGGAGTGCTTGCAGCACTGTGCTGTGGAAGGCTGAGGAGCACCAGACTTCTCCCTGCCCAGGGTGGCTGGGGAGGTTTCCAGGGCAGCTCTTGCTGAACACGCTGCCTCATCTGCAGGCACAGTTTGGCACACAGCAGAGGATGGAGAAAACACATTCATTTTTTATGGACCTGCTCAGGCTTGGTATTTTAGAAGTAATAAGGTAGAGAGCTGAACATGCAAAATGAAAGCATTTTCAAGCTTTTAATTCAATACCACTCCGAACAGGACATTGCCACAATCAAATACATAATATAAGAGGAATTAAGCATGCTAAGATAGTGAAATGTATTATCAAGATAGCACTATCACTAAATAAAGTGCAAGTGATGATGCTGCTATTTTCAGTAATTCACAGCATATGCAGACCTCTGTCTCCTTTTGTTACCAATTTTTGCCCTTAATTATCTGTAGTAAAAGCAACCTCAAAAGAATGGCTGGGTTTGTAGACTTGTAGTTTGGCAAATTGAGTTGCACAGAAGAGCTCTCATTCTTTAAACCCAAGTAAACAATTCAGGCAGTAATAAAAAAAACTACTTATCATTAAAACAACAAAAAAAATAGTTATAGAAGGTATAGAAACTTCAAGTTGCCCCTCTCCAGTAAAAACAATTTGGCTCAAATCTCACATGAAAAACGTGAAGTTTTTACGGAGTGTTTGTAAAAAAAACAAATGCACAAGGTTTCCTAACTCCACAGGATGTGCTGTCAGCTACTGTCAAATTGTACAACCTCACCCACAACTGAGTTACAAAACTAGTATCTTAAGAAGAGTATTTTCAATATTCAGCTGAAATGTGTCACCAATTTACAGGGTTAGGAATGCCTTTTTACTTTATCATTGTATAAAAAACCACTGGTTTGGAGTAATTGACTTCAAATCCACTGTGCAAAGCAAGCACAAAGAATGCAAAGTGGATTAAGACATACATGTTATAATAATCAATACACGTACATTCAGGTACAGTAACACACAATTACTGCATGTACAGGCCATTCTACCAGGGGCAGGTGAAGGTGCCTTACATTTCAACTACATTTACCAAACTGTACTGCATGCTTGGTATATCAAAACTGTCTCAGGCCTAGTTTAGTGTATTTAGATCTGTATCTATATGTACCTATTTAGAAAAAAAATGTATCAGCGCGTGTGAGGATATAGCATCTCTTAGGACACCAACTGAATTCCCACTTCCCTATGATACTACCACAGGGCATTATTTTAAGTTGTTATTATATGAACAAGAAAAATCTTAATTTAGAAACCAAGATTAATTTCTTTCTCCAATCCTACTGCCTAGAACTCTTCCTTTATTATTTGAGTAATCAAGCGAGATTCCATAGGAAAAAGAAAGCAACTATTCCCCAAATTAAACAATTTCACCTGCATACCTCATCTGATGACAGTGCTAAGGAGTGTGAGAATCCTGGTGTTTTCGGTTCTGCTCCTAAACCACTCAGATCAGCTGAACTTGTGCTGCTGGGACTGAAATCATCGTTGAATGTGAAATTCTGTGGAGAAAAAGAGGAGTAAGGATGAACAAATTATTGCTTAGGTGCATCTGAAAGGGAAATCTGCTTTCTGTCTTCCATGTTGGCATAGCTCAGGAGTGATTTCAAACATTTACCAAACCAATCACAATACACATGAGGAAGCCTATTGTTTCAGTGTTACTATTTACAGAATGCACAGTATTTTTACCACTCTGTATTTCATGAGACATCTTTGCCAACTTAATGCCTGAATGGATAACAAAGGTGTCTGAAAGCAATTTCCAGACTCTTAACATGCTGGCTCTCCTCCTGGAGCTAAATTACTGCTTCTGCAGGTTGATCACTAGCATTTACTGTCCTCTAAATACTTAGGAGAAGCGTAGCACAGGCAGTAGCACAAAGAATAGGACAGAGAATTAACGAACAGAGAGAAGTGAAAACTCCTACTGAAAGAGCAAGGAGAATATCCTGTGAATTCACTTTTGAGTCTCAAATAATCTCTTTGAAAAGTGAAAGGATCCTCCCTCCTTGCCTATGCCTTTAGAAAAAAACAGAAACTGAAAGTAAAAAAAAAATCTTTGGATATTGAATATTACTTACTGAACTAATAACCATAAAATAAACCCTGCTTGTTCTTAGCAATGCAATGAGGCACATCACATCCTACAGCAAGTAGCAAAAGCAGGCACATATTTTCCAGGAATACAACAAAATTACCATTAGAATAAGACAAAAATTAACAAGTATTTCACACTAAAGGGAGAACAATGAAAAAACCAAAATATTTAAAAAATTAAGGCCACCTTGATATTCCACTTAACTTGAATACACACCTGACAATACACAGATCTCTACTCTTTAAACATCCAAATGAGTACTAAATCCAATTCACCTTTAGATAAATTCATCTTCACTTTAGAAAGTGAAACAACAAAAACAACACTAAAAAAAGTTATTCTTCTACCTGTCTCCTCCAAATACTTGACCTGTCTTTCCTGAAAACATGAAGACTTCTGAAAATATCAAATGTTAGTCCTCTTAGTTGTGCTGGAAATCCAACTAAATACTGGTATCGTGCTGTGCTTTGAAAGCCTGAATAGCAGTACAGAAACTCTTAATTTAAGAGCCTGCAAATTTTACAGAGATCAGAAGAATATTTTTGTGACCATTTCTGTCTCACCTATGTTTAGAATTCCTGTTCTGTTTTTCCCAGATCGTTAGAGAGGAGAAGAAAATCTAAGCAGCTTCCTTAGCTACTTCCTTAGCCCACACAGCGTTCTTAGGCCAGGAGTTCAATAGCTCTACCTCCTGTTGTGTGAAGAACATATTTTCCTTTTTTAAGTACTCTAATTTTTCTTTCACCTCTATTTTGTGCAAACTTCAGCTTTACAATGACAGCAAAACCGCAAGACAGCCAAGGCCTGGTAATAATTAGGATAGCCCCCACAACCTCAAACTAATACTATCTAAAAGGGTGTGCTTTTTTTCCCCCATTTGAAAACTATTTTAAAACAATGTTTGTTTAAATACATAAATAGGATTTATGGGTCTTAATTTTTTTTCCCTAAAAGAGGAGGTAAGTAAGTAATTTCTGTTCAGAGATTTCACTGGTGGTCCTCTCTATCAATCTGATTTGGACTGCTGTAAGCCTTGTTTTGCTCTCCCTGCCAGGTAACACAAGTACAGCTATGACCTTGCACAGCACAGAGCCTAGTGCACAGCAGAAGTAATGTATCACCAGCTTTTGGCATCAAAAAAGTAAGAAATGCCTGTGAAAACTGCTATTATGAACATGCATTTAGTGGTAGAAGATAGAGAAATGAGATTTCTGATTCATATTTCTATACAAAGTTGAGAACCATATCTGCTTCTTTTTACCAGACCAATACAAAAAATCAGCTGCTGTAAGTCATAGGAAGTTACAGGCAAAGAAATATTTTCCAGAAGTGAAAACAAACATGAAAAAGCTAAGTATTTTAATATAAATAAGGGTTATTTAAGGAATTTTCATGCTGTAACATTCATGCACATAGAAAGGAATCACACAGATGTATTAAATTGCAATATTTCATATTTACAGTTCAAGCATCTTCATACAGAGAATTAAATCCAACATCCAGCATGCATGACAAACAGATTTCATTACTGGGGGAAAAGAAGCAGATGACTGACAGCATACAGCATTTCTTCACTTGCAAACACCTCATTTGAAAATGGGTATGTATCCCCACTACCAGTCTTGAAGAATGAAGAAAAGATCTATACCTGAATTAACAACAAATCTAGCATTTGTTCAGTGGATCCAAATGCTAATTTCCACTGGCTCCACTTGCTTTTGTTACGGTACAGAACACCACAGTTAGTTTACTGGAATAATGTACATTAAGACAAAGCAAAAAAGGTAGAACAGGGAATGGTACATTGACAGAGATGTTCCATTTGGATGGGCTGTTACTGTACAATGAACACCATGCACTGTTTATTGTAGTAGTCACATATTGGCCTGTTCTTTTTTCCAGAATCACAAAGCCAATTATGCTGCTCAACACAGTGGGAATAAGGTAGTTTTTATTTTCTACCTTTGACCCTTTTTTAGCTGGGCTTAAATTTTCAGAGGAAGGTTCAGTTGAACTGGTAGGCGACGGCAGGTTGCTGGAAGAATTGGATCCCTTGCCACTCTCTCCATACCATGTGAATGGTACACAGTGTGGGAGAGAGGAGGATTGCTCTGCTAAACATTTAGTGTTTGCTGATTTCTGCAGCATCTCTCTGACAGTCCTGTTTAAAAGAAAGGAGCAGGAATATGCATTAGATTATAAAAGAAGGGGAAACAAAATGCCAGAGAGGCAATTAATTGTAAAGAGTGACATTCCTTGTAGCTGTGACTAAAGAACTGAGTGGCATGCAGCTGGTAGGGGCATGCCTGAAATCTCTCTGTCAGCAAAAGAAAAAAAGTGTGTTCTTTTGATTCTAACTCAAGCTTTCTTAAGACAACATACACCCAGCAAATGGAGACAGATGCCAGCTGAAAATGCCTATACTCCCACTGTTCGGATGAGAACCAGCTCCTGTCAAGAAGCCACATGTTGTGTTTGTGCATTTCTGAGTCCCAGCAGTATCTCAGCATGATTAAACCATCAGACTCAGCACTGACCCAAGCAGGCCCTAGTTCCCAGAGAAGATCTGGCTTGGGTTTTGTGCACAGGCAGAATGAATCAGATGCATCTGTATCCATCTATCAAGCTGTTCTTTTGTTACAACAGCTAAATACACATGAAGCACTATTATCTTGATTTTAAATTAATCAAATATTAAAAATATTGATATAGAAAAATGAAAGAAACACCCATGGGATTTTATCAGATTCTCTCTTTGTAAAAACAAAGATTGCAGTAATCAAGACAAAGGTTAACACTTATAAACAAAAATACCCAGATTTTATTTCCTAAATATATCATTAGTACAGTACACAAATTAAAAATAAATATGCGAAGTGTCCACCTCCAAAAATTTATGCATATGTCATAGAATCATATTATTTACATCAACATATATATTACTGTTTCAGAGCATTAAAATCCCATTGCTTTTAGCAGCCATGTGTAAATGGGCATAGGTAAATCTCCCTCAACACCTATGTTCCAGACAGCTTTTAAATCATTATTAACATAATCACTTGACCACATATTTTGTGAACTCTCTTTTCCGTATGGATGAAAGTGAGGGTGTCAAAGGACCCCCGTCTATGGAAGCAGAAGGAGAATTCTACTCCATTTAGCATCTAAAAGAAATATAGATGTATCTGACCCAGTCCTTCACTTCCCTCTCAGCCTCTAATCTTGCTTGAAGAAATACAAATGTTGTTGCCCAAATCACCTAACTTCAGGCAGGAAATATATGCTCCTTACTTAAATGAGATATTTTTTCATATCTGTAGCAACAGTGGTAGTTTCAGGAAATAATTTGGGATTTTGTTTATACATCCCGAGTGCTACTTTCTGGAAATGGCAAAATAATGCATGCAACACTCATCTGGCAACATGATTAATTCTGCATCAATCAGTTGCTGTAATGGACATAATTGTAACAGGATGCTGCCTTTTCATCATCTTCCTTCTTTCCAAGAGCTTATACAACTCTGGACTTGTAGAGAGAACATCCTCACATTTCTTCTGAGGCAAATTCTTTGGAGGTAGTAACAAAAGAAGTGGTAATGGCTGCTTAAAAAGTTATGCTGAAACAGTTACACCCCAGTTAACAGAGGTCGAGTAAGAATGACATGTGCTCACAAATTTCAACTCTGAAAGCAGTACTAAACTCTACTTTCAGCAACTGTAATTGGGATATTGAACTATATTAAAGAAATATTAAGAAACAACACGAAGAATTGATTTATCACATGGACTAATAAGCAACTGATCTCTACACTGAGATCTGCTCTCTCTAAGGAAGACACCTGTGAGATCTAACAAACATCTGCAACATCCTGTGTTAGCAGCATACGGGCCATTCAAGTTCTTACAAGCAAGTATACATTCATTTCCCCTACCCTGTGGCTTGGTATCTAAATGCTGTATGATGTCTAACACCCTGCTAAGGGCATTAGCTGTCTCACAGCCACATAAAGTGCAGGGATTTGGCTTTAGGAAACCTCTCACTGTCACTAGGGAAACCAGCAGTGAGTATCACTGACTCCATGTCAGCGGTGAGCAGACGCACTGGGACAGGTTTTCAGACACCAGCAGAGAGGTGATGACTGCTGCCTAAGATCACTGAAGATCCTGCCAGATATTTGCAGAATACAAATGTACAAATGTATGCTGAGACAGAACACTGCACTACACCACAGTGTGCCTCAGGGAGTAAGGAAGGTTTCTTCTGCTTTTCTGATTTTATGGAGCTACACAATGTACTTGTCACTGGTCTCCATATACCAGACTGTCAGTAGAACTGCACAAATGGCTGTATACTGATTTTCCACCACAATGTTTCTTTGAATAACATTCCAACTTTGCTTTCTTCCAACAGCTCTTTTATCATATATGATTTCTGCATTGTTTTATGTGCAGAGTTTTTGAGTTGCTATGTCCTTTCTAGACTTTTGGAACATATTAAGTTTGCTTAGCCCTCCTGACTTGGTCTTTCATACCTGGAAGCAGATATCATGCTGTGATCTTGTAAAACTCATAGGTATGTAAGGAGAGGCCTTCAGTAAAAATCTACACTAGCTTTTGCAGAGATTACCTTCTGTCGTTGTGAACACTCCTTTATTTATTCAGAGTTCTGATGCTGGTGACGTTGTTTCATCAGATCTAAAAAGGAATTCACAATTCTTTGCCTGAAAGTTGTTGATGTGATGTGCAATCAGCATTTTTCCTATTTTTCAACTTAAGAAGTTTATCTTCAGAAAACAAAAACCAAAAAAACCCTCCTGACAGCATTCCTAGGGCTGGTGCTGCAAAGCTGCAGTGAACAGCTGCTGCTCAACCTCACTCCGGGGGCTTTAAAAAAAAAATACGTGGAATTGTGTCAAGGTTTCTGGTTCATGGCTATTATTAACTGGCTGGGTGCATCTTGTAGGGCTGCTCTGAAAATCTATTTCTGCAAATCCCATTAGTGTATGCAACAGCAGCAGTGATCGAGCTGGACATGATGATCCTTGTGAGTCACTGCTAGCTTGAGAAATTCTATGATTCTATGACATTATAAACCTCCAAGTATCTTTAGATTATATGTTAGCCTTTTGTGAGCCAGGGAATCTAGGTTTGTAAGCTCACGTTATCTCAAAGCTTAACACTTATTTATGAAGTCAGTGGGACTGTTGATGTTCCATCTGCAAGGATCATTAGGTTTTTCCAATGTTTCTGGCACACAATCTCTCACATCCTCAATGTCTCAGCCATACCTACTGCCACAGGTCACCCTAACAGCTTCTTTCTCCTTCCGCTTCTTGCCCTTGCTTGAACTCCTTCTCAAGGGAGCCCTATAAAAATATTAGAAAACATCAGGGAACATCTTAGAAGTTCTACTTTCAATCTCTTTAATGAAGAAGAAAATGTATTTTAATTTTCAAAATGCTTACCCAAGATCTGCAAGTTTTCGCTTTAGTTTTTCTGTATGCCCTATAGCAGGGCTAGTTGTTCTTGCTGCCTGAGCACTTGTGCCACCATCTAGGATACATTTGTACATGGAAGAATGTATATTATTAATTTTAATTGGTACTTTCCATCCAGAACACTTTGTGTATCTTTTCATAATTAGATACCCACACATAAACGTGTGTGAGTACACAATTTAATTAGGAAAAGTCTCATTTTTAGGAAGATGATGTGAACAGGAATAAAAATAAATAATTTCAGAATTCAAAAATACACAAAAATACTTATTTTAATTAAAGAAAATCAGAAGTTAATATTGACTGAGTTGTAATGAATATGAAATAAATTGAACAACATGAAGTATTTATAGGCTAACATTCCAGGGAACCCATTTTTAAACTCAGCAGCAGTTTGCTTACATTTATTTTTTACGTAATTCATTTGGTATGTATATTTTGCTTCCAAAATGACTCTTAAGATTTTTTTTTCAATTTTGGAGCCAAAGGTACCTTTTATGATGCATATGCTATGAAATAGTTAATCACTTTAGCCTGAACATCTTTGTTAAATTGAACATTTAATCTGAATTCTAACCATTCTGAGCTAAAAAACAAACAGCATCTCTCCCAAAACCTAAAAGTAGCTTAGTTAATAAATTTGCCCCAAGGCATCAATCAATTTTTGATCTCTTCTACAAATGCTATTAAATCCTAAAGAGGAAACAGGCTGCAGTACCTATAAAGCCAAAACAATGAATCTGAGTCTGGCAAACATCCTGTGAAATCTATATGGAAGCTAAAAGAAAACACACAGTAGCTTAAAATTTCAGACACTGTGACTCTTAAATATAAAGACTGCTCCCAAATACCCTAGAGGAAGCAAACTAAGGTCAGTCATTCATGTCACTTGTAGTTTGGTGGCTTTTGCAATGTGACCTCAGACATACACAATTTTTAACTAGAAGCACTTCTGCATTTCTGGATTTCTCCTAATGTTGCTGACTTAAATGGAACCCTCAAAATTAAACCAAAGTACCACAGCACTATCACAGGACAGTCAATTATGTTTATAAAACTTTGTGCATTGCTTCGTAGAAAATATCTGTTTTCATTTGAACAAAAAAAAAAAAATTATTGGTTCTTAAATCCTTTGAGGACCAGGAAAATAAGTCTTTTGCAATACTCACACTCTAAAAGCCATACTATTTCCCAAAACAAGTCCTTGTGTTAAAAAAATTAAATTTCAAGAACAACTAACAAGTAATCTCATTCCAAAAAAGCAAACAAAAAGAATAATATGAAGAATGACAAAAGCAAGATGAAGTCTGCAAAGAAATCCATTCGCCAAGGAAGCTGAGGAGAACTTCTGGCAATGCACTCTTAGCATCAACCCTGCATGTGCATACTTTTTTCCCATTTCCTCTTAAGAGTTCCTCTTTCACCTTTAATGAACACTTCTCATTTAACAACTGCCAAAATTATCACAAGAATTAAAACTTGCAATGTTTATTTTCACACTAGCTATTCACAGGCAACTGAGGCTTCAGGGCAAGGGGTAGTGGGTTTTTTGAGAAACTTCTTAGTGAAAGTCAAGAAATTATAAAGTACAGTGGTTTTGTGTTGGGCGAATAATCAAAACATTTAGTAGATGGAAGTTTTGCTGCTGAAGTAGGAAAAACAGCCTGGAGAGCTCAGCTAGAATCCACAGCAGCTACTTGGAATGGCAAATTTCTGTTTCAGCTCTTATATCCCTATGATCCCCCTCCCACACAGCTGGGGCCAGCCAGGGCCCTTTAAATAAAGATGACTTGCTGAGGAAAATATTTGTGCTGGCTATGGAAAATAGTGGAAAATGGATAGGCTAGCTCCCAAAACCAGCTTCAGCAGCAGTGTGTGGATCTGAATCTTGCATGCAGGAAGTATTCAATGCTTGCACATGGCAGAGACCAAGAACCAGAGCCACAGGTGCCCTGCCTGGGCAGGAGGAGACTTTGGCCACCCTGGATGGGTGCATCTTCCCCAACTCCATGCAGTTCTTCAGAGAAGGTAAGGAAAAGCTGGTTTCTCAGAATAAATCTCACAGAAACTGTTTAACCCATCACCTCCAGCCTCCAGCTGCAGTAATGTGTGGCTGAAGGATGTGGAAGACACTAGACCTCATCCCCTGCCCAGGGTCACAAAGCACATGCACATCAAGTGAGCACTGCCCAGCACAGTCACCTCACTGCCTCATGGAAGGATGATGCTGCTGCACAAACCAGGCAGAACTGAAGCAATTAAAGTCATCTCACAAGCTGTGGTTATAGGCTCATCATTTTGCAATGAAACTGATCTCATGACACTTCAGCCCTTCCCACAACACTGCAGGATCTCATAATAAAAAGAAGAAAAGACAAACGTGAGGTTGCTAATGCTCACTTCTGCTATTGAAAAATGGACCCTTGGCCATGGGAGTGTCCACAGAGGTGCTCTCTTTCTATCTCTAAAAATCTCCACCTGAACACACAAAACAAATGCAGTGCCTTTTTTATTTTCTGAGCTGTATGAGTTTAACAGCCAAATTAACAGCAATTTAAAATAGCACTGCTGCAATACTTGTTGCCAAACAACTGCTCTAGTATGTTTCTTTTTTTTTTTTTTGTAGGACTTATTAAATACGGTTTTTTCTACTTGAAATTATATTGCTCGGGTTAATTCTAATGTATTACTCAGCAGAACTTGGACACACCCAAAAGCATTGCTTGTTTACTTAACAGCCACAATAAGGAAAGCAGGACAGCAATATTTAGACAGATTGTTTTTCAAACCTAAAATGGAAAGAGTGACACAGTGGGTGGAATGCAATGCCCTATTCCCTTGCACTACAAGGTTAATTTCCACTAATTTTTTATCAAGGTATTTTTCATACATCAGTTGGAAATGCAGGACTTAGGACTTCCCTGACAAACCAATCACCAATCAAATTGAGTTTCTAAGATCACAATCTTATGTTCACACCCTTACTTTTACTTGCAAAACTCAAATATTGAATTTATATTGGAATCCTTAACAATTTAACCTAGTTACAACTAGCAATTTCAGAGCTCAAGTAAAAATTCTTGCAGTATATTAACCTATCCTAAATCCAGTAAATTTTCATAATGCTGTCTTTTTTGAACCTGTGTGAAAGGCCTGTATAAAAATGAAGAAATAACAGGGTTTAAATCAGTAACAAGTCTTTTCAGACACACAAACATGAATCTTCAATAAATTGTTCTTTTCAGTTAATCCAAGCAAGCCGAAGTGAGTCATGAACCTATCTAGACCTCCTCCTGCAGACCTCTTATGAACAACTTTTTATTAAGTATTTTAGCTTATGTGACAGTTTCAGAATGCAAAGTGCATTGCTAAGGACGCTGAAGTGGTGTCAAATATTAATTCTGACTTTGAAATGCATCTGAAAAGGACACCTCAGTATTCTGTGACATATCATAGTGTTTATTCTTACAATAAACTGGTATCTGAGACATACACCTGAGCTACATATGATTGCATCCTGCTTTATCCACCCAGCATTTCAACAATCTGAATTAAATTCGTAACAATGAAGCCAATCTCCCAAGGAATTACTTTATTTCTTTTCTGCGAATGTAAAATCTCCAGGCACTAACCTCTCATTAAAGCAAGACTTTGCCTACTCTCAGCAATTAAAAGCTACAATCTGTTGTTCTTGCTTTACACTCCTTTCCGCACCCTCCAAAAAAATTATCTAGCAGTGCCAAAATCACATTATTTGAGTAAGTACACTGTGTTAAGCACATTTCTAATATGGAAGTGTCCCAAGGTCAAATAACTTTTTTTTTTTAAAACACAATACAACATTTTCCTAAAGGCGATTTCCCCCCGTTCTTTTCAGTTTCATGAAAGACAGAAAAAAAAAAAAAAGTAAGCAGTTCCCCATCCCATTTTAAATTTTATCCTTTTCTTATACCATCATACAAGGTTATTTTGAAGTTTTTGACTTCCAGGCAGGCAAAAGAAATTACAAGATGATGACCTTCTAGTTGCTAAGGTACTACTGCACAACAAAAGGCAATAAAGTAGATAGCTGTTAAGTGAGCACAATGATGCATCAATTTATTGTAAAAGAAACAGTAATACCTTTATCCTGTAAAATATTCCTGCCAGCTGGGTGATGCAAAGGAGATGCTTCAGAGCTGTGCCCAGATTTTGAAGGAGAGGAAAGTGGAGTGTCTCCCCGAGCATATGGGGAAAGGACACCTCCTTTGTGGTGCTGTTCTTCTTCTTGGCTTTCAGTTAGGTTGTCAAGTGAGATTGCTGCACTGCTAGCCACGGGGGAGAGGGAGGAAGCACCAGAATCTGATGCTGGTGAGGATGCTCTCATGCATAAGGGCAGTGGTGATTTTGAAATGTGCATGGGACTACTGTAACTGTGTGATGGCTGTTGGTATAAGAGATTATAAAGCAGGTTATACCACTTAGTAAGCAAACAGAGTAAGATTTACTTTGAACATGCAATTCTTTTATTCATTATTTAGCTTTCTATTTGTATGAAATGCTGTAGCAGTTCAAGGCATTACCCTTTAATATCACACACAGTGTTGTTTATTGGTATTTGCCTTCACACAAAGTCAGAATAGGACAAAACAATGAGCAAATATTGCATCAATTGTGATAACAAATTAACAAATAGAGAAATGCATAATTCATGCTCCTTTCACCTCCTGCATAAACAAAAAGCTCTGCATCATAAGGCACACATAAATCAAAAAGACCAAGATTCCAGTTAAAACACAACAGAACCAAAAAACAGGTGTCTGACTCAAAAGGAGACCGGACTTGCACATCACTCAAGGACATTCACAGCAGACTGGCCACAGAGGAATAAATACTGCCTGTGCTACAATGAAAGGATAAAGACAGAGGATGAAAAGACTTAGAGGGGCAATCTAGCACTCCATAGGAAGCCTGAAAGAGAGGGCAGAGTCCTTCTCACCTTCCGTTCCAGGCTGTCCTCCCCATCAGTCGAACTGATGCTGTCGTACAGCCGCGTTCTGGAAGGTCTCTGCCGCTTGTTCTTCACTGAGAGCTGAGCTCGAGTCCTCAGTGCTTTGGAGTCCAGCCTCTCTGTTTCTGGAACTGCTTCATTGAAATCTGTAAGGAAACATGATTTGAAACTGTTTAACAGAAGGATCTTTCATTATATCTTCCTAAGAAAAGGAACTGCTGTACAAACAAATGCAAGTACATGCATTTTGCATAGAATCACAGATTCATTTAGGTTAGAAAAGACACATTTTTCTTGTACCTGTACCTTCATAACTCCTATAGTACCACCAGAAAAAGTTATTTTCATGAATTAGTTTATCTGTATAGATTCAGCAAGGGCATAAAGGGCATAGCAAGGAATCAACTGCAGACATTTATGAATTCAACTAAGTATTCCCACTGTTACACAGATGACCTGACAAACACAGCTCTACCAGCCCAGAAAGTAGATCCACTTAGACTCCTTCAAAGGGAGTTGTGCTTGGCCTGAAGAGAGTTCTTCTCCACCAGGGCATAAACATCATGTGACACATGAAAACTGGAGAAGTATTTAATATAAAAAACAGAGCAATAAAACCCATCTTACTTGGCTGGCTTCAAAGACACCCAATTCCTGAATGTTTTGTGAGTAAAGTATACTGAACACTTCATATATGACTTGCCTCTACAGTTAAAACTAATGTAGCTGTACTTAGCTATCAACCATCTACTCAAATGAATACTGAGTATTGCAGCAAATTTAACATTTTACAAAGCTGCAGTGACTAAGACTAAAAACATTCTTAAAGGTGTTTTTGTATTTTATACTAGAAAAAAAGAGTAAGATTCTTAAATTCTTTTTTCAGCCCTCAGAGTAAAAACCAAACCATAATCCATTAGATACATTTACTTGTCTATATACAGCATTCAGAATACACTAATTAATTAAAATATGATCTTGCAGATATTTTTGCTTTTCTTCTATGTGCAAGAGTTAAATTTTACTTCACATGATACTACAGAATAATTAGCATTGTCTGACTTGCAATGATGCCTCTGCCCTAAGTACACCACAGGGTAACTGCACACTGTCATGGCTTGAACTGCTTGTATTTGGTCTTTCACATGTGCACACTTCCACATATCCCTTTGTTTCACTGCTGAAATTATGCAAACTATCAACATAGGACTGCAAAAGGTTTTCACAGAAGTGCTCATATGGGTGGTCTTAAAGCAAGAGACCATCTGAGCCTGGAACTTCCAACTTCCTCCACCCCACCTTGCACTGCTTTGTTGCAGTGGAACTGGGCTGCTGTCAGAGGGTCTCTGCCCCAGCCACATGCGCTGCCACCCCCAGTCCCAGCTCCCTCTTCTGCAGAGAGTGGCTGGTCCTCACGGCTCCCAGCACAAACCTACAACCTCACAAGATGCTCTAGTAATCTCCCAGCCTACTGGGGTATCTGGAAAATGTCTCTCGTAAAAGTCATAATAGTTCTTATTTCACTCTCAGAGTCAACACAGTAAGATTTTCTTTCATCAGACATCCAACCACTTAACTCCAATGTTCTTCCATCTGAACTATTTCAATACCACTGTGAAGCGGGAAAGAGCTCGCCTGTACTCCCACTGTTTTTCCATTAGACAGGCTGACAGAATTTAAAATCTCCTTTTGTGAACTGATGCATCCTTGAGTATCCAGACACCCAGAAAGTACAGCCACAAAGTGCCTTGAAGGGACACTTGCACAGAGATGCCAAAGTCTGAGACTGTCAAAGTCGGCCTTAGCACTGAACTGTTTTGATTTCAAACCACTGACTCCTGCCAGTAAACAGCTTGATTGTCTACTGCAGACTCAGTTCATGATCACTAAACCAGAAAGCTACAATGTACTTCTGGACTCACAGAATAAACAATATATTCATAAAGGAAACGCAATCTGTAGTCTAGTATTCCCTGGCAAAGCAAAGGAAGAATTATGTGGGCCATAGTAGTTTTGATTTTCTCTTTTTAACTTCCACTGATGACACTGGCAGCCCCTTCAGCTCAGTGTGAGGTTGTGTTACAGCCTGAGGAGTCGTGCAGTCTGGCAGGATGCTGAACACAGCCAGAGCACCGGCAGTGTCAGGAACAGTTACACTCAAATGTTTGCAACCATTGGGCTGCATCCACTGCTCCTTCCCAAGTCTCCCACCATGCAAGAATGTAATAAACACCTCGGCAGTGAAACAAAAACAAAAACATACTTGATACAGTTTTAATTAAAATACTGTATTTTTACATACCCTAATTTTTTAATGGAAGACAGACCTGCAAACCTCGGAACAAAATTCCGGGATGTGGCTGTTGACATGCAGTCCTGCCCCAGGAACTTAATGCAGAGGCTTGATCAAGAAGCATGTGTTACACTTGTTGAACACCAGCCAGAAAAGAGACTGGAGCACCTGAGTGAATGTCACAGGGGCAGTGTGCACAACCCACAGCACCGAGAGGGACTCTACTCACCTACAAAACATCATGGACAATCCCCCTGCCCTTTACAGCTTCTCTGCAAACATCTATGGGTGGATGGCAAGTTCTTTTCTTAGAAGGTTTAAAGGACAGCAATACAGAGAAGTAGGCTCTCTGCAGAGCAAGCATCTCTATGTAAGAGTCTGATACAGACCTCAGAAACTCACACAGAATTTACTGGAAAAGGTATATGGGAGTCAAAGAGTGCTAAAGCATATTTAAGTATAGCCTTATTTTTAAAAATGTGGTTTTCTTCTCTCATTAAAACCACAAATGCAGCCTGGAATCTAAGGTTTAACTATGCTGCTTCTGCTTTCAAAAAATCATTGCCAACAATCTATTTTTCCCAGCAAATAACTTGTGTTTGTATTCATGTGGTTAAACTTGGGTGTTTTAACTCGGAGATCATCTAGTCTAACACTCAGAAATAATTCACACTGAAAACATTTCTCCAGGAAAACATTTTTGGAATGAAAAAAGGGAGCTCTTTGAAAATTTTCATGCAAATGTATAGATTAGAAAACATAATTTTGAAGCACTGACATGCTGATTTTTAATGCTGTACTAAGAATTTCCAAATTTTGAATTTTACTCTTTTTTTTTTTTACATGTAGAAATTCCTTGATTTTAGCTCTTGAGCTATAGATATGTGTTAACATTTTTGCAACAGTAAATGTAAGCATAATTTTTCAGAGTCAAGTGAAGAAAACATACTTTCCTCTCCTGAAACAAACCAATGAAAGGATTTGTGTTAACAGCATTGCTGAGTATTAAGTCTTACTGTTTTATAACACTTACTGAGCCTCTATGGCAGAAATACAGACTTTCTTGTCATCCTGCTTTTCTGAACTTCAGAGATTCTATTACAATTAACACTTGACAGAAAAAAACAGGTCTGTGAAGATTTGAGAAAACCAGTTGCACAAGGTCTGTATATCACCTAATACCATTTCAGCAGGATAGCTCTTTTTTATGATATATATATATATATATCTTGTGAAAAATGCAATTCATATTGATTTGTTTGTAAGGCAATATTGCTGGGGTTCACACATGAAATGACTGCTGAAATATCAATTTTAATAAAACACCTCTGTGCTTGCTAGAAATTAATTTATTTCATAATGTATCGCCTTTTTTTCAACAGAGGAAGAACTACTATTATAGTTTCCAGGGATCCTGGGTGGCATCAAAAGCAGGGTGGCCAGCAGGTCACAGGAGGTGATTCTGCCCCTCTGCCCTTGTGAGACCCAACCTGCAGGGCTGCATCCAGCTCTGGGACTCCCTGCCTAAGAAAGGACATCAAGTCCAGAGGAAGATCGTGAAGTTGATAAGGGGACTGGAGCCCCTTCCCCTTGAAGAGAGGCTGAGAAAGTTGGGGCTGTTCAGCCTGGAGAAGAGAAGATTGAGCAGAGACCTCATAGCAACCTTCCAGCATCTGAAGGGGCCCTGCAGGGAAGCCAGAGAGGGACTCCTTGTCAGGAACTGTAGTGACAGGACAAGGAGCAATGAAAAACTGAAAGAAGGGACATTTAGGTTAGATATGTGGAAGGAATTCTTCACTGTGAGAGTGGTGAGACACTGGAACAGGTTGTCCAGAGAAGCGGTGGCTGCCTCATCCATGGAAGTGTTCAAGGCCAGGCTGGAGGCAGCTTTGAGCAACCTGGTCTAGTGAAAGGTGTCCCTGCCCACGGCAGGGGGATTGCAACTAAATGATCTTTAAGGTACTTCCAACCCAAACCATTCTATGATTCTATGATTCATAGGAATTATGGTTTGCTTCAAACAAACCTTGACTCAAGCCATCCAGACAGGTCACTTGCTTAGTATCTAGATTTTCCACTGGATCTCCTCTAGAAACTTCTCCAAAAGATGTCTGCCTTTCAAAAATGTTGTTGTTATTGTTAACCTGGCTTCCATTTTGCTTCATTAGCCTGAAAACTTCTGCTTCCAAGTCTTGTATCTGAAAGAAATACAATGCAGTATTACCAAAATATTCACCCCAATACACCCTCCCCATCAGAGATGTTATTTTTCTAGAATATCAGACAGAATTGTCTCATTCTTCAGATATAAGAGTAAATGCTACTCACACGAGCTTGTAAGCCTTGAACCTCTACAAGGTGTGCTTTCTCCAAATCTTCTATTTTCTTTCGTTCAGCTTCCTGGCGTTTGATGAAATCAAACTCTCTTAGGGACAAAAAGAGATGTATTTGCTGTCATCAAAGCAATCAGAGTAAAATGAAAAATAAAATGTTTTGCTACTCATCGGAAAAATCTGTCCTTAGAAAATAATTTGTCACTTACTTAGTAAGAACTATGAAACTGTAATCAGGAAAAACCCTAAGCAATTAGTCTAAATGAATATCCTAGGCAATGATACAAAAATTGCCAGAGTAATTTATCTGGGAAAAAAAAATCTCAGTTCTTAATAATAATCAAAACAGTTAAACCAGTTTCTTTTCCTAATCTGTGTTTACAACAAAAACAATGTAGCTTAGTTTATCCTGTTCTCTGTTGTAGGACACAGAGCAAAGTCTCTGTTTTAGTAGAGTATGACTGTGCTCCTTCACGGAAAGGACAACCTGTGAGTTTTCAGGTACAAGTTGAATTTCCTAAAGGAAATTTGTTAGGTCAGTTAAAAGTCTGAGGTGTTTAAAAACAACTGAATAGATCTTTCACTAATATAAAGTAGAATGTCAATAGAAAGCTATTCAAACTCATTCTAGTGACTTGCCCTATCTCTTTTTATTCTGAATATCAAAGAAGTTTGTGATAGAAAGCACACAAGACACAAACTAGTTCTGGAACAGTTACAAAATTCCAAGATAGGTAACGACAGTTTAACAATCAAACCCCCTTTTTAATGGGACAGGGTATTCATTTCTGCAATCCCAATCATCACTTGACATTGCTGTACATCTTTGAGTTTTCCTCTTTAAATAAGTGTATTTCAGTAGCAAATGAAAAAAAGCTTCTGCCCCCCGCAAAAGTAATTTGGGGAATGGAAGCTGTTATAGAAATGTAAGATGTTATTATTCTTGCTAGCCACCAGGGAGAGGGGACCACATGAAACAGAGGGGGCCAGGAAATCATCAGTTAGCTCAACTCAGCTCAAGCATTCTTGGCATCTACAAGAAGAAGAAAAATAAATTGTAAAATGTAACAAAACAATATTCTTTTTGATGTTACATAAGTACACAGCAGGAATGAATCCAGCTGATACAATACTCATATAAACTGCTGCAAACTTTGCTAACCAAATGCTTTACTGTGATTACTCTTAGTTGTTTGCAATTACATCGAGCTATCTCCTAATTCTGAAACATACCAACCTGGAATATTACAGATTAAGTCTTTATTTAGGTACAGCATGATTACAGCTTGAATACTAGCATTTTTCCATTAAAAAGAGTCCATGCTTTTAATGAATAAAAATGTGGAAAACAGTGTTTACCTTACAGGTGTTTAACAGTGGGTTTCATATTTCAAAATATATCACATACATGTTTTCTATCTGGCCACTAAGTCATTTTCTGAGCCTGATGTAGCTGCTTACTTTTGCTGAAAATCCTTGATTAATTTCTTTGCCTTGTTATATTTCTTCTCCAGAGCCTGATACTGGCTTTGCGTCTCCTTGAGGTGCTCATTCACTGTGTGACACAGGGTTTGTGCCTCAATCCAATAACTCTCTAATTTCATCATCCTTTCCTTATTCTCCTCTATGTTCTGCTGGAGTTGGGTCTTCTCCAATTCCCACCTCACCTTCTCATTCTCAGCAGCCTGCAGCTGAACAAAGGAGTGGAGATGCAGTCCATAAAAAGTAGCAAATACTTTAGGATCAATTCAAACCACTCAAACAGAGAGAATTAATACATCAGTAACTATAACAGTAATATGCTAGCAGTGGGAAGAGTGTTCCAGAATAAAGAAAACAGGCTGACAAATGCATTATTCTTCCTCATAAAAGCAAGCAGAGTTTTTACACAGTGTGCCAGTGCAGACTCTATGCTTCTCTGGGTTATACTAACCTATTTGACTGGCTGACATTTAAAAATGTCAATAGTGGAGTACTCAGGCAAACTGCAGGGTTAATCAGCCATCACACGGGATGTGTTTTGCTCTGTGCATGTGACTCAGGTACTACAAAGCATTCACACACTTTCAGAAAATGACGACATTTCTTATTTTGGGAAGGGAGAATTTGATTTCCAGAAGTTTTTTTATGCTAGGATTCTTATTTCCTAACTGAAGCTACCTGCAGGTTTCAGTGTTTGGTGCTGGATAAGGGTAGGGGTATACAGCATCTTGTGTGATTTACCTCCTAGAATTTTGTGAACAGAAAATGCCTTAACACCCCTGTTTATTTACCAAGAGCTTTGAATCTGTTCTAGGCAGTTCTGCTAGTATCATGGATGATACACACCAAAAAAAAAAAAAAAACTTGTTTGCAGTTTTATCAGTAATACACCTAAATTAGTCACATTTTCTTCAGCTCTATTGAAATTGAAAAGATGAGGTAAAAAGGTCCAACACTAAAGGCACATTAACCCTAATTTTCAAAATGGATTTGTACAGATAAATGTTTGCACCCACACACTGATGCCATCAAGTCAATGGGCCTTGGCACAATCCCAAGGGATTGACTGTGTGGCTCCAATTGCTAGATTGGAACTGGAAAGCAGAGGAAGAAAAGATTTTTGACTTTCTGGACTGAGACAGGACAACAGAAATTGTCCTTACAGAAAACAGTTGCACTCTTGATTTTTTTTTTTAACAGTAATTTATGCAGATTTGATAAACACTATGCAAAATACACAGTGAGTGCAAATGCTGCTGCAAAGAAATAATATTCTAAAATCTTCTTCTGAAGTACAATTTTCTCTTTTTCTTATTTTTATTTCCTTTATGATGTCATCAGACTCAAAGAGAAGGATGTCATTATAAAATCTAGTATTGCTGAACAACTGAATAATCAGTTAGGTTCCCAGAAAGGTTACCCTAGTATAAAAATATCCCAGTTCTTTTTATTGCTGTAGCAAATTTAATTTATTAAATAGCAACTGATTATGAGCTAATGTTTTCTTTTAAACTTCCTAGTCCTTCCTAGACTATCTTTTAAAGAGAGCTGCAACAATATGAAACAACAGTTTTTCTTCTGCATATAAAATGAATTTCTGTTAAAATACCTTTAAACAAATCGGGTTTTTAAAAAAAGACAATAACGGAAAATAGTGTAGAGATATTTTAACATCACTGGTAAATAAAAAACCTACTAATTTCAACTTGAATATTCAATCCAAATATAATTTTGAAACCTGAAAAAAAAATGCATCAGAATTTTAAAACTGGCAGTCTGCAATTTAGTCATTATGATACCCCTTAAAACATGTCTAATTGAAGCTACAAAAGTTGACACTTTCTTTTAATAGCAACACTTAAGATTTTCACTTTAAACTTGGAATAAAGACTATTCCAAGACAAGATTTAGCTGAGCCACTGTGCTTTTTAATCAGCCTTTAATAAGGATGTTGAGTTCTCCACCCACATAAAGATACGTCTTCAGATCTGATTTTGCATAAAGAAAAATAACATAATGTATTAACCATATATTGATTCTTACCTTTGTCTTCAGCTTCTGAATTTCAGCTTCTGTAACTGCATGTTTGATTTGCAACTAGAATTGAAAATATAAAATAAACAAGTGAAGTCACAGAGAGTACTCTGGTATTTTAAAAGCCTGTGCTGCAAGTTGAATACCTTATTACATAGCAGAAGGCCCCGAAGAGTGCTGCAGTGCAGTAGATTGTAAATTAAAATGTCTAGCTTGCAAAATGACTCAGTCTGTACAACCTAATTAAAGATAGGATGCCGTCTAACCACTCATAATTTCAAATCAGAACATCCAATCTGTTTGGCAAAACCAAATGTCTTATGTTTAAAAAAAAATAGATGTTTTCCTGCTGGGCTTTGCTCTCCTCTGATGTGAATGTGAAATATGTCCCAGTGCTGACAGTCCCACTGCACTGATTAAAGCAGGCACATTACAAATAAGCAAATACGGAAATAAGTGATTTAACAACGCAAGAAGTCAGGAAAACCTTGAGGGAAGATTCCACACATTTATTTCATGCAAGAAGAAAGGTAAACTGATGCTATTCTTCACCAATAGCTGCAGTTACTCTGCTCAAGCCGGCTAATCTCAATTGAGAGCAGTTACACAGGGAAACTGTAAATAACAGCAACAGCATTCAAGCAACAAAGCGATTGCAAGCAGATTAACAGCCCAGGCAGTGTGCTAAAGGTTGTAGTTACATCACCAAGCAGCCACAACAACAGGGGATCTGTACAGGGAAAGGGTTGGTGTGGAGGACCTGGCATCCACCTGCACACCTGCTGTGGGATTTCTTCTGTACTAACCTACATTAATCTGTTCCTGTGGAGTGAACAGTCACTATTGAGTGTATTAGGCAATGTCCTGAAACACCTTTAATTTTATCACAGAGGTCTGCTATTCACAGGCTCCAGGAATGCTCTGAAGCACAAACTGAACTACAGCTTCAACAGCATAACCCTAATCCAAATGGAAATGATCATGCACATGTATCCAATACTGGCCTGCACCCCAATCCCTGCTGCTGTACTATTTAAAGCAGGCAGCATGGACAAACTACTGACAGGCCCCAAAACCTTACACTGAATCAGTGATTTGGGTATGTTGGGTATGGTGCTGAGGGCAAGGGCAATAAGTGAATTACTGAGCCAGCACTGCACTGGAGATAAGGCATCACCCATTATTTATGAATGGAAGGAACAGTTACAGCAAAGCATGTTTTACACACAGGATACTTCTTTTACAAGACAAACATGAGCTTTTGGGAATAGTTTATGCTGAGCTAATAGATTATATGAGGTCATTGTACTGAACCAGAAACTAACATTTCTGGTGAAGCAATGGTTACATTCTTGAAGAACCAGCTGTTAGTAAGAAAATATGCAAATTAATCAAAGGAGAAGTTCTTCCAGAAGAGAGGAATAATTTTCAAAGTAACAGGAGCTATGACTGAGCTGACCAGTACAAGTATCTCTGAAAAATTCCAAGCTAATTTAGAAATTCCTGTTTCATGAAGTCTCTTGAATGCCCTTTCTTCTGGCCTAGGAAATGCACACTCTCAGATACAGTTTGGTTTACAAATCAGCCTTAAGTAATCTACTGAATAAATCTAGTCCCCTAAGGTGGAGAATAGTTCAAATTCTGCTGGATAGAATAAAGGAGACACCGATTCACCAGTTCTGTTTAGGAATCTTCTTTTGGATGTTCATTTCTCGGTCATGGTCTCCAAAGGAGGCTGTAAGAACCTGCAGTCCCCAAGATCATCCGTCACTTACACTCACTTTTTGACTTTGCACTCAAAAGTGTTATGACTCTTCACGTGCTCATTGAGAGCACATGAAAAATTTAATTTCAAATGAAATCAGGCACTGACTACAGCAGCTTGCAGAAACACAGGTAACCAACCCATGGATCACAGGGCTCCTGAGGAAGAGCCACAGGGGAGCAGGGCTACTGCTCCAGGATGGAGAGGTGCCGGTGCAGCTGGGAACAGGGCACTTGGAGCCCTGCAGCTGCTCAAATGGCAAGAAGCTGCCAGTGAAGCTACTGCACCTAGCAGGCCAGGAAGCTGAGAAGGACATATACCTTTTTATAAAATTAGAGGAAAAAAAGGAGATACTTTATCAGCATTTGCTAGAGGCTAATTGCAATTTTTGAGCTCAGTCATTCCAGCCTCTGATCTACAATTTTCAGAGACTGAGAACTGTTTTTCCTCCCCACTGCATTCCTGTTAATAGTGAAAAATGATTAAGGAACTACCTCAAAACATCATGGTGTTTATAAAATACCCAAACCTTTGCTTAGTTCTGCTGCACAGTTTTAGGACAAAACCAGGGGAATAATAGATGAGCTAGATTTTCCCCTTTTCAGACTTAATAATGACATTGAAAAGCCAAGACACAAAGCCTTATGCTACCTCCTGACAGTCCACTCCCATCTCTTCTAAAAGCCCACAAATCCATACGGAGCACTTAAAGAGATTATTATTATGTACAAATAAACTCCAAATTGTTGCATAAATGACAATCTGGTCAGGTACAGATGGTTTTTAACAGTTATTTTTTTGTGCTCTCTGTTATTAAGTTTAAAAAAATGAATACTGAGTACCCAGTCTGATCATTGAATCAGTAGATGGTACAGCAGATCCCACTGAGGCAGAAGAAAGAAGACACCTTTCTGCTTAACAAAAAAATGTGTAGCTGGATATGTACTTTTTATTAAAAAAAATAACTAATTATGCTTGTAGAATAGATGAGAAATACTAACACATTTCTAGGTTAGACTAAACAACAGGCAAGATCAACTATTTGGCAAGAAAATCTGGACTCCATAGCTAAAGTTTTTAAAGCAAGTTTACTAACAGGGGATCAGAAATCTTTATTCCATGTCCTATTTAATGCCAGGCAAATTCTTGGCAGATACTGTTTTATAATTTTTTTTACTTTTTTGGTTATTAAGTTAATATAAAGCTGTGAAGGCTTCACTTTAACATAGACATTTTGAGTAATTTCTGGCACATTTCCTACTCAAATATGTCTTGAAAATCTGATTAATTTTCTACAAAACAATAAAACTTGTTATAAAAGGTAACTTTCAGAGTGAAAATGGATTGAATTCATCAAGACTGCAAAAGGTAGAATGTGATGAAAGTCTAGCAAATGTTAAAATATCAGGAGTACACTGGGAAGGAAAGTATGCAGTAGAATCTAACAATCACCTTGACAATTTTTACATAATATCATTATATATTTTTTGCATAGAGTAATCATCCATTCTTGATATATTTCATTAAAACATGAAATAATGAATTCTTCCATAAATGTCCCTTCTCCCTACAGATCTTGTCTCTCTTGCATCATCACAGTTAAAATAAAGTTTCTTGGTCTTTCTCTCAAAGCAGTCAAGAAAAATCAGTCCTACTTTTCCTGCTTTGCAGCCAGGAAAACAAGACTTTCAGAAGTACAGTGATTTGCCCAGGAATGCCCATCTCTCTTCTGACTTTCATTCCAAAAGCAAGGCATTTTAAGTAAGAGTGCTCTCAGAGTATGGGAACAGATTTTTTGTTGCAAAGACTGAATTCAACTAATTAGGTCAAACTACTATGCTCAAAGATTATGTCCTACCCACTTGCTTAATACTTTTATTAATCTCTGGAGTAAGAACAAGAAAGAACAGTTATTCTTTAAATGTAATTCCAGAAAATACTGTGTGGGCTCGTGCAGTGTGACCATGAACAAGTCCTCTAGTGTTGAAAGAATTTAGGGCAAATACCAAGAAAAATACATGTACTCACTCAGCATCAGCCAACAAAACGCAGCTGTGTACTCTTAAAGACAATAAGTGAAACACAAGTATTGTGCTCATATCAGCAGTAATTGTGTGGGCTGCAGAAGAGTCCACTCTTAGGCAGGAGAAGCATTTCATGTTTTCTTCTTGGGCTCTCATCTACACTTACACTTGAGGATCCCAAAGTACCTTCACCTGGTCTCTAAAACTATTTTAAGGCCATAACAGAAGACAGGTCTGCAAATAACTTCAAATTGGTCTGGACAAGCTCGAGTATGGCAATAGCCTGAGTTTATGGAAACTCTTCAAGCACAGATTCAAAGGTAATTTATTCAAAGGTGAGTTTCTTGCCCATCACTGCATTTGTCTTTTCCACAGCCTTGGAAAACTTGCTGGCACACACAGAATGGTAGCATCTTCCCACTGCTTTGAGACTGTATTTTATATATGATGCAAATTATTAGAAAATGAAGTAAAATATTGTGCTAATTTGTGTAAAAGCCTGAAACTCAAACTATGGAGTGAGAAAATTATAATTTAAGTAATGTAAAGACAATTAATAACAGTGGGCACCCAATGGCTGTGAGGGCTATCAGCAGAAAAGGGAAAGACAGGTTGCTCATTGTTTGATTGCTTTCCACATATGACTCTCACTAGAGGGTAGTAACAATATACTTATACAAGATAAAATATCTGGTTTGAGTGAAGGCAAGAAGGTAAGTGGAGAAGAATAAAAACGGAGTCCTGGTATTAAAACTCCTATCTGAGCCCAGGTTCTGTTGCTTAAATCTCCTGTGAAGTTCTGACTTTCAACCCTTCAATCTTCCTGTGTTTAAAAAGAAAAAAATTTCTTTACTGCCATCACTCAGCCCATTAGTGTAAGCTTAAGTACATCCCTTGTTTCATATTTTTATTTGCATAAGAATTCAGGAAAGTTTAAAAAGAAGCCACATCAAATGTGCAGCCTAAACTACAGAAGAAATGTCCCTCTGTGCTTCAGTATGTGAAATTATATTAATTCAACGACCACAGTGAACATCACAGTACAGGTAGATGCTATATTCCCTAACCATAAACTTGGTATGGCTTTAGTAAAACCTTAGTAAAAAACCAACTTCAAGTATGGCTGCTTCCCCAGTAGAGCATCTTTCTAAGCACATGGCCAAACATATGACATGGCTGTACACTGATGAGCTACTGTGTAATGATACAGGATGAGTTTCACATGTCTCTCTTCACTGAAATTTAACATTTGTTGTATGGTTTTCCCTATCACCTTTTACTGGAATCTTACCAAATCAAACCAAACCAAACCAAACAAAAAACAAAACCAACCCCAAACCCCAGCCTGCACTTTGTCTGTGTTGCTGAGCAAACTAAGTGCTGAGGCAGAGTAACTTCTGTATTGAAAAGTTAATTTATAAATTACCCTCATCAATACAACAGTCACCTGAAAGCTGATGCCTAAATATCTCCAAAGGACAGTTCTACTTCTTCCAAGCAATTTTTTTGAGTAATTTCAAAGTACTAAGCATACAAAAAGCTAAAAACCACTCCAGTTTTCAAGAGAAAATAACAAAGCATTGAGATAGCTAAAAATTTGGTCCAGTGAGTATTTTCTGATACATAACTTACTTCTTTGAATTTGTGAGCAAGTTTGCTGGTGTCCACATCACTAGGGGAGAACATGTCATCATTTTCAGGAAGATCGAACACTTCAATAGCCATGTCACCTCCTGGAAGGACAGGTCCCATGTCTTCATCTTCTTCATCTGTAGCATATTCCCCTGTCTTAATTTTATAGCATTTAAGAAACTCCAGTTATCCTCTTATTATGCAGAGACAATTCAAAGAGCAATTAAGATACTGTGCAATCACAGCATTCGGCATACAGAAGCTATAACCTCAGTACTGATGAATTCTACCAGACAAAATGTAACTCCACAGCAGTATTTCAGTACATTAAGAGAGAAAACAGTGTCTTAAGCACTAATAACTCAGTTCTCAAGCACCGCTGGCTCTGTATTTTGATGCTTTCATCATTTTCCAAGTGATACCTCTTTTCCATTTGAAGAACTCTCCAAATTTATTTCAGTTTTTACAAGGAATCTTTAAAAAAAAAAAAAAGGCAGAATACAACCAAGAGTATCTTGATTAGTCATTAGTAAAGTCATCTGGATGAAGTTAATTCTCCAGTGATATTCCATGCTGAGTTTGAAAATTCATTGATTTGCTCTTTATAAACAAATTAATGATAGAAAAGTCACACCCATGAAGAAAGACAACAGTAGGAAAAAGAAACCGAGTGTCAGAGACAAGTTCAGACTCTGAAGCAGGAGTTTACTCAATTTTCACCCTGAAAAGCTGCTTTGAACTAGTTTTGAATATAAAATGTGGGTGTTTCTTGGGCTGGTAAACCATGAGATGCAAATGATTTGCCGACAAAACAAAATTTTGAAAAATCGTAAGCTGCAATCACTATCTCAAGAACAAACAAAATAAAACAAAACAATAATATTGAAAAGGAAAAGCTTGCAATACTGAACCCTGAGCTGCCTACTCAGTCTTCTGCACACATGTCTGTGCTCATCTCTCCCCATCCCTAAGGTGAATGGTACCACCTTGCTTCTGCAGGGCTCCCTCTGGAAGCTGGAATACAGTGTGTATGGATCACAAGCAGCCTGCTGGCTGTACAGATAGCTACGCAAACACATTCTAAAGCCAGCACTTCCCTCAGGACCACATCTGGATTTATACAGTTTGGGACTAAATAAATACATGGAAAAGGAAGGGCGGAGGGACCGGTGCAGTCTTTTTCATGTTTATACAGTAACACCACCAAAATTTTGACAAAACTATTCCACGTTTTTCTTCATGAGCTTTCAGTTCCTGAGATGAAACATACATTATTATCAGAAGTATATCCCCCATAGTGCTAAAATGGTTTATCAGTGTCATTTTTTGACCAAAAGACTTCTCCAAACAAGAGGTAAGAACTCAGATGTTTGAACAACAGTTCAAACCTCAGCTTCCCACCTTAATTCAGTTTCTCAAATGTTGTTTAGGCTTATGTGAATCTCTTTCAACTAAAAAGCAGTGCATGCAAGATGTTGACTCTAGGTGCACAGGCACAGACAGCACATAGAATGGTCTGGGTTAAAAGCAACCATTAAAGATAATGAGAAACCTACATTCTTCCTTTTTTAAGCACTGAAGTTCTGTAAAACAAAGCCAAAACACAAGAAAACATAAAATAGTTCTGTAAAATTTTATGGCATTGAAAGAGCTACTAAAAAGAAGGTAAGTCACCAACATGCACATCCATACTTTATAATACTCACTGTAAAACAAGGCACATTTTTTGGTGAGTTATTGCTGCCTCTATAAATACTAATATATTCTCCAATGAAATAAACGGTAACCATTTATTTTATATACTTCATAACAACTAAGCATATATACCTACGAATCTCAACAGTCTTCTATAAAGAAAGCTAACAGCTGGTTTTGCTTCTTCTTTGCTTATTTAAGAGAAGCAAAGGATACACAGTCCATCTTACAAGCAGTAAGCATTACAGCTAAACAGAATACCTGAAACTGTCATCCTGTATGTCTAGATCTCATGCTCACACAAAAAAAGTCATCTGTTAGACTACACTTGTAGCAACTTCTGTTTCTACTTTATTGGCCCTGCTGTGTGCAGTAGCTGTCTAAACTGAAAATTTGGCTACTAACTCTCCGGCTCTTTCCAGGAGCATGTAACACCACCTTCACACACCACTAGGGCAACCAGAAGCAGAAAGACTAGCTCTTAAAATCACACTGAGATTTCAGAGAAATTAAGTTTTGTGGGGAGAAAGAACTAACAGTCCATGTACTTTCCATTTTGCAGCCATTATCCCTGAAACATATAAGGTAATACACAACCTTAATTTCTGCATTAAAAAAATCCTGGCAGGTCCATCAGCAGTGGCAAGGAAATCTCTGAAGCATGCAAAGAGGAGGCAGAAACAGGATCATTAACCAGCAAAGTCATGCCTCACTTATGTAAAACAAAACAGATATGGTTCAGCTACATGTGCATTTTAAAGGAGTATTTTAATACAAAATCCCAATTACATTTACTAGTTTTGTCAAGGAATAAAACATATTAATTTAGTTAAAACTGATTTCTCCAAAGACTTAAGAAGTACTGAATGCAAAAAGAAAAATGAACACACATGAAGGAGTAAATTATTGGGGGAAAATTCAAGAGCAGACAATATTCTACTGGCCTCAGAAGCCAGTGTTTGAAGAGGAACATCAGGCAGCTAAAAATGAACACAAAGGAAAATCTTTCTTCAAATTGTACATAATGAGTGTCAATGAGCACAGTAATTTTTGTTTCAATTAATGAAAAAAAGCAGCTGTCAAAGCAATGCGCATCTCAAGTAAACAAGACACCAGGACAACAAGAACACATTACAGAACACAGAAATAAATGAAACTTTTGCTTTTGTCTTCAAAAGAAAGGGATTTCATTTTACAGTCATACGAAAAACAAATTAACAGATTCAAAAGAAACAATGTTTTCATTGAGGAAATATACATAATAAACTACATGAAACATACTGTCCCTGAAAAAAACTCTCTCTGCTGATTTTTGTACCACATGAAACTATCAGAAGGTATTTGTTCAGACACTGTGTCACTTAGCTAGAATGTGAAATTCACTATTTTAGAAGGAGCAGCAAGGCACGGAAAAAAGTCTGTATTACTTCAAATAACAAAGCCCCGTGAGGTAAGGAGTTGTAACTCCCTGAGGTTTCCTGCAATACATTTTGTTTCTTTAGCTGGCAACAGCAATAATGATTTTTACTCCAAGGAAAGGAAATTTTTTTCCTTAAGGCAAGGAAAACTTACATGCTCTTGAAGGGAAATCTCAGACTCTCCATTCTGTGTTGGTGAGCAGAATTCATCCACGTAAAAGCCCTGTTTCTCATTTCAGCAGCACCATGGGCTTAAGCTTGTCCCACCAAAAGCAGTAGCTTCTGGTATTAGCTATTCCATTTTGCTATATGCTATCACAGCTAATAGCATGAGATTATCAACATGAGCTGCAATTTTCCACTTCTAAAGGGAAAATGTGTTACTTGCATTGTTTAAGTGCCTGAACAGTAAATTTCTGAAATGTGCCTAACACTCCCAACCAAAAATGAGCTGCAGCACCACCCAGGATAATGTAGACAGACCTTCCCCAAATCATCATAACAAAGGCTGCACCAAGCTACACCTTTTGTTCCTGCTGAAACTCTCCCACAATCAGGGAACACTATTTGAAGAACTATTAAAATAACTCAAGCCCTTCTCTTAATTTTATTTTTTCTCTGATGGTTAATATTTAATTCTTTCAAAGGAGAGAATAAAAACATAATGGTATACTATTGATTATTGCTCTTACAGGAGTGCATCATATTAATGATGTTGGAAAAAAAAGTACTCTCTGAAATATTTGGTTTAGCAAATGCACTCTTTGGGCGTTAGACATTCAAGTACGTTGCCACTTTCCTTTTGCGTGTGTCAGAATTTTCTCCAATGGTTCTAAATGTTGCTTTGCTCTCAGCATGTCCTAATGAATGAGAATTTAAAAAATATTCACTTTAGTATTAGTGATATTAAAACAGATTAAAACATCACTTGCATTAAGCTACTTTTCTGTGGCCACAGAGTGAACAGAATCCTGAAATATATTATTCATTTCACATTTTCATCACCCCACGCAGCCACTTGGGGAACAGGTCATCTGCTTAATGTGGTTTTTGTCATTTGCTGTAGAACATGAAGAAGATAATAGCAATTTCAAATCAAAATTCCAAGAAATGCCAGAATTTGACTCGTGCGCAGAACACTATGTTAACACAGGGAATTCAAAAGGTTTCAGTCAAGGATACAGATTCAGGTCATACTTAGCACACTAAGTAGGAGATACAAAGACAGTGCCTACTTCAAAGCCTAAGAGTTTCATTTTCTGACAGAATGCTACAAATTAAAAGAGTGTAGGATTTTAGGAAGCTAGACAAACTGATGATGAGCTAACTCTGCAGCAGGCTATCTCGAGGCAACTCCCAGCTTTACTGTGATTAGCACAAACTCACTAGGAAACACTAGGGCTGCAATTGTACGTAACACCTGAGAAATAGCTGATACTACTGGCTCAAGTGCTTGGCTTATGGGAGCTTAACAACAAATTGTGAGCAGATGCACACTTATCCTGATAGTCTTTGCATAGACTCCACTGTGAACATACATTTTCTTTTAATGCTCATCAGTTCTGCACAAGGGTTTTATATTTCCATGCAAAAACTTAAATGAAGGAGCATCTGAAAGCATCCTGCAACCGTGTGATGGCCTGCAATTCATGGTAATAGCAGATTATAAAATGCAGAGATGAAGGGCATTTATATAGTAAATTATGAGTTTTCAGTATTACTTACAGAGTAAATTATATATGTTTTAGAAACACTATGTATTAGTGTAACTCTTCCCCAACAAACAGCTGTCAGGCAACATTCCTGCAAGGCAATGGAATGAGAAGGTAGTACACAAATATTGCATCTCTAAATTTAGTATCTAACTCAAGTTCACTGCCCACTAGCTGGCAAAAATCAAAACTGCCTCAGAATACTGCTTTTTAAAAGAACTTGGATCCTTCTAAAATACCTACATACTCCTTGGGCTATGAAGACTGTCAGGAGTTTCAAAACAGAGGAAATCCAGCCAACTGGTGACACAGCAAGATAAAGCACCAGAACTCACACATGTCTGGCATGCATTCTCTTCCTGTGATTTAACCAGCTCTAACAAACACAAGTCGTGCGCCATGACTCCAGGACTCCAACAAGATCACTGACTTCCTGCTCTGGAAAACTTAAAATGTTATTGCTGTCCTTGTGGTAAAGCCTCTGAGCCTCAGAATTTGGCAGTCTCAAGATCATTCTCTTGTTTATCTCTGCAGCAACCTGGAGATCCATGTCACCATATTTTAAATGGTGTAAGAAAATGAACAGAATGGCTTGACAGCTCTGAGACTGAGCATAATTCTGTGCTGCCTCAATGCCAAACTCCTTACATTGGCAATCCAAATACTCCTGAACTCCATGCTGCCAGAGTCACTGATCCTTTGATAAAACAGACTCAAAAGGGTAGTAATGGTTTTTGTACACTTGTAGATGTTCTTTCAGCCAGTGCAAACTGAGATTTTCTTGCCCAAAAGGCACTCTGCTTACCACAGCCAAAAAAATGCAGGGCTGGTGGTGGTGTGTGGCAGCAACATAAACCCAGCCAGACTAGTCCACACAGAGCAAGGCAAGCTCAAAGTAATGCTCGTGTTTGACAGAAAATGGAGCAGAAGTGCTTCTGGTGACCAAAACTGTCTTTGAAGTGTAGCTAATGTGCACTAGATCATAGTTTACATTGTGTCAGTTGTCTGGGAATGGCGCGAGTTATGTGAGTAGACCTGGATGGCATAGCCAGGTGACCAAAAAAATTGTAATGTTCAGGATTACTGTTCAATAAAATCTATTTGTGTTAAGTCTCTTAATTAAGAAAGGGAACATGCTACACTGCATACCTTAGTAACTAAACTCCAGAATTTATTCTGAAAATGTTTACCGTCCATGCCCCAAATATATATATATATCATCAAGTAGGAAATGGGTATGACCTTCAAAGATCCCAATGTAGTTTTAAGAACTCCATTTGTTCTCAGACCTAATTTCTTCTCCTTCCAAAAGATGTAATTGATGAGATCACCTGGATCTCCCCTGGAGATCTTTTGCTTTCTTCCTCCTTTCCTCATATGCTACAAAAACTCCTCTGCACTCCAAAGGCCATTGCCAAAAATCATGTCATAGTCACAAAGATAGTCACCATCCTCAGTGCTAGAATAAGAAAAGACACCTTTAACTCTGGTAATTATGGAAAAATCTGGCGAAAACTTGTCCAATTTCATTTTTTCTTTATTATCCAAAGGCACTACCAACAGAAAATACTTTGTGAATTTAATATATTTTGTGAAAAATTTATGCGGTGAACAGAACTTAAGAGTGTGCAACCACCAAATTACTAGAACAAGACACATCACAAAAAGTACCAGATACCTACTCATACCTACTCATTCCTGTCCTCTTTCAGTACTGCAAGTGAGAAACACTTGCATGGCCATCAGTGTGACAGTGTGACCATCAGCACCTTCACAACAATCCCTACTGAAGGCTGAAGTACTAGCAGGATCAGTATTGATCAATATGGATTTAACAACATTTTCTTTATTGCCAGATCTTGAGCAACGCCACCTGCGTGGTGCGTGAAGGTAAGAAACACAAACATTTGAGATTTTTTTGCAGATGGATATATCCCATAGATAAAAGGTGTAATGCATCAATCACACGCAGGTCAGCCACACACCCCTCTACATGGAAGTAAGCAGTGAGAAAGATTTGATCATCAGGCATTTAGGACAGACCTCTCTTGCCTACATGAAAGAGATCAGACTATGCTCACCACAAATGGTACTGAAGGTCTCTGAACCCTGACATCTACAGCACCCTATGATGAGTTGCGAGAAGTCTCTTTTCCCAAAGGCTAGATGCTCCATTTTGTTTCTGAAGAACTTTCAAGAGAGTTCCTTCAAGAAACGTATCTTGAATTTAACTCTAGACTAAAGAGAAGTTAGAAGACTTGCATGTTCCTGTAGTTTCAGAAGGGAAGAGAGAGGATATGGATTTTTCTATCCTTCTCCTATGGTCTCCCACAGGCACCCCCTACATACGCATGTATCTACAGCTCTTATATGAGTTACGTATGTCCCTGTGACAGGATTCATTCTAAGTATTAAAATACTTTTATTCTTAATATCAGTGGAAAATACAGTAAGTGAAAGCATTACTGGGGCTAGACGGGATTTTTACTTAGTCTGTTGGGACACTTCTGATTGTTCTGATATATTGCTATTTTAACAGCATATTTCAAAATCTGAGTATATCCTGATTTTGTGTCAAGACTATTTTTTTTCTAAAAAGAAAAAAATAACCTGAAATAAATGCATATCATTAATTCTCTATCTCCCCTGGTCTACTGTTCCCTTACCCAAAAAACCGCAAAAAACTGGCCAAGGATGAAAACACACTAATACATGGAGTCTAGCATTTCAAATAATATTACTCAAGATGATGTGAAATGATGACAGAATGCTTATGGAAGCAGTTTGTTACAAAACCCAGCAGCTAAATTAGGGAGTAACACAGCAGTAGTCTCTAAAAAAGCTCTCAAAGTAATCTTTCCAAGTATCTTGGTATTCAGGCATACTAGGAATTCTCTAAGAATGGAAATAAAATTATGGCAATTTTTCTGCACAGTGTTGTTACTTCCAAAACCTTTATATTGGGACATCAGACACTAATTGTAAGCATGAATACTTCAGACAAGGTAGTCTAATTCTCTATCCTGAGGAATATCTGTTCACATAGAAACAAAATCATAGCATGTGGAAGGAGGGGTCTCACCCAGAATTTCAGAAAACATTCTGACTTAAGAATATAAATTCTTCTGAGAAAAAAAAACCAAACAAAAAACAATTTCCTCAACCCCTCTAAAAATTAGAAGGCAACTTTTACAAGTTTTCACAAAACTTACACATTTCAGTGCAAAACCAAACAAACAAAGGTATATGCTTTCAAGGAAGAGGAATGCTTACAGAAGCATCAACCTAGATATTTGCTCTTCTGGAGCAAAACAAATACTTTAAATCCATGATGAAAAGTGTTTCTATAAATTTTTTCTTCAATTAAGAGTCACCATCAAAATCTGTAAAAATCACCAGCAAGGGTAATGGAAAGGTCTAAAAGTTGACTTCTGAGTGGTAGGTAGAAAGAAGGAATTAGGAAGAGAAAACAGAACATTAAAAAACACCAAATAGTGAAACACTGGACAGTCTGTTACCTCATCATCATCTGCATCATACTGTGCATAATGCTGCTCCAGCAGCTCTCTCTGGCGTCGTTCTTGCTCTAGAGTTTGGCTAATCAGCTGCGCAACCTCACTCACTTGTCCCGGTTTTTCTCGTCCAATTACAAACCTATACAAAACATTAGTGAAAAAATATTACTCCTACTGTTTACCAAAGTCCTCGGGTTTTAGCCATTTCTAGTATAGTGGGCAGCCTTTTTCTCCAAAGATGTATAGTTTTGATTGTTTCAAACGTGTTCTGTAGGTGACATTTGTCACAAGGGCACTGTGTGCAGGAGTGGCGGTGATCAGACCATGACAGGTCTCGCCACATGACAGGAGGGGCAAAATGGAGGGGACCATTACAAAACTCCACTCCAAGTTTCAGTAAAGTATAATAATTTCCATTCCCTTTAGAGACATGTATTATCCAGAAGGCTACAGAAGACCAGACTGTTATGGATGCACAGTAAGAGCACAGGCACACTTATGGAAGCTTATAGAGACAGGAGCACATATCAGAGTGCATCCGAATTCCTTCCCATCCTTAGAAGTTATCTTCCATTTCTGAGCTTTTGTATTTGTCTTCCTCCAGTCTAGAAAACAGAATCTATTTCCACATTTTAAAACCTGTCAGATGCTATTTCCTTAATTTTAAGCTGCATTTAAATCTGTCTTTTACTTAATGAACTTCTGTTGCTAAGGAACATTTTCTCCACTGTTAGCTACTGTGGAACACTGGGCGCACACTTCCTTAGCTTAACAAAACACAAGGGAAGTGCCTCTTTCTTGGTTGAGACTTACAAGAATGCTTCTCAGTCTTGCTTTCAGCAACTAGAACTCAGAATTGGTTTGGATTGTAATCCCTTTTTTTTTTTTTCCAGCACAGTAGCATAACAGTATTAGATACGATGCTATCTCCAGAATTAATCATAAACACCCATTACATAGTACAAATACACTGTGAACTACTGAACAAAAGCACAATTTAAAGAAGTCAAGCTGAAGAATTATTTTCTTAGAAGGCTAGAAAAATAATTAGGTAATTACAGATGAAAGAAGTATTATATAGAGCTGAAAAGCACAGAAAGGTGACACTGAGATACTGGATATAGTAAATTATTTGTTTCTACAACATTTAGCTCAAATGATGAATTTAATTTATTATTTGAATGAAAGGTAGAAATGTGCATTATATCTCATGTATAAAAATTCTTTTCATTAGTACTGTCTATCACTGTAAAAATCCCTTGGGATTTGTCATCCATGTATAAGCCAACTTCCCAACAGTGGATGACCCTGGGTCCATTTCCTATGACAAATAATTTTTCAAGATTCTATGAAATCAGGCACTACAAAAAGGACTGCAATTTGGAGTTTATTTCAACATCATCAAAACATCCAAGCTACTAATCACTTCCAAAAGGATAAGAAAGGTGAGAATGAGTGACTCCATTTGAAATAATGACACAATGCGCTCTGAAAATAATTTGCAAGAAAGTGTCTTAGCTTAAAAATATCAATAGCAAAATACAGCAAAATCTAGAAGAGAATCAAGGCAGTAACATCAAGATTTTAATCCTGATCAAAACAGATCTCAGTCTGGAACTCATATCCCACTATTGCAAAATAAGACATTAGTTTTCAGTAATGATAAAGACCTTGGGCTGAAAGAAAAAGAATGTTTCTTCATGGCCCGCACACTTCATCTCTTCTGCATACTGACTCACAGAAAGATCCTGTTTCCTCTAAATTTTGATTTTAGAGCCAAGTATTACAAAGACTAAACCAGTCATATTTTCAGACTCAGCTGGGAGGAACAATGAACTTTTGAAATTACTAAAGGAAGAAAGAAGGATTTAACTCATATCTGCTACTTTTTTGTCTCCTTTAAAGGAAAAACAAATTGAAAGTAAATATGGGAAAAAAAATCTATTTTAAAAAAACATTTTAAGCAAAAACATGCATGAGTATATTACTTACACACTATAAAGAGAGTACCACATTTGTGAACATGTGAGGGAGATCCTCAATGTGTAAAGTTATGAGACCACAAAAAGTGATGCAATTATTGGATTCCCTCTGGCCCTCTGCCTAGTAATTCACCTTCCTTGAAAAATACAAGACTCAAAATATTTCATACAATCATCTTTTTGCACTGAAAACTTAGAATAGACAACATATAATGCATCCAAAGCCTGGTAATTCCTGATAATTTAGAAGTGTTTTTTGACACATTAGACTGTAATGCAGTAATATTTTCACACAGACAAACAATATCAGGTAGGATGCAAAATTATGAAGCCTCATTAATTGAACTTTTCTTCTCATGCCAAAGTCACTTACAGTTCACAGTGATGTGATTTTCAAGGCTTGAATCACATGTAAAAATGAAATTACTCAGTGATACCTGAAGCTGTTAGATCACATACAAATAAAAGCCTCTAAGTAATGTCAAAGTTTAAAGCAAATGTTTTCCAAAATAGATATATACTAGTAATGTTCTATCTTCCTAAAATTTACTGCTTGTGAGACATATTCAAAATGTCTGAAAATAATGTTTAGAAGCATTCAATCTGCAACTGATGTCAGTTTTAGACACAGAATTTGTAAATTTGTAAAATAAAATACTGTATTCCCAGCAATTACAGCTTTTACAAACTAAACCAAATTTTTTGTCATTTTACACTCCATAATCTTAAGAATACCATGCACATAATTATACTTAACTGGCAATTGAGATAAACCATAATTTATAAAGTTACATTTTAAAGAAAGAGCTGAATAAAAATAACTTGGAAAACCATAAAGCAAGGACAGTTATTAAAACTCTAAGCATGAATTAGATATTTATTCTCAGAATATCTTTAAATACAAGAACTATCATAATCTGAAGTGTTTAAATATGAAGAAGAGACATAAGGCTATGATTCGTTGATCAGAAACTCAGTCATGGAACTATAATACACACATTTCAACAAAGGGGCAAATTATATATTTCAAATCACTTTGGCTCAACAAAATCAATCACATGCATTTCACACTTTATTAATTAGTCTCAAGAACTAGAAGTATTATAAGAAAGAACGATACATTCTGTTAGCAGTAATATATTTGAGAAGCTGGTCATGTTTTTTGATATGAGACAAATGGGCATTTTTATAGCCTTTAACCACATCACAATAATATTCACCTGGTTTATTAAATCCAGCAAATGCAAAATAAACCCCAGCAAATCTGTGATACAGCCATCACTATAGCCATGTACTAAAACTCAGGGCATTACTGATTTTTTCTGAAGTCTGCAAAAAAGAAGGAAGGAGAAGGAGAGAGGCAGGGCATGAACTGCCCTTGATACTCAAGTGTTACATGCAATTTAGCTAAATTACCAGCTGTGAAATATCCTCTGTGGTTGTGGTTAAAATGAACAGGAGGGATGGAGCTAGAAATATAATTAATATTTGACTCTATAATGGATTTTAGAGTATCTAAAAGAATTATGTATCTTGAGAAATTGAAAATTAACTACAGTAGTGGTGGCTAAGAAAAGCATTCTACTGAAATTGGCAGTAACTCCTACATCTCCTGAAATCCATGATTTAAATATTTTACAGCACACTCGATACATAGCCTTCTGCATATGTCCAGCTTTTATTAAAAGAGAATCTGCAGACCTGTGCTTCTTGAGATAACTTAATGATTTTTTATCAACTATGGAAACTAGAAATATTATTATAAAAATTGATTAAATTAGAAAATATATGTCCATTTAGAAAATAACTGGTACTAAAAAAATTGCAAAGGCACCAAATCTGTGATGAGAAACTGAAGTTCTGCAGCACATAGTTTTAGTGAAATGAGTTAATATTTTCTCCTGAAAATACTTTAGGAATCGTGTGCTCAGTTAAAAATACATTAGCATGGTTTCCTTAAATCCAACAAAAATTCAGTAAGAATACAGCAAACACATTCTAAGAAAGAATGTGGGGTTTGCTGCAACAGTATTCAAAATCTTTTTCTCCTAACCTTTCCTAGAATATAGTTTGGTCCATAAAAATGTACAGTAAAATTCATTCAGGGAGTTTTCCCTGGAACTGTTTAAGGCCAGTGTGGATGAGGCTTTGAGTAACCTACTCTAGTGGAAGGTGTCCCTGACAACAGCAGAGGGGTTGGAACTAAATGATCTTTAAGGTCCCTGCCAATTCAAACCATTCTTTGATTTTTCAACTAGTTTTCCTCTGAGCTTTAAAGTCTGAAGCTGCTTCAGTTACCATTTATCTCATTTATTTCAAGATGTCTTCAATTACCTACTCTGCTGCTTCCATTAGGTTAACAGCCACATAATTAATCCAAAGTGCTAAAAGCTGTGTGAAACCTGTTAAGAAAGAAGTTTTATTTAGTCATAGCAGCACAAATTTTTTGAATTTGTGTGGTTTTAATGAACAAGATCAACCTCTCCCAAACAGCACTCCCAAATGCAGAAGTCACTGACTGCACATAAGGAATTCACAACCTACTGAGCTTCCATTACGCTTCTTGAGATGAAATTATCTGAAACTCATAAACACTCTTTGAATAATTTCAGTTGGAAGGAAACCAGTCCAACCTAAGCCCCTGACTTGAAAAGATGGCCAACTTTGTCATGGCCTTAATCAGAACTATCCTTGCTGCACCTTCTGTTCATTGCCTGTTATTTTGCCCCTTTGTGCCTAGAGTATGAAGAATCTGGGTTTATCCATTCTACCTCATGGAAGGGAGTTGAGACAGCAAGAAGATGCCTGACATCTCATTCATTTTCTTTCTTTCCACCTCTTCCCAGGATGCTGCCTGCACATCTTCTCTCTAGCTCACAGTGCTGCAAAGGGATACTGCTCCAGATGCCAGACTTAACATCATCCCTTGCTGCATAAGGTTTCTGCTAGCCCATTCCTGCTGGCTGTTGAAGATCCTGTGATTGCAGCCCTGTGTTACCCTATATACCTCATGTGCAAGCTTATGTCAGTAAATCCACCAGCCTGCCCCTGCATCAGAGACAGGCATGTGCACAGCAATCTTTAAAGCCACTAGCTGCAACCAAGAGGACTGGTAGAGGGAAATAAAATATGTTTGCCTGGAGATAAGTGACCCAAAACTTAATAAACAGGTGAAAAACTGCTTGGAGATCAGCACCCAAAGTAACATAATGAGGTGACGACCATCAGTGAATGAAAATGGCAACGACTGAGTGAAATTATTTAAGGTCACATAAGAAACATCTAAGAGGGCAATCTGTGAAATTGCATCTAGTAATTGTATCTAGTGCAGGATGCTGGCTATGTGAAGCCAGTAGAGATAAGCAGATTTTGAGAAGAGCCTCCAAGCACCCTGGAGATAGAGCTGCCAGTAAAATGAAATGTTGTGCAGAAGTTCTGCAGCCTCTATCCTTGTCCCCAGACCCGGGATGAAGTAAAGTACCCTGAATTTAAAGACAGACAGCAGGACTTCAGCTTACCACTTTGGTTGGAAGGGATCATGCAGGAACACCTTCCACTAAATCAGGTTGCTCAAGGTCCCCTACTCAACCCAGCCTTGAACAGTTCCAGGGATGAGGCATCCACAAATTTTCTGATAAAAATTTGTTCCAGTTCCTCAGTACCCCTTCTGTTCCCTTCTGCACTACTTTCTCCTGCTCTGGTGCCTCACTACCCTGTGAGTAAAGAACTTTCTAATCTCTAACACAAATCTCTCCTCTTTTAGTTTAAAACCACTCCTCCTTTCCTATCTGTGTAAAAAGTCACTCTACATCTTTTTTAAAAGCCCCCTTTCATTACTGGAAGGTACTATAAAGTCTCCTCAGAGTCTTTGCTTCTCTAGGCAGAACAATTCCAGCACTCAACCTGTCTCCAGGAGAGGTGCTCCAGCTCTCTTACCAACTCTCTGGCCTCCCCTGGACCCAAAGTGACAAGTCCATGTCTTTCCTGTGCTGAGGACCCCAGAGCTGGATGCAGCAGTGCAGGTGGAGTGTCTCAAGGCAGAGAGGAGAGGCAGAATCACCTCCCTCACCCTGATGACCATCCCTCTCTTGGTGCTGACCCAGAATGTGGTTGGGCAAACTGTGGTATTAGTGGAACTGGTGGACAAGCAGCAAAATCACAGATCAAGCACCAGAAAATCCTCAGCAGTCTCTCCAGATCATCTTGGATAGAAGCTCCTGATAAACTATGCTACTATCAACACTAAATGGATATTGAGTCAGACAATTAGGATGTCATGTAAAAAACCCACACAATAGTATCAATGCACTTAGATTAATTATTTCTCCAGAAATCAATTCTAGTCTAGGTCCTCACTGACACATTAGCTTTACTCAAGAGTACTTCAAAATTAGCCAAGGGATTCAATATTTTGGCACCTCTCCAGATTCTGGTCCTTACATTGCTCTGCTCTTCTGAGAGTGCATGTTAAGAATCAATTCCATCTCTTTCCAGACAGCCTGATAGTATTCCAACACAATCCTTGATTAAAAGGTTTCCTTGAATACAGGGTGATAATTTAATCAGCATTTGCTATAGCACCACACAATTTGTATGGGAATGGCCACTTCAAATAAACACATTTGTAAAACTGTGCTTTAACATACCTGAATGCAGTCACCTCTGGTCAGAAGGTACAAGTGCTAGCAGGCCATTATTTCTGAAAAAACAGATTGCTTTTAGAGGTGAGATCTGTCTTCCCTCACCCTTTCCGGCATCCACAGGGAAGAAATCCAGGAAGAAAATACACACAGGTCACAAGTAAGCCTCTGAGTTCAGACCAGGTCCTTAATCTGGATGATTGCATGACCCAGATTCTAGGCAAGGTTGAATCCTCACAGCACAGTCCAGCTAAATGCTCCTACAGCACCATCCCTATAGTTTGGTGAATTATCCTGCAAGGACGAACAGCAGGTATTTCTGTCTAACTGTCACAGTGTTGTATCCCATTAATCAAGGTGCACCAAAACTGAGTAGGATCTTCCACAAAATAGTATCTTGGATGAAGGGAAAAAAACAATTAGCTAAATAAACATATATTATGGTATTTCAGTTGCAGGGTTAGCAGTTTATGTCCATACCACCAAGGTGAGGATGAACTTATTCAAAACCCGTCAAGCTGTTTCTTTTTCCAGGAAAAGAAAAGCTGCTCCTAATGAAATACAGCTCCACTAAACCTAACTCATTCATATTATACTTACTTTTAAGAGCCATGCTCCAATACTTCAAAAAGTAATTTATAATCCAGACGAAATATTTAAATGAAGATTTCTCCATATATTTCACACTCAAACATATAATATCCTGTCCAAATGTGCAAATATTTTAAGAAAAAAAATGGCCACAAAAACTAGCAAGAACTCAGGACACAGAGGCTATGTTTATACCAGTAAATTACACAGTGCCAGGGAATGCTTCCAAGTACTAGCAACTGGTCATCATAATTAAATCATGTTGCATCACTGAAATGGTTTTGGAAACAGTTTGACCCAACTTAACTAACATTCTACTAAAGAACACTCAAACACAGTCCAGGAGTTATCAAAGGCTAGGAGTCAGCTTGGATGTTTCCAATGGATAATTTGGATATGGCCACCCTGCTCAGAAAGGTACAACTCTTTAAGGGTAGGAGCACTGACCACTTTGGTGCCAGCTGGCCTCAGCACAAAGAACAGTCCAAGGCACAGCTTGTGTACTACACAGGCACAGCCAAGGAATACAAACCAGCTGAGCAGTGATGAATGCAGTCTTACCTCACCCATGCTAAGGTGTCAGAGGACTTGAGTAATTTTTCATGTTCAGCACACTACTCCTGGTAGACTTACAGGATGATTACCAGTGCTTGTAGGAGTACTTTGCAGAAACCAGAAAGAAAACATATTATGGGATCTTTAGTATAGCCACAGTGGATTAAACGGGAGAAATGTACAATACTTTGGCACACACAGCACCACATATATAGTTTCTGTGGGATCCACAATTCAGGTTTATCTAAGAAGCAGAAAGTGCACCAAGCACACGTGGCTTCTGAAGCAGCCCAGCATGAAGTCCCAGTTCCCTTTTTATCTCCTCAGCTCTGGCACTTGGTTCAAGGAAAAAGAAATAGACAAGGAAAGGAAGAACAAAACCACAACCTCCAGCCAGAAAACAGATAATATAACTCAGGTCTCTGAAGCAGACATGGAGTGTGTTATCTTTTGGTTTGGGTCCTGTCTCATTACTCAGTAATTAGCAGTCCTGCCTTCACCACAATGTGGATCTGCACTACGGAGAATGCCTGCAAATTTTAAAGGATCCTGATGCTTCACAGGGTAAGAGCATAGGCAGACAAAGTCAGAAGGAGCAAAATGAAATCTGCAGGCATACACAGTGGGATAAGATTACTACCTAGACAAAGGAGTCACAACAAAGGCACACTGTACAGTGTCACTGTCAACAACAGCATTCCCATTGGAGCATACTGCTGCTGGCTAGGTCCTGACGCAGACTTCATCTGTCCCCTACAGTCTTAGTTATTGCAAAGACATGACTGTATAAACTGCCTTTCCAGATGCTGTGGTGGCAAACAAAACTAACAGCAGGCATGCAAATTGTATTTTTGGGAAAAATTCAGCTCAAGATGGGGTGAGGAATTAGCTGAGGAAGGAATAAATGACATTTCAAGTTGATGTTAATGAACAATCAATTATTTTTACTTTTCACCCTTTAATCACTCCTTGTATAAGAGCTAGATAAAAGTAAAAATTTGTATGAAAGATTGCATTTTCAGTTTAGTATGAGATAAAAAAAATAGGCTGTGAACCAACTGGGAGTTGAGTCAGAACCCTGCTTTGAATTAAAACTTTCCAGATAAGAAAAAGTGAAAAATGGCAATAAATTATTCTTTATTGGAACAGACAGTAGTTAATAGTGAAAAGCCAGAGGGCTGCATAGTTGCACTGCTGTTGTTAGACCACACTCTTTAATGATCTAGAAGATTAATTAGACACAGCAAAATTTCAAAATTATTTAAGATGGAAAGACTTTGATGCATTTTAACAGAACTTAAATGAAAAAAAAGCAGGTAAACTCATTGGCAGCTAGAATTAAAACAATTAATAACTTTCACAGTGGTTCAAGCCATGATAAACCAAACAGGTTTTGCACAGGTTCTGCATGGTTCCCTAAAAAAAGTCAGGAATTGACTCAGAAAGCACTATGGGAGCATCTGCTCAGTGCCTAGCAACACTTTGGAAAGCTGAGAAAATGTTTAGTCACATTCATACAACAGGATACGGAAGGAGGACACAGAATTTAAAATTTGCCTCTCCAGTAAAACACTGAATTTGGTTAACTTCCTTAAAAGAAACCTTTCAGAGGGAAGTAATAATGCTAAAAGCATACAAGCAGCATATGAATGACTGGGATTTTCTGATGATTCTCTCATGCAAGACCCTTTCTCCTTATCAATGCAGTAAGTCTTCCAAGAAACATGTCCTCCTTTCCTGGGACCCTGCCTTTCCCAGAGTTGTGAGCACAAATCTTTGTATCCAGTAAGTATGATAAAAGGATAGAGTTTTCTCTGTGAAAAAAAGCCAGATTTTTTTTCTCTTGTGAGTATCTTTAAGGAAAAAGAATCTCTGGAGATATACAGCTCTTTGAGTGAGCTTTCTTTGGCAAAGACTGTAGGGTCTCCCAGAACCCTCTCATTATGATAAACAGGGGAAGAAAGTGTGGTCACAAAGGCTTAACATCACCCAAACAGCTTCAAAGAACAGGTCTAATACTCAACATCACTGCCAATGGGGAGAGTGCAAGCAAAATAACACAGGAAGAAACTCCATGACAGGATAGGATTCCCACTGTCAAGCTGTCTCCTTATCCTATCTTTTTTAACTGCAGACACCACTTGCAAACTTCAAGCTGATGGATTACATCCTAAATGGGGTCAAAAGAAGCACAGAACAATTAGTGGTATTAGTGTGGCACTGCCCTCTGAGACATTAATCTTAGAGCAGGGGCAACACTCAACAATATTGAAAACAACACACATTTCAAATCCCTCCTGTATATAATCAAATTCTGAAATCCACTCATATGAGCTATTAGTAAACTAAACAGTTATGTAAAATTATAAAAAAGACTTGATATTTACATCAATTGAAATAGCATTCATAGTTGTATTTGCCTGATTAGAGTCACAAGGACACTAATTCTCATCCTGAAAAACAGAAGCTGATTGCCAGCTGGGATTATGAAAGAATTCCATCTCTTTCGTTTGTCTCACAAGCCACCAGAGTACATCTGCTGGATAATGATTATCTTTCTAGAAAACATTTTAAGAAAGAATAATTTAATTTATTATCACTGTAGAAGTCAAATTGGTTGAGCCCATGATCTGTCATTGTGGTATGATGACTCTGCTGGATAATCCAATACTGCACACAACGGATAAAATAATTGCAGATGCTTACACTTGTTCTTCTTTCACCTCCTCTCAGCCTCACCTAGAACAGTTCAAAAGGTAAAAGCTATGTCCTCATTTTCACAAATTCTTTACTGTGTCAGCTACAGACAGTCTGGATGCATTTTTTCTGGTAGAAAAATTGCAAAAATCTATTCTAGGTCAACGACTTCCACTGTCAGTATCATTCAAAGTGTTCAGAAGGCTCAAAGAAGAAAAATAAATCAGCAAGTATTGGTATTATGCAAGTTCTCTAAAGAGGTATTGACTGCATTCATTGCAAAGAATTAAGAAGTGGCTTTAATGTCATTCTATTCTTGCATGTCCTTCCTTTACAACTGATCTCACATAATAAACTCTGCTATAAAAACCAGCATGCACTTTGACTAGATTAAGGACAAAACGACTTCAGATACATAATGCTGTGGGATATAAATGGGAAGTAATGCCAGTGAAAGGCACACAAATCTCTGTGTGTACAGGACACCAGGCAGAAGAAAGGCACAGATTTTGTATGCTATCACCACAAAGATAACTATGCTTATTAAAGCAGTTCTATAAACCCCATCAAGCTGACACTATTGAGCAGCAGATTCACGAGTAGGTGAAACATGATTCCTCCTGTACTGGAAGGATTTGTGAAGCTGCCTTGTCTTGGATCAGGTGAGATGTGCCTGTACATTGCCTACACACTGGCAGCTCAGCCTGGGACATCCCTTGCAGGAAAGACTGGAGGGGTTTATAGAGCAGCAACCTCTTCCCCTGCTCCTGCCTCCTGCAGTGACAGAGATCACCAATGGCAGCTGCCATGGCAATGGTGCACTCAAAGGGCAGGAGCACTGCTCCCTGCACTGCTCCCTGCACTGCCAACAGGCAGGAGCTGACAGCTGGGGGCAAGAAAGGCATTTTGCCCCAGCAGACTCTGCCATGCTGGCCCTAATATTCTGGAGCAGTTCGAGTGCAGAGGTTGTCACTGTCTGCCAAAGAGGATGGAGATGAGGGATTCTCCATCCTAGCTCTAACACAGCAGGGAAGAGGATCTGCCAGAAACCAATTGTTCTCTCCACAAAACACGCAGCCGGCAGGGCTCTTTTGTCATATATAGAAAGAAAAACAGTCAGGAAGTTAAAACTACATTATATCCTTTCATACCTAAATTCATCAATATTAGCTCTCACTTTCTTCACAAGCAAATGTTCAAACCTGTACTGAAGCCAAAATGTCAAGCATCCTGAAATATCTGTCTCCAAAAAAGCTTTCTAGAACTATTTTTCATTTTGTGCAACTAAAACCAATGTAGAGCATCAGGCAACAAAACTGGAGCAGAAGCTAAGCAGGAGACTGTGCCACACAAGGCTTGGCTACCTTGTCAAGTCTCACTCCCAGGCTACCACAAACCAGGGAAAAAAAATGCATTTCTCAGCTGGCTTGCATAAAGCACAAAGTAGTCTTTCTGAGCATTTTTTCATTAAGTTTAAAATGAAAAAACCCCAAAAAATTAAGGAAGTTGCACCAAATTCTACCCATTTACTTCCTCTAATTAGATATACACATTAGTAAGATACTGCCAACCACACAGTGTGCTCTTTATGTATACATTATTAATGTTGTAGCATTATTTTATATGGTAACTCATACAGTATTTAAAATTTATTATTAACTGAATATTATTTATGGGGTTTTTTATATTGTCTAGTTTTGACACTAACACACTGGCTCATTTTTTCCATGAAAACTCAGTATCTTAATTTTTCAAGGAAAAAGTAGAAACTCATATATCTCTCTTTGGTAAATGAGACCTGTCAGAAGTCAATGATCCCAGTGCTCGGGATACACAGTAAGCTTGACAATGTGAGTTTAACAGCAATGAAGAAATACTTTTTTCAGCTCCCTATTTTGTGACAAGGGTCTAGATTGCAACCAGTCTCACTGTTATTTATTTCCTGAGAAAAGACTGCGGGAGCTCTGTGTGAAAGTAATTTTTTTCCTTCCTCCATTATTTTCCCATGGAAGCAAGTGTTCTATTCTATAACTTATGCAGAAATAATTACACAAACTAAGCTGATTCCAAATGTATACAGTACATATGTTTTATGTGAGTGCTTTCTCTTCTCCTTTTTCCTTTTGAACTAGAACATCAAACACAGAATATACATAACATTTGCTCTGTGTACCGAAACACAGGCACACATTATTCTCTGTCAGAAGGATTTTATGTTTGAAGGTCCCAGCTGTAGAAAACATAATTAAGTATATACTCATTTTCATAGTTTAGTCAGTAGGAACACTCAGAGCATGTGTGAGTCTTTGCAGACATAGTAATGGTGTAACTTCAAATGTAAATGTTACACAAAAATATACTCACCTATAATTACACTACAGTTTTCTATATTTTCTTCTTTTTCCTAAATAACCTCTCTTAAATAAAAGTTTAATCAACCACCCCCAAGATTCTTTGCAGAATCCACACCCCAGCATTACTTCTCAATGTCATGCAGGTCAGCTATGGAATTACAGTGGAAGTGTGCACGCCAACATACAGCACCACCATCTGAGGGGGTCTACATATATAACCACCCATAGTTTAGTCATGGTTCAAAAGAAGTCAGCTCTGAACTCAATAATTGAAGAATTCAGTTGTACTCCCTAGAGGAGATTTTGAAAGAGAACCAAAAGGTGACTACAGAATGGCTGCTGCTTTTACAATATGCCAAAGATCTTTTTGTATAGTTGAATCTTTACTGGAATCAACGGGCTATTGAAAATCTGTGTGACTTCACAGGGTTTTAAATGGCAAACCAGTTAATTTCTAGCAAGACAATGTTCTTATTGACATTTTATAGCTTTGCACTTATTTTAACACAAGTTCAGAAATATACTTGCAGTATATGTTACATTTTCTAGTCTGTTCATTATTTTATGGATTTTTACAGGGATGCCTTTCAGTGAACTACTGTATAGGTGCAGAGTGAAACCCACAGATGATGCTGGGAGATCAGTTAATCAATACTGGTTACTTTCCTCAATTTGGTAGCTTTTATCATTACTGCATCCAGTACTCTCTCTGCTCTGTGCTGTGGTGGCATCTGAGGGACAGGAGTGCTCATCTCCTGCTCCAACCCTGGAGCATGAACATGGTCATTGTCCCCATGGCTGAAGCAAGGAAGTGATCCCTGGCATCAGTTTCCATATGACCAACACCCATGACCTTCATCATCCCATGACCATCATCAACTAATACAAACACCTTGAAGCCCACGAACATCTAGACTAGTGATCAAGGGCATAGTTGTAATCTATCTGCTATTTCAACTCATATTTTAAAAATCTAAGCCAAAACAAAATTGTAATACTGTATTTGATCTCTCTCCAGGGATCAAAGGAGAGCAGACACAGAGACCAAAGCCCCCTAATTCTACCTGGGCAAACTGAAAGGCCTGTGAAGGAAGCCAAGTAATCATAAGTATTAAATTAAAATTTCTTTTTTCCTTCTAAAATACTCACCTGACTTTCTCTTTGGTGTTTCTAAGAACAGTTGCAGCAAAATTTTGTGTAACACCAACCAGACTGATGCCATCAACTTCCACAATTTGGTCATTCACTTGGATCCTTTCAGGGGGAAAACACAAATGCATAAATAATTATATGAATTCTTGTGAATTTTCAGCAAAACTTAGCACAGAGAGATCTTTCTAGTTTGACCTTAATCAAAAGCTCAGCCATAAAATGATTGAGGTAAATATGAAAAGTGCCCCATTCATTGCACACAGACATCTCATAAATCCAACTTCAAAGTTACCATTACAGTTAATATCAACAATTAATTATCCAGTCCCTTTCCTTGTATAGAAATACAGCAACACAAACTCATGAATTTGTCATATGAATTAAATTAAACAAGACACTTTAACAGCTCTTATATCATTCTTTCCTAAGCCAATCTTGAAAAACAGCATAAGACATACCTCTGGCATTTCATGCTAATGGAAAAAAAAACCCAGTAGTATTTAACTAAAACAACCTGCTCATCTGTGGAAAAAGAACTTATGCATCAAATCAAATTGTGACATACTTCCTTTAGATATTTCATCTAACTTGTTCCAAAAAGATGAATTCCCAGTGCACGTGTGATCTTGCTGCACACGATCATAAAACTTTGCACTGTTTTAATGAGGGCTCTCTTTTTGAAACCAAACATCTATTTACAGCTGATGCACTGTTTAATGCAGAAAAAAGTTAAGACAGAATGCAAGCCATGCTGCTTTTATTTAAAGCAAACGCTGCTACAAAATCCCTGAAGCAGGCACTGGACTCATCTGGATTACAAATCCCTGGAAGATGACTGCTACTCTATTCTTTAGAAATGCATGATCTCTTAATAGTTTCAAAATAAAAACCAAACAAACACATCCAGACCTAGTCAAAGGGAGCAATTTTCAAGTATTTACATGGATTCTATCGATCCAAACACCATAGTTTATAAAGCAACCAAGAAACAGCTATGAAAAAATACTGTTTAAAATATATGAAAATAGCTAAATTAATGTATTTAACATCTTAGGATGTATTAGTGATAAGATTTCTTTTCAAAACCAACAGAGGCTTCAACAGAATGCTGAAGCATTTGGACTTGGAGCACTGATTTCTCTGTCAAATCTGAGGAAATGCTTTGAAGTTTTACATGTGTTCAAACAGCATCTTCCATTCTTCGGATCCTAGTGGTGAGTAAGAAATACAGTATTTATTCTTTGGCAGCCTCACAGCACAGAATGTCACTGTGTTCTAGGCAGGATCTCCCTTGAAAAAGGCAGACTATAAACTCTTGTTTTGAAAATAGTATTAGGCATTTTAATCACAGAATTTTATTTCAATTTTCACTGAAACATTTGATAAATGCAGTAATCACATTGATATTTATCTAATTTTGACTTTTTTTTTTAACTTTAGCAAACAAAGGGTGCAGTCAGATGGCCACAGGAATTCCTGGAAAATAATTTTTAAGAAGTTGGTGCCTACTGAATGGGAAACTGTCACCCTCTTGGTGGAATAACGGATTCCTTTGAGATGAAAGCAACAACGCTGTACATCATCACACAGTGGACTAGCAGTGTTCATACAGACACATAGGTACTGTATTACAGGTGATGAAAAATCATGCTAGAGAACTGCTGCCTGCAACTTCATAAGCAGCTCTAACTTGATTTCGTCTAAATCAGTTTGTCCTTTAGGCATATTTTGTATCTCCTTCTTTCTTGTTTGTAGAGCTCCTAAATTAACTTCCAACTGTTATTTTTATGGCCACTGCTCTCCAAAACTCCTTCCTTTCTATATATATGTATATTTCAATTATATATGAACATACATACATATCAACATACAAATGGCAGCCTTCCCATTAGAACCCACTCCAACAGGAGGCTCCAGGCCTCCTCTGTCTCTCAAATCTAATTTCAAACACAAATGAAAAATTAGGCTCAGCTTGCCAAAGCCTGAATTATAGACATTTCACTGCTTTTATAATTCACAAACTGGTAATTCTTCAACGACTATTTTCTAATGTTCATGACTTTAAACTCGGCCTGCAGATTACAATAAAGTAAGAACTACAGAAGTGAACCAACTAAAGCTGAACAAATTATTTGCACAATTGCTCTGTATAATGAACTGAAGTATTTAATTTGTGCAGAGACAACTTCTTGAATCCAAGTTAAGAACTATGTAATGTTTCCAAACTGTCCCAGTGCTATCAAAATACTTTAAAAAGTGAATGAACTCATCACCACAATAATTTGAAAGAAGCAGCTATGGATTGATTGATCCAGGAAAAGATTGTATTTTTCATATTCAGTCTAACGACTGATTTCATTTTTTTTCACTATTAATAACCTTTCCTAATACTTATCAACATGTTTGCCTCTGGATTCATCTTGAAGCACCCTCCTTGGTTAAATATTGCACACAAGACATTTAAATATGATAACTAAATGCTGTTTGTCTACAGCAACATGAATCAAGCCAGTGGTATTAAATCACTGTGAAACCCTTTGCACAGATTTTGTATTTCAATGGGAGACTAAGTACTTCATATCATAATTTGATAGGTCTTTCAATAAAAAATAGAACAACTATCCTACAGATACTGTAACATTTTAAATTGTAGCTTCAGAAGAACCAGGTTGAAGATTGCTATGCAATTATTCAGAATATGTGATGCAACTGTCGAAAATAGTTTTATTTTCTGGTAGGAGACTTTGTTTTGCTATCAGTGTCAATGATTAAGTAGGCTTTTCATAAAGATTAAGTTTAACAGGACCCTTCACAGTTGATGCACTTTATTATGCAGAACTGTCTGGTCCTGACTGAGAGGATTATATACCCCTTTCCCAAGTGAATGATCAGTTAAGGTCTCAAAGAGAAAATCAGAGTCCTATTTCTCAGCTGACTGAACATTCTGCCAGTTGAAAACCAACACAAATATGAGAATGGTCAAAGAATGATTATTATTTTTTCTCAGCTGACAAGTTCTTTTCAGATGCCATCTAGGGAAATGAAAGAAGAGACTTGTGATGGAACATTAACTTCTGTAGCCCACTCAAACATGTGAATAATGAGATGAAAAGAAATTACAGATCATGACAGAGCAGCAGTGTGTGACTGATTTTCAACCAGCAAATTTCACAAAGAATACCAGTTGTGAGCTTAATGCCTTCTAACTGAGGTCAAGCATATCCTTCAGAAAAACATTCACTTAAATTTGAAGTAAGGGGTAAAGTCATGACATCTTGAGGTGCCAGCTTCTTCATTTTCCTTCATAATTTTTAAGTCTAAACTAAATCAGTACCTGGCCTTCAACTTGGTATCTTATTGCCAAGATGTGTAAAGATACCTCCAAGCTCAATACAGAAGATGATATACTTCCATAGTTTCAGAGCAATGTTACTAAACTTTGCAAGCCCCTGCCTTCTAGAGTCTTTTGTTTAAATTTTTGTGGGGTTTCCACAGCAGAGCAACTTTTTGCCTGGCTGAAAAGTTAGCAGTGCTCAGCAAGGAACATGTTACTGCAATATATTTTTAGAAGACAACATCAACGTCTTAAGAGTTTATTTCCACTCTTACTTATAAACAATATTTTCATATTGTTCACAACTAATATAGTAACATTAATGGTTAAAATCAGAAAAGGAGAAGGCAGGTAAGTTGATTTAATTGCTTACATATCAGAGAAGTAATATTTTATTGGTAAGAAAATTTACAAAGTTAAGCACTGGGACAAAATGAAAAATTGTATGGGTTGGAAAATTTTTAAGAATCCTTTTCAATCCTTTTAAATGATTACCTAGTAAAGTTTTTTTCTATCTTCTAATGAGAAGAGATTGGCTTGCTTTAGGCAGTTATTGTATAATACATGGTTTGGCAGGTGTTGTATAATACACAGATAACTGTGCCCCATATGATAGAAAATACTTTATGTTGAAAAGGAATTCTTTAGCCTGCACATATCAAACAACCAATTCTAGAAACAAGCAGGTTTAATATGAACATCACATAAGACTACACACACCAATTCACTTGTGGGAAAGATTTATGGTACAGCTTCCTATTCTAATTAATTAACATACTTTCAGTGCTGTCAGTGTGAAAACAACTCCAGACCAGAAGACTATTCAAAATAAGAAATAGAAAGTAACAGTCTGTGTTAGTAAAGTTGAAAGGAGTGTATTTAGTAAAAGTTTAAACATTCAGATCACAGAATAATCAAGGTTGGAAAAGATCTTCCAAGACCAGCCAGCTCAGCCATCCTCTAAGCAGCTCAATCACTCCTAAACCACATCCCAAGTGCGACGTCCCGATGCCTCTTCAACACTTCCAGAGATAATGAATCCACCACCTTTCTGGGCAACTTATTCCAATGCCTTTTTCACTGAAAAAAAGCTTAATATTTTATCTAAACCTCACCTGACATAACTTAAGGTCCTTTCCTGTCATCCTTTCCCTTGAGACATGTCAGAAGAGATTGACCTCCCCTTGGTTACAACCTCCTTTCAGATGGCTGTAGACTTGGTAAGGTCACCCTAGCCTCCTTTTCTCCAGGTTAAACACCCCCAGCTCCTTAGCTGCTCCTCATCAGACTTGTACTCCAGACCCTTCCCCAGCTTTGTTCCCCTTCTCTGGTCACTCCAGCACCTCAGTGTCTTTCTTGCAGTGAAAGGCTCAGAGCTGGACACAGCACTGAAGGTATGGCCTCACCAGTGCCAAGTACAGGGGGACAGTCACTGCCTTGGTCCTGCTGGCCACACTATTGCTGATCCAGGCCAGGATGCCATTGGCCTCTTGGCCACCTGGGCACACACTGGTTGATATCCAGCTGCCTGCCAACCAGCACCCCAAGTCCTTTTCTGCTGAGCACCTCCCAAGTTGCTCCTCCCCCAGCCCATAGCACTGCCTGGAGGTGCTGTGACCCCAGTGCAGGACCTGGCCCTTTGCTTTATTGAACCTCATGCTGCTGTCTTCAGCCCACTGATCAAACTGCCAAAATCTATTTGTAAGGACATCAAATGTAGAGAGACCAAATAATCAAATGTTGAACACAAGTCTTTTTTTTAAGTATTGCCTACCTAAAGCTGGCTTGAAGCCAACAGAACAGGTGGGAGCTCAACACCTTTAGAATCCAAACTACTTTCAAAAAGTGTCACAGCATTTGGAATCAGCAGCCTTACTCATGCTAAAGCATCTGGGTTCTCAGTAGTCACAAACACATATATTTGAGAGATTTGTTCTTTAGAAGTTTAAACTCGTGGTACCAATTTAGTGTCTTTTCACAAACACATCAGACATTTGGATCTTACCAATGAAGTTTATGAACTTTACAGCTTGGATTACCATGACATACATTAAGCAAACAACTATTCCCCATGAAAATCATAATTTATAGTAACTATTGTTGATAAAATTTCCAAATACAAAGTCTCGTTTACCTGCCATCTCTTTCTGCTGTCCCACCCTCTGTTACTGTTTTGACAAATATTCCCAGTTTTTCAAGGCCTGCATCAGCTCCAACTCCCATTCCAATAATGCTTATGCCAAGTCCATCTTCATCTGTGAAAAAGGCAAGAGAAGGCAGAAACCTCTTACATTTATCTGTACAGTTATTTAGTAGGTAAACATTCATGCTTTGGCTCCTCTTGGCTTTCTGTGTCAGTAACACTAGTATTATTTTGCTTCCTTTTAAAAGCAAAAATTAACTACCATTTTAATTACACACAGAAAGTATGATATGCAGCCTTACGAGAAGCTTAGAACAGCAGACAAGATTTTTACTCTTCCAGTGAAGAATGAACACATCACATCAAACACTGTGTAAAATCATGTTAACGGTGTGTCACAAAACAATTCTCTTAAGATGGTAAAATCTGCCTGTCTCTGAGCTGCTTGTTTAATTCCTCTCTGAACAATTCCTGAAATCCAAAAAAGCCAGGGTGACTACAACAAATTCATGGAAATTCAAGATAGGCTCTATAGGCATGTGTACACTTCCTCAGACTTGTAGGTCAGTGTCGCAGGAAGTGGAAATAGCACACAGACATGATACCTTTTTCTAGTTCAACTGGGAAGAGCTCCAGCTTTTCCACACGCTTCTCAAGTTCATACTCTGCTGATGCAGCCACTGGGTCAACTTCATCATTTCTCCTGTCATAGTCTTCATTAGAGTATGTATTGAAAACCTGTGGAAATAGATCAAAAATCATTCAGCTACCCACTCCAAAAAGACTTCCAAATTGTTAAATAAGCTACTACTTTTCTCCTGTGATATTGCAAAGTTTGAAAAGACTTTTAGAAGACAATTTATCCTGCTCATTCAAGCTTCAGGTTTTTAAATTTATGCTTTTTTATTCAAGGAAGCACAAATACAGTTGCAAAAGTCAACTGAGTGTAAGTTTCTATTGTTTTTGATTATAAATTCAAAAGGTGATCTTTAATGTCTACATTTGTCTATGCTTATAAATAATTAAAATACTTAACTCATTAAAATGCACTATTAATAAACATTAACAGAATCAAATACATTGAAATTATAATATGTATAGTGTTTCTGTATTCTTCTTTAGGCGTTATGGCATTCCAGTACACATTCATCTGAACAAAGCTCAACCTGAAGATTACTAATCTACATTTATATCACCTATGGATATCACAGAGACTATGTTCCATATTATGTATTAACTTTTTTAGAACAGCAATATACACAGGCATGGGTACTTTTTAAAACTAACCAGGTTTACAGGTTTATTTCATCTCTAAAGCAGTAATTTAGCAGTGACTGCATTAACCTGATTATATTAGTTATGCTACTTACTATCATACTTTCAACATGGCCTCTAATCTGTGATTATTCAGACCTTCAGAAACATTAGTAAGGAAGAGAATATTTTTGTATTTTAGACATCAGAGCTTGCCAGCCAAATTCATTTAACTGTCTGCACTTGGCAGTAAGGAAAGAATATGTATTACTAGTGGTAATAATTTTACTGAGCTTCAGTCCCACGGATGTATCATATTCATCATTTCAAATAAAGTAAAACAACTTTCCACATTTTCTCTTCCTCTTTTACAGACAACCTACAGAAGACATCATTGCGTATCCAGGTTTTCCTTTATCACTGTTCCTCTTACAATATAAAACACTGCACCCTGCTACATAGCTACACAAATATTTCAAAATTCTCCAGAAGCCTGCCCTTTTCAACCCTGCTCGGAGGCTCTGTCTCAATGTCCCTGGATGGAGCACAAATGCCAGCTGGCTGCCCAGTGCAGTGACAGGAGCTAAGTCATTGCCACTTGAGGCTTCACCTGCCTGAAAAGTTGTTAGTACAGATTAATTTCCTTTAAATAGTAAATGTATTGAAGTTGAAAATCAAAAATACTTTTAAATACTATTGTAGTGCTATTAACTATGTTATGGCTACCACAAAGCTACCAAAAGCCCTCTCAGTTTTACATAAAGTAGTGACTGACACAGAAAAGACAAGAGTCACTCAATGGGAATCCTAACTCTTGTATTTCAATGTGAAAAACTTAATTTCCTCTTCCAAGAAGACTGAGATGATAAACATCTTACAAGAATTCACAAACATATCTCAAATTGATTTTTAGTCATGATGCAAGAAAAATGCTGCTTTAATTAAATTATGCTCCCTAGAAAGCCTTCATAAATACATGCAAAGCCTAAGTAAAACAAGACGCATACTTAATGCTGTCCAGGGCTGCTTAACTTTTTATGCTGCTTTAGTGTGTCTAAGACAGGGGAAAAGACACTGTTGCAGAAACAAGTAATTGGGAAAGACACAATTCAAGGCCACTATTTCTAGCCTGAATACAGAACAGACAGAACAGCTGAAGAGCCCACTCAACAGCAGCCAAAAATTGTTACAACCTCCCTGGCCGCTCCCCTTCCCTGTGATTTGGTATCAAAGCCAGCAATTTTTACCCACTAAGGGTTCCATGTTCAAGCTCAACCTCATTCATGCTGTCATCAACTAAAATAAGGATCAATCAATAGAGTAAGACCCAACAAAAACATTACTGAGCTAAGGTTTGACCATAAGCCTTTAGTTTGAAATGAAGCAGATATGCAAGCAAGAACAGGTTAAAAACACCAGCAGTCTATTTAGCTTGAATCATCTCATTTATTAACATGATGAGAGAGGCCCATGTCTCAAATGTGAAGGGAGATGAATGGCATCAAGGTAAAGGGAGATACTGCTTGCTGGAGACAAGGAAATGCTGAGAGAGAGGTATAGGGGGAAATTATGTCACAAGCCGAGTATATTTTTTTCTGGATTTCTTCTCATCATGTTAACTGGCACCACTCTTTTCCTTGTTTTCAATGACTGCCATGAGAACATTGTGGAAGCAGTTTTAGATTTGTTGCAAAATGACTGGATATGCTTCAGGATAGTTGTTTTTTTTTTTTTTTAAAGCATCAAATCATATAGTGAATTTGGGTTTGGGATGATCTTTCTTGAATCAGATTATACAGAAGAGACGGCTTCCTGGATTGTGCTCACTGTTTTGGAGTATTTTGACTTTCCCAATAAAAGGAAACTAAATATACTGTTGGTGATGAAAAGTTATCATTATGTCTCCAAATACATCACCCCACTCTTATCTAGTACCTCACCTAAGCATTCACTCTGAGACTGTAGATCACTGATGGCACAAAGCTCTGTGTTTCCTGCCTGGCATTAACTCACTGTCTTTTGTACACTGGTCATATAACTTTGTTCACTGCCTTCAACAAAGGCAGTTGTCTCCCCCTAACTAGGGGAAAATGGGTATTTTTGTATGTAATTTATCTCATTTTGGGCAGTCACATTTCATGGTTGACTGATTCTATTAAATGAATCTCTGGGTGTTAAACTGAAGAAAAGAAAATTTGGAAATCTTCTTTCTTCGTGAAACATTCTATCCACCAAAGTCATGAACTGCTTGCTCAGTACAGTCATGAGAGCTGTCACTCAAGATTTTACTGCACTAAAAATAAGATAAACATTTATAACTTCTTCCTCAAAGTATGGTTAACTTGATTTAAGTAGAACTATTTCACCACGTCTGTCGCTGTTGCTTCCCAGAGTGTGCGTGGGATTTCAGATTCATGGGAATTCTCTCATTCCCTGTCATTTGACAGATTTGGTTTTACTGCCACTCTGGCCAAGTACCCAGTCCAATAAAGTCACAGTCATAGAATAGGCTGAGCTGGAAGGGACCCACAAGGATCATAGAGTCCAACTCTGGGCCCTGTACAGGACCATCCCCAAGAGTCACATCATAAGCCATTACTTACAAAGCAAGATCTTTTTCATGAAAATCCATTATAGTATCTTAATCTCTGATTTTACCACTAAAAGTATTTATAAAAAGGTTTTCATAGAATTTACTTGTGACATTTTCTAGGATTTACAACAGCACTTGTGGAAATCAAAAGCTAACAGTGGTGACATGTTGAAACAAGCCCTGAAGAACTTCTGTTAACAGAACATACTTCTGCATTCTCTAAACTGACAGAAAAAGGGGTCATCAATGATTCGTCCAGCACCAATATAGTAACAAACTGTAATATCAGAGAAGCAGGTATAATTGTTAGGCACCCTGGGTGGCATCCCCAGGGAAATCACACATACAGATCATTTGCTTCTCTTTGGTAGAGCACAAGCTAGAGAAGACATGTCACTAACTATAAAAATACAGTGCTGACTAATTCAGAAAAAAACCCTACATTTTTGTTTTAGTACTTCATCTTTAGAAGTAAGATCAGAAGGGTGAAAATGGATTATTCTTGAAAAAATGAAAAACTGCCTAAGTTTGGGATATTTTCCCATAGCTCTTAACTACCAATAATTTACAGAATTCAGCTAACAGTAAGCAGCAGGTAGTGAAAAGGGTTTGTTTTTTATTTTTTAAGCCAAGTCAGAATGGAGATAACTTTAAAGAATTACATGGCCTATCCCTCCCCATGAGCTAACCAGCTTTGTGCTACATAAACCACAATATTAGTGTTGCATACCATAAACTCTGCAACATGAAAACTGTCGTATCTGATGTAAGGCTGAGAGAATTGGGGTTGTTTAGCCTGGAAAAGAGAAGGCTTAGGGGTGACATAACTGTGGCCTCCAGCACCTGAAGGGAACCTACAAAAAAGATGGCGAGAGACTATCTACAAGAGCATGTACTGACAGGACAGGGGTGGATACATTCAATCTGCAAGGGAGTAGATTTAGATTATCTGTAATGAAGCACTGAGGATAACCTCTCTGGTTCTGCTGAAGAAGCTAAATGAGGAAAAAAAAATCACAATTTTACCATTACCTTCTGCTTTAAAATCTCTCTCCAGCACAACTTCAGGGAGGAGAGGAAGCTCTGGTAATGTCTGAAATTGGTGACTTTTTTTTTTTCAAGTTTTTTGACTGCAAAGTGGTTGCTTTGTCACAAAGGCAGTGAGTCAGTGAGGAGGCTTCCTCCAGCTTTCCTGGCTTCATGCTCCCCTAAAGCCTGTGTGGGCATCAGCCATCACTAACGCTTCGGCAAGGAAGGATCCAAGGGACAAATCTTCCCAAGAAGCAATTGTAGGAACAAGACACATATGAGAATTAGACATCAGCAATATTGAAAGAAACTGCATGTCTAACATCAAATCCGTGCCTGAGGTTTCCCTCAGAAAGCTCTGCAGGAGAAAGATCGGTTTTAAGTGTCCGGAAACTTGGGCAAAAAGACCTGCACAGCAGATCTATGTTTCTAAAATCCTAATATCTGATAGCTTTCTCTATTCCAGAGACCTCTTCAGACATATGCCAAGCCAGAAGCAGCAAAGACAAACTGACACAGACAAACTGTTCAATTTGTTGAGGCAAACTGGAAGGAAAATTATCTAGTCTTCTACCTGTTGGAACATCATGAAGACCATTTGTAGTAGAAAACCACAGTGTCACTGTCCTGCAGCAGTCCCAACACATCTCAGGTTGGATCCATACACCTTTGTGCATTATAGCATGTCCTCCTAAACCCAGATGGTGCCACAGTGGCATTTCCTGGTGGGACACAAGAATTAAAATGCATGGGCTAACCACACGCATTCATTAGTCCTGCAACATGAGGGTGCATTTGCTTCATGATGTAAGTAGCTACAGAACCAGCCAGACTCCTCTGTCAGGTTTCTTTCACCAAAACTAGTATCCTGAATTCTATACACTGCAGTTTTGGGCCAAAACACAGAACCAAAATTGCCTAGGCGGTACTGCACATGGATCATTTCCTCTGCTCCTGCTACTTGGCTCACTTTCTGGGCAATTTTTTTTAAAATATTTGTTTCCATTAAGTAGTTTCCTAGAATCAGTGAAAATCAGTGTTTGTATCCACTTATTATTTATTCAGTATCTACTTGTTTATTGCTGATGTACTAGTTTTATTACAATTTACATTGCTACTTAGTCTACATAGCAGAAAATTACAAAATCACTGTAGCTGTAAATGAGATGTGTGCCCCATGTAAAAACTTCATGCTGTTACTCTTAGTTAAAACAGGTCAGAGTAATTAGCAAGTAAAACTAAGCCATGCTACTAAAGCGTTAAAGCTCAGCTCACATGGAACTTGTACCACTATTAGGGCTGCTGTGTGTTTGTTTTAGTAAGTGAGTAAAAAAGCAAGGCGTACTGAAACGTGGAGTTGAAAAAGATACACAGACTTATCTGAATATTCCTGCTTTTTTTACTTTTTAATCCACTGACGAGTTACAATTCCACTAGAATTTTCTTTTGCATATTATTTTACAGCATTAATACAAATGGGAAATTACAATACTGTCCTGTTTTATTATATTAATGGTACAGGCTAAACAATTTTCACTAAATTCTCTTTGATGAGTTTTGCAGACCTGGGTGGGTCTAAATCTTCTCTGATAGTGGGTTTGCTTTTCTAATGCAGCAGCTTGGATGCAACAGTGTAATGGGAGGTATAAATGACTAGTGAGGTGGCTTGGTGGCTTCCCTGAGTCTTACTGATCATATAAGAAACCCAAGGAGACTTTTTAAGTGTTGTGTACTTCACAGGTACACTTCATATGTAATTCATCCCTTGCCTGATCTTGCCTTTTTTTCTACTCTACTTTACACTACTGTAACTTACCAACAAGAATGTACTTTGCAAATGCTGCTGTCTATTTTTGGTCAATTATTGACTATTTAGATAGAATAAAAATCATGAACAAAAAAAGCTTTGTGCTTTTCACTACAGTAGTTTGACAATTGCAGTGAAAAGAGCACATACACAATCCTGCATTCCCAATAAGTTCAGGGTTCCTCCAAAGGTCCCTCCTGCCAGACCTGCAGAGATCCTAGAGAGATCAGATATGTGGGTACAGCAATTTAACACCTTAGTATTTACAGCAGTGTGGTACTCACCTACAAACCTGAATCCCTTCAGCTGACTTTTCCTGCTTCAGGGAAAAGTAAAAACATTTGCCTACACCCTCAGAGCGTCTCCATGCAGGAGAACAAATAAGCAGTTGCAATGAGAGCAATCCAATAGCCATGCTATACGAAAGAAAGAAAGAAAGAAAGAAAGAAAGAAAGAAAGAAAGAAAGAAAGAAAGAAAGAAAGAAAGAAAGAAAGAAAGAAAGAAAGAAAGAAAGAAAGAAAGAGAAAGAAAAAGAAAGAAAGAAAGAAAGAAAGAAAGAGAGAGAGAGAGAGAGAGAGAAAGAAAGAAAGAAAGAAAGAAAGAAAGAAAGAAAGAAAGAAAGAAAGAGTATTTAAGAAGAACATGAATTTCCAATATGACAGCAGATGCATTTATCACTCTTTTGGCAGTTCCCTGTATTGCCAAGGTAACAAACTAGTACGCTCAAGAATTCATTGTACCTTTGAACATTGAAATAAGCACACAAAGGAGAATGTTTGAAGTGAGCAGAGTTTGACAAATTAATTAAAATACAGTAGAGGCTCAAATCTGGACTCTGGTGTCCAAACTACTTTAAACAGATAGGAGAGCATGAAGCAAAGTTCCAGTTTCTGTCCCTAGACATTTATTCCTGAATCTGCTGCAGTATTTCTTCCAGATCCCTGCACTGCTGCCAATCTACATCCTAACTGATGGTGCTATTTTTCTTCTGGCTCTAAGTGTGACACATGAGGCAGCCAAGAGTAAATGCTGCTTTTGGTACCAATTAGAACAGACTGCCATACAGTAGCAAAGTCACCATGAATCAACAAATCAGTGTTTCTTCTCCCACCAATCTCACTCTCCCTCAGACTACAAGTCAAGAGGTCTAAATGCAGAGTAAAAATGCCACAAACATTCTCAGAGGCAAGCACTTGAAGCAAAATATTGACTATGCATAAAACATTCTATTTTAAATAAATCTCAGCAGGGATAAATTGTGTAATCTGCATATTCACTAAAAATTACTCCACAAAAAAAAATTTCGTAAGCAATTCCTTTTATTTCCTTACAGATGCTACATACGTTAAGAAAATAATTCAAAGGAAAACAAGGACACAAAAAAGTAATCACAGGCATTAATTCAGAACACTTGCTGTGTAAACTGTAAAGAGATAATGCATCCAACCTGTGTTTTATTGTGAAATTATACTATTTTATAAATGGAACAAAAATTAATACAATTCTCATATATATTTATATATTGAAAAATCTTTTGAATGTGGTATAAATATATCTATCTCTTCACTTCAAGCAGAGAAGAAAGCAGAGATGGAAGAAAAGAGCTAGATGGAAAGAGTCTGCCTTGGTGTTTGATTTTTCTCAATATTACATCATCAATACAAATCCTACTGGATTTTTTAAGGTTGCAAAATTGCAACTTCCCCAAAGGTTTTCTATGACTTATACTTATAAAATAGTATAATTTCACATACTTTGTCTAATTCCTAGGAGCTGTGGCATTTGGTACTAATTGCCCACCCAGACATAGCAAGGGCTGCATGGGCAAGAGAAGCATCTCCAGGGACAGAAACCAGATGACTTTACAGCCTCACCTCAGACCAAGGGATAAAAAGCTAATGTACTTCCATACCAGGCCATAGCAGTAGCCCTTATGAATCTCTAAAGTTGTCCCACCATTGCTTTTCACGATAACTAAGTTCATATAAAATTCTCAAGAGAGGCTTGGATTTATTTATTTTTTTAATGGGAAGTTCTTAATGAATTCTTTAACTGAGATGAGATTACTAAACATATTGCCTACAGTCTTAAGATGAGTGGGAGAAATTCTGTTTTATTCTGCTAAGAAAAACTCTGGAGATGTAATAAACTCTTCTTTAAACATATATTATTAATTATATAAGTACATGGCTCATGAGTTAAAGAATAGCTAAGTATGACATTCAGTATTAGACAGCCCTTCAAACAGTCTTCTGTACAGGGTAAACATTTCCACAATTACTTCTACAGTAACAAAAACACTTATGATTCTCTGGAATCTAAAGCCTTTAGTAGCCTATTGCTACATTCACATGAACATCACCATGCAGTGATGTAAAAGAGACCCATTAGTGGGGTGTTGCATTAATTCAGTAGGAGTGTTGCAGCCCTGCAGCCTGTTAATGCCATTGCTTGTGTATAAAAATGGACAAACAGGCAGAGTGTAAGAGGATTAACAGAAAAGCTTCTGTAATACAGCAAAAGGTTTGCTGTGTTTTGTAAACATCTTTCAAATGGAAAGTGCAATGCCATGTTCTCAGTGCCAGACCACCACTCAATTACTTTATATTGTAGACTTACCAATTCTTTAATTGTACCTGCAGGCAGAATTCATTTTGGCTGACTGCATTTCTGCTAATGATAGTTTCACATTCACACTGTTTAGTACAATGAATTGCATCCTAGTAAGATGTAAAACTGCCCAGAGTAAGCAAAAGAATGTTTATCCATTAAGCATTCATACCAAGTGTATTACATTACAGTTAATCACACCAATGCTTCAAAAATGAGACAGTCTGTATTTCCAGAGGAATTTAGCCTTCCTAATGCCTCCTAATATGGCAGATGGGGTAACAGACTCTAACACAAGCCAAGAACAGGCGTTCCCAGGTCTGACAGCATGACTGGTTCTAACACACCAGCTCTAAGTGCAATTTAAAATATGGTATTAATGCAGCAAGAAACAAGGCTACAAAGGTGCACGCAAAGAATATCCAAACGAATAGACAAAGAGAATGATGGATCATGGGGATAAGCCGGCATTAATGAATAATGCTAGCTTGGGATGAGACTACAGTAATAATGCCACAAAGTGGGGATTCAAGATAAACACTTTTAAAGTGACTCAATTCAACATTATTTTTGGACATTTTTCAACTTCAACATTTGCTATGACATCAGGCACAAAGATATTGCCCCCTTGAAAACAATAGCAAAATTAACTTTATCAACCCCAAGGGAAGTCTCTATTACAGCTGGTTTTCACTCTACCCTGTGTACAGTGGAAAAATTACATGAACAGATAAACTACAATGAGTTTTGCTCACTTGAAGATTTTACACAATTCTACTCCTCGTGCCCAAATTTATCACATAAATTCAAGTTTATTACAGACATTTTCTACACACAAATCTGTGATGGATTTGACAATTTGGAGAACCGAATTCAAAGTGTAGCACCCAGTGCTGTGGGAAATTGGGAGGATGTATTTATATATGTGCATTTTGGGATTGGAGTTTTTTTAGAAGTTTTGGTCTATGTTTTCCCCGCAGGAACACCTTGCTTTACTGTTCTGGGGTTGACCAAACATCTCTCTGTGCATGCCCTTAATAGCCCCTTCAAGCTGCATTCGGGCAGAGTGGCAGGTAGGGCACCATGTCCTTAGACCTGTGTTACTGGATACAGAGACAGACACAGCATTAAATGTGAGCTCCTGCCACATGCCAGCAGTGGAGATGGCTGTGGAAGCTGGCAAACTCACAGACCTCTAGAACTGGCTTGATCCCCCCGAGCTTTCTGTTTTCCAGGTGCAACTTCTTGACCTGCTTCAGACAGAAACGTGAAGCTCAAACATTTCACCTTTGTGAGGAAAACTAAAATATGGGGCATAGCCTTCTGTCCAGATTTGCTCAAGCACAAGAGGGAAAGTGCTGTTTATCCTGTGAAGGGCACAGAGCTATAAAATCTACAGAAGAACCTCTCTATATGTTGTGCCAATGCAGGGAAGAGAGCAGGGACATCTCTGAGTTCGGTTACTCCAGCAGCTGAAGTGTGCAGCACACAGCTGGTATCACTGCCACTCACAGTAACTGTATTTTGGATACAAACAGCTGCACATTTCTTTTAAAACAGACACCATTTAGCAGAAGCTGGACATACTCCAGATAGCAGATTAAAATGGGTGTAATCTGTGTATGACAGACTATAAAGCCAATACAGTAAGCCTTTCAGTTATCTTAGCATGATTCTAATGGGTACCCCATTATAGTATAATGAATGAAGAGAACATACCCAATATCTCTATAAAATACTGACATTTAAATATTATTCAGCTAGTGCTCATCATCTAAGGAAACTGGCAAGGCTGTGACTCTTGCCTAAAACAAGAGCTGTGAATGAACAACCAGAGAAAGACAGAAAAATAATCTTACAGAACTTTGCTGGAATATATTTACACATGCAATCTTAACTATTTTATGAATCGCTCTGTAAAAAAATTATGAACATACCCAAGCTTTTTAGAAGCCCATCTTTTAAAACAGTATTTTATAAGTATGTTTGAAGAATATCCGTCAATACTGAAAGGCTTCTTTTCTTGGGTATGACTATTGCTCTTAATCAACTCTCTGTAGATCAAACTTAAGGAAAAACAGAAAACAATTCAAATAAGCCCTTGGAAATCCTTCTTTTATGTTACTAAAAAAAGGCTAGTACTGTCAAAAAAAACCAGAAATGATAATGCTAACATTCACTGGAAAACTGCTGGACAGACAATTAATACAAAGTATATGTAACTCCTGGCTGCTTTTTGCACCTAAAAAAGCCCAGTGATGAATAAAACCACTGTCTTGGGTGAGTGAGTTAGATATAAGTGCTGTGGGAAAATAAACATAAGCGAGAACATCAAAACAGCCAAGCTGGTAAAACTTCAATCTTGCAAACTTTAATTTTAACCTTACTGTTACTGATTAAACACTCAAAGGTTCTAAAACCAAATCTTAACATAAGAGCACCTTTCCCTTGCAAATAAAATAATTGGAAAATAACATAAAATGACAAAAAGCCTTTTCTATAGCACTTGGTAAACTAAATAAGCACAAACACAGTATTGTCTATAATCAGATAAAGTTCTAACTTTCAATTCCCTGCACTAAAGTGTTCAAAAGGATGCCATCAACCATTTTAGTCTTGACGACAAGAAATGTTTTCACAGATTTTTCAAGAGTAAAACCAATAAAAGTGCATGCTAGAAGATAAAGAATTATCCAAACATGTTCATTGCTCATGACCAATTGCACCAGCCCCAGACATAAGGCAGCTGCATGAAGGCATTCTTGCAGCTTGTGCACAGGAGTCCATCCACTCTCAGGTGTGAAAGCTGAGCCTAAGAGCCACACATGGGCCATGCAGGCAACCCTCCTGAGCCAGGACCAAGTAACATAACATGTTGGCAGGATTATACAAATACAAAATGGATTCCCTCCACTTTTTCTTTCTGAAGAAAAAGGAAAGTCTTGCCTCTTAAGAATTCAAAAATGTCTACAAGTATGAGCACCACTCCAACTGCAAGAAGAACAGATTACCAGAAAAAAGGAGAACAGTGCAGAAAATACTGGAGGAGAAAAAAGGCAGTCAAGCTTTAAATTGCAACGGCAACTCTGGACAATAGAGAGCTTTTAACATTTTACTTAACTTCACAAATGACAATTTAATCCTAATGTCTAAATAGTTTTGGTAGCGTCCAGAACATCAGAACATCAACAGTAGGTGACTGTCACAGAAAGGAATGCAGAGAACTAGTAATCTTATGACAGTTAACTGAAAACTGTCTGACAGTTCTTTGAATTAAAAGCAACTTGAAAATATCATGCATGTTATTGTCTATATACTCCTAAAGCTACAAGACATTGCTTCAACTCAAGTTTTAAAAACTGGTTTATCTGATCAGGCAGGCCTCAAAAAAATAGTATTAAATGAATCCTACTTTACCTACCTTTAGGCTAAAAGCCTGACTTGCCAGAAAGGGTCACTGTCAAAATGTCCCTTAAATTCAAGCTTTTAAATAGTGAACATACTCCATCTTCCATGCCCTAAGCTTAATTTTATTTCTGATAAATGTCATACTGTAACTCAATAAAAAAGGCACAATAAAAATACCAACAGTAATTGTTGTGTCTTAATGTTATGACTTCTAACTAAGAAGAGACAAATTTATGGAAAACCCATCATGCCTCTGTTTAGGAAAGAACTTCTATTTTATTATCTTTATTATTTTATTTGAGCTTTTTCTGGGGTAGGTGCTTGAAAACCAGATGGATAAAATGGTTCCCTGACATGTACACAAAATGCATTTTAGATACAAGAGTGGCTCTTCATACGCAAGCTTTTTCTTTGTTCTACCAAAACTTTAATTGTCTTACAGCTTATACTGATTTCTGCTAAAACAGGCAAGGATAAAAGTCCTCCTACTGAGTAGTAAGAACAATGCAATGTTGTTGTTTGCCTCTCAAAAATGCTTAATTAACTGGGGACTTATTTAAGGAATAAGGGACCAGAAATCAGTCAGCAAGAGACTACTGCTACATGATAACCATCTAGATGAAAATCCCTCTGCATGCAATGCAAAATAATTAAATCCACATTAACCCTCCCTTATGAAAGGTACCTCAAACTGCTATTCTCCTCCTACCATAAGAGCTTTCCATTGACAGCTACCAGGAAGTCAATCTTCTGTCTATCAGCTCCAAGGCTCGTTGCTAATGTGTAAGAACCTTAATTCAGGCCACCAGAGCAATGACAATATCCCACCTCCTCTGTGGTTTCAGACATGAACCTTGTGAGCTTCACTAAATGCCAATGATCCCACCATACAAAACCAAGAGGTCAAGTTTTGTTTGAGAGGGCTTTTTTTACTAAACCAATGTGATTCACATAATACACCCAGGACAGTCCCTGTGCCGGGCTCTCAAACACTAGAAACAATGTGGAAGACTGGAAAAAGCCCTTCTCAAATAATGGCTATGAAAAGCACAACAAGATAATAGGTAGCAAAAGCAACCAGCAGATTTGCAATAAACTACTCTCTTCACTACTTTTTAATCCATTACTAATAATATGATAAAAATACATTCCCCACTACTTGAAATCCAAGGCGCTATGTGCTATCTTACCCAGATATTCACGGGTTACGCACATATCCTTACCCAGATATTCACTGGTTTCACAGGGTGCAAGAAACAGCAATGATTTAACTAAGGCACAGAACATACAAAGCCAAAGGACACTCCTCTACTCACCTGAAGACCCACAGCACTCATTCCTAATGGAAAGAGCTGGCAGATCATGAGCAGGGGGAGGAAAACAATGCTCCCCAGAAAACTGGTAGCAGCTGCCCATCCTTCCTGGAAGTTATGTTAAGTCCTCAAAATTCATATTTCAGTCAAATTTTAAGCCAAATTTGAGAAATTAGGATAACAGGAAGTTGAAAACAGAGCAAACTTTGTATTTTCACCCCTGAATTCTGCTATAGGCAGTAAACGCCAACAGTAGATAATCACCAGTTCTACAAAACTTCAGCAGTAAAATGACACAGTTATAAATTTGTGCCAGATCATTATGACCTAATAACTATTAGAATAGTAACTATAATACATGTTATTAGTGTGTCTTACTGCTGAGGCTCAGCCTTTCCTCCTTTTCAAAGAAATGGATCTCAAATCTAACCTTGTTGCTAGACTTCAGATGTATCTGGATTTAATGTCCAATATCTTTCCCTTTTGGAAAGAAACATTCCATCATCCCACAAAGAACACAATGGGCTCAGTGTCCCTTGTGCTACACAGAAAGTTAACCAGGCAGGCAGGCTGGTGGACATGCATACCAAGAACCTCCATTCCCCTGCAAGTCCATGACTGGAAGTACTGAAATAGGTAAAATGGTATCAAAAACACTTTAAAATAATATAGTAATATAATATACACATATATGAATTCTAATTAATATATGTTCAGCTTTAATAAAAGAAAATTTGAAGTGTCAGACAGCTCTGTTATGTAAGTTTTGGTGTGAACTAAGTCTAAAAAGTTCTTTCAAATAAAGACAACTGATGGAAAATCAGCTACAAAGATAAGGGATTTTGCAGGCCACTGAGACACACAGAGATTCTTGGTTTGACAGTACTCACCAACTATGTTCCAGCATAACCTAAACTACTTCTTAAACTATATGCAAATACACACAAATCACATAATACCCCATTTTGGTCTATGAGACCTTGCAAACATAAAAGGCTGTGCAAAGGGAACTGTTCCTCCAAATCCCTTCAAAGAACTGTAGGAAGCTGGAAGATGCAAAGTGTAGGCGATATGCCTATGAAGAATACACCACTGGAAGTACAGGACAAAAGAATGAATGACGAGAAATAAAGTCCAAATTTAAAAAGCAACTTTAAAAGCAAATTGTCAGTGGTGTATACTAAATTTAAAAATTACAGTTATTTGGAATCAATAAGCTTTTGCTGAGAGGAAGTCAAACTCTGGAAGATATTTGAGAGCTCCAGGCTTAGCTGAAGGGGCCAGAATCTTCTCCAGAGGATGTCACCAGCACCCTGATTGGTATGGAAATGAACAAAAAGGTTAGTAGGAATGGGTAAAACAGGCAAGAATTCATAGATCTGATACCTCCTTTTGTTGCCTTTTTGCTGCTTCTTGATTCATGTTGCTTACCCAGCAAGAAGTATAAAAAAAGACTATCTAAATGAACAAGACTATTCATTAACCAACCTAGAAAGATCTTTTAAGGAAACAAATTGAATGAGAAGAAATAATAGATCAGGGAGATGTGATACTACCAAGCAATTGTTTTAAAAAATCCTGTTCCTAAAATCCTAAAATAAAAAAAAAAAAAAGCCCATATGGATTTTCTACCCATACAATTCCAGGCCTAGTTCATCTTTGTCCATAAAAATTATAATGAGAATCAGGTATTTGACAGAACATCACTGAATCAATGCTATTTACAGCCCTTGGGGTTCTCAACAGCTGAGTAAAATGCAGAAACTAGTCCAGATGTAGCAATGAGAGTGTAAGGAGCCATTCAAACTATCACTTTTTCTTCATCTAAATTATGCTACTACGGCTGTACTCATGCAGGAACACTGAAACAAGCTCAATCCTCTGAAAACCCATTAACATCAAGGCAAGTTTAAGGACACTCAGAGCTGCTTCCCAAACATACCACAGAGACTTCCACAATTCATTTCAACATCATCAGTATCAGGACAATATTCAGAGGCCGAAAATTCCTGCTAAACTAGCAGATTTTTTCTTATTCTGCAACCACAAGTAAACACTGAATTGGAAAATTCTGAGGTTCTTCCAAAGGTTCATCACCAGCACCAAAACTACCCCAAAGGTTTCCAGATAAGGCATAGCTGTACCTCCTTCCATGGAATGTGTCTTCTGAAGTATAATTGAGCTTTGCTGGCTCATGATTTTCCAATTAATATATGAACTACAAAAAGAAGGCAGTGATGCTCAGGGAAGGAAAAATGTTGGTACACAAACAGCACCGGTACAAAGATCTCAACAAACTCCTTTTTGCTGTTTTGCCGTATTACCCAAGCATGCAAAGGGACCATGAAAAAATACTCCTGAAATTATCAGTGACTGCTAATTGAGAATTATTTTCAGTATTTTTAACACAGAGATAAATTAAACAAGGCTATGCCACTGCTCATTCTCTTCATCAATAAACAACAGGAAAAAGTCAGCCCTTTATAAAGAACCAAGTGATTTCCTCATTTACAGTCTGACAAAAGAATATACTCTCACCTCTTCTATTTTTCTTTTTTAAACTTTTCTCTCTTAGTACAAAGTTAATATTCATTGATGCAATTTAGAACAGATGCTATTTCTGTTCTTCAGTTATGCAGATAATCTCTTAATTAAATAGCTGCATACAGTATTCAGAGAATTTAATTTATATTTTAATCACACACTCCTTCCCTTTGTTATTTTGCTCTTACTCTGGCAAGTGGATTTACTGCACACAGCTGTAAAAAACCCTGCATGACTAAATTCCATAATGCAGACTTTTGAAAGCAACCAAAGAGTAACTTAAATATAAACAGTTCTGAGTCTTAAAACCAACAAAATGCAAGTTTTACAAGGTCATAATTTAAGCAAATTTATTATAGAGAATGCTTGTTCATTTTATATATGTTGTATACGCATTTATATATTATAGGTGAAACAAATTTAATTTCTCAACTATTTAAACAGTAGTATTATCACAGTCATAAATGGAAGCTAATTCCCAAAAGTCATTCAGAGAGCAAAAGCTTAAATGCTGACCAGCAAACAATTCTCATATTATGAGTCCTACATTCCCATTCCTTATTCAAGGACTTTTAGAGCACAGGCAAAAATCAGGGGGTGATGCAACCCTTTAATTAAAAAGCATAAAGTGTCTGCACAACAAACTGAACACCAAGACAATCTCTATTACACAAGCATTCTTGAAAATATACTTCTAGTATGACATTACTCCATCTTTACTAACTTTCAAGAAAAACATTTTTTCAAGACATAATTAAACATTCATACTTCATGGAAAAATAACCTCAGCATTGCCTGTTACGGATAGAAAAGTTATTTAGCCTCCATGTGGGAAAAAAATTCAGACCTCTAGTATCTATCCCTCAACATGATTATCTAAGATAAAACTGGATAAATCTCCCTTGGTACATTTTTAGAAGAATGGAAGAAAAGAAGGCTGCAGGATTAAGTTTACATTGCACTATCTGTATCCTTTTCTTAGGCATCAGACATTAGCTAATCCTAATGCAATGATTGATTTATTTGCCATGTTAAAAATGCCATATCACCTTTACTTACCAGGGAGGAGCCTATGGCAATCTGTGTAACTGTTTATGGAACTGACCAATTTTTGACTGTGATTTTGTGTTCACCAGTTATCTCACATTATAACCTATGAAGCAGCATATTCATTAAGTGGGAGAAGGACAATTACATTCATCATGTTGAACTTAAAAAAATAATCTCCCTCAACAAATGAAACTTGGCAAAAAAAAAAGCATACTGAATCCATGTAAATATCATATAGGTTTCTCACATTCATCTCTAGAACAGTTCAAAACTGTATAGGTATGTTTATTTTTGTGCTTTAACTCAATTTTGTATATTTATGCATTATGTATAAATATTTAACATTTTATATCGATATTTACTATTTTACTATTTATATATAACATGTTTACTAAATATTTACTAAATAATATATTAGATGTATTACTAAATATTTAAGTAAGTCACATATAAATATAGCTAAAAGTGAAGGAAAATTTGGACAAAAACACTAATAGCTCGGTAATGTATCTATAAGAAAAGGTGCTACACTCATTAGATTTTCTGTGGGAATTTTTTGAGTTTTGGTTGGAGTTCTTCATTGCTGTTGTTTTGTTTTGCTTTGTTTGCTTGGATGGGTTTTTTACTTAGAATGTGATCATTTGAAGAGCTTCCCAGAATGTCCATATAGATTCCAGATGGAAAAGAAGGATCTCTCCAAGCAGCACAGTGAACTCCCAGCAGGTCAGACCAGCAGCTGTGTGAAAGGTGCGTGGCTGGTGTCTCCCAGCACCCATCCCTCCCACACGTGGGATTACCTCCAAACCACGCCATGGGTGACAGCAGGCAAGGGCACACCTCAACACCACCCTCAGCTGCCTTACAGCAGGGATTAAAGAGGGATCAGGGCTCCCAAGGGAAAGGACAAGGAACCACAGACACAAGACAGCATGTAGGAGATTTTTGTTATCAGTATGAAAGACTCAATGTGACAATGCTCAAATGTAGGAACAGGGCATCCAGAAAGACAGCAGAATCTTCCTGGCTTTGGGAAGATGCAAAATTGGAATGGGGTGAGACCTGAGCAAATTGGGCTGCCTCCACCTGCTGAGTGAGGACTGGATAAAACGCCCTCACATCCCTTCTAAGCTTATCGGCTGTGACACCATTCCATGCTCCTATGTATGGGCACAGGAAAAGTCTGTGTCAATGCATCAGGTAATAAGTATTTAGTAAAACACTGATTATAAAGATTAAGATAAATCCCCAACTGACATTTTTAAAACACTTTTCTGAAGTGTTTCCTAGGAGTAAAGGAGAATTACATTCTGAAAGTTTTTATCACCCAGTTCTTACCTCCCCATCACCTCTCCACCACCCTGCCCCTTCAGCTTCTTCCCTGCCCCTGTAATCAGGGTGGTGAGTCTGACAAAAAGATCGACCCTCTGCCCTGTTCCTCAAAACACACAAACATTTTGGCCCTTGTTCTGCAGTGGGGGGTTCTCCTGAAACTGCTTATTTTTAACCCCATAGTACTAGTTACGGATTTGCTAGCAAACAGACAACTTTAGAAATATGAATACCTTAATCGTGAAGGAAATGAGGCAATCAGACTGTAAATATGTTGGTGCAACTGGAAAACTAATTTTATACTGTCAACGCTGGAAGTCCTTCTATAAGTGGAAAGTTTAAGCTCATGAACGGCTGCAAGGAAGGGAAAAGAGGCATTTTCTGCACAGAACAGTATAATTTTCCCTAACAGTTTCTCATTTAAGTGAACGTTATTACCTCTCCTTAAAGAAACTTCATACCTATACATGTATTTCATCTTCTCTTTCCACTACTGTGCACCAACTTCCATGCATGGTTCCTGCACTACATTCGCTGACAAACAGTATGTCCTAAAGCTACTAAAAATGCACACCAGTCAAAAACATTTAGTGCTGTAATGAATGGAACTCATCAACTATTATTTGACCCAATTTTCCTCCTATGAGCCCTTGGACAATCCCTTATTGTGATATGGTAGTTTTAATGCGATGTAATGAGGGATTCCTAATCACAGAACCTTGTCTCTTTTTGAATGGCATCCTGCAAGTAGTTCCTGAAACAAAAGAGTTAAACACAACTCTTAAACAATGTGTATCACGAAACCTAAACTCCTAGGGGAGATTTTGATTTATTTCTGAAACATCTGAAGCCTGTATAAAAATTCAGTGCACCATCTGTAAGCTGAAAGTTACAGAAATGGGACTACAAATAAAAAGACAATCTTCCATGAAATTTTCTTTTCAATGGTTTCTTTTGCTGGAAATTCTATTTAAGAAAGCAGTATTTGGAATATGTTTTTAAGTTTTGTATCGATATTGCTGGAATGAAAATATAATTTCAGTGAGTGGGATAACTATTTAAATGTACCTGAAAATGACAATGAAAAACATGAGAAATGGTGGGAACTTTATGTTTCAAAGAAACACATTAGGGATTCACACAAAGAACATTTCACATTACAGACAGCATATTGCCCAAATCAGCAGACTGATCAGCACTAGAAAACTTTGTAACTGTGTCCTGTAGGTTACTGTGATCTTATCAGTACATAATAAACAAAAGCCTATCTTTAGTCCAAAGTGAACCCTATTTGTTCAGTGAAAGGCTATGATATATCAGGAACAGTTTAACCTACTCTCCCTCCATCTGTTGAGTACCTAAGTGGCTTAGCAACTTAGTTCTTCCCACAAACAGAATCAAGTATCGTGTACACAGTTCTCATTGCACTTCCTTATACTCAGGAATTTAAAGCTTGCTAATGATTTGTAATCCAGCTATAAACAGAAAGAAGTGGATAATCTCTTTAGTAGGTACTCTCCTAAACATTAAGAGATTAATAGATTGCAGGAATATTAAAGATTGAAAGCTCAGTGACAGTAACTAAGTAAAGGTTTGTCTGTTTTGCCTTCCTTTCTTAGACACAGGGCAGTGATCAGTTGCTTACAATTTATTAGCACTATTTCTTATGCAGATTCAAGTAACAAGTTGAAGCTACAGATAAAGTTTTGTCAAGAAATGGAAAGAAGGAGTTTCTCACATTTTTTTTCTGTGTCTTTACATGCAGAGAGGACAAAAGACAAGAATTCAGATCACTGTTATTCTTAATTACCCTGTGCAGGGTAATTATTCCTTCCTTTTTTCCCCTGGCCATTTGGGTGAACAGGGATATATGAGGCTGTGGCTGATGGCAGTATTCTTGATTACCCTTCTACAGTCTCCTAATCTTCATTTTACATTATCACTGCTCAGAGAAACACTGTGGCTTTTCAAATGTTACTGTGGCTGGCTACTGCCATCCCAGCCGGATGTCGAGAGACACTTGTGGGGGAGTCAAGTGTTTTTGCATAAAATTAGCATTTACTTTGCATCATCACTGATGCACTTTCCCCAAGGAACACATAAGAAAAACATGAACTTTAATGTCTTTCACTAGTCTATTCCAAAAATTACTCAAAAGCCAAGAAAAAAACAAGCTAGCAATACCCTATCCAGCCTGAGTAGGATATTCACTGTGGATACTGGGATAAAGCGTGAGGGGAAGTACAAAGGAAAGGGAAGACTATAAAATAAAAGTTGGACATTGAATCAAAGGACAGAATAAAACACTATACAGCATACAGCATTTTTAAAAACAGATTTAGAATAATCCTTTTAATATCATATTTGTAAAGATTGTCCCTGAACAATATTTTCTCCTACAGACTGACTTTTCTGCTTAAAACATCGACAAAAGTGCAAAGCCAACCTTTCCAAATTTTCCAGTGTTTGCATGCATTTCAGTATGAGAAGTCCTTTGCATAGCACAGACTGGTTAAGTGCTCGTACACTTTACACTTCCCCTTGCCATGGCATTTCTGCTCCTTGCATTATCACAGCTTTTTCCAATGCTACCTCTTGGGGAAAATCCTCCCCTTGTGAAGAAAAGACTCCTCTCAAAATACACAGGAAGAGTACAAAGCATTAGACTCTTAAAAAAACCAGGTCCTCACACTGCATCTGTCAATTCTCCAATTTGCAGCGTTCCTAGTTTTTTTGTTGCCAAGCTATAAAACCTGTATATTTTGAAAAAGTTCTTGTACAAAGTTTATTGTGTGCCTGAATTTAATTTCAGAAGAATAAGAGAAACCTCTTTAATTTTGTAAGAAAGTATCTACCGTCCTGGGCAGATACCAAGAAACAAAAATAACCTAGATTACACTTAATTAAACGTGCTACTCTGGATCTTGTGACCTTCTGTCCCACACATGTTGCTAAACCACAGTGCAGTGGAACTCCCTGTGCTGCTACTAAGCTTCAGATCTATTAGTGGAAGTTTCACATTTTATCCAAAATTCTGTATACTTCTGATGGTATTCTGTCCTTGTTGAAGTAATAACAGAAGACGGGAAGCAAACCTGCAAGCCTGCCTGCAAGCCTCTCATGGTGCTGCAGTTCTGGCACCAGTGCTGAAACTGCAGCCAGCATGGACAGTGCTGTGTTCCTACACCATCAGCAGCCCAAGGCAAGGATGAGAGACAGAAGGTGAAGAGAGGAAGAGATTTGTGAGGTCCCTCTTCTGAATAAACACGAGACTGCCAGGAAAGGCAGTGATGGGACAAAGCACAGCCTCCATTCAGTTTCACTTCATCAGTTGTCATGTGAACCCCTCTTCTTTAAGACAACTCTCAAAAAGCTTCCTTTGTATCCTTCCCTATCAATACCCCTTTCTGGGCCAGACACATGAGCCCCTTCCCCTACCTCCCAACTCTCAAAAAATCACTGCAAGTATAGGCTGGTGACCTGAGATGCCACTGTTCATTACCAGAGCTGTTATTCACAAAAGGGCTGAGATTTCAGGCTGTATCTACAGTAGTATATAACTAAACCTAGCAATTTAAAAGTAGGAATGACTGCATCCCAGGGCTCACACCATGCTCAGTTTCACAGGGCAGATACAACTTTGTGGAGAAATGTTTCTACAGACATCAGAGTCATTTAAAGGAAATTAAGACATACCAAAAGTCTACTTAAGACTTGTAATAACAAGGGATATGCAGGACAAAATGTCAGATCAAATGTAATTAACTTCCATAAAAGCTCTATAAAATAAAAGAAGAGCTGAACATATGCAGAAGAAAGAGGTCCCACAAAACCTAACCTTGAACCAAAACAAGCTAAAGCTGACTTGTAGTGCATTATTACATGCTTCAATGTCTCTAAAGGACTTTTCACTCTCTACAGTAGTCCACTGTAATTGTCAGAGGGTAACCAGATCTGTTGAGCATGCAGGAACTCACTCTCTTTCAAAATGTTACAGTGCTTATAAAGGATTTTATTCATTAAGGCAGATTAATAGCTGCTCTTTGAACTGCCTCTCCTTCACCCAAGTCTGTGCCAGTGATGAGTGTCAGTGCTGCCTGCAGGACATGGAGAAGGGCTTTGCAATCTCACCTGTGAGGGGAAAAGCAAGCTTACACAAAAAATCTTACTGGGAATTGTAATTGAAAATAAAATTCTCAAACTAGCATGAGTCCCTTAATTATTAAAATAGACTAACCATATAAATAAATTCTCAAAAGTAACACAAGTAGAATCTGATTTTGATCTTACTCATCTTCCATTTCCCCCATTCCAGGATTAGATAATTCTGGTTTTGAAGTCTACGTCTAGCAAATTTCTTAGGTACCATGACAAAAATATTACAGAAGTTTCTGCTACAGTACGTGAATATGTTGTGCAATACACGAATATAACCTAAGCATAGGTAATCTGCTAGAAAGCAAGCAAGGGCATACTTACATCATGTTGACACTTATCATGTGCTTTTAAGAAAGGATTATTAATGTGTATTCCTTGTGTATATGTGAGATAGTTATTGCTAAAAAAAACACCCAGAGAAATGCTTTGCTGCATTTATGTTTTGGCTTTATAAATATTTTATTCATCAAACGTCTTACATTACATTTTAAAATCACAATTAAAATCTACTGGAGAACCCAAATACAATAAATTTTCATTTATTCATTATACAATTCTATATACATTCTTATGTTCACCTTGTTATTAAAAAGAAACTGAAACATTAATTTCAAGCAGGCTACATGCTTTGACATCTGTATTGCTATATGGATATTTAAATAATGCATGAAAATGCCAGTATTTGTAACTTTCTTAAACATTCTTAAAGAGATTTTAAATTAATTTATTCTAAATTGAAACCCAAATAAATGATGACTAATACTAGAGCAAACTTGAGAAACGTTGTCCCAAGGCTATATTTTCCCAGGGATGATTAACATCTGAAAATGATAGTTCACTGCAGGATTAATTTTATTCCCCCTTCCTGTACCTGTAGTATTGCTACTCTGATTTTGCTTCAACATTTAGGGTAGCCTGGGACTCTCATTTTAAATGAAACAGTCTTGAGAGAGCAAAAGGTTACAAAACCAAACAAACCCCAACCACATTACTGTAAGCTGGTGGCATCCAGTTTAATGGACTGCCATCTGTGGTTTTATTCAATTAATTTTTCCCATAGTTTTCATTAAAGGCAATGAAACAGATCCTGTGTACATCAGCCTGGCAGAGCATCACCAAGGGACATCTGCACAGCCATACTAAAGACTTGGCTCAAGGCTTACAACAGGAGCTACCATCTAAATAACAAATTCATCTAAGATGAATATAGGCATAACTGTGTGCATGGACAGTCATAACTGTATTTATGAAGAAATAAAACACCTGCCTGATCTGTAGCTGAACTGCCCATGAGAAAATAAAAGCAGCTATCAAGAGCACCAACAAACACATAAATGAATGTGAAGGCAAAACTGCCAGTCTAACATTGTTGAACTCTCAATTCTGTGATAATATTGCTAAACCCATTTACATAGCTTGTGCCATGACCAGAAAAAATGTAGCTGTTATTTGCAACAAAAAGTAAACAACAACAAAAACAAACAAAAAAACCCCAAAACAAACAAACAAACAAAACAAAACAACAAAAAACAAAACATAAAAGGGACTTCTAGGATAACTTTTGCAATTAAATTGCAAGTATCCTTCCTGGAAGAGCCAAGAGAGGGTAGTCAGAGGTGGGACACCCTGGTGGCAGGGTCATCACAAGCTCTTTTAAAATTGTTTAAACATATGGAATGCAAAGGAGAACCTTCATGGTCTCATTTCCTCTTCTTAACAGACAATAGCGAGCTCTGCACATCAGAATTAATATTCGTAATACAGAAGTAAACAGCAGTCAAGATATTTTAAATGGATAAATCACATTACAATTAAATCCAAGGCAATAGCCAGTTATGACTTCCAGAATAATTACAGCTATGAGCAACAATAACAAGGGCACTTCATACAACATATACATGAATGGCAGCAAAACTTTACTGGTAATTTCCCATATGCATTACTAGCCCTTTCACATAGAAGGAAGCCTATCCTTACAAACAGTGGAGTGATCACAGGGATCAACAGTGATCACCAGGAGTGATCACTCCTGGGCAGGGAGGCTGTGGAAGAAGAATGTCTGCCGGCCAAAGGAGGCAGAAAAACTTCTTATGAAAGAGAATTTGGGAAGACAGACAGACAGGACACCTGTAAATTACATTTTCTACCCTGCCAAGAATTAATTCAGCTTCTGTTCCAAGTCAGTGAGAGACTTCCCAGGGCAGAAATCTTACTTAATTTCTTTCTGTTTTTAATGTATTTATCTAAATTAGACCTCAGCTTCAGAATGTTTTTCTCCCTTGAGCATGGAGAAGGAAGTCCACTGATTCCTTTCAAGTGCAGTAACAGATACTCAATCTCAGAGATGTAATGAAAGATTGTTTGTTATTTAAAAAAACCAATGAAGTTAAAAGGAAACCAGTCTCATGTAGTGAACCACTAAACCTTACAATAAACACTATACATTAACCACACTTCACTGAGAATTTCACTTAAAGCCAAAGAGTGGCATCCCCCAAACTAGAAATCGTTTCACAGATTGCAAGGATTCTGCCCGTCTCACACTCCAGTGTAGAAAGACCACAATTACGAAAAGCAATTGCAGCAATACAACCCACAGTCCCCCTGTTGTTTCACCTGATGCTGTCATCCCTTTCCCACAGTCTAGTTTCTTTCTGCCTTTTCTTTCTCTTTTAATGATTTTATCCACCCAGGGAGTTCAGCTCCCTGGTCAGGGATGCTGCTGATGAACATATCTGGATGCCACACTGCTGGTTGCCACCCTGGAGATGGACCTTGACTGCAGTCCCTTGAATACTGGCCAGACTTAACCATATTCCAATGGGAAGCAATTGGTTTTAAATCAAAGGTCTAAATGTGCCATTCAGTCTTAGCAGCAGGAGCAGCACGTAAGGTTGAACAAAAATATTTTGCAGGTGTCTGTTGCACCAAAGACCTGTATCAAGGTGGCAATTTTGACCCCCCTCTAGACTCCAGGAAGCCAATGATGCCACCATGAAGGGATTTCCACAATCAAGAATATCTTAACTCAGAAGAGTTGTTAATTTGTTCCATTAAAGCTGTTTTACTGGCTAATTGTCCAGCAGAGTGCTCCAATTTATAAAATCCTGATGACTCCCATGAACACAGTAAACCTCATGTAGCTGACAAGTGCCATAGCTCTAGTCACCTACCCACCCTTCTTCTAAAATCTTTGTTGTTTAAAGCCAGTATAGTCATGCAGTAAACATCCCACTACCCAGGCTGACAGACATGCTGAAATGTCTAGAAGCAGCCCACATTTGTATTACTGTAAGTGCTGCAAAACTGCTGAAGGGTTGGCTGCTGAGGCAAGGCTACACACCCCACATTTTCTTTCCTTCTATTGTCAGCCATTAAAAAAAAAAAAATCACAAAACCAGAAACACATGCCAGGGAAGGATAAGGGATATAACTGGGCTTTTAAGGTAGATAAAAAAAGAACAAGGAAGCATAACGCACAACAGAAGGAAACAAACCAGCAAAGGCATCAAAAAATCTTTAACAATGAACTGTATGTGCATTTAAGGAGACAATAAGACAACCAAGAGATCAGGTAAAGATGTGAAAAATTGATATAAAATTGCCAAAATAAAATATGCCACTAAATCTTTGGCAGGAAGGCAAATGGAATCCATAAACCGGAGTAATTATACTAACAAGCAACTTGCACACTAGAAATACTGAATAAATAATAATTAATTCTTTGTGACAGCTGTCGCTAGATTATAGCAATCACATTAACACTCCGAAGCAAAACTATGAAAACATTCACTAAAATGGCCTTTATTTTTTCAAATGTTTTAATTAGCATACCAGTTTTGGGAGCTGCTTAAGTCCATTCCTAAATTAATTAAAATTCTGAGCTATGCATACTTCAGTGCAGGCAAATCTCACACCTCTCATTACGTCAATGAAATAACAATAACACACTTAAAAGATAATTTAGAAAATCAATTTCCAGTAAAAAAAGAGAATTAACTGTTTGGGGGAGTTTACTTCCCATACAATGTACCTTCAAAATCTTGTATATCTGGCTTTGGCTATGCACGTAAGTCTGTATTTTCCCAAGCAGAGTGGATTCCTTTTTCCTTATGTGGAAATATTAAATGAATTTCACACATATTTGATGTTCTTCTTCAACACACACAGAAAAGGAGCATGCCATGACCTCTGATGCTGTTCTTGAAAGGAATCTTTTATGAGGAAATTGCCATACAATGCATTGAAATTTCACGTTCGGAAGTTCAAGAGTCTTACTGATTAGTTAAACCTCATTGCAAAAGCAACTAGGAAAGCTTATTGTGACGATGTACAAAAGGCAATCTCTAACAAAATGAAACTATTTTTTCTTTGTGTGCTTCCTGTACATCCTGTATGTGGTTTCTGCTCTGATGTTTGTGAAAAGGAGTTTCTGCAGAAAAGCAAAACAAAACAAAACTCTCCATACAGATAATACATCAATGGATACATTAAGCAGTCCTCTTCCCTAAGAGTTTTGTTAAGCCCACAGGTCTGGTGGAAAGGCTGTAAAGAACAATTAAAGCTAATAAGCCATCTTCTGAAGTAGAGGGGGTTCAGTTAGATAAAAGGAAATTCTACACAGGAATCCCTTAACATCTTCAATTATACTGATATCACTCCTACCTTCTGAGGACTTAACAGAAAAATGTGATGCTGCAGAAGTAACTACTACATAAAAGACATTTATGAAAGAAATAAAATCCACAGATGCATCTCAAGGGAATGAATTCCAGCACAGCTTTCAGAATCACTGTTTTACTCTAATGCAAACAAGCTTTAAGTTTGCTAGCTTTACTTTTTAACACAGGACATTGTTAATTTCTGCAGTATTTTGGTCTTTTTCTTTTTCCTATCTGCTTGTTCTTTAAATAGCAGCTGGTGGCCTGGAAAGATACCGAGTCAGATTTCCTGAAAAGGGGCTGAGATTTTAATATTGGCAGCATCTGATCCTGTGTGTTTCCGGCAGATAGAGCAGAAACACCACCTGATTTCTGCACTTGTGCTCTGGATGTTAAGAATCATCCAAAAGCCTGAGAGAGCAGGAATTTGCTGCTTTGTGCCAGGTGAACCAAACTCCAAGTGTCTGTAGTATCTCACTCCTCTTTTTGCAAGGTTACTTTTTATTCAGGTGAGTTCAGTGGCTCAGATCTGCCTGGGTAGCTAAGAGCATGCAGCTGCAGCTGTAAAAAGATGGACTGAGAAGGCCTGTCAAAGTGAAGGGAGAGAAGCAGCTTCTTCCAGCCATACCAGCAGGACAGCACCTGCAAGAGCAACCCAAGCAGCGCCTCTGGAGCTCCAGGGTCCCACTGGGAAGACCTATCTGCATTAAAAGAATTGCTATTTCTGGAATACTTACTCAAGTCTTACACAACACCTCTTGCCCGTTGTGTTAGCTGCTTCAGAAACTGTAACACCGTGCACTAGAGCACACTTGGAGAAACAGGGAAAATGCTTTTTATAGCACAGCATAAACCTTAAGGGACCATGCTACAGCTGGGACTATGTTCATGAGTCAACACAGCACCTGATGCCTAAAAAATAGTGGCAACGGGAACACAGAGATGATGATGGATTTATCCAAACCCTTGTGTAAACAGGATTTAGAAGAACAATGTTAAACTGACTTATACGACTTGATACAATCAGCACCATTCAAAAGACAAAACACTGCAGCATTGAGTGGCATCCATGAGTTCACACACAGGTTACTCCCCTCACCTCTAGTTAAAATACCAATCCTTCAGAAGGTATCAATTTCCTTGGCTGTTTAAACATGGTGTTAGAAAGAACTGAGTATCCAGCTCAGGTGGTCTCTCAAAACCCCAACTGTGAACCAGAATTATAACTGACTATTTTTGACAATTAAAGTTGCACAAAAGATTATCAGGATGGTTTTGGATGTTAGTGTGGTGGGACCAGAGAAATAGAGACCCTTGTGAAAACTGTTTTGCTTCCTTTCTGCTCCTGTCTTCTCTCACATGCTTTCATCTGCATTACCTGTACTGACTCTGCAATCCTCCACCACTCAGCCTTGCTGAATTCCTCATGGCTCTTCTCTTTTTTCTAACTATTCCTCTCTTCCTTACATGACATTACAGGGGAGGCGTGCTCACAACACATCATTTCAGGTAGGAAGCTGACTTTCCTATTTGAACAATGGCTGTAGCATGTCCACCCCACAGCAGAGAAGAGACACGTCCTGAGGAGCAGTGCAGGGAACCCACGCACACCCCCGAGGAGGCTGCCAGGCAGCCCCAGCCCCAGCCCCAGCCCAGCAGGCAGACGAGCTTGCTTTCTGATACCTGAAGGCAGGCAAGGCAACCTCCCACACTTCAAGCCCACTCTCTGAGCAGCATTGAAATCTTCTTGAACAAATAAAACCTAAAAAAGGAAATACCATTGAAATATATATTTTTAAACTACTGTATAACCCTTCAAACAAAGGACTCGCTTCTACTACCTAGCAGTGGAGAATGGCTGAACAAGCACTTGCTCTCCATATGGCATGAGCACTGTATACCAATGAACACAGGGAGGGCATTATGCCATTCTCCACTGGTTGCACTAAAGCCAACATGTGAAAATCCTCCTGGTGCAACAGCAAGGAAAGCTGTGGGGCTAACAGAAGGAAAGCTCTGTATGGAACTGCAGGGGGCTGTACTGCTGGCAGGAACTACAACCAAGATGAGAGATTTCTATGCAGACATGAACACGGTGTGCAGACATGAACACTGTGTGCTGAACACTCTCCTATTTCTTCCACAGGGTAAAAAGGCAGGATAAAGCATACAGTACTGCTGAAAACCATGGCTAAAGAAAGGAGAAATTTTCTCACCACAGTGAAAGGCACAGATATGGAAAATGAGTCCAAGCAAACCATTATTTATTTTTTAGGAGGGGAAAAAAATTCTGATCAACCCATATGCTCCTACAAGACTCACCTGTCTGTATAATAAGTGATCAGTGGGAAATTGATTGAGAAGAAGTAGATTATAAAGCAATCACAAGAAAAATCAGTTCTTACTCTCCCAAGTCTATAGCAAGACACTCCATAAGCGAAGCACACTGGAACAGTTTACCTGCACTCCTGGACTACTAATGTAAAGTTAATTTTCTTTCCTACTTGTTGCCTCTTCATGCTGAACAAGCAGTGCAGCACTTCACACTTCGACCTTAGTACAGATTTTCTGAAGCGCAGCATTTGCTCCACAGACTTATCCAAAATCTTAAAAAATATATTACTTATTTTGTAGTTTAAAATAATGATCTTTTGTTAATTCGAATCTGGTCTGAACTGAAATCTTTTTAATGCTGGATTGTGTTGACTTGCAACCAGTTTTTTATAGATTTCCTGATGTCAGCGGCTTTTGTAACATTCCTGAAACTCAGAATCTGATGAACCAATTTCTGTTGGCTTTCACTTTGACATACTGTATTAAAAAAAAAAAAAAAAATTGTAGCTTTGCATCTTGAAGCAACTTCTCACAACTAAATTAACAGCTACTGGACAGAGCTTAAAATTAAAAAAAAACCTGCCATGAGCTACAGCATAAATATCAAGGTAAAGTTCGAACAGCATCTAAGCCTTTCAGCAAGGTTTTGGCTCACAAATGGTTTGACCATTTTTTCTATGTCCAGTGATTTCCAAAGCCTGTTTGGTACACATGTGCTGGTTTTAGACAGTTATTCTCATATGGGAGTGGTTCTTAAACTAACATCACCATTCCTCTTACCACCACTATCTTCTGATAATTTTAAAGGCAAATTTGCTTGGATTCAAAATCTGAAAGAAAAAGCACAATGTTTCACAAGCTATTTTTGTCTTCATCGACAATCACAGACGCGTTTTTTTGCAACAAGAACTGCACATTTTACATATCAAAACACAAATAAATAAAAACATAAAATATTCTCCTCCTGCACTGATACTTTCCACCAACTCTTCTGTACTAAAAAAATTATTAGAGAGAAATCCTTCTCTGTCCACCCTCCCCCAAAAAAGTGATAAAATTTTACCTTGTGGTGAATATAATTGTCTCGAGTATATAGGAGAGTTTTAATTTAAGCAAGATCACATTATTTAAATATTAGTACCTATTGGGTTTGCTCAAGGACATTTTCTCTCCATGCGCTTCCATGTAAAATCCTTAAGGACAGAACAGTCAGGCATTCATCATGGTTGAACTCCACAAACAGCAGTGAACATTCAGGCTTGAGTTTAGTGCAGAGAATTCTATATGATCTATACAACGATTTTCCACCTGTTTTAAAGCATAAACTGCATAAAGTTCTCTACTAGCACATGCATTTGCCCAAAGGATGCCATCACAAATTGTTCTTATTTAGGTCTCACTTAATGCTTCAATAAATCCATATATATACACTTAACCTACAGTGCCTTCCAGGTATTTATGTACAATACACAACTATCTGTGCATGAGCACACACATGCTTCCTATCTTTAATTTCACAATGCAATTCTTAGCATTCCAACTAAGGTCTTAAATTAAAGAGAAAAATTTCTGTTGTTTCATGCATATTCTTTCAAATTACCACAAAGAGTATTTAGAACTTCCCCCCCACCCCTATATAAGCAAGAATTATTTACTGAAATTACTATTTCTCAAAATTCCTGGAAGTTTTCTGAAAACAAATTTCTCTTACCTCTCTTCAAGGACTACATTATTACTTTCCTTTGATACTATTTTCTCTGCTACAGGCTCTTTTGTGTTCATTTCTCCATCTCCAAATAAAATGTATCAAGGAATAGAATAAATCCTCATTCTACTTGGAGAAAACATTTTGCCTGTACCTATTTTATTGCAGCAGCTCAGCACACCTGGATCATGGGACAGCTCTGCCACAGCTGTTGGATGCTGGCTGATCCCGGCACCATTCCCTGCTGATCAGCCTCCCTTCAGCCCTCGCCACATCCATGGATGCCAAGGGGCTTCAACACCAATTCACAACACAAAACATCTCCCTGAAGGTTTTCTCTGGCAGGACAAGGTTTAGAAGAGCATTATATACTTTTCAGTGTAGCACGTGGAATAAATGATACTGTTATTTGGAAATTTCCAAATGTTATTTAGAAAACTGTCAGTGGAAGAGTTTCTTCTGCTTCCCACTGTGCCATCCACAGCATTTGAAGCATTCTTCCACTTCAAACAATTAAGATCTCAAGATCAAGGTAGTACTACATCATTAGCGTCTACTAGAAGCTATTAAGAACCAGCCAAGCAGCAAAAGCCAGGGAAATAAATCTGATTCATATCAAGAGTCACTCTTGTATCCTAAACTTGACTGTGTGAACTTCTAAAGAAATTCAGAATTTTCCTTCTTCTGATATACATTTTAAAGAACTCATACAAATTATTTCCAGAGAAAGAGCAGATGATGTGCCTTCACTTGATTTAAAAGAGCAACTTTGGACGAAAATAAACAGCCAGATCTATTTTTGCTTTTTCAAGTACTGGAGGGACAGATATTCTAAAAGAAAAGCATGTGTTTCTCAAATGTTTAAAGAATACTGAAGACCTAAATAATTTATCTGAATTGTCACTTATTAAGCCAGCTGTAAAACCTGAAGAATGATGAATAGCTGCACTCTCTGGGATTAGTTTTGCATTCTACTTAGCATCTATTTGTCTTCTTTATCTCCCCAAAAACCATGGTGACACCAAGCTAGGCAGAATTTTCATTGTTTGCTAAGGCCTTCTTTTTGTAAAGGGAAAGTTTGATTGAGAGCTACCTTATTTCTTTTAAACCAATACACAGTGATATCTCTATAGCTAGTAGAAGGCAGTTTGTGAAGAAAAAAAAAATTAAAACAACTTTGTTTTGGTTTTGCTCTTTTTTTTCAACAAACTCAACGAGGAACTTCTGACAGCAAATTCTTCTCTCCAAAACTGTCTTCCCTGTCAGAGAAATATTCTCTCTTGAGAACTTAAGACACATACAACAAAGCAACAAAATGCAACAAACTCCCCAAATTCCTTCTGCAGAGGAATGAAGCTGAGGCTTGTGTGATGCTTCCAGACAACCTTGATGAAAGAACTGCCGAAACCTGCAGGCTGCTGCCAATGGGATGCTGCTCTCTTTCCAAAAGCCTTATTTTTCTTACTGCTTCCTTTGCATTCAGACTGGCAACCATGCAGTCGTGTGATCAATTATCAACAATTCAGAAAGAATTATGACTTTACAAGGGGAGAAATTACATTGCTTGACAAACAGCCAATTCTCTTTCAAGGTCCTGTTCTATTGCAGTTTAGGAAGCTGAGCTGGTTTTAGCACCTCCAGTTACTTTCCCCCAGTGAGTTGTAACTTTGGAGCTGGGCATACTGAGTATACTTTTCCTTTTCTTAGTTACTCTTCCCATGTTTTCCAGAAAGTTCTCTCTCGGAGGCTTGCTTGCTTTAACACTTCTCAGGGACAAAAGAGCAAGTGCCAGTAGCTTGTCTACTATAATTTCTGTCAAATGACAGCTGCACTGTTTAACATCAAGAGCTGTCACCAACCTGTCTTCAAACCTGCACTCTATCTCAACTCCAGGGAGGGTTCAAGACGGAAAACATGGCCTTACAGTTCCTCCACACAGCTTTTATCGAGTCTTATACCAATGTAGTTCAAATAAACCAAAGAACTGACAAATATGTTAGGCATATATGGCAGTTGAAATATAAACCAGAAAACATTCTGCTGTTTAAAATAATATTTAAATAATATTCCAAGGAATTTGGAAGATGTCCTTGCAAGAAAGAATGAAATATCCCCAAAACCCCAGAAACTCAAATAAACTCATTGTATTAGAACACTCTATATTGAAAATAAACCTGAGAAAATCCCAACAGATATGTTAACAGGAGTTTTAATGAAACATTTTAAATTCAGTTCCCAAGAAAAACTCAAGAATATTACGAAAACTTACTTCTATTCTGCTCTTTCTGTGGTGGGAGATGCACCCACTTTCTGCTAACACAAATCCCTGGAATCAGCAACTGGAAAAAATGCTGCTGCCACTGCACTTTGGAGCTATGAGAGCAGCCAGTTGTCATGGTGTGTCATAGATGCTAAGCAATAATTACACGCAACCCACCTGAGGCTATACAGATACTTCTCACAGCATTTTGATCCACACCAGGTGAGGTAAACTTCAGGGTTTTTGAGCAAACATGGGTTTAATGAACTTTACTCCACCCTACCTTCAATATAAGGCTGAAAAAAGTAGCAAGATGCAGTGACACACTCCAGTCCTCAAAGTGTCTGCAGCAGAGCAGTTGCTTTGAACTCCTCCAAGCAACCAAATCATGATACAACATTTTATACCCGACCCTTCCTTTGCATATACTCATAATTCAAGAACTATTTATTATTCCATGCAGACAGCTGGTGAGCATGCTGGCCTAATGAGACAAAGTACCATTAAACTAGGTCTGCAGAAGCATGCAGATTCAGTAACCATCACCACAGACTCCTTATCTATTACACCTAAAAAACTTTACAATGGCTACAGTATATCTATTTATCTTGCACAAGCTTAAGGGTATCCCCATCATGCTATGAAAAGAATAGTCAGCCTGAAGTTTAATAAAAGAACTGAAGCTTTTTACATACACAGTCAAGAAAAGAGAATCTGAGCTAAAATACCTGCAAACCCAAACTAGAACTAGCTGAATACTCCAAAGAAATAAGGCTTGATAGGGTTTTAAAAAATAATACTGTTTGTTTTAAAAAAATACCCTTTCTCAAAATACTGGTTTAAGACATTACGTTTAAACACATGTGGATTTTTCTAAATTGGATTCCTCTTGTTTTGTTTTACATTGAAAAAATATCTTGAGCACTACAGTCATTAAAGAGAGGGGAGTGAAAACATTTTCTTTTGTGCCAATAGCACAACACCAATTTTGCACCGTCTATTTTAGATTCCATTTATTATCAGTCATAAAAATTACTTTTCTCTATGTATATCAGCAAAGCTTCTACTTCTACACTGCTTTATTGGGGTCAGCTCCAATATAAGTGCAGATGACCACAGCTTAAGGCTGTGAGAAAACCCTTCAGTAATGGTGACCAAAAAATGACCCCCAGAATTCTCCAGTTCCAGTACGTTGATCATTGCCAGAAAATTCTCTGCTTCCCTTGTTATCATTGGTTCCTTTTTTCTGCAATAATTTTAATATTCCTAATCGCCCATCTTTATTGGACCCCTCCCTAAACTCCTCCTTAATTCCTCCTCTCCTCCAAGTTTATGAATACCCCTGCCATGCCCTAACACGTGTTTTTGCCCATTTGGCCTGGTGCATGGATCGAGCCTTCCTGTTCCATCTTTCCTGGTTCATTCAGTACAAACTGTTCAGTTTGCTGTTTGTTACTTTCCAGTACTTAAGTTTTTTAGTTCCTGAGCAATCAGGTCAGATTTTCTTTCTGCATAAAATTGCTGAGTTCAGTGCAGCCACGGATCCTGATAGCTGGGCAGGGTCGGACACTCCACTGCTTCATCTGTAAATTTGGTACCTACTGATTTTTACTGAAAAACACACCCACATAGTACATCCTGATTTATTTTGATTTGCAAATATTCAAGAAATAACTGAGTAAGAGATTACTAACATTTTTTTCCCCTCTTATATAAAGGCCCAATACTGAGAATGTATTTCCCTTTGCTATTTGAGACCTTATACTCAGTAAATTTCTGCTTTCCTAAATTACATTTTCTCATAATTCAAGTACATAACTTCACTGTGTAGGCTGCAAATCTGGTGGAGGAAAAAAGCATTTTTTAAAAATGTCGAGTACTATCAGATTATTATTTTGTGGCAAGTTTTCCACCTACATTAAAACCCACAGATAGTAAAAGTCAAAAGAAGCTGTGTTACACACCAGATTGGCTCCAGAGAGAATGGAATTACTGGTTTTGTACTGAATTTAGCGGGTTTTTTTTAACCACTTCACATTTTCAACACTGATCCTGGAAACAACTGTATTTTAAATTATCTGTGCTGCATTAGAATAGATGCTTCACAGCAGCCAAATTAAAATGGTTTTAATTTTCCAAGTTACTCTCGATCTAATATTCCCAAATGCTCTACACATGTAATACTATTTTTTTGAAGATATTCTATTTTTTGTTTGAAGACATCTAAAGAACTCCCCGTTTTTTTTGTTTGTTTTGGGGGGTTTTAAGCATCAAATACCATAGGTACTTGCAATAAAATGCAGATGTTTGAAAGTGCAGTTCCTCGTCATGCAGCTGAGTTCAAAGTATGCATGAACCTGCCCTAAAAGGCTTTATTTTTAGGGGATCTGGGCTAAACTATCTCTGTGAGCAAGCTTCAGGGTAGAGTCTTTCTTTGACTTCTATTACACAATGTGTTCTCCTGGAAATAATAGCAGTCTTTTCTTCAAGGCAACTATAAATGTTTTAAAAAGAAACCTTTATATAAGTCTCTTTCATAACTGAGGAAAGAGTAATTAACTTGCATAATTGTTAGTTGTGTCCTGTAGTTTCAGTAATGCAGCACAGCAGGCCTTTAAAATGTTCAGGCACAGGCTGCTAAATAGGATGTGTGAGGAAAGTAAAGGCTGTAATCAGACAATTTCACCCTCCTTTTCACCTATACACATCCCTGTCATGGCAGCAAACAAAGGGCAGATATAAGAGGAGATGACCTTCAAGAATAGATCTCAGATATCAGTTTTATTTCATAAATTTTATTCCTTCCCTCAAGGCAGAATATTTCTACAAGGTATTATGGTTGGCTGAGCAGAGCAGGAGGAAACACACATTAAAAATCCCATTAGAGTGGCATACATATGACTCCGTACAAGTAATAAGAGATAGGAATTTCCATACGATGGCTAAACAAGTATCAAGAGAGGTTATAAATCCAAGTTAAAATGCATACTTTAATTTTAGAAATAAAATAGAAAGTTTGAATGAAAAAACCCAGAAACTTGAAGTAACTGAATAAAAGAATAACCACAGGTTAAACAGGTTAAAAGAATAAAGTGAAACCTTTGTGGAAAAAAATTCCTTTTCCATAACTTCAAAATTGACAGATGGCTAGCATTGCAGTTTACAGCTCAGAAATGCTCCAAGCATTATGCTGTACTAGTCCTATTACCTCCTCTCCTCTGCACTTTCAAGCAGGAAAGAAGGCTACTACATCAGACCAACTGCCCTGGCCTCAACTTTCTCACTAACCTCACATTTCTCAATTCTACATTCACTACTCTCCTTTTGTTACTTCTCTTTTCAGCACTGAAAATCTGTTTTATTTCAAATGACATCTAAATACATTATTTAAGTGCCAAGGCAAAATTAGCAGACACATGCTCTTGCCTAGTAGCTCTACTGTACAATTAATAATTGAAAATCTGGTAAGGAAAAGCAGGAAATCCTGGACAGCTTCTTACTTACATTGCTTCTCTATTACTGAAATCTTCCTTTTGATAACTACCTTAAATAATCATCTCATGTAGGCATGCTACAGCAACACCAGGCAGAATTTTAAAGAAATGCCATTCCCTTGCAACGTTACCAGACTCTGGTGCTCAATAAACATTGCTTTGCACTGGCAGTCTATCTGCCCAAGGAACTCATCCTTGTAATTGCTCTACTGTAAGTGCAGTTTTCAGAATCTGACTCCTAACATACAGAGGGGCTCTGATGGGTACCATTTGCCAAGAAAACAAAAGCAGCCGCTAATATGAACCTATATCACCTCTACATATCACCATATTAAAATATGGCATTTTAAACAGTTATTTATATTCACCTTTGCTGTATGTAAGGCCACTGCTAAAACCCATCTGCAACGGATCAGGCTGCACAGCCAGAGCCACAGGGCACAGCCAGGGCACTCAGTCACAGCAGGGGACACCGGAGCAAGCAGTCATGGCCCTGGCACTCCTCTTCCATCCTCCACATTCTCCTCTTCTTGGGGCATCTATGCCTGAAACCCACCCCGCATACCCACCCCACTTGTCTCAGTGAAGCTGACTCAGAATCAATCTAAAAGGGAGCAAATTAGTGCAGAAAAAAACCCCACTTCAAATATAGGACTGTGCTTCCAAAAGCAGCCTTCCATTTTTAGAGCAACAGCTTTTAAGTCCTCTGCTTGAGACATCCTGACTGCTATTTCCATGAAAGCTGAATGCTTCCAGCTCCCATGGAAATTAGCAAGTGAGGTGGGTGCTCAACATCTCAACAAGCCATGGCAGTACTTTTGCAAAGGAAAAATGTTAAACCTGAATCACCTACAATTAGGAGGTGCTATTCAATTTTAGAAACCATGTAAAAACATTAAGGTATTGGAAGTAGGAAAAAAAAGAAAAAAAAGAAAAATTAATTCCAAAGATATAGTGGAAAAAGCAGCATTTGAAAATGCATTTAATTCCTACATCCCCAGACTCTGGATTTTTAACAGCCTTGGGGATGTGCCAGCATGATGAAAAGATAGGAGTTAACATTCTTCCAAACAGGTTACACAGATGACAGCCCATCAACCAAACAGTAATTACAATGGCTTTACATTTATTTCAGAATATTTTTGACTAATAGAGTTCCTTAAAAGACTTAGATATTTTGTTATGGTGACATTTTTACACTGTGTGCAATCTTTACTGTACACAGGGCCTACAATTTTAACACACCCAAAGGCTCCACTAGAACTGGGTATTTAGGTCATTTATATTACTGCAGTGAAGCGTCAATTATTTTGTCTGATACTCCTTGCCATTCTGTAATTTGCCAAGAATAATGTTTTCCGTCAGGAAACTCTGGCAAGTCAACAAGCACAGGCTTGATTTGACTTGAACTGGCATCAAGGTTAGAAATGGAGAGGGCGAATGTGAATCTTCACTGTAAAACTAAATACTCTGTTTTGTGGGTGCTTAGCCATGCTTCCTACTCCTTCTCCTCACCAGCACCGTTCTCTTAATAGATGCAAGGGAAGAAACATAAAGAAATTTCTATCTGTCAATGAAAATGTCAATTTCATAAATACTACACAGTGAATTATGAAGCTACGTAAGGAAAATACTCTGGACAGTTAGCAAAGGGTTTCAAGGAACAGGAGTGACCACTGAGACAAACTGAATACAACAAGAATGGCAACATTTGGTTTACATACACAGAGAACAAATCAGGATTTTTTTGACTCACCCTTTTCTTCCCAGAGGGATACCTTGGTCCCTACAAACTCCAGGGTATCTTGGGTCTTCCCCAGTTCTGCCCTTGGTAGCTGGTGAATGGTTGCCTAATACCTGTCAATTATTTTGTTCCTAAGTACATAAGAGGAATAGAAACCTCTGTTTGTCACTTCAGACCTTCCTCTTCCCTTTTCAGGGAAAAAAAAGGGTAGAGAGGTCACTGACACCATCCTGTTCAGGCTGACTTTGAGACCAGCAGAATTCAGTCATTGCTGGATGAACCAAGAATAACTGATTTTTATTTACCCCTGTGTATGAGGTACAAAGAGTTTTGGAAAAAGATATGAAGGCTACAACATTCAGCTTTTTTAAAAAAATTATGTCAACAATAAATAGCAAATAAAACCAAATCCAGGAGTTTGAAAACCTAAACCCCTAAATGTTAACAGGTAGTTAGAACTACAATACTTATTCTAAAAGCTAGTGACCTGTTTTGCGTAATTTAAACATCAGCAACTAAATCTGTTTCTGTCTGGTTTTTTGGGGGTACAATTTAATGTGCCAAACCACAAACTACGTCCATGTAGGATATGAGTCTAGGACAATTAAAAAAACATAAAACAAGTAATGGCATTGATGTTTATAACAGCTGGCCTACAAACTCTTCATTTTCAGTACCCTCAAGACTTGACTGTGTGTAGACGGCTGCTATTTTTCTTCTGCATTTTGTTTTTTCTGTCAGTATCAAAAGAATGTCATCATCACAGTCCGCCTGCATTTTCTGTCACTCTCAGCTGGTGATCAGACCAATCTATAATGGCATCTCAGTTAGCAAAATTACTCCAAAGCCCTTTCATTAATGGACAACCAAATAACCATTTCTCTTAGGCAGTCATGCTCCTTGTCAGTTCCCAAGAACCCTGCATCCATGCACGGAAAGGGGAAAAAAATGATACATCCTAAATGGTAAGAACATTGACAGTAGATCAGTAATAATCTTAATAGTCTTCAAACTGCTTTCTTTTGAACAAAACAAACAAAAGAAATCCATTTGCTTAGACCTTCCACAAGAAATTTCAAGTCAAAGTAAGGGGCTTTCTTAATCCATCAGAAAAATGATGCAAACAAAAGCTTAAATGTGCAAAATGATGAGAATTCAAATGTTGAGGCTATAGTTTTTATTAACTGAAAAACAGAGCGTGCTTTTCAAATAACTGCAAAGAGGTAAAATACTATGCAGACATTAAAATGCTGATGGATTCCCAGCTTCAAAATATCTCATTGACAAAGCCATTAAAATCTACCATATAGCAAATACAGTGTCTTCCTGGTGATTGGAGCTACTTCCACTTCACAGCTGCTACAGAAACTGTCAGATTGTTTGGGTTATAGAACACAGAGAGTGCAATTTTTTTATCAAATGGCTTTTGCATCTAATTAGTTATTTAATACAACCAATGGTGCAAGCAGCCAAGTGGAACAGGTCTTATTTACTAAATTTAATGAGGTAATTTGTTAGGAAAAGTTACTGTGAAATGTCTGAATGAAGAATGAAGTAAAATTACAGGGTAAGAAAAACAGGTTATGTTCAGCTCAGATATATAATATTAACCAGATGAACTGAAGACTTTCCCCAGGCAAGCACTTGAATTTGAAAGCTGAATCCACTGCTAAAATCTGAAATAAAAACCACTCACAGCAATAAAAAGTTCATATTTTAATTGCTGCAAATGTAGTTACATCAGCAAGAAACTGACACACTCAATCTACAAAGCCAGGTCATTTCTGCCAGCTCTGTTGAGTCTTTTATGTTGTCAGTGCAATGTAAAGTACATGCCAAAATACAGAAAGAATTCAACCTAAACTAAGGGTTTAAAAACTCCCGAATCTTACAAAACTGGCACTGTAACAGAAGAGAAATCTTTACAGTGGGAGACACAAGTCTTTTCATCCACAGGCATGTTAAGCATAGAGCAACAGTCAGAAAGATAACTTGAGGAGTATTTCCTTAAATTAAAAAGCTCTGAAGAAACTGAACACTGATACATGGCTTGTTGAAGTATACTGCACAGAGAGTTTCACAAATTACACGCAAAACTACAGGCAAGGCTGCATCACCAAGAAGGTCTCCCAAAAGAGATCTAAAGTGGTGCTTGACATTTTGTCTTCCCAGTGCACATTCAGTGTCCATTCCTGACAGCACAGTAGCATGTCCAGCACAAGCTTAGTTTAACCCTAGTCAGCAACAGAGATCAACAAACAATATTTTAACTATTAGATAGAGTTTGCACTCTGAGCACTGGAAAAAGGAATAAATATCAAAATTTCCCTAGTGAAGATCATGCAAAATACAGCCATAAAAAATGGTTCTCACCTAAACATAATACTTCATATGTAAAATTCAAAATTATAATGTGCAATTTAATATTCCTTGGCAGAAGATCTCCTGTGGTACTTTGGTCCTCCTACTTTGTGACTTGCTACAACAAACAAGGAATGACTTGGCAGCAGTGAAGTATTATACACTATTATAAGTATTATACAGTCCAGCTGTGTAGCCTAAGCCATAACGGAAGAGAAAGACACAAACCATCTAACTAAAGCTGCCTTGGGACACTAAAAAGGCTGATTTAATCCCAAATTGATTCAAAACATTTTTAACTGGAACTAATACAACATTCTGATATTTTACATCAAGACAGTGTTTCAATATGTCCCAGACATTGCAGCTATACACTATTTTCAAAAAAACTAACTGCAGATTATTTGTTTTGTGGGGAAGAGGCAATTACCACAAAAAAGAAAGGAAATACTACTTGTATCATTTAGTAGTTTTTGGGCCACATGAAACAAATGGATTTATACTGCATTTGCTTTATGTTTTCATGCATCTTTTATTGTTGCTTTTTCTTTGATTGTCAGTGCTACCTCTGCTGAGAGCCACCTGTAACTAAAAAGGTCATTTTTCCACTCCACTCAGCACTTGTCAGCCCACACCTAGAACACTGTGTTCAGGCTTGGTCCTTGCTATGCAAAAAACACGTGAACAGGCTGCAGAGGGTGCAGAGAAGAATCACAAAGATAACCAAAGGACCAGGAAGCCTGTTCTATGAAAATTGCAGAGAGCTGGGTGTGTTCAGCCTGGAGAAAATAGGGCTTAGTGGACAATTTATCACCAGGTTCCAGTATTTAAAGGGTTGCTACAAAGAAGATGCAGATTAGAGATTCCCTTTCTACAAGGAGTCACGCAGATAAGCCAAAGGCTCATTGGTACAAGTTACTCCTAGGGAGATTCTGACTGGACACAGGAGGAAAATTTTTCACAATCAAATAAAACAATCATTGGAATAATCTCTCCAGGGAAGTGGTGGCTTACTCAATGCTGGACACCTTGAAGATCCAGCTGACCAGGGTGTTGGCCCATCGTGTCTAGACTCTGCTTTTGCCAAGAAAGGCCGGGCTAGGTAATCCTTGAGGTTCCTTCAAAGCTGGTATTCCATGAGAGTTCAGTACTGAAAATCCATCATTTCAGTGTTCAGCATGTTTTCTTCTGATTTCAGACATCCTGGATTTTTTCCAAGTAACAAAAAAGTACAAGTCTTACAATCCACGCACATTTTCTCCCAGAAGTACATGGAGAAAAAGAAACTGATTCATCACAAAAGAATCCATGCATACTTGCCATCAAGATCCTAAGTTTTTGAGCAATTTTCTATGTACCCTTACAAAATTCCCTCCAAAATCCTGTCCCCAAATATTTTGTCTCTAATTATTAGAATCTTAGCGTGCAACCATAAGCAGACTAATTAAACAAGAAAAACTGCATTTCTTTTCAGCTAAGTATATAAATCCTGTTCTCTCATGGTTTTCCTCCCAATTAAGCAGTTTGCAAACTTGATAAAGCTTTGGGGGAAAAAAACTTATTAAAAATTCTAATACTCATTGAATCTACATAAATTTTCAGGATGAAAATTTGTAACCTGAACTCTGGAATAAACTTATCTACCAATATATGAAAGCCCTCAGCACCCTCAGGAAATTCTTCGATGACCTGAATGTGTCAAAAACAGGGAGAAGCAGATGACCACACTGACAAAAAGAAAAGCATTAATGAGAAACAGTAGATCAACTACTTACAGTATCACTGCAAAGAGAATAGTTTTACCACAATTCAGTATATGCTTAAAAGTAAATTACTTTCTAAAAAACCATTCATGAAACACCATGTATGATTTTGCTATATAACATGTGAAAATCTGAAATACAGCAGAAAACAAAAGCATTGAGCTCTGCTTAGAAAACATGACACCAGAACAAACTCTGGTGTCAGACTGGGCTTTCTCTTATGAATAGTTTAATTTTCAGGAAAGGTCTCCAGAAATAATTACTAAGTAAGTTTACACTGACAACAAAATATTTTTCTTTATTGGTTTGTTGTTTTTTTTTTCAGAATGAAATTATTCAATTTCTACATCCCAGATAAAACCTTTAAAAAATCTTGGTATCATTACAATAAAGTTTCAGAAGATAATGAGAAAAATCTATGGTTTTATGTTGTGACCACAAAACTGGATGCAACTTCTAGTGTTTGTTATATGAGCCAAAAATTAAAACTTTAATAGTGTGAAGATGAACACAACACCAGTGGGAAACTAAAGAAGGAGCTAAAGGGGGAAAAAATTATCTTTTAGTTACTTTTTAAATCTCCTCTTTGTGACTGAGCAGCAGCTATGCACAGCTGTACAAGGAGACATTTTTGAACTACCATCAAGCAGTTAAATGCTGCTGCTACACTGAACAGCTGCACAAATTAGCCTCACCCATTAGCAAACGGCTGTGTGCCTCTTTGTATTTCTTTTTATTTACTTGGTTTCAAGAGATACCTACTTCTTCAAAATACAGGATAAGGTTAATTCTCTTTGCCAGGTTTTCAAGGGCTACAAATAAAAACAAGTACAACATTTCACTTGAAAAAAAATTCTAATACTTCTGGAACAAAGAGATTAACATTCTTCAATTAAGAAAGGAGAAACCTTTCTTCAAATTCATTTGCAAGCACTACATATTATTTCATCATTTCAGAGATTAGATGTGTGGTGAACCAGTTTCCAAGGTAACTGGGCTAACCATGGGGAAGTCATCAGGGTGATAAAGAACTCAAAACATTTAGGAGGCACCACATGGAAATAGAAGAGAACCTGATGAAGTGTACCTATTTAGATAAGCCTAAAATGTACCTATTCTACACAAGTGAAATAGGATAGATTAGAAGAGTGTTCCTAATGCTTAAACTGCAAGTTCATTAACAGTGCCTGAACACCTGATGTGGGACCAGAGATACTTCTTTCTCCCTGAACACCACAAGCACGAGCAGACCAAGCTTTGCAGTGCCCATGCAACCCAGGCTGCCTCCCAGGTTTCTGCTGCATGGCTAGTGGGTACAGGAAATCAGGGACACAGATCCCAGCAGCAACAGGAAACCTGGACACTGTTTAAAACAAATGAGATGGCAGAACTATGGGGTTTAGGTCTCCACAGGCTCCCCAGTTTATTTCCACTACAAATGACACTGACAATAGGTAAGCTCAGTAAAACTGAACTTAAGAAGCCTGTTAAGGAGGGTTTTTTTGGCAATTCTATTTCTAGAAATACAGTTAGGTAACAATACAGAAAAATATTTTATTTATTTATGTTTATTATTGTTGTTATTTCTTTGTTGTATTTTGTTCATATTTATTATCATTTCCATTATTTAAATTATGCTTATTCTTACTGTATGCAAACCTTATTATCACTAAATACAGTACTTAAATACAGTACTTGACATCTGCAATTTTTTAATCTGGATGTCATGATTCAGCAAATCTGTAAAAACTAGAAGGCTAGAGTGTTTCAGCTACTGAGAAACCCGTAATTAAGAGCAAATTAAAACATAACAGAGAGAAACAAAAATAGCTGGCCTTGCATGGTACCTTCTAGGTGTTGTTTGCTTTTTCCTCCTGCACAATTGCACAATACCCATCCATTTATATTATCAATCCACACTGAAATTTGAACTCAGAACATAACCAATATACGTTTGTAGGCAAGGTTTTTATCTAAGGGCATTCTCATATGCACACAAGCAGACTGAGAAAAAATTATTTTGTATGCAAAACAGGCAAGTTACTCCCAGTCTTCACAGGGAGGAAATGACAATTTTCTTCTGCGAAGGTGGAAAAGGCTTTCTGGAAAATATGCTGAGTTGCTGCTAAGCATCTGCTGTTTCCCAGATGGGGCAGTAACTCTTGATGTACAGCCAGAGCCCAAGGACACATCAGAGTGGACACATAAGGGACAGCTTGTCTTTGTGTCAAGACCTAGTCCGGGTAGTTAATTTCATTTATGTTAAATACATCACTGTGACATATTATATGGAATGGATTCACTTTTGTTACTCTATACTATGAGAAACTGTTAGTTTTCTTTTTCAGTGCTCCAAATAGCATTTCTGAAGGCTTTTGAAAAAAATATGAGAGAGAAAAGACCAGCTCATAATATCTGAAATACTTAATCAGACCTCAACCCTGTAAGCTCCTTCTCAGCTGGAAACACCATCACGTACTGCAAAAATCCAGGGGGTTTCTGTAAGAATACAAACTGAAAAAGATTTGCACTCAGTGCAGAAAGTCCTAGATTACACAAAGTTCTCATATGCTTCTTGTACACTAATTTCTTAATTTACAGTACCAGAAAAGTTTGATAGAGCAGTAAGATAACTCCACGTTACAGCCAAAATATCTTGTGCAGATTCAAAGACAAAATCCTCCACATTATATAATGCCTCTGAAAACTACTCACAGAACACAATACAGAATACACTTTCTTAAGATATCCATACAGAGAAGAAAAAAAAGGCAACACCAACCCCCAAACTTTTAGCTTAAGGATAATTCACTGCACTGGGGAAGAGCTGGTAATTTGTGTAGCTCACTAACAGTGGGATGTTACTGTTCTGTGACTGCCCACAATTTAGCAAAACAAACAAAATAAATCAAATCACAGCCTGTAGAAGATAGCAGCACAAAAAACCCTCTAGGTCTTATCATCCCATGAGGCACTTAAAAGACTGACAGTCCAAAGAGCTCCATGATGGGATGGAATAATTATGTCATCTTAACCTGTCAGCATCAAGCCTCCCAGCACCCTCAGTCTTAGCCTAACACAGGAAGAGTCAGCACATGTGCTGTGTAAACATGCTTTCAACCACCACAGGAAAAAGAAAATACCACTATCTGCAAATGACACCAAACAACATATAGCTGCCTCTACAGAAGGACATAAAAGTGAACCAGCCATCACCTCCAAATTTAAGAGAAAACTCTCTGATTCTTCAAATACTGTATTCTGAAAAACAGCTTACCAGAAACCTGCACTTGCATCCAGTGATATATAGTGAACAGGCATTTATTTAGTTGTATTTAGTAGGATCCTAGATATTCAATCTAATAATGAAAGGAATTTTGTCTCCAAATTGGAAGCTTTCTAAACTACCTCCTTGAACTACCATAAATAAAATTCTGGGAAAGCATCAAATAAGTTCACAATCTCTTGTTGTGAGTAGTGTATAATTATAAGCAAATTCTGTAACCATCCATCAGCAATTAGCATGTGGAGAGGCAGGCACAGTAAGGAAAATTTACTTGGCTTATTTTATTTAACATATAAAATAAGAAAAAATACATTATGACATTGTAAAATAAATTAGTCTTTTATTTGGCACCAAAGATCTACAACTATACTGCTTTTGGTACCAACCTGTCTTATTTAATTTCAATCCAGGTACACCTAATTTATACTGTTGCCTCTAGCACTATATACACATACTCCCCATGACAGACTCTCAAATCTCTTATTCCCAGATCATAACTTGATAGTGTTACAGCACTGAAAGGAGAACAGATTCTGGGAACTGTAATTTGTTGCCAGATTTTGTTGGCCAAGCATATAATTACATCAGTGAAAGACAGTCTTTTCAAGGAAGTATTGAGTCACATTGAACTGCTGCAGAGAAGAAAGCACTACCATAAAAACACTAGGAACTCAAAGCACGGGTTGAAGCCACTTTCTTTTACTTCCTCTATATTAATTTCAGTTTCAGTTCTGATGAAGATACCATTGACAACAAGCCCACTCTTGTCAGCCAGTTACACGTGAGGTACAATTCTGTCTTTTCAGCCTGTGAGGCACAATTCTTTTCTTCTTTTTCATCATTTCTTAAAGCTGGTTTCACAGGTAGTGAAGAGCTACAATAAAGTGGGATGTGTGTTTTGGAGATGCTGAGGACTGCACTGAAGCTCTCTCAAATCACAGTGGTGCAGGACAGAGCAGCAGTGCAGGCAGGAGGCAGGGGCTCCAGCACAGGGGGCTGCAGGTCCAGGCTCTTTCCCAAGATTTTACTTGTACTTCATTTGCTTCTAAGTACATGAGCTCATGTTGTTAACAGTGAGTAGTATTTTCCTTCTGAACTGTAGTATTGTGATGACATCAATTCATCAGTATTGTAACACTACCCAAAAGTTGTTTAACAGTTTTCATTTTCCATTAAAACTTGAAGGTCTTAATTCTACTCCTGCCTCTTCCACTAATCCCTGTTGCATAACTGAGCACTATTTCATTGTGCTCTGACTGTTTCTCTCCCTACTATCTGTTGTGCTCATTTATATTAATTATGCAGGCAAAGAGACATTCTTGCCATGAAGTTAATACCTCGATAAGGGCCTGACTGTGTCTTCTTCAAGACACAAATAAGAAAGCCTATCCTGGTTAGCCTGCTTTTAAAATTATTCTAGCTTCTTTATTCATTGATGTTTTATTTATCTCTCCTCCAACGCTAGCCCTGTGGGAATGCTCCACACTGAAACTGCTTTAGAGTAGTGGAGTTAAATGTTAACCTTTCTCACCTCCCAGGCACCACTTTCAAAGAGCATAATGGGAGAGACACCAAAAAAAAATTTTTAAAAAATATTAAAAAAACAAAAGAGGACAGAGAAGCTTCCAGAAGAGGATTCTGGTCTGAGACACAAATAAGATGCTATCACTAACTGGAGACTCCAATTCAGTAAAGTACTTACATTCTTATCAGTTGGTCAAAGAAAAACACAGTATCTATGTACAGACTAAATGAAAATAATGAAGTAGATCACTTAAACCCCCCACAAAATCCAACGAGAAATGAAGTTGCAATGGGGTGGTGCTACACAAAGTAAGCACAATGACCAAGGCCCTGCCTAGGGTCAAGAATCAATCTGTTGAGTACTACAGTCTCTCTCACATCTTCCAGCTTAAAGCCCAAGTAAAAGCTGCAAACAGATGCCTTTTTCACTCAGGGCTCAAAGCCTACAACTGCCTTCTGAAGGGAGGCAACTGTCACATTTGATCAAAAAACCCAAGAAAGATCTAACTCTCTTTGTGAAAGCCTATCTAGGAGATCAAGATGACAGTAGTGATCACCATATAAAAGGCCAGGGGCTTGCAATGCTCAACCACTACATGGGAGTTAAAATTTAATTCCCCTTACATAGAAGAATCTCTTCTTAAATCTAACAGCTCCTTATCGTTTCATTTGAACGAGTCTTTCAGCACATCTCAGATCCCAAAGATGCCTCCTCAGCGCCTAAAGGAAAGAGTCTAAATATTAAGCTACGCAGTAGTGTCTGCCCTTGTGCTCTTTCTAGTGCCAGGACCTGCAAAATCATCCAGTACAGACAGTTCTTTTGGTCCCATGTTCAACTGCAATGAGGGAAGAACACAAAGTAACCCACAGCGTAGTACTTAGGCAGATGCTCTTCTAGAAAATCATGGAGGTCCAAGACCCCTTCCGGTGCGCATCTTCCAAAGATGGTTATGCCTTCTCCATGCTCTTTTTTTAATTGTATGGTATGGACTAGCCAAAGTTTTTACTAAGATGTTTTTGCAGATTGCCAACACACCTGAGAAGTTGCTAGCCTTCATGACATGACATACACTGTACTCCAAGATCAGTAAGAAATCTCATTAAATGCTAGCAAATAGCTAAACATAATACTGATCAGTTTAGAGGTGTGATGTGATGTGATCACACAAAGGAGACTCACTGGCTAGTAATTAAAGTAAAAAACTGCTTTCAACTAAACGCACTACAGCCTCTTCCATTAATCTGCGCCACTTGTTATAAACTGTTGAGCAAAAACTACAGGAATTTTTTCAGTTATACATGCAATGTACTAATTGTAAGTCTTTTCCTTTTATTAATAAAACAGCTTTGCATCTCTTTGAATATTAACAGATATTGAAACTATTTCCAGCAAAGCATCAGTTCATGGTTTAATTATAGATCTACCTGAAGCAGACATTTTATGACACAATTCTTTTAAGTAGATTAAGAGACCATCCCACTAATATTTAGTACAATTAGACAGCAGACTATATGTTCAGTGCATTGTTTTAGGCTCTTTGCCTAACAGACTACAATTCCCAGGGCTGGCTGCTTTGGGAAAACAAAGTCAAAGCACAGAATAAAGGCCCACAATTGTTGTTATTATCTTAGCTAAAAAATATCCTAGTCTCTCACTGCTAGACTTCTTGCACAGGTGGCAAGTCCACGGGCAATTCATGCAATGGTTCAGCCTCACATTCTAATAATCATAATCATGCTTTCAGTTTTAAGAAAAATTCCTCTAAGTCACCTCGATTTGAGAAGCTTTTTAATATTCACCTGATTTTGCTGCACTACACCACACTCTGAAGTTTTGTTTGTTCCAAATTTTCCCATTCTGTTAAGTTTACTTGCTGTCACACATCCATGAGAAAAGGAAGCACTTTCTGTTTTGCAGCTCTCCTAATGCCCACTCTGTTTAACACCGCTGAATGCACCATAAGATCAAAAAAATTAGTAGCTGTACATTTCTTTAGGTCACTGCCATCATCACATCTATCCAGGTGCCTTGTTACAAATGCACAATGATCACTTATTTTTTATTCCAAACGGTGCAGAAAATGACACAGACTCAGTGATGTTGTAATGACAGTTTCCAGCATTGTTGTCTGTCACTCTTTGCTGTATAGTTTGTATTCTATAGGATAGGGGCACTCAGGAATTCCTGCATGCAAGCTCAGTGCTCTGAACCAGAGTCAGGGGGATAATCCGAAATCCATTACCAGTACTACTGAACTAATTTACTGATCAAGTTCCCGAGAGCAGTAAGACAAAGGGCTGCACAATGTCTAGGAGTCCCAAAAATAGAATATTTCTGATGGTGACACTGATATCTACACCAAATACACAAATACAGATGTAAGCAGAAGCAGTTCATTCAAAGTAAGATGTTTCAAATGTGATTTATTGCACAACTGTATTTTTTCACTTTAGAAATGTAATAAAATCTGAGGTCCAAAAGGGCTCTGCAGGATAGTCCTCCTTTTCATCCACTGCTAGTGGTTTTTTCAAGTAGTGAGACAAAAGATAAAATTTTGACCTTTATTTTAAAAGTAATCCTAGCCAGTCATTAAATGACAACTATTATTCATCAAGTCACCAAGCAATGTTGTAGCTTAGAATTCCAGTGCTAATAAAAGACAAAGAATTTCATCTAGTATTTCATGATTATAGTACCACTCTTGTTTAAAAGAGAACAAAAAATACCTAATACCAGAGAGAAGTCATGACATGCTTACCTTTAACAGACTTTTGCTACATCCTCCTGGCAGGTTTATGCTGCACCGCAAAAATTCTTGCAGCTACAGAAAGCCCCAAGGCCTTGGGAGCATTATGTTTGTAAAGTAAGAATAAATTACAGACTTTTTAAGACAAAAAATTACCTTCCAAAACATTTTGATGAACTACCACTACAATATTTTATTAGTCAAGTATCTGCATACACAAGTTTGTTCTTTTAATTCTTATTTTTCTAGGTGTACAAGTGTAGCCTCTAAAAAGTGGTGGCAGTAGATTTACCCAGATCAGATGAAGCAGATCCTCCACACAATACAGACCAGAAAAAACACTTTTTCTCCTCTCAGGTGTCAGCCACAGTTTTAAGGAAAACTGTGACAGAACATATGGCACATCTAGATTTTGTTGTCTCTTACACATTAAAGAAGCAAGATATCAAAAGCAAAGCCTGAGATCAGAACAATCTGTGGAGAGCACAAGAACCAGAGAACCAACAGAGCCTCTATGGATATTAAGCTATATATTACACACATTACTGACTCATTATAAATAATAAAATACAATAAACAAAATCTACATACAATGCTGCAACAAAAACTCAGTGGAGAAGGTATCACAGTAAAGTCTTGACTTCAGTGATGAACATGATCTGCATAAAACAATAAAAAAATTATAAACTAAATTATTAAAAAAGCTTCTTTGTTGTCTTTTCAATTTTTTAATGCAACGCAAAATGTCAAGTATGTAGTTCTAGAAAACAAGCAAACTGAGGAAAGAAGGGGAAATTCTGTCCTAGACCATCACAAAACTGCAGCCCTGGAAGCGTACAGAATCAATGGGGGGGAGGGGGAGGGAGAAGGGAAGAAGGAAGAGGAGAAAAAAAAAATCCAGAGAAAAAGACCACATTTTAAACCAAAAAATCTCTTCAATGCTCAGGCAGCATCAGGCAATCAAGTGAGGCAAAATGGTGAAGGAAAGAGTTCAACTGTGTATTTTGGATAATGCTATACTGAAGGACTACTGACGCAGCAGGAAGCAGCTAGCTCTTAAAAAAAGGCCAAACACGTGCCCTGGGGCTTCTTTCAGTACTAAAGGCAGCAACTGCAGCACTGCCAAGTACCACAGGCTCATGAAAGCTGGAGCAGGACCCAGCTGGGGCACTGGGTGATGGGACCACCACTGCTCCCCAGCACCCCACCAAGCCCCCCAACTTCTCACTGCTGGGTTCAGCTTCCAGCACCACAGCATTCTCAAGCTAAATCCAGCTTTCTCAAACTCAGAAACCTGGAGCTCTTAATGGAACAGATTAACTACAGTGGTTCTTTGGGGCTTAGAGACACAAGCGACCCTTTGCACTAGGAAAATAAAATTAATAAAGTCAATCATATATGGGTACTGGAGGCTTGCTTTAATAGAATCGCTTTTAAGCCAAAGGAGTGAAAACAATTTGTGTTATTCGCTATCTTTTATTACCTTTTTTCAAAGTAGTATTCAAAACCTTCTCACTAACCCCTGTAATGTTTCAGAAATGGCTGTTGGTCATCTCCAGACACACACATTGGTCTCTCTTCCAGGAGTTCTTAAGCTTTACAAGACCAGGAAAATGTCTCTCTCCTTTCACTGTGGAAGAGATAAACTAGATACACTAAACAAAATCAACAACTTGGTACATTTTACATAGTGAGTAACTCAAAGATTTCACTTAAGGTGTACAGCCCAGGGTGAGATTATTTATCAGTTTAACCACAGCTTTTGAGTATTTGGACTCAACTGGGCACTCAGATCACATTCCCATTCCAATCAATGCTTATCCCAGCAACAGCCATCTAGATTTCAGCTACTGATGCATGCAAAATGTTGGAGGGCTTTGCCTCTGCTACAAATGTACACTGCTCCTCAACAGTTTTATTTTTGTACAGGCAGTTTTAAAGTTTTCCTCTTCATCATAAATATTAAACTCATAATATTTGTTTAAATATTTCCCCAAAATCCTTTGCCTTATTACATGTCACTTAAAAGGTTAGGCCAATGTGCTTGTGTATACAACAAAGTATGTCCCAAAAAAACCCTTAAAAATCCTTTCTTAGCTGTTTCAATTAGCAGTGGTTGTCCTAGTTTCTCATTAATAAGAAACATTAGAAGTCTAGTATGAATCCTTAACTATCTGCAATTACAAAGCAAGAACTCAAGCTTTATGCAATGAGCTCTTACTAAAATATTCATATAGATTTGAACAACCTTACTATTGCAATCAAGCCTACTGAAGCTGCTGCACAACCTTTGGATTTGCAACACCACGCAGTTTTAAAACATGATAACCAATACAAGAGGTCACTTAGTATATTTTTCAAATAATGAAATTAAGGGACTTTTTCTTGGATGGAATTTAGCTGCTTCCTTTACCAAAGTTCACTACTAGGAAAATAACTTTTCTCAGATCAACATGAAGCAACAGAACTACATGATGACTCAAACTGTAAGGATCTACAAAGGTCATCCAGTCCAACCTTCCAGCTCAAGCATAGCACTCCTTGCCCAGGACCAAGTCCAGACAGCTTTTGAGTATCTCCAAAGACGGGAGTATCCATAGTATCCTTCTCTGGTAACGTGCATCAGTGCTCAGTCATCCTCAAAGGGAAAGAATTTCCTGATGTTCACAGGGAACCTCCTGTGTTTCAGCTGTGTTTTCCCTGTCACTGGGTGTAACTGCAAAGAGCCTGGCTCTGTTTTCTTTGCACCCTCCCTTCAAGTATTTATACACATTAATGAGACCACCACTGAGTCTTCACTTCTCCAGGCCCAGCAGTCCCAAGTTCTCTCAGCCCTTCCTCACAGGAAAGATGCTCCAGTCCTGTAACCATCTTAATGGGCCTTCACTGGAGTTTCTCCAGTCTCCTGTGCTGGGGAGCCTGGAATACGGCCCAGAATTCCACATGTGGCCTCAGTGGTATTGTGGAGGGATCACCTCCCTTGACCTGATGGTAGCACTCAGATTCAATCAGCCTCCCTTGTTACACAAGCACACTCCCTTGTACACAAGTCACATTCCACTTGACGCTGTCCAGCAAGCTGGAGCCTCTTCTGCAAAGCTGAAGAGGAACCACCCTCTGGATGATCCCCCAGAATATAATGGTGCATGGGGCCAGGTGCAGGACTTTGCAACTCTCCCTGCTGAACTTCATGAGGTTGTGGCTTCCCACCTCACTTCAGCCAGTTTCCAATCCACCTCACTGTTTGCTCATCTAGTCCATATTTAACAAGCTTCTCTGTGAATATAGTATGTCAAAAGCCTTACTGAAGTGAATTGAGACAATAGCCACTGCTCTCCCTTCACCTATTAAACCAGTCATTTCTTTTTTGATGGTTATGAGGTTGATTAGGCACAACTTCCCCTTTTTAATGGTCAAGACTTACTGGTAATGACTGCCTCATGCACTTGCAGTAAACCACAGTAAGTCTCAGCAGTTAGTTTGGATCTACAGCTGTTAAGCTTGGAGAATTTTTCACTGGCCATACACAAAGAAAGAGGAAAAAAAAGGGAAAAAAAAGAAAAAAAAAGAAGAAAAAAGAGCCCCTGTGTTTAATGGTAATTGCTTCACTTCCCCCCAGCTTAAATATTAAAATGAAAGAAATGTGCAAAACATCAAGGAAGCATTTTTTTAGTCAACCTACTAAATAAAGATAAAACTGAGCAACTACTTCAGAGGAAAAGGCGAATAAAGAGCTACATGGTCTGCTACTCTCTTCCTATCAAATGTCATACTGAAACATTCTCATTTGTGTTAGTGCACTTTGCCATACTGCTAAATCACCAGCTTTTTTATGAGTGCTCTAAACCTCTGGATTAATGAGCTCTCTGGTTTGCCCTTGCAAAACAAATGTAACACTAACATATTGTGAGTATTCTATTTAAGCAGTCCATGCACAGTGAAATCTACTGGGCAATCACTCAAGCCAACACTAATGAGAAAGCATCTTTGGGCTTTCAAGAAGGCAGAGTTAATAGGTATGTCAGATTCTACATCTAAGAATCTAGAGTGTATCAGTACCTAAATATATCACCATCCATCTTAAAGATGACTGCAAGCTTATAAAGATGTAAAGATGATTACGAGCTAGATAAAAAAAAATCCTAATTCTTTTATCATAAAGGCCACCATCTAGATGAATTGGAGAGGAGTTTGATAGCATGACTTTTAAAAGCCTCTACAGTTTATTGTTTCAAATAACTAATGTGAAATACGGCAGTTTTATCAAATAGAAGTCCCTAAGTCTACAGGCAGCACAGATTGAATACAAGCAGATATCCTTTCAGTGTGAACCAGGATCTTATGCCCTTGAGATTATTTGCTGAATATTAAAGCAGATGGAAACGGTAGAGTAGAACATCAGAAGTCACAGTTGTGCACAGACTAAGTGCAGCTTTATGTATAATAGCACAAGGCAAACGGGTCTTGGAGATAAATTCTACATTCACACCTCCCACTAACTGTATCATATGGAATTATCTGAGTGATCTGATGAGTCTCTTGAATCAACTCTCGTAAGTAACTCAAGTAAAATCAGATTATCCCAATAGAACACTTTCTATGTAAAAAAGACACGACAGAATAATATCCATTGCTTTGTACCATTTAATGACAGGAATGTCTTGTCTACTCTTTGTAATAGATTATTTGTGGCCTTCAAATTCAACAGAGCTAAAGGTAATTGCAACACTTTAAAAATTAACAGACACTACTAGACAACACAGTAGCCTATCAGGAAAGCAGTAAGACTGCCTGCTATTAAAATTCTTTAATCTCAGTTGGAAAACATTCAATTTCATCTTAAAAGTGGAATCTGCCCCTTCGTTTTCAGGTGCCTTTTCTTTTGAATGCAGAAATGCAATAAAGGTCCTTTTCAAGCCTCATGCATCACTCCAGAAGCAAGATAAATTTCTTAGGGTCCCTGTTTTATGCTAGAATTAACCAAGAAAAAGACACATAAGAGCATCAAGTTGCTACAGCTCTTTTGGCAAACCCACTTGCCTCAAGCAGAATCCATCAGACACAGTCCATATGAAGTTTCCTTGGTGAGTTTTTATAAAATGACACCCATAATTCTCTACTGCTTTGAAATATTTTGCTTCATGTTATCTAGAATGCCATTTCCTTCCTCACAGCTGCATCACATCACAGGTTGCTGCTGTCATTCTGCAGGAGCAAGTCAGAGTGGTGTTTTCTCCCTAGTTATCATCCCCTACAAACGAGTCAGTAGTTTACTCTTAGTTAGCTCATAAATTCATCTCCACTACTCAGGTCCTCTCAGTCACCCATATTTTACTGTAATACTATGCAATGAGAAGGCTTCCCCACTTTCCATCAAAAGCAAGTGTCATTAGTGTGCTCCAGCTTCCTGAGACAGAACTACTGAAAATTTTAACAAGATCTTTTATCTTATCAAAGGCAGATCCTAATTTAGTCTGGCATATACTACCTCTGATAAATCCATTGACATGTATTTCATTTGCATCTCTGCCTTTGATTCTTTAAAAAGTGTTCTCTATTGCTTTGCTATGTGGAAAAAATATTAATAATTTTCAGACAGCCAGAACCACCTTTTTTCTACTTTCTGAAAAACAGCTATTAAATTTGCCCTTCTGCAGTTAAATACCATCTCTACTTTGATAGTGCTCTTTTAGTTTTGAAATATTTGCTGCAAGATTTTCTAAAATACAGCTTCTTTTACCCAGCTCCATACAAACCTGAGAACTAGGAACCTGCAGGTTTCTTCTTAATTTCACTATATGAATTTCCACAATAAACTGGGGATGATAACTCTGACCATAACTTCATACTCAATGCATAACACCCACCTTCCTTTCTTGTTGAATTTTAATGGATCAATAGCTTTTTACTGCTTGGACTATTTTCCTTTACAAGGTCAAACTCAGCTTGACTCCTGGCAACTTCTTAGTCATATTTAAGACTTCTGAACTCTATGACATTCTTCATTTTTTCAACAACCACTTTTGCCACTCCTTCCAAGTTCTTGGCTAACTTATGATGTTCTCTTTGGCTGGCTTTTCTTCTGATTAGGTCTGCAATCATTCTGTTTATGTAGTCTGTTTTTTCTTGGGATGAAAATCCTGCACATTTCTTCTAATTTTGAATCAAAGAGTTCCCTTTGCTCTTTGGTTCAGCTAATTTCAAACCGTTTCCCTGCAGTTTCTCAGTCTGCATTTTTTGAAATTCAAAACCTTTAATTGGAAACCCCTTTCAATCTAAACCACATAAACTTCTGATGCAAATTAATCCAGATTCTGTTTCTACACACAGTCCTTCTAGAATGGCCTCAATACTTATGCAACCCAGTTTTTAAGCAACATTATTTGTTTATAGTTCAAGAACTATGTGTGTGAACACTGCACCCAGGAATTGCTGATCCCTAGAATCAGTAGTGAAATTATGAATTACATAAGAGTTAAAGATGCCACACCATATTGCAACAGGGGAATAACTTTATTCCATTTACTGTAGACCAATAATTCCATGTATACTTAATATAAGAAAACCTTTTTGCACCTGAAATTGTGTGCAAAACACTCATCAGTGAAGGCATAAAATTACACAGCAACGAGGTATCTTTGCTCACCACAGTGACTGAATCAAGATAGTAACTTGTAAAACGCTTTATCCCTACACTATTTGTTATCTCAGTGCTTCCAGTCTTTGAAGCCTTAATATTTACTTCTCATTCCTTTCCTTGACAAATACATGTAAAAGGTTCTGCCTTTCATAAAAACACCTTTCGTAAGAGCATATTACCAGAGCAAAGAACTTGGTTTTTCACACTGTTATGTTTTACAAATGATGTAAGTTAGCAAGACAATCTTTGCTGTACAACACATTTTATTATTAAAGTCAGTAGAATTCCCCATACTTGACAATACCTTGAAAAAAGAGTAAGTGCATTTTACGTGGCAGAATAGACATGTTCCAAGCTACCCAGACAGTAGTTCTGCATGTCAAACTACTTCACACATCGAGATGAATGATATTGATTACCAGCTTGCTGGCCATTTTATGAAATTTGAATATGAGCATAAAACTTCAGTGATACATTCAACACTAAAGGAGTCAGAGACTAAGCTTACCTAATACTTAGTTTCATTCTTTAGCCAAAACTGTCATACACTCCTAATGCTGCAAACAAAGCATGGACCATGGCATCCCAACCTTATGGGGAAGGGAGCACCCAAGATTCAGAGATAGTCGTGGTCAAAGGAGCAACAAATGTCAGGGGGTTCACAAGAGTTTAAAAAATGTTATTAGTAAATTATGCCCACCCTGGAGATACATTTCTCACTTTCTATGCCAATTAGCTATCATGGGCAGTCTGATCTTCTAGACCTTTCTGGAAATGGGTTGGAGGGCTTTACTGGTCTTTGGTGATCTTTATGACTACCAAATGATGACCAGTCTTGATGACTGGGGCGGCCTTTGGTCAACATTTCAGGCCCAATTCTCAACTTCATTCCTGCATTTGTGCTGTACAGTGTTGTGCTTATCTCCAGGGGCCCAAACAAGAACATTAAGTTTCAGCAAAGTGCTGCCCTTCCTCTGTATGGCCTCTTTTTCAGAAACACCCTTATCTTTCTCACTGAATGTTATTACCAACAATCCTTGGCTGGCTCCACAGCTATCTGGCTATCAGTGTTTGAGAATACGGATTAGTTCTCTTATCTCCTAGGCTTCCACATGGATACAGGAGCTGAAGTAGTGAACCAAATCAAGGGGAAAAAATATTCTTTCAGGGATTTCAGAAAGAGCTGCACATCTTTTTTTTTTATCTGTAAACTTTCATAACTACCCATTCAAAAAGTGGATAAATTTCTCAGATTCCGTAACTATTTCAAATCTAGCAAAGCCTCAGGATCTTTCTGCAACTCCTGTCTTCCATACTGGCCTTAAACAACGAGTGTCCTAACATGCACTGTGACCACTTTAACTATAGAATCACAGGCTCACTGGGGGTGGAAAATGTGGAGATCATTGAAATCCAATTCTGTATTCATTTAAGTAAAACACACAGAAGTGACAAGTTTGGACTGTACAGTGCTTGTGGATGAGTAACCTTCTCTTATGATTCCTATGATCCAAAATAATTCATCAACATTTTAACAATAGGCAAGTACCATACTGAGCATTGCATCAGACAAAGAAATACCTCTTTTTCATACTAAGACTTGAAAACGTTTTCACCATAATTTATTATGATGGCTATTATATAAATAATAATGATATTTTAAGTTAAATATTTCCAACGTAATTAGTGCCAGATTGTTTCAGATTCTTTTTCTGCCACTATTTACATTTCTGAATACATTTGTTGGGGCAATCCCTAGTATAAATATAGGCTGGGGGAACAAAGAGATCAAGAGCAGCCCTGCCATGGACTTTGGGGTGCTGGTGAATGAGAGGCTGGACATGACCTGGCCATGTGCACTCACAGTCCAGAAAGCCATACATGTCCTGGGCTGCATCCAAAGCAGTGTGGTCAACAGGATGAGGGAGGGAATTCTGCCCCTCTGCTCAGGTGAGAGAGGTCCCACCTGGAACACAGCACCCAACTCTGGGGTCCCAGCACAGGAAGGACAGGGACTCGCAGCAAATCCCGAGCAGGACTACTAAGTTGATTAGAGTGATGGAGCACCTTTCCTATGAAAAAAGGCAGAGATAATTAGGACTGTTCAGCCTGGAAAAGGCAAGGTTTTGGGGTGACCAAATTGCAGCCTTTCTGACAGGAGCCTACAAGGAAGGAGAGACATTCAACAAGGGCTTGTAGTGACAGGACAAAGGGCAATAGCTTCAAACTGAAAGAGGGCAAGTTTAAATTACATATTAGGAAAAGATTATTCACTGTGAGGGTGGTGAGACACTGGAACATGCTGTCCAGAGAAACTGTGGCTAACCCATCCCTGGAAATGTTCAAAGCCAGATTGGACGGAACTAAGCAACCTGGTCTAGTAGAAGGAGTCCCTGGCCTTGGCCAGGGGGGTTGGAACTGAATGATCTTTCAGGTCCCCTTGGAAAAGAGGAATAACTGAAAGAAAGATTCACTCCTTGGAATGATTTTTAGAAGTTTGTAAAAAAAATGTAGTTCATAAAAATTTCAAAGCAACTGTTAAATAAGGATTTCATTTATGTTCTACGCTAAACTATAATCACAGCACTTGCAACTTTTCTTCAAAGGCAAGAAAGAGAGAGAGTACAAGTTACAATTCCTGAAGACCATTTGAGCAAGACATGATCTGGAAAACTGAAATGTTATGGAGTATAAAATTCAGTCATGCTGTGTGACAAAAGAGAGGAAGCACAATAGGAGGCACGGGCACTGGTGATTACATTCTCTTCTTATGGAATTGGCTGAAGGATGGAAGAGCCATTTTCTATATACCTTCCTTTCATGTTACCCTCTCTCCCACCTAGTCCCAAAACTCAAGAGAGGTATGCAGAGATGTCCTTTGACCACTGAACCCTAAGGAAGCTTTACAGAATGCTAAAAACTGCAGTGGCAGCAGCTTGGGCCAAACCCCCTTGCAGCACAAGTCCCCTGCTGTCTGCCAGACGGTCTGACCACATAATACCCAACCCCTTGGCTGGGAGGACACAGTCAGTGGAGCAGAAGGTTGCAAAAGGAGGCTCAGCAGGAGACACAAATTGCTGTTAACAGCTTTAAATGACTTAACATGTACCTGGTGGCAGAAATCAGGCACTAACTGAAGATGCAGCCATCAGCTATCAGGGCAGCAGAAACTATGGGCTTGGAAAGAGAAAAGGCGAACATTACTCTTCATGCTAATTCTCCCCAGGATGGCGGAAGCATGGTTCAAAAAGCAACTTATGATTTGGACAATCAATGTATTTCCGTTTGCTAGGGTGTGGAAAGCCACAAGCTAATGAATTCTGCATTACAGGCAAATCTTGCCCAATTAGCCCACCATGTCTGGGAAGCAGTACATAACCCAGCCCTCAGGAAACCCTGAAAAACCAAATTAAAGACCTACAAATCAGTGAGTAGTGGGTTGGGGGGGGGGGGGGGGGGGGTGTTTTGTTTCTTTGGTAGAAAAGTATACTGGGAAAAAACAGGTCATGTTTTTCCTCATCCCATTTACTTAACTTTTTCACCTCATACACTTGCCCTGGACAGCTTCAGTTCCATCCCTGAGCACAAACACAATACCTCAACACAAGAGCAGGCCAGTGCTGATAAAGGCTTCTATATCACTACATAAACAGTCATATGAACAGCTACAGACATGCTCACATCCCTTGTTCAGCAACACACTCTTGTCCACTGCCACTCTTGGCCCTTTTGTGCTCCATTTTATTAACAGCACCAAACTGATTTAAGCTCCCACAGACACACACAGCTGCTCACGGCAGCAATACCACACTCCAAATACCTAGAAACTCTCCAAGCCTGCAGTGGCCTCCAGGCAGTCACCTACTCCCAAAGGAACTTTCAACTGAGATGAAATCAGCAAATATAATCCATAATCCTAGAGCAGAACAAATGGCCCATGGAGCATGGAATCTGTGATAGCAAAATTACAGACTGTAACACAGCATAATTTTGTGCATGCATTCACTTGAGTCTTCCTCTTGATAGTGAGTTTCTCAATAACTGAGTCTTTTTCCTGCTTGGGAGGCAAACAGAATTCAGACATTATCATTTTGGAAATATTTTATTTATCCTTCTGCCTATACTTCACTGCTTCTCATATCCCTTAAAGTGACAAAAAAATCTCTTACATGTCTGCCTGAAGAAATCACACAGAAAAATAGTCCAAGTATGTTTATCTAAACCTGCTGGGATTGTCAAGTAACAACTTTATGGCAATAACTACCCACTGATTCCAGTTCACACATTCAAATGCCAGCTTTGTTAATTATTTCAGAGTTCTCCTGTAGGAGGAGAATGAAGGTAAAATACTGAAATCAACACTAAACATCTAGAGTTTGGGTTGGACTTTGAACACCACTATCTAGAAGAATAGTTAAGTACAAATTGCATCATTTTCATAGACAAATCAGTTTCCAACAGTTCAGAAAATACTTCTATATTGCTTTGCATTTTCCTCTCTTGCAATCACATCATGCATGAGATGATGTTCACCTAAGTATTAATGAAACCAGTCATGCTAACACACAAAATTGTGTAGAACAAAAAAATCCTTATACAGTTGCTGTCTTTTCAGTGAGAAGCAACATCCCCGTGTAACAGATAGGAGCAGGGTAAGTTCATGCGCTGGAACTGTGTGAGGGGACAGAACACAAGTCCCCCTTGCTGCCAGCAGTGCTCCCTGATAGCTGTGCTGCACAGAACCCTCCTGCCAGAGCCATTCCCAGCCTCCTAGCAGCGTGCTCCATGGACAGCACTGGCAGAGAAGGAGAGCAGGAGCCCAGAGATCAGAGCCTTGTACCAGGAGGCTCCAGGGGATCTCCAGCTGCCCCTCTGGGGTCCCTGTCCTGGCAGCGTGGCCGAGCAGGGACCTGATGCCCTGCCCTGGCTCACACAGCTTCACACTGCCGAGGGAACTGTGGCCACAAGGCAGCATGGCTCCAGAGGCAGCTTTCAATTTTCCACAACTCTTGCTGCAGTTCCTCCTGCTAGGGCCAGCCTTCCACATGGTCTCACTTCTGCTTCCCCACATGACTAACAGATCACTGGAGGCACCCAGAACAAAAAGCAGGGGATCTCCCAAACCCTCCTACACGGTTCTCTCCCAACACAGCTTTTATTCTTTTTTCTTCCTACCTACAATAAAGAGGCTAGAATAATTAAATCAATGATTCTTTTACTTTGGATAAGGTTGTCAAGAGTGCTTTATGCTTAAACCCATGACAAATTTTCTCTTTTAATTATTTACAAAAATTGCTTTTAGAGCATTTTCCTGATGGACTGTTATTATTACTGCACAATAGGTAATCTGAAATAAACACAGCATGAAAAACTTGAAAAGAAAAAATACAAATAATTGAGAAAATACTCTTCGAGCACTTGGCATGACAGCATGATTCAGACTGGCAACAGCAATACACTGAAGTAAAAATGTCACTATTAGCTCTTTCAGAAACAGCAGAAAAGTCTAACCATCTCAAAAATAAAATGAGTGGAGTCACTTTCTGGATTCTCATCTGTTGGAACCATCATAAACAACTGGTAGGTCTTTCATAAGAGAGAACATCATCTTGTCTATTAGTACATCTTGTCTATTAGCTCAAGCAGGAAAGCAGTGGAGGGGACAACTTCCTTTGTAATCAAAGTTTTCCCCACTTCACCTCCCCCTGAGAATTCAAGAAAACCAGGTACTTTAATTATGGGAACAATCAAGAGGGAACAAAAATACTTAGAATTTTTAGTTCATGGTACATGGCTGAATAAAATACTAACAAACTAAAATTATCTGAAAAATACATTATCTTGTCTTGGAATACTTTCTTTCAGTGTAAAAATGCTCTTTTCAAAGCATGAAGCAAGACAGTTCTTTTCCCTCCACCCCATGATAAACAGATACGAAAATCTGGTTGCTTTATTCAGATGAAAGCTTTATAATACAATATACACCCTACTTTAAACGACAGGCAGTGTGAATGCAGATTTTGTAAATCACATTACTTTTAACACTGGCACTTCTGTTCATTGACTTAGTAATTTTCACTGCTAAAATCACACAAGGAAAACAGTCAACTTCATTTCTGCAACAATTGCTATGATTTTGAATTGCCCATTAGAGACGTGGCATCTCCAGCCAGTCAAACCACCACACACATGCACTAAAACCAACTTGGAAGAAAAATACTTTTATATTTAACCCTGGGACTCAGCAGCGAAAAACTGGTACAACAAAACGTTAACAAGCCATTAGCTAGTTATTCCTTTCTGAAAAGTGCTGGAAATGACATAATTAGTGGTAATTTCAAGGTACTTAAAACAAAACCGTAACAGCCCTGCAAAAGCACACCTTTCACTAGGTAATTTCAGTCAACTGGCTTCATCCTTGTGTAGCATTAAGATATACTCTCTATATATACATAAATGCTTTAAAAGTTTTAAATAAGTGACAGTGCTAATATAAAAGATTATAGTAATTGAGATGTGGATTAACAGTCCTCTACTACAGATCACAGATTACACTGTACTTGAGGACACAGTCTTTAAATACAGGTACTTTAAGAATATGCTGAGAAATAGCCTTTCAATCTCAACCAGCTGTGATTTCAAGTGAAATCAAACAAGGAGCACAAAAGTCACCAAATACCCACACTGATGTTTTACAGTGTGGTTACAGTGCAGCCACAGAAGTCAAAACATGCATGGTAAATTTCTTGAACTTCACAAGTTCAGCTGTCATTCTCAAATTCTGCTGGCTTAGTCAGTCACCAAGAAATCTAGGAAATTACACAAGCTCATCAGAGGTCAGCTGCCTTACCTCGTTTAAGATTATGTTCACTGACTGCAATAAAAACATGTATCAAAAGATCCTCTGAAATCTTTTTGGAGACAAGAGCAAATGTCAAAATCTCCTTCAAATAAAGCTGCATTTCTAAACAAACCAAACTGTAAAAAAAAAAAAAAAACCCAAAAAAAAACCAAAGGAATATAAACTTTACCTTAATTGGAGCCCGGCTAAACTGTATTTTTCTGTTGGCTGGGATTTCATCTTCATCCGGTAATCCATTAATTTCAGAGTATTCCATATCAGGTTCATAACAGTTATTTTCATCACTGTCATCGAGATCATCCTGTTCTGTACCTGTCTCTCCCCAGTCAGAATTATACCTGGACCGTACCCGATACACACTGTAGTCAGAGTGCATGTACACATGGGAACTCTGAAAATTATTCACATCTTCATGTCCATCTTTTTCACTTTCCTCATCGTAATGGGACTCAGTAGCATCTGAAATTGCATCTGTGGCAAAATCACCACCTGAAGCTACATTTCTTGTTAACTCTGCAGCTTCAGGCTGATCAAAGATACTTTCCGTATGTTCTGACGGTTCCTTCTGTTGTGCTAAAACTCCTGTCTCTGTTTTTGACTTACTCCTAGCACAGCTGTCCACAGATTTTTCACTATCAAGCACGCCAACCAAACCCTGTTGACCTGTTGCAGAGCTCTCAACAGAATCAGCACCTGCCTCTGTGCTCTTTTTTATTTCTTCAGTTGTTTTTGAACCTGCCAAAGTGCCTGTGGACACCTTCTGTCTCGGTGTTAAAGGCGTGTTAGTCGGCTGAGAGTTCTCAACAGACATCACGCCTGTACTCTGTTTGGCTGGGGGAGACCACGTGCTGGCCTCTTTCAAAGGACTGAAACCCTCAAGGTTTGCAGCTGGGGAGGAGATATTTGTGACAGTAGACGAGAGGTTTAGTGGATAGTGACCAGTTACAGAGTACTCTTCGTTGTTTTCTGACTTTTCTACTATTACATTGTGTGAGTCAGTGTTTTCAAAAACTGCGCTGAGCTGACTCACAGTTGGAGAGACAGTCTCTGTCCTTGGGCTAAGACTGTCCAGTGAATCAGTACTGCCTCTGTGAGACTTAGAGCTGCACCACTCATCCGGAAGTTCATTAGAAATTTTCTCTTTCTTTGGGGAATAGCGATTCGAATGTCCCATTTCATGAGCATTTCGCTCAAACATCTTCCGAGTTTCAGTGAACTTGGAATAGGAAGGACCATCATGGAGAGTGTCAAATCTACTAATCCTTTCAGAGACAGACGACTCCAACTTTACGATTGAACCATCCGCTTTTTCTACAAATTCTTTGGGCCTAATTCGCCTTTGAGGTGATTGAGGGCCACCTTTTCCCCTGGTTTTAGGGGCAATTCCAGCACTTTCAGTGGGCTCCATGCCCATCTGCATAAATAAGTTCTTGATCCTATTGACATTTGAGCCATATTTCCTTCCTCTGCTCTGTGAGGCCTCTCCTTCCTCTTTCGCTTTTTGGTCTCCATCTGATTTCGGTTTGTCAAAGGTGCTTTTCAGCGCCTGGAACTCAGTTCTGTAAGCATTTCTGTGAGGAGAGGCACTTCGGAGGGTGGATCTTTCTCCTGAAGACTCTGTTTTCATCATGTTTACTTCAGGAGTGTGGAACCTGCTTGCATAGTTTCTGTGATACTGCTCTCAGTAGTTTGTCACAGCAGAGATTCTGCCTGAGGAGTGTTTTTCCTCAGGGACCTCTGCCCTTCAGCAGGGCCATACTTGACAGATCTGAAGGCAAATGTCTAAACGCACATGGTCAATTTTGACAAAGCAGCACGACTGAGGATTCTCACAAACAAGGGCTGATTTAACCTGCAATAGAAAGGAGGGTTTTCTGAAACTATGTTAGGTACTTCAAATCTGTCACAATTTCCATTTACCATTTTCTGATATGTTTACAAAACAACAGTAAAGAAAAAATACAAATCAACACTGCGCAGACATGTGAAAACTTGCCATTACAAACTTTTTCAAATTGACTGTTGCATAATTTACAGTCTGTAACATCATAGTGAAAGAACAAATAATCGTATCTTTCCATTCACAAATACAGTATCATGTCACAAATATGCATGCAAAAGAAAGGCAATGTGATGTGAAATATGAGGCACTGCAAGACAATCCTTGCTCTCTCAGAGAAACATAACGGTAGAAATGCGATCAAAGATAATACGCTTAGAAAGGCAAATTAAACATCAGCTCGAGGGAATACAAAAAATTGCACCCAAAGTTAACATCTTCAGCTGACAGGGTAAAGGAAGTGAAATCCCGTTAGAGAAAGTTGCCCCTTGTCACGGGTTTCATCTTCTGGAAGGTCCTGGAGGTACCAACGAGGAGATGCAGAAACGGAGCCAGGGGCTGAACCGCTCCCACGCCCCGGCCCCAGAGGCTCATCCCCGCTCCCCGCAGCCCAGCGAAGGGCACCGGGGGAGTCTCCCCAGCCAAGCTCCTCTCCCTTCCCCTCCGTTCCTGCTCCCCAGCCCTCGCCCCGCCGCGCCGCCGCCGCCGAGGCGAGGACGCCTCACGCCGGCCGCTGCACACACGGTGCCGGTGCCGGGCCCCGCGCACCTCCCGCTCCGCTCCCGCCGATCGCCACGGGCGACTGTTAAGGCCGCACGGGGAGAGACCCTCGGCGAGCCGCGCTGCCCTCGCAGAAGGCAATAAACTCAACCCGAGAGGGCAGCGCCGGAGCCCCCGCGGCGGCTCCTCCTCGGGCGGCCGCGCCGCCCCGGCGGGCTGGAGCCGCGGGGCCTCGGGCGGCAGCACCTTGCGGCCGGGCAGTGCCCGGGCAGGCGCCCGCCGCCCCCGCGTAACAAAAGCCCGGTGCCAGCGCTGCTCCCCGCGGAGCCCGGCGCTTCTGCCGCCGAGCGCGCACGCTGCCTTACCCGGCCGACAACCGCGACGGACCGACCCGGCCGCCCGACTCAGCGCTGCCCCCGCGCCTCCTCTGCGCAGAGCGGCCGCTGCTGCCGCCGCCCGCCTGACAGGAGGCAGCAGCCGCCGCGTCGCCTCAACGCCATTGCAGGCAGCGGGGGCACGGACGCGGCTCCGCGCGCACACCCGCGGCGGCGGCGCGGGGGAGGATGAGGCGCCGCGGCCGCCGCGGCCGCGCTCCCGCCCGCGCCCGCCCCTCCGCCGCCGCGCGGCCGCCGCGCCCCCGCCACGGGACGCGCCCCGAGCCGCCGCCGCCGCCCGCCGCGGAGCCGCCCGCCGCCGCCGCCCGCGGGTGACAGGTGCCTCACCTCCTCGGCGAACCGCAGTGGTTCGCTCCGCCGGCGGGGCGGGGGAGGCGGCCGGCCCGCTGCAGTCCGGCCCCGGGCGGTGACTGCCGAGAGGAGGAGGACGGGCCCGACCGCGGCCGCGCCGCCAGCGCCGAGTCCCGCTGCCTGTCCCCAGCCCGGTTTATTCCTTCTTCCCTCCTGTGGAACGCTCGTTTCCAACCTGACCCCCGCGGACCGGGCCCGCCCGGCACCCGCCCGTTTCGGAGGAGGCAGCGTGCCCGCCCCCGCGCGGGAGGAGCAGCGTCCCGGGTCCCGGGAAAGCCCCCGCTCCTTCCCGCCGCAGGAAACCCGCGGGGCGCGGGTGGCTCCGGCGTACGGAGAACTCTCTACAGATCGGGAGCCGGCGTGTTCCTTCCCTCGCTGTTGAGCCGCTCAGCCAGGCTGCCCGAGCGAGGAACGTGCTGGTGACAAACCCCGGCAAACCGCTCACAGCTCCGTGGGCATGGCTTGTTCTGGCAGCTGCTGACAGGGACGGAGGATCACCCTCGGAGCACAACCACAACGCCTTTGTTGTTTGTTAACGGGGCGAGTTCAAAAATGTTTTGGCTTTAGAAAGGTAATAAGAAAACCTAATTCCTGAACATGAAATCTCTAGGTAATTTGTAAAATGGGCAATCCGGGAAGGTAATGACTGTTAATCACATAGCAACTCCTAAGCAAAGTTCGTTAAGCTAACTGCATAAATATCCAGAAAATGGCCTGGGGATGTACACTGCAAAGTCTGAAAACTAATTATTATGTATACAGAAGCAAGACAGTGGTGAATGGAAATAAATAAAAAAAACCGAGGTATATAGATCCACAAACTTAATTCATTACTTTAATGAGACTGAAGCCTGGGTACTATATACCATTGAAGCGTTCACAAGTGTCGATCTCTAGCTAATTTGTACCAAGGGGATGCAGCACAAAACTGTTTGCCTCAATAAAGTTTAAATAACCAGCATGAATACTGACGGCAAACAACAAAACTTATAGATTGAAAACCAGCATTTTAATGAATGTATGCACCAGAGGCCAGTAACAGAAGCGAGGGTGTTCCAGAATTTTCCCCACTGCTGGCAGTAGCCTGTCCTGGCGCACTGCACGGCCTCGCTCAGGCTCCTGGAGGATGTGAAGGATTCTGGATGCCCTGCAGGCTGCTAAGCAAGGCCATGCCAAAGCACACCAACACAGCACGGAGAAAAGGAGATCAGATGAAATATATAATGATATAGGCAGCCCCTAAGCTTCCAAAGCAGTCACAGAAAGCTCCTCTTCCAAGACTGTGTTCCAAAGCAGAAGAATGAAGGAATTACTTTGTCGCAGCTGTTTGCAGTAAGGAGTCCGACAGGTGATGCACTGCACAAGGGCTGAAAATATTGCAACTAAGCAGGACGTCACCTATTAAATTCTAGGCATCAGATATTACAACAGATCTGAGGCCCAGCCCCTCTGTCAGCGTCTTTCTATTAGTAGGATTTTGTAGACTTTAAGCTGTAGGAACACTTAAAGATCTGCTTAACTTTTGGAGATAAAAATATATTAAAAGAAATTCAGGTGTTATTGAGGAAGAACAGAGACAAGGCAGAAATTTAAGCATTTTATTTCCTTTGTGATTTTTGGCTAAGGATGTGAAGTGGTTGAAGACCTTAGCATGTACCAGATATGTATCCTTAAGGGTTTTGTAATTCCCACACACAGCAAAAAAAAAAAAAAAAACAACAAAAAAAACAACAAAAAAAATGACACAAAACAAACATTAAAAAATCAATGAAACAACTGAGAAAATCTTAAAGAGACTAATTCACATCTAACTATATAAAGATAATTAGAAAAATATTCTACCTACTACCTTATCTGCATAAGTGAAGCCACAAATACCTTATAATTCATTTTCTAACAGAAGTTGTGGAAACAAGATGGTCACTTCTTACCCATAATATACACATGAAATAATGTACCCAAGAGAACAGTTGTATTATTTCATGGCAGAATAGTGCAAACTACCTCTATATTATACTTAAGTAGAAAGTAAGGAAATGAGACAAGTCACTGATGCTGATAGAAGCAATGCACATTAAATCTCAAGTCTTCCACAGTGAGAGATAATATCTTACATATATGTTTTTGTTAAATGTGCATACTTTCTACGTAAGTAGAAAACATAAATGTTCAGCTTTCAAACAGAATCTAATGCCAAATTATTCTAAGTAATGTCATGTTCCTTCAGTACTACCTCAGGTTCATTAGAGCCAGGATGTACAGAAACTACTGGAAACTTTGGCTGTTTTATCAGAGACAGCCAAGACCCTATTTAAATGGTCAGCTTTGGTCACTGGCGTCTAAGTTATTCAAACTTACATTATAATCACTTACAAAAAATTTTCAATCTATATCCTTATTTACACAGTGCCAATGTGAAACAATATTATTATTACTATGTCCAGGATAATAAATTGTATTTTATTTCAATTATGTTGCTTTTTAAGACAATCTCTACATTTATGTACATGGCTATGCATCTAACTATAAAAATCAGAACTGTGTGTCCTTTCACATTTTCAATACATTTGTGATAATCCATTTGACTAGAAAGTAGTTTTAGGCTTTGCTAAAATATGATTGATATTTTTATTAATTCCTGAGCAATATGAAACGCTGCACAGCATACTTTAGAAAAGCTAAGAGACCAAGGGCCTCCTTACTATGTTAGTATAAAATCAGAGTAACTTCACTGGAGTTACATAATTTCTAAACCAATGAGAATTTATAATCTGTTCACTTTAGTATTTACATATGATAGAGTATGACTGTAATTTTACTTGCAATGCAGTAACAACTCCATTCAAATGACTCTGAATTCTCACATCTGGCAGGGAGAGATCCAAGTTGTTTAACTATACTGGCATGATTTTGAATTATTCCCCGTAGCTTTTAAAACCAGTTTGGTGCAGTCCCACAACACTGAAAACAGTTGATTTTCTGTTTACTCTATATGTGTGAATTATATTTATTTACAATATTTTACTTGCTATATTTACTTTGGATGAAACTGATGGGTTGTTTCAAGTTACTTTTCTGCTTTTAAGCTACTAGTTTTTTGTGACAGCGATTTATTTGCTCAGCAGAGCAGCAGTGCAAGCTTTTCCACACAGCTCAGGCAAAAGAAATAAGTCATTCCATCATTTGTCTCATGTCAGTGTCTTTCAAATCTTACAAGATAATATCTGTCAGTTCAGGTAGAAATGGAAACTATTTATTTAATCTGGTCTTTGGCCAAGAAATCCTTTCTCTGCTATCCTGCCAAACCTTTGGTGGGGAGGAGGTTTTTCTTTCTTATATATATCACAACATAAACAGAATTGAGTTCTATTTTTTCAAAGTTCCAATGAATTCTTATTATGTAATCCAATTTAAAGATCTGGTCTGAACAAAATGCTTACATTTTGGCAGATAAGGTACATTCTTGCCAGGGTTCCCCCGAACCAGAGTAGCAGAGACTAAAATATGCAACAAATAGCTATAATAATAGGTTGATAACCTGTAGTTTCAAACATGAACTGTGATTGCTGTAAGTGTAATTCTCTTATATAGGAAGCCATTAATAGTTAAAAATGGGAGCTCATTAGTATCACTAATTTGGCAACTTCTGAAGATTGTGCTGTTTTTATGTAAAGCATATCAAACTACTTGAGAGATCATGAATAGCATAAGAAAAATTGTCCCGAAAGATCTGAAGAAAATCTTCTAATAATAACAAAACTGCGTATTCTAGCAGTTTATCAGAAAGGCAAATATTAGCATATGAAGGCCTGAACTAAGAGTAGCAAAGCCTTTTCTCAGTTACTCTGAGGAAACTTTCATATCCATTCTTAAACATTCTGCTTTTAAATTATTGAAGAAATGCATGGCTATGGCTAGAATAAAATCAAAATTTCAAGAGGGGAAAACATGAATTATACACTGCGTACAACTGCTTACTTTGAAATGCCAGTTGTGCCTTCATGAAAAGCTAGAAATCTTAAGAATGGTCAAAAGAGCTGTATTTCACACAACTTTACCTCATGAGCCCTCAATACTGAACTCTGCCTTTTTTACCAGAACAGAGACAACCATTAGTTACCAGCCTAACTAGAACAATGACAGCTAGTTGCAGACAATACATGATCTCGTGGAAAAGAAAAAGACAAAATGTTTCACCTGCTAGGATTTGCTAAGAATCAGTCCCGGCAAAACTCATTTCATGTTAAACTATTTAGGCGGGAAAACTGTTAGGAAGCATCCCATAAAACAGATTAGTTGACAGGGTGAGTAAGATCCTCCAAGGTGAGTGGTACCTGAACATACCTTGATTCATCAGGTAAGTATCATATGTAGATACATGGTATAGAAAACTCTCCAACATCACTGGGAGAGATCCAGATTTGGAAATGTTACTAATTCAACTATTTCAAACCAGAAGAGCAGAAATAAGAGATAGTTGAGAGTCTCACCATAATTCAATAATTATCTCTTCATGGAAATATTTTCTTACTGTAACATCAATTTTCTATTGAAAAGGCAGTTTTTCTTTACAGTCTGAATCTAGAATACAGAAAATAATGGGGTTTGGCAGTCTGTGCAAAATAGTTATCTTAGAGTATTTCTTGCACAGTAGATATCAATTTTTGCTCTTAAAGCTGACTTAGCCACACTGGGAGAAGAGAGAGAAGTATCCTAAAGGGAGAAATGTATTTGATGATCAGAGCTTATAAGTGTACTTGGCACTGTCAGTAAATAACACACAAGCAAATATGATTCATGAGTTCAAGAATCACTGCTTTGGCAAATCAGGGAACATTCTGGGCCTTGAAGAAAAGACAGCAAGTTCAGTTTTCCTACTCACTGTTCAAATTCAGTGACACTTTGGAGCCTATACTCACATTCTCAAAAGAGCAGAAGATGACTTCTTGGAGAGAGAAACAGAGGCCAGAGTTCACAAAATACAGCACACTACTGCTGCCTTGCAATCTATTGCCAAGTCGGAAAAATTTGTCTGGACTGCTCCACCCTAAAGCTGATGCTTATGTCTCCATTTGAGTTCACATTTTAGTAGTGTGTGTTCCACACCCTCTTGGCAATATGCTTGTTACTATTGCATTAGTGGAATTTTTTCCTCCTTTTTCCTTTACAAAAAAGTAGTAATTTGTATAAATAATAAAGAGAAAACAGCTATTTATCTCAAAACAGCTATCTGTCACTTACAGAATGTAACCCCAAATATTGTTTCCTATAACTTGGTTACCTGTCATGTACTTTGATTCTCTTTTCCCTTACCTTACAGGTACTGTCTTGCTAACACACCATCAAGTGGAAGTTCTCTCTTAAAGCTAGATTTGGTAATCAATTTAATTTAGTGCATAAAAGCATTGAATACTTAATTATTGTGTTCTGTATGGCATCACATAATAAACACAGGCCAGCCAAAAATACTCAATTATTTTGGAAAAGCTATGTTCTTTGCCAAAGCATAGAAACAATATCACAGTGCTGCAGTCATTGTAGAAATACAGGTTACATTATTTCTGTGATAACACTAAAGCACTGGAGTAAGAGAAAGAGAAATCAAGAAGTGATCACACCATTTAAAAGAAAAATGAGAGTACTGCCATCAGGTTGAGAAACAAAACAGGAATTAATGAATCAAAGCCTACAAATTTAACTGTGCCATGATTAAGAAAGGAAGGAACACTCCCGTTAACCAGTATAGCATTATAGAGGAAAAGGATTGCATAAATATTTGCATGAAACACAACAAGCAATTGCACGACGCAGAAGAGAAAGCTTTCGAAGGGTCTGGGCCGTTGCCCAGCAAAAAACCGCCCAGCAATAGCTGCTATAAGGTAGGCAGTTTTGCACAGGCAGAACCATCAAGCCGAGAGGATAACAGAAAAGCAAGGCCAGGAGCCCAGGTGCTGAATAGCGGGTCTGACACTGAACTTTGGGGATGTTTTCCAAAAACCAAAGGTTTTTACGCCCGAGCCCCAAAGCGGCGCTGACCAGCGGCTCTTTGGTGCCTCCTGTCGGCTGCAGGGGGCGGTGCCACCCCCGGCACAGCGCTGTCCTCAGAGCCTCCTGGAGACACCGGGGCGGGGGGGGGGGAATGCGGGAAAAACTCGTGGGGAAAGTACTGGGTTTCTCTGTTGTTCTGCAGGGTTCTATTCCCTCAGCTCTGCAAGTACATTATGCATCTTTAGACAAGTCAAACCTCTTGTCATTTCACTGTCAAGTCAACGGTTAAATCCGTCCACACAAGATAGCTGGAAAATGAAAGCTTCCACTTTCTGGAAGCTCCACTTCCTGTCCTTCGAGAAAAGGGCTGCATTCTGGAAAGCTGCATTATGTTACAAATACTCTGATACAACACATATTGCTGGTAAGAACAAAGTAGATGCACACTCTCTCAGAAGGGAAGCAGCCCTAGAAGAACGTGAGAAGCTGTAACCTGTATTGGCAAGAGTTTGCCTAGAACTGCACGGTGGTTTTCAGTAATGGATCCTGATCACCAGGAGGAGAAGGTCCTGTTGAAACCAGAGGCAAACAGCATTCTTGCTACCAAGGCAAGGTATATTTACATACAACCCACCCATCCATTTTCACTTAACAAATAAAGTCTGACTTGGTCATTTGTATCTTAATTGTGAAATGACAGAGACTGAAGAGCTCCAGGGTGAATCTGTTGAATGGCACTCAGGCCTGAGAGATTATTCCAGTGCCCACTGTTAAGGGTGAATGTTTTCATTTATTCAGGCATAGAGTCATGCACGCTTGAGCAGAATAACAAGATCACTTAGTAAATAAGCTGATACTAGGGTATGGACCTAAATATTTGTATGTGCTGGTATCTGGGCAGCAAAAGAAAGTACTGCAAGCAGGCTGCCTCATAGCTCAGTAGAAGCAAACATACCAAAATCAAGAGTCTACAACAAGTGAACAGGAGGGGATGCAGAATCAAGAAGAAACAGGATGCAGAATTTTAACTGTTTGACCAAGAACTTTACATAAATTCAATTTATGGGATAATTCTGTGTAATGAGGTCTTGTTACTCATTTTTCCTCTGTGTTGTGTGCCATTGCTCTAAGTAACACACCTCATACAAATGGCCAACCTCTCTTCCAAGCACTGTCTTGTCATCTAAGAAAAATGGCTGTAAAGAAGGGGGGGAGAGGACTGGACTGAAGGATGAATGAAGAGAAGAGAGATTACAGAGGTCTAAACTAGTTTAGACCTACTACCCAGCAGTCTGCATTAGTTTCACATCATGCAGTGTGAAAGAAAAATCACATTTAGGAATAGATGGTGAGGAGGGAGGCAGAAGGGAAATGCAGGTGGGTACAAAACTGCCAACAATCTATCAGATCTGAGAGGGAAGTCATAAAGAGTGCAAAAGTACTTGACCCTCATTATTTATCTATTTTGGATGCAGCGGATCTTTCAGATAGAGAGTAAAATGATAGAAACAAAAGAAAAGTTAGCTGCATGGGCCCACGCCTCTATATAGACATCTTTGAGAGTTCTACCAGTGCCTTGACTGTGATACCTATCAGGCATGAAATCACTGGCTTTGGTTCATGTAGGTTGTGTGGCAGAGACACCATCCAATCAATCCCAAATAATCCCAGTTGTAGGTAAACAGTTTTGCTTTATATTGCAGTAACTCCAGATTGTCCTGTAATTGTAACAGGAAAAGAAGTTTAAAAAATAAAATAAAATAAAAAAAAAAGAAAAAAAATAAAAAAAAAAAAAAGGAAGGAAGCAGAGCTCAGGGGCAGAGCAACAATGGAATGATTAGCTTGCACAGCACTGCTCCTCCCAGACCACACAGAGGACTAAGAACCCAGAAACAACAGGCAAGTAACAGGGCTGGGAGACAGGGAGGACAAGAGAACATTTTCCTTATATCCTATACTTGAGAACTTACTCAATTAGCTTTGTACAACTGCTCTATAAGAGCATATACAGGCAGTGAAGAGACTGATCTCATTAGACAAAGAAATTCTTTCAATATTTCACTGCAAGGAAAGAAAGAAAGTGGGTATTTAATATAGTATGAGGTAGTAGCAACTCATGGTGCTACTACTGGTTATGCTCAGTGCCATTTAGAGAAGGAAAAAGAACACAGTGCACCAAATTTTCCAAAACAGCTGAGAGAGTGGGAGTTTAATAAATCCCAAATTCACTAACACTACAGTTCGCCCATGCATGGTGTTTTCAGCAGTTTAAGTGCTTTGGGGAGGCCATCTGAAGCTATACATAGATGCATGCCTGTAAACGGGTGCCACATTACTATTTTACTATCTTTCTAAAAAATAAGAGAATGCTAGGCGTAAGTTAAACTACGATCATTTTTCACTTCCCACAATTACAAAGCTGCCAAGTCCCTGCCAGATGCCTGAAGATCTGTGGATTGCTGGAGGGAATCTGCACCTAGTGAGTGAGTTTAAGATTTTGCTATTTTTCGTTTTCATTGGTCTCCAGCCTCCCTGGAGGTCAGCAGATGGTGGCATTATCATGAATGGATCACTTGTTAAGAAGAAACTTCTCATGACTTCTCAGGATAAAAATCATCTAAGGATCGGAACACAGGACACACTAGTGTATTACCTGTTTTAAGTTTAAAAGGACAACTGAGACAATTTACCAGAAAAAAATGTGGAAAAAATTATTTTCCACTGCAAAGAGAAAACACTGAATGAAATTCTTCTGCCTTAACTACTACAAATTTATGTTGTATCAAGACATCAAATCCCGGGTTTTTTAATCAGGGTGAAGATTCTTAATTCATTGAATTATGCTACAGCTTTGTTGAATTCTTTATGTTTAAAATTAGGGGGCACTCAGTAACACTGTGATTCACTAAAGAGAATGGCAAATGTCCTGACTATACTGAACTATCCTGATCACTAGAAAAGGAAATGTCTTCAAACCTCCCAAACTGCAGAAAGCACTGGCTTTTTTGAAAGTTAAGTTTAGGATTCTGAACCTGTACATTAAAGGTAGAAATACGGACAACACATGCATAAGGCTAAAATACTTATTTTTAGGCAGGCCTTCTGATTATTTTCCAGAGCATTTCCTACTACTTTTTAATACCCCAAAAACTTCTTATTTACCTTTTTAATAGATTTGCTGAAGCTTGTATTCAGTGCTGCTATAATAGCGAACTCACTGAATAGTCAGCAGAACTACGTGTTGGCAATAGAACAAAAATTGGGAAATATATTGAACAGTTGGGGGAGCAAGGTAAAAGAAGTAAAAGATATTTCAGGGAAATATAAATGTATATATTATCACTTTCTTTTAATATGCTGAGTAAAAGTGAGATTCAGTAGTAATACAAAAGGGTAAGTAAAGCATTCTTCCTTCCAAGGACACAGTACCTCAAGTTACTAAAGAAAAAACTAAAAACTATTATGATCAAAAGACAGGCTGGACAAATCACTTTAGGATGTCAGTGCAACTAATCAGCTCCCCTCACCCCCTTAATTTTTATGGGCCTATTCATGCAGATAAGTTTTAGAAAAATTGCCTATACTATTTTCCTCATTTATACATAGCACTCTTTCTGACCTTGTGGTGTGAAGTCCAGCAACCAATGGTAGCAGGAAGTTCAAGGATTCAGAATCTCAAAATTGAGGCCTTTATATTTTTTCTGCCTTCTTTCACTGAAGGCTTTAGTCTATCAAAGCATCTAATTGCAAGGAATGACTTCTGCTATATTGTTCTTTGAGAAAATCAGCCTCCTGCCCACTTCTATTCCTTCTCCTTCTTTGTCAAACTGTCTTGGTAGATGTAAACCATCTAATTCAGCACTGATGGAAATCACTGACCATGTAGCCTTGTATAGCATTTCACCTTTTCCCTTTAATTTGTAGTGAGCTTGAAAAGCATAAACATGAAATCAAATATCCAACCATCTGCAATTAATACCATTACTAAGATACACAGTATTTCTCAGACTAAAACTCCCTGTAATACTTTGTACCACAGAATATGTGATTACCCATGATACTTACCAGCTGTGCTTGTAATCAGACTGCAAGGCCAGAAATCTTGAATTTGATCATGCCTTCCATTTCAGCAATAACTCAATACCAAGATCCTCGTGGGTGCAATATCAAAAAGAAAATTAAGAACTTCTTGCTGATGAAATGATAAAGCTTGCTAAGACATAAGACAGTAGGGATATGACCCTGAGGCCACATAGGTGGGGAAGTTCAAGAAATTTTTTTCTAGGAATGAATCATAAATTTTTCACTAACTGATTCATCTGTAAAAGAAGAAATTTTAAAGAGGAGGCATACAGAACAGTCTGTGTTTCTCATGGAAGGCTCAAAACTGGAGAAGAAAAATAGATGCTTCAGAAGAGAACTCTGCTTTTTTAATTAGCATGCTAATCTTGGGCATGATTATGACAATGTTTACTTCAACGTTTTGTCTTCTGAGAGCTGGATATAACTCATCACAAAACAGACTTTTTAAAGAGTAATTGTTGCAGGCTATATTAAAATGTTCTAATAGTAGCAATTCATGTTAATTAGAAAGTTGGTCATGTCTCATGAAGAACCACTTGTTCTTCAAGTGGTTGGTCTGTTTATTTATTTAATAAATCTTATGTATCTTATGTCGGTGTAACTGATTCTGTCATTTCAAATATGTGCAGAATTACGTGTATAAAGTAACAAAGTAAAGTGAGGTAGTATTTTCTAAAGAAAGCAAAAACCAGAAGTCTTAAAAATTGGGCTATGCCATAATTATTTCTATGTACTTTGAAAGCTGATTGTGTATATTTAACCAATACCAGGCAGTAGGAAATTATTGTGATGATGCTGATTTTTATGTTCTTATTTCATTGTTTAGCCAAGCCTGAACATACAAATTTAATGAAGTCCAGATCAAAATTCTACTTTTTTTTTTTTTAACTCTTTTCCAACTTACTGAATGAAAAGGTTATAGAACAAAATCAGGAGTTCTGCTGGGGGGTTGTGGCCATGTACATTGCTATAGTATACTGAAGCCCCTCCCATCAATAACAAAACAGAAGACATAACCTTCTTCATAGTAGGTAGATATAGAAACTCTCCTCTTCCCCTGCTTCTTAGTCGAGTCAATCACAGTTCATAATAAAAACACAGGGGAAAGACAACTACTAAGCCCTTCCTGTGGCACTATCTTATCCTACCACACAAGTTGTGGTCTTTTCTCTACATGGTGACAGAGCAGAGAGCAGCATGCAAAAGGCTTCTGCACCTCCCACATTAGAATGCCATGTTTAGATACAGAAAACAAGGAGAAGGCCATCTCTGTCCCCCTTGACTACAGAGACTATAGCTTTGCTTGTCCAAACAAGGCAGAGCAGAGCTCCCAGTATTGTTCTCTTTATCCATACACACGGGCAAGGGTTAAGTACATTGGTACATAGGGCTGCTGAGGGAGGGTTGGAAAGCAGAACATTGTTCTGTGGAGCCATTGTTTTGGGACATCAGAAAGGCCTGAAACATAGTGGTACAAGTGTCCCAAAATAGTGTCCCAAATTCAGTCTTTCGAGAGTTTGTGTGGGAGTGCTGGTGACTGACCCTGGCTGGACACTAGCTTCCCACCAAAGCCACTCTATCACCCCCTTCCTCAGCTGGACAGAGGAGAGACAATATAACAAAAGACTTGTGGGTTGAAATAAGGACAGGGAGAGATCACTCAGCAGTTATGATCATGGGCAAAACAGATTCGACTTAAATATGTTTAATTTATTACCAATCTAATCAGAGTAGGAGAATGAAAAAAAAATAATTTAAAAAAAAATCTTAAAACACCCCCACCCCTCCCTTCTTCCTGGGTCCAACTTGACTCCTGAATTATCTACATCCTTCCCCCTCAGCAAAGTGGGACAGGGAACAGGGGTTGTGGTCAGTTAATCACGCATTGTCTCTGACACCCCTTTCTCCTCTGGGGAAGGACTACTCACACCCTTTCCCAGCTCCAGCATGCACCCCTTCCACAGGGTGCAGTTGCTCAGGAACAGCCTGCTCCAGTGTGGGTCCCCCATGGGGTTTCCCTGCCAGCAAAACTGCTCCAGTGTGGGCTTCTGTCTCCCTGGGGCTACAGGTCCTGCCAGGAGTCTGCACCAGCATGGGCTTCCCCCAAGGTCACAGCCTCCTTTGGCCATCCACCTGCTCTGGCATGGGGTCTCCACAGTCCACAGGTGGATCTCTGCTCCACTGTGGATCTCCATGGGCTGCAGGGGCACAGCTGCCTCGCCATGGTCTGCACCAGGGACTGCAGGACAATGAATCTCTGCTCCAGTGCCTGACACACCTCCTCCCCCTCCTTCTTCTCTGGCCTTGCTGTCTGCAGGGATTTTTCTGTCATACATTCTCACTGCAATTGCTCCCACCAATAATTTTCCCCCCGTTTTTAACTGTGTTATCCTAGAGGCTCTACCACCACAAGTGACGGGTTCATCCTTGGCTAGTAGTGAGTCCATCCTGGATCCAGCTGGCATTGGCTCTGTCAGATACAGGAGAAGCTTCTGTCAGCTTCACACTGAAGTCACAATTGTAGGCCCCTGATACCAAAACCTTGCCATGCAAACCAAATACATTGTGGGAACATTTTGCTTCTTGAAAAGAGCACAGTGTAAATCCCTGTCAGGTTGCTGTGTAAGTCACAGTCATGTTTCCAAGGACAAAAACATAACCCTGCTTATTAGAGTAGATCCTCTTTTAGCCTAAATCAGCATTGCTTGAGTCACGTTGCAACAGCCAAACTCGTGTATCACCAGGGCATTTACTGAGTTCTTGTGAGCCTAACTCCTCTGCTACAAAAACTGAGCAGAAGATAGCCTTTAATTTCAGTGAAATCAGGAACAGATCAGTCCTGGAAAAGGTTATGCTTCCAACATATTGAATTATAGCTGTTTCTTGGGGGCTGCTTTTACTTGGTCCTGAACAAATTCCTTGCCAGTTGCTCTAGGATATTCTGATTTAGCAGCCCTTTCTTTTGTGACTTCAGTAAGTTTAACTCAAGAAATTGTATGGTAAAGGGAACACCTGACACTTTGTCAGACACAAACACTATGATGTTCACATAGTAAAAATAATCTTAGGCTATGTCATACACGTTGTAGTATCTGCCCAAGAAATGAAAAAGGAATGTAGCAGTTCAAGCAGTATCTGGAAATAATGATAAATGGATTGTAATTCTAGAACTGCTCCCCACCATTGTAAAAGTGTTTTGACACTTACCACACTTCTTGTCTCTTACTTAACCTTACTTATTTAGCCTTTTAGGTTTACTTTTCATAAATGTAACAAGTTGCAGAAAAAGGCATCTTGTTTGGAGGACTACTTTGTGGTCATGAAGTTACTTTTTGCTAAATTATCAAATAATAGCCACAAAGTTTTCCATAAAATAAAATATATTTGACATACATAATTGGAAGAGACAACATAACATATACATTGCATCTTTTAAATAAACAATTAAAATACTTTTGGTTTACACAAGACTACATAAACAAGTAACAAAGACTTTGACAGCAGAATTTTCTCACTGGGTGAGTCGTTAAAATAATTCTGCTTTCATACTTCTGCCCTTCCTTGGGAATCAGATTTTTCTTTCTTTTTTAATTTAAAATTACAAGTGTTATTTTTGCAGATAAAAACTTACCCCATTATATTGGTGTTAGACATGAATGCCGCAGTAACAAGCTTCTTTTAAATGACTCTTATGATATCCTGAACAGTGTTTTTTCTAACCTAACCTACATTTTAAAAGTGCCTTCAAGCTTTTCATCTCACAATGCAGTTCCAATAGTAAAACACAATAAAACATAGATCACTAATGATCCAGCGTAATAGCAAAGAATAAGCATCCAGATGGTGTGGTGGACAGATTTTTAGCAATTCTAAAGTATTTGATCCTTGTATTTCTTCAATGAAAAGCTTACTTACCGAGGAAACATTCATTCTTTCCATGGATGTGTAAGAACAAAAATGTAGATCTGACAGTTTTGCCTTCTGCTGGAATTCTACACTTTACAAAAGAGTGAATTATCTATTAGCATTGTTCTGCCAAGATTCTCAACAATGAGAAGAGCTATATCATGAACTCTGGCTTGTACCATATCAAACTTAGATTAATTCCAGCAGTGAGGCCTACCTTATGCAGTTTGAGGAGAGTATGGCTCTACATTCCACAGTCTGGACTATACAAGTCCTTGTCTAATCTCTAGAAATATAGGTTCTCCTGGGAGGGGAGAAGATGCCTGTTGCTTCACTGAAAACTTTCCTAAAGCACCTACATTTTTATAATAACAGAAGGAACTGAATGGGTTCAATATAAAGAAGAGCACAGCATATAACCACAGCTACAGGAGAAAGTCACAGTAAATCTGATGAGATTTCAAAGCAATTTAGTTAGCAGCACACTAATCTGCACAAAACATTCATTTCAGTGAGTGTGACAGCAATATTTATAAAAAATGTTAGCGTCTCATGCAGGTCTGTAGATTAGGCTGATCACAATGAATTAACTTGAAGTTTAATTTTAAGTATAATTTTCTCATGAAGACAAGCCCACTTTCTTGGAATGTTGCCCACATTTATCACACTTGGACATTTTGTTCAGAGCAGACATAACATTTTTGATAATATACAGTATGTAGGATAAAGCTGCAGTAGTTTGTCATGGGTGGGCTGATCCTCGCCCACTCAAGTTAGACAGGTTTTGGAGGACTTGTGAGAACAGCAGAGAGCTTCTCTCATGATTAATAGGCACACAGTGTTGTTCCATCTCCCAGGAAACAGTGCTGTTGGATTGGGGCATGCTGTGATGAAATGGCACTCGTGTCAGCCCTGTCCTTTGTTCCGCTGTCTCCTATCAGATGTTTGGGAACCCCCACTATTTCTGCTGCTCCCATACAAATATCATCACATTCTTCCTCACCACACCACCCAGACCTTTAGAATAAGCAGCAGCCCTGAAGCCTTTTTCTCCAGAAGAATAAGTGATTGAAATTTATGATTCATCAGTAGTTATAGTCTTCAGTTTCTCCTCTAATAATCATCTTGCCTACTGCCTGTGGTCAGCAACTGGGGATCCAGCTCAGAGAACAGTAGGGAACAGCATTAAGCAGCCTACCAATACCAGCATTTGGTGGCCTGTTACACACCTCATCTACAACACATCTGTTTTACAGACTGGAGGAAAGAGAAGGAGAGTCTCTTTTGCAGAATAATTTCAATTAGGTCACCTAGTCACAGGAATGAAGAATTTTTGTGATGTTCTTCTCAAAGTTGAGGAAGGCATAGAACTGGGTAAACACAAGCAGTAAGAAGTGAATAAACTCCTCTAGGCACTAAAAACATGAAATAGTCTTTATTTGTGTTTACCTTTGATCACCAGAGGTGTACTGAGCAGTAATTTAACATGAAGACATTATAAAACATACAGTAAGAAATATGATATTAGAATTCAAGGACAAATTGAACACTACTTTGCACATTTAAACTGCACAGCTCTTACTTGCAGGGTCTCTTCATGCATGGCTAGGGGGGCCAAAATAAAGTGACCAAAGGACAGAGCATAACTGTGCTTCATCTGCCAACCCATCCTCTTCCTGTATTCTTCAATATTGCCAGTAACATACCTGTTGTTTTTTTTCTCAGAAGCCCACCAAAATACATCTTTAATGTAGAAAAATCATTTTCATGCCTGTTTTAAAATGCAAGCATCTTGTTTTATCTTAGCTTCATGCACGAACTGAGAAAAAAATATTTTAGATTTCAAGTCCTCATTTTTCAATATAGTAACTGCATTAGTGTTTACAACACTGTAATTACTGGTAAGAGACAGAAATGGGATTTCATAATTTAATTGCTAGATTAGATCATTAATCACTTCTATATCTGATCTATTACACAATACAAAAATAACAATATTTTCCCTCAGGTTGTATTATTTCAACTAGTTGCAAAAGAGAAAAAATATTTCCAAGCACTGTGATAATAATCAGCATGCACTTTTCCTTTTTTTCTCTTTATGTTGGTGAAATGAAGATCAAAATAATTACATAATGGCATATATTAAATACTCAAATGCAAAACCACTGGAAAAAGAAATGATGGTAAAGAATATAATAATCAGTTTAAGATAAAATACATTTTTAAAGAATATACCTTGACATTTACCCTCCTATAACTCAAGTTTAAATTGTGCTATATTAAAACTCAGCTTATTGGCCAAATTTAATTCTCTGTCAGGAAACACTTCTGGTCTTTTCTGTGGGTCAGCAACTTTAGAGAACTGCAACTTGGCTGCAAGATTCATGGAACCTGCTTTCTTCTCCTTTTGGAGGTCATCTTTCATAACAATATCACAGTTCTAAAAGAGGGCAGACATTTCTCTATCTTCTCCATATTTTTTTCTCACAGAAATGAAATTAAGTGTTCCCTTCTAACTATTTCAGGAAAAAAAATCCCAATTACTATGACTATGGCTACCAAATAATGGCCAGTTTAGCAGAACACCTCATTAGACTTCAGAGTGACTTTATTCATTACCTCATATCACTCTTGAGGGATTCTTCTCCCTCCCATGAAGTTGCAATAAACAACCCCCATTGTAGCTAATACTCAGGCATGGTAAGAGGCACTCAACACTGTGCAGGAACCAGCACAGTTCAGTTCTGGAGACAGGTCAATGCCAGCACCTGAAAAACCTTCCCCAGGGATGCCTTCTGCAGGATCATTCAACAGCCTCTAAAGTTTTGCATTCATTTTGTAACTGTATCTCTGCCACACATATAATTAACTCACCTTCTCATGACCACTACTCCCTCCTCCCCTTCCCTGGACTATGAACACTTAGATTTAACAGTTTCCCTTTCTATCCTTCAGGAGTCTACAAGCAGAATACAATCCTGCAAGGAGAACATAGTGGTTTTCCCTTTTAATACAGCAAGAATGAACCCTTCAGGTGTACAAAGCAGACTTGGTCTCCTTCCAGATGTCTTGGTTTCCCCCTTTGTTCAAAACATAAGATCTAGTGCCTTCCATTAAATAGTGGAGAAGTAAATCTTTGCCCACTGGTAAAAAGGAAGATTATTATTTGACTGTTTCAAGACTCATCAGTTCTCACTCTCTAGTTCCCATGGAAACTATCCCCAGTGAAGTTTGAGAGGGGCTTTGCATGCAGAAGAAATGACAATAATTATGGAGAGAATTAGGTTTCTGCAGGGGAAAATCTTAAGCTATTTTCAAATTTTGTCCAGACCTTGGGCAGCAAATCATCCACTAGTTTCACTTTTGCCAAATAATAAAGTATTAATGAGTATTTTGCCACATTGATTTTTAGTTCATGATGTTTCTTAGGGAAAAAATGTACTGCAATAAAGAAGTATTTTATCTGAACAGAGACCAATGTGATAAGCATAAATTCAAGAGCACACTGTTATACTGAAATTAGTCCAATGTTTTCTAAGAGAAGCTGTATCTAAATTTATGGACAAATTTCTGTTGTGAGAGGTATATCTACCATCTCCCTTGAAATAGTGAAACTGGTTCACTGTACTTCTACTATAAATTAATTTGATGGAGCAAGAAGTAAACTGGCTCTGCATCTTCAACAGAAAAATAGAGGTAAGAGGTTACAGTAAAAAAACTGGAGGAGAAAAGGGTTGACTTAAATACAAAGTTTTATAAGATGTATGAGCGCTGTTTTAAATTCTGGTCCTTGATGAATGAAAAGCATCAGATTCAATAATGACAATGTTTTATTAAAAACCCTATACTTATAATTGAATCTAACTATGTTCTGTAGAAAGAAGTTATACAGATTTAAAACAAGATGGATGTTGGAAAGAAGTAGTTGTAATTATGAGCAATCTTACAGAGACATGACTATCACGTAAAGTATTACAGAAATTATGATTAGTAACTATTCTATACATTTTTTAAAAGATTTGGAAAGAGAGTAGGCAAAGAGACAGGACAAGGAGCAAGGACACGAACATGGGGCCCTACTCAGTTAAGACCACATTCAACAGAGAATATAAACACATATATAATACTATAGCAACTCCAAAACCATAAACCACGCATCTACAAGTGCCCACTCCAAAGGGAACCTCTCACTGAAACCCGGAAGGTTTCTAAAAAATTTGTTTCTGTACAAGCCAAAAATGAAACCTCTTGGTAGTTGTGTCATTTGCCCATTCTGACTGAAGACTGCAAAATCCCAGGTGATGCTCACCCCTAAGGAGCAAATACCTGTACTCAAAACACACCCAGCCTACAACTGGAGCTCACAGTACGTCAGAAAATGAACAGGTAAACATTTTCTTTTAAAACACAGAGAGGACAAAATTGTTGCAAGCATTTCTTTTATACAGTATCCTGCTGGTTACAGCACTCACTGGAAGAAAACAGGAGATACCTGGGTTAAAGGCCTCTTCAACATGAGGAGGTTTCTCTCACCCCCTCTCTTTCTGCTGCCTTGAAAACATGCTTAAATGGAGGGTAGACACAACAGAGAGAAAGGGAGGGGAGCAGAAGACATTAAAGAGTACATGTTTACCACTGAGTAGCTTGGGCTGTCACCTGAATAACAGAAATACAGATTGGACCCTTCGGACTTGTTTTGGAGTTGTGTTTAAAATGCACGAATGAGTCTGGAAGATGGGATTCTGCTCCCCTCCCTGGCCAGAAGAGCCAAGTCACGAGTCATCCTCCTCCAGGCCCCAGGACTCCCAGCTTACTCACACAGACTTGCAGCACAGCTCCCTCCCTAGCTCCAGCCTCCCAGGCAGCCTGCTAACTTGGGCATTCCCCCAGGATCTGGGAGATGCAACTTCAACATGCCCAGGTGAGCAGTAGGCCTCCTCAGTCAGTGCTTATGCTACTGATTTGCATATAGGGGATGTGAGAAAGAGGGGAACCGCCATGGGTTTGGTGGGGGTTTGTGTGCTGGTTTGTTTTTTTTTTTCTTTTAAATAAAAGACGTAGAAGGATAAGAACATGTACCAAAGCTCAGAGCTTGCATGCACTGGTAGGAGAGGCAGTGTGCCAAAGGAAGGAGGTGCTCTGGCCCACAGAGAGCTAAATGCCAAAGCTGCAGAAGAAGGCAGAGGTCCTGAAACATCCCTGTCCTTGATAATTGCCTCAGAGCAGCTTCCTGTTGAGAATCCTGATGCTTTCTGATCACTCTTCCCCACATGCAACATCCATCACCCCAACTATTTAACAGAAGTAAGTAATTAGGGTGCCAAACACCTGGAAATTATGAACAGGACCCTGCTATTTCTTCCCTCTGAAGGCTAGATGAAATTCTAGCCTCTACGAACCACTGTTTTCCCTTCGTTAAAAACAGATTAAAAATAAGCTTTCTATTCTACTGGGTTTGCAAGGATAAATGTACTGAACTCAGGCATTCAGTCATGAGAGTTGTAGCACAGGATAAACCTTGTAGGATTTATATCCCCGTCTGAAATCTTACCTATAAGCAATAAACACAACCAAGAAGAGTAATATGAATGTGATACAAAACTATTAAAATATTGAGCTGGTTAAAACAGAATGATCAACCAACATTCTGGAGGAAAATACCCCTGTAGGCATTGCTAAAATCACAAGCTTTCTGCACAAAAGCAGCAAAACCGTCTTCAAAATTCTCTCCCACTTCTGCTACATACGTGAAGGAATGACAGTAATAGTTTAGGCCAATACTTATCCCTTCACAGCAGCACAATGTAAGTGAGGAAGGGCAAATCATAAGGAACTGGCACAACCAAAAAAAGATAGAATTTTTTAACCCTGGACTGGGGAGGGATGAACAATTGCAGAAGTGAAAAGCTTTGCATGAAATGGAACACAACTCAGATTTTAACCCTGCTGCTAGGGCTGCCTGAAGAAAGACATTTCTGCTTCATGAAAGATGAAATTTCAAAATCTGGCTTTAAGCCAAACCAAGACAAATTTTTCCAAGCTGATGGTTTCCAAACATGACTTTTGGAAAATAAGCAAGATTCTTGATTTTCCATCCAGCAATGATCCTGTAATCCAAAAGCAGCATTTGTCATAAAACCACAGAATTTAGACTTCAGCATCAGAATTTTTTGGTTTTGTCAATGAGCTTCAGTTGTAACTACATGGTTTAATAAAATTTTCTGAAATAACTGCATTTCTTGATGAATTTCTCTGTGACGTTTCTGTCATTAACTACTCACAAGTAAGATTCATGGTGAATCTTGGTGAAACCATGAAAAAGGCAGGAACTGGACACAAAGATCAAGTCAGAAAATAAGTACTAACCAAGAGAAAATATGAATCTTTTAAGGCATAAGAAAGAATGTAGTATGAAGGCTATTTACCTTATCTTGTCTCAGGAGTGTATCTATCCAGAGTTATGCTGAGTTTCACAATGGTAGTGATTGCCATTAAAAGTACACTGATATGGGCAAGAGTAGTGGACTGTGTGAATAAAGCCTTAAAATAAAGCCTTAATAATTCCATAAAACAAGAGCGAGTTTACTAAAATTAACCAAATTAAATAGTTCCTTCCTCATTTTTTGCCAATTTGTCTCTGCTTTATCACTGTGCCACAGGAGCTTCAGCACAGATTTATAGCAGACCCTCACTCCTGTATATAATCAAAGTCACAGTCTGAAACAAAGATTGTAGACCTAAAATTTCCTAACCTCTCTTTCCTTCAGGCAAAGAAATTCATTTGAGAAGCTGCCCATTTTTCAACTGAATCACATATATTCTGTTTTAATGTAGAAATATATGAAAAATAGAATAGATAGATAAAAATAAGCTCAGTCTGGGACAACACAGAATTTTCAAACATTCACCACTGTGAACTGTTAGGAGCTGTAGAGCTGTTTAGCAGAAGCCCCAGTTTGGAAGCCTAAGGTTGCCATCTTTTGGAATTGCACGTGAATTGTGTAGCTCTGACACAGTGTCATTTCATTAGGTCAGGCAACAACAGTAGCTTAGTGAAAAAAATTTTGGATCAGACAATTTGTCCTGCTAAAAGGTCTTTACCTCAATGCTACAAACCCCCCCGCCCCCACTAGTGTTATAATCAAAGTGTTATAAACTTCAGAAGAAAGTTCCATGCTTGTCATCAGTTCTTACCTCACCTAGGTAAGTTTAATACTGGTACTACACAGGTCAGTGTGAAGGACCCCAAATCCACTTCCATCTTCTGTGAAAATGACACCAAATCTGCATTTGAAGGGAGCATATGGAAAGGCTTTCTATTTTTAACCTCCACCCAGTTGCCTTGCCTTGTCCCTATTCTCCTTTAAAGTGTCTTCCTCCTCATTCTGGATGAGAGCTGACCCAGGGCTTACACAGGAGCTTTCCCATCTCCCTTCTGGTATGGAGTTACTTATTCCTTCCTTTCCATGTCCCACTCTGCACTCCAGCCCCCCCCCCTATCATGCAGCTTGTGTCGTTCTCCCAGAAGATGCCATCTTTGCTCTTCTTCATCCAGTGTGCAGGAAATAGGACAAGAGGCAGCCTGTATTCCTCTCCTGACCAAGATGCCTCCTTTTCCAGCTCAGAATCCAGAAAATGTCAGCAGATTTAGCTCTTTTCTAGAAGTGAGATTCAATTCGTATCCTCAGCTTCAACAGGAGTTGCTCCTGAGCCTAATGAAATTTTCATTCAAAGATACTATACAAAAGTCATGCACACCACTCTAGTGATGGAAATAGCATCTGTATAAAGCAATTTTCTTACCAGCACCTCATGGTGGATATGCCTGGTACAGCTGGTGACTGAGAAAACTGGATTATGAATGGCATGGGGACCATACCATAAAAAGTTCACTATATTCTTCCTTCAACTCTCTGGCTTCTGTCAAGCCAAATGTTGTAGGGTGTTGGCAAAGATGGCCAACATCCTTCTGGGCTATATTAAGCAAAATGTTGCTAGCAAGTTGACAGGTTCTCCTCCCTCCACTCAGCACTGGTAAAACACTTCTGGAGTACTGAGTCAAGGTCTGGCCCCCACAGTGTAACATAAACATTAAACTGGAACAATTCCAGTGAAATGCCATGAAGGTGACTGAGTGACTGAAACAACTGTCATAAGAAGCTGGGAGAGCTGGGGCTGTTCTTGGAGAACAGATTGGAGAACAGAAAGTTCAAGGGCATCTTGTCAGTGCATGCAAATATTGGATGGGAGTGTTTAAAGAAGATGGAGCCAGGCTCTCTTCAGTAGTTCACAGTAACAGGATAAAAGCAATGAATGCATATTAAAATAGAAGAAATTCCACTTAAACATAAGAAAACACTTTTTGACAGTGAGGGTGGCCAAACACTGGAACCCTGCTCTAAACTGGGGTCTAAACTTCCCATCAGCTCCCAATGACCATGTATTTACTTCCCATAAATATGTCTCCATATTTTCACTCAAAAGCTCTCCTCTGAAACATCCCCACAGTTACAATCCTATCATCCTCCAAGTCACACCGTAAAGATCTTGTTACAAAATCTGCAAAACCCTAAGCTATTGTGATGCTGATAGGCCCTGATTACTACTGACCCAGGTACTCTCACTACCCTTTTTACTCCTGCTTTTTATGTTCTTCTGTCATGTTGTTTTATACTGTGCAAACTGTGAGTTAGGACTAGCTTTTTATTTTGCAATTATACAGCCTCAAGCACCTTATGCATACCTAGTGTTCCTAGATACCATCATAAAAACAAGCACTAAAAAATTGATCTGTTGATGTAAGTTTAAGACAGTACATTATCTATCACTTTAATTTTTAGATACATGTTCAAGAAGTATCAAGAAGTATTGTTTTCATTGTGGAAGACATTAATTTCACTTAAGTTTAGCCATTTAACTGTCAGAGACCTCATGGAAAGACAGATAAGCGCCATTAAAAAGGCATTCATCTCACCTCAGGAGACTTGTCTCAGCCTGGTGTGATCCTGCCTCTCTCTTTCACTTATTAGAAAGTAAGCATAGAGACATAAAATTCAGCCAGCTGAGTTTATATAAAAAAGGCATCCTTTTGACTAGACACAAAACTACACACTCATCAATAAAAATCTAGCTTTGAAAATGTACATTTAGATGGCCTGAACAAAATCTCATCTTCTGCTTTTCCCCCAAAATGTCAGAGAGTAATACAAGATGTCTTATAATACATCATTCATATGATTTAGTTACAATATTATGCTTTATTAGTTGCTCTCTTTCTTCTTAGAAGATGAGAGGAGATACCAGTGTGCATCTACTTCTTTGTGCACTGACACCACTTTTTGAGAAAACAACCATTTTTCTCATTACAGTCTGTAAAGCTGCTGTGAAACACAAAAAGCCGCTCAACTGAGTTGTTCCAGTTTTAGTTAAACTTGCTTAAGGTCTGGATTAGGCATTTCTAAAATATCCTTCAATGCTTTGCAACTTAGATAAAATTGCAGTAGCACCAATAACCTAAAATTGTGCTGAGGACTCTGAAAGTAGTGCTAGACTAACTGCAACAGTTCTGGTAATTAAGTGCTCCTGTAAATGGCATTCAGTATTCTGACACTTCTGTTAGGGTGAGGAAAAGACTTGTTAGAAGTAACAATGGATGACTGTTGTGATAGAGAAAATGCTGAACTCCAACAGTCTCTGATTAACTTACACAGCCAAGCAATTAATTCCTGCCTTTGCAATATAACTTAAGTTACAAAATACCAGTGAGAAAAATGAATTTTATTCCCCCAACAAGCTGACCAAGGGTATACAGTCTCCTAGACAATCTGAATCTAATTTTGAGTAAAAGAGATTGAGAGAGAGAACTTTTTTCCTTTGTTGTGAAATTCAGTCATGCGGAGAGAGAACAAGTGTTTACTATTCTTTCAGAAAAAAGAAGTATCTGTGATGATTGCCAAGAAGAACTCACTCATTTAATAATGTGCAAAATCTCGGTCATGGGCTGGAAATATTTTAAGTCGCATTTGAATTTCAGAAGGAACAGTGCAAAACTACTTTGTGCATATTTAGCAGTCACCTTCAGGGCTACTTAAAGGAGACAGAATTAATTTTGGACCTTGCCGTGCTTTGTAAGTTTATAATAATGCAACTACAGGATTGGCAAGCATTAGATCTTATCATTTTTGGAAGGGTGCAAGAGGTGAAAAGAGGCAGGCAGAATTTAGGTTTGGTTTCAGCAACTTTAACTCACATCTAAGCATGATTTACTCATTAAATAGTCTTAGTTATCTTTACATTTAAGTAGTTACAAGAGAGTCTAATTTCTCATAAAAATGTAGAAGGGAGAAAAAACAGATCAAACAGGCTTTTGAACCTAGATATCAATTCAAGATTTAATGGCATTTTAAAATCAAAGGACAACTTAGCTGGCAGGACACTTCTCAGGATTATTCTACAGAATCTAATTTTGAATAATTTATGTTGCTTTTCTTGATATGAACTCATAAAGCCAAAGCTTTGCTAAAACTTTTAAGGCAGAGTTCAAGTTACAGACATTAAAACAGGAGGTTGTGATATAGAATCTTTCATCTCACTCAAAACCTGTAGAATCATGGAATTGTTTAGGCTTGAAGAGACCTTTAACTTCATCAAGTCTAACCCTTAACCCAGCACTGCCATGCCCAGCACTAAACTATGTCCTCAAGCACCACATTTGCACATCTTTTAAATACCCCCAGGGATAGTGACTCACTTTCCCAGGCAGCCTGTTCCAATGCCTGGCAACTCTTTCAGTGAAGAAATTTTTCCCAATATCCAATCTAAACCTCTCCTGGCACAACCTGAGGCCATTTCCTCTTGCCCTATTCCTTGTACTCAGGATAGGAGGTCAGCCCTCAACTGTTTAAAGCAGTAGTAGTAGTAGAGGTACTTGTAAAGGTAGTTGTAGAGAGCAGTAAGTTCTCCCCTGGGCCTTCTCCAGGCTAAACACCCCCAGCTCCCTCAGCTGCTCCTTGTAGGACTTGTGCTCTCTATAACACTAAATATTAAATACTAAATATTAAATAAATACTAAATATCTAATTAATAATGGCTAGTTGAACTCAAATAAGGCAGTTGAAGTAAAACTAAACATAACTTCCTTGTTTTTACTTCTTTAGCAATTACAGGAGTATCACAATCAGTGAGATCTTATGGAGAGAAAATCTGCTATGTTCCATGAATGTTCCTGTCCCAATATTTAAAGCTGTAATACAAAGCTCGGCTATACTGTGACAGTCTCACTACCAACACTTGAAATCAGTCAAACAATAATTTGATCATGTCAGCTCTTATTGCAAGCCAGGCCCTGTCTTGTCACACTTAAGCATATCTGCTATATTTCCTGCATGCACGAGAAAAAAAGCTATTTGTCCTGTACAAGCCAACTTTTGTTACATGATTATCAAAAGTTGTTTGTATGTTTTTCAAAGCATAAACAGGAAGAGCACAGAAATGCCAATTAAAAGCCATAATTTGCTGTCACACCTACGTAAATATTAGGATCTTCGGTCTGAAAATTTCAGTGGGAACATTCAGCTCTCTTCAACTATACTTAATATTTGACTGTGTTTATAATCTTACAGCAGCTGCCCCATTGAAAACCACTTTTCTGTGCTTTCACAGCTCCAGCATCCTCCTGCTTTTCAGAAGAACACATCTATCATTTTGTAGTCATTCTTCTCTCACACTTCTCTGAGTATTTTGCCAAGCCCTGTTGATTCCCCCTTTATAATATGTCCTTGAAAAACAAGCAAGTCCTTTCTCTGACTTCCTTTGGGGGAAACCTTTGCCTGAGTTCTGCCCATCTTCTGAAGTTCCTAAACTACTGCTACCTCCTCTGTTGTCTTTTCTAATTCCTACTTGGTACTCCCACAATTGCTACAATTCCTTTCACAAAACCATCCCCTCTTAGAAATCATGAATTATCTTACTAGTTTCCTCAACCCTAGCAAGAAAATATTTCGAGTTGTGCTTATCCTGTTCTTTCTGATCTTTCATTTTTTTTTTCAATCTCATGTTCAATTCCAGAATATATCACTACCACACAGAACATTATTCTACATACATCCTTTGGGCATTTTCCCCTCCAAGGACAGTTGGGTTTGAGTATTCCTGAGTCAAACAAGAACTTTCGCACACAGCTTTCTACACTGCCCATGCGACAGGCTCACATTAGAACTTCACGGGGAATTAAATACTGTAATTTCTTTCTTAATGCAGCTGATCTGCTACATGAAGATCCTCCTACACAGTAAGTTCTCTCATGCAGAGATTTTGTCTTTGTTCTGACACTTTGCTGAGAACACATGCCTTTAGTTCACATAATATAGGATATCTGGTCCTTGTAAAAGCAAAATAACTCCCTGCCTTTCCCTTCCTGCCAAAAATGCAAACTACCCTCCCTTTCTCTCCCTTAAGTAAAAGCCAATCAACAAACCTCTAATTAAACTAAAGGACTTGTATCATTAGCTTGTCTGGTGGCAACAATTTTACAAATCAAGGGATGGCACATGCTGGAAATGGAATGTTACTTTTCCAGGGAAAATACTCAGATTTGTTCTCCAGATAGATAATTTTGAGTGTCTTAACCTTTACAAAATTGTGTATTCACAATAAAAATATGCATTTATCTTGTATTTAACTAAGTTTGTAGTTTCACATTCAGGTACTAGTGCCTTACTTAAGAAACCCCCAACAAACCAAAATAAACCAACCATGAAAAATCTTCTGTGTATGACACTGGCCTAAAATGCCCATATTTGGAAAGGCCAGCAAGGATGCAAGAATTTAAGAAAACAAGGAGGGCAGGAGTGCTCCCCTGTCCTATGGCAAAAAAATAAATCTTCCATGTACAAAGTCATTTTTTTGCACCTCGACTGGAGTGCAAATACTTGAGTTCTACTCTCTGTTTGGACCCTTACAGTGTAGTGCAACTTCCTACAAGTAAAATGACTGAATACCTCTCTGCTCTACCTTCATCCACTCTGTGGGATCTCTTCTCTGCAGTTTTTAACACACGTGGTTGCTACAATAGGTAGCAAAATCCTGGGCTTTGCAGAACTGATCTGCTTTGGAGTATCTACTCTCTGTACACTTACTTTTAGGATTCCATTTACTAACTTTTCAAACACAGCTGAAGGAAACTATTTTGCAATCCCTGCTTTCCCCGAGTTCTAGAATATTCCACTGGCTGTGTACAGCTCATAATTTCATTGGCAAAGCTATTGCAAGTCTGCTGGTTAAAATCTTTTCTCCTGAAGATAAACAGAACTGTCACCTTCAGTAAGGTAAATAAACACTTTTGTCTTGGCATATACAAGGTGCCCGAGACTTTTCTTCACTTAGTTCCCCCTTTTAGGTCTAACTAACCAGAGTGACAACATACAAGAAGATACAGAATGGGAATATATCATAGAAAGGATGAAAGTTACAAACAACTCAGGCTAACCCCCAAAACCTGGGGACTCATCCCTCCTGCCATCATTCTGGGCATATAAATCACTCTTCCCAGCAAGAGACTGACAAAGGACCCATAATTAAAAATTGGAAGATTATTTTAAACCTGTAAAATTGTCTGTAGTAAAACTGTATGCATAGACTAAGGTTGCATTTTACACATTTGAAGAAAAGCAACTGAGAGATTTAAAGATAAAAGTTATAATCAGATTAAATAGGAAGATACAAACATGCTAAACAAAGACCTGAAACAAATCTTCAAAATAATTCAGAGCTGCTGGGGCAAATGGAGGTCTGACTCTGGTTAAAACATTAAAACTTTCAGAATGTCAGCAGATACAATCCATAATATTAAATCAAGGAGTTTTATATGTATAGTCTGTATTTGGCATAGAATTTGCTTTGCAGGACAAAATGGCACAGATGAAGATTTTTCATTCTGCAGAAAAACACGTCAGAGCAATGAAACTCAATTACATTTAAAATGCAGATTTGCCAGCAATGCAAAAACCATGGAAATGACAGATCACAACCACAATTTGACTTAAAAATCTGTAATAATGCTGTACTTAAATTCCATCTCTTTCCAACTACTTCAAATCAAAAGACAGATAGGATTTTTTGGAAGAGAATATGTGAATGCTTAAAAAAGTCTTATAAAAACCTGAGGAAATATTATGGAGCTTATTTTCTGCAAAACTTGTGAAACCAGAACTATGAGGTACTAATGATGTTTCATGGTCAAATTCATTAACCTGACGTGTTTGTAAGAATTTAAAATACTCAGCTTTTTGCTTTTAAAAAAATCCAGAAAAAATGGTGTATAATAATATAGATTCACATAATCCAAACACTTTGCATGAAGGCAAAAAACAGTGGGCTGCCAGAAAGCTGTAGTTCATTCCCACACGACAGAGGAGCAAACCTAGAAGAAGTCAGAAATCACATTCCTTCTCCTACTGCAGAAGAAGCTGAAAAGAAGAATTTTGAATCCTACTGATCTGAAGCAGAACATGCCAGCAGGATGTACAGAAAGGACTAGACTCAGAAATCTGACAATTAAGGAATGCTTTGCCAAATTTTCAGTCCTGCATACCTTCTAAAGTTGAGGCTCAGAGGACTTCTGATTTCTACATTACCCCTTCTCCACCTCCCTATGATTACATTTAACAGCATTCCCAGCTCACAGTAGTACTGCCCATCTTCATTCATTAGATAAAGGCATTGTTTACAGTCTACTGCAATAACTATACTCTTCATCTGCCTGGATATTTTAACATTCACGTGATTTACTATCATCAGATAGAGAAACCTTACCCAGAGAAAACTAAAAACCTGTCCAAGACCTGTAAGTGAAAATCTTGAAACATGAATGCTCGGAAAAAGACTAATGTATCAACTCTATGGGCACCCAAATTTAAAATTATCTAATTTTCCAGAGTGCCAAATTCTCAATTCCTTCTGAAGTCAATGAGCATCGCAAAGAGCAAGACCCTGTCTAGGCTGTTCCTTCCCGGATTATTTTCTCTGCTCACCTGCCTTTAGCTAGTTGGTCCTCCACCTCTCCAGATAAAACACTGCAATTCAGTAACTCTCTATTACATTTTCCTCCTCAGGATCTGTAATATTTCATAAACTGAGACATTTGGCAACTACTAGTTAGTTAATTTGAAAGCCAAACAACACCACAACACATTGATACAGGATTAGCTTTTCCTAAACAAAACATATCTTACTTGCCAGAAGACATAAGCAGTCCATGTGTGAAGACATGGTAGCTCAACAACAGCCACCTGAGCACAACCTTGTTTATATGTGGCATTTTTTCTGAAAACTGAAAACATCTGTCTCCTTTGGTAGTTATTATCTGGGGAAAAAGTGTTAATGTTTGCTTCCTTCAGTCAATACACACCTCACAAAACCACATCTATATAAGACACAAAACTAGGCTAAGATCCTCTGTATGAGCTCCACACTACTCAGGACTAGTTCTGATGCGTTTAGATAAGGCACGCCTTCAGATCCCAGTTTAGACAGAAGCACATTCAACCATCCTGAAACTACAGCTGCATTCTACCCTTCCAGCCTCCATGTTCTCCTGGCTTTAAATATGATTATTGTACTCTGTGGCAGGCTCTTTATACTTTTAGTCTTTCTTAACTGCAACCCTCAAAGAGCCACTTTCAGCCTGGATTTCTCCATATAAGGTAATATCACACAAACACATTGGAGAGTACATGACACTTATTTAAAAGAAAACATACAAGTATTTCACTGTTCCTCCAAGCAAAGCTTGTTCTGGAACAGAGAGAAAACTTGCTCTTTGTTTTGTGTGAACCTTGGCCTTCCTCCTAACATCACTTTCAAATTTCATGCCTTCAGGCTGAAAATATTCTATTTTTCATCAAACTGTTTTCTTAAATCTGCATGTAACACACCTGTCACAAACTTTTGCTCTGCTCCTTTGAGGTGTTTCGGCAACTCCCACACTCTTGGCAAGAGCTTACTCTAAGTAAAAATCCAACACCCTCCTTTATTCATCATTTAGGATGTATGATTAACTTGTTTTTATCAAAGACGTTGCCTTAAGCTCTGGGTGTTGACTACTCCCTTGGAAGGAACTACAGATTGTTCAGTGTTGGCCCATGTTTCCCCTTCTTTGGGCTGAGAATCCCTAACGAAGCTGGATCTATGTGTTATGTAACCTGGCCAACATGATACTGACATCCGAGGTTTGGCATTTGCAAGAGCTCCTGCTAGGCGTGTTCCATTCCCCAAATTATTCATAGATTCCATCTTGACATGGGAACTATTTCTCCCAAACACCACTGATTTATTGCACCAAACATGATAGAAGATTTAAGTTCACAGATATACACAGTCTCACCTATGACGATGTACGAGAACATGCAACTTTCAGTCTAGTTACAATTCACAAATAGTAAGTCGTTTTCACTACAAAAACTGGTTCTAGGATAATGCCAGCCCTTTCCAGAAAATTTTGTAAGAAATTATTTGGTCAAGGGAGAAGAGATGGACATTTTTGCCAGAGATTAGGATTTACTCAGTCTGCATTTGCCAATGTGCTCATCTAGCCCATTGTTTTCTCTAATAATTCTTTTTGAGCTATTTCTGTGTAGCCAGGGAGTGTATCATCATGCAGCTGCATTCCAGGGCCAATGCTCCATTAAAAAGAAAGCAAAAAAAAAGAGAGTGAATTCAAACTATAAATAGCATCCTGTTTCCACACAGAAGACCTCTGAAGTATAGAGGAACTTAGTTACATTATCTACAAAAGGTGCATAGCTTAGCTAAGACACATGTTAGCAGAATTTAGAAGTTCTCATTTTTCAGCCATTAACTACAATAATTGTATTTCACAAATGCTTTTGAATTTACTCTTACCTTCCCATATGGGGAAGATTCATCTTGCCGAGGATTACAAAAAAGGCTGAAACAAGGAATTTTTGTAAGAATTGTTTAGCAATGAAGAAACAATAATTATTTCATAAATTTTGACTAATAGTCATCAAACTAAATTTTCTATGGAGAATTTTCAAGAAATTAAGCCAACTCAAAGCCTAGCAGTTTAGGAATGATGGGGCTCAAAGAAAAAATGAGGAAAACACTAATTTTGTCCTACTTATACTGGACTAAAAAGCCTGCTAATCTGAGTATTACTGATATTTTAGGAGCTTCAGATGATGCTTCTGGTACTGTTTTTCTCCCTATGATAAATCATCATATGTACAGTATTTATTCTCTGTGCCATTTTACAGGATGCAGGTTTTCCCAATACAGAGCAAGGAAAGAAAAATCAAACTTACCACTGTCTAGCTGTTTTTGTATTTTTCTAGAATAGCAATTTGAATCCCAGCTAGCAATATTAATTCTTTAAACCAACATGTTCTCTAAAAGCTTTGACCACAGAAAAATTGTGATGGAAACCACAGTCAATATTTTTTTTTAACTATTGCATGAGTCATCAGTGAGCATGCAGCAGCAAATGTTTGAAATTGAAGCTTTTCATAAAAGAAATGCACACCTCAATATTATTTTACTCATTGCTACCTGACAGTGCCATGAAGATGGAGAGAGGGGCAAATATGGGCTATTTGTACATACAAAGGTGTAAAAAGCTTGCTATAATGTTGACAAGAGCCAATATTTTAGGTGCAGTAGAGCATGTCTTAAAAGCCACAAGAACTACATAGACATGAAATTATAACCTCTAAAATAAGGTCAAAGTTACTGTCAAACAGGGCTGCTGGCTATACAAGTGCTGCTTCAGCAAACTGAAGTCACTTGTGGGCTATTTTAACTTACAGTGCGCTTCTTGTTTCTTCCAAGTTCTTTCATTTTAAATTTGTTCCTGTTTATCACTCCTATATTTGGAGATTTATAACCTTCTTTCTCTGAACACATAATATTTTCCAAAATATATGCCAGATTCTAGAGATAACTACTACATTATATAATTTGATCTTTTTAGCTCCTCTTTACACTTTAAAATTCTAGTAAAAGATAAAATACATGGGCTAAATCACCTAAAAACATTGTTCATAGATCTCTTAAACTCTGGAAGTTTTGAATAATGTGCTTTGTTTCAATAAGCATCTGTTGGGTGCAGTAGACATAATACCAAAATCCTTAACCCCCTAATTTTTAAATAATTTTTTGTTGTATATAGTATCCTGTAGCAGTGCTGCATATAAAACAGTTAAACACTACATGAAAACAAATAATGTACTGTAGTCACAAATTACTACATGAACATGTCAAAAGGCTTCCAATAAACATTAGAAGGACAGAAGCACAAAAGAAATAAGAATCCTTGGAATGTAATAAAAGGTAGTATTATAAACTCCTCAGGACTTGCAAACTGGAACAAGAATTGCAGTTCTGTTTATGTTTTACATAATGACTTGGTATAGTAGTTGCTAACCTTATTGAAAACTATACAACAATAGCAAAATATTTTTCTCACAAGAGCGCCTAAAAAAAAAAGGAAGGGAAAAAAAATAAGACTGCCCTTTCTTCTTATGTTTAGGTGGGCTGATCTCCAGAAACACCAAACACTTGCAAGCATTCCGTACCTATAAAGATCAAGCTGGAAGAATCTGTGCACTAAAAGAAAGAGGCAAATGGATTAGGTTATATTTCTTCTGCATGAAATCAGCCTCCTAATGTGTCTGAACAACAAAACAAACCTTTAAAGTCTTCAGAATTCATGGGGAAAGAGTAATTGCCAGCTTTGCACGCCTGAAAAATGAGGGGTTTATACTCTGGAATTAAAAAGTTTTAGCTAAAAACTACTGTAGTGCTAGAAGCCAGCTCTTCTCCTTGCCAAAGTAAATGCAGTAAATAGGGAACACAGAACAATTTCTGCAAAAATGTCTCATCACTGTTCCCTTTTAATTAGTTTCAATATAGGCAGCCTGTTAAATTACAGGAGAAAGAAATACTTACCGAGGGAGTATTTCTAATCAATATCAATTCACTGGTGGCTGATTTAAACATGTTGTTTTGTCCATATCACTTCATTTTAGGAATGTAATGGTAGGATTTTAAGTGCACTACATTAGCCGAAGTTTCTCAGGTGAGTCAGTGTCTTGCAGGGCTGGGTCAGTGATGTGTGCTTTGGAATGCCAGCCTCAAGATACAATTAACAAAAAAGACAGAGATACCCACCCACACACAAGTGCTGCCAGGGAGGAAGCAGTGGGACAAGGCAGGCTTTTGTGGCACTTCTTTCCATGTCCATGACACATAACCTTTTCTTCTCAGGCAGGACATCTCACAAACATGTTTTGGATAAATGGAGCCTTCTTTCTATGCAGAGCTGGCAAAGCACTAAACACTATTACAGTGCTGCTACTACCTTAAAATGATGTTGACTGTTTTATAGTGTGTAACATTTCAGCATGCAATACTTAGAAAGAAAATGGTAATTAATAAGCTGATGACAGTACACGTTTACAAAAATAAGACACTTCACTAGCATAAAAATTATTGTTGGAAAGCTACCAGTATTACATAGACTTGTTAGTCTAAACATTTCCATCATAGGGTGAGCTGGCTATCTGAGATTCCTACGGCACAGCTGCCTCTGTATGGCATTCTATACTTACATAAGGGAATGAGCAAAAAAACATTAATTTCAGAGAGGAAATAGGCCTACTCAAAATCATGAAGTGACATGAAACAGAAGAGTACTTCTTGGCACAGGTAAGGGAAGAAGTGCAATTTCTGCTTTTAAATACCTTTGTAGTCAAATTAAAATTTAAATATATTCTGAAAGTCTCTGTGGAATGAGAAGGAAAAAGTCCTTTATAGAGGAGAATGAGCTCACTGGCTAAAACACCAGAGTATTTTATATCTTAATATCAGGCAGAATATTTATATTGAAGAGCCTCTTGCTATGTAAAGTTCCCCTTCATGAGATGGATTAATGGAAATTTAGAGCTGTAACAAGACTAAAGCTGGATAGGGCAAAGTCTTCTACAGTTTTTCGTTCTTCCCCAGCTTATAAAGAGTTCAGTGAGGTCAAAATAATTTGAGTAAGACAGATCATATTTCTTTTTTCCAAATCTCAAAAGCATACAATTATTATCACTTTTTTGCAGATACATTTGGCTTGCTAGAGCGGAAATGCTTATGAAATTTCATGAGAAATCAGAATTCTCTATGCAAAATGAAGAAAGGCTATTTTCATGGATAATGGAAGACAGTGAAATTTTCATATAGCAAACATGATAGTCCACTAGAATGAGAAAATAAAAGTAAAAACTGATCTATTTGTTGAGATGGGGCTTTTGTTGTGGAATATGTAGTTCTAGTACACGGACTACTCTTATATGAGTCATTCAGAAAGCTGAGAGAGAGTAGCTCCCCGAAAGAAAATGCAGTGTTTACATAGCACTGTGTCTTAAGCAGTTACATATGACATACAAATACACCTACTCTCAAAATACATCACCAGTGCCAAGAAGTACATTTGACAATATTCCTTCATCCTCCACAGGGAGATTTGCTTTCACAGCTCAGCAAATACTGCCATAGCTTTTGGGCTATGACACAGACATTAAATGACAGTTAAAAATCAGTAAAGAGCCCAAAAAGCATAATGTAGACAGTGGAAGTGAGACGGCATGAAAAAAATGGTCAGACCTGGAAACACAGGAAATTGAATGCAAGCCTCCACGCACAGGTGAGCCTGGAGCTGGGAACCTGACCAGCTCTTCCAGACACCCCACTCACAGCTCCACCAGCTGCAGGAACAGCTGCTGAACACTGGAAAAAACAAAACAGCTTGGTGTGGAGTAAGGATATAGGCTTAAAATAGGGCAAGGTGTTCAGAAAACTGCAGTTGCAAGGGCTTTTGCTGTGATGTCCCCCTAAAGCACACCACAGCTGTGTGCACCCGGCAAGCCTGCAAGGTTTGTCCTGTCCTGCCCTACTGCTGGTGTCACAGAATCACAGAATTGTTAATATTGGAAGAGACCTCTGGAGATCATTCAGTCCAACCCCCTGCCAAGGCAAAGTCACCTAGAGCAGGTCACAGAGGAATGTGTCCAGTTGGATTTTGAACATCTCCAGAGAGGGAAAGTCCATAACCTCCCTGTGCAGCCTGTTCCAGGGCTCTGCTGCCCTCAGTGTAAAGTTCTTGCTTGCGGTGAGGTAAAACTTCTTGCGTTTTAATTTCTGGCCATTGCTCCTTATCCTGTCACTGGGCACCACTGAAAAGAGCCTGGCACCATCCTTTTGGCACCTACCTTCGAGATATTTTTATGCATTGATGAGATCCCCTCTCAGTCTTCTCCAGTCTAAAGAGGCCCAGTTCCTGCAATCTCCTTATACGAGAGATGCTTCCTGACCCTCTGCTAATCCCCCACCAGTCTGATGGGGTAAGGTGTTCAGAAAGCTGCTGTTACAAGGGCTTTCGCTACCATGTTTTCAAGAGCACAGCACACCCTGTGCACCAGGCAGGTCTGCGAGGTGTGGGATGCCACGCTCCTCCGGCGGGTCTCCAAGGGAGGGCGCGGGACTAGGCTGGGCTGGGTGAGGCACCTCAGCCGCTGACCCTGCCCTCTCCACTCGGGGCACCACGGCCTCGCCCCGCCACATCTGCACCGCGGGGCAAGTCAGGGCAAGGTAGGGCCGGGCAGCCCCCGCCCTGAGGGGAACCGCGTCCCGCGGTGCTCGCACCGAGCGGCTCGGCTCCCCGAAATCGCCCCCGCCATGGCGCCGAGAGTCTCCTCCCGCCGTGCCCGACATTCCTGGCCGTGCTGCCTGGAGACGGCCGCCGGGGCGGGGCGAGGCGGGGAGGAGCGGGGCGGGAAGGGGAGGATGCTGCGGCCGCCGCGGGGCGAGGCGGCGGCGGCGGGAGTAGCGGTACTTGGCGGCATAGAGGATGCGGCGGCGGTGGTGTCGGCAGCAGCAGGCGGAGGAGCGGGGAGCGATGCGGTGCTGCGCGGCGGGGCCGTGGCCGCACAGTGCCCTCACCACGCTTCTGCTGACAGGTCGGTCACGGCGCGTCTCCCCGCGGCGAGCGGTGGCGGGCCCCGCCGGCAGCGGCCGGCCTGCGCCGCGGTGCCCGCTCTGCTCGGGCTTCGCGTCCCCTCCCGGCGGAACCGCCCTCCCGCCTCGCCCTCCGGCTGCGGCTCGCTGCGCGCCCCGTTCCCGCTGCTCCGTGGCCCCTGTCAGTGCGGAGGCCGGGCTGTCCCGGCGTCCCCCCGTGCCGCGGCTCCGGCGGCTCCCGCGGGACGCTCCGCAGGCGGCGCGGGGATGGCGGCCTGCCCTCCCCCGCCCCGGGACCGCCACAGCCCCTCCCGGCACGGAGGGTCAGGCCGGAGCGGGACTGCCGGGGGGGCCGGGAGCCAGGCCTGGCTCAGAGCCGCTGGATGGCGCGGGAGGCTCCGCTTCCCGGGACTGGGCCGGGCCCGCCGCGCTCCTCAGCTCCCTCGATCTGCTGCCCGGCGCGAGGGAGGGGCTGTTGTGAGTACGGGGGTGTCTTTTGTGTTGCCCCTCTCCTCCCTTGTTTCCCATCTTGACCGCTTAGTCCAACCCGGGCAGAATTAGGAATTCAGAAAAAGTCTAGATCCTGGTCCCTAAAAGCTAACTAATAGCTTCCATGTGGTAGGCAGGTTTTTCACCCACAAGGTTCTTCACAGTGAAATACATCACACAGCTAACACTTAATGGCAGCCCAGCCACTGCCTTTGTGACACTTGCTACACCAAGAGTGAGTTAACAGCAAGAAGTCTATTTTGGTTATTTTGAGTTCTGAGAGGTCAGTGGTGTGTAATCTGCAAGCAGTTTGCTCTGTATACTCTTGAATAGTATCTAGGTGCCCTTCTAGTACTTCTTTTACTTCTGACCATACTTGTCATAAGTTATTGGCAGCAGAATTGAAATGAGGCACAGGATGTATTAAAGATGTGGTAAGAACTTAAGTGTAAAGTTGTTCAATGTGAGGATAAAAGCTCATTTGTTAGATGCAAGACACTGATTTCCCCTTACATTGAAATTTTTCCTACCTCTTCCACCTTTCCCTCTATGAGTGATTGTGGGATAGCAACTAAGCAAGAACTAGGATAATTTAGAATAAGCTTGCAGTATCAACTGAAATAATGTATTTTAAAAAGGTCAACTAAATGAACTTCTAGAAACTGACTTATGAGCTTAATCCACAAGTCCTTTCCAGGCTACATGGTAAAGGAAGAGGTCTTAAGGTTTTTTCATGATAACTTTTCCACTTAGACCTTTGCAAGGTTGGTTCAATAAGATTTCATTGGCGAAAATCAAAGAATTCATGGTTTAAAACTGATGTAGAAAAGGAGGCAGGAACTTCAGTTCACTTAGATTCCTTTAAGAGATATCGATGTAAAATTTATTCTTCGGCAAGGTGGACATCTGTGGTTTGTTCCTGATCTGAACGAAACTGTCCGAGGAGCTCACCTGCGCTCCCCTCTATTCTCCCTAAGTAAAGAACTTCCAACCTCATCTGCTGGCTCCAAGATGAGCCATTGCCCAGCATGAAAATCCATTCTTTTGAATCCTGATCTTAAGCAATCTCTACAGTACTGCAGCATTACTTAACGAGGCAAAAGACACCTTACAGACAAAATGGCACGTGAGAAGTAGTATGGGGCTTGTAAATAGATTTATTTTATCCTCGTCAACTAATATGGATTAGTTGTTTCCATTTGTGTTGTAGCACTTGATCTACAGAAGAAAGTTGACTTATGCTTTTTGCATCTCTTAAAAATCTGTGAGAAAGGCTTTCTGAAGGAGGATAGCTGCTATTAGAAGTCAGAAGCGTTGTCTGCCTCTTCTCCCTATCCTCCTTGAGGCAAAGCATTATTTCAAAATCCAGGGGTTTCCGTGAGAATTAAGAATTTGAAGGTTAAAAGAATGATTTCAGTTGCTCCTAGGGATCTAGTATAGTACTCAGATTGAAAGTATTGACTCTCAAATGCAAGCTGATGATGCTTCACTTCTAGGAAAACATGGACTTCGCTGTAAGAAGTGACATAGAGAATTAAGCATTTCTACTAGAAACTAGTTAGGTGTTCTTGGACTCTAGCTTTATAGTAACACGTAGAGGAGATGAATCCCTCTGTGGACAGCCATGCGACGGCCCCCTGGAACCTCCTTTGAGATAAGAAAAACTACTTGCTTAGAATGACTCATGTTAGAAAAATGTAAGCTCTTCTTATTTTTTTAGAATATTATTGGTTAGGTTTGGTTCTTTATAATTGCTTGTCCCAAAGAAAGAAAGATAATGTAGTTGGCCAAAATGTGTTAACCCTGTTTTCCACTGGTTTACTTGTGATCCCCCCCAAACCCTATAAAATTACATGTGTGATCCCCCATCTTTGGATTTGTAGCCTGACCCCTTCATGGACAATAATAAAGCCTGTGGAAAAAGTCTGAGCTGCTCTCCCCATCTTTTTATGCCAGCTGGAAACTGCAGGTTTCTGTGAGAAACCATGAAGCTTAGTGCCTGAAAGGCCAGGGCTCACAAACCTTGGAACTTTCCCCTGCCCAACAACAACTGGGCAGGGGACACAACAAAAAGTTACAGTAATAGACTTCCAAGAAGTTTGCTAAATTACACTAGCTGTCTGTCACATTAGTTTGGCAGTGCAGTGAATTGCCCCCATATTGTGTATCTGCAGAGAGAGTGGTTATCAAAACATTGAGTGACTGTGGCCAGTGATTTTGTTCTGTATTTCTGCACTTAGAGTTAGTTGTCAGTGCCCGTGTTGTCCCTGGAACTCCTGTTTCATCCCAGGAATAAGGAGTTGTAGGGCAATGTAATTGTACTCTTCTTTCCCTAGAAAGGGGTCAAAATGGGGAAGAAGCTCATTAATTCTCACTTTGCAAGCTGTGGTTATGTGGTCACATTAATTTGTCATAAGGCTGCACTGCTGCCAGAAAGCATTTTCCAGCCCTTGCACAGCTAGGGATTATTTGCTGCTTACCTTGGTGGTGAATGACTTGTACACTGATACTGTGGATTGGGTCATCTGGCTCAAAACCAGTCAACCCACGAAAACAGTTCACTGAAATGTATGTACTGCCCAGAACTGGTGTGGGATAGTTTCCACTGGTGTGTAGTAGGTGATGAAGAATGTGCTGGGAGAGCCTCCTTTGAGCAGGGCTGCAGACATGCCCATTTAAAACAGCTGTGAAATCACTGGCTGGGGTGGAGATCCAGGAGGCTGAACCAGATCCCTGCACTTGTCCTGCTGTTGACAGCAAAAGTGCTGTCGGCAGCGCTCCTCTGCTAAGCCACACCCTGTGCAAGGAGGCAGAACATTTCTCAGATGGTCTGGTGTTTTCAGACTGACACCACAGCATACCTGCTCTTTTTCCCGTTGTGTGTGCCATCATAAGGGCAGAGAAACAGGTTTCCTTCAGAGAGCCTCTGGAGATCTGTCTGCCTATGAAGATGCTGCCTGTACTGCTAATCTGAGCCAGGTCAATACATACAATCCACTGTCAATAGGTACTTACTCGAACAAGTAATTACAGGAGGGAAAAAAGTAGCCATTCCATTAATATGCTTTTCATTACAGAAACACTGTATTTATAGGCAGTACATGGAGACATCTAACAGGTCCTAAAGCCAGACAATAAAAAGCCAGCCTTGTAAAAGGAGATGTAACTGTTCAGTGCATAGAGAGGCTTATTTTTGCTCCTTAATGTTTTTATATTTGGTTAGAATGTCATTAAAGTACTTCAGGAATTGCAGCCACTGAAGTAAAATCCCCTTTTTTAGAAGAAAGATTATTTCCAATCAAACTAAGAAAAAAATATTTAAAACCTAGACAAGAGTATCTGGGTTTTTTTCAGCATCTGAAGAGCTTTTGAATTCTTCCTGAATAGAGAGTGATAAATTTAAAGTAGTCGCTATCAGTGTAGAGTGCCTTCCTTGGCAGACTTCTAGAGGAAAGAAGAGAGTTGCTAGTTTTGATTACTTCCATAGGAATTTGAATCTGTATCTAAATGTTGTTGCAGTCGCAACACAAATAGCCAAAATGCCTTTTAAATGTAGGTTATTTTAGTGACAGTCCAAGCTATGAAAATGAAAGAAACAACCTGCTGCACAGACAGGAATCTTAGCATATTGAAATCAATGACTTTTCTGAATTCCTTAGCCTTTCAGAATAATTGCCACCTCAGAAATTTGGAATGCAATTGCAGGGATGCCCTGATAGTTCATATCAAAAGATGATAGAAGTGTAGGAGACATCCTGGAATAGCAGGCCACCACATGGCCTGGTCATACCCCTTGGTTATACCATGGGCCTGACCTTCATGGAAATGCTAACCTAATTTGGTTCTCTTGTCCGTCCTGCAGTAGGAGGGAGAATGATGGTGGGTAAATGCTACTGTTAATAAATCATGAGGGTTTTGTTCTCCCAGTAATTAATTTGTAGCATTCCCATGAATGCAAATGCTGAAGTTTAACAGTGAGACTGACTAATGCTCTATTCAGTTACTTTACTTGAATGATTTGGGATGGATGTTTAGATATTACAGTAATCAGTGGATAGCACAGGAACATATAGAAAACCATTGTCTACTGAACAAAGTTGAGTAAGAATAGAGCTGAGAAACATTTCTGGGGTTGATTTGGGCTTTTAAAGAGTTTGAATAAATGGAATGTGGGGGGACCTGAGCAATATGCAATGGAGAACTAACACAATTCCTGTTTCTTACATGGTAGCTGTTGTTTAAGAGGGTTAGAAAACACCCAGTCTCAGGGTGGATTTCCGCTGGGAGAATCCCCTTAAATTAGTAGTGAATTTCTGCTATGTACTACAAAGTAGGCAAGAGGACAGTGCATGGAAGTTGGAAGAGGAGGAAGAGTATGTGGGTGCTGCAACTTCTGCCTCCTTTAATGGGTGATGTGACCAACTGGGCAAGTATCCAGTGCAGGCACCAGTGGATCCTCAGTAAATGACTGGCTACAAACTCTGATTTCAGCTGTGGCAGAAAGCACCTTGCAGATGGTTCTCTCTTCACATGTTTCACTTCAACTTCTATTGTCAGTTTCTAACTGTTCTGCTGTGTGGTTCTCAGTAGTCCTTCAGAAAAATGTGCTGTGTATGGATCTGCACTTCCAGCTCAGAATGCAGGAAGGAGGACTGAGCCAGATGGGATATGCAGTAGAGAAGTGCAAGAGTAGCTTTTTGAAGCAGGGTTGTGCCTTAAGAGAGTAAGGGGCAGTGTAAGCATGGCCCGAGGCCTTGGTCTGTGGCTTCAAAGTAACAAGCATGTGTTTCTGTCAGGTCTCAGGGGAAGGTGGAGGTGTAGGAGAGAGGGGTAGCGGTGGAGTTTGAGAGCTGGATCTGTGTGCTGCGTTAATACTGGGAGTGATGGGCTTGAGATCCTGCTTCTGAGAAGGAACAAGAGGATAGGTAGAGGTGCAGGATGCTGTGTGGAGGTCAGAGTGCAGTAAAGGAATGGAGAAGGTGAAGTTGATCCATGATACTTGGGTCCTTTTCTGATTGTTACGTGGTCAGAAATTGTTGTGGGTATCCTCTCCGTTAAATATTCACTTGTTAAATGTTATGCAAATATACTTTAAAAAGGGAAAAAACATCTAAATTAATATAATTGTGGTTTTTATTTATAACCAACACAATTATAATTAAAGAATAGTTAAAAGAAAACACAGTTGGAGAAAGAAGGAAAAACTGATATACTTTACCTGGGTATGTTCAAGTCTCAGGCACAGAGCTATGATTTGCTCCTGCTGTTGAAGGCAGTGGTGGGTTCTCCAGCAACTGTGGCAACATGTGTAACAGACTGAAAAGCCTGACACTATTAATATTTTTTTCATCGTGAGTACAAGGCTGATTAAATTTAATTCTAAACTGTCTCTTTGATAAAATGCATAGTTTGAGTCCCTGCATTCTGTAGTATAAGGTCTCTTTTGTCATCCCTTAATCATATTCAGATCTTCCCAGAGCCTTCCTTGTGTTGTCAGTTGCTTCTTGAAGGCTCTGCTAGACAGAGCATTTGAACAGTGATCATATCTGTGTCAAGTACAAAAATAAAGTCTGCCTGTTCCTCCTTGATGTTGCTGTTTATGTGTCAGCTGCTCTAGCCAGTGTTCTGGTGAAGGCTCTGTTCAAGCTGACGTACATCTCTAGGTTGTTACCTAAGCTGAGCATCCCTGAATTGTGTGCTCACAGTGTGTTTGCATGCTGCTCTCTTTGTTCCTGGTGTGCAGTTACATCTTACTCTATTGAGCTGCACATCTCTGATCACCATTTTACCAGACAATGCAGACTGTTCTGTCATCTTTATTATTTGTCAATCTCCTAGCCTTTGTTTTTACCTGCAAATTCTATCAGTATATTTGATATATACAAATAATTTTTGTCTCCCTCCCCATTTCCATCTCTTATCCTGCCTCTCTTCCTGCAACCCCAGTTACATGAGGCTAAGGCCAAAACTGTGAGAGACCCACTAGAAAGCTCATAAAACAAATTAACTTTTTAGCAGCCCTGTTCTCTTGCTTTTCACATCTGTAATTTGAAATCAAATCAATGATGATACATATTAAAACATCACACTATCAACTCTATGATCTGAAAGCAGGCATACTGGTTGCTTTTCCAGTTCCCCGGGAAATGCAGCATAGCATGGAGAGGTAGACAGGTGACTTCTTCAATCCACACAGCCAAACTTGGAACCCAAATCAAAGACACTTTCATTTATATTGAAAAACACATTGTGGAACTTGTCTTTCTTTTTTCTTTTTTTTTTTTTATTTTAAATTTCATTTAAATATGCTAAAATTATTTAGTATCTACTTTTTCAATCGAAGTGTTAGGTGATAAGATGTATAGCTAAGGGTAACATCATTATTGCTGTCTTTATCAAGAAAAACTTGTGGGCTCACCAAAAGTGTCTAAAAAGATGCATTAAATCCTTAATAAGGATTAAATAAGGATTGTGATAAGTACAATAGTTTTGACAAGAACTGTGATAAATCTAATACTATTCTCCATTTAATAATTCACTAATCTAATCTTATGTTAATTGTTTTGTCTGGTACTGGTGCTGGTTTGTAGCTGACAAGCCTCTGATTGCTCAGTTCATCCTGCTGGAATAATGGAAAAAAATTAATTTTAATTTTTCAGGAATTTCTTGAGTTTTTCAAGAGTTACTAAGATGTACACAAAATCCTGTGCAGTACTAAATTTCATGGTCCCTAGGATGTTATTCAATTAAGACTTGCAATATATGCAGATCAGTTCAGCAGGGAAAAAGATGCTAGAAATGTTATTGTGATGGTATGGTAATTATTACATTTAATAAAGATATGGTAATTATTACATTTAATAAAGATACAAAATTAAAAGTGCATTAAAAATGCAATTTTTAATTACACTTCATCCTCAATTCTGTTTTAGTTGTTTTCTGTAAATTATCAATAATCAATATCTGTCTTACATGCATAGATTGAGCGTGGTGTATCTTTATTACTGGTTAAGCCCGATCTGTTTGATATCCTGAATTCTGTTTGGAGAATGTCTTGTCACTAATTTAATAGCTGCCTGGTGTAACAGGTCAGAAGTTACCACAGATGTTAAAGCTACTTTCATGTACTGTGCATGTTTTCCCGTAAGTGTTCATTTCTTCATGCAGACTGGTGCATCTGTACACAACTACTGCTCTGTGATGCTTCTGGTATTGCCTTTTTTGCAAGGACATTAAGATGCTAATCCAAAAACATCTTTGATCCAGGGTTTGACACGAGTTCTCACTCCCAAATTATTTCAAAATTAAAATACCTACTCATTATAGCCACTTTCCCTTTCCTAGCATCTGACTGCAGTTCCTTCCCTCTCCACTCACAGCTGGCATGTAACTGTACAGCTGGTATTACCTATTATTCATCACAGCAGAACTGGAACCAAAAGTGGGAAGTGAGGAGGGAGCTTTCTTGGGCACCTCTCCTGCTGGTGAGATGGAATCTTTCTGTCAGCTCCACAGCTGCTTTCTGTCTCCAGTAATCATTTGCTCCTCATTGCATTTAAAACTTCCACCTTCAGCTGCATGTATCCAGCTGATTTCTGGCTGTGTTCTAGTTGTGTGGGATGTAGGCAGCCATTTTTAATGGATTCTTTTTTTCAAAATTGATTACTGGTTATGCCTGCAAGGCAATCAGCCCCATGTGTCTTTATATAAGCATCATTATAAAAGCAAAGCTTGCTTATATTACTTTTCCTACTTTGACCAAAATATACTATTTCAGTGAAAGCCACTTTATATATTTCTGGCTGTATCTGAGGTTTTGCCAGTTCAACTATATTTATTAGAGAATGCTCTTCTTCATCTTTGTTATCAGTACAATTATGTGAGCAAAAGCGTCTGCAGAGGTTTAAGCATTTAGTGTGAACTTAGCTTATTTGGAAAAATGGATGCCAAAAAGGTGATTTTCAGAAAGATTATTATATTTATATATCCAAACCAAGCATCTCTGGTTTTTCACCTGTGGTTCCTAAATTTTAAAACCAAAACATGGTGTAGAAGATGTCTGATCCCATCTGATCAGATTGTTTGTGGAAGTCTGTTGATCTGACTAATTTTTTTGCATTTGTTTTATTCTGAAAAGCTTTTTTGCTAAGCTCTGCTGATGGCAATAATGGAACTGTTAACTGGACGACTAAGCGAGCCCACAGTTATGTTATCAGCAGAATAAAGGCTGTTCAGAAGAATGGTGAGTTTAGGTTGTAAGTTTAAATACCCTGTTGGTTCAAGCAAACCTGCTTTTAATATTACTCTTGCTTTTCCAGTCATGTCCTTGATTTAGGAGTAGGGTGCTATTTTAAGGTAAGTAACTTGGAAAACTTTACATTTCTTCAGTCTTCAAATATTCACAGACCCGTGTGTTCTTGTTAGTCTTCCCTGATTTTTCCTGTTCCTGTAGCTTTGCTTGAAATAATGGCTGTTTACACCTAATGTTGCACGTTTTCTTACCGTGGCTGGTTGCTTGAAGATACCTCTGCAGTTTGCTTAATACAATAACTTCTCTGTAACAATTTTTAAAAGTCTTCTCACACCTGAATGTAAAAAGACTATTTTACTGTCATTTATGCAAGTACACGTCAAATACTGTGAAGAAGCTTTGCACTGATTGCTCATCTAGGCAGGCAACCTGAACTGGCCTCCAGAACAAGTTATTTCTGGGTTTGTGCTCCATCTGCTGAATATCAGTGGGGAGAGGACCAATTGAAATTTCTAGAAAAAAAAAAGCAACTTCCAGGTGAATTATTTCCTGAGGATCATCAACATACAGGCTGCAACCAACATGGTGAAACTTCTGAAATTTCTAGAGATGGGGAGGTTCTGTTTCTGGTAACAGGCTCTGGGTTGCAGGCTGATAAAATACTGTCTGAATTCCTGGCTGTGCCTGTGTTCAAGATCTCCTATAAGGAGATCTTTGGATCTACAGAAAGTCCTCCAAACCATCTGGAAACCAGAAAGGAAAGCAGTGATGTCAAGGTAGCTGATTCTAGCAGGGATGTGATATGATCCTAAGTAATGAAGATTTCTAATTTCCCATGGTTAGTTTTACAGAAGCTTTTCACATTCCCTGAGACTTTTATCTACCACAGGGAATTTGCCCAGACAGTTCACAGCTGGCATTCTGCTGTATTAGATTAGTATCTATTTGTTAAGTATATTCAGTTTCGTCCCTAGATCACCCAAGATGATAATTACACATTCATCTCCAGTCTAGGGAAAATGATCATGGGTTTAAAAGCTTGTACAAAAAGTAGCATTTCACTTGTTTCATAATTCCACTTGTTTCATTATCACACTAGTGATAGCTGTAGTGGACTGAGGACTCATCATTTTCTTTCTGGTTTTGAAGAAACTTCTTAGGGGAAAAGGGGGGCATCTCTGACAAGGAGGGCAAGAACTTTTGAGTTCTTAATCACCATACTTGTGTCATTACGATGTGTTTGTCATTACAAGATAAAACAGGTTTCTGGGTTTTTTTTTTTTCTTCCGAGATATTTCTAGACTTCCACCAACAAGATCAGTGTTTTATATCTTCCTCAAATCCCTACTGGCACTCTTGTTTCAGCAGAAGGGTATGTCTCATTGCTAGGAATGAGCAGGCATTTAGTGGTGGTAATAGATTTCCTATAGCAGACAAAATAAGTGTTATGTGGGGTTTTTCAGTAACTGTTGATTCTGTTATGCTTGTTTCTTACTGAAAGAGTTGCTTACAGAGAAAAAAATACACATTACTTTTTCACTGTTCTTCCTGTTTGAAATGGATTTTCATTGTAGAGGAAAAGCATGAAAAATGGAAAAATTAACTTTTCTAGCTATTTGATGCACTTTCAGCCAGCCACCATATTTTTGTCAGCTCTTCTGTTCTATAAATGTTACTTTTTTAGCTTTTCTTGAAAATATTTTAAAGGAAATTAGTTGACTTCCTTGTGCTGTTTACATCTCATCCACAGAATTGAGCGCAGAGGTTTTTTGAATAATAATTTACTAATTTTAAGTAAATAAATCAATGATCTTACTGTACACAAGTCTACATAATGAAAATTACAGTAACTGTAATTAACCACACAATTGTAACAATTCAAATTTCAGGATCATTTTAATTTTGTCACTAAGATAAAATTATTAGAAAAGTGCTGTGTTCAGTATTGTGTTAAATGTGGTTTATAAATATGGGAAAAGGCAAATGTTGTGAAATGTGATCAGTAGTATATCCAGAGCTATACATTCTGCAACATTAAACGTGAAGAGTATGTAACTAAATGTGGAGGTCTACAGTTCAGATGTCTACTCTCTCCTCTCTGCTCTCTCCTCTCTGCTCTCTCCTCTCTGCTCTCTCCTCTCTGCGCTCTCCTCTCTCCAAGCCTGGAATCTAGGACACGATTCAACTCATTTTACAGGAGAAATTAAATCAATCAACCCCTAGAAGCATCTGTTTCTTCCCCACTGACTATAAAAGGAGCCTGGCTTAACTTAGTGGTGGATGTTGATTTTGTAGGCATCTAAAATTAGGTGAGATTCCACTCACAGTACGTGGTGCGAGGGCTGGAATGCCTATGATGAATGCCTAATTAGTGTTGCCTTTTTAAGCAGATCTCAAGTAAGAAAGCTGGTATAATTATAAGGCTGGAGAAATTATACCAGGATTAAAAAATTACACCAGCATTAAAAAATTATGAGCGTTTTATCCACATTTCAAATGTGTCCTGCTTATTGATCCGAATGTTGAAATTAGCACCTCTGGGACCTACAAGTTTGTTCTTATGAGTTTGCTATAGTGACTCTGAAGTTTTGGAGTCTGTCTTCCCAGTACCTCCATGATGTATGGCCTATAACTTGTTTTTGGAGATGTGATTCCTCATGAAGTTTTTTCCAATTTGGCAAGCAAGGCTGGTAGCTGTGTGTGGTTATTGTGGCTTAGCGTCTTTATCTACTGCTTTTGTAATCTTCATCTCACTGACAAAATCCATTAGCAATGATCAATTCTTTCAGGGCATTAAATTAAAATTCAGTAGTAATAAAATTAGTAATGCAAGCTACAGTCAATCTTAAGACACCATGAGAAACACCTATTAAATCAGTATTCTCTGTTTATACTTACATTTTAAAACTTGTTGATAAAGGGGCTTCTTATCCATCTAATTTATTGTAATGATTTCTTCATTCTACTAATTCATTAAAATGTATATGTAGTTCTGCATCAAATGTATCTACCTAAAAACCTATGCCCTTGTCAATGGGTTTTGTACTAAATAAAAACACCTTACTGCTTTTACATATGCTGATTGTTCTGAATTTTATTGAGGTTTTTGATCCTCAGTCCTGTTAAACGTGGCTTCACTTTTTTTTTGTTTGGAAGTAGTTTCACCTGACTGGCCTATATATAACCTTGTCCTTTTGTTTTATCCTTTGATACAAGCCCAACATCTTCAGTAAAGAGCTCTCTAACCAAAGTTTGAGATGTTTGAGCCCTGGTGGTCTGAGAAAGTCTAGCTTTAATAACTCATAAAAATGAGCTGAAGTGAATTGCTGCACAAGAACTGAAAAATCTGCTGTTTCTGTTCAGTGGGTAATGAGAACTGTTGATTGGTAAGGTTGCTCTGTATTCCTCTGTCGCTTTTTTGTGTAAAATATCAGGAAAATGTGATTGTATAATTAATTTAATGTACTTTTATTAATGTAACATTACAAATAAAGCAACTATAAAATTACAATAGCCTTCCTCATTTTTTAAAATTACAATAAAAATAAAGAGCTTATACAACTTTTGAAATCTTGACATAGATAGTTTTGTTTATTGCAGTCTTGGAAAGGATCCTGTTTGGCAAAGAGGGTTTGCTCTATGTTCTGTTCTTAAATCTATGTAACCTTTTAAAAATCTTATTAACAGGTGTCTAATATTTGTTGCTTTCCTTCTCCCAGATGTCCTCATTGCTGTTGAAATGCATGAAGTTACCTAGAGCATGTCTCATTTTTGCCTTTTTTCTGTCTCTTATCTCTCCTTCTGCTTTTCAGTGTACACAATTCTGTCTAAGGTGCACTCTGATCGGAATGTATACCCTTCTGCTGGAGTTCTGTTTGTTCATGTTTTGGAGAGAGAGTACTTTAAGGGGGAATTTCCTCCTTACCCAAAGCCTGGTATGAGATGCTAAGATCTTCCGTATTATATGCAAATACAGAGAAAATGTTGGTATAAAAAATTAAAGTCTATTTAGCATACCTTGTGGTTCAGCATATTAGATAAACAAGACAGGTTTTAGTTTCTATTGAAATATCTCAAAATGAAATGAAATGTGTAGTCCTATGCTTCTGAAATATTCTAGTTTGTGATTGTTTGTGAAAAGATGCATGTAATTGTATATTGTGAAAAAATGTACTTAATTTGGGAAGGTGTAGTAACACTATATATCTGATATTAAAAAGTGTTCCTTCACTTTAGCATTAAATATGAAATTGTGGAAATGTATTAATTATGTTTGTTAAAAATGCTATTTCTCTGGTCACTGTTTCAGACATATGTCTGTATATAGTATGTATCAGACTATATGAAGGAGCAATTTGAAAGCATGTAGTAAATATAAGACAAAGTAGAAGATTAAATCAAATATGAGACTTCATAATACTGTTTTCTTTCATTTTGAAAAACAGTCATTTGGCTTCAGCCTTCTTCGTGTATTTAGGAACAGTTTAATGTTAGCAAACAGATTAGTTTTAGAGAAGGAGCTGTGATTTCCTAAGTATGGTTTTGCCATATGGTAAAGCTAAAACCTGGTCACTACAGGTTAGAATATGTGTAAGCAATCTGGTAGGGGTGGAAGAAGAGAGAGCATTCAGCCACACATGCTTATCAACAATGAAAAGGAATAAATGTATCCAGCTTATATAAATATGACTACTTTTGTATAATAATAGGAAAAACCTATGTACAGTGCATGCATAATCAAAGCCTGTTTCATTAATAATCTTTTAAATTGATTTTAGAATACTATTACTAAGATTCACTTTAAAGAAAAAATAAGCTTCTGTTAGCATTGGTTAAATTCTAAGTAAATGTGAGTAAACCTAAATGTTTTTAAAATTTCTTCTCTTTGTAAAATGTGTGTTTTTTCCGGTCATGGATACCTGAATCTTCATTTATGTCATGGTGACTGGCAGAGTGAAGTTTGCCTCTGTTCCAGTTTTCTCTCAGTTTTTGATACATAGGTGGAAGGAGCTTGGAAATTTTACTAATGATGGTTGTCTTACAGCGGCAGCCTCTTGACATTCATATGATTCCAAGGTAATGGGAATCTGGTTTCAGATCTTGTTGAGATTACTGTTCCCACAGACAATTGTGATTATGCCAGAAATTCACTGTGAGGTCAGGTGTTGTCGTGGTACTTCTTTTTTTGTCTGCTGAGCTGGACCATGGCCTACCTTGATGAAGGAAGGGCAAACCAGAATGTCTCACAGGTGGCTTTCAGAATTTTCACTAAATCATTTGTGGTGCTGGGAATTTGTTTAGAGCAGGATACCGGATTGGGGGTTCAAGGTCTGTATGTGCCATTCACTTAAGAGTTGGACTCCATGATGCTTGTGGGTCTTCCAACTCAGAATATTCCGTAATTCTGAATTCTGTGATTCTGACTGCAGTAGATTAGATTACTGGAACATCCTGAGAGAATTGTGAGGGAGGTTTTGTTACACCCAAGTAGTGGTTTGGTCTGATTCTGGTTCATTTTACTCAACCAAATGTGTAAATGTGTACCTGAATAGTAGTTACTCTCAGGCAACACATCTCAGTCTCTTTGTCCCTCTCTGGAGGAGATGAGAGCTGTTCATTCTTCACCAGGCTTCGTTTCTGCTCCCTGTGCCAGTCTGGCTGTTATCATCTTTCATCACTTGTCCTACAATGCTTTTGCCCTCTCAAAGCCAATTTGGAATGCAGGGCAGAGGTGTGTGCAGGTTCAGAATGGATTTGGCTTGAGTTCTGTGCCTCAGCTGGACACTGCCTTGGTGGTGAGGATTTGGTAGTGTACTGGCCTGATTTAATTTACAAAAGCTAAAATAAACTGGAGTAAAATCCAGACATTTATAAGAGTATTAATAAGAACCACAAGAACTGATGTACTGGTTTGACTTGAGGGGCTTTTGCAGATTTCAGCTGGACCACTGTATTTACTAACCATCAGTGGTTCCAGTTCACAGGAATGTCTGATCCTATTTTTGAATTAATTTGTTCTTTACATTAAAATGACTGCCAGGCTTTTGGTGCCAGAGACCTGTATGTGTATCCTAATGCTAACAGAAGCTTTCAGGCATTATTGATTACACAGGCACTCTTTACAGTACATTGAGCACCTGGATCCATCATTAAAACATAAATAAAAGTATGTTGGGACGGGGAATTAAAGGACTGAAACATTTGTGCTTTTGTCTGTAAGGAGGTTAGATACTTCAATTTGAGGTGGAACTGAGCTCTAAAAATCAGACATGCTAGTTACTGAACATGAGTTCTCAGTCAAGACTCTAGGAAGTACCTGCACATTATGTCTGCAGTTGGTTAACACTTTCCAGGTACGAATTTTTTAATACGTATAAGTGCTAAGTGATAGTTCACTTATTTCTGATATGGGAAAGGTTAGCAAATTTTAATTGTTTGGGGTTTTTTTTCCCCTTTTTAGAAAGGTTCAGAAAGCAAGTGCAAGCAGAATAAGACTTCCTAGTTGAAAAATTAAAATCAAAGCATTTAGCATTTTCTTGTAAATATTCTAATATAATTTCTTTTATCTAGGTGAAATAAGTAATGATCCAATAACATTTAATACCAATTTAATGGGTTACCCTGACAGACCTGGATGGCTACGCTACATACAAAGGACACCATACAGTGATGGAGTGCTATATGGCTCACCAACTGTAGAAAATGTGGGCAAGCCAACCATCATTGAGGTATTTGTTTTCAAAAGTTCAAAAATACGTATTTTGGTTTAGAGTGTAAGGTTCAGAACTGTCAACAAGTTCCCCCTTGTTTTTGAATAGTTAATTTCTATTCATATTAAAGTTTTATTCATAATACAGAGCAAAAAAACCTTTGTACACAACTGTACTCGAAGAATACCTGAATCATAACTTTGTAGCATTCAACCTAGATATGGGTCAGACTAGATTAAAGTGTTCAGTTAATAAGCAGTTGTGGGGTTTTTTGGATTGTTTGTTTTTGTTTTGGTTGGGGTTTTTGGTTTGATTGGTTTTGGGCTTTTTCCAATTATTTTTCATCAAATATTCCCTTGTTCATTACTTGTGTTTATTGATAGGCTTTATTTTAGTTAGCAGTTTTTTGAATTTAATTCTTAAGAGTGTAACAATGACAAAACTGTATTTTTCAGAGTTAGCTATTCAAATGTTTAAAAGCACTAATTATTAATTGAGCAGCAGTTCAAAAGGGAAAATGGACAATATTTTCCACTATGTATTTCATAGACAGCAGACTGAATCAGACACTGTGTTGTTCGGTGTTAAGAAATCTGCACGTTAACTTGCTCCAACCATTTTGCTGCTTCAGCAGTATATTTGTCTTAAAACCTTGATGAGTATTTTTTTTTTCTTAATTGCATTTGATGTAGTTTTTCTTTCTCAAGAATGACAGCTCTGAATGTTAAGTTATACTGCAGATAGTTTCACCCATGCTTAATTTTGTATACATGATTCTGTTCTGATTTCAGCAGGACTAATAACATCTGAGATTTGATCATGTGCAGTTCTTGCAGATTTTGCTCAATTTTATGTAGAGGAAACCATTATTTGAAATTGCCAGTTTTTAAATGGCATATGCTTTTAGATTCTAGGATCTACATCGAGACCTCCATTCTAAGCATGACCCCAAGCCATATTTGAAGTACAGCTTGCCTAGTGTACAAATTAATTCCTTGCAGTTCCAGTCTTAGATGTGGCTTTTGAATTAATTTTGTGGTATGTGAAGAAGGCAGATGGCATTTGATCCTCTTCCCAGTGCCCTCTAAGAGGAGTGATTACATATTCCTGGCCTGAATATAACTTCCCTCATGTTATAATTTCTGAGGGGATGTTACAGGGAGGTCATTAACTGGAGGAGACCTCATGATTAGGAGAGCCTAGCATTATGCACAGCACTGCAGTAGAGCAGGTAACATTCTTGAGCTCAAGCTCCTTTGAAAGCAGTACAAAGACAATTTGTGTGAATATTCAGGACAGAGGCAATCTGCCATTCCTTGGTGTGGTTCCTGGGCTATGCTGGCAGCTCCCACTGCTGGAGTGCAGGCACACAGTGGTACTGCCCTGCTCCTATACAGAGCTTGTACGACTGGGGGTTGGATTTTCTGGGTACTAGTGGTTCAACTGCTGTTGGAGCAACCCTTTGAAAAATTAACAGAATTAGGACTAGAGAAATCTCAAATTTATTTTTTTAATTTTATAATGAAATTGTAACATTAAACGAGATCTGATTGTGTTGGGTAAGCTTTTCCCTCCTCGCTTAAACAAACCTGCAGTAGATACTCTGCAGGATTTTTCCTTTTCGTTCAAATCCTTTAGAAGAAGTGCAACATCTGTTACTTTTATTTATTTACTAGTCAGTGTCACAGTGGTTTGTGGCTCTGTTTGCTGAAAAGCAACACAGTTCTGTCACTTGTCACTCCTGGGCCTCTCCTTTGCTCTCAAAATGAGTGAACTGAAGTCTAAAATTAGAAAGAAAATTGGTTTTTTCCAGTTTGTTTCATGAATGATTTATCACCTTGCAGGGATAAAAAAGGTAGAAAAGATAATACATAATTATACTGATATTCAGCCTCATTCTATATTTCTTACAAATGAGCACCTAATCACAGTACAACCTTGGAGTACAGTCACCACTGAGAAGTAACCACTTGCATGCATTTCAGGTATCCTAGGTATTTTAATTTTTAGATTAGTATCCCTGAGTATTTTATCCATGAAGGTGTATGTCTCAAAAAATAAGAGTCACAAAATGTTGCATCTACCTCCCTAGCTTTCACTTCCCCTTACATTTACAGATCCCAGGATTTTCTTAAAATCTCCTTTTGTTGGAGCATTTTTTGAATCCATTCATGGAATGGATTCACTGGGGCCAGAGCTAAAACTAAATAACAGTCTCAAAGATGAGAATTCCTGGCATCCCATCACTTTTTCCTTTAAAAAACCTTGGCATGCAGTTTATTTTCTAGGAACTATCGATGAATTTAGATCTTTTACAGTATTGATGGAGGGGGGTTAGAACCTGCATGGGGAATTGAAGAAACTAATCTGTCCTTATGGTGGTTATTAAAGAAAAGGTTATTAAAACAGAAGAAAAAGAATACACATGTATGGCAGAACACGTCTATCAGGACCAAAATATATTATTTTCACATATATGCCTTCATTAATTGTATTTAGCTGTATACTGGTCAAGAAAATTGCAGTATATCCTGACTTGAAGGTAATACTGCATTAATTAAATTGACCTTACCTTTCAAAATTTATATTAGTGAATGAATGTTCATAGGTTTTGAAATAAGGAGGCAAAGTACTTAAAAATGGGTATTTCTAACTTAATCAATTTAACTTTCACTGATGTTTCATTTATATAATTTTTATTTTTGCATTGTTTTGTAATCTTATATTTTTCACTCCAGATCACTGCATATAACAGGCGTACCTTTGAAACAGCAAGACACAATTTGATCATTAATATAATGTCAGCAGAAGGTATGTACAGAATATAGCTTGTTGTGTTTTTAACTGAATCAGCAAATCCCTCTTACGGGCTCCTGCTTTTGAAGATAAATACTGTAAAATAGTTGTCTGGTGTTCAAACCAAACACAGGTTCACAAGGGAGAAGTATGAGGATTTTTCCTGCTTTAATTCATTTTAGTTTTTAAATCCAGATTATTTCTGTCATTCAGAACTGTTTTGCTTCGCTCACAGTAAAATGTTTGCATCTTTGTTTTTCATTAAACTGCTACTAATTCAAAATTTCCCTTGTCTATTTAAAGGGACATTATATGAAGGATTTCACTCTCTTTCTGCATGTTGTTTAGTTTTCTTAGTTCTGTGTGTGCCTTATGCAACAAACGATTGTGTAGGCAGAATCAGAAAACAACAGGTTATGGCATATATGGACATTTGGACCTTAAAATGAGTTCTCTTTATCACATTTACATTCTGGATTGTCGTGAGTTGGAATCCATTGCTGCTACAGATTGGTTTTGACCCCCAAATTAGCATGAATGTAATTATATCTGTTTAATGAAGTTTTACCAACTAAGACTCTTTCCCTCTAGTCTGCTTCTTCATCTCCCTGTTGTTTTATAAATAACTGAAGGTTTTCAGCTCAAGTAGCAGCTGATGGTACTCTCTATTGAATTAAACATAATCACAGGTTCAAAATGAGCTAATTCAAACACAAGATTTTTGGAAAGGTGTATCAATTTTAAAGTAGTATTACATTAATCACTACTCCAGATATTGTGAAGATTTATGTTGGGATTTATGGAGCATTTATTTAATGCAACACTCTTTTTCATCACAAGTAGATTTTCCTTTACCGTATCAAGCGGAATTCTTCATAAGGAATATGAATGTAGAAGAAATGTTAGCAAGTGAAGTTCTTGGTGACTTCCTTGGAGCAGTGAAAAATGTATGGCAGCCAGAACGCTTGAATGCTATAAACATTACTTCAGCCCTTGACAGGGGAGGGAGAGTTCCACTTCCAATTAATGACATGAAAGAGGGGTAAGCATGTGTCAGTATGATGGTTTTGCTTCACTTTTATTTTTTCTTACTGACAAGCCTAATATTTTTTTAAGTATTCTAGAAACTTTACAATTGTCATTGTATGTTTTGGAATTAGATACAAAAAATTTACTCACATTCTGAGCCCCAGTTATAATCTGGTTTTATTGTGTTAGATACCACTACAACAAGGCACAGTTGCTATATATTGATGTTAGAATCCAAGGAATACTAATAAATTCCATGAATTGTAAATGAGTTGGTAGTGAATATGCTTCTGAGCAGTCACTTGGCAGGTTTTTCAAGTTTTTAACTGTTCCCAATTCATTAAACTCAAAATTTTGAAGCAAGATATGATAGAGCAGAGATTGCAGAGACACTTCAATTTGTAGAAGCAGTTAGTATGTAACAGTGTAATTTTTAGCACTACTCATACTAAGTGAGTTAGTTATGTGATTCAAGAGCACTGCTGACTTTCTTCTGAAAATTGTAAGGTGTCTGGGGAGTTCAGGTTACTGAGTGTAAATTGCTGGAATGGACTGTTTCCAGCTGTGATTTGTAACCATAAATACTGTTCTGAACTGTATTTAACTGAAACTAGTAAGGATTCAGCTTTTTCAAATATGGTTCTGACAGTGCTTTTCCCTGGTGAAAGTGAAGATGCCTAGGTTTTTTTAAGATAATTTTAGATATTTTGGAGTCAAATATATAAATAAATAAGAAGGGAATGAAGGTTCAAAATATGAGATGTGTCCAGAAAATACTGGCTTTTCCAGGGCCCTTTTGTGTCTCTGGAGTTTTTGAGCACATTTAAAGAAGGAAAGTGACTCCTGTACTAAACAGAGTAATAGCAGAGTCACATAATACAAGTGGCTACATTTCAAATATTTAGTTAGATAATGCCTACTGTCACAAGTGGCAACTGGGACCTAATTTCTGTTTCAGAATCCATTGGTAGATTATAACCTGGTGCAGCAGATTGTATTTTACAGCAGTGTTGCATATACCTAAATATGACAATGAATAATACAATCAGTGTAGTTGCTCTGTGGTAATGCTAAATGGAGTATTAGGTTTACCTTCAGCTTTCAGGGTTCTGAAGCAAATTTTATTGGCCATGCATAGCTACAGTATGGAATCTTTCAGAAGAAGCTGAGGGTTAGCATGTTCATATCTGTATTAGGTTTAGCAATAACTAGTCATTGTGAATTTATTTTGAAAACATGAGAAGAAACTCTAAGAAATCTATGATTAATAAGATTAAAGGTTTCCTTAAAACAAAATGATGTTATTTTAATACAGTTTTCAAAAATAGTACAGATTTACTTACATGAGGAAGCCACACTTGGAATTCTTTGACTTAATAGCAATTGGCACCACCCATGGTAGTGTAACGTTCACATTAACAAGCAAACTAGAATATGTTGTAACAAGCAGCTTAAGAAAGTCTTTTTTTTTTATTTCAATCTGTTACTTATATGCTTAAAGAGATAGAAGTCTACTATGAAGGAGAATTATTTTTAAAAGTAATTTCAATCTTTAAATAACAGCTTAATGTTACTGTATACAGTTTGGATGATGTTTGGAAGAGTACTTCATTGCTCTTTGGGGATTTGTGAGACATCCTGCTGGTCTGTCACTCACCTCTTTCTGCAGTGTGTATGTGATGGTTGGGGCAGATGTTCCTTTCTCTTCGTGTTTACGAGAAGTGGAAAACCCACAAAATCAGCTGAGATGCAGTCAAGAAATGGAGCCTGTAATAACCTGTGATAAAAAATTTCGTACTCAGTTCCATATTGACTGGTGTAAAATCTCTCTGGTGAGTTATTTTATTATTGCATAAAAGTGACGTTTGTAGAAGTACAGGTAAGAGTTTTGCCGGTCTGGTCAGACAATGTTGCAAATTCCACTTTACTGTGACTGATATTTTTTTCCACCTAGCAGACACTCTTTAAGATTGTGAAATGATTTTGCTATGTAGGCTAAATTCTCTTAGAATTGAGCCCCAGTGAAACCACTGTATTTGTTTTCACTAGCAATGAATTCTATAAATGGCCAGAGAACTCCAGGACTTAAAAAACTAAAAGTAATGAGAGGTGTAGTTCATTAATTCAGAATTCTGATACCACTGGTTACACTTCCCTAAAAAGTGTGTGCACACATGTGTTTTCTCAGATACTGATTCTACACTGACCAGTTAATACTATGCTCTTAAAAAAATCTGTTTCTGAAAATTGTCTATAACATATTTTATGTTAAAAATTAAATAGAAAAAGGAATTAATGTAATGTTGACTAATTAAATAATAAATAGAAACATTCTTCTTAGTCAAATGCAATAAAAATGATAATCAAACACTGGAGTATTTGCCATGAAAGGAGAATAATTCCCAGAGGGGCTTTTAAGGTTTTGGTGGGGTATTTTTTGTTCCTGTAAGGAAAGTCAAGAAATAATACAGTATTGGAAGAGAATGTTGCAGATAAATCTGAACAATGATGGTGAAAGTATGTAAAATAAACTTAGATGGTTGTTGAGCTGATTTAGACATTACCCAGGAGGAAGCTGAGAGGGAGATATTTTACACTGGATGGAAAAAACTTACTGAGTATAAGGAGTATATACTGAGTATAAGGAAAAGTATTGGTCCACAAAATTGATTGGATAACTTCCAGTCTTTTCTGCCTATACACTATAAATTAGGAAAGGTTCTAGAAGGTTGGAAAATACTTGTTTCAGAAGAATACCCAGATTATTTGCTTTATATTGGCTTTCTGTTAAAAAATTGTAAAAGGCCCAAGTGTACACAGCAATACTTACCAGCACCTGAAAAATAGCAGAAGGCAGCTGGTCTTTGGCAAGAACAAACTATGTCAAGTCTTCAATTTCCTTCTATAAGGAAGAAGTAGAACCAAGGTGGAGCAGCAAATGTAATTCCTTCTTGGTAAGGTTTTTCAATGTGTCTCACAAGCAAACTCAGGAACATGACCTAGATGAAGCTAGGAACTAGTGGAGAGCTGGTTGATAGCCATAACCATAGCCAGACTAATAATAATTCCTGTCTGTTCCTCATTAATAGCTGGATTATGTAGTGTGCTTATTTAATTAAATTTGTAGTTCCCCATGAAAGTGAAAGGATCAATGCAGGTGCATTGAAGGACATGAAGGAATTCAGAAAAGTCTTGAGAAATTGGAGAAACAGTCTTGGAAAACAGGATGAATTTTAAAAGAAGCAGGAGAGTGATAGTGCACTAATGCAGGAACAGTCAGCAGTGCCCATGAGGAAGGAAAAGAAGATGGTTAGGAGTACTTCAGAGAAAAATGCCTGATAGTGGCAGTGGCTCATAAACTAATCATGAAGCAGCATTGTCATGATGGTTTGAGAAAAGCAGAGATCACCCTGGCATGTGTAACAGGAACAGGCTTTCAGAGAAGTGTTATTTTCTGCAGCAGCTACAACACAACCTTTTGGAATTCAGCACTTGTTTTGGCAGTGTGCCACAGTAACTGAATTTGAACTGTCTTAGGGGTGTTTACTGTTGCCAGCAGCATTTCTGCTGTAACCTGCTGCATCAAAGGGGAAAGGGAGCCAAGCCTCTCTCTATCTAATCACAGTCTGCTTTTCACAAGGCAAGCTGAGAGACAGGAATTCTCCCCAGATCTATGGGCTGGGATGGAGTTGAGCTCTCCCATATCTACAATTTAAACAAGTGATAGAAAATAGAGCCATCATATCCTCATCCTCACAGTGTTCATGAGGTGGTGTTGGCAGTAAGCACCTAATCAAAGAGTGGATTTAAATTTGGGGGTCCTACATTCTACAAGGATGAGCGATGTAATAAGTGCTCCACTTGAAGCAGATCTCTGACAGCTTGTTCTCACACTGTGTATGGATCTCTGTCAGTCACATCAATAAGTACATCTTTTTTGTGCATTGTTAGGGCTTGAGATTCAGCTAAGCAGCCAGGTGGAACTCAGTGTCCCTAACATAAAAGATACTCTGGAATTAATTAGCAGAGAATACATCAATTAATTTTTATTCAACAAACACTTGCATATATGTGTGTGTGTGTGTGTGTCGGTGTATGCTCACACATTTGAGGCTCAGCAGGATTTCTGGAATTTCATAAAAATCTCTTCACCCATTGCCTAAGCTGTAATACAGCACTTTATGACATGAAATGTAAATCATATAGAAGTGACAATAATTTGTAGGATTTCTCAGTGAAAAGTCAGACAAAAGGTCAAGCATGTAAGCAAGTGTATTTTATTTGTATTAATGATGTGAAGATTAATGATCTTAAAGCTAGCACTGATCAAATTTGACAGTAGCATTTAACTGAAGATAACAAAACGAATAAAGAAAATTAAGTCATCCGGGAATGGCAGTCAAAAGCAATAGGAAATCTAGCAGCAAAACAGGCGTGTATTTCTACGATCATTGGGTACAGACAGACACACACACAGAAATTATGACCAGGAATCCAGCTTTTGTAGGCTGACTGAATTTGTGTGAGGGAGACAATGAGCTGTCGTCAGCAGCTCAGTTGATGGCTCTTGATTTTTTGAGCACTGGATGTAAAACATGATACAAAGGAGGAGGAGGAAGAAGAACATTGTAGGTGTGTGACTCTTCATTTTTGCCAGCTTTAGACAAGAGAGGACAGTATTGTTATTTAGGAAGATTAGTAAGAAATTAATTAATCAAAAAGAAATCAGTATCACTTAATTAGTTTGCACTAAAGATGTTTACTAAATTTGTACTCAAATACTATTTGTGTGAAATATGCCTAAAATTAACCTGTAAAAGACATGATATCTATGGTAGACACAAAAGAGAGTAGTGTTATTTTAACATTATTTATCAGAATGATCAGAAGCTTCATAAAATGTAAGCTACTATTTTTAAAAAAGTGGTTGGATGAAATTGTATAGAATTCGTAAAATGTGTAATATGGATTTTTTTTTTATGTGTTACAGTTAGTTAAATACCTGCTTGCTTTTATATTCTGTTACTTTGTTATTTAATTGTCTTTTTCTTTTTTTTTTTTTTTTTCCCTGGATATCAGGTTGACAATACAAAACAAGTTTCCACCTTTCAGGAAGTGATTCGTGGAGAGGGAATATTACCTGATGGTGGAGAATACAAGCCACCTTCTGATACACTGAAAAGCAGAGACTATTACTCGGATTTCCTAATTACACTGGCAGTGCCCTCGGCAATAGCACTGGTGCTTTTTCTAATACTTGCCTATATCATGTGCTGCCGACGGGAAGGAGTGTGAGTACTTTAACATGCTAATAAGTAACTCTTGATTTTTCTAAGATTAAAATGCATAGAAGGTTATTTGTTAGAATATCTCCATTCAGTTCATTATAAATATTTAAAACAGGCCAAAAGGTACGTGCTTGTAATATGGAACTATTTTACACTTAAGCACATGTACTAATTTTCAAGCAAGTGGAAGTAGGGCCTTCAGATGTTCTAGAAAGGGTTAAAATACTCAACATATGCACAAAACTTCAAAATCTCCCCATGTGCACAGCTCTCCAAAATGCCCCCAGTAAATAAAATACTAATAAAGGATCACTGGTTCAGGAGAATGTTAAGTAATTTCTAAAATGCTAACTTTCGTAACATAAACCTGGTTGAGGACATTAACTGAATTTAGACATATTATCAAAGAAAAACACATAAAAAGAAAGCAGCAAGTAACGCGATTTCTGCCATTTCTTACACAAGCTACAATTTCATTTTGTCACAGAATTTATTTTAGTCAGAAGCTTATTCTTTAACCTGCATTTTTCATTTCCCTGTGTGTGTGTGTGTCTGTGTGTCTGTCACCACGATCACCTCTCTCTACGTGCGTTCATCAAGGCCTCATCATGAACCCCGTTGCAAATGCTGCCAAGTTGCGTTTAGCAATAACCTTGTCAGCATTTCCACATCATGTACTGTTTTCATCATCAGATAGATTAATGTTCCAACTATCAATGCTATTATTTAATTCATAAATTTTGTTTTGTTTTTAGGGAAAAGAGAAACATGCAAACACCAGAGTAAGTGTCTTCTTTCCTGTTATTTTTCTTTTACCATTTAATTTTCATTCTCAGTAGCTCGTCATGCTTCATACATATGTGTCATAATCTTCTTTCATTCTCTCTAATTCATGGTTTAATTCATAAATGTGAAAGCTGCTTTTAAATCAGAGTCTTGGCAAGGATAGAAGACCAGAATAAAAAGGGTTTGAAATTAAGGACTGTCAATTCAAAATAAAATAGTGCTGTTAGAATAAATATGTTAATATGCAATTAATACTCCTGACTATTGAACTCTCAGACCTGTCTCTTAAAGGCAGTGAACAGGAAAAGAAATATCCTGGAAGGTATCCAGTGCCTAAAATATGGAGTGTTTTAAAATTGATTTACAAGCTTTTATGACTCTACCACAAGAATCAGGAGTTAACCAAACTTTAACTGCAGCAAATAAATGGAACATCAGCCACAAACTGCACAGTCTTGAATCCTATGAAAAATATCTATTCAGACAGAAAAATCTAATAGAATAATTCTTACCTTAAAAAATTAAATAAATCAAATATTTATTAATTTAACTATGTGAAGGTTGTAATTGTTGCACTGTAGTCTGTAGCATGCATTGAAGTCCTTGTACTTTAATAATAATAATTGCAAAATTCTCTGTGTTTCGCTAGAGCACTTAAAGTATGTATCCACTGTTTTATTTCCTTGTGGCACAGCATCCAGTTGGTGCACCACAGTGCTATACAGAAATCAACCAAAGAGCTCCGTGACATGTCCAAGAACAGAGAGATCGCGTGGCCGCTTTCCACGCTGCCCGTGTTCCACCCGGTGACGGGCGAGATCGTCCCGCCCCTGCACACGGACAGCTACGACAACACCAGCATGCCTCTGATGCAGACACAGCAGTAAGTGTTCACACTCACTTCTGGCTTTTTAATGCTCACTGTGCTGCATGACCTAGCTGTAGATTCCAGTGCTTGTCCTCTGAAATGTGGTCGTTATGGGAGGATTCAGTAATTCTGACTCTCTAGTTCAAGATTGCTCTGATGTTTGCATTTCCAGCAGGAAGAAAGGCCTTCTGTTGTAAGATTAAATGGCTGGCTTTCAGTCTGCAGGCTTGCAAGAGGCTTGGTATGGAACGGTTAGGTTTCTGCATGTTTTGGAGAAAAACTACTTTTGACAGAGGAATCAGTTTAAACTGTTCTATTTTAGACACCCTGTCTCTTGATCCATATCTTTGGGGTTTGAGTATAAAACTACCACCAGGTTGGTGGTAGTTTTATATCAGAAGATCTAGACTTTGTAAGTGGTTAGTCATGTACCTGTCACACATGGTTTGTGTTTGAAATGTTGACACTGAACAGAAGAACATACTCCATTACACAGATAATAAATTCAGACTTGCCAAGAAAAACACTCACAGCTCTCTCCTGTTTCCATTGTTGCCACTCTCTTTCCAAGACAGAAACCAGAAAAAAAATTAATTCCTGTCCCTCAGAGTTCATTTATCAGTAACTTAGTGAACCCTGTGAGGCAGACCCAATGCTTTGCACATGTTCTAATTTGGACAGGTCCATAGAGCGAGTTGTAGCAAAGAGGCATTTCTGGCAAGGCATGGTTGAGGTGCCTGGGGCTGAGCAGATCTGAGGCAGCAGTCTCAGAAGTGGCTGGCATTTTGCAGTGCTGTGCTGTAGCACCAGCTCCAGCTGGTACCTCCTCTGCTGGCAGACCTGCATGGCCCTGATGGTCCTGTGCCAGCTCTAACTCAGCCCTAATTTACACATGCTTGTCCTAAATATCCTTCACAATGTAGATCTGTGCTGCAGGAGTGTCTTCTGCTCCCTGTCCCAAAAGCTAAATTCTCCAGAAAGGACAGCTGTGTAAATTATTTCTTATACAAGTGCTGCAAAGTGCTCTGCCCCCATCTTTTACAGCTCCTTTTCTATTCAGAATAGCAATTTTTATGACTGGGGTGCCACATCCTGTACCAAAGGCTTTCTTGAGTTGTACCTAGGGTATTTATCTGCTTCACCTACATTGTAACCCTTAATTCCTTTCTTTAAAAAGCTCTATCTGGTAGCAGTTAAAATAGAGGCTTAAGCAGGGCACAAAAATGTAACTTTGCCTTGATAAGTGAACTGGTGTGACACATAGGAGTGGCTGACTGTTCATTCATTCCACAGCCATTTACTACGTTGCAAATGCCATCACCTTCACTGTAATCATGGAATATGGAATATTCTCTTACAGAAACCAAACTCTGCTTGACTTCAGAAACCCACAGTGACTCTTGTTGCCTCTGGCATTTCACCAAGTCTGAGTCATTGAATGTAGCTGACAAGTGAAATAATAAGAACTACTTTCACACTAATTGTCTTTATTTCATGGTCTTGGCTAACCTTTGGATATCTGTATTTGCATAGTGAAAATAGATTATTGCTTCATTAACAAAAAAGAAGAAGTTTAAATACTGAACTTTCATCATAATAGACTTCAGACTTTGTATGGAAGCATTAAAGATATTAAATGGTTTTTTATAGGAACCTGCCACATCAGACTCAGATTCCACAGCAGCAGAGTGCAGGTCAGTACTCAGAAAATACTGTAATTATTAAGTGACCAGTGTGGAGAAAACACTTGCCAAAAAGTATACAGTCTGTGGACAGTGGAAATAATATTTAAATAGAGTGAAATATTACAGAATTGTCATTCCAGAATTTTGATACATCAGTGAAAATTTTGGCACGGGATTGATGAAACAAGGAAGAAATGCTATGTTAGGACTCTGTATGAGAGGCCAGAATTTGGTTCAGCTAACTTAAAAACATCATATAAATAATTTCTGTTACATGAAGCTACAACCAGATTCCCAAATGCAGTTACATGGTTTGGATTCTGACACTTGATAGGAAATCTAAATTTATAATTGTCACCAATATTAGCTAAGCTTTGAAGAAGGAACTCTTTATTGCAGTTATTAGGCATAAAATGTTGATACTGGGGAATCTGTGGTGAGGCATATCCATGCTTCAGGTTTCCTTTGTCCTACTCCTCACTTTTATATCATTCTCAGAAATGCTCATGTACTGACTGCGGTCAGGAGTGACCCATCAGACTGTGGACTAGGGCTGACTGTCCTCTCTACTTAGCATCTCAGGTCTGAGAAAAAGCTACAGGCATAGCCAGGTGAGAGGGAGTAAGGACCACACAGGGAAAAAGTAGAGGCCAAGTGTAATTTTTAAATATTCAAAGAGGTATTTAATCAAAACTCTAGAGATACATATATTTTGAACATAAAATGGGAACTACAGGTCCAAGCAGAAGATTTGTTTTAACTTAAGAGTTACATAAGCAACTCTTCCTTTTCACTGAAAATCCTTCTTCTTCATTACTGCTTTCGGGGATTAAAGGAGAATTTCGTATGACAACATTTCAAAGATTTGAGGCAAGTATATAATAGATGTTTCTCTCCATGTAGGTTTTGGTATGTGGAAATTAAAGACACAGGTATAAAAAGTCTGACAGCAGTTCTGGTAGCTTTGCCATTTGTGTTCTTCATCGTACATGTGCTGGAAATGGTGGATGACCTTGGCAGCCAAAGCCTTGATCCAGAGCCTCCAGCGCTGGTTTGGGTTGACATTTAGCACAGCTTTTCTCACTCACACTGTTTTAGAAGGCAGAATAAAAGTGTTACACAGTGCTGCTCCTCTGCTGTGACTGTTCCATTTCAATAATTCCAGTCTGTCTTGCAGCAAATAGAATGCAAAATCACCAGGTAAGACTGTACAGTGACAGCAGTGAGGCATTTCTGCAAAGGTTTGAAATACAAGCTAGCACAGGTTTGTCACTTTTCAGTTGCACTGAAAAACTGCCCTAAAATTAGATCTTAAAACCTCTCCTGTGTCTGTATTTTCTACAGTACATTATTTTTGTAGAATACAACTGTTCTTTCATATTCATCACAGATGCTGCCTGTGACAAGCTCTCAGAAATCCAGGGGGGCAGGTGGTGGAATGTATTTGGGACAGAGGGCGTCTCCTCCTGTTCCCTTGGTTTATAATGACACCTTGCTTTGTAGCTCAGACGTACAGTACAGGTGACCCTGCAAGCACTTCCATGACATGATGGCACGTGCTTTTTTGCAGCTTTTTTGAAAGGATATCCATAACTCCCGTTGCCAGAATGTTAGATTTTTAGAAAGTTATGATTTAAAACAAAATTCTGGCACAGCTAAGAGTTTTTTAGTAGCATGACTACAAACTTAGCAATCGGTAAGAAATTTACAGAAATATAACACCTAGGCCAAAAAACCTATAGAATGAGACATTGTTAGTTAAATTTTCTTCTTCACCTATAGAAAACCAACAGTAATATACTCAGGGAATTTAACACACTATGAGTCACAGCTGTGAATAAGAAAATTCTATTTTAAATCTTCAGTAGACTGTATTTAGTAATTTGAAGAGCAGACCATGGATAATAACTGTTATCCATTTAGGGAGCTATCTGAATCCCCAGTAAGGAATAGTTTTATTTTAACCTTACATATAAAGGCAGACTTAGTAGCTGACATAATACTTGACTATTTCACAAAGTTAAAAGTTAATTGGGAAAGAACTGTGTGAGAGGTGACTACTCACATCTAATGTTTACAACACTGATGAAAATTGCTACTGGTCTCCAATATGAACAGATACATTAGGTTTTTAAATTGTTTCTCTGTCAATAGGCAGAATTCATGAGGACTATTTAAGGTGCTTAGATGAAAAAGCTTATAGGATATTCCTGTAAAGTAAAAGACTAAATATTGCATGTACACTATGTACCACCTTTTCTGTTTTGTGCCTCAGCCTCCCTATGAAGTCTGTTAGATCCCAAACAGAAAGCTAAATTCTAAGTTAAACAATCTTTTCCCAGCCCTCTCCCTTGCCAGAAGAATGCTTTGTCATGTATATGTCGTCTTTTGATCCAGATTGTGCTTTTAGCATTTCTCCAATGTGGTTGCTGATAAAGGAATAAAAAATACTCTTTATGTGCTGTGCTCATACTTGACAGTTCAGTACTGTTGAAGCATCATGTGCCACTGATGGATTACATAAATTCTCATCTATTTGCAGGTAAATGGTATTCCTGAGGAAAGAAAACTAACAGAAGCAATGAATTTGTAATCAAAGAAGGCAGCAAACTGTCTCACTTCCTTATTTGTTCTGGTTGATGCATGAGTTTTTCTGGTGTATATTGTGCATGCCCACAGTATTATGATGCTTTCAGTGCCAGGAGTACAATCACTTCCATATAACTGATGTACTGTATCCTTTTGTACTTTGGACAATTTTGACAATTTGTAAACACTGGTAACTTTTTATATTTGTTACATTCAGAAAGTAATCTTTAATATGTATATATATACATATATATATATATATATATATATATATGTATGTGCATATATACATATATATATGTATTAAAAAATATCAAGCTTTATTCTGTCTTGTGATCTCTCCTGAAAGTTTTAACAAGGAAATCAAAACTTCAGAGATTCAAAGGATTTCAGACTGTTATTGGGATGACATAATTGCCTGACATTTGCACAGGAAAAGCAGTAGTGTACAAGCATGAAAACTTGTGCAACATGGTGAGGCTCAGAAATAGTATTGCACATATATTAGATATTAATTTTTTAGAGATTACCAAATATAATGAGCAAAGTTATTTTTGAAAAATAAAGAAATAACCCCCCAGAGAAAATAACTAAAACTGCTTATGATAAAATTTGGATTTCTGTTCTTTTGCCAGACATTTATGCTATTTCAAAACTTGTAAGCAATAAATCATTTAAAATCTGTCCATTCATTCATCTGGTTATGTTAGAAGAAACTGTTAGAGACTATTGTAGGCAAAAATTAATGTCTGCAAATAAACAAGGGTTTAATTTGGTACAGTATACCTGGACTAACTCTTTAAAAACACTATTTAATTTTCTTTTGTGATTTTCCCAATAAACAGCCCCAATGTTGTTTATTTTTAATATCCTCCACATTTTTTTTTCTTTTTGGAGCGCAAACTGTTGTGGAAGAATTATGTATCCAGTAAATCAGGGATTATATTTTCACATCTTAAAAAGGACTTAATTAAAGGCATACTTTGCTGGGAGGTGGTTTCTTTGAGAGGCACTTGTCCACGCAGCTGAAAGCTTAATAATATATGGACTTTGCTAAAAGGATCTGAACTGGGATTTCCATGTTTTTCAGTAGACACCTATAATTCGTCTACTGACACTTTTCACCAGATTTTAAATTAATTTCTGATGCTTCTTTAAATCTTGAAATTTAAGGACATCATACAAGACTTCAGGGTCTGCAGCTGTAACAGCTGACACCAAGAGTTCTTGGGGTTTTACCTCAAAGCATGATATTGTTTTGAACTGACACTTATGCTTTGTCTTTTTTTCTGTAATATTTTCTCTTTCAGAAGCTGTATGTTCATCAGGACATTGCATTGTAAGCAGAAAACTGCGTCTGCTTTAAAATTGCTAAATGCTGGCTACATTTCCTTAGCTGAGGTTCCTGAAGTCTCTGCTAAGAGAAATTTGAGTAATTTTGGAATTTAAGACTGAGGATAAAAGGAATCTGTAAAATGAGGTCATTTTGTAAGAAGACCAAAGTAGTTGCTCTTGGTTTTGTGATTTTTGGTTTGTTTGTCTTTGTTTTTCTCTTTTTACAGTTATGACCCAGTTCTGTCAAAACACAGAACCTTAATTGACATTAATTTTTAAGCATCAGTGATGTGTTTGTAGGCTCGGACCTGAATGCAGGATCTCAGCAGATAAAACAAGTCCTGATTTGCTTTTTAGACTAATTTTGAGCACCAACTATGATAACTGTGGCAGCCAAGTACATAAGCAGTGCTCAGTACGTGGTACCTACGTGTATATTGTCAGAGCTTCAGTATCAGTTTACAAAGCTGCTCTGCATGCTCAGCACAGCCCACTGGACTCCTGCGGGTGGTTGTTAGACCAGGAGAGGTAGCTCAAGCTACAGGCATTCAAATCGAGTAATTAAAGGCAATTCCTGAAACAGGTGGAATAAAAAGAGCCATTCCTACTCACTTTCCAAGTGGCATCCATCATGCCTTCCTACCTCATCCAAAAGTTACCAGGGAATCAGCTTCCTCAGAGACACCCTCCCTTCCTTCCAGCAGCTTGGATGGTTAAAGCGGAACACAAAACTGCACACTGAGGTTTATAGTAAATTAAACATTTTCATCTCTTACCCAAGCTATAAAAATATTCAAGTACAATCAGCATTTGGCTTCTCTTAGTTTATACTACTATTTTCAAATGTATCAGCTGTCAGTGTTTTGAAACCAAAATGAATGGAATGGATTTTAAATAATGATTTTTAATGCAATGTAAGATTTAACTTTGTAAATAGTTCTGGGTGTGGGTCATAGTAATTTCTGATAACTCCAGGATGACATGACAATCAATGGATCTACCAGCTGAGCTGCTCCCACCTTATTTGTATTAATGTAACAGTGCCAATGTAATTAAGGAAATAAACTGTTACATCATGCATAAAGAATCAGTTTGTAGCAGTGGAGGCTTCACCTATTTTGGAAAGAATCTAATGATCTAGGTCACTCGGGTATTAAAAATACCTGAACTATTTTATGATTGAAATCATCATTTATCTGAGGTAAGTTTAATAACAAATTATTTATTTTTACTTATTAAAACAATTACTCTGAAAGCATAGGTTTCTAAAGCTGGTTAAAGACACCTAATGGCTAAAGATTAGTAATAATTAAGATAGTAAATTCACAGTCTCTTTTAACATTATGTGATGGCAATATGAAATGATATTGTATTAAGTTGCAACCAAATTAAATAGAAAACCCTACAGGTCTCTTTGTACGTACATGAAATGTATCATCTAATAAAATGAAAAACACAAAGTACTGAAGTTTTTGCCTGATTATTTTAGGAAAGAGTGCCTGAACAACATTGTTACAGCTTTTAATGTTCCAGCCCCAGTACTGCATGGTTGGGTCTAAGACGTGGGGTGGAGCTAATAATGCAGGGTTTGTTTAACTGGGGAGGATGCCTAAGTAGATGTACTAAGAGAGGAGGATTTGCCACACTTAATGTGGGCACCTGAACTATGCATCTCCCTGACTATAAAATCAGGAGCTTTGGGGATCACAGAATATGCTGAGGGGGGAAGGGACTCATCAAGATCAGCAAGTCCAACTCTCAGCCCTGCACAGGGCCCTCCCCAAGGTCACACCAAATGCATGAGAGCATTGTCAAAACACTTGCTGGACTCCGGCAGCCTTGCTGCTGTGACCACTTCCCTGGGGAGCCTGTTCAACCACCCTCTGGGTGAAGAACGTTTTCCTGATATCCACCCTGAACCTCCTGCCACAACTTTAGGCCATTTCCTTGTGTCTTGGCACTGGTCACAAGATTAAAGAGACTGGTACTTCCTTTGCTTAAGGAGCCCCTTCTACTGAGAGTGGGATTTAAGTAGCTCACGTAGAATCCAAATTCCCTAACTCAAGCAAGTCTTAAAGATGGGCTTGGTTTCTTGATGTCAATTCCTCTGCTTTCCTGCAGAGCTCTGTTGTTGTGTTCCTGGCAGGGAAAAGCATCCAATACCTCTGCTGTGGAGTTCTGCTGAGGGCCCCTGAGCTCTGGGCTGGCTTTGGCTACTGGAGCTGTAATTTCATCAGAGCAGGGACACTGCAATTTACTGCAGAGCAGTCTTCCTGCATTGCGCCTGCCTTAGTTTGTGAAACGGTGAACTGCAGCACAGCTAGAGACAAGCAGTAGAGAGTGTTTACGTAAATGATGCTGCTCCCATTACAAAAATAAGCATCCACAGCACATTTATTTAATGTTTAAATTACTTCATATTTTTACATAACCTGAAAAGAAAATATATTTATCCCACATACAGTAATAGTAAACAAGTGCATTATTTCATACATTAAAAATAAATCTTTTAACCAAGACTGTACAACAGATAAATAGAGTTATATCTACAATAGTTATGTTGTGAAGAACAAAACAAAAATAATCCCTCAAGCTCACAGTTCCCTGTTGTTCATAATACTGGCATAGATGAAGGTTATGCTTGCTATTCCCCCCCTACGGTGTCCACCTACACCCTTTCCTTCAGTCTCTCAAATGTATTGATCAGTGAGGTTAAATTCCCAAGCATTGGAAGCAATATGCACACAACAAACAGCGGAGTATCTTTCCAGTATCTTGAAAACAGCTGGCAGGCTTTGTAAAACTGCTGAATTTGGGGGAGTGAATGATTTCTTTTTTTGTTTTTATGATGAATGACTGGTTAGTCTTTAAAAGAAACTGTTCTCTGCCACACACACACACCCCAAAAAAACCTGAAGTAATTATTTTCATAAATTGGTTTTCCATTCATTCATGGCTGCAAGATTTAATTCAATGTTTTGCCTGGGATAAGAACAAAAACATGCATGTGATAGTACATATGGTACAAATTAGGATTCATGTTGTTTGTAATCATACATAATTGCACATATGCTTGGAAAATAATATTGCGCTCATGTTTTTGCCTGCTAACAAATAATCAGAGGAAGAATAAAATGAAAAAGCAACTAGAGGTCAAACTATTGCTTGAACCTAACCCACAACCAACCAAGAAATGTCCGTAACTTCATTGATAAGTAGAACATAAACAACAGCTTGTCACTGCCACACTGAAGGACTATTTCTTTCAGTTATACTTTTTGCTAACGGAAAAAAATTGTGAGAAAGATTGGGCACTGCTGAAAAGGATGGGAAAAAAGTTTTTTCTCAAACAGCTCCAGTCTCATTTCACTTGTAATTCTGAGACTCAATCATCTGCATGCAACAAAGTTGACCACTAAATCCCCTCGCTTCATCATCCCAACAGACTGACTTGCATCCTCTTAAATGAAAACGTTATTACAGCATAGAATATGGCACCAGTTCTCTAACGAGACTTAATTCAAGGTCACCTACAAACACAGGGAAAGGGTCAAAGATCACCCTTCCCCTAAGATCTCATGGAGTGGATATGATGCGATTCCATCTCACTGAAAAAGGTTGGAGGGTCTTCCAAAAATCTCCCATCTTGAACTGAGTCTCTGAAAATTATTCATTTGTTTGTTCACTGGGATTGTACACAGAACTACACACACTTAAATGAATTAGTGAAAAATTTATGAAAAAGCAAACAATTTTAGGAAGAAAACCCAAATTCTCTTTATAAAAACATTTTGTCTCAGAATACACCGTATTTGCTGAACACATCTTAAATTTCTTAAAAACCCCTCATAAAATATTATGTAAACTTGTATATAATCTTCAATCACTGAATTGATGATTACTTTTAACTTCCACATATAAAGGGTTTCACATGACACATATTACTATTTCCACCCCAACCACTAATTCCTAACCAGCAAATTACCGCTTTGTTCGGAGCCGTGCCCCGGTGTCGCTGCCTCAGCCGCGGGCAGCGGTTCCAGAGGCTCCCGAGGCTCCCGAGGCTCCCGGCTGTGCTGGGCACGCTCCTTGCCCAGGATGGCAGTGCCTGCTCCGCGCCCTGGGCTCGCCCAGTGCCGGCCAAACCCCGTCATGTGCCCGTGGTACTGCTCAACCACTGCACTGCCTCGTGTCTCGTTCCAACAGATATGTAAACAGAAACAAACATCCAGTAGAAAAGACTCATTTGCACATGCAATTCTGTACAGCGCACTTTTGTTTCTCAGATTGTTTGAGAAGGCTATTTCCACACAAAATATGTACATTTCCACTATATACATTTTCCACACGCTTAATTTAAATGTCTTCTTGTACCTCCAGTTGAGAATTTTTGTTCAGGCAGACACAAAGTAAACCCGAAGAAAGTTTCTAAGTTAATGCTTTGACTGATCTTGCATTGCTGAGAAGAAGTGTAGTCCAGAAAAAAATCCAGCTATGCATAGCAACCTCTTCAGCAGCGTTGAGTTATCTTTAGGAACCACAATCTGTGCTAGATCATTAGTGATCTGAGAAATCTCATGTGCCACGCACACAAATATGAAAGTGCTGACAAGAACATTAAACATTGGATATCCAGGAATGAGCACCAAGATCCCCTTAGTGTCTGCTGCCAGCCAAATATGGTATTGGCAAATGAAAAGCTAAAAGAAAAAAAAAAGTGTTTAACAGTACTTACATATGTAAAAAAATTTACTTACCAAAAACCATATAATTATTACTATTGCATCAACTGACACACTTCTGCTTAAGTTATAAGCTATTTTCCACATCTTTGCTACAGAACAAAATCATGAGCTTGTTAAATCACACAGTGAAATGGGTTTGCTTGGCCCTTAACCAAATACAGCTCAGGGGAGCATTGGACACATTCCATCGAGCAGGGAAGAATCTGCCTCCCTCAGTTACTGTCTCTCTGGTGAGGGTCTGAACTGACATGCCTGCAAATAAGAGAGAATGCTTCACCTGCTGATGAATGCACAGCTCCCTAGAGCTGATCAGCACCTAAAGCCCAGCAGGAATTGAAAGAGACAAATGCAGTCCTGTGAAAAACCCACAAAATCCTGTACTGCATCCATCCTATATTGCAATGAGTTTCTCTTAGAAATATATTTTAGTAATAGAATAAAATGTCACATTTAATACCACTAAACAGCAAATAAAATGAGAAGCAAGGTAATTCCTACTGTTTCAAATTACACACTCAATGGAACAACGTAACACTTGCATTAAGAAGGGATTTATTTGTAATGGTACATTTCTTTCTTAGTCACAAAAAGCTTTCTAGGGCAAACACATTCATACATGCACTTACACTAGTAAGTATAATTCATGCAAATTCTTCAACTGACCTAAATTTTTATCTTCCAACTGCATATACCTCACAGCATACCCCAGCATTTAATCCCCAATCTCATAACCCTAAATCACCCCATCCCTAAAACAGCACAAGAATTAAGCTTGGTACTGTGAGCCTGCTATTTCAGCCATGATTTTTAAGTGCAACAAAAGATGTAATGCTAAGAGTCAAACATGACAGCATGGTATTTAGTAAGCCCATAAATGCTTTCTCTGTGTGTTACAGTCCAATCTAGTCAATACCCCCATCTTACATTTTTGAGTTTAATTCACTGTACTTCTGGTCATTCTACTTACCTCTAAAGAAATTCTGCCAAACCAGGCGAAGAATGAGCTATACACAGATCGGACATATCCAGGAATGTTCCTGATGAGGATGAAAGCCAAAATCTTTAAAAAACAAAAAGCAAAAAGAAAAAAAGTAAAACAAAGGGACTGTGGATGACAAGCCAAATGAACACATAAAAGGCGTATCCATTTTCACTGCACTAAGTGAAGTGCATCATGCATTTAATTTTCCTTAAAAGCTCATAAAAATATAAACCAAACAAAAATAAAAATCCATGCAGTTTATACTTTACAAAGTAGGTATTGAAAAGAAAAATACTGTACACACATTCTTACAGCATAGCAGGTCACATTTACATCTCCAGTAGAATCATGGCCTTGATGCTGACAGGTGTTACTACATGCTTCCTAGGCATGGTCACAAAACATGTTACACCATGCCAGCCTAAAATGAAGGTGGCCACAAATCTGAGTTAATCCTCAATTTTTAAAGACAGGGTGTCAAGATGGACAAAATAATATGAAAAAATTAAGTCCCTCTTGCTGCCCCTCACGACAGCAGGACAAATTCACAAGAAAAGTAACAGGGCACAAAATGAGACAGCTGGGGTATAGTGGGGGAGGGGACCCAGCAAGAGGAACATCTAAATTTAAGAAAAACATGGAGCATGGCTCTGTGGCCCACCTCTCTCTGCCTGGAAGTGATCATAGGTTGCTTCCTACACTAATACCTCCCAAACACTCCTGCTTTTCTACACCTTTCTTCTCTTCCACAGCTTTTTGCTTTTCAACTGCTATGCAAATAGTCAAAAGTTGGGTTTGGATTTAAATGGTGCATATGAAACCAACACTAAGGACACCCAGATAAATCTAAACCACAGTCACAGTGTTCAATTTCAGTGCTTGAAGGCAATGAAAAACAGACTAATGTTGTTGAACTCTTTTTCACTTTCTGACACAGGAACAAAGCTCAATATCTGGCATTCCATGCAAAAGCACAAATATATTTAAAAATACTTTTTAAAAAAAGCTCAATAAGAACAGACTAGATTCTAGCACTGTACTCAAAAGGACCAATAATTACCTGCACCACAGAAACAGAGGGATGTAGCTCATTGCATTCTGTCTTGTTTTTACAGCTACTAGCCCAAATAGAGTAGGTCTAAAAGATATTAAAAATTAGTCAGTGTAGCAATTACATGTAACATTTAAAAATTAAATAAGAGTATGATACTTTGAATTGCTTTAGTATTAGTTGGTTCACTAAGATGTGGGACATTAAGGAAAAAAAGCTACGTGACTGAAGTTTCGTGGTTTTTTCAAATTCTTTGCAACTGACGAAAACTTATCTGATGAATAATTATTAATACAACTTTTTTCATCAAAAATAGACAAACAATCAATTGTGGTGATATGAGCTAAGAGCTAATAAGATGTTATTTTTATGATCCAATTTTCTTTTTGCAATGAACTGAAAGAATAGTAATGTTTTCATCTATGTCTGACTGCACAGAAAAATATTTTAGTGAGTAGATAGAGCTGTACAGAAAAACCCAGCTGAAATATCTCCAGATGAAGATTTGATTTTTTGAGGTTTGCATTAGATAATATTGACTAAACAAGAACTCCAGAAAACTTATTTTTCAGATATTTACAAACCTGATTGTACTAGGCTATAAAAGATACTTACCAAAAAGGACACAATTGAAATAAATAATAAAACATTTGAAACTCTGTTGGAGAAAAGAGGATCTCCTTTTCCTTCTGATATCATCTGATGTTTCTGCAATGCCAGATAAATAAAAGCAAACAGCATCCCATGAAAAACCACCTGTAAAAGACAAACAGAATGCAATTAATATTTCATGGCTTTTACAAGTACTTCAGGTATAAACACTTAATAGAAATGCTACCAGATAAAGTAGTTCTACAGCTGTGTTTCAAATGGTCCTTTCCCAGATTTACTGAAGCAAACAAAACCAGACCTTCTACACAAGGTAGTCATAAACTGCATTTTTAACTCAACTCAAAACCTACAAACAAAGAACTTTTACTAATGCTTCAGAGAGCATTAAAGGCAAGACAATGAAATTTCAAGAAGCTTTCAAGTACCTACTGTCCCCTCTGCTATCTATGCGACCACTGAAAAAGGCTTTGGGGAAAAACCGCAAGTCTCTGGCTTTCTCCCAAACTGGCAGGTGAAAACATCCAAGAAGCAGGACAAGTGCATCCCTCTCTCACAGACAATTTTTTAACAGTGTTTTACAATCTTATTGCAAGCTCTCATCAGCTGGTAACATGAGGCCATTTCAGCCCCATGCAGTGCTTGTCCTCTGCATTTATTTTGAGCTCTGCTCTTCAGCAGCGCCACCCAACCCACAGGGCTCACAGCAGCCCACAGCAAGGGTGGGCTGGCAGGTAGGGTTTGCTGCTGCTGGGCAGCCCCGGGAGTGACAGTGCCCTGTGACCCAGACTTCACCTCCCAGAGGCCCCAGGGGACACAGGTGTGATCAATCCCATTGAGGGTAAGTTTAGCACACAGAGGCTTCCATCTTAGAAACTCCACTTACCTTTGCCAAGAAGGAAAGGAAAAAAGACCAATGCCTCCCTGTTCTATTCCCCCACACTGCAGGGTCAATAACTGGAAGGAGAGCGCTTTCCCAGTGGAAAACAATTTAAAAATATGTGCAAGAGTACATATTGGGGTTTGGGCACCAAGACCCTGACTTTAATGTTTGAAATGCTACCTTAAAAGAAACATATCCTTAATTGGTACAACTTCCAAAAAGTATTATTAAGAAAGCTACCACACTAATTTTCCTTGTATTTCAACAGCCTGAAGTGCTATAGGTGTTAAATTTTCACAGTAAAATTTTTGAGAAAAGACAGATCTAGGATACTTTATACTTCATTTTTTTTAAATCCAGAAGCAAATAATTCAACCTCCATCTTTTAAGCAAGGCTTTGATAGACATTTTCAGAACTAAAGTAGGTGCACCTTAGTCCTTTATTAAACACTGGGGAAAACTCCTGTCTTCTCTGGAGGGAAGGAAAACAACCCTCTCTCTTCCCACAAATTTAAACATACATTTAAAAGACAAGCAAGAAATTATGCAAATGTTACATACATAGCGATCCAGCTTCCACCTAAACCACCATTCATAGACATTCCCATTCAGTTCAAAACACTTGGACAATGGCCAAAATGAAAATATCTTCTCAAATGCACCCTGTAAAAGACAAACATGGAAAAAGCATTAACACTGATGTCAACCGTATTTACTAAATTGAAATCAATAACATGCTTAATATTATTCTACCCTTATTTCACTAGCTACATGGCACTAGAAAAATAGCAGGACTCCTTAGAAGCCTTTCCCTCACAAACAAACAAAAAACAAACAAACGAAACAACAAAAAAAAAATCTTCATGTGAGTTTTGAGTTTTTTGAGTTTTGCCTCCCCTTAAGATGTTTGCACTGCTTTTGTACTGCTCCTCAAAGGGAGAGGTCCACTGAAAAGCTGTGATAAGGAATATGCACTCCCCAGGTTATGAAAAGGAATATGCACTCCAAGACTACAGTTCAACTGGCCAAAAACCAGTGAGGGATTAAAACTACACAATCCCCACGTTGATCCTGGAGTGACAAACTCTGCCTTGACTTGTGTCAGCTGTTCTTACAGCATGCAGGGATTCACTAATTTAGCCTGAAAACCAATCTTTTGATGTGGTATCAAAGCCAACACTAGGTCTCTAAGAGACACAGAACTTCATTATCACCCTATCACCATACCTGTCCCCACGTGGGGGCAAAACCAGTAACTCTAAGCACATAAAAAACCCCACCCCAGACCCAAAGCACAGGCCCTTGTATTTACTACATTCGCAGCAGCACATTGAAAATATGTCAAACATAAATCAATGAGTACGACACACAGTTATGGGTTTCTCCAGCACCCACACCCACACAATTCAAATATGAGAAGAAATCAAAATGTCCCCCTTTTTTTTTTCCTTCTGTATCTATGATACTGGAGAAAATACACAAGTTATGAGCACATCAGAAAGTAGAGACAGGTAATAATACACTCTTAGGTCATTAAGGATAAATATAGTCAGGATTTACAAACCTGAGAATATGACAGAAAATATATACATGTCAGTAAGCAAATCAGTTTCAGCAGTAAGCCAAAGTGCCATAGACAGTTCCCTGGGGAAGAAATAAATAAATTAATCATTATACTGTCATTAATTTTCCAATAGCAAACCCCAGGGTACATTAAATAATAACTGCCAATTATTTAGTACAGCTATACTTTGTAATAGATCCATTCATAAATAAATATTCAACCATTACCAGCAATATTTTATAACTACCTACATTTAAATTTTACTTTATGCCATCATAATAAACATTCACAGCAACTGAAAAGCTATTAAGCCCAAACTAATCATCATGTCATAGACAGGAACAAGATGCAGGAAGAAGAGAATTTAGGTGTTCAAACAGAAACACTCTTTTAAAACTTCTGCTTTCCCAAACACTCTGCACAGGCTGTCCTTATTCTAGGTGAATGTAAACAAATATATACATAAAAATGCCTGCTTTTGTTACATGAAATGAGTAAATATTATTAAACTTTGAGATACCAGTTTTAGTCCAAAGTTCAAATGCAGGTCATTAAGGACAAGTATCTTGTTGAAACAAGCCTGAGAAACTACTCCTCAAAGCTGTCAACTGATATTAAGCTCTACCCAAGCCTCAACATCACAACAGAGATCATCCCCCATTCCTGCCATATAAATTGGCAGCTGTAAACAGGGTCATAAACAACTGAATATTATCAATGAAAGATTTTTCTAGTTGCACAGTACACTATTGCTCCAAAGTACACAAGAGTAATTTCTCTGTTTCTGGAAGAGAAGTGTCTTTGTAGAAAAAAAAAAAAATTGAAGATATTTGCCTCTGAAATAGCTTGTAAAACTACTCTTTAAGTCTATTTTTGCAGCATCTATTCCTGGCATGTATTTGGTAAATTTCATTGTCATATCTTCAGGCTATAAAATGGGGATCTTCCTCCATCAATAGGGAATGAGGATTTAAGGCTCTTAGGGTTTTAGTTCTAATTTAGGCAAATGAAATAATAAGCATTTACAACAGGCTTTACAGCTTTTTAATGAACACCAACTCATAAACTGGGATTTCACTTCAATTTTTATTTAAAATATTTGTACCACATGCCATACTTCTGATAGCTCACTTAATCTAAGGTATTAGGATAGCAAGCTCCACATTCTTATTTGACCAGCTAAGGCAGAATTGGTGCTCAAAATGGACAGACACCTTGGCAACACAGAACGAGAAAGTCCACTCTCTGTTCACACTGCACCCCGAGCACACGACAGACAGCCTCAGGCAGCACAGACAGTGCAACCTATGGTTTTCATTTCCATTCAGTAAAATTACAATTCTTGGCAAAACACATTTCTGATGATCAAAACCTAATCAAAAAGTATCCTCATCTGACTGTTACCAGAGGCAGAGTTTAGTCATCAGCTCTTAAATTTTTCAACTGACCTAACTCACCTATAACAAACTGTATTTCTGTGAGCAGCTGTTTAGCATATTTTGACTAACATAGAAACTGAGATCTACTAATAATGTCATTTCTGTATGATTATCACTATAGTAACATGCAAATGTTTTATAGCAGAAAAAAAAAAAAATCTTACCATTTGCTTTCTTCTGGACAATCTGAGGCCATACAGCTAAGGTGGCATAAATGATCATAAACCAGACAGTTACTAATGGCACAAAATAGTAGAACTGGTAAGGTCGATCCATCACTATGCACAGTACCACAACCAAGAAATTGAGACGAAATAAAACCTGGGGGGAGAAGACAGAGGATACATAAAGTGTGAGGCAAAACTGAGAAAGATGAGGACATGGTCCTTTAGCACTATACAAAAATATCAATGTATTTGACATCTCACATGCTGACTGTATTTCAGTTGAAACACAGATAGAGCACAAGGAACAGCAGCAGGGCAATGTAAGACTGAGGGCTGATTATGTGATTCTGGACCTGCCCGACCCTAACCTGCCTGGGTAGAGATTGCAATGAAAATAAGGTTAACTCTGACTATTTTTCTGACTATTTCCCAGGTTGGGGCCAAGTGCTCCAGTTGCTGGATGCTGTTAATGTCTCTCTTTCACCCCCACAGCTACCTGGGCTAACTCAGTTAAAGGCAGGGTAATGCCATTACCAGGCTGCAAACACATGTTTAATAAGCACAATGACCTGAGTTACAGGACAATGTAAGACTTAACAGCAATAAAAGATAGGTATATGTTGGGGGTTGGTTCTTTCCCTTTTCCCTCTGTGGAATTTTCCCCATTGTCATGCTAAGATACCTGTTGACTGGGCCCTGGTGGCAAGGGGGAGGGGAGAGAAGAGGGAAACCCCTCGATATCCAAACATCCAGAAGAGCAGATGGAAGGCTCTGGCTCAGCCCATTTCCCCGCGGAGTTCAGACGAGAAGGACGATCACTGCCTCAGCCCCATCCCTGCCATCCCAGCACCGGGAGCCATCCTCACTGCTGTCAGACCCTGCCCTGCTGTCTTCTCACTGTAACCTGCCACCATCCAGCACTCTGCTGAGCATCAGGACCCACACCGTGAGCGGAGAGCTCTCTCTCCATCTCTCTCTCCCCCGGGACAGCTCTGCCATCACCCCCAGCCCTCCTGCAGCTCTGCGGGACCCGCCCGCCCCCAGCACCGGGTAATACTACATCAAGTACCATTTATATGGTTTAAGTTTGTATTAGATAAACAGTACCAATTAAACAGATCAGATTACATAGACACAACAGCCATTTTTATTGTTTAAACCTTGGTAAAGTGATCTGATATCACATTATTTAGAGAGTATGGATATATTATGGATACTTTGCTATCTGATAAATTTATTTATAAAAACAGCAGGTAGATATTCTTACCTGACACACTCTGTATACACCAAAGTCCCCTTTTATCCAAAAATATGAGAAGTGCCCATAACCTGTTTGAAACAGATACGCAGCAACCAGAACTCGAATGTGCATGTACACAGGCAAAAACTGTTGAGAAAAATAAAGTAGCTTTTACAAAGGTGAATGTTTTTGGCTTTCCTTTCCCCCCTCTATTTTATGCTATTTCTGCATTGTAGTAAATCATATTTAACTAAGAAACACCGTGGTACACTGCTCTGTTTCTTACTAAGCTCTTTTGGTGTCCTAACCTCTGATGTTAAAATATTTTCTTTCTATTTATTGCTCTACACTTGTCCTATTCTATAAAATAAAATAATTAATCCTCTACATAGTGTAAACACTTTTTTCACCGGTCAAGTAACACATATAATGTTTTTATCAATCAATTATACACTTAGAAAAACTAAGTCTACTAACACCATGTTTAAAACTACAGAAACAATAGCATTATTTATTCATTCTATTCAGTTCTAATGCCCATTAACACTATCTTTCTTTTGAAATAACATACACAAATTGCATTCCTCCTAAAAGTAAAAGAAAACCAAATCACTTACAGTGCTTGCTCCAGAGATATGATAAATCAAAATAACAAGTTGCATCCAGCCCTTCCATTCATCAGTCTGTTCTCTATTTAACACTTTAGTCTAATGCAAAACAAAACAAGAGTGTTGCTATTCCAAAAAGAACAAGGAACATCTACAAAATGAGGAGAAAATGTTCAAAATAATAAACCACTTTATGGGTAAAGGGTCTCAACTGCAAAACTCTTGTCTAGTGGGCACAGATTTAACATGATTTAAATTCTCTCTTAGCTGAGCTTTGATCAATTCCAGTTTGAAAGAGTGAGAATGACTAAAGTGGTGACATCCATATGGCTTCAAAAAGCCTTTGTATCTATTGCAATGCAAACATTATACTGCTTGAGAAGGCATTTTTTGCAGGTGAGTTATACTGACTTTGAAAAATTAACCTTGAATACTTAGAAATTGGTTATTTTACATGCAAACTGGGAAACAACATTTTAAGTGGGATGTCAAGGCGATCTTTACCTCTTTGGTATTTTCAGTATAAAATACCCCCAAAACCAAGATATAGACGATTGGTATGAAGAAAGATGAATGTGTGTAAAATTTATTTTCCTTCATGAAAAGATTTGCTCTGTCACATAGATAAAAATAGGTCATGATTAGACCAAGTTTGCAAAAGCAGTGTAAGAGCATCTCTAAAGTAGAAACGTTAGATGTGTTGATGGCAGGTTTCTTCTCCTCTCCACTTTCCAAATCAGTGCATGACTTGTTCTTCCGATAACTATTCCGATGAATTAAGCTGATAATTAAATATCCAATAATGGACAAAATAAAAAAACAGAAAGCTATCTTCTGTATCAGAGTGAGTGGAGGCTGAGGCTGGCAGCAGGAGCCATCAATGGGCTTCATTATTTTATTGCAGTAGACATTCATAAGAATCATTGCATTCTGTGAAAAAAAAAACAGAGACGTTCTGGTAATTAATTTCTAATGAAAAAGTTAACATTTCCATCAAAAGAAATTTTTTTCTGCATCATGTGCTGATATAAGACATGCAATTCTCCCTTATCATTACAAAAATAAAATCTTCCACTCCCACCATATATCCACTTGCATCCAACAGTCCAGTCAAAATACTTCTTCCAAACAAAAAATACTTGAGCTTCTAGAGGCAAGCAAAAATGGCTAATCTTAGAACAGGAGGGTTCTCTCTACAGGTTGTAGAAGGTCTATAGATAAAAAACAGGTCAAAAACTTGGGTTTAAAAGGGGCACAGTAATGCAAGTCTCTAAAACATGACAGTGAGACTGAAACACGTGGTAAGATGACATGCAGTTCATCCAGTACTTAAAAGCAACTTAAACCAGCAAAGGAATGGAACCATGAAGCAACATGATGGGAGAGCTCTTCCACAAAAAGGGCAGGCTGAAAAGCTCAGAGAGGCTCACTGCATGCATACACATACTAGCTAGTAAACGAGAAGAAATAAAGTCAGAGGCACTCCATGAAACCAGGGAGGTCTATACTGTGTGTCTTATTTTCTTCATGCTCCTTAACAAACCAAATTTTCTGGACACATAGCGAAAAATTTAAGACTTACTTCTTAGCACTATGACTTACAAGTCATTGCCATCTTAACTCACATACTTTCATACACATGAAAGCATGAAGTTTGCATTCAGGATCTAAAAGATCTAGTGGATTAACAGCTATTTAAAAACAGTTATGCACTAATCTGTTTGCCATTATGTTTTTTAAAATGCCTATAAAATACAGCACTCCCACCCACTGGAATTTTTGGAACAAAATTCCCTGACGAAGGCAGTCCGCATTACGTCATACTCTTTGCAGTTTCAGAACATTCACCTGAGATCTTGTTTTACTATTAATAGTTTTAATGTTGACCAGTGATAAAAACACTTACTGTATCTCTGCTTGATTCAGGGAGATGCAGGCCATCCGCAGACTTCATGATAGTTTCCTGTGCTATCAATTTTGATACACTGAACACTTTAACTTTAGCTTTGGAATTTCGGGAGCTGCTGTTCAGAATACGAACAGCTGCTTCATTATAAGCATCTATTTTCTCATTAGTGATCATTTTCCGACTTTCACTCAGCATATCTTCATAAACAGGATCTGAATTTGAAAGGACAAAGAATGAACACATTAATCTTCTACTTATCAAAGAGTTTCCTTAGCTCAAGTTGCCCGGGCTACTTTCATTTAAGAGGTCACAATTGTTTAATCGTACAGAAAAAATGTACAGCAAGGAATAAACACTATAGTTACCAGAGCTGTTTATCATGAAATGTTCTTAGCACCATTCCCTATTAATGCATATGTAGTTGTAGGTTAGAAAGCTCTTGTCAGACATGAATGCTTGTTTAATTTCTCTGAATCCAGGAAAAGCACATAATGCTAGAGTGCAGAGCTGCTTATGCTTTCTCTCAGCAATGGAATCTCCTAAGAAAAGACTCCAAAGGAAAAAGGGCACAAGACAGGCAGCAGAATAGACATATGACAAAAAATTCTCAAACCCTCTTTTTTCTGTGGAAAAAAAACCAGCTCCTCATTTTTCATAAGTCATAGGCCATAAACATATTCCACTTGCTCCTGTTGATTCCAGTTTAACTTATGGCAGAAACTCAGTTTTACAGAAAAAAAAAAAGTTGACTTAATTGCTTACAGGCTTCAGAAATTACGTAAAGCTTAAAAGAAAGTTATACGGGGTTCTAGATCAAAAGGCCAGCCAGAGGTCTTGAAGTTCCTGTGAAAAGCTCCTGCTGTGACACACCTGTGAGATGCAGATTGATTTACTTTAGGTACCTCATGCCTATGTTTGGATAATCAATGTCTTGACAACTCTGTACACACTGCTTCTCCTCCCACTTGGGCCATTAAAGAGCTCAGAGATTACGTAAATGGACTAGGTCCCTAGCAATACCATGGTGGGGCAAGTCTGACAGCTAACTGCTTCTGGTATAAATAAGCATGGTTTTAAAAGGAATGGGAGATTGATTTGTTGATTCAGATTTATCTCTAGAGCCATCTTTGATAGGAACTTTGATGTGACTGTAAGGGTATACCTGTGTATATTGCTAACAGGGCTCAAAATCCACCTCTGTATCTAACTAAGGTGATGACAATCTAAAATACTGTGTCCTGTGGCAGAGAAACCATTCTACCTTATAAGCTCATTGCTCAGTTACAGGGAAATATTTTATTTCTATTGAAGAAAAGCAAAACAATGTAAGCTTGGTGCCATAATAAAAACCTCATTAACTCACTGTGAGCCATCATTTCTCGTCACAGTGCAGAGAAACAAGTTTCATTCTGGAGACTTAAATTCTCCACATTCTCAAGAGTGTTTCTATTAATTCTAGACACACACAGAGGATGCACTTATTCAACCTCTTCTGTCATTAATATAATCTGAAAATTCAACTGAATGAAACCACAGGAATACTGCTGCTGCATGCACCTGTGCTCTTGACTCCCAGGATGTATGTATGCAGCACAGCACAGGGAGAATAGACCTGGCATGTTGAGTCTCAGAGGAAGCTAACAAAGAATTAGGAGTTCATAAGGCAAAAGTCTTTCCTGGTAGAGCTTTGAAATCTCTATCTGTAGTAGCAGCTACTTAGGTAAAATCTTAGTTAAGATTGCAAGAAAGGAGAGACTGAAGTTCAACCAACACCTATTTCAATCTGCAAGTAAGCAGTATGAATTAAGTTTTCCATATCCTACAACTTAATGATTCAACAGACAGTGAGGATAAAAACTGTTACCTACTGTTCATTACTTTACCTTGTAAGACCCAGTAAACATCACTACTTATTGCTAATTTTTCCAAAAGAGGTGCAATTGAAGTGATATTAATTTTATACTGTGCAAGGGCTTCGTTGCTGCCATTGTGAATCTTGATAGACCACTGCAGAAATAAAGAAATAAATTCAGAATCTGTATGTTAATGTATCTCTACTGACTTAGTAAAAACTAAAGAAAGCAAAACCAAAACAATTAGCCTAAATGTAGCAAACTCTATTTATCTCCAAATAGCTACATAAAAATTTCATTATAAGTCAAGCACACTGATTAATGCACTTCCTGAAAATATTATTCAATATAAAGTAATATTTCATGAAACCAAATAACATACAGCTGCTCTGAGAACTCACATTGGAAAAAAAAGCAGTTTCTACCAGCAGCTAAATACTTACTTTTGAAACACCAACAGTATTTAACAGAAAGTAGCACATTCCATACAACAGGAAGTCAGGAATTAAGAACCAGAACATGGTAGTGACATTCTCAGAGAAGCTCCTTTTCCCAAAATAAGCAAGCCTGACTTCTGTATGTGCTGGAGCTCCTCCAGCTTTTAAGACTTTACTGCTATTTATAAGGTGACAACTGCATGACAGTTTAAGACAGACATGTCCAGGCCAAAGTAGCATGACCAACCCAAGAGTTAAGTTAAAGATATAGGTAAATTTCTAAGTGCAGCAAAGTCCAAAAGCACATACCAGTTTAATCTAGTGGCAGGTTACCACACCAGTGTGAGCTATGGTGAGATTGATGATGTGTATGATTTTTGAAGCTTTTATTTTTTTGAAAGTCCCTTAAAATAGGGAATGTTTATCTTTGTCCAACTCTAGATATAACATTAAATGTTTTGTCTAAATACACTAGTGTTAAAAAGAGCAGAACCTCCCCTGCATATTGTTAGCTTCTATCTCCTCCTGTCCACAAAAGGCAACAAGCGATAGCTAATGTACACATATGAGTAAAGGGAATTATTTACCTAAGTGTCCTGTAGTTTTGCAACCTGGCCTTCTGCATGCTGGAACATTATCCATATATAATGGCATTTTCTGTATGAAATACAATGACTTATCCTAGTAATAAATGCTACAGTCTCAGACAGAGAAACTATATTCTACATTTACTACAATTCCTAAAGCTCAAACATTTATGTGGATCCTACAGAGGAAGGGAACTTAGAGGTTCACCTAAAGGAAAAGGGGAATTTTTCATGTCTCAGGAAATGTGTGGAGGTCTACATACACACATGACCTCATCTTAAAATTGAGGAAACTGATACTCAGATGGGCATGCCCAGAAGTTTTCCGATTGGTAGAGTGCCTTAACTGTCTCTAAACCAAACTGCTTTTGAAGGATTTTGTTTTAAATGCAACACATTTCCCCCTCTTTACATTTTAGCTGGTATGAAAATATATTAGCTAATTCTTTCCTAATTCAAAATCCCCAATATTAGAAGTAATGGACATTAAATGTGGAAATCATGAGATGAGTATTTGTTTGACTCGACTTTGTTACTAGAACGGACTATTTAAGGGGACCTGTTGAGTTCCATCCCTGGAAGTTTTAAAGAATTGGCTGACTCTTGCCAAGTGCAATACAGGTAGAAATGTCCTGCCTGGTGGCAAACTGATGGGTTAAGGACACCTTTTCTGGTCCTTGTCAGCCTTGTTTATTGTGATGCTGCAGTGCATAGTGGTGGAATCTTTCAGTGCAACAAGATTCCAGAACTCCAACCTCTTTAGTTGTTGAATTATCCACATAAAATTACAGTTTTCACCCACATATATATACACATGTATGTATATATATATATATATATACACACACATATACATACACACACATATGTATATACATACATATATGTATAATATGTATATATATTCATACATATATATACATACTATATATATAAAAGAAATATGTGTGGTGAAAGAGACCATCCTGGACTGGGCCATTCTCAAAAGTAGAAGTTTTTGGGTGAAACAGGTGCTTTAAAAATATACCTCAGTGAGTATGCAAATACTTTATTTTACTTAATAATTTGCTTTTAACTAAATCCACTTTATTAGCTAGGTTAAGGAAAATTAATGCTTATTAACTAGTATTAGTGACAAAAAGCAAGTCCTGTACATCACATAGCTATAATAAAGCATACCTGATATTTCAAAACTATTTTTTGTAACAGCAAATTTGCTGAGGATATTTTACTATAAACTGTGTTCAACAACTTGATCATGTAACCAACTTGAGAACATTATCCTAAGTTATCCTATAAGAATTTCTTTACTAAAATCCTCTATGTATGTATAACTTACCGTGGCAGCTCCTACTACAATTATATGAGGTTTTGCCACAGAACCCTACAAAACAAACAAAAAAATAGTTTTAAAATATTCTTAAATTATACTTATTATTAAGACTAATATCTTAATTAACTGTGACTCACCCATCAGCTAATGGCTACAAAAGAGTAGACTGCATATATATTACAGAGAACATGCACCTTATATATGTAATATACCTGAATTTTTATGCAATAGAATCTACAAAAGCATGAAGTATTAATAAGCACCTATAATCCTGATAATTTAGCACAGAAGTTCTCTTTAACAGCTATTTGAACATCCTCTCCTAAGTCAAGTAAACTGTAGATCTGAACACAATTGAATGTTTTATCTCAGTCTCAGCGTTGTCAAACATCTGTTAGAGCTGCTGCACTGACCATTGTCATCCCAGAGGTCTGACAGTTCTGTGTAGGACAAGGACAAGAGCACAAGGAAATAAAAAGTCCTGAGCACTTCAGTACCAGTTTTATCCTGGCACAGCAAGGAAGATCAGCAGCTCTCAATTTTCATAGAAACCACAAAAAAACCCAAACAAAACACAAAATAAACTCCAAAAAACCACCAAAAAGCAAACAAAAAAACCCCCAAATGATAACTTCAGCTATTCTGATGGAAGGTGTTGTGCAAGCACGATCAACAGGACAGCAAAATAATCACTGTGAGCTACTACTAAATAACTCCAGGCTATCAAAAGGTCAACAATGGAAGAAACAGTAAAAAATTAGTTGCCATTCTGTAAATGTATTACATGTTGTCAGAGTTATACATAGAATAACATGACAACCTGCATCATAACTGAAACACATAAAATAATTAGTATGCTAATTGAGAGATATTGAAAACAAATAAAATCAAAGAATTCTTAACTTTGTAAATTACCTTTGCCATACACTCTGAAACACTCAAATTAACATATATACAAAATCATAGAACCATAGTATATCTCAAGTTGGAATGGAACCATAAGGATCAAAATACTTGGTCACATTAAAGTGGAGTCCTTGCAGCCACAGGGGAAGTAAAATGCCAAACCAGATTGTAATTCTTTTAGCTCTTAATAGGATTAATTAACCTGCTCCTAGGAAGTAGGGTTTTTCTAGTTTGCTTAGGGGTTTTTAAGGTCCAAGTGATGCCATCCTTGGAAGACCAGGAGATACCCAGAAACATATACACCAGTAAACATCTCCTTTTCACTTTACTAAAGTCAAACTTAAGATCTCTTAAAACAAACCTCAGTCCAAGATTTGATACGTTGCCTCATAGAGCCATTAACTTCTGGATACCACAGAAAATCCTGAAAAATAAAGGCAGAGTTACTCTGCAAGCTTAAAAGGAAATCAGTAGACTAAAACCAAAAAATGCAAAAGACCAAATTAATTGCCATCAATTCAACTGTAAAGAAAAAGCATTTGGCTCAGAGTGTGATTTCCTTATAGTTAGCATGAAAAGTCTGACATCTTACTCCAGCATGGAAAACAGAAAGCAAAGGAAAAAAAAAAAAGGGGAAAAGAAACCCACAAAACTTTTCCCTAATGAGAAACCAATTTTTATTTGTAGTTCAGGTGATGGGATTTCACCAAGAAGGTAATTTTTTAATGTCTGCCAAATGGGATGTCCTTGGGTTTCTAATGCAAGCAGGGATAAATCCAGGGTCACATCTATAACTTAGCAGAACTTGCTTTTGGCTCAGTTTTCTACATTTTTACCAGCAGGTTTTCTTTGCTCCAAAGCTCAAAGTAATTGACAGCATGAAATCACAATTTTCAGAAGAAAACAAAAACTAACAATTTACCTTACAACTTCATAAATTATCAGCTGTTTAAATCTCATAGTGTCAAGGCCATGAAACACATAGCCATTCCAGCATTCTTTTAGATGCCAGAAGCAGTGCTCGACTTTCATCTAGAAGGACAGTCTAGACTAGTGCTTTTGTGTCTCCTAGCATTTAGCTACTCCTTAGGAAAGCACAATTGAATAGTCTAAAAATACATGCTGAAGGGAAATGGCAGGGACTACACATGCAGACACTATTGTGAGGAAACTTTGTAACAGAATACTGAAACACTATCAGTGCAGAGGAAATCTCTATCTTCCACTCCCCTGGGTTGCTACATTTTGGTAGTTCACTTGAGTACTGGGAATTCATTATTTGGCTGTGGAACCTGAGAGCAATCACGCAGTCCTCTGCAAAGGCTGAAGGATAGAAGAGTTACTGTGATGACTAGAAAGAGCAAAATTAAACTCTCCACTTGTTCCCAGTAATCTTCTCTTTTGATGGTCAAGCATTTTCCAAATTTGGATTATTGGGTCACAACCAGTCTGAGTACGGAAATTCAGCTATCATGCCAATAATGTCAAAGAGCAACACTGCATCAAAACAAGGAAGCAACAGACTGGGAATACATTAACTACCAGACGCCTCCCAAAAGCCCAGGCCTGCCATCTCAAATCTTGGTGGTTAAGGAGTTTTAAACATGTGATTCTGTCAGGATAGCCCAATGAAAATCACAATACATCAGGCCCTTTGTGCTGCCTTGTGTTCTGTCCCACCTTTTCCAGCATTCAGATAACCACATGATGAGCCACATCAGACCTGATTGAAAAGGAATCCTACATAGTAAATTTTGGGTGAATTGACTCCTGAAAAAACACACTCTACAGCTAACCAGTGCTAGTTACAGCACAAACACAGGCAGATGCCGTGAAGGCCAACAGAGTAGGTCAGCACATGCTTAAATTGCCATGGGCTTACACCCTAAAATGTTATTCTGTACCCTAAATCTTAACCATGTATACAAACAAGTACTGAAAACACACATTCAGACAACTCAGCAAACACACTGCTTCTTTGGTTTTGGTGAATAGAGAATGAGTTTTCTTCAGGGCATAAATAAATACATGACTAGCACAATCCCAGCACTGCTGACAGCCGTCATGGGAAGCAAAGAAAACTATTGAGGACAGCATTTCCATTGCCAGGGCAGAGAAGAACAGAGTCCTTCAGAAAAACTAGCCTCAAGTACTTTGTTTTCTTCTTTTAAATGTCCACATTATAATCAACACTGTGTGTATTTCTCCATGCAAAAACAGTGGAAGGAATACTTGTTGGGATAGCATAGAAAACTCAATGGCAATTACAATTACCACAATCCAAGGAAGACTCAGACACATACTTTTACAGCATGAAAAGAGTAAACTTCCTGCCAAAAGGTATGTTTTGAAAGACCAAATGGTAAGATCTGACAGAAGTTATACACAGTTCCAGAGCTTATGCCCAAAACTAAGCCACAATACAAGTACTCCATGCCAAATTCTCTTAAAATACACTATGTTAAGATACACTGTGAAACATCTGTGAAACATTTATAAAGAATGTTGATGGTCTTAACCTTATTTTAACTTTTCAGCTCTGACAGCATTTTCAATTACATTGTATTAAATTATAATATGATTATGGCTTGCAATTTAACACTAGATAAAAACTTACCACTTTAATTGAAGCAGATTTATCTTCAAATGGGATATTTCCATGCTGTCAAGAAAAACGCCAAAACAATAAAAACAAAGTAAAAAAACCTTTCAGAATGTAAACAAAATACTTACATACCTATACTAACTTGCTCACACCCAATATTTATCTTCAGTGAAAAAGATTTTTTCTTGTATAAACTTGTCAATGTACTCACACAAAATATTTACGTTGCTTTCCTGATAAAACAAGCTACTAAAATAAACAGTAGCTTTTCCTGGAACCAATCTAGCCAACAAAGTCTGAAATGCTTTCTGTTGACTTAGTTACAAAGATATCAAATATTTTCCTAAATTTAGCCTCCCAACATAAGAAAAACTTACAACTTTTCCTCCTTCTTTTCTTACACTGCCTTTTTCTAGTCATCCTTTTCAACTGCCCATCTCCTTTACACAAAACAACCAACACAGTTTTAACTAAAGAATAAAAATAATCTCAAGAACAAATAAAATCTAGAATGCATTATTAAATTTTCTGAGTGAAAACTGAAAGAAACCAAAAAGGGAAGGAGTCAGATTTGCATATACAACACTCCTTAAAATTATTAAATACAGTATTAATTTCTGTCTTGGTCCATAAGCACAAATGTACTTCTTCAAACTGAGATCATGATTTCAATAACACTTGACAAAAATACCTCTCAACTCAAAATCTATTACATCACTCTATCATCCCACCATTACTTCTGGGCAGCAAGAATGACCTTACCAATTGAGCAGTAAAACCAGAGTTCTTGGGCCAATCAAATATCTTGTTTTGACAGGTGGAAGTGACTGCATGCTGGACAAGCTGCCAGCTTGCACTTCTAACTGACAGAATGACTAAATAATCAACAAATCTGATGTACTGTTGAAAGTGAAAGGTGTCTTTTCCATCACATATCTACATACATCTATGAAGACATGTGCCCAAGAAGTACCACATAGCAAAATAAATCAGCATTCTGTTCACCAAATGATACACCTAAATCCTTTCATCATCCTTCCACCTGGCTGTAGTTTATATACTTCACCTTAGAAAATTCAGATAGCTCTTCATCATTGATTGAAAAGAAGGTAAGACCTGAAGCTATTTTTAGTTTAAGCTTCAAGTTAGACCTGGAAATCTGTCATTGCCCCAAGGATTTTTATGAACAGATTAGATCAGCAATTTAACAGACATTTTAAATGACAAATTAGAAGGCATGAATTACTACTATTTAAAAACACACAAAGGAGCAATCATTTTCTCATCAAGAAACCAAATACAAAGCATAAATTGCTATGGGACAAGTCAGCTTCATTAATTTATTCCCAGGCTGCCACAAGCTTTCTCTTGAGCTTCCTAGTTCTCTTCTCAGATTCACAATTACCTCATCTGTACCCAAACAACTATTTTGGTCTAATCTTGTTCTTCTTCAAAAGACATTTCTGTGCCTCTCCTTTCATATGGCTAGGCCAGCAAACAGTATAATTTGCTTTTTTGAAGCTTAGACAAGAGTTATGAGGTAAATTGGGAACAAAGAAAACAAAAATCAATCACCAAAACAAGCTATCTTACCTTAATTCCCTCTTCTTTGACTTGAGGATTTACCAGTTTTATGAATGAATAGAACAGCTGTCGAATTCTAGAATCTCCTATAAACACAACATGTTTGTCTATGAGGCATTTTTTTGCTTCACTGTAAAATAAAACAGTAACAGTAATGTTAGAGAAAATATGCATCTTAGAAAGAAGTATTCTGAAAAATCTACAGAGCTATATAGACAATTCTAAACATTACATCCAGCTCTAAGGTATGATAATTTTTTTAAACACGCTGAATCAATAAAGAGTTTATTGCAATTTGCATAGAATTGAAAATGAACTCTAATGCTAATGAGATCAGTAGGTTTTCCTATTATGTGTGCTACAAATACTGTAGTTTCAAAATGGCAATATACAGCGTAACTGAAAAAAAAATACTTCTCTTACTAGTGAAGTGAAATGAAAAAAGTGATTGGTAATTTTATTTGGGATATTTTTACTTGCAATTTGACACATAAGGTCAGCAATCTGAGAATGACAAATGTAGCCTCATGTGGCCCTCCATAACTTGTGCCAGTACCTCCAACACCAACATTTATTTGTATTTGTATACAGAAATACAGCTATGGTAAACTCTGTAGACACACAGATGAAGTGCTTGGAAAAGACTTCTTCTTGATAAATGCTATGTATTTTTGAAAGCCTAGAGAATCAGATATAAAGTGAACAATAGATGACACTGCAATTACTACAGCTTCAGTCAAACAACAATGACCATTCTTTCCAAATGAACAGAAGACATGAGTTTTCTTACCTGTTTTTATACTTATGCATCATACAACTGTGAGGTTGCCATACTTTTTCTCCAAGAAATCTCCCACTGGACAGAAGGTACTCACATGTATCACCACCTTTAAAATGTTGTATTAAGATTAGAATTCAGACACATGAAATGTAAAACAGAGCCCTGTTGCTATTATAAAAAATAATTTGACAACATCTGAAAACCAGAAATTGAAATAATCAACAGCAGTAAACAAATTTAACTGATTGTAAATACATCTTGCACAAGTTTCTGCAAGTTGCCTTCTCACTTACTATACAATGCTGTTTTGAAAATCTCACCTCTATCCACAAAATGTGGCTAGTGATCCCACTTCTGCTGTCAAAAAGATGTTGTGACTTAGAATGGCACTAAGAGGGGCCAATTTACTCTGCTATCTACTATCCAGAATACACTAATATAAATTAAAGAATACACCTGTTGAATAAAATTATCTACACAGAATCACCATGCACGGAATCTTGTATAGAACACAAAAACTTATCACAAGGTATGCAATCCAGTCTGCTATACCTTCATTTAAGACATACAGTCATGTGGTCACCTTAGAACAGGTGATATGGGTTAATTAAAAAAACAAAACAAACAAACAAAAAAAAAACCACCAAAACCAAAAACCACACATTTACACATCAATTTGCTGATCATTATGAACTGCACTTATCTTTTCCAGTCAATAAGTTCTATGCCAATTAAGATTAATCACTTTACAGATGCTGATGTTTCAGGTCATGTTAAATTTCAAATATCTCAGTTATAAAATCAGTGATTGTTATCTTCCCAATTCCATGTCATATTCTGCTGCTTTGTAACTGGACACAACTGAACACCATTCACTGCAAGAGAAGTTGCTCTCCAACATTTTTGTCATACTTGGCATTTCTGAGCACTGACAAACAGGGAAATGGTTGTGAATGAAATGATAGGGACTTGTTCTAGCTTGTGCAGAAACAATGCACCACTGCCCATACCTAACACCTTCAGTGAAACCTTCACTTCATTAAGCTCAACTCATACTTTGTTTTTCAGGCAACACAATACCCCTGATTCTCAAAATTGCAAACTCATGTAAACTGTCATTTCAAGTAAGTTGCATAAACAAAATGTCAGGAATAAAAAAAAAAAACTATCTAAACAAAAGAAATGTGAGTTAGATAATGAGGCGGCTTAGAGTTATTACTGATAAGAAGTCCACCACTTTGCAGATGATGACAACTAGGAGATGTATCAAAGTGATTTAAGAGTGAACTTTGCAAAAGAATATCCACAACTAATCAAGACTCCCTCTGACATCCATTAACTTGTTGAGAAAGATGGGTAAGAAAATCAGGACAGTTATTCATGGTCAGAACAATGGTCAGTCTAGCCTGGTATTCTGCCTTCAACATGGGCCAAAAGCAGATGCTCAGAGATTAATAAGAAGAGGGCAAATAAACATTATATTCTTGCCTAATTTTCTCCCGACTATGTTCATTCCAAGGATTTACTGAAATGGACACACAGTCTTCAAGTTCTTAGCACCCACAGAATCCTTCTAGAGTTTTCTATATCCAGACCTGATGCTTGAAGCATCATCTGCCTTTGTTTGAAATATGGTTTCTACTAGATTTACTTGGGGCACTCTCTGGTTCTTCCATGGGACAAGGCAGTCTGAACTTACGTCTGTCATGATTTGTAGACTGCTGTCACTTGTTTCTCAATCACATTTTTAAGACTGGAGGGTGTCCTTATATTGAGGTCATGACCCAAGCTTGGTACCTCTCTACTCCATGGCATTCCCACAATAATTGCCCATAAATAGATCAATCATTCATCCTACAATGCATTCACTGTATGCATAATATATATACATCATATATATATATATATATATAAAATACATCACACATTGGAAAAATTTCAAACATGGAGACAATATTTCACATCAATGGGTTATGCCTTCTTTCCCAGCTCTAGGTACTGATCATCTTACTATTGCCCTGAGCAACTTTACAAAGCTCCTGAAACTCATTCAGGCCATTACTGACATTTTATACCTTCCTTTAAACATTACAGTAGAAAATGAGGGGAAAAGATGAGGCTGGGGAATAAAACAAAAGTGAAACAGCAGCCAAGAAAGTAAATTAGAGATTAAAGACCATACAGTGCCTCCAGAAATGCTCAACTCTGGCTTCAGCAGATGAAACAGCAGCCAAAGAACTATGCTCATTTAAATACACCACAACTTCTTCTTAACAATCTTTCTTAAAAGAAAAAAACAAACAAACAACAAAAAAAACAAACAAACAAAAAAAAACCCAATCCAAAAACCTAAGAAAAAGAATTGCAAGTGCCACTGTATACACGAAACACAGACCATTCTTTTTAACCTTTCTTTGCGTAAATTACACTTCCAACACATCAACTTTTAGGCTCACTTAGATACACACTATTATAGCTATACAAAGTGTATAGTTCTTCTCAGTCTTATTATGCTCATTATTCTAATTTATCATTCCTCAAAATCATGATTATTCAATTGAAATTGTGAAATCTCAAAGTCCTCATTCAGCACCAAAGAAGACTAAGTTTCACAAAGCTTTCCCTAAAATGCATACTCTCGAAGAGCTGGAAATTCAATTGTTCTCTATTATTCAAAATAAAAAATGTAGTTTTAAACAGAGTCTACTACTGTTGATTTTAAAAATGCAAAATTTTAAATAAATTCTTATTTCCAAAAAGTTTTAGGACTGTACCTTTGAAATACAACAACTGAAAAACACAAAGCACTAACTTCACTGGATAGTATGTGACATTCAGCCCACTTAACTCTTCACAAATTAAAGACAGTCTGTACCTTCTCTTTATTCACATTCTTTTGAAAAAAAATGTAGCTGACCCCTAAGTACAACAGTCTTCCTGAACACAAATCTGACCTTCCACAACCCCAATTCTGCATTTTTTCATGCAAGTAAATTTTATACAGGCATGTTTGATTGGGCTGTACACCAGGCTGCTCCTATCTATAATATGTACTTGCATGGCTGTGGGCAGAATTAGCTAAAACCTTTACATGTAATGACAATCAGACAAAAGGGAAAGTATAAAAGCACAACAAACACAGCAATCCCTTACATGATATAGCCTGGCTTTCATAGCCTGGTAACTTTGAACCTATTTGCAGCCCTACCTCATACACCCCCTGGAAACCAGGATAACCCTTTTTGGGATATTTTTTATATAAAAATCTTGGTGTAAAATGTCTTATGTGTAAAAGAAAGTGCTTTCTTGTGGTCATTTAAACGTATTACCTAATTTAATTTGTCAGTTGGTACTTCATGTGTTACAGCACAGTAACAATCAATTTACCTTCCCCCAATAATTCCTAACACTTGAGATCATCACAAAGTTACTAGGTTTCTGTCCAGGCTACAGAATTTTATTATAGTTCAATATTCTCATAGAGAAGCTGCTTTATCCTTCTGCCATTTGTGTTGCTTTTCTGCACACACTTTCCAAGTTCTGTTATACCACTCCTAAGAGTGGGTGACCAGCACCGCTGAGAATAAGCGAGGTGCCAGTGAGCTTCAGCCATGCACTATCAGTCAAAACCTCTGGTTTTTTCATTACTTGCCAAAAGTATTGTGGCATTTCCTGAATTTCAGCTGTTTGATATCACTGCAGGTTTGCAGAATGATATCTTCAATAAAAGCATCTGTGCTTTTATCTAGCCTAAAAATTTGTCTGTAGTTTTTTTACCTTCCTTTTCTAAATTTCTCTTTTGAATATTTTATGTTCATAGAAGCCCAAACTGGTACATCTATTTTCAATATTACTCCATACCTTTTAAACCTCCTACCTTTTAAACACTTATGGGAAAACCTTTCCCTTATCCTTTAATTGCTTCAAGAAACTAAAAGCCTGAGGTGAAAAAACTTGAAATGTTTGTAACAATTCATACTCATACTGTATCAATTTACATAAATACCAGCAGATTCTCACCATTTTGTAATCTAAGACTCACCCCTCTCATTAACTCTCCTAGCATATACTGAAATTATGCATATTTTATTTTCCTGGTAACCCGCTTTATATGTCAGTCCCTGCTTTCTTAGTCTTGCAATCCCTCTTTTAAAATTTGCCACCCTCCTCCTGTCTAGTTCTGTGACTCCCTTGTGCCTTAAGGAACACTGTACAACAGGCAAGTTCAGTTACCTCATCTTGAGCTACACTAGAATTCAGTAAATGCTTCCAAGTCTTCCAATGTGATACTAGCCAGATTATCAGATTTACTGACATGCCAGCTAGAAGGTGAATCTAAGGAACTGTAAACATAAAGATCCCTATCCCTTTTCCCATTTCCACAATGAACTGCCTCAGCCTTGTCCCCCATGAATGCTGGCCAAGTATTAGAACACGACACCAGCTGTGCTAACAGCAGAGCCGCGGTCATCTCCCTACAGCTCAACGTCTTCATTTACCCACAAAAACATACCACATTTTTTAGCGTGACACGGAAACAAGCAAATATTTCCTTCAGCAGCTCCATTTGCATTTACGGATCATGCCAAGGTTCTCTGCTTCAGGACCAAAACAACCGTAGCGAGGAGGAGCGAGCAGAGCTCCCAGCGCCCCGCGGCCGAGGCGCGCCCGTGCGCAGCCGGCACAGCTACAGCTACGCCCGCTCGGTCCCCAGATCCTGTCCACGGCCACCGACAGCACGGCAAACCAAGCAGCTCTTTACTTCGCTTCATCCACCAAAGCGGCTGGTTTCGTTGTGTTCGAGGCGGTGGCTCAAAGAGTAAAACAATATATACCAAATCTCGTACCAATTAACACTTTAACCACTAATTGCCAGGTAATTATCCATTAATCATGCCGTACGGAAACAAGTGACAGGGAAGAAGTCACTTTCTACCCCTGCAGCTTCACCTGCCGCAGGCCGGGCCCCCGGAGCTGCGGCGAGCTCTCAGCGCAAACACCGCAGCTCCGCCGGCCTCGCTCGCCCCCCTCGCTCCGCGGGGCCTCGCCCGACCGGCCGGGCCTGCGGCGACCCCCGGCCGGGCCCGCGGGCAGGGTCCCCGCCGCCGCTGTCCCCCAGGGTGGCATCCCTCGGCAGCCAGCGACTCGCCGCGCCGCGCTGCCCACACCGCCCCGGCCCGCGGCGGCTGTCCCGGGCGGAGGGACCCGCTGCCCCGGATTCCCGAGCTCCGCCGGGGCTGCACCGGGGCTCCGCCTCCCCTGCCCGGCAGCCGCGGCCCCCGCGGAGCGCCCGCGGCCGCCCCCTCACCTCGGTAGCGGCGGGAGGCGGCGTGGCAGGCGGTGAGGAGCAGGACGGCGCCCAGCGCCAGCGCCTTGGCGCTCCTCACGCTGAAGTAGTAGTTGATCTCCCGCTTGCCCCCGGTGTAGGCCAGCGCCGCCATCTTGGCTCCTCCATGACAACAGCGTGCGATGGGGCGGGCGGGCGCGGCGGGGCAGCACTGGGTCCCCGCCGGCGGCCAACGCGGACCCCGCCGCTGCCGCCGTCCCCGCCGCCGCGGCCGAGAACAGCCCCGCACCCCGCGGCCCGCGGGGCGGAGCCGGAGCCCCTCTCGTGGTGCCGCCGCTTCCCCTCGGCCGCCAGCGGGCGGCCCCAGCGTTCGCCTCCCCGCCCCGCGGTGCTGTGGGGCTGCGGTGGCGCCGGTGGATTCGGCCGCCCGAGCCCCGCAGCTGAGGAATCTCCCTGGGGACTGTGCTCCGTGAATGAGGAGCTGGGCGAGGGTCTGTGCCGCGTACGGTCCGTAAGGGGCAGTGGACAGTGAGGGCTTCGTTCCAAACAGCGAGATTTTTAAACACTTGTCACTCTTCCGTTGACAAGGAAGTGGTCATTCCAGGCTGGGAAGACGCTCACTCCCTCTGAACGCCGGTAACTGTACAAGCAAGCCGACGCACTCACAGAATCATAGCGCCAGTTAGGTTGGAAAAGCCCCCTGAGGTCATCGAGTCCAACCTGTGACCAAACACCACCAGGACAACTGGACCGTGTCACTGAGTTTAAGGAAAGCCAGGCAGTCTTTCCTTAAACACTTCCAGGGATTGTGACTCCACCACCTCCCGGGCAGCCCATAATCACCTTCTCTCTGAGGAAATTCTTCCCGGTGTTCAACCCTAATCTACTGGGGTGCATTTTAAGACTGTGTCCTCTCATCTATTTGCCAGGGAGAAGAGGCTGGCCCCCACAGATTTACCTGGGTTTGGGGGATGCATGAAATGATTGCTGAAATCAAACTTTGCTAAGATTTACAAAAGGGAAATTCTGATCCTCCACAAGCAGCTGAGTTGAGCAGGAAATCTGGGCTCAGAACCCAGTTCCTCATGAGTAGTTGGGCTGCGAGGCTGACACCAAACCCGGCAGGCCCGGAGCAGGGCAGGCTGTCATTGGAAAGACATTTCTACAAAATAAAGTAACCATACATAAACCGTATAAACGAATTTAAAACTTAGGAAATGTGTGTAGTCACATAATGTAATGTACATACAAAATTTGAGTTCTAAGTATTAGTCTGATGTGTGCTGTTGCTATATATTCAATGTATATGCCATTTCCATCCAACCAATGTCTTTACTATCTACCAACATATAGACTATACTTCTGTTCAAGTCTGTCTGTTGATTCATTCACTTTTTAAATAATAAAAACACTATTTTAAAGTGCTCAGGTTTAGTCTCTCAGGGAAAGGGAGAGAAAAATGGTACTAAGTATACAGATGGGTAGGTACTTGGCAATGTTTTTCCAGAAAAAAACCCAAAAAACCAAACTAAAACAATGACAGCAACAAAAATCCAAACAAACCAACTGCCCCCCCCCAAATTCTGGTTGTAGTAGGGATTCTTTTAGTCCTTTAGTCCTTCATTTTTAAATGAAAAATTCTCATTGACACATTATTTTTTTCTCATGCCTCATTCAAAAAGCCAAGAATTTTCAAGGCCTTCTTACTGTGAACAAGCCTTATTGTTTGTTAAAATATTCCTGTTAATGCTTAATTTTCTTTGTCTTCAATTCATATGCATTTTACACTTTATGAAGAAACTTAAACACTTTAAAACACATTCTCTAGGTAGATATTCTGTAGTTTTTTGCATTGTTGCTCATTAATGTTTCTTTAAAGTCTTACAAAATACATCTTTCCTGCAGTGATTGAGGACCACAGGTACTCTTCTTCATCTGTTTATATAACATTTGTTCGTAAACAAGTGTTTCATGAGACTCTTCATCCAACCAAAACATATTTATTTCAGTCTGTCTCATCCTGCAGTGTAACTAAGTTTGAGGGTTATCTAGTGAGTCTGCAAGGTGCATTTATGACCATGTTTGCAGCTCCTCAAAACTGACTCAAATTTCTGCTCTTACTATAAGCAGTGTAGATGCAGAAAACATGGGGTTCTGCCAGAGCTCCTGGGGTATTGACTCAGCTTCTCAGTTAGGGTAGTTACAATGCTTAAGCAGGGAAATTTAATTTATTGTTTTACTCTCAAAATCAAAAAATTAATTCAAGTCTCCACGACAAGGTTGTCTCTGGAGAATTTCAGGTATCTTCAACTAAATAGTCTTTCTCTGAAACAGCAGCAGGAACTAAAATGCTATCAAAACAACCATACTTCTATTTATAGTTATCTCAGAAATTTACAAGCCTTAGAAATAGTAATTCTGTTGTGCAGCCTTTGGAGGGCTCTTTCAGATCTGCTGCCTTCTGCCAGAAGTCCCTTGTCATTCCTCACTTGCCATTAAGACATAACACTGATCTACAGTAATGCCTGAAAACTCCATGTGTGGATTTCAACTGTGTTGTTTTAGGACTGTAGAAATACATGCTGATACAGTTGCAGGCTGAGTATCTTAATTAGGATAATCCCCCTGTGTATATTAAATATTTATATGGACATGAGCAAGACATCTGCTTTTGCGTCCTTGCTTCTTTGGAGACATGGCTTAGGGGTTCAATAATTGAGATCCCCTTCATTCAGTCAGAAACTTTTTGCTGAAGTGCTGTGAGTTAGGAAGTGGTTTGCATGCATGTGGTATTGCTTCTAACAGGTTCCTCCTTGTTTTTCACAAGCTAATTGAATTTGGCATCATGACATATACCTAAGAAATTCACACCAAAACCACTATATATAAAAGGCCTGATAGAAAAGGCTAATTAGGGATTGCTAAGTACCCTATAAAACCAAATGCAGACATGAACTATTATTAGCTAGAAGCAGCTTTGTAAATCATGTACCTTCTTTATTTTTCTGTGTGCTGATTAACTTAGTGTGCTGGAAGTAAACCAAAGGTCTGCTAGCTCTTCTAACCAGTCAAACTTCAGCTTTTGGTTTGCAAATTCTACAGCTTCCTGTTGGCTTTCTGCTTGCTGTGCTGGAAGCATCAAGGGTTGTCAGTTGGAGAGGAACACTTAGAGCAGCCACAAGGAGAAGACCCAGAAAAAAGTGTTTTCTTTGAGAGGCAGAGGAGATGTGACACTGCTGTGCACATGGGATAATGTCTATGAATATTAAAAGTAAAATGTCTCTGGAAGAATTTCACATTTGGGTTTTCTACTGGGTAGCCTTGGGTCAACTGGATTAATTATTTTCATAAGAGGCTGTGGTTTTATATGGTCACTAATGACTGATGTTGTCATTACTGTAGTTTTTGGCTGCTCTCTTTCCTCAGTGAGTCAATCTAATAACAGGAATGAAGGGATTCATCCCACCTAATTCCACTCACTCATAGAGAACCAATTTATTTTAAACTAATCACCCTCCCTCTGTAGAACTGAGAGTGTGGTAATTTACTTGTAAATTAGAATAAGGTGGATGACTTACCATGAAGAACGGTGACTTTCTGTTCAATTTAGAAAATAAATTTAAATTGGACAGATGTCATTTACACAGGTATAATTTAGGTGAGGTAATTCTTCTTTGAATGCTCCTTGATTTTTCTTGGCAGGCTCAGCATAAATGGAAGAACTTTGTGCCATGGGTCAAACCTGGCATGCACATATGAGTGTGCTGATAAACTGAGTTCACAGGAGAGGTCCTTCCTCCTGTTTTCAGCATTGCAACCATGTGTAGCTTCTCATGTTGGAACTACTGTCCTCAGGCAAAGGCGAAATGTAATCACAAGGACTGGGAGTATAGAAGAAGATAAAGTGGCTACTGTAGTATAAAGTCAGATGTAACAGAGCTGATATTTAAATGTTCTCAGTCAGAGGATGGTAGGGCATTCTCATGTGGTATTTTCCACTTTGTTTCTGTATGTTTGTAAGAGTGTAAATAATTTTTCACAAGTATACATAACAAGGAATATAAGCGAGGAAAAAATTATCACTTACCTTTAATCTTGAAATTTCATAAGGAAAATGATCATATGTTCATAAGGAACACACTGTTTTTTATATAATAAGTAGAATATTCTCTACGTTAACTTACAGGTTTAGTGTTGAATAATTAATTAGAAGAATCTGCCATACCCCAAACCATATCACTTCTTAATTTAAATCTTGCAGCACTGCCAGACTGCTCTGGTCAAATTGTAATTCCAGAAATAAAGCTATATTTCCAATGAATTCCTGGGCAGTGTAGTATTTTCAGTTATACAGCTTTTGCCTGGGCAGCTTTTGGGTACCTGCCAAATGACGGCATCAGACATTTTAATTGTTGGGTTTTCAGCCTCGTGATGATAATCAATTTTCCCCTAAGAATCAAGTTTTCATGTGGCATGAGTATGCATGATAGCCATCTATTGCAAATATTTGATTACATTAATGAAGAGGGAGTACAAAGTGTAAGAAGTCTTTTCTTCAGTGGACTTGTTCAATCAAGCAATGTAACCTGAATACTGAATTTGTAGCCAAATGCTGAAACAAATATATCCTCAAGCCTGTAAGATCCTGGAAATTCTATCAGAAATTACTGGTTTTACAGATTTCCAATTTTGTAACAGGTATAAAAATGGTTTCTCAATAGTTTGTAGTAAAATCACGCTGATACTAAGTAATTATGAAATCACATGTTCAAAGGTCATATTTAGCTTTATCACTAAGAGGTAAATATGTCTGCTGTTCTATAACATGAGTGGAAACACACAATAGTATTTTCATTTTAGACTTCTGTGGGTCTAAAATACAGATCTATCAGATGAAGTCAGGGAAGAGAAATGGGCAGATAGCAAATATTTAAGTCATCTGTCCACTTTCATTAAGGACAGTCAAGGATCTGCACCTCTCTGCATCATGGGGTGTGATTTTGCTGTGCAGCCACACAGTCTGAAAAAGGGGCTGGGACCCAACTAACAAAACTCACTAACACAAATTTTCTTTCTGCTGCTTGCATTTTTATCCTCAAAGTTTGTATCCATCAAAGTAATGGGTTAAGAATGTGAATTTGATTTAGATGAGATTTTTTAGTACGCAGGTGTAAGTTTTTTCTATTTCGCCCCTTCTTTTCTTGACTCCTGGTTGAGGAAAAATGACACTCACTGTTAGCTCCTTGTCAAATTGAGTTAGTTTTTCATGAACACTTCATTTTGTATTGTACCTTTTTCTGGTTCTCCTTTGTGCTCCCTGTTCTGCCTTCTTAAAATTCAGAATTCTTTATATTTACAAGACAGCCTTTGGAAGCCTACACAGCCACAGTGCAAGCTTTGCTGTGGTTGTGCAGCACTGTGACATTGTGCAGCATACATTCCTTCTGGCTGCCAGCAATACAGATGCCATGTGATGTCTGTGTTCTCTTTTAGCATCTCTGCACTATATCCCTGCTACTTGAAATCAATGTTTTTAGGAACATAAATTTATTTTAGGTAGAAAAATTATTTTTTTCTTGTGAAGATTCCAATGCCAAGGGAGTCTCTGTGGCGCAATTGGTAAGCGCGTTCGGCTGTTAACCGAAAGGTTGGTGGTTCAAGCCCACCCAGGGACGTGTTCTTCCTTTTCCTCTGCCATGGCAGGGGGTTGGAACCAAATGACCTTAAGGTCCCTCCCAAACCTAGTCATTCTATGAAATTTTAGAACCTGGGAGTTCTCTGTTTAGCCTCAGGATCACTGAAACCCTAGTTTGCTGAAGTATCAGCAATGGATTAACAGATTAAAATATTTCCAGGCACCATTATTTTAAAATGAAATTGCATAGAAACTGTTTCATTTTAGCTGAGTGTTGCAACGTTTCCTTTTCTGTCATATTTGTTTGTGTGGTGCTCTGTTGTGTTACTTGTGAAATCTAAAGGATCTGTGTTGTTTTATGATGTTGAAATGTAAAAATATATATATAAATATATATATCCACACAAAATATCAACATGGGCTACTGTGCACCTCAGGCTTAGTAAAGATTTATCTTTTAGGAATTAGCAATAACTGAACAGTTGTGCCATTTCCAGCAATTTTGTGTAGCTGGTGAGTTGGAATCTACAGGAAAGCTATTGTTTTTTGCTTCTAGCTTTAAATCTCCTGTGCATATCACACTTTAATAATTGCTCAGATGACTGGCAGGTAGATCTAATTCTTTGCTGTGTTGTTTTTCCTTATGCTTTAATAATAGTTGAACTGAAAGGTTTAACTAACAGTGTATGGCTTTCTCTAAAGCAAAAAACCAGAACAAATCCATACACAGTGAAACCACTGGAGCCCATTATCCTTCATCAGATTTCTTGTGGACTCTTTTTCAGGAGCTATAGTGATAGGACAAGGAGTAATGGGGATAAATTGAAAGAGGGAGAATTTAGGTTCGATACTAGGAAGAAATTTTTTACTGTGAGGGTAGTTAAACACTGGAACACGTTGCTCAGGAAGACTGTGGATACCCCAACTCTGGCCATGTTCAAAGCCAAGTTGGATAAAGCCTTGGGCAGTCTGGTGGAGTAGGAAGAGCCCTGCCAGGAGTGGTCAAGACTAGATTAACTTTAAGGTCCATTCCCACCCTTTACAATTCAATGGTTCTATGATTCTGTTTTATGAGTCTGCCCTTCTCACACAGAGCTCTCTTTCCACAGCTGCGAGTTTAAAACTCACAGGCTGCGAGTTTAACCAAAAAAATCTATTAAACTTTGTAACCATACTAGGAAACAGAGTCAGTACAAATCAATGCAAGTAGTCTCCATAGTGTGTCTGGGCAGTGCATTTTCATGTGAGTGGAAAAGAGGTAAAGGAGTTGTTCAGATAAAGTCCACAGAAAACTGCTACTGAGTTGCTGCATATGAAATTTCCACAGTATTTATGCAGAGTTGACATAGAGAATGGATTTTTAGACTAAGCTTCTGCAGCAGAGAATAAATAGAATGTAAGAACATTGCTATGAACCAAGAAAGAAGGTGTGAGAGAAACTTAGGTAATCCGTAGGTCAGTCCTTGGCTCATAATTTTATTGGCAGATTGTCACACCTGGAATGGATACCCAAGTCTTATTACAATAAAGAGATCTATAAGATCCTGATGTATAGACAACAGTAAAAGCTATGGAGATGATAATATCATTGTGTATAGGGCCAGAGAAACAATGCCTTAAACATGAACAAGATGCCAAAAGAAGAATTGTTTACTCTTTGATGTATTTGTCAAAATACATATTTAATGGTTAACTTGCAGGAGGGAGGTGAATGGAGGTAGGAATGTAGTTCCTGAATCTCCAGGAGAGTCAAAATGCTCATACTCCAAAAGCAGATGAGGGAATCCCAGCACTGGAGGAGGAAGATGAAATGCTGGTTCCTTTCACCTGGAGCCAGACAAGGACACTGTCATCTATAGGTACAAACCACCAGCTCATCTTTCACAGGGTTAATTCTTAACCTCTCCAGAAAATTGGAGACTACTAACTAAAAGAATAGTTTCAGAAGTTACAGGAAATATATTAAATAAAGTATTTGAAACTGTACTCAAGAATCACTTACTAAACTGAAAAAGTTCAAAGGACCTCTTATATCTGTCTATATCTATTGTACCTATTTCTTGTATCTATATGAGAATTAAAATAGATGAGAGGAATGAAGTTAAACTGTAATTCTACTCTTGGTCTGCTGTGATGCAGGTGCTCTTCACAGGTGTGGTTTGCTCTCTTTGCTGTTTCTGAGAAGAATAAGCAGAGGTCCTTTGGATCTCATCACAGAATCTGGGGAAGTAATAATTTTGGCTATGGGCAGCTTCTGTAGGAATTGAGATTTTACATTACTGTGGTAAAGTAAATGTGGTATAGAGGCAGGTACAGACAGCCCTAATAGCAATGGATGTTCTTTCAAACTGAGGAATTAATCTTATTCCCTTTTAAATGCTGAAAGGTAAAAATAAATGAGAAGGTAATTCATTATTAACTAGAAACAGTAATGAAAAGCATGTTTCCCAAATTAAGTTAGGCTGTGTTTGTGTGACTCTTCTTGTCACATTGTTGTAGAGAATATACTGGGATATATTTTGAGCAGAGACACCCTGAGATGCTAAATATCTTAACCAAAATGTTGTGGTAAATCCCTTTGGATAAAATTGCCCAGAAAAACTCACAGTCGTTATAGAGTAAGGATTTAATGAAAAAAAACCCTGTCCTTTACATCAATACATACAGAAGATAATTTCAGATTGACAGAACCTGACAACTAAAAGAGTATGTTATCGTTATTATTATTATAATCTTTATCATATTTTTGCGCCCTGAGTGATCCTGCCATTCTTTGTTGCCAAGAGCTTTCCTGTTTGGGTGAGTGCTCTTCTAATATGTTAGTGCATATTTAGGATGAGTTCTGATGCTGATGTTCTGAAAAAATTACCTATAGGATAGTATTGGCACAGAATATTGTGACAGCAGCAGCCCTGAGTTTAGCTCAGTTGCTTAAAACATGGTAGCACTAACACCATGGTGTGGGTTTGATACCTCTATGGGCCATTTAATTAAGAATTGGACTAGGATCCTTGTAGATCCCTTCCAAGTCAGAGTATTTTGTAATTCTGTGAATGACAGTGAATTTGGGAATAAAAACCCTTGAAAAAGTCTTCAGGGGCTGGTAATTAGTGTGTGAGTCAGTAGGTGGTGCACAACGCCCATAAAAATGCTAGAGAACTGCTCTGCTGTTTCATTGTGTCTTCAGAATTGGCACTTGGGAGAAGTTTCATTTCACCTGAACGTGAATTTTCAAGCTTTAACACAGCAAGATAATGGTAATCATTATTGGAATTTATTATATGTATTTCAAATACTTGTGTTTAAAATAATATTCAAATGATGGATTTGTTCATTTTGATAGTTATATTTGCCTTAATGCAAATCATTATTTCCTGAGTAGTTGAGTGTATACATAAGCATGGATTCATGTGTAGAAAATTTTGCTCATGTAATATGAAACCACATGCTTTCCAGGGAAGGACAAGTGTATTCCAGCTTTAGAATACAGACATACACTAATTTCTTTGTTTATGCCCTGTAGATTGCATTAATTACGTATCTGAGATTCATGAGGGAGACCTACAGAAAATAGTGGACTTCTAATGAGCTCAGGATGAGGCACGAGTAAAGCTAAATGAATTAGGGGTTACTTCTGTTTGCATGTCTAATAGCTTTATTTAAGCTTGCTAGTATCTCATTGGAATTGGGTATACGATTCTAATACTGTAAAACACTGCATCAAGAGGGTGGTAGGAAGGCAGATTCTAGGAGATCCTGTCTGAAACCATTACAAGAAAAGTAATCAAAAGCCATGTCAAAAGTTTTGACTTAAACCTGAGTGGTGGAAGTGTAGGTATGTTGTCTATTAATGTTGTTTTGTCACTAACCCGTGTTAAAGGATATTTGTCTGTAGCACAGTATTCACATTTTAAACTGAAAAACTCCTGAAGCTAATTGGCAGTGGCTTGTGTTTCTCCCTATGGGGCTGCATGGTTACAACTGCCCCTTCTAGAACCGTGCTACAAGGTTTGAGTTTCTTTTTACTCCCATGTTGGTCCCATTGATGGTGTTCTTCTTGCCTCTAGTTTTTCCTTACTTAGGCCATATTAATGCAAAAGCACATGCTACAGAGAGCCCAATGTGCTGCCAGGTAAGCCTGCCTGCAGGAAACTCTGCATGGATACAAACATCAGAAGTCATCTTAGGTACAATTTGAAGCACATAATGACAGCAACCTTTTAATCTCTGTCCATCTCCTGGGGGGATGGTGTAAGAGAAGCTGATAGACAGAACATATTTATTTATCACACAGGGGAGGGTCATCAGTCCCACAGATTCCAGGGAGGAAAATATTCTGAATGCTGCAGTACTTTGGTTTGCACAATTGTACCACAACTGAGCACTCACAGTTGTCTCTCTACCCAGCTTTACAGAACTTCTCCAGCAGTTCTGTTCTGGCACAGTACAGTCAGGGCTTGCTGCAAATTTTGCCTTTCATTTAGTTACTCCAGCTGTTTTCCTTTCCTTACAGTATTTTTTCTTGCTACAAATGTAAATTTTAATCAATTGTTATAGCTAATTTATGCTAATACTGTAGATGTATTGCTGATGATAACAAAATTCTCCAAAGATAATGCTGATAGGGAGGCAGAGCACTCCCAAAAATAATTAAGATCACTTTACCAGAAGTTTATTCAACATCTTATATTCCCAAAACCAGACAATATTGAGGTTCTCTGCCCTGTCTGCCATTTATCCCTATTTTCAGCTATGATCTTTGAAATGCAGTTTCTTCAATATTGTACATAGTATAAGCAAAATACTTGATCATGCACTAAGTTCCAATATGCTGAAAACCTGCAAGGCAGACTGAATATCTTTCCAGCACTAATGAGGTTGGAATTTGTGAGGTAAAATGCTATGTATTTTTCCAGGTTTCATTTCCAAATGAGGCTGCTTTCGGGGCAAAATCTGAAAACATGTAATATGGATGTTATCAGTGAGCTGAGAGAAAGAAAGTGTTCTCTGCCTAGGAGGACATGCCATGGAATAGATCACAGAAAGCAAATAAGAAATCAGAAGATGACAAAAGGAGACAGTGTTTGCTAGGAGTAGCTTCCTTTCTAAACTCAAGTGTTCCTTTAACTGTGGATTGGGTTTTTTTTTCTCCCCAGGCAACAAAGGCCCACTTCCCTATCCTAGCAATAGCCTTTGCATACCTTCTAGTGAATTGCGTAACCTGAGGGATGAAATTTTAGCTTTCCAGTCCTTGTAGGAACTCCCTATCTTGTAGTTAATCTATAAAAGGAAAGAAAGTCTTTACTGTTTTCAAATACTGAATTACTGTTTTTACAATAACAAACTTGTTTTGAAATGGTAAAACAATGCTTAAAATAATATTTTAAGAATCATCATGGTCCAATGAGTAAATGCAGGTATTTACCTACAGAATGTTTTACTCAGTGAAGAAAAAATGGGCCACTTTTCATCATGGAAATTCCCATCTTACTAATTCAGCATACAGCTGCAGGCATGTAGCAGCTGCACTTAAGATCATGTTTTGGTATTTTCCCTATTTTCCTTAATCAGTTCATTGCAAGCAAGAACAAAGAAAAAAGTCTTTAGAAACAGATTTTAGGTTTATTCCCCCTTGCACCATTTGAAGCTGCCTTCAGGCTCTCATCTGCTAATCTTTGGAATGATTCAAAGTGCTCTTACAGGCACTTTACTCTGGAAATTTTCTTCATGCCTCACTTCAGGGCTCTGGCTGACCATCTCACCTCTTACCTTACATGCTTTTGCTGTTGTCTTCATGGTCTTCTGTGGGTTCTCTCATACACCTTTCCAATCACAAAAAACATGGCTGTTGGAATTCCAGTTCATTTTGGGTTTTCAGCAGTCTTCTAAAAGGTCTCAGAGAAGAAGTCTTTGCTTCTCGTGGTGGTTTGTGTGACAGTAAATTTTTAAGATTTACAAAAGCGTATGTTTCTGTGTCCCATACACAACTGAACAAACTGTAAGGACCTAACAAACACTGACTTTCCTGAGAAAACAGCTACACTTGAGATTCTTGGCATAGACTTCTGCACATCCTTTCTGAAGTGCACAGGCACAGTTCAACTGATTACAGCACAGCAGCATCCAGCACAGCTCTATCAACAGCTAGAAGCTTCCTGTCTTCAATTGAAAGACAGAAGCTTCATTTTCCTTCCACATTTAAGTGAGATATGATCCTTCTGGTAGCCATTAATCCTATTTAGTATTTAGAAAAAAGGAAGGAATTATTTCTGCTTCTGAACTTCTCATACTACGAGGCACAGAGTTACTGAGTTTCTTGAGAACTTCTCAAAAGTTCGTGCTGAAATGAAGAGTCAAGTAGACAATCACACCCTTAAGAGAGTTGTAGACAACCTTTTGAGGCAACACAATGTTTTATAGCAATGTGCTAACAGTATTGCAAAATCTGTGTGTGAGAATCTCCAAGTAATTAATTAAATAGTTTCTTTTGGAACAGTGGACATGCTTTATTTCATTTTTTTTCCACAATTTATTTAAACATCTCACATATACAAAATACATTTTCTTTCTTTTTTTGAGAAATGTTGATTTTTTTTTTTTTTACCCATAGTAGGAGATGAAAATGAAATTTGAAAGCAGGAACACCTGATTTTGGAGGAAGAAGACAAAGAGGAAGAAAAATTATCCACATGCTTAAGCTGTGGGTGAGACAGGACATCCTAAGTTTTAAGATAGACTTCAAAGAAACAGAGAAGCAATACTTTAAATGCTACTAGCACCATCAAAGTTCAAGTACTGGAAAGATACTCTGTAATTTTGCAATTAGCACCACTGTATTTTGAGCAGTACTGGAAGTACCTCAGATCATATGGAGAAGTTCCTACACAAGATGTGGATCACTCCTGATTTAGTGTATGAGGTAGTTTAAACCTTTGGAAGTCATGGATTTAAACTTCCTCTGTGGAATATATTCAAAGGCCACAAGTGGTGCAAACTTTCATGACTTTTTATTTTGTTTTTTTTTCTTTACAAAGGTTGACATTTCCCAAAACAAGGTGTTAAATCTTGAAAGACTTCCAAGTCCATTTGGGGCTGTATTAAATTTCATTGCACAATGCTCCAATCAATTCTTCTCCTTCTCTTTCGCCCAGAGTTTAAGCAAGTAGATGAACAGAAGAAATGGAAGGAGTCAGCTTTCATTATAAAAAGAAATGACAAGAGAATAATTTGGGAGAGGCTTTAAGTTAATTTTAGTTCATTCATTTAAAGCAGACTGGGCCAATGTCCAAACCGAATTCTTGGTCAGCACCACCAATATCCAAAGGTGCAATGTCGAGGATGGGCAAACGGGATGGCTTATTTGTTCTGTATTCAATGATTGTTTTGCCCCATTCATTGTTCTTTCTCTGTAAGAGAAGATTGATTGCAATTGTTATTGCACTGTTCACAACATTAAGAATTGTTTCACCTAAGTGGATAATTTCTGAAATAATTTCATATTATTTTTGCTTCTATTGTTTGCAAATCAGATACCCACATCCAACCACTTAGATCTACAATACAGAGATCTATTTAATTGAATCTTCTGTAGTCCTATATGATGCTGTTTGCAAGCTACCATATTACTCACATTGATGTTAGATCCTAAGAGAAACCTGCCTGATTATTTCAGGACTTAAAGACCCTGCCCCTCCTATAGCTTGTGAACTATTTTCCTATTAATCTTCTGTTTACATAGAATTTGGATCTGGTCCCTTTGAAAATTTGTTTTATTGGCCACTTGTACAGTACAAGGTAGGATTTGTTTGTAACCTCTTCCTTCCCACTTGTTAAGGATCTGCCACGGTTGGGTTTGTAGGCTATGTATCTTCACCAGGCAAATTTTTTCTTGTTTGACCGAAAATCTAATTCTGAATTAAAGCACAGCTCTATCCCTAATCACATGCTTAGTCCTGCCAGTCACCACACCCGTGGTTTCTGCGTTACTTACAGAGCAGCCATCCTCGAGAACACTGAAAGTGAATCTGCTGTTGCCTTCAGCTCGTAGTTCAACGTCGTTGGATCCCTGCAGCACAACAGCCTTTTTAAGGTTGCCAGTTTCTGCATCCATGTAGGCAATGCTGTTCTTGCAGTGGTAGGTGATGTTCTGGGAGGCATGGTTGGCCAGCAGACGCATGAAGGCGAGTTGGGTGGCCATATCCTTTGAGGTCACTCCTTCACTATTGTATTCAAACTGAAAAACAGAGAGAAACCCAGTCAGTGGTACTGCTGGGGAAAGGAGCATGTTTGTAATGAAAATGTGTGATAGCTGCTCTAGTGTCCTGGTTTCAGCTAGGGTAGAGTGAACTTCTCAGTTGCTGATACAGTGCTGTGTTTTGGATTTGGAATGAGAATGGTGTTGATAACACACTGATGTTTTGTATTTTTGCTAAGTCATGATTATCCTAAGTGTAGGACACTTCTTTTGGCTTGGTTTTTTTTTGGTTGGGTTTTTTTTTCTGTTTGTTTTTTTGTTTTGGTTTGGGTTTTCTTTGTGTCTCATGCTCTACCAGGAAGGAAGTGGGCAAAAGAAACTGGGAGGGAGCATAGCTGGGACAGGTGACCTGGGCTAACCAAAGGGATATTCAACACCATAAAAAATCATGCCCAGTATATAAACTGGGATGAAGTAACCCAAAAGGGCAACCAATCTGGGTTCAGGAAGCAGGGGGTTCTGGCACCAGTCAGCAGGTGGTTAGCAGTGACATTGTGCATCACCTGTTGTTTTCTTTTTATTATCATTATTATTTACCGTTGTTACTGTATTTTTTTTTTCAATTATTAAAATGTTTTTATCTCAAAATGCCAGTTTTACTTTGATTCTCCTCCCCTTTCTCATAGGGTGGTTTGGGGGGGATGAGAGAGGAAGTTGAGCAAGTGGCAATAGTACCTAATTTCTTTCTGAGCTTAAATCATGAGAGCTAGGAACTTAAAAAATTGCAAGTAGTCTGCAATCACTTTTCTATTGCCACTCCAGAACTAAAAATCATGAAAGGAGGTAGATTGACAGCCAGACATGAGTGGATGTAATTAAACTGTAGAGTTCTGTTCCAAGATATGGTGTTGACAGTTTATCTGGATTCAGGGACAAGATCACATAAGTTCAAGAAAGACAATCTACAATTTTCCACAGCTATGCACAGACAATGCCTGTCTCAATAAAACTGTGAAACTTTTTTGAGAGAATTTTGAAACTTTTACAAAGATAATAGTATCTGTGGATAGCACAAATATTTTCTTCATTCTTATATTCTTTTTATAGCATCTACTTTTAGACACTCTAAGAAACAGGACCCTTGACTGTTCTGATACAATGAGATTAAATCTCATCTTAGACACTTCATCACAATATCAACTCAATTTAATTTAAGAATTATGTATTACATCTCCTTAGCTGTACAAAAGTAATGTATTTGCAATTTGCTGAGACAGTTTCTAACATGCAAGTAGTAGTTCTTGTTGTTACTTACACCAACAATTTTGAATGTTATGATGGCATGCACTCAGAATGTGTGATGTGTAATATAAATATCTTTTGAGGAATAGTGTTGTTTTTATTTTATGCAATAAACATCCATTTAAAAGATTGATGTTTTTCTTATTTTTTCAGACATTTTCTGGACGGTGTTTATATGTACCATATTCCAGTCCAGGCTTCCCTTAGTGATAACCACTAGTCAGGCTGAATTGACCATTTGCAGACATCAAGAAAAGTTAGAACAGTGCAGAGAAGTACTCTTAAACGGATCTAAAACAGAATCAGAGCTCTATTCCCTTGAGATGGCTTTTTCATATTTCTCCCCTAAGAACTTATCTGCTTGCTTCCTGAGAGTCAGTAAATTGGGAACTCTTCATACAGCACTGTAGGAAATAATCACCCTGCCATATATCACTTACCTGGCTGCCACCATTGATAGTTTCACCAAACCATATGTGCTGCTTCTTGTCCCTGGGGTTCTTGTTGATATACCAGTTCTTAGCAGGAATATTGTCAGGGTTGGCATAGATGCAAGTCTCACCATTGGTAAAATCACAGTATGCTCTAATGGCATCTGCAGTGCAGCCTTGGTTGGGATCAATCCAGTAGAAGCCTGCCATTGGAAGAAGAAATGTAAACAGTGCTTCACTCCACATAAACTTAGCATGCAGTTCATATTCACTTGTCTGATATAGGAACTCAAGCCATAAATATCACAGCTAGGTGCAATATTAAGGTGGTAATTAGGATACAGATATTTTAGACTTTTAACATAAAAGAAACTGTATTTGAAAGCAAGGGTTAAATATTTTTGTATTAGTTTGGAAAATTATTGCAATAATGTGCAAAAATATCTACAAAGAGCTTTTCAGGATATAAGTGTATCTATTTTCAGTGGAGTCAGAAAGAACTTCTTCATTGGTCGTTTAGTATTTTTGCCAAGTGGAAAAGGATACCTTTCATTTAATGCCCTGGAAGTGTTCCCTGAGCCAGAAAGGGCAAACATCTGGCATTAACATACCGCTGCTCCATTCTGGGTGGCTAAGTCTGAGATCACGACAGGTGCGAGCTGGGTTCTTTTTGGAGCCTTCTGGGGTCAGCAGGGTCTCAATTTGGTTGTTCAGTGTTTTCAGAGTGGCATCAACTTCATAATCCTTGGGTCTGAGAGAAGGCTGATCAGCCCGGTAGTATTCTGCATCAAAGCCAACTTCATATCCACCACCATTGGGACCAGGGGGGCCAGGGGGACCAGGAGGACCAGGAGGACCCTGAAGTTTTACAGAAGCAGAAGACAAAAAGCATTCTGTTAGAGATACGGTGCTTTTAATAAAATGCTTCCACACATGCATAGTCCTGGTTAACTCCTGGCACTCTCAACTCTAATCAGAGGCAGCACACATGGACTCGTCCTGTGGTGACTACTATGTGTTGAATCAGTGGAAGATGCATTTGTGCATTTGCTCTCTGCCATAAGGAGTGAACAAAACCTTTCAGTTTAAGTCTATTAAACTTTTCCCTAATATTAAATGTATTTTTTAAGAAATAAAACCATGTGTGGTGTTAAAACTGCCGGGCTTCTGAAGTGATGTAATTACTAAGCTTATAGTGTAACATAAATGTGTTAAATCAACAACAAAAAAAAGGTTTTACTCACAGCAGGACCTTGGCTACCATGAGAGCCACGCACACCAGCAGGGCCAATAGGTCCAGGGAGACCATTGCGACCATCTTTACCAGGAGGACCAGAAGGACCAGGTGGACCCTAAAAGGAAATTTGAAGGGTTTAAATGACCGTAAAAATGTCACAAATATGGATTCATACAGATGGGAGTATACATATATATTGCACAAAGAGAATGGGAGTTATTTGAATATATTGTGAAATTCACATACCCTTGGGCCAGCAGGGCCGGTGTTACCAGGAGGACCTTGATCACCATGTTGGCCCTATTGGGAAAGATACACTGTCATCAAAAAAAGAGCAGAAGAAGAGTAGAACATGTTTGTGTTTGCTTGACTCAAGAAGGAGCTGTATGTAATGTGCATTTGGCTCAGAGAATGGAAATCTAGGGCTAATGACATTTATTAATGGAGTATTGGTATAAAATGCTTGTTTTGGGAAGAGAGAAGATAGGCTGTCAAAATATATTTAAGAGTATAGCCTACAAAATTCTTTATATTGTTTCTCCTGATCTTCAGAGAAGGCTTTAAAAGTCAGAACTCCTAAGTTGATACCCATTTTAAAGGGAAGAAAATCCACAAATTACTTCAGCTTTTCTGAGATAAAAGTTTTACAGATTCTGGCCAAAATAAGAAATAAAACAAAGGCAGAAGATTTTTAAATTCTTTGTTAGCCAAATGCAATTGAGCTTCAAGGAAACTAATGGTAGTCACAGTTCTAATGCCAATACCAGAATTTACCATTTTGTACAAAAAACATTGAATGTTATAGATGTTATTTATGATTTTTCATTTGAAAGGTGCAGCAGAGTGAAGTAAGTGGTATTAACATGCTGTGTTTTACGTATGTAATTACTTGCTAGTGTGACCTTATTTTGGTTTTTTTGCTCTTTGTATTCAAAACCCTGAAAATCATTTACTTACAGCAAGACCAGGAAGACCCTGCAGTCCATTGTGTCCCTTCAAGCCAGGCAGACCTCTAGGCCCCTTATCACCAGGTAGACCTTTCTCACCACGTGGACCTTGTGGGCCCTAGGGAAGGGATATAGGTGTCAAAGGAATAAATTAGAAGGCTTCAAGAACATACTCATGTCAAAGCAAGATTTAAGCATAAATATTCTACATTAAGACATATCCCAATGTATATAATGGACATCCCCTTAACACACACAGAAAGAGTGCCAATCCCAAAAGCTCCAGGATTGATCCCACAAAAGAGAATGCTAACTGAGATTCTAAGTCCAATCCCAAAAGCTCCAGGATTGATCCACACAAAAGAGAATGCTAACTGAGATTCTAAGTCCCTAAATATTTTCAGGTCCTTAAGCATTACTTTTTGGGTCCCTTGATTACAGTTTTGAGTCCTTATTAATAAAGCATGTTTTCTCTTCTTGCATCAATGTGGTAATGTGTTTAAAAATCTAACTTACAGCAAGACCTCTTGGACCAAAAGCACCAGCAGGACCAACAGCACCAGCAGGGCCCTGAAACAAGAACAGAGAATGCATGTCACTGCTGTATATTGTTCTAATGAAAGTTCCATGCTCAACACATCCATGGAGAAAGTGAATTATCTATACATTGTGGAGGTGGGATGTACTTTGTGTATATATATACATGATAGACAAGTCTTAGTCCTCTTAGACCTTAATCCAGAAAGTTAAGGTATCTCATCTCATCAACTTACGGGTTCACCACGGTTTCCAGGCTTTCCAGAAGGACCAACTTGGCCATGAGGACCAGGAGCACCCAGAGCACCACTGGGACCAGGATTACCGGGAGCACCACGCTCACCCTGGAAACAAAGGATTGCAACAGGAGACACATTGTGTTATTATTGACTTACACATATTGGAATATTTCTTCCATGACAATGAAATAAAAGAAAAAGAAACAAGTTACCTTGAAACCAGGAGCACCATCACGGCCTGGAGGACCATCATTTCCAGGATTGCCCTATTAAAATACCATGAAAAAATTACTAAACACCATCACCTTACATGTCACACAGAACTGTGTCTCAGTCTAATTGCTTACAGTGAGAGTAAGAAGATATTGAGATATGATATTTAAGATTTAAAAAAAAAATCTTAGAGAAAAAAACCCCCTCTTCCTTATACATGCCATTCTCAAATGCCTTAGATATACTAATGTTCTCAGAAAACTAAAACGGTCTTTAAATATTTTAGTTTTTAAAAGTTCAGGGTTTTGCAATATTTCTCTAAATGAAAAGACTAAGACAATAGTGGTCCTCACTAGCTTGCACTCTTTTAAAATGGAGACTTTCTTTTTAGATGAAAAATGCCAGTGGAGGGAAAAGAACCTAAACAATAGCCACAGCTAAATTAATTTGTTGTGGTGCTTCACAAGGTTAAATGGTTTCCTTTGTGAATGTTAATTTCACTTCAGCACTTAGGCTTTGTCCAAAAGAACCCCTTTTCCTTCAGAAAATTTGAATGAAGTGAAGTTGAGGATTTTTAAATTACTGAAAAATTTGTAGTAACAATGTATTAACTATGCTTCAGGTTATCAAATAAGCTTCCCTGATAAGGCTGCAATTTTTGTACTTTCATGAAAGAGATGTATGTTCCCCACTCCATGTTTCTTGGCATTTAAGTAAAAAGTGAAAAGATTCTGAGAGTGACTTCGGGATGTATTTCAGACACAACTTGTACTTTAAAAAGTCTGTCACCTAGTTTGGCATAGGAATCCATGTCTATAAAAATCCTGGTATAATTTTCTCTGAAGACATTGTACAAGTTTGCCAACAGAACAGCCTCTGGTTCCATCCACTTTTTCTGAGTGTTTGCACTTGGATCAGAATAAAGGAAAAGCAACCTGAAGAGGATAAAAGACAGCTTACATCACGTCCAGCTTCACCAGGAGCACCATTTGGACCAGGAGAACCCACAGGACCAGAGGGACCACGAGCACCAGGAGGACCAGAAACACCCAGGGGACCAGGTTCACCCTAATACAGGAACAGTTGTAACAAAATGTGACATTATAATACAACACAAACCAGTCTTACAGAACTTTTAGCCTTTATCTAAGAGCAACATTTCTCTGCAATAACTTCAGGAAGGAAAAAAGAATCAGGACACAAGAAATATACCTATCTATATCACATGTTATCTTCATTCTAAATGTTACTATTATAAACCTCTTAACATTTCTGACATTCAGAAATTTGCTTGAAAATAATTCTGGTTTGCAACAAGCCATAACTTCTTCCATATTGGTATACTTTCCATTGGTAGGTCCATATCCTCTGTTTCCAACAGCAATGGAAACAGCATAATCTGTACCTCCCTGGCTTCCCATAAGAGAGGACCTCAAGTGTGTGGGTTTTTCTTTTTTATTACATGTTATCTGTTCAAAGCAGTTAACTAATTATATACTCACTGTTGCTCCAGAGATGCCTGGAAGACCACGTTCTCCCCGAGAGCCAGGCAGACCAAGGATACCAGGAGCACCAAGAATACCCTGAGGACCTGGGGTACCAGGAGGACCCTATGACGTGAAGAGAATAATATTTATATTAACAGACAAAAATAAATGTAACATATACATCAGACAATGATACTGAAAGTTTCATTCTGCAGCTCATAGAAGAAATTTCGATAATTTTTTGCTGAGTAACAATTGAGGTATTTCACACAATTTCTTACTTCAGTGAGACAGAAACATGTATGAGTTTTTAAAAAAATCAGTAATTCTGGATGTGAAAGCTTAAAGATACTTAAAAGTAATTAATTTATTTGCACAACTCTAAATCAACCTGTGGGCAGATAACTTTAACCTTGTGATCCCCACAAATCAGAGTTTCTGATGCAGCTATGAATTGAGATTGTTTTAAATGGACATTTACAGATTCCTTCTTTTTCTGTCCATGAGGATCAATTTCAGATCAGAAGACGTGCTTTTTTTTCTCAGACTAAATGTCCATTTATTCTGTAGTTAGAGAAATATGCAACTCACCACAACAGAAAAAGAGAAAGAAAACCCTGACCCAGAGATCAGGTTCTCTTTTTATGGCATGTTTGTCAAGCATGCCTACAAACAATTTCCTGTGTCTCAGTGGCACTTCTACTTAAAGGCTTTGCTAAATTAGTGGGTAAAGTAGAAAAGCCCTTCACAAATGCCAAAAGTATCTCAGAAGCCATAACATTTACACGAAGAGAAGTATATTAAATGAGATGTGATACTCAGTAACTTACAGCAGCACCAGCCTCTCCAGATGGACCTTTCTCACCAGCAAATCCAGGTGGGCCAGCAATACCTTGTTCACCAGTGCGGCCAACTGGTCCAACATCACCACGTAGACCTCGAGGACCATCTTTGCCAGCTGGGCCAGGAGGACCAGGGGGACCAGTGATGCCCTAGGATTGAGTATGAATATGATACCATTACAATATGGACCTGGGGATAGCATAGATAAATTTCATTTTAAGTCCATGTGAAAAAATAGTCCCTTGAAATAAACAGGTCATCAGCTGCTCCAAAGCACCAACTTCTATTACTTTCTTAGCAGTGGAGAGCTGGAAGCAGCAGAATTATTTGTCCTTTTTCTCTCTTTTTTTAAAATTTTTTTTAAAATTTCTTTTTTTCTACTCTGGGCAGGTGAAAGTGGCAAAATTTGGTGGGAAAATAAAGATCTGTTTTTCATTGGAGATGTTAATTGCAACTACAAAACCCATGGGGAAAAAAAACCCGCAGTATCTTTCAATTTAAGAGGATTATTTGCTTTGGATACTGGGATTTAAAATTTATTTAAATTTAGAGTGTCTAAGAAAATAAGTGCCCTTTGGTAAAGGTTGGAAACACCTCTGAAAAGAAAAAACTACAGATGTCAATCTAGAATGAGAATTTCTTGCTGAAAAATAAAAATAATATTCACATTCCAAAACATAGTGAGTTTGCCCTGCTCAAGACAGGGGCTAGAACTGCAGGTACTTTAGAAAATGTAGATATATGATAACCTTAAGATTCTTCTGCACATTGGACATGACCTTCTTGTTCCACTCCATCATGAGTAATTGCACCATTGATTTGAACAAAGGCAAATAAACACAAATTTTTGGAAATGGTTGGGTACTTCAAGAATCATAGGGATGCTTGAGGGTTTATAAAACTCACAAATCAAATACATAGGTTGTACTCTGGGAGTTGGAACAATTAGATGATTTTTTTTCTCATTCAATTCTATAAGGATATGAGGTTATTCCAGTGCAATTACGATTCACATCAATGAAACAAAAGTTAGGATTATCCCTAAGCAAAGCAACTTCTGACTTATCTCCCATTAGAATTCTTCATTAGTTACTTACAGCAGGGCCAGGAGGACCAACTCTTCCAGCAGCACCAGGGAAACCAGTCATGCCCTGAAAAACAAATTTGAAAAGGAAGATTAAGTTTAAAGGAAACATTAACTTCATTGAAAGCAACAATGTCAGTACTAAGAGCCTGAAGACTTACAGGAGGACCAGCATCACCACGAGGGCCAGCGGGACCAGCAGCACCAGCAGGACCCTAAGTAGGAAGGATTGAAAAAGAGATGGATGAAGCAAAGACAATTAATGGTCCCTGTTTAGAATAAAGGCCCAGTCTCATTATTGTGAAAGCTAAGGATGACTTTTACATCAGCAGGAGGAGCACTGGGCCCAATATCATGCTGCCTATCCCCATAATAGGGTATTAAATTCTCACAGACATTTTAAATTGGTATCATGAGGCCTGACAAAAGTTGCATAAGGCATTTATGATACAGATTAACTTCCTTGCAATTGTTACGTGCATCTAAACAAATCTAGAAGTCAAAATCATCAAGTCCTCTGCACTGTGTGACTAATACAGCCACATAGTGCAAGAGCCTGGTATTGGTCTATTAAAATCATACAATAGGTAACCCAAGCCATATTATCCTGCAACACTGTGGTATTTGAAGTACGTGGGTCTGTCTTTCTGCATAATTTCAACCAGTTCCCCAATAACATGCATGTGCAACAGTAAACAACTTTGGGCTATAGAGGTGTCAGCACGTGAAAAGCCTGTGTTCAAATGGGTGCATGGACAAATTTGCACACATGCTTCTGGACAGCTGAGTCTGAAAATCAGACTGTGACAGCACATCCCATCTTTGAGAGAAAAGTGTCAATGCCCTCAGTTCAGAGCTTACCCCCAATCACTCCCTGAATGTTCCAATATAGAGTGATTTTGCTGATCTTCAGAGCAAGTTGAAAATTAGTTATTATTTTCTCTTCATTTCAGTTCCATACTCACCATCTGAGCCCACATAAATAGATTGATAACATTTACATAATGCAAGAAAAGCATGGTAACTTTTCACACAGCCTAGCTTGAAGTTCTGTTCCTTTCTATCATTACCTTCTCAGAATTCAAGGCTTCCAGGCTAATGCATTGCTTGCAAGGCACAGTTGAGAACTATGCATTTCACAGAGACACAATTCACTTACTGGTGGTCCAGAAGCACCGACTGGGCCAATGGCACCTGTTGGTCCAGTTTCACCCTTAGGTCCTTTGGGCCCACGCTCGCCTTTAGCACCAGGCTGACCAGCTGCACCCTGTGGGCAGAAAAACAGACAAAATGAGGAACTGAAACCTTGCAGAAGAAATAGAGGAAGGCTGAGGCATCAATATGAGGAAAGTGCAAATAAAACTCACAGGGGGTCCAGCAAATCCACTGGGACCTACAGGACCAGGCTCACCACGTTCACCCTAGAGGGAGGACAAAGAAGAGACAACTGGTTGGAGATGGTATTTTAAAGGGCAGTTCTCTGAATATTACATCTTTGACACAGGAATAATTGTAGAAATTGCTACTTACAGGGATACCACGGGCACCAGCAGGACCAGCAGGACCAGCAGGACCTCCTTCTCCCTAAAAGACAGCCCAAAACATATTGACACTAGGAAATGGCCTTACTGCAGTCAGAACAGGAATGCTCCTGTGGTACAGATACATAGTGTGAGTCTCTTTGGGTCTCCAGTGAAAAGGATGTTACTGAAAATGCTTCTGGTTTTAAGCCACCCTGTATTAATAATTTCTAATGATTTCCAGACAACATAAAGTATCATTCTGAGCTACCATATCTCATTGTATCAAAACCTCCTCTCACAGTGCGAGTACGACTGTGGAGTTTAACCTCAGCTGAGAAAAATTCAGCCCAAGGCTGAATCAGAATCCTCTCCAGATGTAACCCACTCCCATGTAGATGTGCATCCTCTTCCCTGCCCTTTTAGAAAAAGGTTTGGGGTCTTATGGCAAGTTTCACTGAATAGTCCCAACAGCCTCTGCTTCCTGAATCTGAAAAACTTAAAGAACTGGTGCAAACTAGAAAGATGGAATTGGTTTTTATGGAACTCATCTTTAATATTCATGTGTGAGTAAACTGTATCAAAAAGGCATTTTTTCATTCAAATAGCAGACTTACCCGATCACCAGCACCACCAGCAGGGCCAGGAGCACCAATAGCACCAGGGAGACCCTATAGGCCAAGAGACAGGACACTGTTACAAACAAAATGTAGGTAGGAACAACTATTTTAAATAAGCTTTCTCTTTCCTCCTGGAGAAAGGTGTGTAACTAACTTTCTTTCAGATGTTCTCAATATAAAGGATACATGATTTTATAAAACAAAATTTATCCTGTTATTTTCCTTCCCAAAGTACGAATTCTAAGAAAGGCACCCAAAATCTCAAATTAATGATAGTTTTGTGTAACTTTGCAGGCTGCCTTTAAAATTAGCTGTCTGGCTGAGCCCAAGAAATTAAAGAGGACACTTTCACACTGAACAGCTGTGCAATGTCTGTGCAATACTCTGCTCATGTAATGCGCATGCAATTTCTCTACTTGGATGCATGACAAATGATCACTTTTCTCTCTACCCCCCGAATTCAATCATCCTTGGACAAGGGACAAGATCACATTGATTTGTATCAAAAATGAGCAGGCACAAGCAGTAATGCAATACAGTGCTCAGAAGCAAGTTCTGAACATCCTTCTCAGTTATTTAAGTTCTGAAGTGTGGCAAGGTAAAATCAAGTAGAACCAGAAGATACTTACACGAGCACCATCTCTTCCTGTTGCACCCATATCACCTCTCAGACCTGGGGCACCCTGGAACACACAGTGGGAAAAATTGTATTGGTAGTCAATACAATAGTTTGTATGAAAGAAGTCTTGAGCTGCTTGCTGAGTATCTGTGCATTACTTAGACACCATACTAAAAGTTTATCATGCTAGGTTTTCTGGAGAAATGAGCATTGATTATTATTTAGTCTTTATTGCTGAATAGATACTGACTTGCAAAGTGAATGTTTGGAAAGGGGACTGACATGCTTTTCAGAATAAACCTTCTGTCATGGGAAACCTTGGTTTCTCCCAGGTCCCAAGAGTTTTGAATGGGGTTAGAAATTGAAAACCATGTCCATGTAAAACAAAAATAAGGAATGTAAATGCCCTTCAAAATAATTATTCTTTTGGTCAAGAGATAGCCACCTGTAAAAATTTTTCTGGGTATTCATATTATACTTTCTATATGAAGCAAGAAAAGAGCTATTAAAAACAATGTTGTCATGTGGGTGGACACAAAATGTCATGTTTCATATAATAAAAAGTTGTTTGAGTCAAGAAATCAGATCAGCAATCTGTTCTCTTTTTTTTTTTTTTTCTTTCCTTAATACAGCCTAATGTTCTACATTAATCTGCATAGTTTTAAAAAAGTTTTAGGATAGCACCTTAGAAAAGGCAGTCAGTCTATTAGACCAACAAAACCTCTACTTGCTGACTATTGAGTAATACAGCTTCACAGTAAATAAAAGTCACATTGGGGTAACTTGCAGGTTTTTCCAAGTTAATGACATTTAGGCATCTCAAACCTGTGCATGTAGTAATAAGCCAGTTGTTCATCTTACCTTTTCACCTTTGCCTCCTGGAACACCAGCAACACCTCTCTCTCCTGGGATTCCACCAGAGCCAGCAGGACCAGGAGCACCAGCAGCACCAACATTGCCAGGCTCACCCTAGCAGCAACAGCACATCATGTAAGTCAGGGTCAACTTACACAGTTTGGAACAAAATCATCATTACTATTCTGCCCACCATTCTGCTTGGTTGTAAACAGTGTGAGCAGTAACATTTTTGTCTTGAGCTATTGTACATATTTTACTTTTCCAGCTAGTGAAGATACTGGATGTGAATACTCTCTCTGATTCTGTGGGCTCCTGAGGTTTTAGGTCCATTTTCCAAACGAAACTTCTGTAGAAAGACTAGCCAGGGAAATCCAGAAGACTAAGAACCAGATTCACTTAGCATCAAGCCAACATCATCATTTGCTAGATGATCACTTACTAATATTTCCCTAATATTTGGGGAAAATTATTGCTTACTAGACACAAGAGCTTCCTGTGTAAAAGAAGGTGTCGATATAAACAGAAGTCAGCATGAATTTTGGCCAGAATCTCAGATCCTGTCTCCAAACAGAATAACAGCACACCCAGCTGACAACCGCTATTCAAACTGACTTTCCCTCCCATCATCTATAGTACTAAACATAAACCCATTTAATATCAGTGTGGACTAGCTGGGATGGAGCTTTACCACTTGGAGAGAGGGTTTGGATTGTGTTCATCAGGAGTTCAATAGTAAGGCAGTGGCAGCAGGAAAAGGCATACCTTGTTACCATCAGGGCCTGGTGGGCCAGAGGGACCACGGCTTCCAATGGGACCAGCAGGACCAACAGCACCGCTCTCGCCAGGAGGACCACGCTCACCCTACAGGAGACAGGCTGATCTGAGTGCTTCCTTGAATTGTTCTGCACCTGAAAGCACTGGCTAGGAGCAATGACATTGTGACACATTTTTATCTGAACCTTTAATTAGAATTGCGCAGCTATTAACTAAACTGGCCATTAGAACTGGCTCTAGCTTTTGACACAAAAGTATCAAAATGAAGTAATAAAGTCTTGCACCACAACAACAGCTGACAACTAAAGTATTATTACTTCTTGGACATGGATTTTGGCTACTGTGCTTGTTCTGTTAACAGCGTCTGGCATTCTACTGTCAAATGGAGATTCTTTTTTAGGACAAATAATTGACTCTAATGAAATTAAGGGGATGGTAATTGGCAAGCAGTTATTTTTACAGTGGCAAATGCCTGGTGACAGGAGATTAAAAGTAACACCTAAAGCCTACTAATGTGACCTGTGCATTATAACAGGTTGTTGGGGGTTGGTTCAAACCAGGACACAGGTATAAGGATAAATTCTGAATCATAGATCTTGAGACATGGAACTAGCCAGAACTCGATTTAAATGCACAATAGACCTATTGGAGATAGAAACACTAGTTTTATGAAATATCTCAAATTACCTCAGTGTGATCAAGATGGACAGCAGTGAATAATCTGATAAGGTATAATAGAGTTTTTAGTTATGCTGGAGAATTTGCAATTTGTAGAAGAACTATAATATGGTGAAAGAACTGACTTAAAGGGATATACCACACCAGTAGAAAGCATCAATGATGCAACAGATTAATTTATATTGTAGGGTGTTCCTAAATTAATTTTTTCATACGTTTTCTTAATTACAGAGAGGCAGGAAAAGAAGAAATATGCAGATGTTACAAAGGTGGAAGCATTTGTCAACAGGAAGAGGATTGGAAGACTGCACAGGAAGAAGTGAATAAACTGCTAGATGGCTTTCAGAGCAGAGATAAAATTCAAGAGTGCAAGTACCAGGCCATTTATTTAGGCACCAAAACTGGGAGTTCTGCTGTAAATGGAGGTTTCAGTGGTGGAAATGACTGAAAGGAAAAGGTGATAGCCAACAATATGACACAGAGATGTAAAAGGAAAATGTGATCTAGCACAGACAGTGGGGTACTTCTTTTAGGAAGTGTTAGTTTTGTGTATAAAGCATCAGCATACTGGATGAAATACACTGAGGGCTGGATATGTGATGCTTATGGCAAGCTAGACTAGAGGTAAATAACTGCTGCTACTACTGTGACAAAGGGAACTTGGCTTGGATGCATTGGCAAAATGAGAGTTTAGAGCAGACATGGTTTTTGATACAGACTCAGTGCACTCAAACATAGGGAGCAAAAGTGCTGTTTAAATTGATTGAAATAACTTGTAAGAGTGAATGGGAATATTTGTCACTGGTTACATTTAATCTGGAAGTCAGAAGAAAATAAGAAGCAACAGAAGTAGGTTGAATATCAATATCTTTAGAGGTGGATTTGGAAAGCAAATACTTAACTGAGTCCTTTATAAATGACTCCTTGCTCTACATAAATGGGATCTTCCTGCCCTGCAGGAAGGCATCCACATAAAGCTCTTTGAGGATGTTCATTGACAGTTTAGAATTAAAGGGAAGTGGCAGGCAATACCTTCTAATGACTACTCAAGTTTCTGAATTCAGGCCACTATTTATTCAAAGTACTAGGGATGGAGGAGATGCCTAGCAAGGAATAATAAAACTAAAAGCTAAGTTCAGCTAAGAAGGTCTGTGCACAGGCACTGCAGATGAAAACTCTCATACTCATCAGACCTCAGTATAACACTGCAGGATCAGCCCTTTGTCATCCACAGTCTCATTGTAAGGTCAATACAGGATATCACTCTTTGGGTAATATTAATACTTTTTATATAGAAGTTTACTAACACTGTGGCAACTGTGTTAACCCTAATGGAAATACCCTGACACCTGCAAAGACCTGAAAATATTATCCTTCATTCTTGGGTGTCTGCTGCAATATACTGTTCTGTGACAGAGAAGAGCTTTTTGCCTTGAGGAACATGCAAATATGTATAGTTACTATTATCACTGAACCCATTGTTAAGACTGCATTAGATTTTAAATGAGTTACTCACTCTTGGGCCAGCAGGACCAGGGACACCAAATTCACCGTGAAGACCCTAGAAGAGAGTAGATATAGTGGTAAAGTTTATTTTACTTGCTTAAATTTTACTTGGTTTCTTAGCAACAAATGGAAATTCTCAAATTGCTGCAACATATTGAAAAGTTTCAGACAAATTTTCAGTCTATTACATACATGGAAATAAGCCCTTCCAGCTGCACAGTGTCTCAAGGTACACATCAGATAATATTTTTTTCATCTGAAATGTTAGTTATTAAATTACAAGCTCTTTTTTCGGGTATATGCAATGTAAACTCTTTTACAGGGACACAGATGTAACTATAAATGTTAAAGCTGATTATGACACAAAGGATGCACAATGTGCAGACTACATCTCACACTAACTGTGCTGCAGCTAGAGCATGAACTACAACTGAAACACCTCAGTTAGAGGTCATTGTACATTCCCTGAAATCAGATGAGATGCAAAAACATAACTGGAGTAGTGCAGATTAGATTGAACCTTAAAGATTTTGAACGAAATGTGAAGTAAAATATTTTTCATGAACTGTCTCTTCTGGGGGAAGATTTATATTTTATTACTGTTTAAGGCCCAAAAAGCAAAGGACTATCTTTGCTCTGTTTCATACCAAAACTTTAAAAAAGGAACTATGATGCAGAAGGGACTATTAAAGTTTGCATGTTACCCTGATTGCTTTGTTTTGGCAAACAGATTCAACAGTCTCTTGCTTCACCACGTGTGCCATTGCAAACACAGCCCTCCTGCAATGCCTGCCCCATCCATGGAATGCTGTGTCTGTCACTCACCCTCTCGCCTGGTTTACCAGCTTCTCCAGCAGGACCCGAGGGACCTGGCAGACCCTGAGTGCAAAGAAACAAGCATAAAAATATAGTTAAGGCAGGTGCTCTTCACACTTTGGGAACCATAGATAAGATTGAACAGAGCATAGTTACCTACCTGGAAGCCAGGAGGGCCAGCAGGACCTGTTTCACCCTTTCCACCTTGGTTGCCCTGGATGGAATGAAAAGCAAGTGATTAACTTGGAAGAAGGAATACAGGGAAGTGGATTTTAAAATGGGAAGTCCCATTAATGAAAAGTAAATCACAAATTGGATTTGTGTGGAGGTTGTTACTTACAGTGACTCCAGGAGGACCTTGAGCACCGTTGTTTCCCTCTGGACCAGGAGCACCCTATATAGGTTCAAGTAGAAAGCTGTTATCAAAGTTTTGATTTAATATGACTAATATCTCCAAATGATTATGTGCCCAAACCAAAAGTCTCTGACTGTGTATTTTGAACTTAACCATTTACTTGCAAGAACTTCATAGTCAGAAGCACTAAAAATGCTTAAAATTTTAAATTCTCATTATTGTTTTAGTTATTGCAGCACTTTCATGCTTAAGAAAACTTATTTTTGAATTACAGAATATAGAAACTGTGCTGATAGCATTTTTCCCACAGCAGACTGTTGTTTGGGTCCCTTGAAGGGAAGAAGTAGTAAGTTTCAACTATTAGTAAAAATTTCAAAATTTACAGGATTAATTAGAAACCATACGCTGTGCTCTAAGAATTAAGGACAGGGAGTGTTATTTTTTCCTCTTTGTAGGATAAAATCCCATTATTAATTACCCAACTAATACCCAAGAAGGGGAGTTTTCATTTATCCATTAAAGTAATAGCCCACACTGACATGAGGCTAAAAAAAATGCATTCCCAAGGGCTTTTCTAATTTCATCACCTATTCATACTTGCAGAAGCCAATGCTATCTTATTACAGAGGTTTGGAAAATCTACTTTTTTTTTCTCTCTGGAAGGTGATAAATATAATATATCCACATACCCGTGGGCCAGCAAGACCAACATTTCCTTTTTCACCAGGTTTGCCAGGTTCACCCTGAAGTTGAAAAAAAAAAGATAAAAGTTAACCAACACTTCGTATTAGATTCAGTTTAAATTACTAATCAGAGACTTATAACTCTCACTGCCAAAAGATTTACTGTAATGTTTCTTTAACCCAAATTAAAACACACACAAGCTCCATCAGTCTTTTTGGATCACTTAGATTAAAATATATGTATTTTATTTTCTAAACTCAATGCCTTTGTGTTTTGAGATCGTAATTCATGGCACTCCACATAGTATCCTATGCAATACACTGTATGTTTGCATGTGTGTGTATGTACAGCAACACCCAAGTACAGGTCATGATTGTTTTCTGTGGCTTCTGTGAGACATGTAAAGAGCTCCACTGAAGTCACTGGTAGCTTTTCTTCTAAGTAGAGTGAGCTTTGGATAGTGTTCCATAAATAACAGTACCCTGGAACTGGTTGAATGGCCAAACTTGACAGAACTTTTACAGATGTGAATATACAGAAATTATAAAATGGACATGCTGGAATCATAAAATAGACATATATTATTCCAATCACTTTGATGTCAAAATATCCTCAAGCTAATTAAACTGCTTTTTCATTTCTTCAATCATATTTTAGATAACTGGAAAATAATTTGAAACAGAACTCTTAAATGTAAGCAGATGCCATCTCATGAGCAGAACAGGAGGATACAGGGAGATGTGTTGGATTAATGATAGAGTTGAGACCCTACAGATTAGGCCAGAAGTACTTTCATAGTAATAGAAAGTTTCTGTACTGTACTTACAGTGGGACCTTTTGGTCCAGGGAATCCAATGTTGCCAGGCTCACCTCTATTACCAGCTGGACCAATTGGCCCAACTCTACCATCTGCTCCAGGGAAACCCTAGAAAAAGAAATCATACTATTAAATGGATGAGGTAATTTAATTAGAGTTCAGCTTTAAGAGAAATATGTACTGACAGGATGCAAATTTTAATTTAACTTTTCACCATTGTTGATACACTGCATGCTCATGCATCCTTCCCTTTCTCTCCTTTTTGTAGATCCCTGTATTTCTTCTTCCCCTTTCAGGACATAGGCCTGATCTGAGACCCACAGAAACAAATGGAAAGCTGCACACTGATCTTCTAAGTAATACAATAGAAAATCTTGCTGTTTTTATACAGTTGCGTTAGAGCTCCTTGCTGAGATGCCTGCTTTTTAAAGTTATACCTCATTCTTTCCCATGTGGGGGAGGAACAGAATAAAAAGAAAGACACTTACAACAGGACCTTCCTTGCCAGCAGGACCCGGGCTTCCAGGCTGACCTGGGAGACCCTGAGAAAGGAAAAGTTTCATGTTTTTAGAAGGAAACCTACTAACCAAACACATAACCACTATTTTTACTACATGCATGCATGCACACACACAGAAGTGCCAAGTTACCAAGGTACACTGTTTAAAAGGACTGTAGGAGCTATCACATTTCCACCTGAAGCACACTGACTGTTAATTTGGTGGTGTGTGCTCCCATGCCAGTTGAAAATCAGTATAGGGAAGAACCTCTTTTACTCAGAGAAACTAATTTAGGCTCTGCTATGGAGGATAGTGTGTTTCAATATTTGCAGATGCCTAATACTCATATGTGCATTGCAAACTTTCACTTCACAGGGTAGGGTAGGAAGAGAAAGAATAAGGAGTATAAATTAAATGAGATGAACATAATCTGGCTGCAGCCAACACCACTAAAAGTGAATGGCTGTTTTCAGTGAAATAATTTGCAAATTTAAAAAGGAAATAATTGACATTGGCCATTTCTTATCATTTCAGTAGGGTCTGCTCTCCTTTGAGATCATTAAAGAGAAAACACACCTCAATTTTGATCACAATGATCACACTGTGTAATCACAAGTGGAAATCCCTTACAGAAGTTAGTGCAGTATCCTGTACAAAAGGACAGTGCTCCATCCCAAGGTGATCAAATACTACCTCAACAAAAGTAACTAATTTCAATAAACATTTTGATGCTTCTTAATAATTTCTAATGGGGTTTTTTCAGTTGAGTGGTGGAAATGCCCTGTGGTTAACACATGCTGAATTTTTGCAGTTGGATTTCCAAATAATTTTGTCCGTTAATTGTAAGTAATTTTCTTTCTGTATCTTTCTTTCTATAAATTCAAACTTAATCCACAGAGCTCGAACTTACTCTTGGACCCATAAGACCAGGCTCACCAGGACGGCCAGCATCACCATTAGGACCCTTAGCACCAACAGGACCACTAGCACCACGGTTACCAGCAGGTCCCTACCAAAAGAAATAAATAAAATTAGGCAGAGGTAGCAAAATGTATTACACATCTGTCTATAAAAAGGTGGTTCAGAAGTAGTGGCCCAGATAAAAGTCTTACCATTACACCAGCTCTGCCATCAGCTCCAGGGAGCCCACGAGATCCAGGTACACCCTGCAAGTCGACACAAAACAAATCAAGAAAGGGAAAGAAATAAATCTGTTCCTGTGAGGTGTATAGTGCCTACTAGATTTCAGCCTTCCAAGCAGGTCTGCTGAATTTGAGGTAAGTGCAGCTTTAAGCACACACCTTGGTGTAAACAGGTATTGTGAAAGAAATCTCTCTCTCATCCTGCAAATTTCTTTAAATGCTAATGTTTGTATCATTCTCAGTGCTCATTGTAACTTGTAGTGTCTCTAGCCAGCAGCTAGCCACAACCTGCCCTACACAATTCCACATTCCCTGCAGAGAGTTACTGACTCTGAGTTCTTTATCTCTGTTCAAAAAAAAAACCAAAAAAACAAACCAACAAAAAAAAACCCTGGGGGAAGCATTGCCTTTTTCCTTATTATTTTCCTGTGAAATCTTTTCCTTCACAAAGCTACATGCCCCGTGAAGTCCATGGGGTGGCTTTCTCACCCAGTGAAAAGTTTACTAGGCATCCTTGAAGACACTGAATTGAAAGCTTTTCCCCCCATTATGTGTGAGCCCATTATCTGTTCTAAGCAGTCAAATCCCATCATGAATGTTTAAGAGTAATCAAAAGATAAATCACTGAATATTACACAGTGGATAAATCAAAGCAATCTCTAAATACTTGAGGGATAAGACAGTACATAAGCATTAATGCAAAACAAAAATAGGTTTGGTCCCAACTAATTAAAAGGCTCAGAATTTAAAATTATCACTGTTTAGCAGCATTAATGTAAATTTAATTACTCATAATTTTTAAATTTGCCTGTGGGACTCTAGATTGATTTCCACTTTCCTTTTTTGCTTCTATGTCTGGAACATGAAAAGAAAACCTACTCTCAGACCAGCAGGGCCTGGGGGACCAGCAGAGCCAGGTTCACCAGGGCTGCCTCTCTTGCCTTCCTCACCACTAGGGCCAGGAGGGCCAGCAGGTCCAGCAGCACCCTATTTTGGACAAACAGGGAAAAAGAAGATATCAGATGCCATGTTGCAGATATTACCAGGCTTTTGATTGAAAAAGCCTTCACATTTTGCCATACTTACAGGCTCACCCTTCATACCACTTTCTCCCTTGGCACCAGCAGGGCCTGGTTCACCCTAGAGCCCAAAACAAAAAGAGATGACAGAATTAGGCATCATTCCAAAAAATCTCTTCTATCTGGACAGCTTACTCATGAATCAAAAAATTCTTTTATCATCTTATGGCATGCCTCCCTCTATTGTGAAAATGGTCAATGAGCATGACTGTGTTTTTGACCTAAAAGGCACAAACCCAAAGATTTTAAAGATGCTTAGAAATGACAGTACTGAATGATATATTTAGGGCTAGTTCCTCTACTGAGGATACCCACTGAGGGCCTAGTTGTGAGACTGCTGCCACATCTCAATGCTATCAACATAGGCAGAGCTTCACAGTCACATAACATTCTGCATTGGAAGGGACCCACAAGGATCATTGAGTCCAGCTACTCCTCGGTTCACTCCAAAGTGAACCTTTTCAGTCTCAGCATCTAAAGCAAGTAATGAGACACAGAAATTAACTACAATGTTCAATTATAGTGCATCAAGAAAAAAACGTCTGCACTATAACAAAAACATATCCAGAGGAGATCTTTTACAACTGTGGACACTGCGTCTGGTCTTCAGATACATGCAATATCAGAGGTCACTTACAACAAGTCCTCTAGCACCACTAGGACCAGCAGGGCCAGGAGGACCAAGAATACCACGGGGACCAGGCAGACCAGGAGCACCAGCAACACCAGGAAGTCCCTGTCCAACAGAGGGGGAAAAAGGTATTGTGAACCCATTGTCTTTTCTGCTGAATTAACTGAATTGGGTTTTTTTTAGAGCAAACATGTGTCAGTGTAGTTGTACTTACAGCTGCACCTTTAGCTCCTGGAAGACCATTAGCACCAGGGTTGCCCTGTTAAAAAAGATAACAATACTGGTTAGTTCAGAATCTAAAGTGCACACATCTGACAATACATAAAATCTGGCAAGTTACTCACTGGAGGGCCAACAGGACCACTAGAACCAGGAAGTCCAATCTCTCCTCTTGGGCCAGCAGGACCACTAGGACCAACATTACCAGCAGGTCCAATTTCACCCTGTTGGAGAGAAGGACAGAATCCTCTATCAGTGTACACAGTCCTGTGGCAAGAGTGAAGCAATCCTGTATCAGCCTGGAACTGATAATCAGATTTGTGTATTCCCACTTCAGAGGCTGGGAAAACAAGCAGCTGAGAGCATTTAATGGCTTTTAAAGGCACTCAGGTTGGGATGTCTAGCTAGGCTCCATTTAAGGTAATGGCTAAGACAGGAAAAACAGATGCTTACCCAGAAGGTTGACCAAAAAAATCAGAATTAGAATTCCAGTCTCATTTGCATCCATGTGCCTCCAGAAATGGCCTGAGGTGCCACAGCACATGAGATCTAATTGGCCATTATTTTGTATTTTCTGATTCCATTTGCACAGATGCAAAATGCAAAATTATGCCAGATCAGGTTTTTTGCTTTTATTTTCAGAAGGTTGTATTCCCTAAATTGAGTACAAGAAGCTGAATATAATGACAAGTTCTCCTTAACAGTTCAGCCAGAGTTCACCCTGGATATGTAGACAGTCTTCTCTTGAAACGACATGCTATAACCACGCTTACATTTGCATTAGAGAAGACTTAATGGCTTTCAAAAGTCTTGCCTTTTAAAAACAATCACTAGAATGGGATCTCAATTTTTTTCTCATCTTCCCTGCAGTAAAAATTCAAGGGTATAGAAAACAATACTTGTTTTTCCTTCAAAAAGTGCATTAAGTTCTGTCTGATACACAGAATGACATGGATTTTGTTCCAAATAGCCAGCAAAATTTGAAAATTAAATCCATGCAACACTCTTTCCTTGGACACTCAAAATATTAAGGCTCTTAAAAGTAAATAATTTAAATTATAGTTCACAAGAGCAAAATGGTACTGCCCTAAACCTGAAAAATTTTAATGCAATTTCTACATTGTAATTTCAGGGACTTAGACTGGAAGCAGCCCAATACTCAAATGCAGCTTCTTCATCCTCCACTATTTCTGTAAAGCATATTTATTATGATTCATGTCACCCTTGGAAAGTGTATATAAGTGCACCACACAAGAAGCAGTAAAAGGGTTATGTGTCCTCCTGAACCTGAACCTTCAATCACCAGTTGTGAAGTCAAAGCTGTATTTTAAATTGCATTCATATCTGATGTTCTCCAAATACAGATCAGGATGAGGATGAAACCCTGGAGTAACTAATAAGAAAGCAGTCTCAGTTCATAGAGGGTGGGGATTTTTTTGCTGCCTAGAAACTCTGGTTAGTGCATTTCCTCTTCACTATCAAATGTACCAGTTGAAGCAGATGTTCCTACCTTAGCACCAGGAGCACCTGGGAAGCCTGGAGGACCAGCAGCACCAATAGGGCCCTGGGAAGTGAAAGGGAAACAGATGTGTAAAGGTATTCAGTGACAACAGAAACATCTTGCTTGCTGAAGTAAACAGATTGAAAAAACACACATTTAGTTATTCCACACATTACCACCTCAGCATATTAGTTGCCTTTTGCAGTTCCAAACTGACAGATTTGATTGCTACAAACAGTTAAGAGCCAGGTCAATGCTTAAGCAACATTTGCAGTGCAAATTAAGCAAGAATTAGTAAAACCTTGCCTTGAGGCCAAACACCTGAGAAAGAACAGAGGATGAGCAGAGGCAGGCATCTGCAAGGCAAGATGACTGATTCTACTATGTTTACCTATTGCTGTGAGATTTATAATTACATTGGGACAAAGTTCCAATGTACCAGACATTACAAGAGAAGATACATTGATGGATTCATGGCCTTAATTTTTAATGCATATAAATAAAAAGGGATAGTATTCCTTCAATTATTAATTAAAAACCCAACTCAATAATTGATATTGGGAATCAACATCTATTTCTTTTGTGAGGTAACATCTTTCAATTAGAAATATTTATAGCAAAACTTCCTCATAAATCCATGGTAATAAATCATATCAGCTGGTATGACAAAGAGGAATTGGCTTCAGACATTCTACAACCTACTGTGCTATAAGGGGGCTATTAGACCCCCTTATAGACCTGGAATTGTCACTGGTTTTGCATAAGTGAGAAAAAATGACTAAATGTCCTTGAGGATTTGTTTGAAAGAATAAACCTCCAGAATTTTCACTGCAATGACTTTTTATACTTTTTAGTTTCAAGTGGAAAGAAGGACAAAACATTATTTCTGTTTTGGTTTTAAAAAATGAGTGTTAATAACTGCTTTGCAGAATATGTAAGGTATCATAACCTAAGTACATGAAAAATAACTTCAGCCTGGGACAGACACAGGGACACAAGGCAGCACTGTACCTATTGTGAATATCAACCTATGCAATTGGCAGCTTCAGAACATTTTTCCTATAGCAACTCAACGGCCTTCATTCAAAATGTCTTCAGCTAAAATGCTTTGATTCTACTACATCAGATGTTAGCTGTAAGATTTTTATTTGCCTGCAATTTAACTACCCAATCACATATTTTTTTGAATACTCCACATGGGAGAACTTCAGAGAAATTCTCAGCCATGCTCACATTCTACTCTGTTAAAGCACAATAGGTGTTTGAGGTGACAAGGGGTATTAAAATCAACTGTGGCAAAATAGAACCAAGTACAGCTTCATCACAGACTCAATTTTTTTAAGTAGGAACTAAAAAACCCAACTATTAACTGTTATTACTATTGTTCTGGTATATTCCAGATTTGTTTTACAATTTCAAAACTATATGCTTGTACTCATATTTATGTGGCTGATATAAATGAGGTTTACTGAAGTCAGGGGTAAGTTATGGCAATGTTAACTCCTTTTATCAGACAAATCTGTATTGGATTAGCTCCTATTAGAATAGTTACAGTTTACCAGTCAGATCAGGAGAGTTGGATCTTGCTGGCCTTTCATATGAGCTCACAACTCAGGTATCAGTGGTGAATTAAAACAGTTAGGCCTGTTAGGCTGACAGGACAATGCTGCAGGTGCAAAGCTATGTCCTGTTGTGCATATATAATTTACAGAATGTATATCATTATAGCCATCTGTAACATGTGCATGGTATGTATCTGTTAAAAAGCAGAAAGTCTCTTTAGCTTTTGGATGAGAATTATTCTGTTAAGACTGTTGAGAATGAGAATTCTGTGCACTGGGTATTTCCCAGTGAGACGTGCTGGAAAACCTTCTCATGAAATCACCAGTGCAAACAAGAGAATATTTTGTTTCTTTGATATAGATGTGTTTAATATAAATCCTGAGGCTCTCATGATATTGACTACAAAAGGTTTATGTTTCACTAATTCTCTCTGTGATGGTCTGATAAGCAACAAAGAACTATGTTAAAAACATCTACACAATCAACTTCTCAAAATAAATCCTCTAAAAACAGGAAGAGAAGCACAAAGCCTAATGGAACCAGGCTGTCAAAAAGCAAGTCTGAAACTTACAGCAGGTCCAGTGGGGCCAGCGCTACCATCACTTCCACGAGCACCCTGTGAGGAAAGAACACGATAAACAGTTTGAAAAGAGAATTAAATATCAGAGGAGTTCACAGTAAATGGCTGATTCATGCTGACAGACAGATGGGAAGCCACTTACAGCTGGTCCAGGGGCACCTACTCTTCCTCTCTCACCAGGGAGACCACGAGCACCCTTGAAAGAAAAATTAAATTAACTCATTTATATATTTTCATTGAACATAGATATATTGAGATTTTTTTTTCCTGTGATAAGTAATATTACTATTACATTACAGTATCTATGTATCTGGAGTGTCAATAATGACAAATATTAAAGAAAATGCTTGCTGAACTAAATCTATCAGATTATAACTTCCCACACCAGCAGTGAATACTTACAGGTTGTCCTGGGGTACCATTTTCACCAGGGGCACCAGGCTCTCCCTATGAAGAAGAAAGTTTGGAGGATTGAGTTACTCACAGGAGACTTTGGACAGATAGTTTAACACTGTCTGAGAGATTTTGAGCTACTGGATCCCACTGTCTGTGTCTTCTGTAGCATTTTATAACACAGCACAGTCCATGTTTCTGTATCACACTATACAATAATAGCACATCAAGTCCTGAGGGGACAGAGACTGTAACTGTCCCTGAATATATTGGAACACAGCCAGATGGAATCCTTTCAGAAGGGAAGGGCCAGAGAAAGGTGTGTCACTTGCTCAGCTTTCCTTACCCCCTTTCTTTATGCTGACATGTAGTCTGTAGTACACATTTAAGGGATTGGATCTGAATAGTCAAGTACAAATCCAGATCAATCAGCAGCTGTTTTGTAGCTAGAGCAAAAGCTGAATGATGCTTTCTTTTGCCTTAGTATAACTTGACAAAGTCCTCTCAAATAGCTTAAAATAAGGTTCTGCCTCAGATATTTTAACTTAAGACCAATAATACTGAGTATTTGAGTAACAGCTGTTAATTCATGGCTCTTCTCCCTTCAGTACTATATTCTCAACAGCCTTCTCAACAGGTCTAGCTTGGTCTACAGTGACAAGGTTTGTCTTAGAGCAATTGTATCCTGAATATACCTGAATGCACCTAGTCTTAAATTCCGCAAAGAGAGCAAATTTTTGCCTTCATTGCTGCTTTCAGCACTGTTATATCATGAACAACCTTCATTTAATATGGTGGTGTTTTCTAGCACTCTTATTAGTAACAGTTCTATTCCTTACTTACATGCTTTATCTGCTTTAAATCTCCAATGAGTGGACAGACTTTGCCATTTAAACTTTTTCTGAAGATTAACAACTTGTAGTGATATTGAAGAATGCTATGTTACAATTTAAAACCCTACAACCAAGTAATGCTAAGCTCTTAGAAACAAGCAAGATGGAGAATTAGTATTTGAGTTTTTCATATCATATATTAGAAGTCTGTATATAGAAGTTATATTAGAAATCTTTGAATAAAATCTCCTGTGAATCAGTCAAGATTCCCTATAACACAATTATGCAATACTGAATTTTTTAAGAACACTGATATTAGGCACTGAGGTGGAATGGGAGAAGAAAAAACTAAAAGACTAAGGAGCTTACCACAGATGTTTCTAGACCATATTTCAGAATATATTTTTAAGTGGGTTTTTTTTAAGACTAGTGTTCAAATGTGCACTAATATGAAGATGATAAAAATGAAAAGCCTGTGACAATCAAATAGCATTAACTCAGAAAAGTACGGCTTATTTCCAAATTTTTAGCAAGACACACTGACCATGCGTCTCACAAAATGGAGTTTTTTGTAGAAAAATAAGATGCTTTCATTTTAGCATGCTTTAAAAAAACCTACCCAAATGTAGACTACAATCCAGAGAAGAGTAGAGATAGCAAAGTCAGTCTGAAGTGCTGCTGAACAGTCAATCATCAAGAGCCAAATTCTGCAGCCTTTATTCACCAAAAGCACTTGCTTGTTTACAACTTGATTGAGGGCTCAGGAGTAAGGCCCCAGGAATGGTTTCTCATAACAAGGTGCATGTATTTTTTCTAAATGGATCCACTGACTTCTAGATTACTGCAGCTGGGCAAAGTTTAATGGCAACACGGAAGACTGATTGCATGGGCCTTCACATACCTTTTGCTAAGAAGGGCTACAAGTGCATCCTACATTTTCAGATTTTGTCCTTACCTTGTTGCCAGGAGTACCAGGTTGTCCTTTTTGACCATCCAGACCGTTGTGTCCCTATATTGAGTAGAAAAATAAATATTGATACATATTTTCTCTCAAATGGCTATATGAAAGTTTTTGGTCTTACAACATAAAATCTTCCTCCCACACAAAATTACTTTCTAATATAATCTTCCGATTTTTCAGAAATAATTAGTCTTTCATATCAGGCAATATTAAAAACTTCAAAGAGGTTCATGTAATCTTCACTTTCAGAGGATTTCCAGGGGTTTTCAGTATGCTGAAGTGATGTTAGTCCTAAATATTCAGGGAAAAGTATATATGTACTCACCCTAATTCCCTTAAAGCCAGGCAGACCAGGAGTTCCAGGGAAACCACGAGCACCCTAAAAACACAGTACATGAAAGATTGTCTCTCTTATTGTACAGTGCAGTTAAAAGGAAAGATGATGAATAAGTCTTTCAATAAAATTAGTAAGCAGATTTGGATCATTATCATTCAAGTAAGGAATAGAACCTAGATCCCAATCTCTCAGGACCAGACTTGTTTCAAGACTAACAGTAATCAACCCGATTTTTCCAGTTCTGAATCTCAGAAATTTCATACATTATCATGTGATAGTACAGCTTTTTAAACTTTCTATGCCAAGGTGCCTGCTTACCTTCTCCTGTTTAACTCCTCACAATGCCACTTCTGTTACTCATTACTAGCTTTAATGGGAAAAGGGGTAGGGAAACAAAATTAAAACATAACTATATGGTATCCCTTCAGGTAAGACCTGAAATGGTATTAATCCATATAAGGAATATTACTAGACTGTTAATGTGGTGAAATTCAGAAAGGTTGTTAGGTTTCATGGATTAGTGAATCAATTAAAGTACTGTATCCAGTGGATCACTACGCACCTGAGGGCCAGCAACACCCCTCTCACCAGGTCTTCCAGGTTTGCCAGGGTGACCCTAAAAAATGCAATAAAGACGCACTAAGAAGGAAAGCTTCTTTTATAAAATAGCAACACAAGCCATTAAGAAAAAAGAAAATACATTGGCAAAGCTTCCCTTTTTTCCATAAATACAGGGAGATTCTTAATTTTTAAGTTTTCTTGTCCCTGTGTTCAGGAGGTCAACTAAGGTATTTGGAGTGGTTTGGATGTTATCTGATTTTCTGTGCATTTCCAGCATACTGCATCTCTTGTACCATAAGATAATTATTTCAAGGATTTATTTATTTAACGGTGTAAAAAAATACAGCAAATAGAATGCTTAGCTTAACAATAATCTGGTTGTTAGAATTGAATCAACACCCCAAAAGAGATGAGAAACATTTAATAACCACTTACGTCTTCACCAGCCTTTCCTGGAGGACCAGGGGGACCACGGGGACCTTGGGGACCCTGTTAAAAATAGGTTGAGAATTACTTAAAGCATCAGTCTTCATTTGCATCTTCCCACTGTTTTCTGACTTGAGCTGGGGCGTAGGTAGAGCTTAATTGACTTTGCACTTTCTGATTCCAATTAGAGAGAGCTTGAATCTGAGAGTTCAGTTCTGTTTCTGTAACAGGATCAAGCAGGAGTATCCAAACATTTAGAGAAGTGCATATGGATAAGAGAAAAGGGCCTAAGCATTACAAGCCTACTTTGGTGAGCTATTGCTAATGCTAACAGGGTCTGTATGTGATCTGTACTTACCGTTTGACCAGGTTCACCAGGCTCACCAGGAAGGCCTTGGAAACCAGGAGGACCCTAGAAAATGAGGGAGATACTATTAGTTCCCAAAGAAGATAATTTGCAATTTTACTGGAAGGATGTCAGTGTTGGTAGGAGAGAGAAGACTGTACTCACAGGGGGTCCAGATGCTCCAGGTGGGCCTCTGGGTCCCATTAAACCCTAGAAAAGAAAAATCACAAGATATTTTTTTAAAAAAATCACACTTATACAAACTCATCTATAGCACCAGTTCCCAGAATTCCTAAAATATTGGTTAGCATCATGGTTTTCATTGTGCAATGTTCAAATGAAATAAGAGGAAGTTAAGAGAACCGCATGAATTTGCACAGGCAGTCCAAGTGCAAACATCTTCTAATGGCAAGGAACCTGCACAGAATCCAGTAGGATGATCACAAATGTACCCCTGTGGCTGTGAACTTCATGATTCATCTTCTTAATCTATTCTGGCTTGTTAGCAAGTAAACTGTTTCATTTTTTTTTTAAATTCTTCCCTCTACCCTTCATGTGCAGAAACATCCAGAGTTTAAAGATGAGGACCATAACACATTATGAAAGGCTCTTATACATATTGTGTATACATCTATTTCCATTAATTACCTACTTCTATTTAAATATTTCATTGTTTTCTGGTGTTGATTAAATTCTTTTCATATCACTTGCAAAATAAGTCACTAATATGCTCTCCTTGACATTATTTACAATTTACATACATCTTGAAAACACAGGGAGAGAAAGTCACTTCTAAAAAGGAAATTTCCATAGACTGGTGCCCTCTCTTAACAGTTATCTTAACATTTACTAAACAGGCAAACAATTGTGAACTGAAATTTTAACTTGGATTTCTATAGTCCAAACAAATGATTTAGAAGAGGTTTCAACAGAAATAATTATGTCTTAAACTGGTTTTAAAGCTTTCTTGGAAAGCCTTTAAGATTTTGTCATTACAAGATTAAAATCATATGCCGACTTTCCAGTGGTTTATGTAGCTTTCCCATAAGACTGAAAACCTTTTTATTAAGAGGAATAAATGCACATTAATTAAAGGCATTTACTCATGGAAGTTAAAGCAATGTTGTGGATATGAAAATATGCAGTAATTCAAGGAAAAGAATGGTTTCTAGACAGTTTGAATCACATGTGCTGCATAAACCCTGTGAATTTCTTCACTAATTATATTCTACAATTACTTTTCTCTTCCTGATCCTTTACATATTATTTGTGAAACTTAAAACTTCCTCACAATACTACTGCTGTCTCTGTCAAATGAACCTAACTGACCCAAAAATCGGAACACAGAAATGGTGACACCTCAAATAAAGCCTCATCTGTGTTTCCTCATTAATCATCAGACACTGAAGGCAGAACTTTATTGAAAGTACTCCTATTTTCCTGTATTTTGTAACTAAATGGATGGAAAAGTATTTTCCAAAATCCATTTAATATTAGAGTGTTTTCAGAAGAATCTTGGTCCTCCTTCATCCTGCTGCTCACCCATCAGATGCTCTGTGACATCAGTGTGTGTGGTGAATTTAACCCATATTCTGCTAACTATGTACACTGAAAATATTTGCTGACATAAGGAAGGGTTAGAAATTCATGAGGAGTGGCAATAGACCCCTTAAATTTCATTTGTTCATAGTATGCAATGAGCTATAAAGAGTCCTCCTCAGAACAGCCTTACAGTACCAAGTGATAACACTCAGATGTTGAGAAACAAATGCAGCAGCCAATTTCCTAAAAAACCTGTGCTATGCAAGGATATCAAAAGAGCTGTACAGCCATGGAGGAAAAATCACCACCAACTGGAGCCAAGATACTGAGTTACTTTCTAGGTCTGTGTCTGCTTTAGAGAATAGCTTTACAGTTAATCTCATTCCTAAAACACAATTTCCTGTCTCAATATGAGTAAAGTAATACTGTATCAAAGTACGTGTGTTATCTAACATCAGATTATGAGATTCATAGACTCATAGAAGTGTGGTCAACAAAAAGAGTTAAAGCACAAGTCCCAGCAGTGCTATATTCAAGATAAATATATAGATCAAGACCATATTTCAAGCTCTCAGACCATTTAAAATACTTATCATCATCCTATATTAAAGGATCAGTTTCCATTCTGAGTCAATATATGATCAAACGACTAATTTTAACACTATTTTTTTCATTAGTGGAGCTGAATTAGAGTTAAAGGAAAATTCTAAACGCATTATTCATGTGAGTTATCAAGTGCTCTGTCATATACCTACCATAGGTCCTGGGCCAAAATCTGCTGCTTTAGATGGATCGTATTGAGCAGCGAAGTTCTGTAGATAAGAAAAAGGTTGACATCAAAATATGAAAAGCTTTACTTTAAAAACTATTTTCAATCAACATTCTGTATCAAAATATCATCTGATTTTTTTATACTTGCTATGAGGTTTGTTAAAGGAGCATTCATATAACTCAGTAAATATAGCCCTATTATAAATACATTTCTATTCACTTGTTTCCAAAAAGACTTGATTTTTACTGGGAAGGCCCTTTCAAACCTAAGTATCTCTGCAGAAGGGATTCAATAGTGTGAACTGGAAATTAGGAATGTAAATTCAGTGCTCATTTAAAAGTGAAAACTTTCTTGAAACTCTCAAATTATTCTGCCTAATTTCAAGTGAGGGAAGTTAAGTAAAGAAGTGAAAAAACACGCATAAGTAAAATTAATGTATGAGCCCTGAGTAGCCATTGCATGAGCTGGGCCCTTCACTTTCAGAAACATTTGAGGAGTATGCAGCCTCAGAAACATTGCAATGGATTTTTGATATTTTATCAAAATAGAAAAAGAAAGATTCTCCACAACACAGTCAAACCCCCTTTTCTTGCTTGTTTCATTATTGTTGTTTATATTTTCTTGCTTGTTCATATTAAAAAAAAATAATGAAAGCAGTTTAATATTTGCAAGTAGCAAAATAAAGTGTTACTATTCACACTGAAGTCAAAAGAGTATTCTTCCATGCAGAAGGATTTACTAAACTCGATCAATACAACACTGTCTGTATCTTCATGCTCCCTGTGCAAGCTAATGTCAAGCAAAGAGTTAAATTCAGCATTCTGCAGGGAATACATGATGGACACTGGTGCACAAAGTGTGTATGCAACAGCCCATTTACAGTTCTGCAGTATGAACAGAAAGAAAAAGAAAAATTTCTAAAGGACAGTACTCTTAAAGTTCTATTAATTTTAATTGATTTTTAGCTTAAGGAGTCGTCTTCTTTGTCTATTCCAATACGGTTGCTGTCTCTTGAATCCAACCACAAAAGTTTATTTTCCTCATCTACTTAACAGCACTGGTTTCATTTAGTGACTGCCTAACACATTATCACCGTGTAAGTTTAATGCTAAATAACAGGGTTGATTTGCTCTTCTTCCTAAGTCCCTGTTGAATACGGAATCCAAATTTTCCATGGAATATATACACCCCAAGGAGGGCTTCATCGGAACTGGCCCCATCGATTTCTTATGGCTCACAAGAGAATATTTCTTCCACTCTTCAAATCAACAACAGTGTTTTCCAGCAGATATAAATTCCATATTGGTCCCAAAGCACAGCTTATGAGTTCTAGTAATAAAAAGTTTGGATGCCTTACTCCGCCAAGACCTGGAGGACCAGGGGGCCCTGGAGGACCTGGTAGTCCATCTTCACCATCTCTGCCTGGTGGACCTGGTGGACCCTGGAGTTAAAAAGAGAATTATACAGTGAATATTAGAAGTGGCTGAAGAAATCTCTGATGTGGTAACTTCACCAACAACCAGGCACCCACAGCATACCCTACAGCAGTGCTATATATTTCAATAAATAATTTCAATAAATGCTTAACTTGGGAAAATAAACATAGTCTGATTTTATGTTACCTTGCTTGTATCAGATATGTACTGGAGCTTTGTATTTGAGAAGATTTATGGGGACAGTATTGGATTTATGCTACCAAAGCGTAATATCCAAATTGGGAAGTTTCATCTTAAGTGACAAACTTTGGACCTATGAACCCCAAGTGACCCATGTGGACCCACACAGCCTGGCAGATCCTGTTAGTGAGAGCCTAAAATTTGACCAGCTGAGGTCAAATTTGAGGATTAGAAAAGTTTAGCCCTACTGATACGAGTTAACACGGATCCAGAGTAAGCCCAAAACCAGTTTTTAATCGGTATAGACAATTTGCTGGTATAATTGCAAATCCAATTAAAATTTAGCAGTGCTCTTCTACAGATTGATACTGTCCATCCACTACCACTGTCAGAACTTTTACAACAGGCTGAAATTACCAGTGTACAGTCCAGTAACATTTGTCCTTACATTCCTTCATCCTCATTACACAAAGCTGGTCAAGTTGTTGAGATTTTTGGACCCAGTTCAGTACTTAATAAAATCCATAATAAATGGATTTCTAAGGGAGCAGAATTAGGCTGGTTGCCTTCAAAACAAGGAAAGAATCTTATTTCATTAAACAAATTTAGTTAGTGGCAGCCTAAAGCAAACATCCAACTGACCACACTGATACAGTCTTCCTAATAGTTTCCATTACACTTGTCAGCAGACCATGATCTCAGAAATCCTCAAGAGCTCCCTCATCAGTACTATGGCATTCTCATTTTCAGATTATAGAAAAAGACACATAACTACACACTACCCAGAAGTTCAGAATACAACTTTACAAAAAGCAGCAATGATGCAGAAGCAAACCAGAAAAGCAGATATCAGCAATATGAATAAACATTACAATTAAGTTATTAAACTGTCCTTATTTATGGTTACTTTTATGGTAAAGCCTTCTGCAGTATAACATCCATTTTGACTAGCAGAAGGTAGATAAGAAATGCCCAACTGCCAAGAAAAGAGCTTTTCCAAAACATTTTTGGAGGTACAGATAATTTATTATCTTCAAAACAGACTTAGCCTATTCAGGTTTTACATATGTAGAGAGTTTACCCATACACCATATTACTCAAAGATTACATCTTTACATGTCAACTTTTCCCTCTGCATTTCTATGTGCTATTTCCACTGTGAGCAGCTGGAAAAACATTTTTCAAATCATCACTTAAAGAGCTAGGCTGCCCTATGATCTCAATCACATCTGCTCAGGCACAATGACCATAATTAGGCTGAATTTGGTGCATAGGTAATTTCTTTTTTAATGGAATTGTATGTGCAAGCTTCTACGGGTACAATCATTTAATCTCACAGCAATGCTTAAACTTAGTTTTTTCCTAATGGTCTTCCAACAACTACTGTTCAAAGATCACAAGTAAATGTCAATCTAATTCCTTACCCTCTCTCCCTGTGGCCCTTTGTCTCCTCTAGGGCCCTGCCAGAAGAAAATAACACTCAATGAGTTACTGTGGAAATTTTCCAGAACAATACATGGGAAACAGATACATTAAGAATAATTAGTGTACATTAAAAAGGGAAAGAATACAGGTCCAACAGTTTATTTTTCACAGACAGTATATTTTTGACCACAATTATCTACTGGAAATACATTAGCTACTCTCACTGCCACTATTGTGTGAATTAAAAGTGTCACTGCACAGACCACAGAAGTCCTTGCAAAACTGGGGTTTGTTTCTACCTAAATAACTAGTTCTAATTTAACAGTAGTGACTTTCAGAAATTATATAGAATCGATTTAGCCTTTTAGACCTCTGTGGACATTGCTGTGCTATTCAATCCCCACAAATCTTTACAAAGGAACTCTGTTAAAATAAGAATGACACCTTGATGCCATTTAGGTCTTGTTAGACTTAGTTCTGCTCACAGGTAAAGCACCTTTAATTCTATATTTGAATTTACCCTGGTGTTAAAATGCTGTATTGATCATTCCCCCTTTTTTTGACTACCTATTCATCTCAGTGCTACCACAATCTTCAGAGAACACTGAAATTCAGCAGTGTAGTAAATTTTCTTCCAATTATTTTTCATCCAATATTCAACAAAATATTAATCTGCTGAAGACTACCTAATATCATCTTCATTTCCACACAAGAAAAATAAAAATGCTTACCTTGCGCCCTGCGGGTGCCTGGAAAAAAATAAGGAAGAGAGTTTTTAAAAAGTTACAATTTCTGCCAGTATTTTAAACTAAAATAATACATAAACTTAGACTACTTTTCTTCTATAACTATACCTTTTTTCAGTCCAATATATTTAACTTTGCCCTATGGTTAAAAATTTCCTTGAAGGCTAAGAGGTTAAGTTTAGCAAAATACATGTAACTATATTAAAATGTTGTGTTGAAGACTGAAAACTGTATAGCTATTACAGCCTAAAATACTAGAACTAAAAAAAAAAAACAAAACAAGAAGTCACACCTGAGCTCTTTCATAATCCTACTGTGCAATGAAACTTAGACTATAGAACTGGCTTTAAAGTAGAGTCATCTCCAATCCAAACTTCCAGGTACAATGTCCAAAGAGGACTGCTCCGTTACTTTCTCCTCATGGTCTCTACACCTATGAAGGCAGTCTCTTAAAAAGGCCATCCCACTTGTGAAATTGGGGTGGGTACCTTTCCAGGCAATGCCTTCAGCATTTAATCACCACTTTTTGGGAATGAATGTTAGAAAATAATACTGACACAAGAGAAGCCTAGCCTGTTAATTGGAGTGTTGCTTATTAGATAAAAAAATTATACTGACCTCACTCACATCTGCAAAGAGAGGGAAAGAACAAAAGAGATAATTAGAGCAGGGATTCAAATATTTTACAAGGCTTAAATTTTAAACTTGCTTTCAATTCAAAATTAAATTTGCTGCTTTTAATTCAAAATTCAATTTTGTTGATTTCCTTAATGCAATAAACATTTTCCTAATGTGATTTCTTATTGTTGATAGTCTAAGATGATTATCTTAGACTGGAATGACTCACGGGTGAAATTGCCATGCATTTCAAATTCAAAATGGACAAGACAAGTAATGTGGCTGATACAGTAAAAAGGCAGATATCAACTATAAACCTGCTCTAAGTATGTTTCAACATACCTCCACTGAACACCCCCCACACCTATGTGTTTCAACATATTTTTTCATGCAAGAGATTAATAAACCCAGGCAGACTGGCATGTATGAAGATACTAGGTTGTAGGAGTAATCTGAAATTTTCAGATAAATGTCTCAATCCCACTTTTTATGGGAAAAGGTTCTAGCCAAACATCCCTACTCCCACATTTTCCTGTAAAACTGTGTAACAGGTAACAGTTTGAAGCTTTTAAATGCCACATTGCAAATAACTATCTCTGTATGTTATGCACTGCTAAGTGTGAGTATGTGCTTTTTTCATTAGCTGGAGAAAAAAAATTTCTGAATTTCTTAATTTCAAGGAATTAGAAATCTATTTTGACTTAAATTCAGCACAGTAAAAGAGTCTCACACCACACCTGAATGCCAGCAATTTAACATTACTGCTAACTAACAGGTGGTTGTTGGATGTTTTTCCACAACGTGTCACTTTGGCAGTGTATGATCACACTAAATTCGGATGACCCGTGCAGTCCAGAAAAAGGTAACAGAGCTGAAATGCTGAAAGCACCGGAGTTCGCGGCAGTACACACAGCCACCCTGTGCTAACCCAACACAAAACCAAAGCCACTGCTGCCCGCAGGTGACGGTGACACCGGCGCCTACTCAAACTCCCTGCGGGAAGCGCGGGATGCTCGGTTCGCGGAGCCCAACACGAGCCGCTCCGTCTCCTTTTCTCCATCCCCGGGGTTGGGGGCATGTCCCCATATCCCCAGAATGCCCGTCCAGAACGTCCCCGCCGCTGCCCCCCGCCCTGAAGAGGGCGACAGGGGCACCTTCCCGGGGGATATCATCCCGGGGTTCTTCATCCCGGGGGGCTCCCAGCGCCAGGAGCGGGCAGCGCGCGGCTGCTCCCTCCCTCCCTCCCTCCCTCCCTCCCTCCTCCGCCCTGGAACGCGGCCAAACCCTGGGTCAAAGCCACGGTGGTCAGGGGCTCGGGGGGCCCTACACAGGGCGCGGCTCTGCAGGAAGGCTCTGCCGAGCGGCGGGGCGCGTTTCCCTCCCATGTCAGTGTGCGGGGTGTGTGTGCGGGGTGTGTGTGCGTGTGCTTGTGGGGTGTGCGGGGTGTGTGTGTGTGTGTGTGTGTGTGTGTGCGTGCGTGCGCTTGTGGGGTGTGCAGGCTGTGTGTGTGCGCTTCGCTGACTGCGTTGAGGGGGCACTACATCCTCATCCAACGAGAGGTGGAGAGCTGCACTGCGCCCTCGGGGAGCCGCGTTCTCTTTTACCACTACAGCGGAGAGCACTGCTCCTTCCCTGCCAGCCTCCCCCTGCCCCACACCTCCTCCTCGTCCCCTTCCCGAATTCCTTGGGGACGCGGCAGCTCCGCCCGCCGCGCCGGCTCCGAGCGGCCCGCAGAGGGCGCCCCGCGCGCGGAGCCCCCGGAGCGACGGATGGATGGATGGATGGATGGATGGATGGATGGATGGATGGATGGATGGATGGATGGATGGACCGCCGCTCGCCCGCTGCCCCGGTTCCCTGCTTTGGAAAGACTGCCTCACGCCTCACAAAAGTGCAGCCCGAGTTCTTCCGTTCGCTGCAAACGCTCTCCACCCCAGCTGCATCTGCATCTCCTCACAGCATCTGCGCTGGAGGTGAAGCTTTGTGTCCTCTACGTACGAGCCCGCCTGGGGGGGAGATGATCCGTTTTAAATTTTTTTTTCCCTTTCTTTTTTTTTTTCTCCTCGTAAAGGGGGATCTCGTTGGCCATTTGCCATATTTTTCTGAGGGAAAGAAAGAATCAAGAGTCTGATCTGGGACGGAGGTGGCAAGAGCTGGTCTCTATCGCTTGGGAAGCGGCAGCTCCCCGCCGCCTGCCGTGCGTGGGGCGGGCGTCGGGACAAAGCACGGAGCGCAGAGCCGGACAGCCACCCCTGCCACCACCCCTGCCACAAACAAGCGGAAAACACTTACGTTGGCCTGTTGCTAGGTATGAAGTTACTGCGAGCAGCAACCAAATCCGCGTATCCACAAAGCTGAGCATGTCTAGTTGCAAGACATGCAGACTCCTTGTGGTGCCGAGTCGGTTGGATAGCTATCGCCTGTGGGACGCAGGCATACAGTCTCGAGGAGTAACTCCAACCTTAGCAGAAACCGGCTGCCCGGGACGCTAAATTAACCCAGCCCCGGTCCGCCCTACTTATACCGCAGGAGGGTCCCGGCGCCGCCCAGGCCGTCACGTGCCCCCCGTCCCCAGCCCTCCGCAGCAGCCTTGGCAGCGGCAGCGCCGGGGGGCGGCGACGCTAAATTGGTTCCATGCTTTGAGGACGTGGACACTGAGGCTTTCGGAAGGAAAATCTGACTCGTCGTCTCGGGATTTTTTACTTTTTTTTTTTTTCCCCCCCCCCTTTTCTTTTTCCTCCCCTCTCAGCCGTCCCACGCCCCTCTCGGCCCTCTATTCAGGGTGCACGGCCGGGAGCCTGGCTGGGCAGCCGGCTGGCAGCGCCCCGACGGCGTTCAAAGCGGGAGCTGTCCAGGACCTGCGGAGCCTCCCGCCCCGCGGGGAAGCGGCCGGGGGAGCCGGGAGGAGGATGGATTCCAGCTCAACCTCTCTCCGCAATCCCACTGCAGCCAAAGGCAAAACGCGACGCTCTCCCCATCCCCGGACCCCTCTAGCACGATCACGCCGATCCCGCGCTCCTGGCGTTTCCCCGCGGACAGAGAGTGCTGGAGACGCGCACAGCCCCTCAGCCCGCCCGCAGCCGCGGCGAAGCCCGTTCACGTCCCGGCGGATCGCTCTCCCCGGGGAAGCATCTCCGTCCGTGCAGGGCGCGGGCACAGCCCTGCCAGTGTCCCCTCCCGGCTTCGCGGCCGCTCGGGCGGTGTGTGTGCGCGAAGGGAGCCCGGGGTGTCCCGCAGCCGCCGCCCCGAGCGCTCTCCGCCTCCCGGCCGGCTGAAGGGAACTCCCCGGGCGCAGGGAGGAGGATGGGCACTCCCGGCATCTCCCGTTCGCGACGGACCCCCGCCCACCCAGCCGAGGGAAAGCCGGCCAGCTTGTTTGCCACGTCTGCCCGGCAGACGGCTTCTCCCTTCGCGGGGGAGGGGGCCGAGGTGGGTGTGAGAGGAGTTGCCCGCGCTGTGCCCCCGAGGGCCGGCGGCCCCATCGCTGCTCTGCCCCGGGACCGGGGTCGGGGCTGCAGTCACTTGGGGTCGCCCATGGCGACGTGGTGCCTCCGGCCAGGCCAAGCGCAGCCGCGGCCAGCCCGCCTCCCCGCCCAGGGGCTCTTCCAAGGCGGGCAGCCGCCCCCTCTCAGGCCCCCTCCGCTCGCCGAAGGGAGTCCCGAGCAGAGGTAACGGGGAAAGAAACACGGAGCCCCGCCTCAGGGTAGGGGGGGGGCCTCTCCGGGGCGGAAAAGGCGAGGAGGGCGCCTGTCCTCGCTCCCCTTCCCTCCCCCAGGATCGCCGAGCAGGCGGATCCTGCCCAGGCACAGCAGCGATCCTGCACGGGCTCCGGGAGCGCCGCGGCGGAGGGAGCGGGGGTCCCGCACCGCTCGGCACCGCGTCCCGACCGCCCGCAGCCCACAGGGTCCTCTCGCCTCAGCCGGGCTTACGGGATGTGCCGGGGCTGTACCCAGCCCGTATTTAGCTGCCGTCGGGGGTACGAGTACGGAAAGCGTGGGAAAGATGGGTCGTGGATGCGGGGACCCGCAGGGGTTGCGTCTCAGGGAACTGCCAGCACCAAAGCAGCATCCCCGTGCCACGCATCCACGCGTGTCCGGGCGAGCCAGCAGTCCCCGGCTGGACAGCCTGCCTGAAGCTGCCTCCGCGGACAGGACAGTTCCTCACGATCAAAAGTGCCGACGAAATGGAAAAGGCTGAAGTTTGGATAGGAAAATCCACAGCATTAGGAAAAGGTGATCCAGGGAAGTGTGTCTGACCACAAAACGGTAGCTCAACAAATGATGTGATTGAAACATTGTAAAAAAAGTATATGGCATAAACCGTACATGAGTATTCTTTCAGATTAACTTTCGTGTGAATGGTATCAGTTTAGACCAAGAAGGATTTTAAATTAACCTGGACAATGAAGATAACTACTTGAAAGTTTATACCATCATAAACCTAAAGTAGGTCAGTGAGCTTCAAACAAGCTAAAATAAATAATAATAATAATAATTATTATAAAGCCAAAACACTGTGGCTCAAGTCCAAGTATTTAATGACACCACTTTCAGTGAACAGTTAGGTTTTTTTTAAACTTGTTCCTTGAAGTCAATCATTGAGTCTGTAGCCAGTTTTTCTTTATTTTGACTCTGATGAATCAGCAGAATAGTTAATGACTGATTATAATAGTAATTAGAGACTTCTGGACAAACCTGCTCTAATTGCATATGTATAAACCTATTTTATGCACATTTTCAATAAATGATAGCTCTTTTCTATGGAAGGTGCAAGGATGCAGGCACATATATCCTGACCAAATCAAACTAAGCTGCTATTCCCATCCATCCTACCCATGAAGTTTCACACAAGCTCCTACCCAAAGAACAGAAAACCCCTTCAAAGATGTGGATTTTCAATCACCATGTCTCCCAAAAAGCAGGTGACTGAGGGAGATGTGGAGCCAGAAGCTCAGCAACACACAAAAGCAGTTGAGATAGTATGAGACTCCTCAGGCTTCCAAAGAGATGAATTCTTGGTATGCTCCAGCCATTTCAGGATTGCTGCATATGCATAGAAAAAAAGAGATGCAGAAGAATAATCCATTGATATGGCTCTTTTCCCACATCAGTCTCTTTTCAGCAATCCATCATGCTGAAAAATCCATAACTGTAGTTCTCTAGGGCCGACAGCTTTGCCACAGCACTCTCAGATGCTTACCTGACCTTCAGAACCTATGGAGCCCTTGGCCATTTTCTTCACTTTCAGTCGTCCATTGTCTTTGTATTTTAAGGAAAGAGGAGGAAAGGAAGAGAGGCATCTCTTCTCTCTCTAACATCAGCAGTTATTCAAGCCACACCAAATGATTTTAGGGTAAATGACAAAGGCCTGTAAAGCTGGTCTTCCTGTAAGGTGTCTCTGTCATACAGGCACTGTCACAGTTTCTGTTGTGAACACAGGCTACACGGTTTATCTTCTCTACCTAAGCATGCAAAAATAATCTTAGAAACTTGGGGGAAAGAAAGGAAAAGAAAGGAAGAAAGGAAGAAAGGAAAGAAAGAAAGAAAGGAAAGAAAGAAAGGAAAGAAAGAAAGGAAAGAAAGAAAGAAAGAAAGAAAGAAAGAAAGAAAGAAAGAAAGAAAGAAAGAAAGAAAGAAAGAAAGAAAGAAAGAAAGAAAGAAAGAAAAAGAGAAACAATTTATTTAAAAAGGTGGTGCCTAGTAACTTTGGTTCTGTCGTGTGGATTCAGAAATACTTTTTCCATAAAATACAATTATGGCAAATGGTTGCTAGCATGCAAATATCATTACTAGTACAAGTATTTCTGAAGTAACAGAAGTAATATGAAAGCTTTTGGAGCCATTAGCATACCAGAATTGATTTGATCAGCCAGCTTAAACAAGTAAACATCTAAGAATACTTTTTCCCTTTGGATCATACTTGTTTAAAGGAACTATTTCTCACTAAAGCCAGTAATGCCTATGGCACAATTTAAATTGAAACTTTAATGATGACAAGAAATATCCTCTGCAAGATTTGCTGTTAGGGCAGACTTTAAGAGACGAGTCTCCAGGTAATGTCAACACAGATATATTTCTCATTTTTCTGAAAAATTGTTAGAACACAGATCAAAAATGGTGAAAACTCTAAATTTTTAATACATAAACTGGGAAGCATTTTCCCTGCATGCTATTTCAAAACTTATCATCCACCCACTGGGCTATTATCATAGAATTGTAGAATGGTTTGGGTAGGAAGGGACCTTAAAAACCATCTAGCTCCAATCCCCTTCTTGTAGAACATCTTTCACTAGACCAGATTGGATGGCCAACCTGGTCTTGAACACTTCCAAAGGTGGGGCATCCACAGCTTCTCTGGACCTGTTCCAGTGCCCCACCAACCTCACAATGAAGAATTTTTTCTCAGCATATAATATAAACCTACTCTCTTTCAGTTTGAAACCCTTTCTCCTTGTCCTGTCACTATATGCCCTTGTAAATGGTCTCTCTCCATCTTTCTTGTAGGCTCCCTTCAGGTACTGGAAGGCCACAATTTGCTCAATCCAAAGTCTTCTCTTTTACAGACTGAACAACCCCAAATCTCTTCATCTTTCCTTATAGGAAAGGTGCTCCATTCCCCTAATAAACTTAGTGGTCCTGCTCTGGACTCACTCCAGCAGGTTGGTGTCCTTCCTGTGCTGGGTTCCCCAGAGCTGGATACAGTAGTCAAGGTGGGTTCTCACCAGAGTAGAGTAGAGGGACCCAACAATTATCCAGCCAAACAATTTAATTCTGTCTGGCCAGCACCATACTACCAGAAAACACAGAACAATGCTAGAATTTGGAGAAAGACCTGCATCTTTTTAGGTGGTCACCAAACCTCATACCCTGGGGTGGATAACTGCATTTGGTGTACTCTCAGATCCAACTTCTCCTCCAGCTGATGTGAATGGGAGAGCAACAGTGGTTCTGGTTGGTACACATAAGTTATTGATCTCTTTTCATCTGTTCCAACACAAACTTTCACACATTTGTTCAGGTGATGGATGCATGCCTCACCATACAGCAGCTGTGAGTGAACAACAAAGGTACCTAAGGGAAGTAGCTTCCCGGTGGGACGAGTATTTGGGCTGGTTCAGTGACATGATCTGGCTTCAATCTTACTTTTGTAGATTATATATCCTTAGTATGGATATATGAGGGTCTCTATGATTTCATGCATCACTAAGCTGATCCTTGGATAGTTTTTGCTTGATATCTGCTGTGCAACCATATCAGCTTCCTTAGAGCTATCTTTAATGGAATTGTTTACGATTCTGGACTTCACACCTTAGCTTGGCTAGTCAGTATTTTGCATTAACAAAGAGACCAGTACTTTTTCAGTGGAGAAAATATGAAAGTGGTACCATATATCTCCCCCACTGCAACTCATTGTTTCTGTTTTCTTCTTGACTGCTTAGTTATAAAAAAAGGAAAAAAACAGAAAAAAACAGTCCAGAAAAAAATGGTAAAGAAAAAAAAAAAAAAAGAAAAAAGGAAGAAAAAAAAAAGGAAAAAAGAAAAAGAAAAAAAGGTTGTGCAATACACTTACAGAAAAATCCTGCAGAGAGACAAGATACTGCAAGGAACTTCCAGCAGTTCTCTGCACCCAGTGTTGAAGGGCTGGGATGTTCTAAGGCTCCTGTGGCCTGTCCTACTGTTCCTATATAGCACTAAGGGTACACATAGATGTAAGAACATGGCACAGGTACACAGAGTCACGACTTGGCTGCTCCAGGGATCATAATTTAGAGGGAATCCATGGGGTACCAGTAAATGTTAAGGAAGCAGGAACATTGTTCTTTGTGCAAACAGTTCATAGGTATTGACATCTAATACTTTGATATTTTAAGATGGGGTTCTTTTAGAATCATTTAAAGTGGCTTTTGAGAAATAGTCCAGCAAACTGACTTTTAATGGGAAATAAGCAGATTCTATGTGAACAGCTATGGCAGCTGCTTCATCTAGTTTCTGTTCCCCAGTGGCTGTCTCATGTCTGAAATAGGTCATCATCCATTATCCTCAGCAGGATTAATGGCCAAGAATTCTCTAAAAAGAGCAACTGATAGGCAGCCCTTGTAAGAGTGCTGTTAGAGGGATCAGTAGACAAATGTAATGAAAATTTTTCCTCAATTATACTTCAGTAAAGAAAATGACTCAAGGCTGTCTTACTAAAACTGAGATGTCTTGTTATTCTTCTCGAGATGGGGTAAACCTCCATAGCAGCAGTCAGTGAGCTTTCTGGTTGGTGTTTAAGTATGTGTAATTTCCTCTTTTTTTTTCTTTATCTATTTTTTTTTTCTCAGCAGTTACACATTTGGGGATTGAGGTCAAAACAAAGGCCTAGTTCACCTATTGATAGAAGGCTCAGTTGGTTGCTACTGGAGGCAAAACAATTTATCATATTTAAATAAATTCAGGACACATTGACCTCTTTTCATGTCATTATCAACTCAATGTATTACTCTGTGACACTGGAAATCATCCAGTAAAGTAATGATATTATTGATATACTAACTTATTTTACATCTGAAATATAATCTGAAATCTTTATTTTTTAAGATCATTTGGACTTTGGACTTCACCTCAATTTCATTTAATAAAGCCCTAAGCCTGCATGTATGTTATAAACATCCTTCCACACTGGCTCTGATTCTGCTCTCACTCTGATAATACAATGGAAACTCACACTGACTTCCATAATAGCAGAGCTAGGCCAATATTCACTATAATTGTATATCTCACACAGAATTTTTTACCTTTTTTTTTGTTGTTTGTTTGGGTTTTTTTAGATTTTAGCTTTAACAATCTAATTGTTTTTTACCCCTGTTCTATTTGCCTGCCTTGCAATTTTAACTCAAGGAAATCAAAATTCTCAACTAAAACAGAAGACCAGATAGAAGACAAGATGAAATAAAGCCAGGTGGTCCTTCAAGATGCTCATCAATCTCAGCAAATACTAGTAGAGCAAATTAACTTAGTGCTGGTGAGAATAATTTCTCTGTATGAAGACACATTAATGGATGTGTGTAGACAGACTGTAAATAAATTTGTGATGTGGACATGAGGTCTGATATACTAAGCTTGTGCCACTGCTATTTAGAATATTGCTGAAATGGGGATCAAATCCCAGTATTAAAAAGTTGCATTGCATCTTTATGGAATTGGCATCTACAGAGCCTCGGCTCCTGGGAACTTTCAGAATTTTCTATATGAGATAAGACAAAAATGCAATGACTATCACTTGCAGAGGATCAGTATAGATCCATTCCTTTACATTCCCCACAGGCTTGGGAACAATAGCTCAGAAATGCATGAATCAAGAATGCACTGCAAAATATACAAGGTAGAGATCAGTGGAGTAATTGCAAACAAGTGAACATGATCATGGATTGTATTCAGCCTGTGTGAAGATGTCTTTGTACATAATGTTGTGGATGGTATCATATAGAGCTCTAATAATTGCTAGATACAATTACTATTGCAATCAAAACCAGACAGGCAATATTAGAGGAAACTATGAAATAGTTGGTACCTTGCCTTGAAATTAACCATTGAAAAAGTTTGCTGCGCAATTAGAATTAAAAGAAAACAAACCAAAACCATCAAAAGAACTCTCAACTCTAACAGTTTACAGCAGGTGGGAAAAGAAAAAGTCTTTTTGTTATCTTCATGTTCTGAGTTTCAATTAGCATGATAATAAATGGTAGTTTTCTGTATCAAGAAAAATGATAAAAATGGTATTTTTCAGCTACAACAAAGAGCATATAACCTATAATTTAATGGAAAAACAAAAAAACTGTCTCAGAAAAGGAAGCACCTTCAACCTGATACTTATATATGGATACCACTTGGTATGCACACTGACTGTCAAAAATAAGCAGCAATGCAAGTAAAGGCTTGTTTCAGACAGTGCAGATCAATGAAATTAGCTTCTGAAGCAAATAAACTCCCACAGGCAGTGGGGATAATTTTCAAGTGCATTTAAATCCTATTTTGAAAAATGAGGCAGCATACAGATTTAAGGTGGGTTCAGCAACAATATTGCCTGGTCAGTCCAGGCTTTTCTATGACTAGAACTTTTCACCAATTGTCATCCTGAATTGCTTTCATCTCCTACAGCAACTGTGGGCAGATCTCTGTTCTGCTTCACGTGGAATTAGAATCCCTCATTCTGGAAGGAGAATGCACAGTAAATCTTATGTGTTCATTAGTTTTGGATGTTCTTCTCACAACTTTCTGTTTCCTATTCTCTGAAAAGATAAATCTACTGCTGCAGACAAGGGAAAAACAGTTATAGCATCTGAATACAAGGACTTAAGGCATATTTTTATGCCACACAGAGGCAAATGTGAAATCCCTGCTGGTGAAATCACTCTTATAAGGCTTGGCTGAGTCTACCATGTTGCTGTTCCCTGAAACTGTACACCACAACATTCCCAATTTTAAGTAGTAGAATCAATGAATGCCATGCAGTACAGTGTTGTTTCTCCCTACAAATATTTTTAAAGCTGATTGTTAAAAGCACTTAATACAGTTGAATGGGCCATCGTTTGTTGTGACAGAATGTGGTTTTGTAAAAACCCAGGGTGATTGCATGAGGTGTGGAAGCAACAGACCTTGCAACTGATTGGTCTGAGAGGAGTGCTCATAACCAAGCCAAGGTCACGGGTCCTTCACTTAAGAGCTGGACTCCGTGGTCCTTGTGGTCCCTTCCAGCTCAGAAGATTCTCTGTGTGGGATTCTGTGTGATACTGTCTCACATACCTTCAGAAGAATAGATGTGGCACACATCCTAAAAACCTCAGATTCTCCCTTCTCCTAGAATGAGAATCCTTCTCCCTCTCACGTTTATACCTGCTCCTCTCACTAGACTAAGCTTCTTATTCTGCAGCTATCAGCTGGGCAAAAAGCAGCCCACACCAGTGATGAACCCAAGCAAGCCAGCATATTTCTACTGATTAGCCAGCTGGTGAACCAAACCAGGCAGTTTTGGACTCACACTGAAGCCTTTTCTTCCTGGAGTTGCTGATTTTAGTCTTTTCCCTCTAGCTAACCTGCCAGTTTTTTGAAACTTGCAGAAACTTTATATCTTTGTGGATTCTTCCATCAGTTCTGCTGAAGTAGGCTACAAGGTTATGGGGGAATGCAGTGGGCAGGCAAGTAGAGAGGATATGTCTCCTTACTGAAGTCTGTTGGGCTTCAGACATAAATCTATTTTGTTGAATATTGGCATTCTTCATCACAAAATGCCTTCTTAGTATTAACTTTGCTCGTTAGTAAGTACCACTAATAGATAAAGAGTGGCAGCTCTGCATTGTCTCTTCCACAATATTTTCCTCTCTTTGAAAAAGGCTTGCCTTGGTGTACTCCTCCATAGTCTTCTGAGATGATAAGCAGCCTTGTGAAGTGCTGTACTCCACTTTTTTCACAGCATGATATTTTCACATGTCAAACTTTAATAGGATATTTGAAATATTAGATAATAGATTAGTGGACTCCTTGAAACTCTACTAAGTGCAAATTTGCAAGTGAGAGTTGAAGCTTGTTCCTGCACCATAAGAAGCTAAAGGCAATGAGACTATTTAAATAAAATATCTCTTATATTTATTGTTTTAAAATGTTAATTATTGGTCATCATCAGAGACAAGACACTGCATTAGACACACTTTGATATGACATGATAGGTTCCAAAGTACTCGTGAATAAAAAACTCAAACAATACTGAAAGGAAGATGGGTTCTTTAAACATAGAGTCACAGAGTCATGGAATATCCTGAGCTGGAAGTGCCACACAAGGATCATCAAAGTCCAGTTCCTTGCACAGGACAGCCTCAAGAATCACAGAATAAAACCATATTAGTTAATAGAATCATTACATTTTTAAAGATTTTATCAGTACTGAGCCTGTGTATTTAAAATAATTTTTGTTTTCTATATAGTTTGCAGATTTAAGTTTTTCTCCTGGATCTTTCTTGTGAAAAGTCGATTATGACTTTGTTGTACTGCTATAAAAAAGTTGAATGGAAAAATCTTGACAGGTATATTCATGGGACTCTGAGAAAGGTAAGGTCATGTCTACAGAATCTATATTACTGACCAGGCTGTACATGAGACTAGTTAAACTGTCTGTGCTTAGTCTGATTATGTTAAACAGATATGATGGAGAATACTTTAATTCGTAAACTGCTTTCTATCTGTGACCAGATGCTCAATAGGGTGTATGGATAAGATCTGGACAGAAGAGCTCCCAGTGCAAGTATGTACAAAGCCTATGTACAAATGATACCATATTTTAAAGTTATTCCATTTTTTTATCATTTTAGAAATTACAGAAAGAGTGATTAAGGACTAGGATGTCTAGGTGAAATTTCTGTGTGCATGAAGGCCCCACTCCTGAATTCCCATTCCATCCTGTGGGATGGAATCCAGTCTCAGTAGATCAGCCACAGGAAGCCAACAGGTTTTGTCTCAGGAAAGTGTTGGGAATTTAGCACTGTCTGTAGTGGAAATGAGGCTCTATTGCCCTACAGGAAAGGTAGTGGTGCAGAGTGGGGTTACATCCTGAGGGAGCAGACTGCTCTGCTCTGATCTGACCACAGCTGGAGTGCATTTAAAGGGAATGTTGTGCTGTGAAGCTCAAGGGTATAGGCAGTGTGGATAGTCCAGAGTCTAATGCCCTTTCAGGATAATTTAGGGTGCAGCCTAAGAAGCCTGCATAGCCTCAGCAGCTATTTGATTCAGCAGCTACTCTGCCTTCCCTGCAGTGGTCACAGAACTGGGACTACAGGCTACCATAACCTCATAGATCATCCAGATTGAAACCAAAAATATTTTCTTGAATTATTTGTACCAAAAAGGTCTCATTGAATGGATAAGGAGCAAATCAACAAAGGGTTAAAGTGCTTTGGAAAAGCCCAGACTGGATAATTAAGTGAATATTTAAAAGATCTTAGGCTTTTGGAAGGCTTCTCTGAAAGGTCTCAAACCACAGAGGATGGTGCCTCTGTTATAAAACTGCTATAGAGGAAAAATGGGGGGTTATGCCCCTTACACTCTCAAACACGAGAGTGTTTGCCTTTCATTTGGCTAAACTGTAAATGGAAAGATCACCCTTTATGAGAGCACATAACTATATCCATTTTTAGTGTATGACCCTATCAGACTTACACTGTGGATGGATTATGCAGTCACCTGGAGCCAAACTCTCTCTTAGCCATTCAATCATACTATTTTCATGAAATTAAGTAAATATTTTTTCTTCCAAGTGAAATATGCCTCCCTTTGTATCCCTGTCATGGAACAGAAAGACATGCAAATGAGGCAGATTTCAGCTTTTCTGAAAGCTGTTGTATACTACTGGCATTACAGTGTAACTGTGTTTGTGTCTTCCAGAACTGGTCTATAAATTCCACCTCAGTTTAAATGATTTAAGGAATTATTGCTTGAAGCTATTTTCTTTCAAACACAATGTGAAAGGGTTACATGAGCCTTAGTTTATTATTTTCTACAGGAATTACTAGTGCTTTTCTCTCTTAAATTTAAATGTTGAGACACTTGGTGTTCTCATCAGTGCTCAAATTCTTGCTCTGCACTAGCAGCATCAGCTGTGGCCAAATCCCAAAGACATTTGCAATCTTTGTGTCTATACCGACAGGTCTGTTTACTCACCCTTGCAAATTTTACTATTCTAAACTCTAATACTTGAAAAAATTAGTACATTTAACTTAGTTAGGTAGGTGCATGGTTCAAAATTCAAGCCTCGTGTATGTCCTGCATCATCAGCTCAGGACAAGATTTGTTTGTTCATCCCATGCAAACTCCAACCTCACTGTATAGACACTTGATCATCAGAGGAGTCTGAGTGGTAACAAAAGGAAAAGAAAACTGCAGCAGAGAATGTTTATCTTAATTTGCACAGGATTTCTATTTTTTCTTTGCTCTGAGTTAATTTAATTTTCTTTAACTACTTCCAAATCCATAACTTAGCCTGCATCTCAGTGTTGCCATATTCCAGATGATTTCTGACTGGGGGTGCCCAGCTAAATTCATATTGCTCTGTTTCCAGATTCTCATATTTCTCAGCTCTTTGCAAGTTGCTGGAGTTGCTGCCCCTATTGCAGGGTAGAGCTCAAATGAAGAGAAATACACAAGGTTGCAGTCCCTTTTTTAAGGCACAAACATGAATTCGGGACAAGAGGAATAACATTCTTGGTATTTGTCTGGGAAGTCTTAATGCAGTTAATACAGTTTACAGGAGTTTCATCTGGTAAAGAAGAAAATGTAAATTCACTCCTACACTGTTACACTTCAGTTTTTAAACTTTAAGTTTGGCCTCTGCTCTTTTAACCTGTGGTTGGAACAGTATCTCAGAAATAAGAGAAAATATGTGCTTTAATATCAAGCATTCCAGGCTCTGAGGAGTTCTGTATCAATGACTTCAAAGGAAACTTCTTATCAATGAATTCCAAGTAATTTGTTTTTATACAGAGCTGTATTTCACAGTTATAAGGTTATTCATCAAAAATTAAATGGTACCAATTTTAACACAAAGTTCGGGTTCTCAGTTCTTACTTCTCCAAAGTAATAAGTGCTCCTAAGCTAAGGTCAGAGCAGGAGAAGGGGCTCACTTATTACAGACACAGAAACAAAGAATGATTACATTCACACCTGGTGGAATCTATTGCAGCACACCAGAAAATTTCACTGGTGCAAGAATCACACTGCTAAAAATGACAGCACTTTGGCTCTCATTTTCAACATCCTTGCCAAAATTAGGCAGATAAAAGTGAAGAATACCTTTCCATTCACTTGCTGCAGTGTAAGTTTCATAGTTTTTTCTCTTGGTTTTTAATTTATTTTGCTGTTCTACTTATTATACTCCAGGTTACTGGGTAAATCGAATTTCACTTAGAAATCTAGCTAATGAGTTACATGATAAACACGTTTCATACACCAATATTCAGTTTCTAGGCCATTAATACAGTCAAGAGACTCAGGTCAGTTAGAGACATTATTTACCAGTTTAACAGACCTTAGAATATCATTATTTTGAGGGGTCATTTAGCTGCCAGACAATTTCTTGATTTCTAACAGAGTGTTTGCATACAAGCAATATGAAAAGGCAGTATGATGGCATTTGCCATAAGACAGGGCATTTATCATCACCTGAAGCCACTGATTTGGCAGCTAACCTCTGAGAGTTTACCTCCTGAGTCCTTGATTCTGCCCCTGCATTATGCATACAAGTGCCTTCATTTACATGCTTTGCAGAGGTGTGATGCATGCTAATAGTTTCATGCTGGTGCAGCCCAGCCTTAATTTCATGTGACACAGAAATGTTTTGGCACGAGCAGACCTTGTGGCTGAGCCCTAACACTAGTCAGAACCTTTAGTGTTGTGTCTGTTCATTCAGCCCTGGGCATTACATCTCTTCAAGTAGTTAGTATTTCAAAAGCTATCTTTCAGTCATTACCTGTACACCCCTGTTAGACTGCTCACCACAGTTGTATGGGATCCTTGAATATTTAGACTTCCACCCAGTAAAATTTATAACTGAGTTGGTGTAACAAGGTTGGGAAAAGACATTCTTGCTATCTGAATTCAATCGTGCATATAATTCAGCTTTTCAGCCATCTTCCTGTTACAAAGGTGTCTGCAGAGGCTGTCTGGCCATTAAAATGCTACTTACAAGATGTTGTCTTGATGACCTACTCTTTATTAGTCAGTTCTAAAGAAATTTGTGTCTGATTATGGTTCTGAAGGCCTGAGACATTAGCTCTGATACAGCAAGGTGGTTGTGCTCTAGCTATTTTTTGTATTTCTTACATATATTTCTAATGAGTTTGCCAGAAAGGGATTATATTGTCACTTGTAGAGGCTTTGCTCATAAAGTAAGGCTGTGAAAGAACCAGAGCAAACAGGAAGTCCCTGTCTTCAAGCCCTAATTTGAACAACCTGTGTGTTTACAGAGAGCCACCTAGTAACTATTTTGCTATATGATCAGAGATTTACAGAAGTTTCTTGGGTGGGCATAATGTAAATATATCTGACATTTCAATGCAGGGATAGAAAACAAAGTAGAGGAAAATGATGCAGAGGGGGACCTAGAGGGGGTATGGCCAAGGTCAGGAGATGCCCTAGGGCAGTCCCTCTGCCTTCCAAGTAGGCCTGTGTATATGTTTGTATGCATGTGTGATATAATCTTTCTTGAGGTCTGGTCCTGCTTGTATTACCTCCTTTCAAAGAAAGCAGCACTTCAGAAGTGTCCATAACTTCTGGATTTGCCCCATAATAAATAAATAAATAAATAAATAAATAAATAAATAAATAAATGTTCCTGGACTTGTCCCGTAATTAGCTGACCTGGGTTCTCATACACTTCCTGCACTACATGTGAGTGTGTAATTAACTGGGTTCTGTGTGGTGGGAAAACAGCTTGGCTCACTCAGCATGGAAAAGAGACAGGGAGAAGGTGAGGAGCTTTGTGAAATTGCTGCTGTTCATCTGGCACCAAATGTCTGCCTCTCTTCTGATGGGCTGGGAGTTGCAGCTGTGGGAGAAGAAGGAGCAGGTGCCTGCAGTAGCAAACAGAGATGGGGAATGGATGCAAACACTGCAGTGCACTGGGTCTCACTCTCCATTTCTGGGTTGTTCTCTATGAGCTGCTTAACACAACAGATAATTGACAGCTGCAGGTCCTGGATGTAAAGTGAATTGGTTTGCTCCAGCTCATACAGAACATTCTTCACTTCCTTTTCTATAAGCTCTTGTACTTCACTGTTATGAGATATTCAAATTTCCTTACCACACTGTGTGGCCTTTGATGGCAGATGAAGCACACAGTAGCCCTTGGAATAAAATACTCTGTAATTACTGTACCTGACAAAAGAAACACAGAGCCCTATCTGTCCTCAGAAGTCTTAATATACAATATAAGCACAAAGATGTGAATTACTGCCTACAGGTGGTCTAACAAATGATCTGTCACCAGCTGAGCTGTGATCAGTGTCGCTGAGCATCACAAATATTCTGTGACAAACATGGGAAAATGAGATTACTTTATCTCTCCTCCCTTAAGGGGTATGATAAATTGTATTAGTTTGCAGTTTACATGATCTGAGTGCATGCATATAGCCAGTGACATAAGCTGTTGATTGGTAAACATATTTTAATTAATTTGACTCTTTGTATGGCTCTGTACCTGTGTCCATCTAGAACTATGTACCTGTGCAAGTTAGTTCTCTCCTTATGAGAGAGATGACTTAAATCTGTACTGCATGTAATGATTTGGTAACTAAACACATAAATGAAATTATGTTTTGCCTTTCATTTAAATAGCAAGAAAACTCTCCCTGCTACATCAAAAGTTTTCCATTGCTGTCTGTATGCAGTGGTCAGCTTTTCTTTCAGAATTGGTTGAAAGCTACTTTTTTGATGGATTGGTCCCAAAAAAAAAAGCTGGAAAGCAAGAGTTCTTCATAGCCAGCTATGAATCATGTCATGTCCGTCTGAGAGCACAATTAGGAAATCTAGGAAAGAGCCCATGCTTCCTCCTCACATGTCATGCAACAGCCAGCACCCAAACTTACTTTGCACTGGGCTCCCTGTGCTCAAGGAACTGAGGAGTTGCCTTTTTCCCCCAGCAGATTAGGCAGAGTGAAACTTTTGTCCAGTTGCCTGGCACTTAAAGGTTCTAAAGCAGCAGAGAAATCATGAGTCAGAATACACGCAAGGAATGTTTTCCAGCCCAAATAGTTTATTTAAGAATAGTGCAGCCTGAAGAATGGGGGAAGGGAGGGAGATGGGACTTCAGCTCAGACATTCTTATGATTTCAGCTGAAGGTTTTAATGTCCTGGCAGGAGTTAGTTTTCTTAACCCTCTCATTAGAAGTATCTGAATAAGTTCAGGCAATGTCACAGACAATCAACACATGTATTTCTTACTACGACAGGATCTGTACTTCTGTGGTGAGTCAGAGGAAGACAATAAAGACACGATCTAAAATTTATACTAGTTTTAATCTGGAGTAACTAGTAATCTGAATGTAATTTCATCAGAGTGTCACTAGAATCAGAATTATCTACATCTTTAGATATTCTTTTACATCTACTGCTGTATCTATTAGTAGATCAATACTGCAGTTGACTGCTCCATGAATTCTACCCTGAAATCTCAGCATGTAAATCACAGCAAATGGGTAACATATGACAATGAGCACTACTGCCAGCTACCTGTATATTTACAGATGCATACACACAGTGTCATATTGGCACAAGGTAGGGGTTTTTTTCTGTCCCCTTCTCCCTCCTGTCCTCTACCATTTAAAAAGCCCAACACCCAAAAAAAGCCTTGTCTGACTTTTGCTCTCCCTGTGTTTTAGGGAGCTGCTGCAAAACTATTTTGTGGTTTGCCTTGATGCAGTGCAGCTGTTGGGAAGTACAGGATCTTTCCAGCCCACCAAATGCTCTTTATAGCTGCAGCCATTTCCCCCTCTGCCTTTCTCTTACTAAAACTGCTTGCAACTCCTCGATTTCAGTATCCAGGCAAAGTTCATGCTGAGTATTCCCCCTATTATGAAAGAGTGAAGAGGAAGGCTGAAAATGAAAAGAGAGGAGGGAGAGAGAAGCTACTAAAAACCTGTTGGTGTGGTGAAAAATTAAGAGATAGTCATCACTGACTGCAAATACTTGTATTTAAACCAGTTTTTGTTTGGTTTGGTTGGTTGGTTGTTTTTTTTTTCGTGCAGCGCTTCAGAAGTTAAGGGCTGTTAGTCTCAGAGGAAGTCTGAGCAGAAATGCTCAGCAGTATGCTGGGCTTACCTGAAAACAAGGAGGCTTATAATAACACAGAGATGTTACCTGCTTTGTTAGACAAAAACACTTTTTTGACAATAAAGCCTTTTGATTTTTCTGCTCTCTAACTCTTGTCAGTGCTGTGCAGCATTTCACAAGCAGTCAATCATGTGTTAACTTGCAGCATATGAGCCTAGACCCTAAAGCTGAAAGCTCAGAGAAGGGCACACCCTTTGGTCAGCATAATAACCATTTATCATTCAGCAAAACACAAACATTAAAGAGCTAAATGTATCTCTGACATATATATGAAAGGCAGCAGAGAAGGACTGATTCAACTGTAGTCTCTGACTGTGGCATCTAGCAGAAGTTCTCCCTTATTTGAACATGATGCCCAGTGAAACTCACATTTTAGACTTCAGAGGCATTTGATTCAGAGTAATTGCTTTGTGTGGACCACACTTCTTGAATGAAGATGTGAATTGTTGGAAATTACTTTGAAAAAATGCATGAATAGGCGTCCCTTTTAATGGCATTGTATATCAGATAATGCTGTTTCCTTTTACCTGCTTATTAGTCTGGAGTAAATGCATGATAACTATCACCAAACAGGCTGAAAAATGAAGAGTGCTTTACTTTGTAAAGAAAGGCATGGTCAGAAACACCTGTCAGGCCCATGAACCTAGTGGTACAGACACTAAAAAGAAGTAAGCCTAGAAAAGATTGTTCTGATTCCTATCAGCATAATGTTGGAATGCCTTGGCAGCCAGTCCCCCAGAAAGGGACTTGCAAGAATAAAGAAGGAGAAGTAGAGGGAGGGAGGGAGGGAGGGAGGAAGAAAGCAAGGAAGTACTTCTGTAAGAAAGCCTACAAATCCTGGGCAGTTTCCTTGAAATCCCTCCATCTATGAACTGGAGCTCTGGTTTGGAGAGCTTACTGCTGAGCCACGTTTACTTGTGTCTTAAGGAGGGGCCTGGAGGGCAGTGGCAGGATTTGCTTCAGCTAGTTAGCCATGTGGCAGTGCAGCTCCTGCTGCAATAGGATTCCTTCACCATTACGTTTCTTCTCTTGGGCTCCACAAGCAGTTCAGCTCTCAGAATCTATGCTTAAAATTATGAGGTCTCAAAAGAAGGAGAAAGGCCACATTGTGCCCTCCCCCTCCATAGTTTGAACATGAAATATTTGCAGTAGCCACACAGCTCCCATTGACAGGTGAGGGACTCTTGCATTAAATTCAGCACAAAACAATCTCTGTCCCCCCCAGAACGGGCTGCCAGTGCTCTGATGCTGTGCCTGCAGTACCTCAAAAGCACCTGGCAAGTTCTGTGTGCTTTACTTGGGAAGCCAAGTTCCCCCAGGGCCTGGGGAGAGCTGGGTTGTGGGGAAGATTCACAGTTCTCAACACGTTGAGTGGGGGTTTCCTACTCTGGCTAATAAGGCAAAAGTTGGAAAAAGTTTGCCTGTTTTTTTCTTTTTTTTCCCTTCCCATGTGGTAGTAGGATTAATGCACTGAAATCACATCCTGGATTTAACCTCCTATGGCTGTCTCCTAGGGACTAAGTAGTTGACTTGTGCTTTTCTTTTCTGACATGGGAGTTGCTGCTAGATGTGCAGATTAACCCTAGCTATTTCTGTCTGTTCCTGGGAAGTGGTGCTGCCTCAGAAGGTCCAGCCTATATTTTATCATGTGTCATACATGTGGTGCAACAAAGCCATATTTTAGTCTATGAAAGACAAATTAAACACAAATAATTTATCTGTCAGTAATTTATTGTTTCTTTATATTCCATAGTTTGTTAAAAGCATTGAAATCAACACATACAGAGCTGGATGTGTCATAAATGTGCAGAAGTCAGTGTTTCATATAATGGTAAAATACTTGTAGATGAATGACACCTTCCAAAGTTTTTTTTAAAAGGGAGGACAGAAACTTTTTTTTCTCTGCAAATTCTTTTGACTGGCAAGACTGAATTAAAAAAACACTTGAAAAACCTGAAAGCCCAGTCTCTGATTCTAGTAAATATTTAGAATTTATTTCATTAATGTGTAATGATTATGTGTTCACTCTGTAATTAGCTGCTTCCACACACCTCTAAGATTCTGAGAAAACAATAAAATACACTACAGAAAGTCTTTACAGACTGAAAAATTAAAAATCTATAGTTATGCAACCAAAATGGATCTAAAGTTTATCCACTTAAGAAAAAAAAATAAAAAAAGAAGTAGAGGAGGATTTTTTGTGATTTTTTTTTAGTGTCTTGTTTGATCTACAGATGATACTAGGAGCAACTGATGCAGCATGTTGTTATTTTCACCTGTAGGTGCCCGTGTGTTTTATCTGGCTAAATCATATGGGGTATACTGCTTTTAGTGAGATAGACTTTACAGAATTTCTGTTATGAGGATGGGTGAAACAGTTTGAATAACAGGCTAAAAAATGAGTACTTTACTATTTCTGTAACACCTATATATTCCCCTTTGTATGTGACATTTCCTTTTAATGTGGCATCTACATCTGTGTATTGACAGTATGAAGCATGGTAGGTTTAGCAGATTTTAAGGAAAAACTATTTGAAGGACCTGGTGGTGTTCCTACTTATAGGACAGTTGCACTTTCCATTTTCTCCAAACATGGCTTCACTACACCATTATTTCTAGGAGGAATGAAATTTCTCTTGCTTGGTGTTCACTAGTTTTCAGTCTTTTTGAATTCTTCCTAGGAATATAGAAACCCAGTCACAAATGAAGGAACAAAAACAAAAATTAAGATCCTGAATGAAATAGAACTGACATACAATGAAAGCCATTAAGCTGTGTTGGACTTAAAATGAAACTTGCTGAAGAGTTCCCTAAGAAGTTTGCCATAGGTCTGATTTTTACTGCTTGCTTAGTTGATGTGAGAGGAAAAATGGAAACTCTATTTTCTAGATAGTTCTCAATCTGCTTTGATTAGCCATTTAGGTAACAAATGTAAGAAGAGGAAGGATTTTCCTACAGTTAGAAACAGTGACATGTGGGTCATATTCCTGTGTGACTATGGATTTCTTGAGTGGGTGTGCAGCTTCTGTGACCTACAGTTACTTCATTTGTATTCCTGGCTGTAGCTTCTCTCAAAAGCTACACCTCTGCTTTGTAAGAGACAGCTGCTGCTGGGCTGAGTTGCAGGGTGCTCTTACTTCACCCAGTGCTGTTTGTCCCAAATCATAAAGGAAGGGCTTAGTTTCAGTTTAGGTGCAAGAACTTTTAGCCACCTGGAGACTGTTTCCACAGGCCCAAGCAAGAGACCTTGCTCCTTATACCTGTTAGTGTAGGTACTGCTACACACAAATAGTAGGAGATGTAGGACATCAGAATACGACTCAAATTCTGCTTCTCTTCCAGAAGTTAAATACCCCATTGTGCTTATTTAGGAGCTTATGTGAAACTGGGATTTCCAGGACAAAACTGGATGATGATACCTTAGTGCATCCTTAGTGTAATTTCATTATTCTTGCATGCAAAATATATGAGGAATTGCTGAATCTACACAATCAGTATTGTCAGATAAAATGCTGAAGCGATCTAAGATATTATTTTCTCAATTTTTCAGTTTATTCATACTGCAGCATGAGAAATTACCTACTTAAAGGGAAAAATGTAGCCTTTTCTGGTACAGGAAATTATTTGGTAAGGAATTTTCTGCTTACTGAGTTATTTTTATATGAAAGGCTTTTCACACAGACAAACATATGATGAACATATATGTATGGATGTGCAAGCACACACACACACACACACATCACATGGTATTCCCAGCTTCTGTACTTATAAATATATATAAATGATCCTCTTAAATGCAAAACTTACCAATCTGATAGGAGCATGAACTGTTTTCTCAACTGAATAATGTTTTTTGGCTTTACAAAGAAGTTCACATATAGTTATAGAACTGAATCCTAAGGTAGGGACACTATTTTTCCTGTGTGGAAGAGTTGATTGGACACAGAGGAAGGGAAAGGGAAAAAAAATATAGAAATACAGGTCTCCAGAAATGTAGCACCACATTATTAGTTATATGGATTTAGCTGCTCTTTTCTCAGTGGAGCAGCATCCATTTACCCCAGTCAAGTCTCAGACCCAGACTCACTTCCACTGCTGCTCTTTGAATCAATGCCAGAGTGAGGTATAATTTAAACCAGAAACAGATGTGGGTGACTGTAGCTGAGCTGCAGAATATATAAAGGCTCCATATGTGTTAATTTCCCAGGCATTTGTAGCAAGATTGCTGAAATAACTGTAAAATCTTGTAGCTAATGGACCCTGAATGGTGAGAAAGGCTTCTCCTTCATTTACTGCAAATTGTCTTTCATTTCTGTCTTCCCTGTTTAGATCGGACTACATTTATTTTGAATTGTTTTCAGCCTTTTCTGCTAAGGATCATGGGAGAGCAAAGCTAAGTGATTGCAAATGTTTCTGCGGTAATCATTTCCACTGGAGAAGCCAGCTGGATCATCCCCTGTATACTGGCTTAAACTTCTGTCCTTTTCTTTTTAAAAAAATAAAAATGTGGCGGGATAAATATTTTAATTTGTATAAATATGGTCCTGAAAATGCAGGGTACAGGTATATATGAAAGTATAAAGTGAGCATTCCTTGAAGCAGAGAAGCACCAGAGTAAGAATTCTTTTTCAGCTCACTGTGGTTTTAGAAGGCAGACCAAAAGAAAAATGAGAGGTTTCCAGAAAAAACAGAGTTATGAGCCAAACTAAGCAAAATACTTAAAGTGAGCAAAGCAAAGCTCTGTCTGCTAACAGTTTGTAGCAAGAGAATGTATTTTCTTTACCAGCCTCCTACCCCAGGATCTTTGTCTTAACATCAAACAAAAAACACAATACGAATAAACAGATTTCTGGTGATGCACTGCTTTGCAAAACCAGGCTATTCCAAAGCTAAAATAATGACTCTTTTCAGAATCCATTTTTATTGGAAGGTTTGCTTCTGTTGTTCACTTATGAATCAAGACTAAATCACTGTACATTATTTTGTCTTAACTCTGTGATCATTCTATCATATTTCTTGTGATTTTTTTTTCTAAAGAAATAACCTTTCTTTAATAAGAATGGGTGTAGTGGCATGTACTTCTTGAACTTCAGAAGTAAGTAGAATGTTTAGGAAGATTCAGAAGTCATTGCAATCTTTTTTTTCCATGATATTTTTTCAGTCTGAAATGCAGGTGAAGAGACAGCCCAGTCTCCCCGCTGCTGAGAATTTCCATGGCTGCATTTCCTGCTGAGTCCTCACAGCACACAGTGGCTTCTGCAGCTTTAATACTAACATCTTCAGCAGCATAGCTGCCCACTTGTTCATTATTCCCTTTCTCTTCACCATTACAGAACAGTTCTGCAGGGAATGTCAAATGGACTAAGCTTGCAATCAAGACATTCAGCCTCTGAAGTTACCGACCGATCTTTCATGTTGAAATTTGCGTCCTGGGCAGGGCACCAGCACAGTGCCCAACCTGCCACGTATGTCCCGTCTCTGTGTGGATCATAGGAATGTGAAGAAGTTGTTTTGGCTCCCTGTGCTTGTGGCAGTATAGTGGTGTCACTGGTGGTTTGCAGACTGGTTTTGCATCCGAAAAGAGCATTCATCTCACTATGCTTATAGCACAAGAAAAAGGAAATGCCTCCAAATTTCTGAAAAATTTCCTGAAGAATGTACTATTCTGCAGAGGTGACATATAGAGTGTATGTTGTGGGAAGGCTGAGATAATTCTCTATTCTGTTTCTTACTGGACTGTTCAAAGCAATGGTTAACGAGACAGACTGGGTATGTTCCCAACAAAAATGTCCTAATGCTCTTCCATAGTAGGAGTGCCTAATCCTTCAAAATGGTGAAAATAATATCAGACAATGGGCCATGCAGATGAAGTGAGGAGAAGCTTGAAGAAGGCATTTGCCAGGACTCTGAGACCTGAATGGTGACCAGTCTCACCCTGGGGCTCTACCCTCAGCCAGTTCCAGGAGCCCCCTCTCAGCACAGCCTTGGGCCATGAGTCCTTACCTGAATTATGCTGTAGGTGTTCTCTCTTCAGCCCTACTTCTGGCCCTGCCTCCTGGATGTACTTGGGCCCTGTACAGTAGGTCACCTGTGTCTTGCAAGAACCTTTGACCCACAATGCAGCCTTGTCTCTGACCTGTCTCCTGTTGCTTGTGACAGGACTTCCCAGAAGGACCCCGGACTTGGTTCCATGTATGCTGAATTTACAGCTCCTGATGGAGCCCCTTGCCAGCACCTGACTCTGTCTGCTGTGTTGTAGTCACCCACTCCTAACCTTCAGGAAACTGTTACTAGACATGCTTTAATTTTTTTCTAGTTTATATTTGATTGTGGAATAAAGAAAGTAAAACAAGCCTGAGTGGCAGGTTTGCAAATAATTCCGGGAGAACTACCATATTGTGATGTCTCAGAATATTTTATTTTAGTTAGCTAAGGAAACAAAGAGGTATCTGTACATAGAAAAAAAGGTCATAAGCTATTTAAGGAAAAAAGGGATGCCTTTACTAAGGTACCACATCTCAGATGATGTCTAGAAATGAGCACACACAAACTAAAGACTCCCACGATACCCTGAATTGTAGGGAAACCATTCTTTGAGTTCTGCTGAAATTCAGTGTGGTGCAACTCTACACTCACTATTAAAGTACACTGTATTTAATCATTTTATGGAACCTGTGTCCTCACATTATACATACGACTCTTTTTGCTTTTAACTTCAGTTTTCTTCTGCAGTGAAAAGTACAGTAAGCCCTAAAGAAGCCAAGTACTTTAGAAGAATGCCATGACACCTATTTATCATCCTGCTAATTACTAGACTGTTTTGAAATAATTGGATAAAATCATAAATGCAAGAAATGTTTTTTTACTGTGAAAATGGTTACTGATTTTTTTCTCAGTAGTAATTCTACCTGGTCATCAGTTGTTCTAAAACTGATATGAAAAATAAATTAAAGCGAATTCTGTTTGAGCGAGTTCATTTTCCATACCAACCTACAGCTGACCAGTGAACACATCAGTGTGTCTGGATGACAAGAGGAAGTGTGACTGCAGTGTTTGTGTGCTACTAGAATTGAAGTGCTGAGCCCTCAGATGTGCAATTCAGACAGGGTAGCAACGTACCGCTGTACCAGCTGAACCCTCCATAGCCTCCAGGAACCCCACTTTGAGAGCAAAGCTAAAGGCTCTGAAACGGGGAATCCTCTGCAATGGTGAGGGTTCATTCCAGGCAAATCACTGCCCATACAGAAATAAAGGTACATGATGCTTAACAGTACACTTGGCTCCCCAGTCGTAAGTGGCTTCACTTTATTGATTAATGGAACTGTAGAGCCTCTAGCTGAGAAAAGTCAGTATAAACGTGAGACCCCTTCCTTCATTTCATAGCCATAAAAGCAGAAGTCACATGTTCGGGCTGGAATTCCTGCAAGGCCTTTCTTATTAACCTGCAAACTGTAGCCAACTGGATGCCACAGCCTGAGGGATATGCTTCAATGTATAAACAAAACTCTATGGAAAGAATGACCATGTATCACCTGCTTAGTTTAGCTTGCTTTTTCAAAGGTTTTTTTTTTTTGGTTTTTTTCAAAATAAAATTAATAAAATTCTTTTTTATTTTTATTTTTATTTTTATTTTTATTTTTATTTTTATTTTTATTTTTATTTTTATTTTGCAAGTTCTCATGATGCTGTTATCTTCTCTGCCTTAGATAGAGAGAAAGAAAATATTTAAGCTGCATTTATTGTTGGTATTGCCAGTTAGAACTGCAGAGAGATAGACCAAGCTGGAAGCTATATGAAAATATTTTAGCCTGAAAATTTAGGGCTGAACTATGGTATCAGTGCTAGCCAGGTTCTGGGCTCTGGACAGATTGTTTTAGACTAGCTGCAATTTTCTGTAGGAAACTGAAATTTTAATTCACTACTACAATATTGCCTCCACACTATTTTGAGTGCTCCACTCATAATAGCTCATTGTTAGCAATGTATTTCTTCACACTTTCTGATTTTCCCCACTGGAGATTTAAAAACATTTGGATGTAAAAAGAAAAAAATAATTAAATATCCTAGCTTCTTACTTATTTCCAACTTTTTACACAGTGAGGAAGATAGAATGCATTAACAATTCCACTTAGGTAGCAGAGATCAAGAAAGCAGGGGTTTGCTCCATTTCTGGTTCAATTTAGATTGGTCAAATTTTTCCAAAAGTTCAGCAAAAAAACCTTTTGGTCTCCTTTCTGGCGATGCTGAGGGAAATTACTGTGCAGCCCCACACAGTGTTAGATAACTAACACACAGAGCTGTGTTAGGTATCCAAAAACATTTCTGAAAAGAATACCAGTTTATTTGACTGAATATTTCCCACACATTTTTAATTCTTTCAATCTTTTGAATTTGGGTGCTTGACTTTATAGCCTTAAAACACTCTTTTAGTGTATGCATATAATATGTTTTATTTCTTTATTAAGAACAAAAATCTTATAAATTGGATAAACAGTTTCAGAAAGACTGTATGGATGGTGGCTTGCCTGTGCTAAACTTTATGTAAACAAACATACCATCTCTTTTTCCGGTCTGAACTGTAGGTGTTTTTAAGCACCTACTTCAGGAGAGGCTTTGCTGAGGTTGCACAGATCCCACAGTATCACTAAGTCCAATGAAAATAGTTCAGGCTGAAAGAGCCAGTCATTGACATGATGGGCTTTTTAAGCTGTCCACACAGAGCCTAACCACATAAGGGACTAGAAACCACCAGCGTAGCCACCTGTGGAGTTCATTAACGAGCCAGATGTTGTTTCAGAAAAATAAATACTTCCTCTACCCTGGCAACTAAGTCCTGCAGGTCTCCATCAGAGGTGGGGTTTTACTGTAAAGGAGCTGGATGGCTGCTGTCCTGCCATGACATTGCAGCCACCTCGTGCCACTTTGATTTTTGCCATGAAATAGATATCAGTGCGCTAAGTTCTTACCAGTGTCCAGCACATAAACGTGGATGTGTGTATAGTAAGTATGTAATGCAGAGAGATTAGACATCATAGGATTTGTATGGTAATTAATGTGCAAATTATTCAGTTGTATCCGTTCTGGAAAATGGGAAATTGCCTCTTTTCCCCATGTGAGGAGATTACATTTACATGATTCAAAAGTGCACTTGGAACAGGCAAAAGAGATAACTGAACATCAGTCACCAACTGAGAAAATCCATAATTGTATTTATTTTCTAGATGACTGAACACTCACCTGTGTAGTTGTATTTATTGTTTCCTCCAAACATTTCAAAAATATTTGAAAAATGGTACTCAAAGACATCAATTTCCACCTTTAAACATCTAAATCAACTTGCTTCTGTCTAGATGAAATATACTTTTGGGGGAAACCTCATTTATTTCTTATATTTTTCTCTGAATTCTGCTATTTGTTTCTCCTTTTTGGTCCCAGCATAATCTTTTTATCGTTCCTGTTAAGTTGCTACATGTCCCTTATTTTTTCTGCATGTTTCAACATCCCAGATCAAGTCTACATGATAATAAATCTTAATAATCAGCACATAATGACAGCTTTGATAGCTCCAAGGATGGTTTTTACAGCAGACACTCTAGCAGGCTCTTCTGTCCTCAAACACATCATGTCTGAGATAGGTAGAGCCATGACTCTGTGAACACACACTCTTATTTCAGATATATGATCAAATAGCTGTACAAAGGTGCAAGAATCAAGGTTTTCTTTAATTAATACTTCACTACTTTTAGGGGCTGAGCAGATAAATGAGATGCTCATGCTGTTATCCCTAGAGGCACTGTGCATACAGGTGGTCACTCTTTGGCCTTGCTAATACAGTCCTGAATTTCTCCTAGATCACGTCTTTGTAGTTCATAGAATTGCAAATACACTTCAATGTCTATAAATGAACCCACTCTGTCAAAAAACTACCCAATGGGCCCAAACCCAGGTAAGGTGTCTCATACAGGTAGCTCAAAGTCCCTCTCCCAACCTCTAGAACAGAAAAGCTTGAGATCCTGTACACTGCCTACTCAGAACCTGAGCACAATGGAACCAAAACTAGATTAAGAATGACACTTATGTCTTCATGGCCGTCACAACATCATGCAGACAGTCCTGAATTAATTATAGAACCAGAAGCCACTGGGACCTGGGAGTCCTTAGGGTAGGAGCAATTGACTCTGTCTGTCTGTTAGACTTTGACTCCCAAGTCAGGTCAGGTACATGGATGTGAAATTGTACTGCATGGTCTTGATATATCCTCAGTCTCTCTGTGCCTCAGTTCTTCTCTGATCCACAGAGAAGCAGACTGAGAGGCTTTTGGATATAGAAGTAATAAGTTCCTAGTACATTAATGAAATTAGGCACTTTGTTGTAAACAGAGGTTTAAAGTGTGTACCAACCCCCGCTGACTGAGATGTGAGGGGCAGTAGGGCAGATATATTAGCAGGCATTTGGGCAGTTTTGTGCCTTGAATCATTTCTGTGGTGCATTTCAGTTCTGCAGTGACCGAGGAGCAGTTTGCTGGGCTATGCTCCTGCTGATGTGGCACGAGAATTTCCAAGTTCGTCAAGTAGAAGGTATTCCTGCTACCTCCGCCTCCTTTTGTGCGCTGGAGCCCTACAGACGTGGCAGCTTCCTGAACCACTTCCCAATTATATGGTATGCATGTTGTATGTCCCCTGTGACCATCAGGACAAGAAGACAGTCAACAATTCCAAATTAAGAGCCACAGAGCACAAAAAAGTCCAATCAGAAAAAAAAAAAAAAACAACAAAAAAACCCACCCAAAAACTGAGAAGTTAGGAGGAACAACAAAGACTTTCTCTTCTTATTTTTCTCTTAATAGAAAATTTTTATAGAGGTGCAGCCCGATACACTGAGACTGAGAATTGCTAGATCTCAGGATCTGAGTTTTATTTACTGCAGTTCCTCAGTAACATTTAAAAAAATGTTTTTATGATTTGACTAAAGCCTGCAAGACCGAGACATTTGCAGGGGAAATTTTCAGTCTTTTTTGCCTACTCTTTCTGACAGGGGAGAAGCTGGGAGGCAAGATGACTCACTCCATGGGACTTTTAATTTTGAAGTGTCTAGAGCTGCTGTGAGTGAGGCCAGGCTGTGGAACACCCGGAGACTCGAAGGGTTTTATTACCCTTTTCCACGTCATCCTGCAGTTCTCAAATCCCTGGAAGAAACATTCAAGCAGAGCAGGGGGGAAGGGAATCCTCTGCTTTTTGACCTGCAAGTTTTCTTGTTAAAGCATTTGAATCTTTAACCCAGAAGCATAAATTTGGTCAACATTCTTTCCCATGGTATTTCTGCATCTTATGGGTTTGTTTGGAACACCAGATAATTTAACATTTTCCTTCTCACCATGCAAAAGGACAGTTTGCCCTCTGCTCTCTGCCTGTGCTTTACTACCTTGCGTTAGAAGTTGCCCAATCACCTCTGAACATTTCAATTTTTAAATGCAAAGATACTTGGTTGTAAAAAAAAATGCTAGGGAGGTATCAGTATTTCTGAAAAATCACAAAGAAAGAACGTGAAGGGGGAGGAGAATTCTCAGTTCCATACCTTGAACAGGATGCAGTTTGTCACTGAGTTCATGAAGTAAATAAGAAGTGATTTGCAGCTAAGCATGGTGTTCATGTTTCTGTTCGGAGAGCGCACGGAGCCTGAGCTGCATTCTCCTCAGCAGCACTTGGAAGAGTAGTTTTAATGAATGGCAAATGTCTAAACTTCCCTGCTTTCCCCCTTTATGCCTAAAAACAGTTTCCCTGCTCCTTGCCACAACATAAACCCCGTATGCTGCGGGCTTTTTTTAACTTAATCTGAGCCGATTCACATATCTGCAACAGAAGAGTGAAAAAAATAAACTATAGAACACATGGAGGACAGAGGCAGGGCTTCAAACAGTCTGTGCAAAGGAAGATAAAGAGAATATTGTGGGGATTCTGTGCTAAGATAAGCTGGCCTGTTTCACTTCATGACGTGTCAGGAAGATACAAATGACAGACCATATCCAGGCTGAACACAAAGCCTGAGCAAAATCTAGGAATAGCTTTTGTTAAACTGCCCCCTGGATCTTGAGGAGGAGGTGCACCAGGGCTCAGGATCATGTAAACTAAGGAGAATCTAATGCTTATGTATAGAAGTACCTTAAATTATTTGAGATTTTAGAAAACATGAGATCAGCAATGAAAAATGAGAGAACAGTATTGTAAAATAAGTTTTCTAACTACTTTTTTTTTAATAAAGAATGCTGAAGAATTTTCTGCCTTTTAAAAGCTGAATAAATGCCATTTTACATGGTTTGAAAAGCTTTTCATACTGCTTTTTGTTTCTCATAGTTTTGGTGATCAACATTTTTACTAAAACACCTATTGCACTTAAAAAGAAAGGATTTTAATATTATTTTTTTTAAATTGCTCCTTTTTGCAAAAACCTTTCATTATATAGTATGATACATGGGGGGAGGGGATGGATAAACAATGATTTTTAAAATTTGTAAGCAAAACCATTACTGAAATGTTTAGAAACACCCAGTATTACAGTAAAACTGATCAATCATCAAGGAAATTTTATGATTTGAAAAAAAATATTAAAAAAAGAGTTTACATGAAAAATTTTGTAAAACTCTTTCCAGCAGTAGCAAGAGCCTTGACATTTTTATTTTGATTGGGATCTCTGGAAGTCAGTTAATTCAATTTCCTGCTTGAAGAAATGAGTTCCAATGCTGTATCAGGTCACCTGTGAGTGAAAAGGTAACTTATATCCTGGGGCTGTTATGTTTTTGTCTATGGGATGAAAGTTCTCATTAGTCCCTTCCCAAAGAAAGGGCAAATAAATAGGGAGTGAAGATATTAAGAAAAACTTTGCAAGACCATCTGCCAAAAATAACTGTATGAAATAGATTACTCTTCCTCTACATCTAGTCTAAATTAGGTCACTGCACTTAATTCTTAACGTTTTAGGGAGGGGGAACCCTATTCATGAGGAGTCATTGGAGGTAGAATTCATAAAATATAAGGAAAAAAGAAGTTGGAGATAAGTTTTAGAAATTAGGTTTGGATAAGTGCCTTGCAGTGGGACAGTCTTAGAAAATGTCATAAATATGGTGTCCTATAAATAGTCTTTCATTACAAATATTTGATTCAGGGCATTTTTTTAATGTCAAAGGAGCTTTATGTGAGTACCAATCTGCCTGAGATTCTCAAGGCATATTTCAAGAGAACAGGAAAATGTTTAACTGTTACACCACAGCTGGGGCTGAAAGCCATTATCATTAGGATTCAGAGTGATCTTGACAACTTGGAGAAAGGGAGAAAACCCATGGAATTCGATAAAAAAAAACCACTAGCAAAATAAGTTTAGGAAGGAAAGCAAATAGACACAAAATATACAATGAATAGTTAACGTAAGTGAGTAATAACACCTCAGAAAAGGATCTGGAGAATACAAAAGAGGTTAAACTGAGTGTGAGTCAATGGCACAGCCTCTTTGCAGCTTTGTTGATGTCATTCAGAAATATATTAATAAAAATGTGTGTAAGCAGTTAAATAGCATTTTTTCACTCTTGAGATGGACGGGAGACAAATTGGAGAGTCCAAGAGTGAGAGCAAGCAAAGGAACAAGCAGTCATTCAACAACACAGAGGTTTGACAAAAAAATTTTGAGGAATTTCAGATTGAATGGGCATATCATCTGCATTCTTTCAGCATATGAAAGGTTGCTCACACTTCATTTGGGGCAGAACAAGCAAATTTTCATTCCTCGGAAGACAAAAAACTTGGATAATCTATAAGAGAAAAACTTTCTGCTAATGGTAGTTACCTACTGCCACTCTTGAGAGAGAAATAATTTTCTTAGAAGTTTAAAAAGGATGTTAAATATGAGTCAGCATTCATCTAGAAATATTTGCCTTTGATTAGAAGTAAAGAGATAGTTTAAGCTGACTTTTTGATTTCTCAACCCTACATTTGTTACATTTAATAGATTGAGTTTCTTAAATTTTAAACAAGCTTACTGTTAAAAGTTATTTCAATGTCTGCCCAAAGAACCCAGCATTGCACAACCTTGGCAGGAGCTGGAACTTTTCACGACAAGAGTAATGCTGGTGATCAAGGACTGAAGGATCTGGCAAAGACTGAATCTTAGAGTGAACCTGTCCAAAATGATTTGATACCTATGCACATCAAAGGGCATGGTATGGATTTTCTGATGTGAAACATCAGATTTTGCCTCAAAGCTGTGTGCAACTTTTCTACCAAGTGTTGCTTTGGATGGGCATAAATTTGCTACATCCCCCTTTACATCTGGGCCACGCTGGCTATGCCCACAGTGGTGAAATTAAACAGGGGGTGTCCTTGGGCAGTATAAATGGTCTGTGCTGTCAGAATCATCCCTGGACCAGCTCATAGTCTGCCAAACAGTTGTGAGGTACTATGCTTATTTCAGGTGCCATCCCAAAATCATTCTTGTCTGTAACACGGTGCTCTCAAGAAAGGTTTCCTGGCCCAGAACCAGTACCTGACAGTTCACCACTGTGCACAGAATCCTTCTGGGCATATCTGGTGTTCTGGTAGATACACACTTTGTCTTCATTTTTAATCCAAAGGCGTATCCTCATTTATATTTCTATGGGTAAAGTGAATGTTTTTGTTTCATAGATGTCATGATATTGTAAGAGATAGTAAAATATAGGTTCAAAGTCTTATAATTTAAATATAATAAAGAGTATATTTTACTAGGATTAAGGAATTATTAAACCAGTTCCTCAGGAGAGATCTGTACCTATCTCCTAGATTTCATTTTAAATCCAGATTGGTGCTATTAGTTGCAGAGGGAGGCAATGTTCTTTTCTTCTTACCAATTAAAATTTGTAATGTTCTCTGTACCATTTTAGATACCCTCATGGCAGAGAAATACAAGTAATTTTAATGTTGCTTTTATTAGTAAATGTTTTATTTAATAAAGAGCTGTCATAGATCTCCTCTGTCTAATATAAACTCATTAACTGATGAAAAAGAAAGGATAAATCAAAATTTCTTTTGTTACCATTGAATTTGTTGTCCTTCTGAGAGTTACTGGTCTTTGACTTGCATGTGGTTAGTGCTGAATACTGAAATAGGTTCTTTCTCAGTACCTCATAACAGACAGATCCCCCTATTCTACTACAAGTCTTAAAATTAAGCAAAAATCGGGTTGCAAAATTCCTTAGCTCAGTCTAATTCTGGCCAACACCTTGAAAGTTTTGTAGAGACAGCTTTCCCAAGTACTCCCCTTCTCCCAGCTTATCAGGAGCAGCTGGTTTTACTTGTACATAAAATAATGTTACACAAGAATTTATAATCAAGAAGGTTGATTCTCAAGAAGTGCTTGCTGCTTGGAGACCATTTAGTCTACTAGTGCTTGGAGTATCTCTGGAACACAAAGCAATTATCCTCAGGGTAATTATGTATCTCGAGGAGTGGGTCAACGTGAACTTCATGGAGTTCAAAAAGGCCAAGTCAAGGTGCTGCACCTGGGTCAGGGCACCCCCAGGTATCAACACAGGCTGGGAGATGAAGGGATGTGGAGCAGCCCTGCCCAGAAGGACCAGAAGGGATGCTGGTGGGTGAGAGGCTGGACATGACCCAGCCATGGGCACTCCCAGCCCAGAGAGCCAAACGTGTCCTGGGCTGCATCCAAAGCAGTGTGGGCAGCAGGGGAGGGAGGGAATTCTGCCCCTCTGCTCTGCTCTGGTGAGAGAGATCCCACCTGGAACATGGCATCCAGCTCTGGGGTACCAGCACAGGAAGGACATGGACCTGTTGGAACAGATCCAGAGGAGGTCAATAAGATGATCAGAGGGAAGGACCACCTCCTATGAGGAATAGGTGAGAGAGTTTGGATTGTTCAACCCGGACAAGAGAAGGCTCTGGAATTACTTTATTGTGGCTTTCCTGTACTTAAAGGAAGCTTTAAAGATGAAGACAGACTTTTCAGCAGAGCCTGCAGTGATAGGAGAAGAGATAACAGTTGTAAAGTAGAAGAGGGTATATTCAGATTGGACAGAAAGAAGAAACTTTTTATGATGAGAGTGAAGGAACACTGGAACACTTTGCCTGGAGGAGTGGTGGATGCCCCACCCCTGGGAACATTCAAGGTCAGATTGGTTGGGGCTCTGAGCAACCTGATCTAGGTTGAAAGTGTCCTTGCTCACTGCAGAAATTCCATGGGGTTTTTGATAGAAAATGAATTTCTGCTGGTGCAGAAGATGCTATCACCTAAAACCCAGACTTCTTGAGGCAGTTCAGGACTGATAAAAAGATATCTTCTACACAAGATATACCAATATCTCTTCTTCCCTTGTCATGGATGGGAGGGCTGGAAGACACAGTAACTGTGGGGGTGGACATTTTGATGTGGACAACAGTGTTAGGGGGAGAAGGAATGTCTGAATAGAGGAATGGTGGAATTCTCTTAAATATATAGAATAATCTGTGTCTTTAGCTATAGATATAAAAGATACAGATACATAGATATAAAAATGTAGAATAATGCATCCAGAGTTTTATCCTCTGCAAAGGCAGGGCTGGTGAGGTGCCTAAGAAGGAGGTAGTGGTTTGCTGGCTTTCAAAGACAGAAGTTCTTAGCACTAATATGTTATCTTGTTCCAAGGGGAGCAGTGTACTTTACAAATACTTGGCAGCCTTGCATGGGCATCAAACACACCACTGGAGAGGAGACTGCTGTTTTGCTCTCCAGCTTAGCAAGTGCATCATGACTCTTGTGTCATCCCCTGGGTGTGCTAGAGGATGTTTTGACTCTACATTACAAGGTGATTTCCATCTACAAACCATAGAAGTTTTTGGTATTGTGACTAAACACCATTGTCTCCATTTCAAATGGGGGAAACTGGGGCATTAAGAGGCAAGATGATTTGCATTAGACAGCTCAACAGAACAGAGAGACACAGCAGCATGGAAATTATTTTGTGATGGGGAGATTTAGGTTTGTAGAATTAATGTTTTTTAGTTTATTCAACTTCATGGTGTTTGCATAAATATCAATAGATTCTATAGAATCTGCTTTCAACTCTTTCCCTACAAGGAGTATTTTTCTTTCACTTTATGTCAGACATTTTCCTGGAGATTGAAGAGAGAAAGCAACAGGCATTTTAATTCTTCAGCTCATCACACATTTATATAACCAGAGTGAAATCTGTTTTCTGTTAGAGGAGAGGGGAGGGCAGAGTTTTTCCTTTTTTCTTTTTTATGTTAACAGACCCAAAAGCTGTCTGGAAACTGTGCCAAAACAATGGCACAAAAAGAATGCATCTGGAAGTCATTAGGGAAGCTCGGAGTGGGCAGTGATTAAAGCAGGATGGAATTTCTACTTTTTTTCCTCCCGTTACAGTTTCTAAGCCAATCAAACAGAGCACAACTTTAGAGCCAATGAAACTCCAACACTTTTTATGTGTTGTGAATATGCAACCAAGAAAGCTTTTCCCCCATTTCCCTCCTGAAGGCAATTCCAATAAACCCGTCTGTAATACCTCTGGACACAGTTCCCTGCACTATTTAGGAGAGTTCAAATAGCTTTACTTTTGCTCTGCCTATTTTTCCTGTCATAGTTTTCACTGGAACATTCTAACTTCTTTCTTACATTAAAAACAACTGCTAGAATAATATACTGGCATTGTAAACTACAGGGCTATAATCTAGCATTAAACCCAAATTCCCTTAGAGAATTCAAATAATCAAACTATGAATGAAGATCTGTTTTCTGTTGAACTTCTGTTGACAGATCTGTTTGCCTGTGGATAGCCATTTTCCTCCTGCAGACATCAGCACTGTGGGCCAGGCTGTTACAGTCTCCTCCCAATTGCTTCTGCCAATTTATGCCTTGAATACAGTGATTATAGCCAGTTAAATAATGCCAGGGTCCTCCTTTCCCAACTAGCTGCAAACCTCTCATAGGACCTCCTTCTGCTTAGCATATCTGGTGATGATAAAGCTGAAGACTTCATCCTTTACTATTCTGCCTGAAGTCCATTTATTTCCCCTTGCATCTTTAACTGTCTCCAGCAGGGAATCTAATCTACTGTAAGGTTAGAGTCAGCTGCAGTCAAAAATATGAGAACTCACTTTTCTCAACCAATTTTCAAGATAAGTGGTGTCATGCAGAAACATCAGCTGATCCCATTTCATCATCACAAACAGAGACACAGCAGCTGAATTACTAGACACTGTTACTGGTACCTGAAAAGACCATGAAGAAAAGATCTCTCACTTCATATTTTCATACACAGTGTACAACGTTCAACTGATGGAGGGCTTATGATGGTGAGTTTATGGTGCTTCACTTTGTCTGTAAAAAGAGAGATGATATTGTTTTCAATGATCTTGAATCTAAAAGATGTAAAACAGTGAAAAACTGGAATGGACCATATATTAACTACTGTCAGTAATGGCTGTGTTCTGCCACTGGAGTGTCCTGTGGACTTGGCCAGACATTCAGCCCCTCATTCTGCAAGTGTCTGTGGTCAGACAAGTGTCTAGCAGAGCACCGAGGTATTTTGAGGTCCCTTTTTAAGACCTGGTTAAGGCTTACACAAACTGAAGTGTTGAACAAGTGGATATATAAATATTACAGCTATGAGAGGCACTAAGACATATGCTGCCTGAAATGATTGCAGAACATTGAAAATGAACAGAAATGCGGGTCAAATTTTGCACTGAAAATTATCTCTTAGTCTATAGCATAGTTTTATACATCTTATGGAGTAATTAATTTTCTGTACCCTACTACACTTTAAAACCATGTACTAGAAAATAAGAAATCATAGGAAAATGTCCATTCCTGCCATTTCACCTGGCAGGAGCCCCATAGAGTGAAGAAGGAGAGGAAGATGGTCAACAGCCCAGACACCAGCCTGAGCTTTGACCTATGCCTGCAGCAACACAGAGGTGACCAATTTGCTTTTCACCCTGTGTGTCCTGAAGGAGTATGGGAAAATCATACATATGGGGATTTTACCCAGCATTTCTGTTAGAGGAACAAGTACTTTCAGCCTCCTACTGCTTTATGACAAGCCAGCAAAATGTTACTAACAGGAATTAACCTATGTATTATTTTGGACTTGACATCTCCATATGAAAATTAGTGCTCTCCACTTTTCAATCCCCAAATCCTTTTCTTATTTGAACTTTGGAGCTGCTTATATCTCCTTTTCTTCCAGTATTTTTTCCTGTTTGGCAGTTGTCAGTTTTATGCAGAAACAGTGATGGTACCAAGGGGTCAGCTGTCAAATTAATGCTTCTACTGTGAGCAGTGTTAAAAATTGACCATCTGGGGGTGAAGAAGTTTTGCTTGAAACCAGGTGCAGATGCAGCAGAAAAATAAACAGTATTTCCCAGTGCTTGCAATTGCACTGGGAAAAGGGTTTATAAGAGCCTGTTTCTGTAACATTTCTCTTAATTTTCTAACAAAGCTTAAAAAGCAAGTGAAAGAATCCAAATGGGAAGAGATATGAGAGGTAAAACAATGTCAAAACAGAGGGAAGAAAATTAACTCTGGCCGCATGGGACCAACTCTGGATGTCTTTCTGCAAGGCAGAGTGTTGGACTCTCTCCCATGATTAGCTCCACCAAAATCAGTAAGTTACTTAGGTGAGTAGAGTATGGGAATGAGTGAAGGAAGTAAGCCTCCCAAGACAAAGAGAATCACAGGTAAACAGACATTAATGATATTTTTTCTGATAGGATTAGTTTTCCAAAGAAAAAAATAGGAATACCTGTTTTCAGTTATTTGGTAAAATCTCTAAGAGAAGCAGTCATTAACAGCACTTGAATTATAATGGATGAAAATGATAGGTTTTCCAGGAATTGATATAAGAGAACTACAGCCTGAGGTAGGTATGGGGATGTCAGATGTTAAAAGAAAACCATTAACATCTCCCATTTTGCTGCTCTGTAACTATAGAGAGTTTATTTATTCCAGTTTTCTTTTTTAGTCCTTCTCATACAACATTCGTGTTATTACTTACAGAGGTGAAATTCCCTGTGAAATTTATGTCTTTCTGTTAGCATACCCAAAGGAGGCAGAGAAAACATGTAATTTATGTAAAAGATAGCTCCAGGAAGTTTATTAGCATAATGCTCATTTATTCCCCCATTCTCTGTGCTTTGACCTTTCCCAAAGGAAATGGAATATGTTCTGAGGAAATAGAAAACATCTTTAAAACAGCTTCATGTGTATTGCCTTGATGGTATCATCCTGACCTTTGTAATCAGGTATTGGTGATCAAGAAAGCAAATGACTACACATTTTCCTCCATTTGAGCAGAATTATCCATTTCCTTGGGGCCAGACATGGAAACCACAAGAAACAATGGATATTTGCCAATATAACCAGCAGTTCTGTCACCAGTTTAGAAATTAATTACTCTCGGTTACACACTTTTTCACAGAGGTGAGATTTTAATGTCAGGAAAGAGGAACAGTGGAAGGAGGGACTGCTTTTCCAGTCCTGAAGAATCAGGGGGTTTCATGCCCTTCAAAGTGTGCAGACCAAAGATGGGAGGGAGAAACAGAAAAAGGTGATTCAGGAATAGATGTGCAATCCAAAACAATTCTGTGGAGCTGGACATTTAGCTGTGATGTGGGAAACAAAGACCCAGATTCTTGCCCAGGATTAAAACAAAGACTTGGATATTGGAATCCATCCCCCCAAACTCTTGTTTTCCTCTGTTAAATCATCCCTTTCCAGAAGGAAATGGCAGATTAGGGAATCAGCCAGTGATCAGCTCTTAATCTTCCCTCCTGTCACAGGATACAGGAAATAAGGCAATGAGGGGAAAGAAAATCAAGATGTTGAGACAAAGTGATAGTAATTTTGTCTTCTGTGCATGTTTATATTACAAATATAAACCTAGATTTCTAGGCAAAAATATTTTACAGAAAGGTTATGGGAGAAATTCTAAGAGCATGGGAAGGTGCTTGATGCACAGGAGAGAATATTTCATCCTATATATTAGTATGACACTTTATGGATAAAATAAGCTTTTGCAAAAAAGTAAACTTTATCCTGTAAAGAAGGGAAAGGAAAATGGAGGGGACATAAATGAATACTTGACCTTCAGTATTGTGAATGACCTGGAGGGGAAAAATACCCTGAGATATATCTGAAGAATATTCAAGTTAAAGCACTTTATTTAAAAGTGCAAGAGAGAGATCTGGGAAAAGCAAGAGGTCACAGGGTTTCTAATTTGAACCTCAAGGATGATCTAAAAGTACTGAGAGGAATGGAGTGGAAGGAGAAACAGAAAATTAGTTAGATTCTAAAAAACTGGTAAAATGTCTTCCAACTATACAAATGAGAGACAGTGGCAGAAAAGAAGAAATGAGCTAGTAAGTAGTGAGACAGAAGTGAAAAATAAGGGCAGTGAATTACTTGTAAATCAGTATCTAGGTAAGTACTTTGCTCCATTTTTAATAAAGAAGGTTATGCTTTTACTTGCTGAGAATTTGTAAAAAAATTCACAGTGATACTAAAGTTTAAAAAAACCCCAACAAATCAACAAAACCCCAAGAAATTCATAAAATCCAGGTTATTTGCACTGTTTAATTTTTTGGGCCTATCTTGTCATGACACTTAGTTTTATAGTAAAGCTTCTCAGAACTGTACAGACCATCCCATAAAACTGCTGCCAATATTTTATTGGAATAGAATATAACCCAGCACTTGATAAGGAAGAAATATTCATAGACCATATCTGAAGGATTTTGGGAAAAAGGTTAAAAGTACACTTGATGGACTATAACCTGGATTTAACCAGCAGTCTGTTTACAAAGTTTTGAGAGTTTTCTGTAAACAGCCATTTACCATAAAGGTGGCATAGATACAGAAAGCACAACAGAAGCCACAACCTTTCACATAACCCTTTCACATCCCTGAAGGTGTCCACTTGTTTAAAACAAGTATCCCCAGATATGTTTAAAATGTGGACTTCAGCAGGTAGTGTGTGGGCAACACTGATGAACAGGTATAACAAGAGGCTTTGTCTGTAATGTTCTGTTTCCCCTGTGGAAATATTGTCCCTTTGACAGTAGACCTTCATGTAATTTCAAGCAATATCTTTCTGTCTTGATAATAAAAGCACTCTGCTCTTTCTGGAGAGGATCTGCTGCTGTTCTCACCACCCCATATATATATACAAGACTCCTTGGATAAGTCTTGGTGGCCAAAACAGAGGGGATTTCCTGTTGAGAGTACTGCAAGAAAGCATTGTAGTATGCTGATTTTGGCTCACTCATTTCCCATTCCACCCTAAGATCATTCCCATTCCGCCCTCCTATTTTCAGATTTCCAGAGACTATTCCAAAGTTCGATTCCTTTAATTATGGCTTGAAGTAGAGGGTAGTGAATTCCAAGAAACCAATAATTACCTGCAACATGTTATTACAGAGAGACTTGCAGAGAGCTGCAGCTTTTGTGAAACTCTATGACACAAAACAAGAAGAAACTGCTGAAGATGGATTCAACTAGGTGGCAAATAAAGAAGTCTCAGAAAATGAGTCTTCTTTCAGTACCATAGCTGGCATAACCAAATTAAACTGCAGATAGAGCTGACATTTGAAAGCCGCACAAGGTAAATAAGGAGTGATTTTCATCAATGAAAGGAAGACAAGGAATTAAATTTATTTAGTTTTTAGACTATCACATATGCAATTATCAACTATACTTCTTTTGTCATAGGGAAAGATATTTTTTGCAGTCAAAAAAACCTGAAAATTCAATAGGAGTTGTGTTCCTTAGAAGGGTCATGTGGGGCAATTTTTCTTCAGATCTGCCTGAAATAGAAATTGCTACACTGTAATTTATGTTTGGCAACTGGGCTCATTGGACCTGATGATCCCTTCCCATGCACCGTTTCCCTATATAAAATTCAGCACATTTTCTGATTTGGAATTCCTAGGGTAGAGTGTGTTTCTCTAAAGGTAGATGTCAACAACAAAGGAATTTGTGTCTGAACTAGGCCTCCAGCTGTGATAGGAGATCCAGTCATCTGGGGCTGGTAGTTTGACATTTCACTGCAGCATGTTATCAGTACATCATCAGTCAAAATCAGAGTGTGAACTATGACAGGACTACATCTGCAGGGCTTCAGAATTGTCTACACATTGGCAAACTGTACAGTGAATGTCATAGCTGGTAAAAAATAAAATAAATCTTAGTGTTTATCCCAGAATATCAGAGAAGGAATATAGAGATGAGGGGTCCTTAAACAAAAATTGTAGAGACAGGGACAGGAAGAGAGGCACACCAACAGGTTGCCACATCAGCTGAGATGATTCCAGCCTTTTTGTTTTTCTTGTCTTTTTAGCAAAGTGTTTTCTTTTGTTCAGTAAAAGTAAATATTATTATATTTCGAAAGTACAATTGATTTTCAGTATTGGCCAAATTAGGACAAAATCCATATTTAAGACTAGGTTTATAATTCAACAGAAGTGTCAAGAAAGAAATTTTATTTAGGGACTACTTCCTGAAGGCACCCATTGCAGCAGATGTATTGTAGATCTGTAGGAGAAGTGATCTTTGCTCTTTGCAAGTGCTTCAAGACATTTAGACTTAGGATATATATCTGTATAGATCTCACCTTCTCTTATTCCCACAGGCAGATGGGTGTGCTGGCCTTGTGGAGCACATTTAAAGAACAGTAGTTTTGGCACGTGGCTGGGAATTCTCTGGTGCTGGCAAACATGCCTCATTGATTCACTAAAAAAGAAATGATTCAACAGGATTCATGAGTTTTGAATTTGGTTGTGAGCAGAGAAGAAAAAGGAATCTACAAAAATATGGCCTTAACAGAAAGAAGTTTTTAGGAGCCTCACTCTTAGGTTGTGGCTGTGGAGCTCTGCACAAGCCATTTCGCCTTCTGAATGTGAGGGAAAATGAGAATATGCAGCTGGTTTTTGGATTAAAGATGAATGAGCAAGTAGTACTGCTTTTAGTTCTTTTTGCACAAAACTGCTGCCAGAGACACTGTAAGAGGGGGGTACAGTTCACCCTTGTTACTTTTGAAAACTGCAGCACCCTTTAATCCCCAGCTGATTTCAACAATATGGGAGGGACTGCTGACTCTACCGCAACATACAGAAGAGTTTATTTTTCCCAATTTTTTTCTTTTCTCCAACTTCCTTGCACTTTTCATGCATGCTAAAGTTCATTTAAACCAGACAGAGGAAGAAATGACATTTAGAGGTAGTAATGCAAAGCTCTGTTTTAAAGTTCTCCACATTATCTCCATAGGCAAACATCTCTGCATTTGCTTCACTTTATATGAAGCTGATGGAATTCATGTGTAGCTCTTCTAGTTTGGTAAGTATTTCCATAAATGCAACAGTAATTAAATTCAGCTATTGGCAAAAGTATAGAAAGCGTAATGCTGCCAGAATAACTGAGTGTGCTATACTGAAAATTTAACCTTTTGCAAAGGACCACTCTGAAAGTCTATGCAATAACTTCAAATTTCACAGCTTTAAAAGCACTTCAGTTTTAGTCTGGGAGGATCATTCATCTCCTGTTGTATATACATTCATTGTGCATATCAGTTCTTCCCAGAGCAGCTCCAGAGCTTTCTGCCTTCCATGCTAGCCTTGTTTAGACTATAGGCTGTTTAGAACAGAAGTTACTGTACCTTTAAAGCAAAACCAACTGCAGAATCAAGCTAACATCTAATTTAGAAATGTGACTTTTGTCTAATGCAAACAGACCTACAAGGAAAATTTTTCCTAAGTGCTTTGCTGAAGCAAGGCAATGATCTGTGGCATGAAGATGACAGGGAATTTTCTGAAATTACAAAATTCAGGCTGAGGTAGGAGAGGTGACGTGGCTGTCAGTAGCAACAGCTATTTAGGTTCAACCAGAGGAGTTCAGGCCTCAGCCTCTGCATGCCAAATACAGCTCTTCTAAATGACAGAGTGAGAATTCCAAACAGACTCTGGCCAGTCTCTTGGATCTCACAGGACCACAGTGCCAGGCATGACAATTAGACTCCCCAAAGAAGGCAGCAGTGGGGAGCTCCCTCTTGTCCAAACCTTCTGTGGGTAAGGGGCTTGTTTCATTCACTCCATCCACATTCCAACGCACTTTTCTTCACTCATGCAACAAGGTGGGACTACTGATTTTGTGCAGCCCCTGTAGCATAACAGTCTCTTGTAGCTGGTTTACCAGAAGCCCTAAGGAGTTAATGCTTTTTAATTCCTCAGCAGCCCATATGGTATGTACCTTATACGAACCCACTAAGCACACACCGAGTATTTATACCAAATACTCTGCTGCACAACTTCTGCAGCAAGATCAGTTTCCTTTCATGATTAAAAAATCAGGTAATTAGTCACAAGTAATAGCAAGGAAGGCAGACCTGCTCTTTTTATCAGCATTTTTTTTAAAAAGTTTGGTATACCAGTCTTTCAATTTTCTCTTTCTCCATATGGAGAATACACATTCAAATGATTTAAATATAATTTAAATATTGAAGGTTTATGTGAACTTTATGTGAGGATTTGTGCAAACAATAAAAATAGAAGGAAAGAAAAAAAATTGGAAATAAAGTAGTTAAATTTAGTTCAAACAGACTTTAAGAGCAATGTATTCTCCTACAATTTCTCTGGTAGAAAGAAACTAAAATTAGTGGAAATCCGGTAAAGTGTAAAAGACAATGATAGCTCTCCTTCCTGCTCCTCTCCCTGCCTTCTTCTAAGAAGTGGCTACTTCTTTGTCCAATGCCATGAAACTAGGGCAAGAAGAGGAATTATCAAGCATTGAGTCCTTTGACCCTGGTTATAAAGATATATGGCTTATATACCACTCTTGAAATTAACTTTCAGACTCATCATGACAGTTATTTCTGTAATTTTGGCCCATATTCCAATAATGTTCTGTCAGTTAGAACGACCTTTGTCTAGAGTGCTAAGAACAAACAGCTGAGAAACATAATTTTTATGAGATCAGGTCCTAGGTACTTGCATGGTCCTATAAATACATGTGCGTTCCTACCTATAATTATGTGGGTGCATGTCTGCTTTGTGCCAGTCCCTACTGATTATGACTATGGAGCCTCTTTTCCATAGGTAACTGTATTTTAAAGATGTTAGAAAAAGAACCGTATCCTTGATAGCAAACACTTGAACCTTGGAGAATAATGAAGTGGTTTTTTGTCCATCCAAAATCAATTGACAAGGCAAGAAGCAGGAAGGCCATGTAGCCTAAATAAACTCTTCAAGGTTGAAATAATGACTGCACCAGAAACAGGTCAATTCAGTGTCCAGAACATTTCCTGTGCTATGAGATTATCTAGACTCAGACTAGATCATTAAGTTACAGATAATTTTACTGACAATTGTTTCAATTTACCACATTTTGAATATGTGGTCAATGCTCTCCTTCCAAGACTCCCCAGCTGCTGCTTACTTATGCACTCATATTTTCTTTTCACATTCCCTAGCAAGAGGCACAGAGCAGAGAGGTCGGAGGGTGCTTTGGGGTGAGCCACAGTGGCAGCAGGGTTACAGACTAAGTGGGTGCCACATGCACTGCTGCTGAGCTCTAAAAAACTCTGCATTGTACAGGTTCTACTGGGAAGAAATTATCCTGAATGCAAAAGAAACAGACCTCTGCAAAATAGTTTTGACTTTAATGGGTAAGAAGAGCTTTCAGATGAGTATGGGAATGGAGAGAAATCTTGGTTACACCTGCATTCCCACCTCAACCCCGACACTTCTACCTCTAGGGTGTCTATTCCATTTTTTGTTGATTTAGGCTTGAAGCATATATTTTTTTTTTTAAAGTTTCCTTCTTCCTGGACTGCTGGATTTGGCATTTATTCAGAGGGCAAGGGCCCACCCAATCTGCCTGCTGGGACCTTTCCCAATGAAAACACCTCTCTGCTGCAAGCCTGTAGTCACTTGCAAGTGACTACATGGCTGAGGAAGCAGGGGGAGAAAGGAATTCCTCTAGAATTTTCCCTTTGTAGCTTTTCCTTTACTACAACTGTGTGTGCTCCGTTTCTTCAAACATTTTTGTTTCCTGCAGCAGGAGAGGGCTGGATGTGTGTTTGTCACAACAGCAACATGCAGTCATTCTTTTCTCCCTTTTACTAAAATAAAAATCATGAGGCTCATTGCAATCAGTCATCATCCCAGACAATGAGAATGAGAAGCTAATCCAGAAGCAGGAGCTGTATGGCCAGCACAATTCCTCCAAGGCACAAAAAAAAAAAAGAAAAAAAAAAGCCAGAGCTCTCAAAACAGAGTTTGGAACTCTCTTCCCAGCTATCCATACCCTTCCTCCTCCTCTGTTTCCAGGGGCTGGGATTGCTCAGCAGAACCTGTGGCCACACTGGGGTTGGTGTGCTGCTGTCTGGCCCACTGCTAGAACTGTGACTGCAGAGAAGTGGATGACTGAGAGGAATTAGTCCTGCTTCATGCAACTTTTCCTGAATTTTTTTTTGCTGTCCTTAGAATGGGGTGAAGAAAAATTATGCATCTAAGAAACTGCCTAGTTGGGCTCCTCCCTCATTCCGTCCTTCCTTCTCCCCCCTCTGCTTTCTTTTTTTGGTGTGCAGCCCACTGACTACGTGGACGCTGTGGAGCAGAGCCAGGGCAAGGGACATGGAAAGACACGTCCTCCGTCAGAGCTCTTCTTCCTTTTCAAAGAGCTATCTCAGATCTAGAAATTCTCCTCAGCTCTGCATTTACCGGGGAAAGAAAGAATTTAAGGAATAAAGATTCAAATTAATGCAAATCACAGTGAAGCCCCAGTGATTTCCCACATCTTCAGCCTCAGTTAATTTCAGTTTGACTGTATGGCAGGAACATTTTCTTAGCACTGTTTTTCACATTTTTCCCTTTAACTCCTAATCTCTTACACAATATTTTTGGAAAACTTAGATCATATCCGAACGCTGGAAAACCTTGCTGATTATTTGATGCATAGTTTGATATAGTTCACTTTATCCAAGGTGAGAGATTGGGAATCAGCCTGGGCTTTATTATAAACACACACATGAATCACAGTGGTAGTTTTTATGTAGATGTTGTGGTGCACTAAGAGCACTTTTAATTGTTGATGTCTGTTCTTTTGTATTAGTCTCATCACCAAAAAAATACATGTCCTGTATGTTGAAGTAAGAAATGCATGTAATGTGCATAAGAGTCTCAGGGGGCTTGTGCTTGGAAAAGCAGAGTATGAGTGGGATTGGACTGTGGATGACTGTGGGGCATTGGGGCATGAATCTGTGGTGGGTTGGTGTGGAAGAATAACAGATCCTTCCAGCCTGCTGCACATTTGTCACAGTGGGGGTTATTGTCCTCAGGATGTTTGGTGAAGAAGGTGCCAAGAAGGAAGAGCAGTGTAATGATTTGGCAAGTAACACAGAGAGAATTGATAATATGCTATCAGATGCAGGGGCCTTTCGGCACAACTCTGTGAATGTCACCAGAATCTGTGAAAAAAATATGATTATCAAATAACAGCAGAAGTTTCTCAGAAATTCTGAGAAAAGGCAAAAGCAGGTAGAGGGAAAGAAAGATGCTTTAAAACATTAAATTCCCTGTCTCTGTTGGATATCCCTGCAGCAATGAAAATAAGAAGCACTAAGGCCTGTTGCTGTGCTGCTTTGTCTTTTATGAAAAAGTAAAACCAATAAGGTATCTTCATCAGGGACCACCAATTTTGTTCTAACATAGCTAGTGTTTGTTCCTCAAACTGGAGATACCTCAGGATTAAGGGCCATCTAATTTTCTTAAAATATCCCTAACCAATATGGTTGCTGGAATTACATTAATTTCTTGCTCCACATTCCTCCTGCAGCTGTTGCTCCATCCTTATCCCAGGTCACTTCTCTTTGCAGCTACCTCAGGGAGCATTCCCCTTTAAAACAACTGATGCCTCTTCCACTGGGAAAGTGGGACACGAACACCAAGTGGATCTAGTCCTTGCAAAGTTCCTACCCACCTCAGTTTCCTGTGAGGAAAGGGAAGGGAAGACTGGATGAAATTTCCTGGGCAGCTGATAAATAAAGACTGTGATTAAATAAATGCTTGAGGAAAGAAAGGGAGTGAGAGAGCACATAATAGAGATAACAGAACTCAAACTAAGAAGAGTAGGCGGTGGAGGGGAAGGGAAGAGAAAATGCTGGAAAAATGCAGAGGCCAGTATTGGGGAAGACCAGTTACATTACAGAGCTGCTCCTGGGAAGTCAGCCAGAGTATCTCTGTAGGAGTCTTCATCTTTCTCTCTGACTGTAAAACCATACTAAGGCCTCACACAGCATCCAGTTAATGAGCTTAACCAGTGGTAAGAGGAGCATCAACTCAGATATGATTGGATACCAGCAAATCAGTTCCCCTAACTGTGCCAGAATGGAAGATACTGGTTGGAGACTCAGACATTTCCATCTCCTTTCCTGTAAAGCCTGATGGCTTTCATTAACCCCAAATTATCCCTAGTATTTTTTACTTTTCTTTGTTCTTCAATAGCACTCTGAGAATGCACCTATATTTACCAAATTCTTGTTTGTGCGTTTCTAGTAATAGCCTTACTTCAAATTTTTACATTTATTTTTATAACAATTATTCTGAACTTTGGGAAGTCAAAGAAATTATGCAAATTTATTTATTTTTCAGGACCACAACTCTTCTTCCTTAGACAAAGATCCTGCTCACTTCCATTTGAGTTGTGCTTGCAAGGGCTGAAGAACATGAATGAGCAAATTGGCCCACAGAAGGGTAACACTGATGAAGTGATCCAGGGTGCAGATGTCAGAGTTACACTCTGCAAATACAGCTTTGTGGTCTGAAGACCTGTACTCATTTATTGCTTGAGCCTTGGGGCAAGTCAGAATGGAAAAACATGATGTCATCTAGATTAAAGAAAAGGACACCAACATTTTTCTCTGCCCAAATTTTCTTAACTATAAACCCAGAGACACAAAATACTGAATTTTGAAATTTATAGCATACTGCTGGAAACTATAAATATTATTATATAAATAATTTTTGAGTTGAGCCTTTGCCACAAATCAGAAAGTATTATTTTATTTGTATTTATTTTTAGGTATCTTGAAACTTTTTCTGATTTTCAACATGGACCCGTCAGGTGATTCTTAGACTAATTTTTGTATCTATTTCTCAATACCACACACTTGTTTTAATACCTTTTAATCTTGAGACAGGTCATCTGGTAGGAGCAGCAGAATGGTTTAGTGGACTGGCTCCTCCCTAGGTCCTCTGGATAACATTCTGCAAGCGTTACAGTATTACAGCCATGAGACCTCTCAGCATTCAACAGGTTCCTGTTGAACACCCACACATTCATTTCCAGATAAAATAAAGAGAGGTGGCAAAAAGAACATGCCTTTAAAACTTGGACATTGCAAGTGTGTTGGCATGTGTTTGCATGTGTGTGTCTGTGAGTGTATGGTGTATGTTTGTATGTACATGAGAGACAAAGAGCTGGACACCTCTGGAAAGATGTTTGAGAATACACATACTCCACTGTGTGTGAGCTAAACCTCTAGAATTTATCCTAGAAGTGCTTTTTTTGTTATTGATGATACTCTAGCCATTTCCCTGTCAGAGAAAAATTATCTATAGATACACATAAAAGCATCTGAGTTTTCTTAGGCACCATGTATGAGAAAGTGTATTTGCATGGTAGTGTTTGTGTCCTAAACAGATGGAAGTGCTGATGCACTTATGAACCAAATGTAGATTTAGAAGATTAAGACTTGATGTGAATATGTGAAGACCTGGCAACTATAATAAATATTAATGGTCGTTCAGCTGTTGTGTTCTTTCTGAAATGCTGTGTGCCACCCAAGCTTCCTCTATGGTTCAGTATCCTATGCCCCACCTGAAATTCTTGTACTGGACCTGACATATGCAGCTTATGTGTCTTCTCCCTGGCCTTCCCAAGCTCCTACCCAACAAGAAATGCAGACAACCTACAGACCAACCAAAGCCTCAACAGGATATGCAGAGTTCTGTGCCTCCTAGCTGGATGTGCTCACTGGATGGTGATGAGAAACCAGAGATGTTCAATGCCAGGGCAATCAGGACTAGGGCAAGGCAGGTGGGAGAACCCAACAAAAATCAACCCACCTGGAGGGTCAAGAATTACCCTTAGCAGGGTAAGATGATGGAGGCATGATTCAGGGAAGGAAGGTGTCACACACAACTCATTAGTAAAGGAGAACAATGAGCTGGCAGGAGGCATGAGCAGTGTGTAGGGAGAAGTCTTATGCAGAAGAGGCTTTCAGGTAGTGGGAGAGGAAATAATCAGAGGAAGAGTGACATGGGTCAAGGAAGAAACAGGTCACAATTTTAAAGTTCTAATATGAAAAATGCTGCCTCTAATATGACCAAAATTGTTAACTGGAGAAGATCTCCCAGATGTAGGTTATACCTTCTGAATGAGCTATTTGTGAAGATGGATCATAAAAGGGGCGGCAGGATATAGCCTGTATTTTCCAGTTCTCCAGACTCACAGACATAATGCTGACCAAGGCAATTTCTCCTCTCCCAAGTTCAAAGGGATGTTCCTGTTTTTTGCGAGGAAGTCTCAGCCATTGTTGGTACTTGTGCAGTTCAAGGTACCTATCACCTTTGGGTGGGTCCATCTGGGATCGCTGTGGTGACTGTCAGTGAGGATGTGGTGGCAGAAGGCTGCAGCTCCTTCCAGGCGAGACTTTTCCCTGCCTGCGGTGCTCATGTCAAATTCATCCACGCTGGCCACAGCCGGCGCCAGAGGAAATCCAAAATTTTGGAGACGGCTCTTGGAGCTGGTGCCCAGCCCTCCTCCCTTTCAGGCAGAGGAGCAGCAGCGTGTCTATGGTGTGCAGGGCTAGTTTCAAGCAGGAGGAATATGGTTGACAGGGAGGTAGGAAAACAGGAGAAGGACAGGCTACAGGAACTGACAACAGCAGTCACCATCCTCCCTGAGCTTTGATACTCACACCACATGGAAATAGAAGTAATTCCTTACATTTTCTGACTCCTCTCACTCCCAAGTAAGCTAAAGGGGGGAGGAGGAAGAGGAAGAGGAAGAGGAGGAGGGGGGCACGACACACTTGCTTTCACAGACAATCCTTTTTTGCATCAATAACATCAGTCTGGATCAGTCTGGCTCCTTTGCTTTCACAGTAGCAAGGCAGCAGGCTTTTGCACCTCTTTCCGGGCTCCTCGTGCCTGACTTTCTCTGTTAAATTTGATGGTGACCCATTTAACAGAACTTGCTTTGGTGTATCTGGAAAATTTCAGTAAGGATTGACTTAGGATACCTATTCCACATTAACCCTTGAAAGACACTTAAAGTGTCTGAACATATAGTACAATTGAGATCAAGAATGACTTTGAATGGAAATTGTATCTGATTATTACAAGGACTATAGTTTTGAAAAATAACAATCTTTTAGGACTTCTCACATGGCGGAAAACAGTGATAGAAGAAAAAAAAGTGTTTTAAACCTTGAGTGAGATCTCTGCAAATAAATCTGACTGGAAAATATGGACAAAATATAATTTGTACAATGAATTAGTTTCAACTGATATTTTATTCATTCCATGGCTTTAATTCTGAACACAAGACGGGCAACTGCTGCTTTTTATATTAAATCTTTACCTTGTTCTGCACAGCCTCAAACTTATTCATACGAGAGTGGGAAAAAATCCCACATACCATTACTTTCAAAACCTCTGTATTGTATTTTTATATTCTCTTTTTTTCATCTAGTCTTTTTCAGTCTAATTGCCACTCTGTATTATAGGGTGTATCCAAATTAAGGGAAAACCTCTGGCCAATTGTTTTTGAGGAACTTTCCGAAGAACTGTGCTGCTCTGCTTGGGAGACTGAGAGTGCCACGTCGCTCCTTAGTTATAAAGGCTGAGGAAACCATCATGGTTACTTTTGCAGTTCCTGATGTGGTTCTGGGTGGTAACTTCCAATTGCCAACATTGTTTTTTTTTCCCCTTGGCTGCAAGAATATGGCATGATTGTACTTGCTGAGAAAACTATGGAGGTTCTGTGGTGTAAAACTGGATCACAGGGACCATCTAGTGTTCTCAGCCTGCACCACCACAGTAGTGATGCCTTGTATCTGCATAGCACAGCTGTTAACATTCTGCAGTCTGCAGTCTGATGGATTAAATATCTAATATTTCAGAGAAAGAAATTAAATGCCACTTGAATACTATAGGCCAGCACAACCAGTTTGCAGCTGTTCTAATTGAGAAAATGAGAAAAATACTTTTGAGTGGTCTTTTTAGGTCTTCTGCTTTAAATAAAAGGAAAGCTGTGTTTTTCAACATATTCACAGAGAATCTATCCCTATTTCTCAGCTAATATTTTTTTAAAGCAAAGTAGAAAAGATGTTGAGGGAGGAACAAAAAAGAATCTGGCTTTAGAAGGTTCCAAGCTTTCATCTTTGATACATTCACCCTAAGGCACCACAGCCAAGTTCCACACTGCATGTGGTGCTTGGAGAGCAGCAGCTGAGATGCCTGGGCATGAGGATCAGGACATGCAGTGACAGAAAGCTGAGCTGGACACCAGCAGGAGAGACATGGGGCTGCCATGAGATTTAACAAATAGACAAAATAGAGAATTAGGGTGCTCCTGGATCAGCTGAGGGATGGAGGAGAGAGAGGATTTCCAACTTGCTGGAATAGAGATGGGGGGAGCATATCATGACTGCAGGCTGGGCTCTAGCTGGGCTTGTGAAAGGGAAAACGAGGGTGGGACTGAAGCTGTGAGGCAGGGCTGAGGGTGTCAAAGCTGTGCTTGCTACAAACCTCATCTCACCCACACCAGCCAGGGTTAAGCATAACTTGCTGCCCTTCCCCTCCACCACAGGTACTGCCTTTCCTCTCCCACTCTTATTTTGCAGACAGAAATTTGGCCCTTCAGAGTGTCAGGCTTTTGGAGACGACAGCAAGTTTAGGAATAATACCTGTTCCAAGCATATATTCATCATCTGTGTCTTGATCCCAAGCCGAAGTGCAGAAGTATCTCTTTCTATGTTTGGACACCTGATCATTTCCAGAATTGAAAGGGTAAACAAGACAGAAGGTTTTGTGATAACTTGCCAGAATCCCAGGGCTATTTCATCCCACCTGAAAAGAAAAAGAAGAGGCAGAGGTCCTTAAGGAAGTAGAGGCGTTTACTTTATTTTAGTTTGCAGATAAGGAATTCCTCAAAATAACATCTAGAGTCAATGGAGGGATGGAGAGGGGGAGGGAAAAGAGGAACACACTCCCCACAAGTTGAATTAATGGGGATTCTCCCGCACTGAAATTAATTTGGGTGATTATTTTTTTTCACTGAAACAAGAGGCCTTTATGCAATCCAAAAAAGTTTGTGAAAGCATTTTCTTTTTCTCCAAACGGTTCAGCCTGCCAAAAAAAGGAAGAAAGAACTGGCAGAAGATGTCCAAAACCTAAATAAATATTTTATTTCATAACAATCCAAACATTTGTTCAAATTAAGGAGAATTTGATGCAGTATTTTTCATTTTATACACCTATACTTGCACCTCATCTTTGTGAACTAGATGTAAGCCCTGTTCATGTGTTGTTTATCTGACAGAATGAAAGCTTGGACATGTCCTAAAACCCCACAGGTAATAGGAGATACTAAAGTGAGACAAAATCTAGGAATTGCTGAAAAAGTCTTCATGGAATACAACAGCAAGTCATAACATTTATCCTCTGTTGTATGGAACAGTGTAAAGTATATTTTAATGTTTTTCTGAAGTGTTAAAATCTTGCCAGAATATTCAGTCTATTATTTTCTTGTGATTTGTGAAAATGAAATTTTCTATACCTTCACTATGCCAGCACATGCTCCGGAACTGGGAAACTTACTCTAATTAATTGAGATTAAGACACAATTTTCATTCCTAGTCAAAATGTTTGTCTTCCATAACCATGAGCAGGGAAGGAAATATATTGCATTAAACGTAACAGTAAACACATTAAGGTGTGATATATTCTTACTGTAGACATTATCTCCACTATTTGCATTTAGCAAGCCACAATGATGATCTTTAATTACAGCATATAAACGAAATAAACACCCTTAGTGATGTGTGGGCTAAAAGAAAAACTTAAGAGTTCTTTTTAAAAAAGCCTGAAAAATTATTTTTTTTTCCAAGACAGAGAAAAAAAGGGGGTAAAAATAAGGGCACTTCCATAAAATATAAAGTAAAAAAGCTAAGAAACAGCAACCCCATGTTGGGACTGGAACAACAACAACAACCACGCTGCTGGGACTGGCACTGTTTAACATCTTTGTTGACAATTTAGACACAGACAGTGGGATTGAGGGCACCCTCAGGATATTCACTGACCACACCCAGCAGTGTGGTTCAGCTGACACACTGGAGGGAAGGGACCCATCCAGAGGAACTTTCATGAGCTTGAGAGGTGGGCCTTTGCAAGTCTCATGAAGTTCAACAAGGCCAAGAACAAGGTCCTGCACCTGCAGAGAGGCAATGCCAAGCACAAATACAGGCTGGGAGGAGATTGGATGGAGACAGGATTCCTGAGGAGAAAGACCTGGGGGTGTCTGTGGATAAAAAACTCAACTGTGACTTGTCAGTGTGCGCTTGCAGCCCAGAAAGCCAGCTTCATCCCGGGCTGCATCAAGAGAGGAATGGCCAGCAGGTTAAGGGAAGGGATTCTGCCTCTCTGCTCTGCTCTGCTCTGCTCTGCTCTGCTCTGCTCTGCTCTGCTCTGGTGAGACCCCACCTGCAGTGCTGCATCTGGCTCTGGGGACCTCAAGAAAAGAAAAGCATGGGTCTGTTGGAGTGAGTCCTGAGAAGGGCTGGAGAAGCCTGTCAGACAGGCTGAGAGAGCTGAGGCTTCTCAGCCTGGAGGAGAGAAAGTTCCGGGGACACTCTACAAGAAGGAGAGCTGAAGAGGGAGTTTTCAGAAAGGCACATAGTAATAGGACAAGGGGAAATGGCATCAGGCTGAAGGAGAGTAGGTTTAGGTCAGATGTTAAGAAAATATTCTCTACTGTGAGGGTGGTGAGGCACTGGAACTCTCTGCCCAGGGTTGTGGATGCCCCACCTCAGGAAAGTGTTCAAGGCCAGGTTGGATGGGACTCTGAGTAACTTTTTCTAGTGATAGGTGTCCCTCCTCATGTCAGAGGGTTTGGAGCTAAATTATCTTTAAGGTCTCTTCAATCTGAAACCATTCTAAATTACTTTTCTTTAGAATCAACAACAAACTTATTTGGAGAGTAATATTAAATAGTTAAAAATTATTTCTCTGGTGAAGTATTTTGATTCAACTTGACTTTCTTCTTAAAGTTACTTTATTTCTTAATTTATGACCTTTGCTTTTGCTGTACTTAGCACTGACAGGCCATCTTCTGTTAGTTTTGAGCTGCTGTGCATCCATCACGTTAAAATGAATAGGTGTGACTGAGTTCTGTTCACTTGATCTGTGTCCATGCCCTCCCTCTTCCAACACCACAACAACTCTGCCTCCACATCCTTTATCAAGCAAGAAGCAAAGTACTCTTCAAAGCACACAGGGTAGTCTGTGTTGACTGGTTCTCCTGGGGTAAATACCTCTGTGAAGGCACTAATTTAAGTCGTCTTCCTCCAGGTGCTTTATCTGGGGTTTTCAGGAACAGTCTGTCTGACATAGCTGCTCTTCCTTCAGATTTTGCAGGGATTAGTTGCCAGTTCCAAAGTTATTGGGGGCAGACTCAGTCATATGGAAAAAGCCGTTGCACAAAGTCATAGTTTAAGAAAAATAGGTCTACAATGGATGTGAAGGAAAGCCCACTGCAGATGTTCAAGTGCTCTGGCACACTGTGTTGGTGTCTAGATCCCAGTCACTTTTGCTCAACCTGTTCTTTGCCCAGAGCTCTCTACAGTTACCTGAAAGTGGGTCATATTAGGTGGGAGTCTGTCTCTTCCCTCAAGTAACAAATTATAGGACGAGAGGAAATGACCTCAAATGGTTGCAACAGGAGAGTTTTAGTCTGGATCTTAGGAAATATTTCTTCAAAAAGGGTTGTCAAGCCCTGGCACAGGCCACCCAAGGAGGTGGCTGAGTCACCATTGCTGGAGGTGTTTAAAAAAGCGTAGAGGTGGCACCTGGGGACATGGACTAATGGTTGACTTGGCCTTGCTGGGTTAAACTGGGACTCAATGATCTTAGAGGTCTTTTTCAACCTAAACAGTTCTATGATTCTATGATTTCTCACCTCCTCCTCCTCCTTTTGTCTGCTGGCACCAGCACTCATGTGGCTCATGTGAGCAAGGTCACAGAGATATGAAAGCTGGAAACAAGCTTGTGGTGTGCTGGGTTAGATGCCCAGGGCTCTCTAATTAGCTTGAATTCATTTCAAAAGAGCTGTTTGCCCTTTAGTGGCCATGTTCTGCCAGACCAAATAACTTGAATTCTTTAGTAACATGGCACAAGGGGCACTTCTGGACTATGACATTCAGACAGTTCCATTTATGTCAGACCTCTATGACACTTTAGGAAAATCTCTGTAGCCTGTGTTGAAGGAGGAAGAGAGGAGCAGGGAGCGTCTTGAGGAGGGAAGCTCTGCTAGAAGGAGGTTGGATACAGCTCCTGCTGCCTGGCTGCAGTTTTGCTGCAATCTTGCCTTTTGAACAATGAGGGCATGCCTGGGCTGTGCTCCTGAAGGCCATGGCAGAGCCCTCTTCAGCCTTTAATGGTTGTAACCACAGATGAGATGAGGCTCTCTGATTAACTAAATAATAAATACAAAGAAATTTGTCCTTCAGAACTCCTGTTCCTTAACTTTCCAAGACAGCAAACTTTCAAAGGTCAGATTTGAAACAACAGGACTAGTAAATATTTCCCAGCAGAGATTTTTTCTCTTTCTTCAAGGCTTCAATGGAACTGGAGTCCAGACTGCTGTCTTTAAAATCCACAACTTTCCTATTAACATAGCTGCTGTTGGGATGTTTGCATTCTAAGACTGTTTTTTAAAAACAAACACAATGTTTTGTAGCTGTGACTGCTGGTACCTTAATGTACCTTCAAAGGCAACCAATCTGTCTATCTTCAAGGAGAAAAAGCTATCACACACATAAAGGTCTCTATTAGTGCTTGCTTTCCTGTTTTTCTTATAAATTTTGTATTTTTTCCCTTTTCATCATATAAAATTGTGATAAATGAGAATGAAGCATATGGTTTTCCTCTGTATATGATGAATGTTAGCAAAATAAAGAACAAAGCATCAGTCTCACAGGTAATGGACTAATGAAAATCACAGAATTTAAGTAAGGAACTTATTAGAGCAGACATTGCAGACTGGAATATTTTCTTGTTTATCTCCACACATGAATTATTTAACACAAATCAAGGGATTTATTCCAGATTTTAAGGGACATTATGGAGATCTGTATGTTATCCATCATCAAGTTATAATGATAGAGTTAAAGTACTTGCAGTAATGAAAATTATAGGATATTCTTTTGTTGTAAATATACATGGCTTTCCTTTGTGACTTTGTTCTTTGCAAAACATTTAAGGAAATTATGTATGCGAAACTCTGCTGGTTTTAGCACTTAAATGTCAGAGAAAAATGTATTTTATAAAAGAAAGAACTGACTGAGGCTCTGGCCAGGTAACTAATTAAACTCAGATAATCCCAAACAGTACTTAACTGTCCTGGCAAAAATTATGATTCCTACCTTTGAATCTCTTTTCAGTCTTACATGGTTGCTGGAAGAATTCCCTTTCCTGACATGGAGAGATGTACATAAAGTCTACCTGCACAGCTTCACCAGTTTTGATCTTGCCATAATGTATTCCTAATAGCAAAGTGCTATGAGAGTTTGTGCAGTTATCAGCAGCACCACATGGTGTCTGTAGTGCTAAAGAAAAGAATTCATATGCAATACAACTTGAAATATTTTAGCAGTGGATTTAATTTTTTTATTACTTTTTTATTTTTGGAAACTGACCACCCTCACGCAGTGAGCAAGAGGGAGAAAGTAGTGAAAGTAATACAACATTTGCTGTTTTCTAAAAGATGCATTATAGGAAAGTGTCCAGGGATGAGAACCTAGAAACATGGAAAGATAGGACTTGGAGGGATCTCAAATGGAAAGATAGGACTTGGATGGATCTCAAAGGGTTGTCTGGTATTGCAGCTGTATCTATGTCATTCTTGGCAAGTGTTTGAGAAAAAAAAAAAGGAATGATGAGAGAAGAAGACATAAAAGTAAAATTTTCCTACCTCTTCAAGGAATTTCTTCCAAGTTTCATTAGAATTAGCACAGGATTATATTTTTTTTTTTAACTCAGTCTTTCTTGCTCAATGTCCCATCACTATGGACTTTGAGACCAAATCTTTCCTTTACTCTTTCACTATATTCCTGAATTTTTGGCCAGTTTCTTGAAATACAGTGCCTCAGGCTGAACTCAACTCTTCAAAGGAGACCTAACTGGTTCTGAAGAGAGCAGAGATAATGACTTCTGTTTTTGCTGGCTCAAATTAGATTTTTCATTTTGGGGTCATATTTGTATTTCCTTAATATTTTAAGTTTTTATTCAGGTTTCCACTTCTAAAATATCTCTCTTCTCTTTCTCTGTGTAATAAACAAAAATTTGTTTCTTGTCCAATTAATTGTTCTTGATCAAATGAAGTACCTCATTATCCCTGCAGCATGACTTGCCAGAACTTTTTCTCCAAATTTCAAGGATATGATTAACTCTCATCATCACAATGACTGGTGCTATTGTCAAAGAAGTCTTGTCTTCAGATCCTGAGCACTAGTGATGACATTAAAGATATCTGAAGGGAGCTGAGACCTCTGCAATTCCTCACTCAGTGCAGTCCTCCCTTCTTCCAGTTAATCACTCACAGTCACTCTCAGGGGATGACTTCCATCCACTCTCCAATAGTATAATCTATACTATCCTTACCAAGTCTGATGGTGGATTAATTAAGGATGGTTGAAATTTTTTTCCTGGTTTGCTTGTTTGGTTGGTTTTGGTTAGTTTGTTTTGTTGTTTGTTTGTTTTTTGGTTTTTTTTTTGGTTTTTTTTGTTCTGTATTTTCCCTAGAGATTTGCAAACAGTTTGTTGGAACACCACTGGCATTTTTTTCAGGTTAACTGAAGTTTTGACACTAGGGTTTTTGATTCTCAGGCCCTTTCTTTTTAATTTTTTAAAATAAGTTTTATGTTTTATGCTGATGAATACCACACTTATTTTTGAATAACTAAAAATAATTGTTAGCAGTGCAGAGAATTATCCAACCATTTTTTTGTATAGTGGGATGGAGTCATCAGAACCAGATGAATCAAGTATACTAAATACTTGAAGATGAGGTCATTCTTTCCTGCCACATAGAAATTATGCTACCTCACTTGAGAGTGCTCTTTTTAATGAAGAATATCTTAGTGAAAATCATTATTTTATTTTTAATGTTTTTTTGGCGTGCTTTGTATTAATTGCAGCTCATTCTATTCCTAGCCTTTCCAAGCAGTTGTGCTATAACTTTGTATTAATGCCTGGTAACTCAGCCTTTCTTTTTGTTTTTGACTTATAACTGAACTCCATGACTGTTAATTTTTTTGTCAAAATGATCTTATACTCTACTTCCTATGCCCCTCCACAACTGGATAATTAACACCTGCCCTTACTAATAATTACTTATTATTCTTGTTCCCTTCTAACTTTTTCTTTTAGCACTGAGAGAAGGTGTTATAAAGAAATCATTGGACTTTAATGGTGTTTCCCTTTCTGAAATCTATAATTCAGGCTTTTTTTTTTTTTTCATTTCTTCTGCCCTAATTATCATGATCTTTGTCATTTAATGGCCATTCTCACCTCGGTTACCTTCTACTTTGAGAGAGGAATTTTCTGCTCTTTATAAGAATTGTACTGACAAACCATCCTTTCTATTTGCTCTCTCCACCTATTGATCATGAACTACCCTTCATGAGCTGAATGGAAAGTCTGTACTACATGTCTAGTTTGTATGAGTGATATGCACTAGTGTCAACATGTAACATGAGAGATGTTTCTCTAAGAGTTTACAAAAAACATCTCCATGCACATTATCTTCTTTATGTTTTCATCAGCATCATGAAGTCTCTATTTTTCTCTTTATTAATCATCACTGAGAAACTTTCAGCAGAACACACTAATAACTAAATCAAAGCATTTGTATCTATCCTTGACTTAAAGGGCAAAGATTGCTTCCTTTTTGCCTTACAACTAGTTTCTGAAGAAGTTATTCCTGTGTGGAATAATACTTGTTCACAAAGGTCATCTCACCAATCCTCTGCCAAGCCATGGCCGTGAGCAAGTTCAGGCACAAATGACTAAACCTGCAGGAAAAGTAGGAGTGGCTGATAAAGGCTGAAGTCCTGTTACACAATATGTATCTTAATCCCAGGTTAGATTTTGATTCAGTCTCCATTCCAAATCATGGTTTAGTATCCTAATTCTCCTCTACATTTCTGATTTGTGTTGGCACTTTAACCATGTTTACGTACTTCTCCTATTTAAAAATACTCTCAGTATAACTCTTATTCAAAGAGAACTTTATCCATCATTTGGAAATACACTTGCACTTATTGGACAAATTATTTGCATGGATAGTTCACACATTATTTAAGGCCTGTGCAAGTCTATTTGAGATCTGCAATTATTTAAATTGAAAGTAAGGGATAAAAATGAAGTGAAACCTGATCCTTCCATTCTTAATTCCTGTAAATAGCATGTATAGCCTCTCAATCCATGCTAAGAGATGCAGAGGAAGGTCTGCAGATTTACAGCAGGAGTTTTGCTGCTTCATGAATAATAATAAAAGTATTTGCTTTATTAGTGAGTTTGTGGTTGAATTATTTTCTTGCTGATCCTTTTAAGAAACACATTTTCTTTTGGGTTTTTCTGTCTTTTGGGTTTTTCTGGGTTTTTGAGTTTTTTCTGTCTTTTGGGGGTCCTTCTCTGGTACCTGGATGATGAAGATTCAAGATTTATTATCAAATTTTTTGTAAAATTAGATTATTTAATCAGCCACCCATAACACATACACAGCTGAAAGCTTGATTTTGGAGTGGTGTGAAAATAGTAATGAGGAGAATTATAATAAGAAAAGAAATCACTGACAGTAAAGCTCTACTAAAAAATTCCACAGAAGTCAAGCTACTAAATTCTTCCTGTAATACTCCACTGCCTTTTTAGGGAGAATTTTAGTCTTTAAAGTATTTTCAGGAGTTGAAATTAAAGTTTAGGCCAGTGTCCTTTAGGATGACAGACACAGTATGTACCAAGCCATTGGCTGATTGTGGTATTTGGTGGGGATGTGAGTTGGGTGTAGTAATGACTTTTAAATTCTGGGATTTTGTAAGAAGCACTGAAATCACTTAGAAGGGGATGGATTGCCACCCTTGGATGATTGCAAATCCCATAGTTTTTGATTAGATCAAAATGCATGGCCTTTATTGCAGCTTTACCCATGGGCAGTAGTGACAATCCCATACATTATGTCTCCAACAAAAGCCCATACTTAACAAACAAAAGGTGAAAGAAAAAGGTACTATGCCCATCTTCTTCCTGTCACATGAAAACAACTAGCCCTCTGAGAAAAGAAAAGAAAAGAAAAGAAAAGAAAAGAAAAGAAAAGAAAAGAAAAGAAAAGAAAAGAAAAGAAAAGAAAAGAAAAGAAAAGAAAAGAGCAAGACAACCTTTTCAGACTGAGATGATGCCCAAATCCTTATTTTAATAAGAACTCTGAAGTTTTGAGTAATGGAAGCAGAAGATCTCGAATCTATGAGCATCAAGATAATCATATACTCACCCCATATCAGTTATGCAGCTTGGAAATGTTTTGTTTGCACTCTGTTTCCAGAAGTGTAATATATAAAATAAAGTCTATTGCCATTCTTATATAAAAAAAACAATAAATTAAAAAAAAATTAAATCAACACAGTACTCACAGAAATTGAATGGAGCTGGCTTATATCTCTTGATTTTTTAATGTGTACTCTGTTGTTAATGCCAATAGAATTTCACTACTTTTCAGAGCTGAGTTAACCTGCTTTAAAATTTGCAGTCTGGTGTACCTCACACTACATTAAGCATAGTATATTTTCCATAAATTCATATGCCTTTTAATTGCTAAATTAAATTAAAGTCTCATATAGAAAGCACAGTGGCAAAATAATACCAGGGTATTTTAAACTTTTGTATTTTCTGAATATTTCTCTCATATTTCTGCTTGAATGGTATCACCCTGCTTTCTAAAGGCAAATATACAATGATGGAACTTTGGTTGGGACCCATCTTCACACAGCTTGAATGGAAAGGTGGACACTCATCTGGCAGCACTCTTCCCACGATTTTAAAATGATGTTGTGAGGAACAAAGCAATTTCAAAATTACTAACTACTAGGTTGCTCAGAATTCATTGCTCATTGTCACCATCACAGTGATTCAGAAGTTGTATTTCTTAAATTTTAAATTAGATTAACTTGGAGGTACAAAACACATATTTAAAACACCACAGATATTTAAGATACATGGTTAAAATGCAGAATTTTGTGTATAAGCAAATCTTCCAGGATTTTGGGGAATACAATGCAGTCAGCAGAAAGACTCCACTCATTGTTTCAATGCTCAAATCTGGATCACTTGGGAAATTTAACTCCAAAGTGACTGAATGTGACTCACATACATTTTTAAGAGAGTTTTACATTTAACTGCCTTCCTAAGGCTGAGAAGATTGATTTTTACCTTGCCCATACAGGATATGCTCTCTTTGAACCATGAAGAACTAAAAGTAGCCACCTACACATCAGAATTCCTCAAAGTAAAGATTGTCTCCATCAAAAAGTAGCCAAGTGGATTAGGATAGTAATTTAAACTTTGTGAGACAAGATAAAAATGGCTGCACCAAGAGGAATTTAAGGTACTCCAGCAGGAAGGTTGGGATCTTTTGGTCCTGGTGTAACTCATAACTAACTCAGTTTTTTTAAGCTGCATAGGCTCCAGGCCTGCTAGGGAGACAGGTAAGCAGAATCCCTTGGGGACTGAGTCCTGAGGGGCAAAGGAGTCCTAGATATTCTTCTAGGCTGGATATTCTTCAAAAGGAAATCCTAAAAGCAGAAGACTGACCTCATGTGTTGAAAGCTGAGTCATCAGGGAAGAAGCATAACCCAGCTGAACAGAGAATTTTTCCTGGAACTCCTCCTGAGCTGATAGAAAGGTATAGGTAGAAGAATGGAGCTCCCATAATCCAAGGGGAAACAGTCAGAGACATGCTGCAACACGTAGACACACACAGAAGTCCATAGAGCTGGATGGGATCCACCCAAGGATGCTGAGGGAGCTGGCAGAAGTGCTCACTGAGCCACTTTCCGTCATTTACAAGAAATCCTGGCGAACTCAGGAGGTCCCATGGTACCCATCTACCAGAGGGGTCAGAAAGAGGATCCAGGCCTCTCAGCCTGACTTCATCTCTGGGAAAGGTCATGCAGCAGATCACCTTGAGAGCCATCACGTGGCACATACAGGACAGCCAGGGGATCAGGCCCAGCCAGCATGGGTTTGTGAAAGCCAGGTCCTGCTGGACCAAGCTGATCTTCTAGGACAGGGTGGCCATCTGTCTCAGTGGATGAGGGAAATCCTGTGAATTTGTCTACTTGGACTTCAGTAAAAGCTTTGACACCATCTCCCATGGCTTTCTCCTGGAGAAACTAGTCTGGAGAACAGGAGGTACTTGTAAGGTAGTGGTTGTTCTCTTGTCCTAAGTAGCAAGTGGTAATACAAGAGGAAATAGCTTCAATTTGCATGAGAGGAGCTTTATATTGGATATTAGGAAAAATTTCTTGATGGAAGGAGTTATTAAACAGCAGAACAAGCTGCTCAAGGAAACAGTGGAATCACCATCCCTGGAGGCATTTAAAAAATGTGCAGATGTTGCACCTAGGGACGTGGAGTATTAGTGGACTTGGCAGCGTTAGGTTTACTTGATGAACTTAGAGGTCCTTTCCATTCTAAACAATTCCATGATTCTACTTTTGTCTGCCACTAGCTGGAATGCATATGACATTTTAATATAAAAGAAACAAATTATGCAGGTAGCGAGAAGTTAGACAAGTTAATTGCATCCTTCAGTTTGTAGCATTCATGTAGATCCTAATTAAGCAAACAATCTTCTTTCTAGAGGTTCTGATGTGAGGGGTGGTATCTCATGTGATACTTTGAGTAAAATAAATAATTTGAAGACTTTTGTACTAGTGGTTGGAGCTCAGCTCATTTCCACCTGCAGATCTCCCCACTAAACATGAGGGCCACCAAAGTATCTGAGGTGAGGATAGTTTTCACAAACATATTCAAATGTGAATATTTAATAAGACCTTAGGAATACTTAACAAGAAATACAGCAGAAGCAGGGACATGTTGTCTTTCTTTCCAGGGAACAGTAATCCCATCTAGAAGAGATCCCATGAAGTGCATGTGCTTCACCAGTGCTCTAGGTAACCCTGGAAAGTGGCCTTGTAAAGCATCTCTCTCAGCTGTCACATTCCTTTCCTGACATATTTAAGTGAAATTAATATGCTAGGTCTTTTTTTTTTTTTTTTTTTTTTTTTTGCTAGAAGTTGCTGTTACTTAGTTTTTGTTAGAAATGTAGTATGCTTAACATGTTTTGTTCAGTGATCATAATGCCTGGTCTCCTGTACATAGTGTATTTAATATTCCAGATCACAATGATTTGAAGTTTCTCACACACTGGAAAAGTCACAAAAGCCCTACATTGATTTTATTTCCAGTAAGGTATATATAGACCATTCTGGAGGAGTTACGATACCCAATGTAATTTGTTTGATCTTCCTGTAGGACAAGATGAAACCAAGCTACACTAATTATGTATGCAACTGAGAAAACGATAGGGTTTGTTAAACTGAAGGATTCAAAGCAGGAATCATCATTTTTACCTTCTAATAAGCAACTAGAAAATAATGGTGGGATATTTAACAGTATGTTTCATATGTGAAGGAAATCAATTACTATGTTGACAGTGATTTAAGGCAATGTTTATGTAAAGAAATTTTCTTAACTACAGATAAAGAACAGATATGGGTCTTGCTGCCTTATCTTCTCTTTTCAGTTGTGCTGCTCACAGAAGACTGATGCTCCCCTTCCAACTGTCTGCTGAGATCACCTATGGCTTTTCATCCCAACACAGCTGTGTTGCCACACTGAACTGTGGGACCAAGGATTTTACTGAACCCCGATCCTGGGTAACCTGATAAAGAATCCTGACATAGTAATGTCAAAGGTCAGGACTGGAAACATTTGTTATCCAGATGACAATTTATGAGACTGTAGAGTTGCCATTCATTTTTAACACATGTATCTTGGGGGAAGTAAGGCTCCAGCCCCCTGCATCCTGCTCACTGACTCCAAAGTGCTCTCTCTCCAAAGTGCTTCTTTAGATTTTGAAAGCTGGAATTAAAAATTTTTCTGTGTTTACAGGCTAAATTTTGTTTAGAAACGGAACATTTAATTACTCTTCATTGCTGTTATTGACATCCACATTACACTAGTCACCTTTTTTAAAAGCTAAAATGTGAACAGTCTAAGCAGGTTTAAAAACTTCTTCAGAATAAATGAATCACTTCAAACACCTATGGTTTTATCTCTGTGGTTTTGTCTTTTTCTCTAACACAGAGGAACCTGAAGTTATTCATTTGTAAAAAGCAACTTATTAAAATGTAACATTGAAAATGCAATTTGCCACTAAGAATAAAATCAGAGAGAAGGGAAACAAAGCACAGAGGAACATAAAACTGTGATGCACTTATTGAACCATTAAAAACAAGTCCTCTGAAACTGCCTACAGTGTTAAGTGTTTTCGTTGACAGTGTTAATTTGCTGCAGAGATAATGGGGTGGGAGACCCTTTATGGAGTACTTGTGTTCTGGTATGGGCTGCATAAAAGAACGGTGGTAAGAAGATTGATGAAAGTGATCTTACCCTGTGCTGGCAACTGTCCTGCTTCATGTCAAAATCTGAACTAAGAACCCTCTCCAATCAACACTTCTGTTATTGCATATGTGCATATATTATACTGTACATGAATATATGTATATATTGTACAGCACATCCTCACTTGCTGCCCTGCCTTCACTGGACCCAGTGGGAATGATTAGTCAGTGCAAAACATTTGAAATGCTTTCGCAATCCACAATATCAGGTTTTCACGTCCACAAAAATCTTAGTTTTCAGTGCCAGAATATATTTTTCATCAAAATTCTGTTTCTGTTTTGTTCTAAATTCAACTAATAATAAAAAGCTGTTCTGAAAAGCTGATATGGAATGGAACAAATATCTTCAGGTTAGTGTTCATCTTCTTGCCTGATTAGTAGTTCTGGAATACTAGATTTAAATATTTAGTTGTTGTGTTAATTCTTGTGTTTTATTTCTCCTTTTCTTTGCATTATCTTACTTTGCAAGGTTTTGTAGTAAACACTACTGGTTTACAAAGCACGAAGCAAAGTTATGTTGCTATAGAAATGTTGCTATAATGGTAGAATCTTATTATGTATTAAGATAATGGAATATTACACTCCCTGAGAGGAAGACACATACAAATTCTGACAAGTGCAAAAATCAGTACAACATGAATATTTAAACAGAGACATAAAACATTAAAAATATCCACCAACATCTGTTTCAGAAGAATTTTAGGTATATGGAGTGAAACACTGAACATTAAAGAAACATTGATGATGATGATGATGCTATTTCAAAGTTTATGTAATTTATGTACAATGAACATTGATGTTATGGTTATGATGGCATGAAATTAAAAAGTGAGAGAGAAAGAGTAGAGGATAAATTTATCCATAACCATCATCTGCAATGAACCTCAGTATTTTTAAGAGCCTCTGTGGATAGGTGAACACCTCAGGATAGATGCTGAAAAGCTTGGATATTCTAAGCTGCATGGTTAAGGACTTCCAATGAAATGGCAGACAACTCTATAAAATGGATGACCTAGAAATGGCATAGCAAAGGGTAGATGGGGACAGAAAATATCCTGTACTTTATGTTTGGTCCAAAATAAGCAGTTCCATGTGGCTGAGATTGGCAGCTTCAGTACTCACCACATCTAGTGACCTGTCTGAAGATTTGTGCTGAAAAAAGAAGGTGTGGTGGTGTTAGGAAGCCTTTCCCAAATCATCACACCAATGCATCAAACCATCCTGCCTCTCTGCATTCGTCTGGCTCACCCAAATGTTAGAAGAGTAAAATCTTCAGGACCTGTGCACATCTGTGGAGCAGACAAACCCTGTTTTTCTTTATCCCTTCTCTTTCACTTTCCTGGAGTGCAGCATTTAGTAAAACTCTGTATCACCAGGTTGCTTTTATGGCTTCTGGGCCATCACTGCATATGTGACCCTGGGGGAAAATCTGTTTTTCAAAGCTATTTTTGAAAGTTGTTTCACAGCACAAGTCATATACCAAATATTTAAATTAGCTTCACAGGAAATGTGAAGGAATGGAACAAAATCACTGAAAATATTTGAGGTACAGAAAGGTACAGATAGTTTAACTGAATTTATGAGTTTTTGTGAATTCTCAAAAAAAGCTGTTGCCTTTCTCAGTGACCATAGGGGAACAGACGTCTTCCTAATTTTTACCCCCACACGAGTCTGGTATGTGGCTCTTCAGCATGACCATTTTCCTGCTAACTTGGTGGCTCAGGCAGGAAAGCACAGAAACAATGCCACTGGGAAATGAAACTGCAGCTGAGGGTTAGTATCCAGAGTGCTGGAGTCTACAGAGTGTGACAGCCTCCTTGTTAGCAATGGTTTGTTGTACTCCCTAATCACCCGACAAGTTCTGTTCAGTAGGTCAGTAAAAGGCAAAAAGGCACAATTTTCCAATAAAAGTCAACACTGTGTCGAACTATAAGCTCTACAAAGCAGGGCCACTGTCACACACTGAAGGGATCATTCTGGCTGGAGCCACACCTCAAACTGTAGTCCAAATATTGGAAAAATAAAATGTATAGTGCTGCTCAAATGAAGAGGCCAAGAACAATGATGTATTATCACTCTCCAGATGAATGAGATTTCTGTGCAAAAAATCCAAACTGGATGTGAATCCTGCCTTTCTTCTTCTTCTTCTTCTTCTTCTTCCACTTTGGGACACATAACCAATGCTACTGCATAGCACACATCTCCTGCTTCTAGCAGTGCCATGTAAAAAATAACCTCAAACTGGAGGCATTGTTTAAGTAATAATCAGCCTAGGTCCTCTTCCATACAACTGTACTGAAGGACAAACTGAGTGGTGTATTGGCTCTTGTTCAAAAGTTTCCTAGCAACAAAACAGGTAATGAAGGAAGCAGCAGTCAAGCTGTGTACTGTCAGCATCTTCAATGTTGAGTTACACAAAAAATAATACTTTTCATACAGCAGATACATGTCATAAGACTGAAAGTTGCCTGCAGGACTACTTTGTGAAACTGAAGTCAGGAATACAAAAGAGTGTGGCCCTCTGCACTCTGTTATGACATTGCTATCATCCCTATTCAAGAGTTTACTTTTTTTTGTGTAAGAAAATAGGGGAAATTTTAATCAGAAGGGCTAGCAGCTGCTGGATCCTTTGTTAATGTGTTTGCTATAAAGAGAGATAGTCATACTGTTAATAGAGCATGAAGACCAAATAGGTGTTATGAACAGGTGTTAATAACTTCAGTATTCATAAAATAGGTGTTAAAGTCTAGTCAATGCCATGCTTAAAAATTATCATTAAATCATTACTATAAGTAATATAACCTGTTGTTCTGACTCACATATTAAAAGAACATAAGCTTTGCTTTAGAACTTTGGAGATTATTATTTTATTTCCAGCTGCCAGTACTTTGGGAGCAGGACTCTCTTGGTTTCTAAAGTGTACAGCACCAGTCCAGTGGGAACCTCTAGGCAGGCATTTTAGTCAACAAGTTGCCTAGGTGTCTTGGAATTGCAGATAGAAAGAGGCTCACCCTAGTCACCTCTTGCCTCCTTCAGGCATTTTCCCCCTCTGCTGTGTGTGCTTATACCCCTGTTTGGCTCTCTGACACCCCATCCAAGTTTTCCTTCTATTTAAACAGCATCATGTGAAGGTCTGGTTCAGGAAGGGGCTCACAGAGAGAGGTGACCAGATGTGACTGAGGAGGCAGTAAGGGTCCAGGAATGAGAACCTTCAAATAAAGCAGGAAGAGCTTTTTCCTTTCCATGCAAGTACCCCTGAGCAGGAGGTGAACTGCCTCCATGCCCATGCCAGAAGGAAAGCTCTTTGTTCAGTGTGGATCCTGTGGCTTTGTTCAGCAGGTGAACACTCTCTGGAGCTGCAGTGCTGGCTGCTGCCCAGGCAGCTCAGTGTACCACCAGCTCATCCATACCACAGCTGTCCTTGTCAAGTATTAGTTGATAGCTCATCTCACTGACATCACTGATGGACAATATTGTAGAAAAATCTGAAGTGGTCCTGTGAAATGGGAAGGAAGTTCCCATGGCTATTTATCACCTTCTCTGACCCCTTCATGTAACTTCAGGTAACTACTTCAGAGAACTTTGTTATTAACTTTCAGCAATATTCAGTGGTTTCTGCTTTTCCTTGTTTCATGTGTGAGATTAATTTTATATTTAATTACCTAATGTATTATTCACTTTCTAAGCCTTAGAGCAATCATATTTCATTTTATTAATCTCCCTCCAACACTACTCTCCTTCCTCCAACTTGGAGTTTGAGTTTCACAGTGATTCTACCCTAAACAAGCCAGTTCCTTACACTCACACTGAAGCCATTTTTTTGTTCCTGTCACGTTCTGATCTATTTTGACAAAGTCAATGCACTTCTTTGTATGCTCATCCTTCTTGAGGCATTTTGTCTTTAGCACTCTTCCTTAAAGTTTTTGGGATATGTTTTATGGAGGAGGAGATGATTTTGCAAAATATTTCAGTTGCAAGGGTAAAAAGCCACAAAGTCTGAGAGAATCAGAAAAGCCTCTGTAAGAAGCAGTGGGACTCTTGGTTATTTCTGAAGGGAGGGAGATGTTGAAGCCACATTTGCCAGGTCTGTGACCCTGCTCTGGGACTTCTTCCCAAGCCCCAGGAACTGGGGTGACTGTGGTTGTTGTTGTTGTTTTTGGTTTCTGAGTGAGTATTGGATATGCTGAGGAGTTTCTAGCAATTGACTGAGCAGGGACACCTAGGCAAGAATCTTTTCATGCCTAACTTTGGGCTCCTGTGAATACTCCTCTCATTACTGACAAAGGCATTGCCTTGACAACTAGGGTGGTGATGATGCTTAATTTCACAAATAATTATTAATCAGCCACTCGTGCTCAAGAAGACAACAGCATGATATATCCTTGAGTGAGGATGACTTATCTCCTGGTGAGACTTCTCAGTGAAAGGGGTCTCCTGTTGGTCCATTTACAGTCCAGCCCTCCACAGTGTTCTCCTTTGGGTAACTTGATGGGATTTTCTCACACCAGTCCCACAGAAAATTGAGAGGCTTGCGATGAGTCTAGAAATAGAAAAATGTTTTGCAGCTTCAGATGGTGAGGATGGGACTGGTCTCAGGTGACATGGGATTTGGTCTCAGGATTTTTGTTAGAACTGTGTTGTTAAGCATTAACTCCAAACATCAGCAAAACCACCAGGGTTTCTTAGTGCAGCAGAAATAGCTCTGCCCAATCAAGGGAAAAAAAGAACAATCAGAAATGCAACTGCTTCCTAAAAATGGCACGCTGGAACCACAGCATCAAAGAAAAGTCCTTTAGCAGCTTTAAATTATACTGAGTGCTGAAACGGCTATTCCTTGCTGACAGCGATACCAATTTAGAAATATAAGCACATTGTAAACCCCTAGATTTTGACTATGGAATCAATCAGCTGTATCCTAATGGCATTTTATCCTTTATTCTTCAAATCAACCAGCATTCATGTATGTGCCCTGAGGAGGCAGCAAGCAATTTCAGACTTCTAAGTTTCTGCAGATTTTGCACACAGATTTTTATCGCAGGGGATGAGGGGTCATACTTTAAGAAGATCACACTGGAAATGTTAAATGTAATACACCCATGGCAGATAATAGAACATGTACTAGCTTTGGGAAGGCTTAGGTACCTCACATTGTAGAGTGTGGATCTTGTGGGTCAGAACAGCTCTTATTGTCCAGCAGATTATTTTCTTTTGAATCAATCCACCTAAATTAGTAAGAAAATCTTGCAATTCCTTCCTCTTTATATTTCAGGGATACTCACAGATGGTCAAAATGAGCAGTGAATCTGAAAGGCAAAATAAGCTAGAGGACATGATGAAGTCTGGGGGAAGGGGCAAGGATTATGTCAATCAGTGATTTTATGTATTTGCTGAGGTGGAATGAAATCAGGGCACTTTTCTCTGACAGACCTATGAGCCCATTACTCAGTGTTACAACTAGTACTCTTGTTAATCTTCTCACCTCCTTCCCCATCTGGAACTTTTCCAGACAGTAAACCCAAGGCACCAGCACAGGCTAGGGGCTGACCTGCTGGAAAGAAGCTCTGTGGAGAAGAACCAGGTTGTCCTGGTGGACAATGAGCTGTTCATGAGCCAGCAGTGCCCTTGCGGCCAAGAAGCCCAGTGGTATCCTGGGATGCATTAGCAAGCTGAAGGAGGTGATCCTGCCCCTCTGCTCAGTCTTAGAGAGGCTGTGCCTGAAGTGTGGAGCACATTCAGCAAAGAGGTACAAAGATGATTAAGGGACTGGAGAATCTTTCTCACAAGGAAAGGCATGTTAAGTATCAGGAAGAGATGGCTGAGAGGGGACCTTATCCATGTTTGTCAGGATCTGAAGGGATGGTGCCAAGAGGAAGGACCAGGATCTTCTTGATGATGCCAAGCAACAAGGCAAGAGGCAATGGGCAGAAATGAATACACAGGAAATTCCTCCTGAATATGAGGGTGAACTGCTTTATTCTGTGGGTGACTGAGCACTGGAACAGATTGTCCAGAGAGGGTGAGGAGTCTCCCTCACTGGAGATATTCAAGAACCTTGACACAATCTGGTGTAATGTGTGCTGGGATGACTCTGTTTGAGCCAGGAGGTTGGGCCGCTCTGATCCCTTCCAAGCTGAGCCTGGGATCCTGTGATTCTGTGTCTGTGCCCTCTGTGCAGTACAGCCCATCTCCATGATAACTGCCAGTGAAGAACACACACTACAGCTCCATCTTGCAACCCAAGGAGAAAAAAACAGCTTTTAATGTCTGTGGGTCACATGTACATGTTCACATGTGGGTCACTTAGAAAAGAAGTCAGAGTTAACTTTCCAGTGATGCTATCTACACAAATAAAAATACTCAGAGCATCTGGAAGGCCATAGGTCTCTGTGGTCTCTGCTGAGGTCAGATGAAGAAGGGTGGTGGTGGTTGGGCATCAAGTCAAGCTGATTAAAAAAATCAGGAGTGGTCTGTAATCCAAACACAGAATGGCAGCAGTCAGACGTGGCATTCACGCTAAAGATATCACCAGGCTTTGCACAGCAGTGGTAAAGGATGACATTAAAGGAAAGCAAAGAAGATTTGAAGTGTAAGGACTTATGGTGGCTGAGAAAGAGGGCTCCCCATTCAGCAGTGTTTGAAGTTTACCATCCATCAGCTGGAACAAGAAAATTAAAATAATGAAGATATTCCTGAAATAAATGTTTTTCTGTTAACTAGAACTATATTTAGGCCAAATCATTGGTATTGATGTAACTTGTTTCAATAGGTTTAAAATGTGGCTTTTTAAGTATAAATCAACCTTGCTGTATAAGCAAGTAATTTTTAAGTGGAAAATGAGAATTTTCCCTTGAAAAAGGGTCAACACATTAAATTCTGATGCTTTGTCCAATTTTTTTAGGTTACAGGATTCTCAGGAACAATTTAGTTTTCAGTAAATGTACATTTTGCTATGAAAAAATCATAGTCAAGAAATTGCTAGTCACATCCTGAGACAATTATACAACCACAATAATAAAACATGACACATTACCATTTTATTAAAGAAATTAAAAGCCAGAGGCAAACAGACAGTACCATATTATAATGTAGGAATATTAGCATTAGAAGGCAGTGTGGGACCCTTTACAGCATACTGATGAAGATCAGCATGTGCTAATCATTCACTAGATACACAGAGAGGAAGTGTTGGCTTGTGTTCGAGGTTGGGTAACCTGCAAGATGCAAGATTCAAGATTCAGTCTTACCTTAGAAAAGACTTCATGGCTAATTGAATTTAAGATGCAGTACAGGGGGCTAGCAAGTGAAGAGGAGTGGTATACTGTAAGAGAAGAATGTAAGAAATTAAATGCCACAGCTTGCTATGAGCCCTGACTGATGGGATCAGATTTGTAATTTTGACAACAGATATCAAGGGTGCATAGCTGTCAATAAATTATCATCTGGATATTTAAAAATCTATAATGATACTATTTTCAGGGGGAGTGCTCAGGAAAGAATCACATCCATTGGATAAAGGCTATTACCCTTTACCATATACACATTGTATTTTACTATATTTTCATATTTATATGCAAGCATTGAAGCCACACATATTTGAAATTATTACTGACTTCAAGGAAGAATATATTTGCAATAAGATTTTAATTATTTCAAAATAAAAATGTTGTTGAAATGAAAGTCTTAGAAGTTATTGTAATGGAAAGAGAAATCCTTCGCATATGAATTGATATGGATTATAAAAATTCAAGCTTCTTTCCTCTTTTATAGCTGCCTTCAACTTTCTTCTAAAAGTACAAAATTTGCAATTTAATTCACTTGCTGCAGAAATCTAGTTCAGCTGCTGAGATATTTCAGCACTTGGCAACAAAAACCTAAAATTAAGAATCCCATTTATCAATATAAATTTGGCAAAAAGTTATCTGGAGAATTGGTGTGATTGTTCTGTGACACCTTCATATTTTAAATTTTGTTTGCTATACAGCATGGTGAATAGCAACAGTCCATTCCATTTTGCTCCTCTTTATTTACCTTCTATTCTCACCAGAAAAAGATGAAAGTAACATGCAGGATGGAAGCAGTTCTTTCCCTTCGCAATTTTAGAGAATAAATTTATGGTTTGCTTCCTACCTCTAAAAGATTTGATGCAAAGTAAAATTATGCCCAAAGGTGCTGGGAAAATGCTTTCCTGATCTGTTCTGTTTTAACTGAGAGGTCTGTATCATAGCACAGGATTGCTTTTTTCATAACATCTATTACTTTCTAATATTTCTTATGGCTTTTCCAATTAATTGACTGCTAATCTTTTTTCTTCATTTTCTGCTTCCATTCTTCATTATTTTATGTTTTATGGCTTGAGAAAATGTAAACATAGTTGACATTTTGTAGACAGTGCATATAAGATATGCATGTATATAAGGTAATACTGAATATTTTTTAACTACACTCTTGACCATTTGTTTTCTTGTTCATGGCATACAGCTGTCTCTGAATGTATCTGTAAATATCATTAGCACATCCAGGAGCTATCATGTACATCAGGGAATGACACTTTTTCCTGCGTTCTTCTCTTCTGAGTATTAGTGTTATTTATTCTGTTATATTGAAGAGTCAAGAGGCTGTAACACTCAAAAGTAAACTTTTCCTAGTAGAGGTGAGTAAACCATCTTCCAATCAATTTTTTATTATTTCCAGTTTCAGTATTTCATCTAGTTGAGAAACTTTGCGACATTAACTATACAGTCACCTTTGCAGTTAATTTAGCACTTTACTACAAACATGATGATACATGTTTTCTGGTCCTGATTAGGATAATGAAGCCTAAAGAGCTGAATTACAGCAGAAATCTTTGCCATGGTCAAGCAAAGGGTGCCCCCACCAGCGCAGAAATCTATAATATTGTTGTATCATTCTATTCTTGGCTCCTAATGTGATATGTGTAAGATGAAGGAAAATATCTATATAAACAAACAAACAAAAAAACAAAACAAAACAAAAAAACAAGTCTAAAATGGTACTAACAATGAATGAAGTTGATGAAGAGACTCCAGTAGCTTATTTGAAAGATTATGAGAGCAAAATAATCTTTTGAAGTAACCTTGCTTTCTTTTCTGTTGGAATACCTAATTTTCCACATATACTTCTGCAATTACCTCTGGCTCTGCATCTCTTCACTGTCACCTCACTGTCTGGCTGGACCAGCTGCTGGAAGCAGTAGAAGCCATTTGACAAGTTCAGGCAGATGCCAAAGATTCTTCACTCCAGAGGATGCATACAGTATATGTGACCTCCAGAGTCCATTGGATTTAAGAGGCTGGGTCTGCCTCTCAGAAATGTGTTGCACAAGGAAGATTTAACAGGAAAGCCCTGGGGAATGCAAAGTTTGATGCAAGGAACAGGAACTATGGAGCAAAGAGACTGGCAGATTTTCTGGGTTGTCCAAAATTGAGAAAACACATTCATGATACAGGTGGTGAATAAATGAAATTCTCCCAAGAGACAGAACTCCTGCAGGTTTGTTGAAACTAAATCAAGGCAGATTTGTCTCATTAATTCTTATTAGTGGCTAGTTACAGACAGTGTGATTGAGCAGGAAAATATTAATGGTTACAATGGCGACTGTGCACTAAACATAATGGAAAATTGATGCTGCTTAGAAAAGTGTTTCATGCACTTAAAATCAACATTGAAGTTATTGCATTTTAAAATCAGTTGCTAATTCCTTCTCCATAGCCCATAGTTCTTTTACATCTTAACAGAATAATTCTAATCAAAAGCATACTGCTTTCTTTTGATGATGGAAATTAAGGGAAGCATTCCTTGCCTACTGACTTGAATTTTTGTCATTATTTCTGCTATGGATGTTCTTTTAGTAATTTGTATGTCCTTCAGCTCCTGTGTTATTATTTTTATTTTTTTTTGGGTGAAATCTTTACAACTTGCTGGCCATTTTCAACCAGCTGTGGCAGCAGGATAATCTTGTTCCTAAAGGTTTTGTGCGAACAGTTATTGTTTACACTTTGAAAGCCACATGAGATCACCAGGCTTATGTGCACTGAGTGGTCAGGCGGTAAGACATCACTTGGGACAGGCAGGAGTGGGCACCACCACTTTTTGAGTTCAGCAATAAAGCAAGAAGATGAATCTGAAATGTCATGAAGGGCCTGGAGAAAATGGGAAGGAGAGGAACCAAGTGGAAAAGGTGTGTGCTAGGACTTGGGACAGACATATACAAATAAGAGATTTTGTTCTATTATATCCACAGTAAATAGATTTCTTGGTTTTCTCTGAGTAAAGTATTACAAGTGAATTTCAATACGTAAAATAGCATATATAAGAAAAGTATTTGTGAATATCTCCAACATATGCACAACTCATCTTCTCAGTTATTGTTCTTTCCTCTATTGCCTCTTCCAAAACCATTTTCAGTATAGATTAATGTCACTGAATTAGCTTTTCCAAAAGTAGAGCAAAGTGTGGTATAAGTATATAATATCTAACAGAAAATAAGACCCAAAAGATTTTGGATTCAGGGCTTCTTGATCAAACAGCAAAATGAATCAAGAAACACAAGGAGACTTTATAGAAGTCTCTGGCAATTTCAGAGGTAATGCTTTGTGCAACTATTATCAACTTTTAAAATAAAAAACATCAAGATAATGACAAATATTTACCCGGAATTTCATCATGTAAATTCAGTAAACTCAACTCTTCCTGATTGGGTTTGACAATGGTTGGTGCTCCACTGCACCAAGATCTTCTCACCTGTTGAACATAGAGAATAAAGACCAGCAATGGTCATCAGCTTCCAAAGGCTTTATCTTTGTGCAGCTGATGAGAGATTAGAAGTAGAGCCCCATGGTCACATCTGGATTCAAGGAGTGTCCTCTGGTCCCCAGCCCCTTACACTCAAGAACAGGATCTGAAGATATGTTTCAGGGTCCTTTCTCTTATTTCAGACATGAAACTATGACAGCTGGACCTAGGCCCACTGGAGCATTGCAGATTCTGTGCTGTAAATAATTCCTTCTGAAACAGCTGCTGTCTTCAATACAAAGTTAAGGCTATAAACCTGCTCCTTTTTTGGTATAGTGATAGGAATCAAACTGTGTTAATTAATTAACTCTGCTCTGTTGGAGAGTTGTGGGCTACATATTAGTGTGATTTGTTTCCTTTTTTCAGAATATAAAACTTTCGATTGCATGCCTGAATTATTTTTTGAAATTTTTTTTGCTCTGTCAATCATATTCTCTTGGTCTACCAGCAGAGTGTGCTGATTCACAAGAACAGCATTTTTCAAGTAAGGGTTAGGCTGAGAGGAGATTTGAAATAGAAAAAGAATTAGACTAGTAAAAGCCAGGGGGAAAGGTTCTCTTTAGGGTCAGTTTTTTACCTCTGATGCTTTTATAAATCCTTTTTTTTGGTCACCCAAACTGACTGGACAAAGATAAAACTCAGAATAAATACCCTAACTTTAAAATATGAGTTTAAATTTCAGGATAAATGAAAAATAACTAAGTTTTAGATTGAGTGAAACTCACTCCAGATGTTTCTCGGCTTTTGTTTCCTCAAAGTATTTATTTTTCTTCATAACTGCTCAGAAATCCTCTGCTTGTTTCAAAATGCGTCTTTATTTCATGATGTGATGATATATGACTACATTGCAAATACAAACCATTAATCACTTTATCGTTTAATACTAACTGAAATTAGTTATTTCCTGCTTTCAGACAACCACCCTTGGACTAAATGTCACAGTAGATGCCCCAGTACTCCTTGTGGTAGGGCAGATCTGGAGAGAGCTGTAGAGTGCAGCTGGCCTTACTATGTGCATGTGGCATTTGGGAGTCTGGGCAGAAGCTGGTTAGGGACATGTTGCCACCTCAGTGATAAATCTTTAGCTAGAAATATAACACATTCACCAGCCAATACAAAGCTGGATACAGGGGAAACCTCTGGTTGCAATGGCAGCTGGGTAGAAATCACACCTCCCTGCACTTAAAGCTGAGGTTTTTTTCCTGCTTTATGGTGGTCTCTGTGGCACAATTCCAAATTCTCAATTGTTTTCTAAGTTTGAGGCTTACTGAATGTGCACATGTGCTTGTGTTGTATTCTGGAACCAGATAAAATATAGCATAGCATTTTATCTCAACTCTTTCTATCGAACTAATCTGGAATCCTCTTGGTCCTGAATTATAAGGTGTGGGCTCTCTTCTCCAGCTAAGAAGCTTCAAGCTGAACCACCAAATCTTTCTCCTCTACTACTTCTAGGCAGCACCTTACTCCAAAGAAAATTCAGTGCAGATTTAGCCCACAAGATGCACACCCACTTGAATGCAAGAGGTTGCTTAAGGGTCTTCAAAACACAGAAAAGAAAGCTAAATGACTTGAGAAAGAATTTGAATTGCATTTGAATTGCATATTATTTCAATTTATTGACACTTTCAAGCAATCTTCTGTTCCTAAACTTCTGAACACTGACTGTGAATAATGCTTCAGAATACTATCCCAAGACAAATTTATAAGCTCTTAGATATCTGAAGATTTAGTTGAATGATGCCTTATGCACTGATCTTTACACAAACGATCTTCTTTAGACCCCAGGTTGTCACCAGAAAAGCAGTTCCAGATATTTGTACTTGACATCTGCTGATATGAGCCAAGACTTATTCCATCACACTGAGGAACACTGACATCTCATCTTCTTTTATTCTTATAGAATCACAGAATCATGAAATCTCCTGAGTTGGAAGGGAGCCACAAGGATCATTGAGGTCCAGCTGCAGGTCTTGCATTTAGACCTTTAGACCACCTAAAGAATCGCACCATGAGTTATTGTAAGTCACATTTACACTGTGTGTTATACAGGGGGCAAAAGTTAGGGTTTACTTTCTAAAGCAGCTTGAATTTAAGCTAAAAAGCCTTAAATTGAGGCTCTTTGCCTGACCATAGTTTGACCATGGAAGAGACACTGAGTCAGTCCAGCTTGTGTTGAGGCACTTTACACAAAATGACTGAAGTAATGTAAAATGGTCAACTTTATTCTACCTGAAGATTGTTTCTGTCACATTCTAGGCTTATTTTGCTATAACCTTTTCCTGCTCTTCTACTAGACACTGGAAACAAGTTACATTGGGTGGGGCTCAGGGCAACCCGGGTTAGCCTAAAATGCCCCTGCTCATCACACAGGGGTTGGACTAGGTGACCTCTAAAGGGCCCTTCCAACCCAAACTCTTCTATTATTGTATTTTAAACACATTGTCCCTTAGGCAGTATTCATTCCTGAGTGTCAATAGCACACTTTAGAAGTTGTTAAATGGCTATGGAAGAAGCAAAAGTAAATTAGTAACCAGGTGTTCCCTCAAGGTATGCACTGCATAAAATGCTAATGAATGCCAAGAAGTGATTGCTCACTAGCTGCAATGCTACTGCTACTGGTGATATAACAAGAACATTACTAGTTTAGCCTGTGGCCCTCTAATTCAAGAATCAGCTGGAGAGCAGGAGAACGATTACATGGCACAAGTGGTCGCCACCCTAATGTATCAGATGTATAATTAATGTATTGTATATATTGATTGATGCATCAGCAACTGCTTGAATTTCTGTGTTTGAAAGCTAGTACCTGACAAAAAAGACAGCTAAGATATTTTTTCATGTACAAAACATAAAGAAATCCATGCAGAACACATGGTCTGGATGTTCCAACTGTACCTTGGGACATCCAAATTTTGGGTGCACTGGAATCCCCTTTAGAGATGCATCTTTCTCTCTATTAATTATAGAACTGTTATGTTTAAATATCCTGAAGGAGAAGGGCTGAATCAAGGCAGAATCTAGTTAATCTTCCTTTCTGCTATGTAAAGGATTCACTGGCACTACTGCATGGGGCTTGGCTGGAGCATATAGTCATAACTCAATCTCCGACAAAAAAAAAAAACAACCCATAATTTAATGTGTTCATATATGTGTGCATAATCTTTTCTAGTTTTCAGTCTAAATCCAAAACCAATAATGAGTTTAAGAACAGCATCTTTAGTGATATGTTATTCACAGTTGAAACAGCAGATTTTTGTTAAGAACATCACACCTTATGGAATCTGTCAGGACCCTAAGGCCACCAATAGTACTTAATGGCCCTGACCAGCCTCATTGGCAGCACCCTACCACATACTCTGCCTGCTGCTCCAAGAGGTTCTTTCAAGTTTGCCTGGAGCCCTTAGATCAGGTTATCTAGGGCCCTGTCAATCCAAGTATTTTATATTTTTCAATGAGGGACATTTCACAACTTGTAACCTTCTCCAATGTTAAGTTGATCTCATGATGAAGAATTTTTTTCTTATATCTCACAACAAAGACAAGTAGAATGGTATAACAATAGGACCAAATCTCTTAAAACAAACTTTTTCAGATGTTTGTTTGCTACTATGTGTTTTCCAATGGGTGCGGCTGTGTAGTTTACGTGTTTAACCAGATGCACAAGTGGTGAGATCCTGATTTACACAATATCGATGCTTTTTATTTTTCTGCTTTGCTATCTGCAACTGGAACCTTCATTTCCCTCAGAAAAGACATTGATTGGCTCAAGGTGTGCCTAAACTTCTAGGGAGGAAGCCATACAAAAATCAACTACATTTCTTTAGAAAAACACGAAAGAAAGCCATCAGGCTACTGCCACTTCTGCTATAACACAACATCCTTATCAAGTTATGGAGATCAGGTCAAAACACAGATCAGTCTTCCCATCCAGATTGTTGGGTGTAAAACCCCCACTTGAAAAACACTCAATTTTTAGACCTGGGAACATGTTAAAACCTATTTTATTGCTGAGGTGACTAAGAATGTATTTGTATTCAACAATTGTTTTGCAATTGTTCTGCTCCATTTTTGTTTTTGTAATGTGTTTATTTTAGATGAGTACTAGCATCACAGAAAAACCATAACTTCTGACAATAAGCTCCACATTATTCATGTCACACTTTGCAGTTTTTACGTGCTTAGATAAAAAGAGCCATAATTATTCAACCTTACTTTTAACCATGTTTCCTGGTAGGCTAGGGTGAAAAATCCCATTAACATGGCCATATTCAGAAGGCCTCAGGTGATGCAGGTAGTGATCTCATGGCATCTTACTTGTCCGTATCTCAATCTATATAAGCAATGCCTATTGAGCAGTTCAAAAAAAGAGAAGGCATTCATTATGGCTCTCATTTGCCTTAGTTCATAGAATTCTAGTTTTATTTTGCTTGTCATAGTTCTTTAGGTCTATTTGGTAGTTAAGCTCAGATTACTAAAAAAAAAAATGTATTAACAATGATAATGTTTAAAATACTTGCTTAGCTAGAGTTGCTGACTATCAGATGACTGATGAATCATTTTATCTTTTCAGATCAAATCAGATCAAATTTCAGATCAAATATAGAATAAAGAGTGTGCTCAAAAATAAGAGCTTTCCTATAGTCAGCCTATAAGTGAGACAAGTAGAAATACACAACCTGAAAATAATTCAATTCATCCACTCGACTTTGAATTATATCCTAGGGGAGGAATCTGTCAAGTCATAGTTCAGCTGGAGAGTTGGGAAAAAAATGTTGTTAGAAATATGTACTTGATTATTCTCAGTCTATCTCCTTTCTCCCAAAGAAAAAGTTCTGTGTAAAATTTTCAGTAAGCCTGTCCATTTTCATCCACTGGGAGGAGCTCAGCTGAATTCCTCTGTTCAGTCCCTTCTATTTTACTCTTCTCGCTCTGCTGGGTCAAGTATATAGTTTTGATCAGCTTTTCCCTTTTCTGGCCTGAAAGAATTTTTCTCTCCTCTTCTTTAGCCCCAATTGACACTTTCTTCTTCACTTAGTGTTGTTGTGCCCAAGACCATTCATACCTCATCTCATTTCAATTTTTTCATGTGCTCATCAAAATTTCTTCCATTTATACAGCACACTTTTATGAGACAGATTATCACAAGATTTTTCCAAGGCCACTCTGAATCTTTGAAAATATTGAAAGGGCAATATGAAAAACTGTCAGCACTTCTGAAAGGATAAGTGAAATATTACCAACATTCTGACTGTTCTAGTTTGGGTGGCTGAAATACTTGTCAGATTCACACAATGTCCTTTGGCAGAAAGAACAGCATCCCTATCTGAAGTCCTGTGAATTTTGTAGGAAAGAATCAATGAAAAAAAAAAAAAAAAGAATGTTTTCATCAGTGCCATAAACTTACCAAAGTAATGTGCACATACTGAACTCTGGAAATGCCAGCTCTTGACTTTTAATATCAGAGCTTTCTAACAATGCACCGAGGGGAAGTTAGGGATGGCTCCTCTTCCAAAGCAAAGATAGAGTTGGGAGCACTCCTCTGAGAAAGTGAATCTCTGGGGCTGCCACAGTATTTTCAGGAGTGAATGGCGTATCTTTTATAAGTAACAGATTCTCTCAAGTGATAGAGATTAAAAAAAAAATAACATTCTCCCAGGGGAAATAGGCAGGCAGCCCAGACTCATTTTCCCACCTGTAAAGGCCCACGACCTCTCCTCTCTACCACCTCAGTCAGGAACAGGGGTCCTCACTCAACTTTTTTTCTCTGAAGTGGTCAAATCAGCTCAAAGTTCAGCCAGTTCTCTACAAAAACTGCAACTTCACACATGCTAAAAATCCATTAATGGTTTGGCCAGTAATAAGTTTGACTATATATATATATATATATATATATGTAGTGTTTATCAACAAATTTTCCCAAAATGCTGATGCTAGGGAGTTCCAAATAGTGGCAAGTTGTATTATTAGAATTGATACATTTTTATTTAAAAAAGAAGTCTCAGTAGTATTTGCTGTCTTATATAGAGACTTTTTTTTCCAGAGAAAAACAATTTCTTTGGACACAAGACTGAATTCTGATGGGGAGAGAGAGAGAGGACAGTCCTGGGAAATAAGAGTTATATCCATGAATGAATCATTAGAGCATTAAGAACAGGATAAGAATGATGCCTCACTTTGATGAATGCTCTTGTGTCTTTTGTAGGCAATCACTTCTCCTAACCTTCGCTAATTCTCTTTCTTTGAATTCAAAACAGAACTAAAGCCTTTTCTGTCTCAATTTCTCTGTTCAGTAAACAGGAAAAACACAAGACATGGTGCAGGCAGCTGCTCTGGGATGTGGTCTTGCCAAGGTTCTGCTTGGCTGAGGAATGAAACAGCCCATGTGTGCAGCACTGCAGACCTTTGGTTGACTTTAACTGACAGATAAGTATTAAGTATTTTAGGAGAAAACATTGCCAGCATCATCTGTGCTGTAGGCTGGTGATATAAATGGACTCTTTCCTCACTTGTCCTTTCTACTCTGCTAGGAAGTGGCAAACTCCTAAAAAATTGAGTGTTGGAACTGTGGGAGTGGTAAGTCAGGGCCAATGACAAACAAGGCAGCCCTACAGCTGATAACTTATGTCCTGCCCTTGTACCTGTGTTGGTTTTGGCAAGGATACAGTTAATTTCATCTACCACAGGTGGTGTGTTGCTGTTTTGTATTTGTGCTGGAAACAGTAATGATAACCCAGCAATGTTTTTTCTATTGCTGTGCAGCTCTTGCACATCGTCAAGGTCTGTTCTGCTTCTCACACTGCCACGCCAGCAAGTGGGACAGGGGTGCAGGGGAGGCTGGAGGAGAGCACAGCCAAGAAAACTGACCCAAATTGACCCAAGAGGTATCTCGGACCATATGGCAACATTCTCAACATATGAAGATGTGGAAGAAGGAGGGGAATGTTTGGAGTGGTGACATTTGTGTTTTAAAAAGCCACTGTTATGCATCTTGGAGCCCTGATGTCATGGACATAGCTGATCCTCTGCTTGACCATGGAAAGTGAATTGAATTCTTTTTCTTGCTTTGTTTGCCTGCACAGCTTTTGCTTTACCTATTAAAATGTCTTTACCCCAAACAGGAGTTTTCTCACTTTCACCCTTCTGATTCTGTACCCCATCTGACCTGGGGAGGAGTGAGCAAGTGGCTCTATGGGGCTGAGTTGCCAGCTGGGCTTAAACCATGACAGTACCTCAAAGCCACTAGGGAAGTGATGGCCCAGTTTTTCTGCAAGTCAATACCAAATGGCAGTCTCTTGCTATGAAGAGTTTACAACCAAAATAGATAAAGATAGAATAAATTTTACTGTTTTCTCCATTTTTCCAGGAAGAAGTAAGTTTCCTGAGAATGGCCCGCAGATCATTTGTAGCCTGTGCTGAAATCAGCTAAATCTGCACCTCTCCATCTTCCAGCAAATGCAAGCTACATCCTTGTTCCTGTGGCAGGTGCCAGTTTTGTCACCACAATATGAGAAAATGAAAAAGCTTGGTCAGATGAAATCACAAGAACTTAGATTTTTGTAGATCAGGTGTCTGAACTAAGATACCAGTGCTGCAAATAATTCAGAAATATGTCCAAAGGTTTATCACATATTTGAGAAATAGATGAGGGTAATATTTTTCTTTGTACGTGTCTATGTTACATAGACTTCCAGCTCTGAATGTTCCTAGCAGATTTCTTTCCAGTATGCTGTCAAGCAGCCAAACCCACAATGATTTATCAATAAATGGCAACATTTTCGGCACTGTGTATTCTCCTGTTTAATGTCTGCCTGAATCCACATGCTTCATGCACTTACATAAGCTCTTTCATGTCTTCGCAAAACAATTTCTGCATTACTTACTTTGTTTTCCTGACAGTCTCCTCATTTTTCAATAAATATCAAGGCTAAATCATGACAGTTTGTTTTGGGGGTGTATATAATTTTTTGTTTATTTTCCTCATTAATGGTCATATATGTCAACAAATTGACAATTCATTGTAGTAGAAATGGGATTATATAAATATTTCTGCCTCCTTCCTGGAAACTTTATTTCAGTTATTTTGCAATAACAAAGACTCCTAATAGGAAGATGGCAGAAATACTACAGGTTATTAGCAGTGGAAGGACATGACCTTCAGGTGGCAGATACAGACATTTCACAGTATTCTTCCAAATAAAAATACCGAGCATTGAATGGGAAACTGCAATGCTCAGATCCTGGGAAACTACTAAAAATTGCTGCAACCATTTCCAGGCCATTTTTTAACATGTTAAGATAATGCAAACTTAATTAATATCCTTGTTGAGGGTAGGAGTTTTATTCTCAAGATACCTTTATATTTTAATTGAACAGTACATTTACTCACCTTTGGGAGAATCTTACACTGTAAGCATTTCCAAGAATGTCTGTAATTACTTGCTCCAAAAGCACCATCTAAAATGGATGAAGGTAAAAGGACTGGAACTTTAAGAGGAAGATTTGAATTCTCTAAAGGTGGCTGACAGTCTTTCAGTCTTTAATATGTTTTCATGACACTGGGTTCTCTAACCAGGTTAGACTTTACACAGAAGTCATGTCATCCATAAAATAAAAAATATCATAAAATGAAAAGTTATTTTTCTCTGCTATTTCTTCAAATACTATTACTGCAGCACAACAATATGAAATTATATTTCTTCTGCTGAGTTTCAGTTAATGATATCAGCATTTTTTTAAATTATTACACATTTCCAGAGATCAGCTCTCATATTACTGTTCAGAAAACTTTTCTGGGGGTCAGAAACTTTGGAGTTGTTCATGCACCATTTCCTCTCTTCCATGACTCCAAAAGCCCTAGCTGAGCTCTTCCATGATCTCCAGCTGCAATCTCCACCTGCTGGTAGACAGGGCTTCACTGTAGACCCCACTTACATCAGAGTCTACCAATTCATGAGGCCTCCTGTAGCATCCAGTTGTCTTCAGTGTTTCCAATTTTGGTCTCCTTTTCTCTTTCTTCAGGCACCATCACTGTCCAATTCTTCTTATTCCTAGAAACCATTGTCTCAAAGCTCTGCACAAATGATTGTTACACTCACTTCTGTTGCCTCCACTGTCAAGGGTGAATTTTTGCTCCTGGATATAGGATCTGTTTGTCTTAGGCATGCTTGGATGGAGGATCATGCAATGTTTGCTCCCCAAGTCCTGTCTGAATATTCATTACATCCCTTAAATCTGATGGATTAAGTTTGGTTTTCTTACACAGAAAAAAATATCTTTTTTAGTGCTGCCAGCAAACACTTGATCTATAGTTGACATAATGTTCAGAATGGGCTTTTAATTTGCATTAGGCAGAGCAGAAAGTGCTCTTTTCCCCTTAACTGCAGTAAAACTGCAAAGAAAATAGTGTTCTTATGTCTACATCAGGGCATAACTGTGAAAAGACTAAATATAGGTATTAATGGTATAATTATGTAGAACAGAATTATGGAAAAAACATCAGGCAATTTTCAGCATCCAAGTCTATCTTCTGACTGGTGTTTTAGTGCTGGATCAGCAAAGCTGTAGTTGGAAGCCTAGGGAATCTGGTAATCTTGTGGTTAGCTATAAAGATACCCTTCCTGTTATTTTCCCAATCAAAAAGCTGATGACAAAGCAGTTAGCCTTTTGTCTACCTTCACTGTGGACTCTTTTGTCATGCAATCATGCATGAATTGTATGGCTTCAGCACCCACCAGCAGTATAATTTCTGAAGTGTCATTGCTGTCATGCTTTAGAGACGCTGTTCTTCCCAAAGATCTGAGCATATTTGAGCACATGGATAGTGGTGGCCAGTGCACCCTGCACACTCTATGGCACCTGGACAGCTTTGATGTGACACCTCTACACTCTGCGTGGAGTCATGAACCAGCAATGGGTTTCTCAGAGCAAAACCCAAACACCAATGCTTGTAGAACTTAAAGCAAGGTTTGACTTTTGTGACTCAGCACAAGCTGGCCAAAGACTAAAAGTCATTCTGTTTTCTGTAAGTTTGAAGAACACAAGACTTCTTCCTAGCAAAATATTTGGCACCGTTCTTTGGTAAGGAAAGAAAATGCCAGAAGGATTCGCTGTGGTAAATATCAGAGCACAAAAGCAAAATGTTGCTCTGGGCACTGGGCAATGTTCCCATTGCTCTCTGTATGATTCAGAGGGAAGGATGCGTGACAAAGGCTGTATAAAGATATTTTTATCTTTTTTTAATCTGTGATTGGTGGATACTGGTGGCACATTGTTCTGTGGGTTAATTTTGAACACTTTGACAGGAATTTTTCAAAAAGATAAGCCTTACCTGCTGTATTCACTGGTATTTTTTCCCTTTATGTTGTGCATGAAACTTTACTGATTATTCCATACCTCAGGTGAAATAAAACACCTTCAGTAAGTAAATTAAATTTAGATATAAAGGACTGGCTCTTGCTGTCTTTATGGAAAACACACAATTCTCTCAAAGTCAGAGGAGTAAGCCAGGTGCCAAAGAAGAAAAGGACTTGTCAAAACCCCACAGGGCATATTTGAAACAGTTGCCAGGAGACAATTAGCATGGCTGCTATTGAAGCAAGCAGATAGACTTGACCCAGAGTAACAATATTTCTGAATATGATAACCAATTTGTCTGAAAAAACCCTGAGATATTCCAGGATTTCCATTGTAGTACAAACTTATTTTTTGCTCTTGAAGATTTCTAAGTTTTTTCAGAATTTTATCCAGATTCCTTAAATGAATTACTCTAAGAATAAGTTTGAAATTAAATGATTTAATAAAGAAAAGAGAACAAGTACATATTTTAGTTTTCAAATATTCACTTACTTTTATTTAGAGCTCATATTTTTACAGCTGTAAGACTCCCCAGCAGAATTCCAATTTTTGTTACTCATGAGCTTCTAAAAAAATCCTTGACTTCAAAAGTGTTTGTATTTACTTATTTTCTATAGAAAAACTGCCTATGTTTTCTCTCAGTGTAAACACAGCACATTGATTGCTATTACATAGATATTTCATAGTATATGGTTAGATTTAAACTGAAGGATTACTGCTGTGGTATTACTAGTATCTACATGGAAGTGACATATTTTTAAAGTTGTACTGTCCAAATAATTTTCTAAGTATTGTGACCTTTTTCCAGTCTTCATTGCAATATGTTGCTTGGTGACTTGAATTGCATAAAAGTAGAAAAAAAATCTTCATTTTGCACATCTAGTGACAATGAACCATGCCCTGAACATAATTTTGCTTTAATTGTAAAGAAAAAAAGGTTATGTATATCACATGAGTCCTCTGAAGAAATAATATTCATTGACATACCATATACAGAAATCTGATAAAATATTATCATCCAGAAAGCAACACGAGTGTTTATGTCATACACTGGTATTTAGCACAGTGCCTATCTTGAATTTGTGAGCTGGCACTTGATTTTAAACATCATGAACCATGTTCTCCAAAAGCATCAGCTTTCACAGCACAGGTAGTAAAAAAAATTGTTAAATAATTGATATACAAGTAGTAATAATAAAAGATCTATTCCTCCTGCCTTTTAAAATTATTCTTACATGATCCGTATATGACTTTCATTGAATGGCCATTAAAACTTAATATTGCATGAAGGAGTTCTTTAGTGATGTCATGTATGTCACACATGAAGAGACACCAGCAGAAGTAATTTTAATGGGGCAAGTGTTTCCACAGCTTTTGCCTTCATCCTACACATTTAAACAAAGAACTGTGCTCATTTTTGCTGCTCCTAAAGTCAGTAAATATTCTGTCAATCAATTTGGGTACATGTGGGGTCAAGTTGGTCAGAAATAAGTTGTAGGAAACTTTTACAGTAGTACTAAATATAATTTAATAATAATTCAATTCAACTCATCATCATTTTTGGAAATTATATGTGATCAAAAGAAAACCACAGAAATTTGCCTAAACCTGCCTCAGACCACTGAAGAGAGAAGGGAATGTTTCACCCCCTGTCACTGACCAGCACCTTTAAAGGCTGAAAACCTACTCAAGTGTCACGTAAGGCTCTTCCTGAACCACATTTTTATTGTCATCCTCTATCACCATCTCTTACCTCTTCAGAGCTCAGGAGCCTTCATTCCTGTCTGATGCTTTTACTTGAACGCTTTTGTTACACATAACACCTAGTTCCTGCTTGAATTTTTTACCAAAGTTAAAAAGTATGCAAACAACAACTCTTTAGCTTACAGATAAGACTAATTACAGACTCCAGCTACAATTACTTGAGTTAAAGAAAAAAGTATTTCCCTTAACACACAATCATATGCAGCACAAATATTTAAGAGATTTATCAATCCACTCATTTTTAGCATATTCAAAAACTGCATCCCAGCTGATTCTAAGATGCTCCTGAATACTTCTACCGAGTCTGTAGAGCAGCTATGTGGGAAAATGGAAGTGGGTGTCTAGAATTACCTATGGATGTTCTACATTGGCTGGCGTGAGAGGAAGTGTCTGGGCAGCCTCTTCTCAGAAGGTGACAAAAGCACACATCACACGTGGTGGCATTAACCTGTGGGCGGGTAAAGCTGCTGCAGCTTCCCTTCCCAGCATGGTTTTCTCACTGACATTTCTGCAAGGACAGTTTGTTGATGAATCCTGGCAGGCTGAGCTCCTTTAGCCCTGCTGCATCAGTAGCAGGAACATTACTCAGCCCTGCAGAGAGACTTCCCCAGCTTGGCAGAGGGCACAGCACTGTCTCCTTGCCCCAAAACATCAGAAGCTGCCAGGTTTTAAAGATGGTGCTCCCATTTCTCTAACAGGTAGCAAACAATCCGAGTGGAAAATAAGCACATATCCTTTAAAAGCCTGATAATACCATAGGATATAGGTTTGCATTTTAAAAGTTCCTGGTGTCTAATATTTTTGGTGTCTAAGAGGCACTTTCACAGAGGTGTTGAGCACAAAGAAGTCCCACTGAGTGACTGAGAATAATACAGATTTACCAACATTATTCTTTTATCTGCATTGTCAGATTGACTCAGCAGTGCTGGATTAACAATTGGACCCAATGACCTTTCAAAGGTCTTTTCCAACCTAAATAATTCCATGATTCTATGATTAATGAGCAGAATGAAGCAGCCTAGTTTTTCTAGGCTTGAAGACAAAAGTCACTTTCTAAAAAAGTTTCTTAATTTGTAAGAGTCTGACTACGTATGTATATATACACACACACAATAAAATACAGTTAAAAATAAAAAAAAATATGAAGGTAGCATGTGAGGCAGTAAAACTCAGCATTTTAAATTAAAAAGTATTCATGTGTTAAATCGTTTGTGCCTCCCTGGGCTGAAAGAATAAAAGCGTCTTGGTGTAGATATTAGTGCTCTGAGTTTTCATCTGCCCTTGGTAAACAAGCATTAGATTAGATCTAAAAGCACAAATGGTATTAGATTCTTCAGTGTGCAGACATGTGCTGCACATATTGATCTACAGTAAATTATTTTTTTAATCAACTTTCATTTTTAAAACAAATAATATTTCATCTATTTAGCATATGTTCTGATCAGTACAACTAAATATTGCGCATGGGCACATCTTACGTGGGAAATTCTAAAATATAAAAGTTCAAAATATCAAATCAAATTATTGGTAATAATTTGCTTTGTTATTTCTGTTTACACAACTATTAATCTGTTACATATTCTCCCTAATTTTCTTGGTGAGGAGCTAGCCAGCCTCTGCTTCATGATGGATTTGAGGTTTGAGGATAAGAGTAATTTAATTCTTTATGAATTAGTGAAGACTACCTTGATGTTAGGAAGTGGCAAAGGAGCAAATAAAATTGTAAATTAGCATACAAATTATTCTCTGATACCAAAGCTTGCAGAAAAGCCTGTACACAAGTTGACTGCAAATACTTAACTGCAGACCAGCCATGTCCACATTTATAATTTTTCTGAAGTGAATCACTGCTTTTACCAAGGTCCATTAAGACATAATTTAAAAAATATTTTATATTCTGTAATGTCTGTATATTAACAGCTATAATCACCCATTCAGTTAGCCATTCTGAATTTGCTAATATGTTCATTCAATTTAATAGTACCCTATTGATCTAATTCAGATGTCTTGGGAGCTGCTGCCTACTTTATAAATGTCAGGAAATAATTGCTAATTTTATCTTTAATCTGATACTTGTTAAATTTCTCCATTATGCAACTCTTCCATTGTTTCTATTTAGAAAATGAAAGAGAATGATAATGGGAAGGAGCAGACAATTACAATAATGAAGTGCAATATCTTTGCCTTCTGTCTTTCCTCTGCAATGGAATGGAAGAATGCTAGTTCAGCATAAAAAAAACCAGCAGGATTTCAGTTATGAACTCCAGGTAAATAAGAAGCACCTTATTAAATATCTGACTCAGGTATTGTAACTTAGTGGCATTTTGACAAGGATCTACATTTACAGTATTTTTTTTTCCACCATACTTTTTCATTCCTTATTCACTTTAAATTTGTACCTTATACTTACTTTAAAAATGTAATAAACATGCACAGACTGTAGCTATCATAGGCCACTATTAACCTCAATCATTCTGCTTAGTAGTTGTTTAGAGCACTCACATGTTTGTGAGGTGCTGTGATAAGTGTGAATCTGCTCTAGACTGATCTCACAAGCTAATTACCGTGTAAGTCTGTACTACCACATCATCATAATTATGCCAGTGGTGAACAATAGATGGGATATGCTATTTTATTAAAATAAATATGTTCATTTATTTTTTGCAAACTTCTTTTTATTTGTCTCACTTCCTATAACTTGTTTGTAGGTATCCTCAATCTAACATTCTTGAGTGACATAATTTCATCCTCTCTGTACCATATTTGCACAGCCATGTGTGTGATTTTTTTCTTGAGTCCCTAATGTTTAAATACATATATCCAGCATCAAAAGAACGGATGCAAGAGAAGCTCAGGATCTTGCAATGACTTTATATTTAAATAACCTCATGGTGTTTTCTGTCTAACCACAAAAGCTGTGTGTGAAGAAAACAAAACAAACAAAAAATCCCAACCAAACAAAAAAAAAAACCAACCAAACGAAAAAAAAAAAACCTTAACTGAGAAGAGGGGAAATAAACTGCAGATTGAAAACATATTTTGGTATAAGGAACTGGAAGAACATTGCAGGAAGCAGCCAACCTCACAACCCCACTTTTCCAATGGTGTTTCCAAGGCCTTTGAGAACTCCATGCCTTTCCTACAGGTTGGCTTCCTAATGCACTCATTGTAAAAAAGAAAAATCTCATCTAGTTTCTGTTGTATCTTTACATACAAAAGTCCACTAGGAAGCACTAATTAAATACCTGATTGTTTTAAAAAGTGTTTTCTTCTACTAGAGTCTTCTGAAATTTATATATGCTTCAGAATTTTTCTGTTCAACTTATATCCAAGACTCTAGAGTTAAACAAAAAACTCATAATGAAACACTTGGATATATACGATAAACAGGAGTTCTTTAAAACATTCATTAATAAAAGTCTTTTCTGGACAGAGCAGGTTGAGAAATTATTAAATTTGTAATTACTCAGTCATTCCTCCATTTTTATGTCAGCTGTTAGAATGGGATATTTCTTATGTGGATTTCATTCTTTCTTCCCATCAGACAAGTGGCAGGAGGGCTCTGTGTTCTTCTCCCTGCTCCCTCAACCCATTCCTTCTCAGCAGTATCCTGTAGCTTCAGAACATGGATCCCTAATGCCCACACCAAATAACCAGTGTGATTCCTGATGATGGTAAGGACTAAACTTATCACCAGACCCTAAGAAAATCCTGAAAGAAATAATTTGCCCATGAAATGAATGGCTTTCTGATCTTTTTTCCCACTTTTTTTTTTTTCTAATGTGGCTGTGCAGTTTTACTGCCCTCCAGTGCACTAACCAGACTGTATAAAAGGAGAGAAGTGCACTAAATAGGCTCTATAAAAGGAGACATAAGTGATCCCTCGTCCTTATTAACCTGTGGGGATGTATCTTGAGAAAAGTCCCTGCACGGTGAGACCTCAAATCCTTTTTAACCCTGGCGTTCCCTCATCCCCATCACTTCCCAAATTAGTGAGTGGCGTGGGCTATGACAATGACTTTTAACAGTTCTCCCAGGAGGTCTCAAAACTTCGGTGTGGGTTTTCTCTTCTTGCTTTTGAGCACCTAGCACTGAACAGAGCTGTCAGAGGAGCTCATCCCCAGCCCAGTCTGCACTCGGTGAGGATGGAGCAGCAGTGAGTGCACTGCTCCTTTCTTTGTTTCTTTCTGTTGTCCTGTTTCTTCAAGAGTGTCAGACAGTCCAATTAATAATTTCTACTAAATTCAAGTGTTTGAAAGGTTTGAAGATATTATGTATGAAAGGCAACATGGTCTTTCTGGATAGGGGAGAATTAAATCAGCTTATTCCTAGTTGGAAAAAGGCTTTAAATAATACAATCGTTTGGTCTTCTCTTTATGCTATTTATGAATCCTTTCTGTTTACTATATTCAATACATTATAAAATGTAAAATCTATTTACACATAAATTAAAATACTGACTATATTCAAATCAAACATTCCACCATTATTGTTACCAAGAGACTGAATGAATTTTAATTTGATTTTTTCAGATGACTCTGCTGGAATTTCGTATTATAAAGCTCATTTTTAATGACATTAAAAGAAGAATAATAGTTTTTTATGCAAATACATGAAAAATTCTGTTTTGGATATGATCTGGAAATGTTATAGTAAATTTAAAGTCAGATGAAACAGACAGTTCAAACTGCATTTGCCTACATAAAAAGAAGTAACTACTCAAACATTAACAATTAGCTTCATGCAGTATGGTTATGATTTATCAAGGATTTGTATTTCTTTGCCTCTAGAGCAGAGACCAGACAACAACATCACTGAATGGAGGCAGGTAGTTTCTGCTTGATTAGCGATTACATGTCCATGGCAAAACACCAAGAGACAAATACATTGATTTTTCTTCAAGCACGCTCTCAGTAATGTTAACAGGATGTTGCCAGAGGAAGTATCGTGTTGTGGTTACACACAGAGACACACAGTGAAAGCCCTCTTAGATGAGGAAACATTTCACAAGTGTCACTGGCCTTTGATCCTAGCTCTCTCAAGAAAATATTTTTGTATTTAATCACCATGAATGAAAATAATTCAGCAAAGCATTTTATTTCATTAATTGCCAAGCAAAAATAGTCAATAAACTTATTACTTTTATGAACACTGCACTTGGTATCTTCTGTAAGAGATTCAGTGCACACAATGAGACCTTTTGCTCATAATCAATACTTTATGTGAGCCCAAAACTCTAGGAATAATTTTCAATTTATTTCAATCTCTGCTGCACTGTTCAATTTTATGTCATTAATTTGGTTTGGAATTGGTGAAATAAGATGCTTCAACAGCTTCTGAGAATCAGTCATGATCAAACAGTCCTTAGTCTCTCTGTTCAAACTGGCAGTATGTCAGGCAGCAGGAATATTTTATCTCCACAGGAGCAAATGCCAGTTTGTACTGTGCATGGCCAGAGGCAGTAAGCATGTAACCAGGTTTTCCTAGGATTTTCAAGGCAAATGAAAGAGTCGATCGATGGAAAATTGGATAAACTGTTCAGCATAAATAAACCTGAGGACTTGATTAATATGATATGATATAATGGTTTTGTTATATTTAAAAGCCTCTTTATTTTACATAGTTCCTTTTACTAGCATGATGAATTGGGATTTATTGGATCCATGAGCAGTCTTGGAGTAAAAGCACTCTGGGTCTTTAAATGCTCACTAGAGAACAATTGAATCTCTCTTCACAAAACACTACTTATTTTTGATAGAGAAATCTTTTACAGAAAAAAATTATGTGCCATGACATGACCTTTTATCTATTCCTCTCTTTCCTCCTCTGTTTTGGTATTGACTCATTTTTAGTAATTGCTTCATAATTTGCAGACAGGAAGGATAGAAAAAGGGAATACAAGAACCTCAGTTAAGGTAAAACTATTTGGAATGCTTGACAAAGTGGACAAGGACCCTTGGTCCTTGGGAAGTGAGTGCAAGGAAGAGAAGAAGAGATGCACACATCATCAGTTGTGTTTACTGGAGGTTAAGGTTTCAGTTTGTAATGCTCTAACCTTGCATCCCCTCATTCTTTCCTTCATAAGAGCATCAAGACTGCAGCATGCTCAGCCTCCATCTCTTCTCTGTGCCTTACTATTATTCCACTCCTCTTTTGTCTCCAGGATTTTTGCAAGAGTTTCTGTCAAGGTCCAAGGAGTGTTGACAAGGAGTCTGGGACAGGCCATGGCATGCAGTCATGGGTGGTACCCTTGCAATCCCTGTGAAGTGTGCCTGCAGTGGTCTTCACTCAGCTTTCACTTCCCAAATGCCTGTTTGCCTGGACTGTAGGAGAAAAGGGGATGTTGGCTTAGCTCAACTTTCTCTGTAGATCAGTCTTGGGAGACTTTTCATGACATAACAGCAAGCATTAAATAGGAGAATTGGGCATCCCACCCAAAACACATATTTCATACAGAAAATAACTTATGTCAAGGTAAAAAAATCATGAGAACTAGATGATACTTCAAAAAAAATTCAAAGTGTTTACTTTACACATTTTTCAAAACTTATCTCTGGCCTATTGAGGTATGATGTTTTGAGGTTGGAAATACTTAAATAGCATAGCAAAAACAGTTAGAAAAATGGTGAGAGAAATAGATAAGGTAATGGTGGAAAGTCTGATAAAAGTGAAACAGGGGTAAATGATTGCCATTCTTAAACAAATACAGTTTGTAGAAGGAAGTGTTGCCTCTAAAACTGGCATCCACCCAGAGAGAACAGAGAATAAACATCCTTTCATGAAACCCACCCCCCCTCCCCAAAAAAAGAACTCTCAGGTCCATATCTTAGAAAGTAATTAGGTCAGGAGCTTCCATTGATTTCCAATTTATACATCCTAAAACCCTCTGTGCCTAATTTGGTACAAGGAAAGCTCAGCATGCTGAGGAGCCTGCAGGAAATGACTCTAATTAGAGTTTTGAAGAAATGCTGAAGCAATGATGAGATGCTGCTTTTGTGCAGCAAACACAACAGTACATGCAAAACAACTGTATTAGATTTGGCAAATATTTGGCAAATAATAGGCAATTACAGAACACCAATGCTAATAACTTCTATAATATACCTGTGAAGTCTAAATTTGAACATTTGGGTCACAGGCAAATACTGAATATGACCAACTGTATAATAAATATAAAGGATACATTTTTCTTGAAGTTTCTGTGCAGATGTTTTACCTCATCTTTATGATATAGGGGTAGTTCATGCAAGAATTCTGATATTGATTATTTTTCTCAAAAAGCTTCATGAATTTACATTAGGAAATGCTTTTCTGTATTTGGATTATGAAGAGAACATAATGGATATGCAATGTTAATGGATCCCCTGAATCAGCAACATGGTGTCATGAAGGATATCATCTTCCTGGTGGAAATTGCTTCCATGAAAAAGCATTTGGTATTGTTGTCTAACCAGCTACTATCTAAGATTTTAAGTTTAAAAAATCCTTCAAATTCTTTCTTCTTTTGTTTTATACAAGCATTGATATTTTCTTTCATAATTTTCTGATTCTAAAAACAATAAATTATTAAAACAACTGAATAAAACTGTTGAGGGTCCCTGATGTCATAAGAAGGAGTTTTTTATGGAAAATACATTTACTTATTTTACTGTAAATCAATTTGTAATGGCACTTTTTATATTTTATAAACTTTATCTGCCATAGACCAATGAATTTTCTGAAAATTATTTTCATATCTTGAGAACAAAATAATGAAAAAGGCCCCAAAATGTTGAATAACTTTAAGGTTTCTAAAGGTATTAATTATGGCAAATACTTGCAAATCTGGTAAATTAGTATGTCCATCTACATCTGTGTTTGCATCTGGAGTTCTTTTCTTAATTGAAAACTTCTGAATTTAGATCCTCAGTCCTACTTACTGAAACTGTGTTGAACTAGTAGGAAGTACAGTCCCAAATATTGTTTCTTTCATTACATCCTGTCTAAAAGCACTTTTTAGCCATCTGTTTGGCCATACGAGGTATTCAAACCATCTGGAAGGTACCAGTTTGCAGGCCTTTGAGAGGGCTTCTAGATCATATTACTTGACACAATTAATGAAAGAATCTCTCCAGTCACTCATACCCTTACATAAATTTAACTTAATTGCTGAAGATGAGACCAAGCTCACAGGTAGCAAAGTGAATTCACAGTCCCTGTGAGGAGCACACATTAGGGAAGGGGGCTGTAGTGGGACACAAACAAAACACACAGGTAAGATGTATAACCAAATACCCAGAGTTAACCCTCAAAGGATATGGATTCCTTCCCTTCTGGTCTGCATATTCTCTCTTGGAGGAGGGTAGCTACAGAGAGCAGATGGTACAGTGGATCTTGGATGTTTTATTGTACTCTGATTTTGTTCTCAAATTTTGTATCTAAACAATCCCACTCAGAGCTTATGTTCCACATAAAAACCCCTATCTGAAGCAATTTTCTCTCTTGGCAGTTTTCATGCAGTGAGGAAAAGCATCATTTTCAGTTGTAGCTCTCCTCCACCACTAAACAGATCTCTTCAGCCTCAGCCTCATGCATCCATATAGCAGCTCTTTTCTGGGATACTCCTGGACAAGCCTTCACCAGCTGAACAGTTTAGACTGCATTGTCTCAACACACCCCAAAGGGAATGTGTTCCCAGGAGGTTGCTCTCTGGCTCTATTCAAGATGAAGGCTTTAGGAGATAAATGCCATGACACAATACGTACTTCCTCAGCTTCCCCAAAAAGCTAGGGTTCTGAAACAGAGAGGTCCTGAAACAAAGAAAAAACTTATAAAAGTTTTAATAGTTCCCCCAGTGGTTTTATTTTGTATTTTCCACAGCCAGAGTACAACATCAATTTAAGAATTTCAGAACTTTTCCATATGTTCAGATTGGGTGTATGGAATAGCTGGGGTATACCACAACCTCTGCAGTACCTAAACCAGTGCAAATTTTAAAATTTTATTAAGCTTATATACATTTATAGATGTCAAAATATATAAATAAACTTTATTAAGTTTGGGAGGTAATTTAGTTCTATTTAAATGCAAATTGCCCAGTTACTTGTACCCTTAACCATGAACAGTTCAGTGTGGATGTCATGAGAAAGACTTTGGTTTCACTCAAGATGTTTTAAAGAAAAATACACAACAAAACTGCCTGTAAACCCTAGATCAAGATAGAATATAAGTATGAAGTGGTCAACAAACTGCCTAAAGAAAATGAACTTTTCAAGATTTTGTCAAGTTAACTCTCACCAAAAGAAATAACAGCAACAACGGATGGCTCAATTCAGTTTTGATCAATATCTCATTGCATCCAAAGCATATGTAATCGGGGAAAGCGCTGCACTGAATGGAATACCACTCAATGTTTTTGGATTTATAATGTGCTAAGTAATGTGCTTCAATGAAAACATCTATAAAATTGCTCTAAGAAATGTGCCCAAAGGAAAAACTCTTCAGTTTTGAATGGACCAAAAATCTGTCCTACAAAGAAAATGGACTAAATCCACAGAGGGGAAAGCAACATGGAAGGATACCACTTTTCTGTCAAAATACTTAGGGTAATTTAAAGTATGAATGATGCAAACAGGCTGCTGATTATACTGAGAAGAGACTTGACCAAACCAGGAGTAGCTCCAACCTAAGGTCTTCCCTTTGCTCATCTATCTGCTCTCTTACAGCCAAAAACATCTGGCAGTATTTTCATGCTTGTCCCGTCAGGGAATTCTTTAGGCCTCTATAAATTCCTGTTCAAACAATGCTACTGCCCTTTTAGCTTTGTTTTAAATCATTGCAACATATGTACTGCTTGGCTTTGCTTGAAGTCTTATTTATTTTCTTTGGTATGTTCTGCACTTGCTGTTCAACTAGGAGTTTGGGTTTCTGCACCTCTTTTTCCATTTAATCTTTACCCAATATAGATACAGCTTTTGTTCCAAACCAAAGTACCATTCTTAGCAAAAGCACTATCTTCTGTTGTAGCCATAGATTTTAATAAGAGAAAATCCTCCCCTTATTGCTGAAATTTAAAAATTAAATTTCTAAAGACATTTTCCCCCTTTTAAAGTGTTTTGCCTGGATGCAAATGATTTAAAGACACTTTTTATATGCAATAACATTATCAAGTAATTATGTCTGAAAGCAAGCCTAACATCATATCAACAATTAGAAAAAAAAGTGAATTTTTGCTAAATGGCATTCTTGTGAGGAGATAAGTATTTCCCCAGGTTCAAAGACAAAAAAACTGAAAACTGTTATCCAAAACCACACGTTGTGTCTATGGTATCTATGGTGCTGATAAACGATATTTTTAAAGCAGTGGTTGAGCAGCCTGCAAAAACAGGGACAAAAATTTTTAACTAAGTCCCAAAATATCTCTGAGAGCCAGAAGTGGGTGGTTTACATGTATGGTAATGAATGCATATCTACGTTTAACTTTTTGCTTGGAAAGGGAGAAGAATTTTCCAAATGCTGCAGCATAAGCACATATAATGGAATGCTTCCTTTGCTTAGTGTTCCAGTTTACTTAAGGACTGCAGTTTTCATAATAGTAAATTAATCACTCTAGTATTCCCTGGATGTTATCAATGACCTGACTTCTGATGGCAAAATGGTCTTTGTGTACTATCAGTTGTACAAGCTTGTAAAACTTAGAAACCCACTGATTTCAGCTTTAAAAAAGAATATTCAAAAATGTCCTAAAAGCAGAGATAAAAATCTAAGCATCTATTTTCTTGGTTTGGTGCATTACCTGGAGTTAAAGTGTTTACTCTTTTTCCAACCTTTTTTTTACCAACCATAAAGCAAATCTCCAGCAAAGGTCTCATCTTCAGATTCTGTTATTTTTAAAAGTCCACCTGCACTGCAAGAGCTAGCAGAGGAAGGACACTGGGAATCACATACCTAAGTCAATTCTGACAGCACATCTTTACAGGAAACATGCTGTCATGGAACAGAAGGAGATAACACGGTACCTTTCAGCCAAAGCAAGGAACCAGTCTTTCTTTCACTAGTTTTTCATTTAACAGGCTCCTTAGGTGCTCTGGCAGGATTTTGGGATACGAAGAAAAAAGACTGTTGTTTCCTCTGTGTGTACGTGGGCACAAATCCTGTCAAATGGAATGATAAGACCAGAAGGTTTGTAGGATCCTGAAAAAATTCAGGATGAAAGTTGTGGAAATATGAAAAAGTCCATGGCCCTTGTGTGAGTTCCCTCCTTTCAGGCAGTAACTTATCCCTGGCTATTAATCTGTACTGCTGCACAAACATGTTTCATTGCATATCTACACACTTTTAACCCATGAGTACATTTCAAAGCCTCTGAAATGATAAATGTCAATATTCTTTGATGCACAGAGTCCCACTTTAATTTATATGTAACTGCCTACACTCTCCCCAAGGCACAACAGGAATCTGTAAGACAAGTAATTTCGTGAGGTTTTTACTACGTTCAGTGATAAGTCACACAAATCAATGCCATAACTGTCCCCTATGGTAGGGACTGTGGTATATTGCAAATACTTAACCAAACATTCCTAAGAGGAAGTTCTTCTGAGTAATTCATACAGAGGCATTACTGTCACCACAGTCTTATAACTTCAGTGTGACCAGGGTGGAACATCTATGAAAGTAGTGCCCTGAGTTGTATTTTTATCAGCTTTAATTCTCAGTTTTAAAATGTATTTTCAAGGTTGATGAAGACTTTCTCTACAGGAGAGAGCCATGGACCTGGCTGGCTCTGCCATTGCTGGCTGGCTCTTGCTGCTCTGAGATACTTTACGCCTCTTTCAGATTAGTTATGAAATTGTTTCATGGAGCCTGAAGTGAACTTGTTGTAAGGAAGTTTTTCAGCAATGTGCTGTTATGGCCCTGAATGCATCCCCTGCACTCAGGTCCTCAAGGCAACCCAGTTCTATGACCTGGGGAGCTCCAGTCCTGGACCTGGACCTATGGTAGGGAGGCTCATGGAGGCCATCAGCCCAGGGATCCCCCAGCCTATGTGGAGCCCTGATGTGTACACTTAAAAGAACAAGTATAAATACATGTGAAAAAAAAAAACCAAAACAACAAACAGCAATGAGTCTTAGTAGCCTTATAAAAATAATCTGTAAATATGCCTCCAAGGATCCTGCCATGGGCTTTTCCTCTAGCATTTCAGAGGAGATGGGGAATTCTCTGTTAGGTTTGTAAATTCTGCTCATCTACAGTGAATTTGGGCCATTTCAACAAGTTTCTCTCTGCTGCAGCTGCGTTTTCTAAGCCCCTAATCACAAGCTGGCATCAAAATGCTACATAAAAATGAGATACTTCTCCAAAACTCATTTGCAAGGGATACAAGGCTGCACAAAAGGAAAAAAGCTGTGTAAGAGTTTCATGTTAGCTTTAAGACCCCATGCTGCTCTGTTCTCCTAAACACCAGAGGAAAGAGGATGTTCAGTGTCTCATGCTTAGTTGTTCCTCTTTTAATCCTAGTAAATGTTCTATCCAGCTTATGGGTTAATGAAAGCCACAGGTATCTCAGATGTGCAGATCCAGAGCACATTCATACCTAGCCAAAACCTACATAGTTCTTTTGTCTTCTCCTCAAGTATTTCCAGATTCCAAGAGTCCTTGAAATCATAGAGAAATTTCCTATGCACTGCTCAAAATACAGAGGATAGAGAAAAGTAACCTTCTACCTTTTACATAAAAAGAAGGAAGCAGCATTGTTATTAACCAATTTTATTTCTAAACTGAAAGGTGATATGTCAACATTGCCTATAGACTTTGATAAGATCTTTCTTCTCTCCTAAAACCTATGGGACTATAGCAGGACTCTGGCTATCAACTAAGACAAATATGCAAAAATTAAAATGGGTTCTCTTTACTCAGGTTGGAAAAGGAAAAGAGTAACGATTTAGGATAAATTAGGATAAGTTCTAAATTGTTTTTATCCAAGTCAATCATGGAGAAAATTAAGAAGGAAAAAATACCCAAAGCAATGGAAGGGGAATATGCAACCATATATTCTGAAACGTGATGGTTCTTGTATACAACTGATAGAAAACTAACTCCTATGGTCAGTGAAAGTCTAGGAACATATTAACTTAAATGCATTGTTGACAGAAACCTTTCCTTTAGAGTTGTTTGTGTGAAAAGAAGTAAAATGAAAATTTTATGATAAATTTCCTTCTTTTTTTTTTTCAGTTTGAGGTTCAATTTGTGAACATATGAAAGCCAAGCACAGTTAAGACAAGTACAATTCTTGTATCCCTTTTTTCTTTTCCCCACCACGGTATCCATGATTAATAAGCTACAAAGTGTACAAAACTCTCCCTAGAGACATGTTTTATATAGAAATAGGTTTTAAATTTTCCTTGTGAGAAGTTAGGGAAGGTTCATGTAATGGCAGGTAGCTTCATTTTTGAGAAAAAAGATAAAATGCAAATTTACTTTTTTATGTCTTATTTTGTTTTTCTTAATTCAAGGCAGGGAAAGAAAATAGTCTGTTTTGGAAGTTGCTTATTTTCAATTCTAATATGTTTGCTAGGAAAAGTTTAGAATATGCAAGTATTCTGTTGGTAAATCAGTCCTTTTTTATTCATAACTTTTTTAATATTTTCAAACATTCTCACAAAGCCAGTGGAAAATAAACTGGCAAAGAAAATTGAATTAGATGAATAGACTGAAACTCCACTACTTTACAGATGTCAAGAGCATTTAGTGACAGGACAAGGGAGAATTTCTTCAAACTGAAAGAGTGTAGGTTTAGATAAGACTCTAGGAATAAATTCTTTACTGTCAGGGTGGTGAGGCCCCTGAAAGATGTGTCTCAGAGAAGTTGTGGGTGTCCCATCCCTGGAAGTGTTCAAGGCTAGGTTGGATGGGACTCTGAGCAATTTGGTCAAGGTGTCCCTGCCCATGGTAGGGGGATTGGAACTGGATGGTCTTAAGGGTCCCTTCTGACCAAAGCCATTCTAGGATTCTATTATTAGCTGAGATGTGCAGCAATCTAAGAAGTTGTGTGTTTCAGATGAGTTTGATCACACAGACGTGCATGTCACATGGTTTCTAGAGTAAGACTTGCTCACACCCCGTGACTGTCCTGGCCTGAGCATGGCAATAGGCCTGACACAGGTGGCGGATCCCTAGGGATATTCCTTTGGTTTCTGGAGAAGCCACGCTGAAAGCTGTGTGAGAAAGGCCAGCTTTAACCCTGCTATTGTATTCAGTACTTTTCCATACAGCTAATAAAGAAAGGAGCAAGAAAGTTGTCAGAAATGGGAGCTTACTGCTTTAGATTTGCTGTTATTATTTTTTTTTAGGATTACAGATAAACTTCACTTTTCTGAAAGTATTGAATGATGTAGAAGAAACTTAGCTCCCACCACCATTTTGGTTGTTTGTGTCTGGTAAGTTTCTGATTCTTGACCAGACCAACATGATTTTATTTTGTCTCAGGTTGAATAATTTTTCATCCTCCCTCAGCCTCCCAGGAACTTTCAAGATAGAGGCATATGCACACATGAATATTCATGACTCCTTTAGGAAACATTTATGCAAATAGGTATCCACTTTTTGAAAACAAGAACAAAGAGTTCTAAGTGGGAAAGTAAATTTGCATTTCAGTTTCAATAAAGAGGTGTGGATTTTTTTTTTTTTGAGTATTCAATCAGTTTGGAAAATGCAGACTGAGACTTAGCCCTGTTGCCTAAATCCTGTGTAGGCAGAGATTTGCATATTCTACTTCATGGCTTACTGGTAGATCATAGTGGAAGTAAATGCCAAATTGTGAGAACATCTTTGCATTGTAGTGACTTCAGCTGAAATGGCTGAAGAGGGTTCATACAGGTTAATGAGGAAATTTGGAGGGTTAACAGCCATCCTCTGATGCAAAATTGTTAGAATCCCTTGATGTGAGAGATACTGGAACACCAAACTAGTATAATTATGTGGACATGAAATACAATCCTACTGTTCAGTGCTCCTAATCTACACCTTCCATCATCACTGTAACAATGGGCATAAAAGGTAAACTCCAATTTACCAGGTATCCCACAAAGCAGAACTATACCTGCTAAATATCTCTGAGAGAGCTCATTATCTCAAAGCCAATGAAGTATTTGCACAGCAAATGGACCTATCGTGACTTTTATTTACAAAGGAAAATTAATGGACTTGCAAGAAACATTATTTCATTTAATCAGATCTTTTCATAACTGTTTCCCGACTGAAAATCTTTCCCTCTCCCATGGAAAAAGCCAAAACCAAAAAAACCCCAAACCCAAACCAGCAACACCAACCCCCACTTTTTTTCAAATCATATTTCCCTGATAAAAAACACTTTTAGGAAAATTGAGGTAAAAATAATTCTATCATCACAATTTTTCTGCTATGTTTCCACTTTGAACTATTGGAAAAAAGAGAAAGAATTTCAAAACACAAAACCGACCAAAAAACATATATACACATTCTAACTAAAAGAGAACTGAGAAAACATTTAAATTTAAGGAATTTTTGAAACTGTTTTGCAGTTCACATAATCAAGTTCACGCAATCATTCTTTGCTGCCACACAATGAGAACACTGAATAAAATTTTACTTTTTTTTTCTGCCTTAATTAAAGCTTATCCACTATTTGCATAGTTCTTCGTTAGTTCTTCCATCATATTCATATTCAGGCAAAACCAGTCTTCAGAAGCTTAACCTGAAAGGTACCTCTTTAAATAGCATTGATAACTTGGTGGTGGCTTTGTTTTAAAGTGGTAAAAAGAAGAAAACAAGTCAAAAATTTTATAAGCATCATGCACATGTACTATTCTGAGCCTCCTCCTGCTGATCCTAGGAAACTATAGAATACAGGAAATATTTGAGTTGGTTGACCATCCTTTTGTTATCAGGAAATAAATAAAAAAAGAAAGCAGTATTTAAATGTGGCCTTTGATCAGTAAAATGTCAACACATGCATATACTTTAATTAATTCACTCATTAAAAATTATTTTAAAAGCACTTAGATTAAATATTCATGACTAATAGTTAAAACTTAACTTTTGACTCTGCTGTAAGTATCGCTGTTGAGTCTAGAGTTCCCTGAAAATCTTATTAGTTTGAAGAGGGGATAAAATTAGTGTGAAGATAGCAGAGCTTCTAAAATGTGACACAACTTAAGCAATAGTTGGCAGTTAATGTCTAATAAATGTCAGCAGGAATACAAACTCTGGAAGGAGTGGGTTAATACCAACTTAATGTGAGAATTACTTCTTTTCTTTGTGGTAATGTAAGGGACTATATTTTTCCTGGTTCAGTCACTCACTTAAAATATTTACTTCCATCTTCTAGGATTTATTTCATATGCTTTGTGAAGCTGACAGTTCTCTTTACAATGTAGCTAGGAGGCTTTTTTATTTCAGGGTTATGCCAGCCTTCATTTTGCTTCTTTTCATTTTAGTAAATTTTTTTTAGAAAAATAATATAATGACTGTACATCTCTGCACTGGATATAAATAAAAAAACCCTTAATAATTTGTTCAGGGGGGTTGTTTTTCAGAGTGCACCAGCATGAAATCATGGAGTTTAGGGAAGCTGAGTTCCCTAAGAATATCATAGAACAGGAGTAGAATTCAATATGATTCAATCAGTGTAATGTGACTTCACACCATCTATTTAAATTAATGATGAATCAAAGTTTTGTTTTAAATAGATACTAAGGCACAGGGATGTAGCAGGGATGTTAAGATATTCTGTTTTGGAATGTGAATTTTCCAACAGAAATGAACAAGGCAAAAGCTCTTTTCTTGACATAAAATGCCAGGAGATGCAGAGGAAGACACAGGTATATGATCTGATTTTGAATGGGCTCATAGCAGAAGCAGAAGGCTTTTTCAGGAAGAAAAAAATCAGACATGTTTCCATAAAAACAAATCTAAACTGATTTGAATAACGAGGCCAGTAATTCTAGCTTCACTAAACCATAAGAATATGAGAGACTGGATAATGCTAATCCAACAAATGCTGGTACTTTCCTTCATAGACCTCAGAAGTTCGTCCAGAAGAGCATCTACCTCAAAATATATGCTCTTCAAAAAAAGACTACAATTAGATACTGAGCAATTCTACATTTAGAGACAGTAATTTTATAATGGGTTTAATCTTGGTCTACATCAGTGAAAGACGGAAGATAATTATTGTTCATTACAAATCAAATGCTATATTTGGATCTTTTGCATTGAAATAAGAACAAATTTCCTTCTTTGGTAAGAGCGGTACATGTGTTTAAGGCGCTTGACCAAATGAACTAATCCATTTCCATGAAGTTCGTGTCTATTGTGCCTTGTAGAGCTTTAACTCATCTGATCTTTGCCGTGACATTTTCTGCTATGGTACTGGAAAATTAAGGGGGCAGAAAAAATTATTATTATTAAAACATAAGTACAAAAACCCACAGCTATCTTGATCTAGTTTTCAGTAGTTTCTCTTCAAGTGGGAGGTTGGATTACAGACATCCAGAGATTATTTTTATGACTCACACTGCTCTTTCATTATGAATAAAAAATACAATTCTTCTTCTTGGATTTTTGCATTATTAAAACTTTTACTATCTAACCATTAATTATTGACTCATAAAAATGGATTTATATGCATAGGAAGCATTGGGGCATAAGAAGTTTGTCAAATGTTATTTTCAGGACCCTGTGTTTTCAGTGATATAACTAGAGGCAGTTAGTTTCCTTTCTGATATAATTTCCTCAGATTCAAGACATTTTTGAAAGAATTTTGTTATCCTTTTCCAGCCGTTTTTCTTCCATTTTAGTATTACTTGGTAAGTACTGGGATGTTCTAATACTATTAGTGTTTCTCAAGGTCTTTCATGCTAATTGCAACTGTTTTGAAAAACCCGACATTTTTTATAATCAAGGGTAACCGATGAAGTCATAAAGCATGCAATAAAACATAAATTTAAGCAACATAATATTACTAAAATCTTTCATCTTAAAGATCAAGAAATGGCAACTGATGAACTTTGATTGAAATGGAGAAATTTGATAATAGTTCAGTTTGCCACTAGGACATAAAAAGAAAGAGGTGGTCAAGCTGCAGCATAATAACTTATTTTGGTGATGAGTTACAACAGCTGAGTAGGAAGTAGCATAGAATTGTGTCCTCTGATATCTATTTGCAACAGTATGTCCACCTCATTTACTGTGTGATTACTTTATTTTAAGGAAAATCAAATATCACCAAAATAAATACTTAAACAGGTTCTATGAATAGCCACACACATACTATGGCAGTGCATTCTGTTGGGGGTTGGTTTCTTTCCCTTTTCCCTCTGTGGAATTTTCCCCATTGTCATGCTAAGATACCTGTTGACTGGGCCCTGGTGACAAGGGGGAGGGGAGAGAAGAGAGAAACCCCACAAGATTCAAACAGCCAGAAGAGGAAGCAGAAGGCTGGGTCTCGGCCCATTTCCCCCGCGGAGTTCGGACGAGAAGGACGATCGCCGTCTATGTCTCGTCCCTGCGTCGGGAAACCACCATCGGACCCTGCCCGGCTGTCTTCTCGCTGTGAGCTACCACCATCCAGCACTCTGCTGAGCATCGGGACCGACACCGTGAGCGGAGAGCTCTCTCTCCATCTCTCTCCCCCCCTGGGACAGCGCTGCCATCACCCCCAGCCCTCCTGCGGCTCTGCGGGAGCCGCCCGCCCCCAGCACCAGGAACTGCAGCTCAGGGAAAAGGTGCCTGCAGCCAAAAAACACTGGGACTGAGTTACTGTTCTGTTTGTGGGTAATTTCATAGCTGTTGTTGTTCTTGTTTGTCTTGTTAGATATACTAGTAAAGAACTGTTATTCCTACCCCCATATCTTTGCCTGAGAGCTCTCTTAATTCCAAAACTATAATAATCGGAAGAATCACAATTTTTTTTTCAGTCCAAGGGGAAACTTCTGCTTTCCTTGGCAAACACCTGTCTTTCAAACCAAGACACATTCAAACACATGGGTTGATATACACAGGGAGAGAAACAAAATAATTTCCTGTTTAGCGTTATTGTTCCGCTCCATAGTTTTACAACATTCCTCAAAACCAGGGGGCTGTGGTGTTCACTGGTGCTTTCAGCATAGTGCCTGTCGCTTCATACACAAGTTATCACACTGCAAGTAGGTTCAAAAGGACTGTTGCCACACTCAAAAGAAGCCCTTTATTTTCCATTCATACAGCTCCTGACCTTGGTCTTATTTACATTTCTTCCATGGCAGCTGGTAGCTTATTCAGGTTCTTCATCTGAACTGCTGCTTTAATGAATGGGAATGATACCTGCCAGTAAAAGCTGCCTATGTTTTATAATAAATAAACCTGTCTGGAGATCAATTGCATCTCCTCAAGAAGAGCTTGTGCAAAAATTATTTTGTATTTAGTTTAGAAGGGTTAGGTACTTCCCCTGACTCCTGCCATCAGCAATGTTAGGAAGTCCTTAACTCTGTATCAAAATGCAGTTTGAGTAGAAGTTCATTCAAAAAGAAACAAGAAATCACTTTGAGGCTCTGACACCTTGTGCAGCTACAGGAATCTGCTTGTACACCTTTCATGGCCTCAGGTTCTCTTATAAACATTATAATTATGACATCTCAGGTTTTCTAGTACCTGTTTTGATATCTGCATGGAAAGCTTCTTAAAGATAATTTTTTGTTTCTTTGTCTAGGAGGAGCATTTTAAGATTTTCAGAAGTGTAGTCCTTACCAGAAGAACTTTTTCCCTACTTAAAACTTAAGGCCAGCACTTTTATTTGTTCCCCAAACAGTAACATCTTGCAATTCTTTTTTGGTTTCAGAATAAACCAACTATTTCTCATTTACCTTTTTGAGTTCCTGCAGTGGTGTCCTGCTTTCTATTCCTCTCTTGGAGACTTAGTCCCATCTGGCTTCTCATCCCTTAGACATTGGATAAATAATCTCCCCAAACCACTTTCACCTTCTTTTTGCCAAAGATTCTGAACTTAATTACAGAATCACAGAATAAGGTTGGCTATAAAGGACCCACAAGGGTCATTGAGCCCACCTCCCGGTCTACCATCCACAATAATCACACCAAGTGCTCTGTGTTGTCCAAATGCTTCTTGAACTCTGCCAGGCTTGGTGCTGTGAGCACTTCCCTGGGCAGTCTGTTCCAGTGCCCAACCACCCTGTGGGTGAAGAACCTTTTTCTAATATCCAACCTAAACCACCCTGATACAACTTGAGGTGTGACACAATTTCCCTGCAATCCTGTTGCTGATCACCAGAATAAAGAGATCAATGTCTGCCCCTCCTCTTTCCTTCACAAGGAAGTTGTGGACAGGAATGAGGTGTCCCTTCAGTCTCCTCCAGTCTGAAAAGACCAAGTGACCTCATTGCTCCTCATAAGGCTCCTCCTCCAGACCCTTTACCATCTCCTTTGCCTTCCTTTGGAAGTTCTAATTGCCCTGTGTTCAAGTTCTACACTAAATAAATAAATAAATAAATAAATAAATAAATAAGTATTTATCTGTGTTGTCTTTCATTTACAGGAGGGTTCTTCAACAGCATTTTATGAACAATCTTCCTTATTTTTACCTTTAAATCTCCCCTTCAACTCATGAAAAAGTATCTAGGAAAAAGAAATAAAGGGGGGGGGAGGGGATTGTCCTTATCTGTCAGTGAAGAGAAGCAGTGATTAACATTACTATTGCCATGGTCAATAATAATATGAGCCTAGGGCAGTAGGAGCAATCTCCTTTATCATGTCAGACCTTGGTAGGCTGCTGGCACGTGGTGACTACTCTATATTTGCTATTACAACCATTACACTCCAACTCAGCCTAACTCCATCTGTTTGAATCCCAGATGGTGATTGTCCTTATTAAAACATGTTTGGCCCTGTCTTTGTGACTCCTCTGCAGAAGGGGCTGGGAGCTGCTCTTAGAGTAGTAATCCAGTGCCAGAGATCTTCAGCTGTGTTCTGGCTCAAGATATACATCCTAAATGGTTTATGTTCTTGTTTCCAAACTTAATGCCTTTGAAGTCATGGAGTTTAGATCCTTCCCATGTTATATGAAAACAATTCAAAGAGCTAATAAATGCATGTTTTGTTGTCTTGCATAACCCAGATATTACTGACCCTATAAAAGAAGATGGGATGTTAAAGAAATTATTTTTCATTTCACATGGAAATATGAAATTTTTGCTTGATTTTGGAAAGAAAAGGATATCAAGATGAATCCAAGTCTCCACTATGTTTTCAAGAGTCTATTAGTTCCAGATCTTTTATGCCTTAGATATTTGCATGAGATCTTTGCCTGGAATTTACAGTAACCAGACAGAAGAACAGGACTAAACTAATAATCCCTTTTGTTTCGTGCATTATATGGAAATGTAGCTAAATCTTTCTTATTTTTCTGCTGACATAGAGAAGAATGTGGTTCTCAGACAGAAATATATATTTCTGTGAGAATATTATAATGTCTGGAGCTGGGAAGGAACAGATAGTAGTGGAAGAAATGCCATGGAAACACCTGTAGTTACAACTACATACGTGTTTAACTACACCATCACTCTACTGGGAAAAGCCTTTCTTGTCAATTTAAAGAATCCTCATGCTCTACATTTAACCATTGACCTTGTTTTTCAGTTTGTTAGTAGCAGATTAATTTGAATCACAGTAATAGTGTATAGAAAAGCATAATATACAGAAAAACATCTGGATTTTGCCTGTAGAACTCATTATCTTGTTTTCTTATCTTTATTTCTCTTTGTTAACTATTCTCCCCTTTGCAGTGTTTTTGGTTGAAATTTGCTTGATTGCTAAATATCACAAAAAACTGAAGTAAAAACCTCAAAATTCAGAAATTATTTCATACTATTAGATACAATCCACGTAGATAATGTTCTGAAAAAGACAAGGCTTGAATTTCCCACTGAGTCAGGGTGGTGTTTTTCCTGTTATGGCTTGGTGAATCGGGATTTCTCTTCAAGCTAATGGTACCTCACAGCAAGTAAGGGTCTTCCCCATTAGCCAGACAATAAAATATTTACCGACTTTGAAGCTGTAGTGGGGAAGGAATGAATGACAGAATGAATGTCAGTAAGATTTTGAGATGTGCTTCACACTCAGCATTGGAAATATCCTCGGGCAGACTTTTTTGTTCCTGATGATGCACCTGGCAACACAAGTAGAAGGGTTGTGGTCCTGGCCAGTTCTTTCACTAGATGTCAATAAGCACCAGCCACCTTTAGCTAGTGTCTGTTGTGCTTTCCACAGTGCAGAAGTCACTTGATTTTTGACTTATTCACTTTTGCTGCTGTTTTACAGACACTTGATTGGGGCATTATTGGGTGTCTGGTGTCATTATTCAGGTGTCTGGTCCAATGATTCTTATCTCCCTAAAATTGTCTGACCCCAGTCAGACAAAAGGCAAATCCAAAACTGGGAAAACAACCTAATAGTTTTTTCTAGATGGGTAACAAGTTGCATGCAGTCAGGAATAATGCAGATTTCAGTTGCTCTTATACCTAAGATTAGCTCCATTTTAATTTTTGGGAACAAGTTTTAAATCTAGGCAGGATACAGATGCTGCTACCTGTATATTTTTTTTGCCTGTGACTTTTTCCTATTGTTTTTACTTTGTGATTTGGTATCTGAGTGGGTTCTTTGTCAGTGAGGCTTCTGCCTGTTTCTTCTGTGCATTGTTTATGAGGTACTTGCTGGTGAGATGCATTACTGCACTTTTTTGTCCATCTTGATAACCACAGCCTCGTGAAGGTGAGCAGACAAGCAGTGTCTAAACACGCAGGAATATCACAACATCACAGTAAGAATATCAGCCACTTCACATCATAAGATAGATGCCAAGTTCTCCTGGTCTGTGACAGGAAGGCTAGGAAACTGTCTGAACTGCTGTAATTTAAACTGTATAATGCAAGTGGCTTTCATGATAGAGGTGAAGTTCTGCAAGGACAGCTGTGACCATGTGTTCCATTTTACCTATGTGTACTCTAAGCACAAGACTATATGGAGAACAAAGTTTGTACATCAACAAACTTTGCAAATCAACAACCCATTCCCTAATCTGAACTTAGAAAGGAAATAAGATACGAAACAGACTTATAAAATTGGACTAAAAAAGCCTGAAAACTCACAGTCCAAAAATAATAGATTTATCAGACTGCTTTATTTTCTCTATGCTGAAAATCTCCAAGAAATATACTTTGTATAGGATCTTCCCTGTCTGTGTCAGAAAAACAACAGAAATAACATTTCTGGTTGTCTTCCTCACAGTCTCAAACTGTGCAGACAAGCTTATTTAATGATGTCTACACTAACTGTCCACTTTGTAGTTGTAGAAATTCTACTGCTGCTTTTTCACTCTTTTTGAACTTTGCAAGGAGGGTAGTGTCCAGAACCATTTATTGTATATGGAGATGTACACAATTTTTTTTTCTTTTTAGCTAATCCATTTCCTATATTTCTGAACATGTAATGAACATTTTGTACCTTCTTCTAGGGGGAGACAAAAATATTGCAGAAGCATTTGATCCTTGCTATTGCATCCTGTCTTTAACCAAAGGAAACACAAATGATAGGACTCCTAGAAAGGTAATTTTAATTATTTTTGCTTTGTGAAGCCCGGCTAATAAGTATGTAACAGAAGTGATTATATTGATATTATTTTAGACCTCTTGCTGTCCCATTAAAAATTTCTCTTTGCAATTGGTTTCAATACATTTATTTCATGGTAATGATGGTGCTGGTAATGATGTTGATCAGACCCCAGAATGGAGTGGGAGAATAGCTGGTCCTGCTTCAAATGGTTACAAGCATGAATACAAATCCTCTCTGCTGAGATCAGTCCCATTTCCAGGGCAAAGGTAGCTTTGTCATGCCCTTCTATTTCACACTCTTGAGTGGAGCTGAATGTAATTACAGTGGACATTTCCACAACTCCCAGAACCTGGAAAAGGGAATTGCAAATAACTAAGGTTTCGTCTCAATGAGCTTTGAATAACTAAGATTCATGAAGTAAACTGACAAAAATCTCAAAGGATTTAGCACTCACTTTGATTGTTTCCAAATTTAAATCTATTAATTAAAGTAATTAAACTTGAATTAGTAAGATGTGCTGCAGCCATGCGATTTCCAAGATGAGCACAATTTAGTTGTATTAGTTGGTTAAATTAGATGCCTCTCTACTGCATTGTGTTTATAGTAATCATGTTGGATGGTTTGATTCAAACAATAGCTTGTTTATATGAAGGACAATACTTTTATTCCCTTCAGAATGATCTTTTACCTGAAAAGTTGCTAAAAGAAATTACACTTGCCACTTCTATTGCACAAAATGACAAAGCCCCACTAGATTTCCCTCTCCTTGAGTTTATGTCCTCTGATGCACCAAAAAAGTTTCAATAACCTTTTACTGCATCTTATTTATTGACATCAAATTTTGAAAATGGTAGTTACAGAGAAATGAAAAGCACGAACAATTTTAACTGATGATTAAAAGCATTTATCTGCCAGTGGAAAAAAACCCACAATGTGCCAAAGAAAATTAAGTTTATCTGGCCTTTCCACTTGTCTTGCAAATTATTTACAAATTAATACCCACTGACAGTTTCTTGAAACAGTGTCAGTCATCATGATGTCAGGCTGCTGTTCAAAGAAAATGAGTGCATAAAAAAGTTGTATAGGCATTTTCTATTCAAAAGCAAGCCCAGAAGGAGGGGAAGGTAAGACTAAACAGTAGAAAACACTTACACCAGATTTTAGTTTATCAACTGAACTATTATTTAGCTTATACCAGCAGAGTAATTTGGATACATCAAAATTAAAATCAAGATAATATATAACAGTTTACCAAACTAATTGAGAACTGGTTAATATAAAATATGGTGGGTCTCCTTAACAGGATCACTGACTCCCAGTCATTAAAAACTACTATGGTTTAAAAGTTTTTTGTGAAATCAAATTAAATATATCCTTCATATCACTTTCCATACAGAGAACATTGGAGCTTTGGGAGCTACTGTATCCTGTAAGTCTTAAGGTTTAGCCATAGAAAGGGCTTTTTGACATTTCACTGTTTGTAAATCAAGGTGATATCTCGAGATTTTTTGGCTAGAGTAAACATTAGAAAGGCTGTGCACTTTTTGTCAACGCATCCAAAGCTCATAAATTACAATTGGGAGGCACCTATTTGCATTTGATATATATTTTAGTAAATGGCTATTTATATGAGCAATACAGTAATTACCTGAGCATAGAAATAATGTTCTTTCCACTACGTTGGCTTCTATATATAAATCCCTCAATTTCCAGCTAGTTATCCCTTTCATTCAATTTCATTCTAACAGGTCATTAACATGTTTAACAAGATGTCTGAAATTATTGTGAACCATTGCAGTATAGTGACTATTATCTTAATGAAGACCTGGAAAAGAGAACTCACTGTTCAAAAAAGAATGCTTGAAAAGAAATGGACCTTTCATGTACAATGATTCATTATGCTAAACTTAATCACTGCCTCAGGGCATACTATTTCAAATAACCTTGTGACTGAATTGCAGCAAGAGTTAAAAATTTGAAGTTGCACTATAGTCATATATTGCATATAATCACAATAAATACCAGTGGTTCCTAACAATTCCACCCAGCACAACATGTATGAAAGCATCAATTTAGATATTGCTTACCAAAATGATGCAGTGGCTGTAATAATATCTTTATAGCAATGTAAGTTCATGTGTAGGAAGAACCATATTTAATGATTCTAAATCTTTAACATTTTTTTCCATTTATGACTAAATATTTTACTGGTTGAACCTGAAAATTCCAGTTGAGTTCTGCTTTTTCACAGATAATCCTCCCCAGATCTTCCTGGGTAGGATTCATCTCTGCCCAGCTCTGAATTTCTACTTCTGAACTAGCCATCTTGGAATCCCTTTAAATCAACACAGACCAAACTGGTCTCATTGGAGTAAAGTGTGCAGTGCTCTACACCCTGGAGTCCATACCCAAATTAGGTCAGATAAACCAAATTTTCATGTGTTTTCTAGTTCAGCCAGAAGTATCCACACTGTGATCCTCAGAAGGTGAAATCGATGCAGGTTCTGAAACCTTCAATTCTACTTGTAAGTAGCTGAACTTGTGTAATCCTAGTACTCCCAGCAGGGGCTGTGCCTGTGGAAGTGCTGGTCACTTAGGCAACACTTCTGTTGATATATAAGTAACAATTTCAGCTCACTAACCACTGCAAGCAATAACTGAGCAAGTTAAGAAGCTAAGAACCTATTAATGATCAAATCTGTTGAGTAATGAACTTTGGAATTCACATAATCACTTTCCATGAGATCTGGAAGTCAAAGAACAGCAATAGAAAAAAAAGCACAGAAAGAAAACTGTGAATAATTAATTTTAAAAAAAATTCTTTTACTTACTTTTTAAATTTTCTTTCCTGCAGTTATCAATGTGATAAAGAGAATAAGAATTGCCTGTGGATGTAATCTACCTGTAATTCAATAAAGCATTCTTTACAGTCTCACACAGCATTCTCCTGGAGATACTGGCAGCCCATGGCTTGGACAGGTACGCTCTGGGTTAAAAACTGTCTGGATGTCCAGACCCAGAAGGTGGTGTGAATGGAGTTACATCCATTTGGTGGTGGATCACTAATGAGGCTCTCCATGGCCCAGAATTTGGGCCAGTCCTATTGAGTATCTTCACTGATGATCTGGACAAAGGGATTGAGAGCCTCAGTCAGTTTGCAGATGACACCAAGTTGGGTGGGAGTGTTGATCTGCTGGAATGTAGGAAGGATCTGCAGAAGGATCTGGATCAATGGGATGAGATTCAACAAGGCAAAGTGTTCTTGGGTCATGATAACCCCATGGAACACTGCAGGCTGGGGGCAGAACATCTGGAAAGAGGCCCAGCAGGAAAGGACCTGGAGGTGCTGTGTGACAGTGGCTGAACACAAGCCAGCAGTGAGACCAAGGCGACCTGTATGTGACCATACAGGCCACCTGGGCCTGTATCAAAAATTGTGTGGCCAGCAGGACTAGGGAACTGATCATCCTCTGCAGTCAACTATAATGAGGCTGCATCTTGAGTCCTGTGTCCACTTTTGGACCCTTACTTCAAGGACTTTGAGGTGTTGGAGTGTGTCCAGAGATTGGCAGCAAAGCTGGTGAAGGATCTAGAGAATGAGTCAAATAGGAGCAGCTAGGGAGCTGGAGGGGTCAGTCTCTTTTCCCAGGCAACTCTTGAATAGGGCAAGAGGATATGGCCTGAAGGGAATGAGGGGAAGGTTCAGATTGGACACCAGGAAGAATTTCTTAATGGAAAAGCCTGTCAAGCATTGAAATAGGCTTTCCAGGAAAGTGGTGGGGTAACCACCCCTGGAAGAGTTCAAGGAATGACTGTGCTATGGTTTAGTTGGTGGTGCTTGATCAAAGGTTGAACTCAAAGATCTTGGAGGTCTTTTCCAACCTTAATTATTTTATTATATTCTAATTATAGCAAAAAAAATTAAAAGAAAAAAGATCACCAAAAGAGATAGTTGGATTGTGTGATTTTCACGCAGATTCTGTCAAAACTGAACTAACAAAATGCTGAACTGTCAAAAAACACTGGCTATGGCCTCATTCTTCACAAAGAATGAGCATTTGCTTGTTGTTTCCTTCTAGAGGGAAAAAGATGTATACATGTGTGTCAAATAATTCAAGCATCAGCCTGTTTCAACATGGCCAGCACATAGTCAAGCTGTATAGCTACGTGGGCAAGTTTTTCCTGACTTCAGAGAACCAGAATAGATCCATGGAACTGGTTCTAACAGTTGCTGATTTTCTTCAATATTAATTTTCTCAGCACAGTACTTCACATATATCCTCACTGAATTTCATTTAGCTGCTTTTGAGCCGTGTCATGTAAATTTTGAGTCTGTTCTCCAAGCCCTCCTTGGAACTTAGTGCTAGATTAAATCTTTATAAGCCATGATTTTCATTCCATTATCCAAGCTGCTGATGAAAATATCATCCAGTTGTGACTCCAGTTGGGACCTTTGTGGAGCCTCATTTGAGGCAATCTTCCAGTTCAACATCAAACTCTGCTACAAACTGCTCTTTGTGCATCTGTTTTTATGATTGTTCAATTCAGATCCCTTTGCTGCATTGCCAGCAGCTCCTTTTAGGTCCAAATGCATAAAAGTCTGCTACTGACACAACACCAGCTGAGTTATTTACCCTGTAAAGAAAGAAATTGTTTTAACTGTGTTTGTTTCTGACAAACACATTTAACCTCTTGATTTCCACCTTATCCTCTAAGTACTCCTAACCTGACAGCCTAACAGCTCAATTTAATCAGATGACTAGCTGGCAGACAATATTTTGCTCTCAAAGATTTTCAAGGTGATATCTAATTACAGCAAAATGCTATCACAGGTATCACTGTCTGAATGGATTGAAACACAGGGGGTCCCCAGCTCATGCTGGAACTAGACCAACCTCTGCTGAGCAAGCTGCTCTGGAAGTGGCCCCAGCACAAAGCTGTACAATAACAGAGCAATTCTGACTTCAGGGCAACTGCTGCTGATGGGTGCTGCTGCTGTATTGTACAGATACACCTGGTTTTTGGAAACCAGTTCAAGGGTCTGTAGCACGTTTGTCTTGTGTGGGAGGATCTGCCTCTCTGAGTCCAGCAAGAACACCAGCACAACCCGGGCCATGCAAGGAGTCCATATCAAGAAGCACACATTAATCAGAAAATGAAAAATATGAAAGAATACTGTAGTGACAGAAGCCAGCCAATGCAAGAGGAGTCAGGGTAGCTGCTCCTTAGACATGGTCTTTGTGAGAAGAAATAGGTTTAAACAGCTGAACACTGCAAAAACCTTGAAACTGCTCCAAGGTACTTTTCTAACGGATGCTTTCACAGTTCAGCACGGATTTCCATACAGCATTCACGTCGATGGAAGACCAATTTTGAGATAAAAGTATTCTCTTGTGGTCAACAAAATTATAAAACCCAGAGGAAACAAGGTAGGAAACTAAATTTTCCCCAAAAAGTTTTCAAGTCAGTTTCCTTAGGTGATGGCAGTACTGATAATTGATGATGTGTCACACCGAATGAAAATATCTGAAAAATATTCTGGTTATCTGCTATGGCCTGGAGGTAGTCTCTTAGACACTGTGACACATTTCCAAGAGAAGTTAATAAGGGAATTCCACAGGGCTGACACATTTTTAATGGAGAGCATCTGTCTCTGAATACAGCCAATTTTAGTATCCCAGAGAAATGTCACCAAACATCTGCCTTTTTTCCTCTGTAGAAACAGTATCCTTGCTAATATTATATTCTAAGCCTTTGTTTCCATAAGCTAAAACATGCTCTCTGTTTTAAAGAGGATTTTCTGTTTTCCTTGCTGCCAAAGACCTTATATAACTTTGCAAGTATGCAACAGGTCAGTAAAACACTGATAGCTTAGAGTGATCTTAATAGATACCTAAAACTTTCCTTTTGCACATATGTTTTTCTTGTATTTCTGAATGGTATTTGAGTAAAAAAAAAACGGTTTTTAAATACATTTTAGCGGAAATACACATTTTGAAGATGTCTATAGAATCCATAAAGCATTGATTATTGTGTCTTGCAGACCTTCCCCCTACTCTGCCAGCCTTGGGAATGGATCTCATGAGAACCACTTTGTATCATTAGGTGGCACTGTACAGCAATGCTGGCAGTTTTAAGACTTCCTCAGCTCAAAAGGGACTTTTAGATTATCAAATCTGATTTCCTACATGCTGTAGGCTATTAAAACCCAACAAGGAGTTCATGCATCTCTCCAAAACTTCAATGTGCTTCAATGAACATATACTTTTAGTTATAGGCTTTGACCTCAAGAAAATTAAAACAAACAATACTGCAAGTCCCTAATTTCCCTTTCTGATAACAAAAAACAGTTTGAGTTTCAGATCTTAATCCCTCTGTTAAATAATTTGGGCCTCTTAGACATTACTTAGACAAAATAGCTGTTTAAATTCAGAGTAAGCAAAAAGATGCGTGTTCCTAGCACTGCAGTAAAGCAGAACAGCATTAAATTCAGCATGACATTATAATAAAGTGCCTCCCTATGGAAGCACCCATCTCATAAGGGATCATTTGCTTTTTGTGAATGCTGGTACTCTGATGCCCCTACAAATTCAGTTCCATTTAAACCACTTTTACTTTTGACTGGCTTTATAATCTCCAGCTTGTCCTCTCTTCTAACAGCCTATTTTCTACTAGTGTGTAGAAGGTTGTGGCATGTAAAATTTTTAATTTAATTCCTCCAACTGTGGCTGCACACAATTTTCACTCGTCAGAGGGGCATCAGGCTGTGACTTTGTGCTTTCCACCAACAACTCTGAAGCTTCATACAGAGGAGCAGATGAAGTTATGCTTTTATATATTGCTGTTTTATATCCATAGTTCAGGCCCTGTATTTACAGAACTGCATTACAAGAGCAAGTGTGTGCTAAAATGTCCTCAGTTTTGTCATAAATTCAGATCTTTCTTACTGTCCTTACTGCCAGTCTCCAATTTTCCAGTTCTACCTTCTTGTGGATGCAGGTTAGGAGTGTTTGTGGGTACAGTTATAGCAGGAGATTTGAAGGGCTGGTTCCTTTGGTAGCAGATGAAAAACCAGTGGGACACCATGGGCTCCAAATCTCGGTAGCACAAAAAATTACATCAGCCTCATATGACTGCCTAAGGCAGCCTTGGTGTCCAGACCTCAGAAAGTGCTTCAGAAAATGTCTACTGGGTGAAATGATGACCAAAAGACATCTGATGGTATGAGACCCAAAAAAAACCAAACAAAAACTCCATGAGTTCCTCCCACACACAAGAGAGATTTGGTATAGATAAACAAGACCTATCAGTGACACTGGAAATTGCACTTGGTTGTAAACCGGTTTTTCCTAAATTGAGATAAGCTCTAGAAGCTGTCAAAATAAATTGTCTGTATTTTACAATAGACATGTCTTTAAAATATCTCTTAAAAAGCAGTTTGCAAGTAGAAAGATCAAGGTATGCCATTCTTGAATGATAAACCCAGAACACTTCCAGAGTCCTGGGCTTTTCTTTTTTTCTCAACCAGAAATTAGTTTTGTCTAAACTTGCATGTATGAAAATATAATTATATTTTCCATTTTGAAGTGCTCTCTGAAGTCTACTACCCAGTCTTAATTTTTTTTTCCTGAATATTTTAGAGCTTCTAGGCTGGATTAATCAGCTTTTATGACCTTCTCACAAAGAAAGTGAAGAACTGTCTTTGATTTTCTATCCAGAAGATATGGGAGGGGTTCCTCCTTCTGGTGATTAGCAAGGGAAATCAAAACACTTTGAGTTACATTTTTCATTTCTCCCATATAATTTCCAGAGCCACAGTCTATTTTTGTATGAAGTCCCTGTGGATATCTATGAGCTAAACAAATACACATTCAGAGCTTGCTTATTGTCAGTAATGAAGTAAAGGTCAATCCTTATATGAAGCCAGTGCTTGTGACTGTCAGAAAGAAAAAAAATGCTTGAATCACATAATATCACAAGTAAGAGATGACAAATAAAAAGGTGTGCTAGGAACAAACAGTATTTCTTTAACTTGAACTAAAAATGTGAAACATGTGGGAGCTAAATCAGAGTCTCTGTGTTGTGTCTGTGATACGTAGTTCTGGAAGAGCACCCGAGCCAAGACTGGTATCTTCTGGCTGGTTCCATTCACAAAACAAGGGCAACTGGTGGACTGCAGGAAACAGTTGTTGGCATTCCTCAAGGAATGAGGCTGAAAGCAAAGCAGGAGAAAAACCAAGTCTGGTAAAAAAAAGAGCTCACCCAGAACATCCTCAAGAGACAGAACCCTATAGTGACCCAGTTTTTATTAATGACCCTGGCCCCATTAGAAATAAGGGGAAAAAACTGGCTGATAGTAGAAGGTGCATGATACTGCAAATACAGACCTTTCTGCAGGAACTAGATGACTCAGAGCGTAAAAATAATAGAAATTATAAATGTAACAATGATGCCTGCAATGCCATGAATTTAAGAGAAAAGATTTTTTGCTCTAAGTGGGCAAAGCTTATTAGCTGAGAATAGCAAACACAAAAAGATCAAATTAAATGAGTTTATCAAAAGATAATCAACATTCATAAATAAGATACCATATGAAAAAAGTAAATGTGATAATAGGATGTGTCAAGAGAGGCATTTCTAGTAGAGCCACAGAAGTGATGGCACATAGAATTTCAAAAGCAGAAGGTGGAATGGAAAAAGAAGCATAAAAATTATAAACATTGAAAAAATACAAGCTCATGATAACGAAACAAGGTCTGCAAGGAATAAATATAGAGACAAGATCCATTGATGTAAATAGAATAGTTATTCCATTGAATTCAGTGGAGGATGGGTAGGTCTCCAGACTCACAGATGTGGATTCCATATGCTACATATGTCATATGGAGAAAAATCTTATTATAATGTGTTTTAATCAAAACCACCTCTGTGTTATTTTAATCCAAAGGCTGCTTACCTCACAATATTCCAATATGAAATACAGGCTGTTTTTTCCAGTCTTTCTATTAATCTGACTCAAAAAGTTCATGAAAATGATGTCCTGGAATGCACCATGGTATTTATAATGGCTCATGTTCCTTCTTTCAGCACTTGCAATTTGTCAAGCAATAGCAAACTGTAGAAGGAAAGATCACTGATGCTCCCCCAGCATATTGACTGACCTTTATGTCTCCTTTTGCTATTTATATTGGCAGGGAAGTATGCAGAGCAAAAGTAGGCAGGAAAACTCCTGAGTTTTAGGAAAATCCTTTAAAAACTTGTGGTTATATTGATGTAGCCTCTTACCTTATCTCTTCAATTTAAAATTTACTTGGTAATTTTCTGTTTGTAAATAAATAAGTTGTTTGGTTGTTGTGTAGGTTATATTTTGTTACATGTTGCTGTGTTGGTCAGGTGAATAGTTTCTAGGATGAAATAAATAATAATTGGCAGTTTTATTTTCTTGGGCCAGAACAGAGCAGAATACATTCTTTACAAGCAAAGAGTAATGGAGCAAGCTATGAAAGTATAAAGAATTTTATAATCATTATTCCATATTGTTATGCTCTATTCGCCCTCTACAAAGATATAAAGCAGAAAGAAAAAAAAACTCCAGGAAAACAGAAAATCACAAAGATAATTTTCCATTTATGTGAATTAATTAGCACCAATACAAATTTTAATTGTTTTTAGGTGACTAGATTATAGTAACATTTACCTAAGAAACTTGCATGTCATTGTAAGGTTTGGTCAGAGCAACTAAGTATCAGTTGTGGCTTCATTAAAGAGAAATATCAACGAATATCACCATGGATGCCCCTTTCTCTTTTTTGTCATCTCAATTTTTGTTTTCATTTTTTAAGTTGATGATATTTGCTTTGATAAATGAGTGAGTTGGTACACATCTTTTCTTACTTTCAACTTCTTCCACAGTAGATCAGACTCTTCATTTCTCTGAGCAATCTGAGCACAGCAGTTGTGAAGCTGAGCCTTCCTTGCTGCTACTGCACTTTATAGCTTTGGATGCACACAGAGACTCTAAGGGAAAAGAAGAGCCTCCAGAGTCTGGAGTCTGTAAGGGATGAGTGCCAAAGGCAGATTGGAAAAGCTGACTGAATTACTTTGACAAACATCTGGGACAATAGAGAGCAGTCTGATGGGCTACAAGGATGGATGCGGAGGAAAGGAAGAACAAAAAATGAATTATACCTCTGTATATCTAGCTTTAAGAAATGTCTTAGTCTTCTCTTAATGTTATTTAGCCTTATGTAGAACTACTGTGGATTTAACAGGGATGGACAAAGAAAAGGCCTCTACTTCGTCACATGGAAGGGGATGTTGCAGAGAGTCAGCTTTAGGCTGTAGCCTATGTGAAAAGAAAACAACCTGAGAAACTGTGAAGGAAAATTTTTTTGCACTCTCAGCAAGCCAGTTTGTTTTTATTCCTACAGGGTATAAACTTTTAGCCTTGAAATGTGTCTGGGTGGCTGTCACAGGGAAGAAGAGGAGCTTCAGACAATTTATTGGAGAAATTTATTTTTATTAGAGATAATAAAGAGAGAAATAATAGAGAAATAGAAGAGAGTAGAAAAATTTAATCATTATTAGAGAAACCCTCCATGTTGCATTCTAAACTCCTTCTCTGACAGGAGTGTAAGTGTGGCTTAATTCAGTATTAGACTCAAAAATTCTCAACATTTTATGTCTAAAGGTATAAATAAGATTGTATAGGTGTAATTTGTCCTTTATAAAACTTGTCGTTCAGGATTAAGGATGACAAACCAGATACATTTCTATAAAAATAAATTATTTATTATGGTAATGACTAGACTAAAATATCTAGACTAGACTAGACTAGAATTACTTGCTACACAACATAAGTGGCTATATAACTTGTAGCACAGTTCACCCTTTTTGAAGTTATATTGATGCAATTATACTGAAGCTAGAAAACCCAGTTATTAAGTAGAGATTGATGCTACTCACCCATACCCACAATCATAGGGAAATGTCTTTCATGCAGCCTTGAGCAGTAACCTTGAAGAGCACCCCCACTCAAGGGAAGAATCTCCACACACATTCCCAGAAGGAGTGTATCAGAAGACCCCACCATTAAAAAGTGGGAAGGGATTTTTATAGTGCAGAGTGATTGACTGTCAGTCAGGTCTCTCTGGGCCAGCTGTGTTAGCTCAGCATTTCTAGATGAGTTATCAGTAGCAGCAACTGTTGGCTCCTTTATCAGGTACTTCACCACTTCTGACACATCTTCCCCTCACTGTCACAGTGCTTAACTTTGGAATTAAATCAGGCTGGTTTCAGCATTGCTCAGCACCAGAGGCAGCAAGACAACCCTTTCTCTATTCACCCTTGACAGCTTTGCAAATAGAGTGTTGTTTGAGTTGTTTTGCCCTCCTTCCAGGCAAAGCATGCTGCTACAGTGGCTTATAATTTAATTGCTTTAATTTGCACATTTAATTCTGAAAGAGTGATTCATTTCAAATTCGTATCTCTCTAGGGCTGTCAGTTTTGTTCTTCCACTTAATGAATATACAATATTAATATAGCTACAACTTTCTCTGTTCTTATGAGATTTCAGTAGATTATGTAAGTACTTTTGTGTATATTTGCTTTTATAAGAAGTTCTAAATCACTGTTTAGATCTAGATGAATAATACAAAATTATGGTATTTTTTATGGTATTAAAACTTCTATTAAATACATGGATATTAGGCTGCAATTTTCTCAAGCATTCACTGTCAAAACCAGCTGTGCAGGAGCAGAAATAAGTGTATATACTCTGTGCTTATATAAGATTGCCAAGATATTGGTTTGTATATATGCTACAAGCCATTTAAGCTTCTATTTTGTTTTGGATTTATGTTTCCAGTATACATGTTTACAGGTTTGAAGGCTGTGGCTTTTGCATGTGCTCCAGCCAGACCTCATCAGCTGAGTCCCTGATATTCAGTCTAGAAGGTTGTACTGGTAATGATGCTCAGAGAGAGAGAGTAAAAGCAGCCAGAGCACAACTAAAGTTCAGTCCTTAACACAGCCACCAGCGTTCTTCAGCTCCTCCTTTTACCTCTGCTGCTTTGATCAATGGCCAAACCATATACTATGAAAATGTTTAGAGGCTTAAGGCTTTCAGTTTTTTTTTCTTTCCTGAATTGTCTAATTTACAGTACTAGAAATCCAAAAGAATTCCAAAGTCTCAGCACAGTTTTTCATACTCACATCTTTGTAATACACAGAAACATGAGAATCTTGTCCCTACACATAAAACTTACAAGCTTGCCCATAATGAAGGTAACCCTAAAGCTATTGTTACCCTTGGTAAATATGATGTTTATTAAGAATAACTTACTTTTCTAAATGTCAATGCACATTTTCACTGAAGCTGAATAATTAGAAAGGGTTCTTTTTTCAATATAAATTCGAGTTCTCCCTACACATTGATTTGGCTGTGCTAAAAAGACAGTTTAATTAGGATTCATGTACTAAGACTTCAATCTCTTAGAAATTTACAATATAGTGATTTTGTATGAGTCAGGCTATGAAAGAGCTAAAGAACCTCATTCAGATGCCAAATATCAGATTCTAGGACTGAATCCTGCATTTTTCACCAGTCTATTGAACAGTATTTGCCACTTTGAAACATGATGGCTCTTTCCATCTGGTATCTATAGGTTTTGGCAGCTAGTGAAAAGCTCCACGTGTGTGACTTAGAATAAGCCTGATTTCAAAGTATACACATTGTATTTTCATGATGCTCACTGTATCTCTAGCATCTCTGTTAATAGAAATATTATGTAATAACTAGATGAATATGTGCAGTCTGGAAATTTTGTTACCTACATTTAAAGAAACAAACCACAGTCTGCTTTCTGTTGTTTTTGAGAGGAAACACTTAAACTTTAGCCAGCATTTTTGCCATTCCGTTTAAGGTTTTCCTTCTCGATCCAAGATCCCATGTGAAAATGCAGAAAACTCAGCCTGGCTGCCTTGTATCTGTTTAATTCCCTGTATCTTGTCATATCATTATTTAGGGGCCAGGACTTTTCCTAGCTCACTTAGCATGAGGTTTACAAGGCAGCTACATATCACAACAGCCCTCTATTGGGACTGCAGCTAAGCTGCTGAGAGATCTCTTTTCATTAAACTGTTAAAATAGTATAGCACTGTGATGGCAAGAAATTTGTCCTTTGCCATGTACTTTTTCAAATTTTTGTGCTGCTGTTCTGAAACGTCATTCATATCAGGCATCTTGAAAAATTTATTATATTCTTTTCCTTTGCTTAAAATGAACCTTTTTCTGTGACTGGTGTCAAAAATGTTAGTATAGGTAAAAACAGTTATTTTAAATATAGAGGGAAGGCAGAGGCATTTTTCAGGTTAAGTGATTACTGTGCTTTTCTGGACTGAGTCCTCATTCACCTTATATCAACATAGATATACCACAGAAATGCTTTATAATTTGAGTCTTTGGTATTCTTCCAAAAATATTACTTTGCTACATCTAACCCAGTAATAAGTGCCAGAGGATATGACAAGATTTTTGTGGCTGAACTGATTGCTGAAGAAGTGGGTGTGCAGTGATAAATAAGAATGAAATAAAAGCAGCATACAAACATATTTGCAGGTGATACTGACTCAATAAGAGGGATTGGATTAGTAGAGAGAGTAAAGGACAGCAAACTTCTTAAAATGTGAAAAGATTAATAAATTATTGCTCTTTAACAAAGCTGTTTTACAGCATCCAACTACATTACCAGAAAAGTGAACCCACAGGTGACCTGGTGACCTGGTTGTGACAAAGAGATGTGGAATGAGAAGATATTTCTTTTCTTCATGCAAACTATAATATGCTGTGGCTCCATGAATGGGGTGTGAGAAAAGGCAAAATTCAAGGAGAAACTAAGGTTTAATGTTAATTTGTTTTAGCTTTAAACCTAGAAGCCAGGAATACCAGAAAAAAAAAGAGGAGAAATGGAATAGCAGAAAGCTATGGAATTGTAATTCCACAAACGAAAAACTAAACTGAAAGTCTTTATTTTTATTCCAAATTCATATAGTGTGACATTTGGGGAAGGATTTGGCCACACCTGGGACTGTATTTCCTTGTGGGTTCAGTGTGCCCTATAGCAACCATCATATGTCCTTGAACCCAGGTTCACATTTGGCAAAGTCTGTATCAGGCAGAGCAGCACCATCACTGATAATTCACCAGATTTAGGCTACAGATGTGACATATGCCATCTTGGACACTTTTTAATTGTTGGACATCATATTGGAATTTTTTAAAGCAGTTTCGCTAAGGAGTTTTTCAGTTCTTTATAGAGTGTCTGATAAAAAGGCCTGTTGTTGCAACATCACTTTCATATGTGGCTGATTATTGTTGAATATTAATTTTCTGTCTACAGTGAAAACTTTCCTGCTTGTTGCACTGAAGGGCATGGCCTCCCCTAAAAAAAGCTGTCAGCTTGACTACTACAAGCATTAAAGTCAACTTAGCTATGTATGTTACTCAAATATTGCACTTAACATCATGTTCCTTGTAGTATTTAAGAAGTCATTTAGAAGCACATTGGGTGCCTCTACACTGTTATGCCACATAGACAATATGTCAGTACTAATGAAGCTATGGGAAGTGTCAATAGTATCTATTAAACACAGGTACTTCTAATATTTGTCTTTTTAGGGGTGATAAAGGACTACAGTTAATGCTATGTCATTAAATACCCAGATAGGAAGGTAGCTATTTTGTCATTCAGGATAATTATTGTGTTATGCTCTGCTGCTCCATAGAAGCATGTTGGCTGCACAATCACTGCACCATGGTGATAGCTGGTTGCATATGGTAGGCTCATGAAAGCAGATAAGGCTTTTGATAATGCAAATGGGAAACGCAAGCAGCTTTTTAGAGGAAGTGAAATGAATTACAGCTGTGAGAATTTTTGTAGAAGACAACAAATTTGTAATCAAATTTATGTTGTAGAAATAGGTGTGGTTCACTGACATTTCACAGAACCATAAAAATTTCCAGGTTGAAAGGTACCTTTAAATATAGTCTAGTCCAACACCCTGGCAATGTGCTGGGACACCTTCAATACATCTGCTCAATCCGAGCGTCGTCCAACATGACTTCAAATATTTTCAAGGATGAGGCACCCAACCCCTCTCTGGGAAACCCATTCCATTGTTTCACTACCCCCATTGTAAAAAGTTATTTCTTTGTATCTCCTCTAACTCTACCCCTTTTTAGCTTAAAATCATTACTCCTTGTCCTTTCACAACAGGCTCTGCTAAAATGTTTGTCCGCACTTCCTTATAAGTCCTCTTTAAGAACCAAAAGTTCACCCCGCAGCCTTCCCTTCTTCAGACTGAACAACCCCAACCCTGTCAGCCTTTCCTCATAGAAGAGGCAGTTCATCCTTCTGATCATCTTTGTGACCCTCCTCTGGACTTGCTCCAACAGATCCATGACCTTCCTGCGCTGGGACCTCAGAGCTGGATGCAGCTCTGCAAGTGGGGTCTCACCAGAGCAGAGTGTAGGAGCAGAATCACCTCCCTCCACCTGCTGGCCATGTATCTTTTCATGCTGGCCAGAATGTGGCTGGCTTTCTGGACTTTGAGCACATCTACATGTCCAGCTATAACTTGAGTTTTAATATAGGTTTTAATAATGGCTTACTAAGAGCTTTTAATTTAGCCTAAAAATGTTTCTCAGTTCTAGAATAATTTTTGTGATATAAACCAGATACATACACCAAAAAAAACCAGTCAGGATGATGAGGCTCTTCTGCCCATGACACACATTCTGGTCCAAAAAAAGTAATTGGAAATGGATCCGCTTCCAAAGGAACACACCAAGCAGTGCTGAGTTGGATAGACTTGCTCCAGTTCTTGACTTTAAACTAGATGTGAACAGCATTTGGGTTTGTCTAGCTGTCCTGGTTTACAATACAAGATATATATTCCATTACCATCTGAGAAGGGTGATCATCCTTATCTCTGTGGGAAATGTCTTCTGTTGATGGGCCATAACTGATAAGGGTGATCATTCTTATCTCTGCGGGAAGTATCTTCTGTTAATGGGCCATTGAGTCCTACTGTATAACTGATAAGATTACATCATCCCACTGGGAGATGCTCCAGCCGGGAGGACGAGCCAAGCCTTTCCTACCTAGATAAAAACTGAGGTTTAGAACGCCAAAGGCAGCCTTTTTCCACTGGATTCCAGAGGAAGAACCAGGTTCTTATCCACATCATCGCTGGACCCTTTGGAGGAAAACTGCACCAGCACCCTGACTGACAGGGTATCAGGTTGTATTCTGACTCTGTCAGTGGATTTATTTTTTGTTATTGCATGAATTTTGTTTTTCCTTTTTCTCTTCCCTATTAAAAATTGTATTACTGACTAGAAGTCTCACTGGATTTGCTTTTCAAACCAGTACACGGGTTTAAAAGTCAATTCTTTTCATTAAAAGGTATTTCTTATCCAGGCAATGTACAACAAATTTTATAGTAAATATTTTTAAAGGTTTTTGGAGGTTTTCCTCTGAAATCAAATGTTCAGAAATGTGCATAATTACAACTGTGTACAATATTATCAGAAAGTCCTTTCAGGATCTCAGGTTCATTTCAGGCTAGACAGGTCCCTAGGTCTTAACGTTTGTATGAGACTCTTTTCAACAAAAACATTTCCAGGAATGATTTCTTCACAACAGCATTTTTAACCTGAAGTTTCATTCTTTCTGGTATCTGACCTTGTGCTGTCCATCTCCTAAAAATCCTCAACCTAAACCCCTCAGACTGATTGCTAAGCTCTGGTAATCAGAGATGGCATATGACAAATTTAATTGTGTTGCAGTATTACTAGCAGGGTTTGCTGTAAGAGGGATTGTACATAGCAAAACACACGAAAGAAGAATGCTAAGTAAAATGAGATACGTATTTGATTGTTCAGCACAGCTAAGCACTAATCTACCCCTGTTGAAATTAATAGAATTGCTGCTACAGACTAACCGATGTGAAGAGACTGTCCTGATCTAAATAAGGGGGATAAAACCATTTTGCCTGAGAGGGCCTGAGACTCCCACAGAACCTTCTCTGTCTATGCTGGTGATAACACAGACCCTCTCCTATTACACTAATATGCTCTGATTTTTTTTTCTTTTTGACTAAAGGAGATTAAGAAATGTGTAAATGATTGCACCAAGGGGGAAAGAGTAAAACCAGGTGCTATAATGGCAATGACATTTTTGGCCAAAGCTTTACTTCTACCTTCCCCAGCTTTGTCCCTTGTCTTTCTACTCCAACTACACATCAAAGAAAATCCATCAGTTTTAATACTTTCTTTTGCTGTTCCTTATACCTGAAGTCTTTGCTGTTTTCATTCCCTTTATGTAAGGACGTGTTCCGTTTCTGCCCTTGCGCTACAGCCACAGGATTAATGAACAGGAGAGCTCCCAACCTAAATTCATCTGCCACTGCTGGAGAGCCAGCCAGTCCCACTTATCTCTGCAAGACTGGCCACTTCACTGTGCTGACAGCAGGCCTGGAGCTGCAAGCCTGCTGTCCCCAACAGGCAGGGCAAGGTTTATGTGCAAATGGTGTTTATTTTCATCTCATATGTGAACATCATAGATGTCATCTCCAAAAGTAGCTTGTGATGAAGAAAGAAAGAGAAGTGAGGTTCTTAATTCAAGGAGTTTTGCAAAATGAATTTTAAGAAAGCACTAAATCCAAGCTCATGGTGAGGTGCATACCTGTATTGATTAATGTCCAGCTACTGATCTTTCCAAAACCTGGCACTTACCTAGGCATTCAACAAAGAATTGCTCCTGTCCGGGGCAGCTATTACTCTTTGTATCTCTCAGGACAGTATCAGCACTTCTATAATCACATTTGCACTCATTGTTTTGGAATAAATTAACTATTTATTCTTGAAAAGGAGAAATAAGTTTGGGCACGTCCAGTGAAAATTGAAGTTTTATCAGCTGTTACAGTGAAGTGAGATTGCCTTCAGGCACCAGTGACACATGACCAGTAAATATACAGTGAACAAGCTGATAAGACTCTCTGCCATGGTTAGCTATGCAGAAGCTGATGAGAGACTACAGACCATATTTACTTCTGTTTTATTTACTGTAGAGAATTAAAAACCAGAATCTTAATATTCTGTAGTATCTTTTATAAAATTAGATAAATATTTTGTTGAGCTTGCTGCCCAATTTTGATCAGAAGAGGTAGAGAGCTCAATGATAATTAAGTGCTTACAAAATTTATAAAAGTAACCAGACAAAAGGACATTGTGAGAATATTTGGGAATTCACTCCACCATCTTTTAGGTATTAAGACTGTTATTTTGCTGACCAGTCTCCTGTGACTGTAGCAGCCTGCGCTCCATAGCCAAGGGCATAGCCAAGGGCTTCTGACCAATGCTCCCATCAGATCTTTCATCAAGGAACAAGCCATAGCCAGGCTTCATTAGGCTTCTGGTACCTGGGAAGCTAATTTTTTCCAGACACAATTGTTCTTAATTCAGAGCTCTAGGAGCAAGAAAGGGCTCTGAATTAACATTGATCTAAAGGTCCCATGATGGGATAAAGGGTCCCCACAGCAGCTGGCTATGTTTTTTGCCTTCACTACCCCTCGGAGATCCCTTGGACAATCTCAGAATGTATGTTATCTGACAAAGCTATGTTATTTGCACAGAAATTCCCTTTCCTAATGACTACTTTCCATAGACTTATAGATTACTTCCTAATTTGGTATTATGGTTTCCTTATTAATCAGGTTCTGCCACTCTGCATAGTCTTGGTACTCTTGGTAAACCAATCTTGCAAATAATGGGCCACTTTATAGTTTCTAAAGGCCTTATATTAAAAAATATTTAAATAGCTAAGAAGAGCAAAAAATATATTTGTAAATATTCTTCCTCTTTGAGTGAAAATCAAATATATTTATTTTTATTTCATCTGAGAAAAGACAGCCCTTCCGAAAAGCAGGAAAATCTCCTTGATTATGTTATAGTGAGAGAGCACTGTGTAATTTTTTAGCATAGATACATATATTTATTTATCATCCTTGCCTGTTCTCTTTTCTGTTTTTTGTTTCTCTCTTCTTCCCACCACTCCCCCATTATTTTAATATCTTAATTGTTTGAATATTTCTGTCATTGAGTGACTAAGGAAGCACAGCTTGCCAAGAATCACAGATACAAAACTAATTTCATTCTTTGCAGTTAATAGAACTTCAGTATTTCCAGGACACCTGACATTTTAGTGTCCTTAAAATTTACTGCATTCATGGAAATAGCTGTGATCTCTTCAGAATATTTGCAATGAATGTAAAAGCTTAATGATGTTCACAAAACTGCATCAAAACTGCATAAAACTGCATCAAAAACAGGGAAGAAAAATGAGATTATTTTATTTTTAAAAGGTTTCAGAATTATCCTGTCATACTTCTTCTTCTTGGCTGTTTCAAAGTAAAAAAAAAAATTTATTTATTAAGGAATAAAGTCTTTCCATGGAAAGACAGATACTAGTTGCTAATATTTGAATATTCCAAGTACTCCTCTTTGCATAACTAACAGAGGAGATTATAAGAAATTGGTTGGGGTGGCAATATATCTCTCCTCCACACCCTGGTTTTGAGAGGAGGAAGCTTTTCTAGGGACACTGATTTGGCTTAGTAGTACATGAAAAAATGAAAACAACATAATCAAAAATCAAGATATTATTTTAAGGTATGATTATTAATTGTAACCTCTGAACAACATAAAACCACAGAAAATAAGAGCTTGAAAAAACACTTAAAATCTTTGAATATTAACAAATATTTTGTGGTAATTGATTTTGGTCTGAAATCTCTTGTATTAATGAATGACCAATGAACTATATTGCCCTTGCAGCATAATGAATATTACTTGGTGTTGTGTCACTAGGATTAAGGATTGATGGACTTCTTTGGTGTTTCTTTATACAGTTACACTTTAATTGGTCTGTCTCACCTACTGAAATATTTTTGGGTTGTTTTCCTTCTGCCATTCTGAGAACCTCAAAGGAAACTGAGGAGAAATGAAAAATGAAACTAAGAAGAGAAGCAGAATTCTTGACAACAGAAATTCCCCACAGAGAGCTCAAGGCAGAGTCTGCAGCCCCATCAGTTGCTTCACAGACTGCCTGATAGACACAAGAGTTACAAAGCTCATTTGAAGTTTGGCTGTAGTCAGTCACTCACAGATAACATGGAGTACCCAAACCAGCTGAAAATGGGCCCAAAATCGTCTATGTAGGTACATCTTTTACATGATATTTTAATGCATTATGTGTCTTTGCATGAAAAATAGCCTTGTTTCTTCCATTTTAACTAACAGCCAAATATATTTCTTAAGAGTGGGTATAATTGATTACTAGCTATGGAAATTTTACACAGTAATGTTTAGTCCTTTTCCCATTGATAGATAGATCTAGATTTTTTTTCAATGTGTAACAAATCTCTGAATGATACATACAGGCAATTTAATCATTTGAGAGGCTCTTGGACCTTATCCAGCTCTTATATCTATGTGCATGGCATAGTTCGCCTCTGACACAACTATTAATTCTAATAAACTGGAGTATAGCTACTGCCTAAATGGAATATAAAAGATTTTCTACTTTTTGTTTATGACTTATCAGATGAAAATCTGAAGTTCATCAGATGAAAATCTGAAGTTCATCAGATTTCTAAGATAAGTTTTCTTTTAAAAATCTGAATGTTCATGCACATTTATGTTGTTTCTATTAATAACTCAGAAGCAGACTGATATTAGAGCAAGACTTTCTTCAAATATTTTTCTGTTCTCTCTAATCTGGCCTAGACCACAAGAAAAAAATCAAGGACTTAAGGAGAAATTAACATAACTCCATGTTAAGGAATCAGAATTCTCTATATATGTGATGTAAAGAGCTTCCCTAAGGGTGACAGAAGCTTCCAGAAGATAATCTGAGAATTCAATGACACTTTATGTGTGCTTTCCACCAGCTCTTTGGGAAGTGTTGTACAATTAGCCTTTTTTCATCCTAGAATTTTTCACCCGTTCCTAAAATTTATGTACTGACAAAAGACAAAGAAAGGTGCTAGACAATGAATCATCACATAGAGGCAAAGATTACTGATGACAACCTACACAAACAAAACTGTAAACCTTCTGTAATGGGAGGCTGATGAATGATAAAATCGCAGAAAAAATAAACTTGTTGATTTATTCCTTACATTAAGGTAACACCTAAGAGCTGTAATGAGCTGTAAAACCATGATCCCAGTGTGTTCAGCATGTAGTAAAGACTACCATCTCTGGCCCAGAATGCCTTGTATCAGTGATATTTCATAAGGGCTGCAGTGCTGTCAATAAACCTGGCTTGTATCACTCCAGGTGTCTTACTACTGATCTTTCATCTTTTTCTTCAGCAGTCATGATGAAACTGTACAGCAACAGGTATCAGGTATCAAAAATGCTCTAGGTATTACCCGTTATATTACCTGTAACTTATGTAAATTATTTATAATAGGTGTTATAGGTAGGAGTAACACCTAACATCCTCGTTGTATCAGTAATTTGCCATTGAAAGGCAACATAGTGGATGCACAAAATAAATGTACATCCCCATCATGTAGGTATCCTCATGTAACATCCCTTCTGAAGCTGTCATGCAAGGAACTGTAGAATTGTGGACTAAGATGGATATTTGAAATTGAGCTTTAAAGAGACAGCAAAAACACATAAGCTCTGATTCCATTACACTTACTGGGGACAAAAAAAAAAAAAAACCACAAAAAACCCAAATGCCAAAAATCAAGCAGAGGACTGTGTTAATGAAGAACACTTCTCAAATTAAAAGGTCCTGAAACTGATCCTCAAAGTTTCACCTAAGAGACTGGCTCAGCTTTTTCTGAACAGAAAACTCTCAGCCCAAAAGCGTGCAAAGAGGAAAGGCACTGGAAACCAAAAAATTATCTCTCCTGAAGCACTAGGGACCAGCTTCTATTTATTCTTTGAGGAACAATCTGACATTCAGGATTCTTGTAGTAAGAACTTACTGACCTGCAACACTTAACTACTGTTCCTGAAGCTCTCCATGGGACACTGAGGAAATAAGCAGATTGCTGGAGAGCTGCAGTCACTGCCAGAGCACAAAGGGGAACTCAGCTTAAAATCAGATGACAGAAAAAATAAAGCCAGGAGTACAACTTCAGAATAGAAAGACTTCCTGGAAAAGCTGAAATAGAAAATCCAGTTGGGCATTAAAAGTGCTGCTACAAAATTTGTGAAAGCTGAGCTGTTCACAAGAGACACTTGTTTGAGTAATGCAGTGTGAAATGTAGTGTCACTGATTCTCATCTCATGGGTTCCAGCATAAAGAAAACTGCCTGATGGAGAAATTGCATAATTTTCAACATAAGGTTTAATAATTCAAGTGAAAGGAATTACCTTGAAGGACACTCTTTTATTTTTCCCCTAATAATTAGAAAAGAATAGGTGTAGGAGAAGTCAGGAAAACACCGGTCTGCTACAATTGATAAAATCACCTTTTAGAGTTCTTACATAGTATCAGTTCTAGAAGGTGAGGCTATTTGCAAGTCACTCAAGACAAAAATAAAAGGTATCTCAGGCAATCAAGAGAATACTAGAGATAGGCTATTAAAATTACAAGATAAAAACAAGAAGGAAAACACAAAAGGAAAAAAATCTCAGCGTGTTGGCAACTGGAAAATTTCAAAGATTCGTAATGAGTATGGGTTTATTTGAGAAAAGTGTACTATTCAAGGTAGGATACATAAGACCTTTTTCTCTGGAGAAATAAAAGCATAAAATCAGACCAATATCAGGGCTAACAGAGATGGAAGTAAATGGAAGAGAAAACCATTTGTTCTTCCCAAGGCAAACCCAGTTACCAGAAGTGTGCATGAAGGGAAGAATTAGACCTCCAAGATGGAGGATGTACTTGCCTTGGACTGCAACATAATGAGCCCAGGCTGTGACAATGACAAATACATCCAAAAATTGTGCTCTGGGAATTTGCAAAGAGAAATCAAATTATATTCAATTTTAAATATGACACTTCAGGAACCAAAAGGCATTTATCACTGTAGTAAAAAAAACTTGTTCCAGACTTCCAAGGCCCTTTACGACTTCCAACTCTGATTAAACTGAAACGTTTTCATCTGTGACTTCTGCCTTCAAAGTAGAGCTTACAGAACTCAGTGTGTTGTTCTCTCCAGGAACCACAGAGTGGAGCGCTGGTAATCTGAGGACACAGAGTACTTGCTTCTCTATTTACTTTGTTTTTTAATTCAAGCCTTTGTAATAAGTCTGCCAACAGTTGTCCTGAACAGACTTTTTTTCTGCACAGCAAGAAGTGGGACATAAAATAGAAATTCTGAAAATATGTCTTGCTTTGGACTGAAGCTTACCTTAAACTTACTATTATTAATAACGCATAATATATACTCTCTGAATATAAAAACTCAGTTAGGCTGCTAATGTGATAAAGTATGTCATGTACTTCTCACAGCTTATTCCAGAATGGAATAGTATCTTTCTGGGGTCCTGAAGCTTTTTTTTTAGAGTTGTCATCTACATACCTCTAAGTTCTTTGATAAAAGGTAACAACATTGTCTTCCCATTCTTCCTTAATCCTTACAGGGTTTTTCACTTTTGTAACAAAATTTAGCCCCTAATAAACTAATCTATTACTACTTCTACCTTCCATATAGATTTTATGGATTCATACCAGTATGTCTTCATACCGTGCAGTACTTAAAGTAGCCTACATAAAGTGTTTGCCTTTTCAGCCTCTTCTCAGAGAGGCAATCTGTTTCCTTCTCAACTAATTCAGGTATTTATTTTGATAGAGAAAGGAATAAAAACTCTGTAACATGTCCTGGTTTCAGCTAGGGTAGAGTTACTTTCAGTAGCTGGTACAATGCTGTTTTGCATTTAGAATGAGAATGGTGTTGCAACCACACTGATGTTTTGGTTTTTGCTGTCATGCTTATTGTAAGTCAAGGACTTTTTTTTTTTGTGTCTCATGTTCTGCCAGTTGGGAAGGGTGCAAAAGAAGCTGGGAAGGAGCATAACTGGGACAGGTGACACAAACTGACCAAAGGGATATTCCACTGCACAGAAAGTCATGTCCAGTACATAAACAGGGGGGAGCTGCCTGGAAGGGTGAATGATCTGGATTTGGGAAGAGGTGTCTGGCATTTGTCAGTGGGTGGTGAGCCACTGCATTGTGCATCACTTGTTTCTTCCTTTTTCATTATCATTATTATAATAATTTACAATTGTTACCATAGTTATTGAACTGTATTTGGTGCTTAATTTCCATCTGAGTTTAAATGCCAACAAATTGTTATGAGTTGCCTGGAAACACCATTCAATCTTAAACAAGAACAAATCTGTCAGATATTTTTCCTGCAGATGTGCTATTATTGCGAGGAGTTAATGCTGATTAGTCCTATGATTGATATTACATGGAAGGTTACAGTATATATATAACAAATATAAAATATAACATATAAATATATATATTCATATAACAATTGTATAATATAGCAAAGATTTAAATTGACATACCAAGAGTGGCAGGCAACCTAAAAACCATCATGCTTCTCATTATTTTCTGTTCCAAGTTATCTTAATTGTCTCATCAAATGCCCAACACTTGTATAACAAGAAAAATCTGTCCTCACAATAAAAAATAAATGGAATAGCAGTTCTTATCAGATACAGGTGGAAAGGAGTCATAATATACCAAGGACATTACACAAGCCTGTGTAATAAACTAAGGCACTTATAGGATACAGAATAAAATAAAACAATTAAATAATAATTGACACATGACAAAGCTGCCCAAGATGTCTTAGGGAAAGTGGAAAAGAGTGTTTCAGAGCTTAAATATTTCAGTCAAGAGCACAGAGATACACTGTAGTATATATTTGACTGTTGTCAAAGCCTTCATTCTTGGTCCAGTGAGTCTCCTGACATCCTGTTGACGTGCTCAGGCCATGATCTGTGGGTAAAAAAAACCAAAAAACTACCAGAAAGCTGGCAGAGTGCTATTTGTGTGCAGCTCATCAGTCTCACAGCACACACCAGGGAGATCTAAATATCCCTCTCCCTTGTCACACCTCTCACAGCAGGGTGGGCTATTTTGCTAATATCCTGTCCTTTAACATCAGGCTTTTCAGGAATAATCTCACAGAATGACAGAGGATGCCAGCCTGAGACAGGAAAGTTGTCTATTTCAATGTCTCATTAATTAAGGGAGGGCCTAATTGTCCTTGGTTGCCAAAATGAGGCAGTTATTCTCTGGACTACATTGACCTGAACCCAAAAGACATCAGAAAGTGGAGTAGAAAGACCAATATTCTCACTGGAGTGTCAGGCTCAACTTTTCTCATCTCATAGTAGGTGCTAAAAGAGTTTACCTAACTGTCTTGACTATAAACTGAGCTCAGATGGAAAGTATTATATCTGAAGTTAAGCAAGATGAAAGCCACTCCTAATTTCAGAGCTCAAGAAACTTGGTGGCTGATGTGTGCTTAACACAATAGTGCTTGATTCAATCCCCTGTGCCTTCCCCTTCTCTATAGCCATGCACACTAACATTATTTGCTGAGAAGACATCCTCAGCTCCATCTGAGCTCTCATAATCATCCAAACTTTCTCCCTGGGAGGTATTCAAAATACTGATTACCCTTCATAATAAAAAAACCCCAAAGACAAGACAGCATGGAAATTCTGATCTCAGTGTCTCAAAAAGAGAGAAAACCCTTGAATGGTTCTAAAAGCTGCTAGAAATGTTAAAAGCAAAATAGACAAAGAGGTACTTTAAGATGTAAGAACAAACCCATGACTACTAGGCAGTTCTGAGCGTTGAAAATATGAAAGATCCAAAAGCCTAAAAAAGAGATGTCTTCTAAACATCTAAGCTGCATAAACTTTTATTCAAAAAAATCCCTGCTGAAGCTTGCCAGGGAATAAACCTTAACTTTCCTTGTAACATCGTATAGATTTGTCTTTGCATAAACTGCCATTTAGGATGACTGTGAATGTCATTCTGGCAATCTCCTGCTCCATTCTCTAGTGTATCTTGCTCTTTAACAGCCAAAGTTTCTTAAGCTAATGTTATGTTTAATCATCTGTCTAATGCTAATATATTCCTGTCGCAATGCTGCAGTCATTATTGCAAAATCTATTTTAATAAGAACACCTATTTCCTAAATACATAATTATGTACTCCACCACCTTTTAAATTATTTATATTATTAGGCAGGCTTTGCCCTTATGATTTGTTTTACTCACCATGCTTTACTTCCACTGCAACTTCTCGAGAAGTTGCCAGAGTTCTGTGAAAAGCTAAAAGAAATGTGTTTTCCAAATCCCTACTGGTGAAGGATTTCTAACATTTTGCACCATGTAACTCTCAAAGCAGAAAGTTCTGACAGTGTTTCTTTTTCTGTGTCTGTTTTTTCAAGAATTGGACTGTGTAAGACTTTGTCTTACAGTACAAACAGTATGGGTAGGTTAGGAATTATTTTGTACATTCCAAACTCACTCCACACACCAGTTTTCATCCTGATCCAATTAAGCTACCACTTAAAATTCAGCATATTTTTAAGCACAATTGCTATGCTGGGATGACGCTGACTATTGCCTCTGTACACCTGTGTAATACTTCCCACACTTTTTAAGCCTTTTCAATTTTTAAAAATCTTCTTTCAGGTAAAAGGCAGTGGAAATTTTCTCAGGATGGCATAAAAATCTTTTCTTCAAAGACAGTGAAAAAGAGGATTCAGTCACAAACATCTTGGTTCCTAAGTTAAAAGTGAATTAAAGAAAATATGTCACTTGTTTTAAAGGTTTCTTTTAGGCAATTTATCTTTCCAAAAGTAGGATTTAAAAAAAATATATTCCAAGTTCTGACTTCAGCTCAGCCATATAGCATGTAATATATTAATTAATTACCTTATCACTTGAGTACTAGGTTATGCTTCCTTAGCTAGTTTTAAAAGCAGCAATTCTCAAAGTCCTTATTCTTTCATAGTCTATATTTATTTTGAATTGATGTCTGTAAGCAGAGCTTACTGCTCTGATTTTTTATAATTGTTGGAACCACTCCCAGACACTTGAATATAGTCAGCTGTAACTTTGGCTTCCTGTAGGTCTTAAAAAAATATATGACGACTAACATTTATAAACTGAGATGTTAGTGAGATGCTGATGTAGAAAAATGCAAATATAGAGCATAATTAAAGTACATCCAAGTACAGTGACTTTCAAATGCATGAATGTTCCTTGATTCTAGTAGAAATTTGTGAAGTTATTTGCTATAATTAGTACCCAGCAACAGCAGAGTAGCACAGCATGCTCTGAGAGCTGATGTAAGGTGAGTGACTCCATTGAAGCTGAAGAAACCAAGGATTACATGATGTCCCTTTGAAGAAGAAGCATGGTGCGATTCCATACACTCAAACTCTTGTACTTCTAAGTCACCTATTAGAAAATTAAAAGTCTTAATTCCTACTAGAAAGCCCACTAGACAAGACTAAGTGGTGCTAGTCCAAGGCAATCCAGTTCAAGAATCATTACTGACAAATCTCACCCATTCATTAAAAGTTTTCTAACCACATAGCAAAAGGTAGGTAGTCTTTTAAAAGTGATCATGTCAGGGGTTGTATGCCTATCATGACAGAAAGTAGTGATAGTAGTTGCTGGTCTTTATTGCTGGCTATTTCCTAGGTTTCCCAGGAGATTATAATAAAAATAAAGATGCTAATAATAATGCCTCCACGCCTCCACGTATTAAGAAAAGAGGATTGGTTGGATAGAATAAACAAGTCTTAAAATCCAGAATAAAAAATAAGAGTTTTTAATCAGAAGGACTGTTGCTAACTGTCATTACAGAGTGAGGCTTGAAAAGACTAATTTCAGCCTTTCAAAATGGCAGTGACATCTCTTTCCTGGAGACTGCCTTCAGTTTCCTTCCATACAGCCAAGAACACTTGCAGCCTTGGCACATCCTCTTGGGCTGCCACTTTAGACTTGGTTTGGGGAAGGGCTATGTCTTGGATGCTAAGGCTGGGTCTACACCATATAGCAGCCTTCTCCCTGAAGCCTCCATGGGCTCCTGGGGCAAAGGAAAAGGGAACATCTTAATGCTGCAGAATATGCATAATCCAATAGCAAATAATTTAATTGGAGCATTCTTAATCAGCTTTAATTACAATTCCCTAGTGTACATCACAACACACCCATAGAGCTAATTTTATTAAACCCTTGTTATTTCTGGGTGAAATGTACTATTAAAAGGCTATACTAAATGAGGCTTAGGCAGGAGATCCTGGAACCACTACAGAAACATCCAGAGGAATACATAATTCTTCTGTATCAAAATGGGCTTTTAACCAGATTCTCACCTAATCCTGTGTTGCCTTTTGCTACTGAAAGAAAGACACCTGCAAAAATAGAGGACAGTGACATGTGAGATGTAATAGGAAGCCAAGTACTCCTCAAAGCAGAGGGAATTCAGCCCTTCTCTGAGCATCTGGCCCAGTAGGAACAGTGGATCTGTATTCTCTCTTCACCTCCAGTCACATTCCCAGTTAGCCTTCATATCTCTTCTGCTTGCAGAAGCCCCATGGTTTGGAGGAAATGTTAATTTTGTTCACTCTTCAAAATTGCTTTGTTCTGAGGAGCTTCATTCACAGTGGTCTCCTGCTACAACATGCCCAGCAGTGAAACTTGCACTTGTACTATGCCATTTAGGACTCTTTTATTGTAGTGTGTGTCTGTGTGTACCTGTGCAGTAAAAATATGCAAACAGGACCTGGCAATGCTTTAAAAGGCAGATAGGGAAAGAGAAATGGGCACAAATTTTCACAGCATCAGAGTCTGCAGTTTTTCTCCTTGCATTGTTTTCCCTAGGTCTTCAGCTCAAACCAGTTCTCTCTGCCCTTTCCACCCTACCTGTGGGCAATCAGCAATACTACTTTTGCAATAAGAGGCGCCTCTGAGCTTCTGTGAAAAGTGTCCTAGGAAACAGCAGGATATCTCCCAGGGCATGAAAACTACTTTTTTTTCTTTTAATATGGGAAATGGAGTCACAGTAATAGTGATAAACATAGGAATTAATTGGAACAGCAGAATTCAACCTATGCTGAAAAATGGAAAGAAAACTAATAAATGGGACTCTTCTGGTAAGTATTGTCAGAAAACTAACAATTACAGCACATAAATGTGGAAATGAGATTTAACTGAACAGCTCCACGTTCTTCTCAGCACCATGTCTCCATGCCAGATGTTCCAAACAAAACTCAGGTCTTCAGCTAAAATAAGCATTTGAATGTAGCAAGACCAGGCATAAAAGAAAGTAGGAAACCCAAAGCACACACAAACACAGGTTGTTAGCTGTCCAGTGGGAAAGAGCGATTTTTTTCATATGAAATTGTGTTGGCTTCCTGCTGCCAGGTTAGGGGGTCATGCAGTACTATGAAGAGATAGGGAACTAAACAGTAGATACAATGCGTGCTTTAATTCTAGTTTTTCTAGACCTGCCAGAAAGCAGACTTCTATACTCATTTTGAGTCTTGAGGCTGCAGGTTTATTCAGCCTCTGGGGAAACAAAGAGATTGCATTAAATATAATTAAATGAAGCATAGCAGAGTCAGTACTTCAGCAAGGTCCTTATCCAGAGCAAAGGGAAACTAACTAAATTAAACCAGTTAAGTTTGGAAACAATACTCATAATATGATCGCTGCATTTTAATCAAGAAAGGGAAAACTGCACCATGGGGAAGGGATTGTAGCACTGGTAATGAATGCAATAAGATTTCAGGCAATGGTACCTCTAAACCATTGGATCTTGGATAACTGTTCACAACCCATATTTGCAATACCACCACAAGGCAATATTTCACAAGATAGGCCAAGATTCAAGGGGGGCTGTTTTCAGGCAGCCTGAACACATGAAAGAAGCATATATAGACATTTTATTACTATGAGAAGGAAGATCAAAGCACGGTGTGTTCTCCTCACATCAGGCATTAATATGGGCTACTGCCTCTGTGGACCTGATGACATCTCAGTTTACAGCTTTAAGAATGATAAATCCAGAATTTTTCCCCACTCCCAGTGCTTTGTTAGTGAGATTCTCTATTTAACTAATTTCAGACAGAACAGGCATAAAATTCTAATCAGCTGTACACTGAACCAAGTTACATTGACCTTGATTTTTTACAGATGTATTGCATGTGTTTTGCTCCAGCACTGAAGGGGTGGTGAAAGCATCATCTGTCAGCCACTGGAAAACTCAAAACTTTGCTATATAAAGACCAGACTAACACAGTTCGTGGTGCTATTAACAGCAAGGAAAAATCAAACACTATCTTCAGTTTCCACTAAAAAGATTTTTCTCCTCAGCTGAACTTTAAACAAAAGCTGATGTCACACTTCACAAAGGCTTAAGTGGGAGGTTTTTCTTGCTGTCAAGGTTACCAGTAGTAGACTTGTGCTTCAAATGAAACTAAGTCCTGGAGGACAAAGAAGATAAAATCCAGAAAACTAGCAGAGTTGTACTCTATATTTTACCACATAGTGCAAGTTTTGATGTCAAGGAAAACGAATAATTCAATTCCAGTGTAGACATAATTCTAAATTCCAATGCACTGAAATTGTATCCACAGCAGGTGTATCACTGGCCAAAATATTAGAAGCTGCATTGCAGTCTGCCTCCACTTACTCCCCAGCTAGATGTTTCTTTTGCAAAATGAAAACATAATGTAACACAGCAGAAGGAAATTATATTACAGTAAGGAAGTTGTTACAGGTTTGTTTGGGATAGTTCAACTCAATGAACATCCAAGGAAATTAAGAATCCAATATTCAAGATATATTTGACCACTGTACAAACTTATTTTGATGCAGCATATGTAAATACTTGTTTTCTGTCAGAAGAGTGGCTTATTTCAAGATTTTTATCCACTGACATAAATCCCTCTTTTCTGCCTACGTAGTCAACACTATTAACTTTTTATTGTTCTACTTGGAGATTAGGAGTCAAGGAAATGAAATCAAACACAGGAACAATTCATTTTACAAGGATGCAAAATATGAAGTGCCAGTCTCCGGCATTCAAGTGGTATTGGCGTGGTGCATTAAAGCAAAGTGTTTTGGAAAGAGAGGAATTCTAGTCTCAAGAGCTCATGCATTTTCAAGTAGAAAATTCAGAGAGCAGTCCCCAGGTTTCTGGCATGCCTGGATGCAAAGTGGGCTGCTGAGAAGTCAGCAGCAGCCTCCTGGCTCCCTTTGCCACCTCCAGATGTTTCAGCATGTACATTTCTGTGGTGTTCACATTCCAGCTGTGCACTGATTCCAGGCTGCTATAGCAATTCAGGATTTGATCTTGAATTGTTGGAAGCAAATGTTTTCTGTTGGATGGAGGCTTCATTGGGCAGCAATGCAACATTAATATAAAGGTTAAAAATGACCCTTAGATCTTTATGTGCTGTTAACTTCACTTGAGGCTGAATAAACTTCAGGGGCAAATGCAAACATCACTTAGGAAGCATGTTTAAAATAAGGCACAGTAACAAGTCAAACACAGTGTCTAAAATATGAACAAGTTCAAGTCAGATGTTTGTCTCCATTAAATCCATGTTATTTCAACTTTCCAGTTAGATACTTTTATATCTTGGCACCATAGAAAGGCCAATATTTTTGTATTCCCTAGACCTGCACAGAATCTGGATGGATAAAGCAAAGGCTATATAGTTCATAATTACAAACTCATGCTTCCTAAGATAAATAGTATGAGAGTGCTTCAGTAATATATAATCATTCACTTCTCTGAGATTTATTGTAAGCTGCCAGAAATAGTATCTCAAAGTCAAAGAAGACATACTTACTCCAAGTCTTCATGTAAACAAACTTCTACCAAGTCAACTGGTAGGTTTCTTACCATTGTGAATGGACAAAAATGGCATTTCAGAGATCCCAGCACTTTAGAATCATTACATAAATTAGGCAACAGAAGAACCTGTCCTGTCAAAGACAGAAAGGTTAAACCTTCCTGTCAAAGCAGAAAGTTATCTTTCTTCAGAGCCAACAGGAGCTCTTTTCAGAGTGTTCCTCCTCTCCCCCATCCCAAGTGACATCAGATACTCCTCAGTGTTAGGCTCCCAAAACTAATTCTCCAAGAACCGCCTAAATAGCTCAGAAATTGGTTTACTTACCTAGGACTGATTCAAGCCACCAGTGCCCTTCAGGTGCAAAATTAAGCCCAAATCTCCCACAAATGCCAAGCTGCTGGCAGTTACAAGCAATAGTTGTTTGATCAAGCTTCTTAGAGGCTATATAAATGGGGGAAAACTGTAATGTAATGATTTCTACACATATTTTGAAACATGAAGTTAAGAGGTTCCTAATTAAAAATAGCTTTTAATTACCTTTGTAGGCATTACATAGTCATTTTGTAGCATCTCTTTATGATAAATACTCTTGAAAATATTCCTGAGAACATAAAGAACACCTACTGTTAAACACATCCAACATACAAACCAGGAGGTTTCTCTGGATAGTTGTAAAATAGTAAGCATTGTAAGATTTTCCTTATTCTGAGGCAGTGCACTCTGTTGGCTGTACTCTGAAGTACCTGGGAAGATGAAGCATTGAAACAGAGCCAGGTTCATAGGCCTGCATTCCCTTCTCTGCAGGCATCTTCTGGAAGGAAATGGTTCCTGCAGTGAGAACAGCTGTCCCCATCTTGGAGAAGCACACCTTGAAATGCTCTAACACATGACAGAAAACAGCCTCCACATGTCTTTGCACTAACTAGTTTCCATCCAATTTTCATCAATTTTCCTAGAATGATGCAGTGGAAGAGGCCAGAACAATTTCATACATCTGACGTCCTCTTTTACGCTTCATTGCAGTGCAAAACAGCTCAATGTACTGGCACCAAGCCACAGTCAACATTCAAATTAAAGAGAATTTCTCTGCCACACAGAAAGCGTCTTTTTGCTTATGCATTTCCTTCAGCTCAACTTCTACAGAAACACTGTAACTCAAGGCAGATGTGGAAGCATTAAAACTCAAGTTTCTGGATAAATGCTCATGCTTTTTAATGCTCTCTTCCTAGAAGTTAAGCTGAATCACAGGAAGCGTTGTAAGAACAGAGTAATACACCACCAGAAGGTACACTGGATCCAGAGCTTCCTTAGAAAGCTTACAAGCACAGGATTTAACAGATGAAGAAAGGCATGAATATCACTAAGATGAGAGAAAGGCAAGAAGAGGGAGACAGGAATATACAGGCAAGTATCAACAGAGACTACTGAACAATTTCAGGACTTACCTGGCTTGAGTCTAAAATTTAATGCTTCATAAATCTGTAATAATTTAATGTGAGTTGCAGTTTTCAAACAACAGCAGACTTTCCTTGAAAGACAGAAGAGTTCATTACTCATCATAGAACCAGAGGATTATGGAATGGGTAAGGCTGGAAGTGACCATAGTGGGTATATGGTTCAATCTCTCTGCTCTAGCAGGGTCATCCTAGAACACATTGCACAGGATTGTGTATAGATGATTCCTGAATATCTTCAGTGAGGGACACTCCATAACCTTTCTGGATAGTTTATTTCAGTGCTTGGTCACCTGCACAGTAAAACAGTTCTTCCTCATATTCAGGAGAAGATTCCTGTGCATCAGTTTCTGCCCATTGCCTCAGGCCTTCTTTCCTGGCAGCAGGGAAGAGCCTCGTCCATCCTCTTGACAACCTCTCTTCCAGTACTGATAGACATGGATCAGGTCTCAGTTTCTCTTGTCAAGGCTGAACAGACTCAGTTCCTTCAGCCTTTCCTAATAAGATAAAAGCTCCCGTCCCTTAATCATCTTTGTTGCCTGCTGCTCAACTGACTCCAGGAGCTCAATGTCCCCTTTTTACTGAGAAGCCCAGAACTGAACACAGCACTCCAGTTGTGGTCCCACTAGAGCTGAGCAGAGGACAAGCATCACCTTCCTTGACCTGCTGTCGATGCTTTTCCTAGTGAACACCAGGCTACCATTGGCCTCCTTGACCACAAGGGTACTGCTGGATCATGGACAGCTTCTTGTTCACCAGGACTCCCAGGTCCTTCTCTACGGAGCTGAAGTACGACAACATAACTCAGTCAATTCTACTCTTTGACTGAAGTAGATTTGGCCTATTATGAAATAAGACATTACAAAGTGTGGGATTTAGCAGGATTTAGCACCTACTGCTCACCATCAGACATTCCTTTATGCAACAGGAGAATCACCTGTTCCTTTATGGAACAGGTGGGCACCATATCTGCCCACTCCCCACTTTTCTCCTGCTCTGTATGCGTTATGACTTACTTGAGGGCCTGTTACTTGACTTGATTTCATTTGAAACTATGTGTTGAGAAGTATTAAAATCAACATTATTGAAGTTTTTTCTTCAAATGAGAGATTTTCAGTAGAGATCAACTTTGGATCCATTTCATGCCTAAGAACCTGTACTCTTGTGTGCAATGGATACATTCCATGGACTAGTATTATTATTCCAGAGCATCTGGGCAGTCCATGTGTAATGGAATGCTGCAGCAAGAGCTCTTCAAACAAAATATACATTGAACCTCTCATAGCTCACAACCAATAGTAGGCTGGAGAAGAGCATTCATTGAAACAGGACTACAATGCAGATGCAGACCCAGGAATCCTGAGTGGAGACAAAAGGTCCTTACAGGGACTCCTTGGTGCTTTGTAGAACCTGCACCTCTGGTTCTTTCTTTTGCTGTTTCTCTACTTCCTAATAAAAACTGAAAGTACCTCTTTAGAAAGACTGCTCCAGAAACTACTGGAAAATGGGAACTTAGTTATCAAAAACAGGCAAATTGAATCAGGTGGGCAAAAGTTGCAGAGAGTATCAAACACCCAGTAACATGAGGTTAATCGACCTTCTCCCATGAGCTGAGAGATGGCTGAGGAAAAACCCTTTGCAGAGGTTGCACAAATATGTTCCTACCCAAAAAGCACTTACTCATGCAAGATACATGGTTTGGTAGATAACAAGACATTACCATACATAATTATCACTTGCATGCACAAGTGCCTATTTGTTTAGGCAGTCATTACACGCACAGAAATAATTTGCCTGCATGCAATTGAAATCCTGTTATCTTTGCTCTTATTTGTGGAACATTTCAGATATTTATTTGCTTAAATTTCTGTGAGGAATCTTAAACAAACATTTACTATTTTATAAGAAGCATAAGATTAAAATACCAATTTTCTTTTGAATGATTTCCCTTAAAACTCTGAATGGTGTATCATTTCTAAGATGTTCCAGCTGGTACATGTCAGAAAGAATAAAAAAACCTCAAAACAAAAACAAAAACAAAAACAAGCAACCCCCCCCCAACAAAACAAAACAAAAAAGCCAAACAAACCCCCCCCAAAAAACGACACAAAAATAAACAAACAAAAAAAAAAAACCCCCAAAAAACAAAAAACCCAGCCAAACAAAACAACAACCCCTTCCCCCAAATATTCTGTCACCTGTAACACATAACTAGGGATGAAGGATCATGACTTTATTATTAATTGATCAGGAACTTACTAAAAAAATATGGAGTAGTAATTCACAAGCAGGAATGACTTTAAACTGAGAGAAGGTAGATTTAGAAAAGATATGAGGAAGAAATTCATCACTGTGAGGGTGATAAGACCCTGGAATAGGTTGTCCAGGAAAGTTTTGGATGCCGTATCTCTGGAAGTGTTCAAGGACAGTTTTGATAGGACCCAGAGCAACTTTGTCTAGTGAAATGTGTCACTGCTCATCATACAGTGACAATTAATCAACAACTTCTCCAAGATGTGAATGAGGTAGAGTATATGGGATTTTGTTCTACAGCTGTCTATTTGATATATTCTGCTGAATTTACAAATACAACAGTGCTCCAGTATAAAAAAAATACTTCAGTTAGTCTTTAAATTTGGCATCACAACTATTTTGCTGTTCTACAGTGCAGCTAGGAAGAAAACGGCTATTTAAATTCAAGAAAGAGTCAAACCAGGAAAGCAGGGCAAGTTAGACAACTTTTTAGCCACTGGCAGAATGACACTCTATATCCTTCTAGTTCCTGATGGGGTCAAAACTTCTACATGAGAACCCACTGAGTTTGCACAAGGTCCGCAGCTCATGCTGCTCTTAGCCACCCAACAGTGGGTACTGGTATTTGTTTAGATCAGCTAAGGAACATAGTCTGCTCCTTAAATTACCCTTGCTACCCTTGGTTGCACCATTAGTATCTATATAAAGCAGTTCTGGGATTAGAAATACTGGAATGACTTTCATTGACAGTGAACATCTAAGGTTTAAGAATTTGGTGAGGAAACAGAGCACTGCTTTTGTGTGCACAGGTTTGGAGTAGGAATTTTCTTTATGGAGTATTTATTTTGCTGCACAGTTGCACTGATCAGCCCTGTTGCTCATCCCCTTTTTGATTGTCTTTTGACTGACCTATTAGATCTGGAGTATTTTCAACCTTTTTTGGAGAATCAAGTTTTGTGACTACCAAGACCGTATTTTCAAGTCACATACTTTGCAACCAATAGTGTTCCTATCTAGATAATGTTGACTGGAAAAAGTAATTTTGCCATAAAATGGTGTGTACTGAATCAAAGTAAGCCATTAGTGATTATGCACATTCCTAATTGGGCCTGCCTCGCCAAGATGTTGAGCACCTTAATCTGTTAGCTATGCTTTCAGTGCTTTGCATTTATAAACCAAAATTGCCCAGATAATTCTACTCTAAATAGACAACAGCTTTTTCAGCCGTCAATGAATCTCAAGGGTGCTTTATCCTGACGTTGTTGGGGCTTTCTCAATTGGCAGTGAAATTGAGGACTTTCTGGTGAAAGACACTTGGGCTATTGTTTGGAAAGCTTATTGAAACAGACAGCCACAAGGGACTATTTCCCAGAGACATTCAAATTGTTTATCTGGAATACTTTGGAGGAAGCTATTAATCTCAGTAACTTTTTTTCCACTGATGGCCACACTGTGGTCATGAACTCTGTAAATAATCAGTTACAATTGCCTTGCCAAAGTATGTTTTGACATTTGAACTCCTTCATTTCTCGAACTTCTCTCTTCTTTGTCCCATAGGTGAAAGAATGAACCTGAGACTGATCTCTGGGGAAGTGCAGTTCAGGTGAAACACAATGAACACAAACTCTCTGCTGAGAGCACAATCAACCTAATGCTTTTAGTCAAGGTTGCATTTGTTACAGAGTGGTGAGGACAATGAAAAATCATTTCTTCATATAGGTTTCAAGCAAGGCACCTTTAGAAAGCTATAAAACCCAGATGATGAGTTACAGCAATCCATGCTTCAGCACAGAAGGGGGAAGCACTGAAAAAAAACACGTTTCATCACAGCCCATGCTGATAAACAAGCAAGAAGTTATTTGTTCAAGTTGTCTACAACAGTGTTAGTGAGAAGTAGGTTAGCACAGGATGATGAAGTTCTGCTCTTACTGGAGCCTGTGGAAAGTCTTGAATTTGGATTTGTAGTTCATGATATTGACTGGACTGAATTGTGGATTGCAGCTGCAACTGTGTTAACTGTAAAACTCTACATGGTGAGACTTTTCCAGATCTGACTGAATACCAAATATTATGAAAATTAGTATCTTTTGAAGTAGGAACTCTTAAATTATAGTTTTCCATTGATGTGTGCTGAGAAGAAATTACAGCAGAAGAAACAGCAAAATTGTTTACACAAACAGTTAAGTACTACTAAAAATTACCATGGAGATGCAAAACATTGCTTCCTTAATATGAGCTCAGTAGGCTATACATAACCATTCTTCAGAAAAATAAAAACATTCAATTTACGAGCTCTGCAAGTTCAGCAACAGGCCATACTGTCCAATACTGGTCCAAAACCTACAACAATTAATTTTCAGCACAGCACGTAAGTGAACCAATCTGAGTACATGCTGATTTCAAACAGTCCAATTTGAACTTTAGCCTCTGTGATCCTCTGGATTTGAAGGTAACAGAGTGGTGTTTTGTTAGGAGCTCTGTAGCAAAAGAATACACCTGGTCTTTCATGTGTAGAACATACTCCAACATACTTAGAGTTCCTAAACCAACCTATTTCTAACTACAAGTAGTTTTAAAATGAAAAATGCACCCATGAAAGCTGATGCACTTTGCTAAAAGTATTTAATTCTAGTAAAATAATAAAAATGAAAGAGATGTTTTGTGGTTATCCAATACATATTTTTTGACGTTTCTGTAAACCAGAATTCAGCAATTTTTATGTTTCAGTTCTTTCTTCTGTAAGTCAGACTATAATTACAATTTACTTAGGAACAAGGTAAAAAGGTCAAGTATTACATAAGGCAACATTTTTAAGGCAACAGATCCCAAATAATTTTTTTCCTGCCTCTCAGTTCCAGAAACCCTTATGCATCTCTGCCTCCAAAACAAGAAAAGGAATTTAAAAAAAGAAAACTTCCCTCTTTAAGACATGGTCTGTTCTGCTTCCTTATATGTCGCTGTGGAAATGCTTACCCTACACCAGTCTGTATCCAGAGTTGGCTTAAGAACCATTTTCTATTTGCACCAGTGGCTCTGGTCCTCTAATTATCCCTTCCTCTATCCAGGCTCCTGGTCAAGACAAGTTTCTGCCACACCTCCTGGATTTGCCATAACCTTAATTTACCTTTGATTTAGTTCCTTCTGGCTTACAAAGCATCCAGTACTTTATAATTATTACTTTACAATTACTCCCAGGTTTAACAAGAGCTAGAGTCTACATGTTTTCTAGCTGAGGGCTGGCAGAGTAAGCACAAAGCAGATGTAGAAGGAGAGGATGATAGAGGACAGCAAAAGCCTTCAGTATAGCAGAAACACCAAATCAAAGCAAGGCCACATTTATTGCTCTGTCTTAAGTAACAACAGAGGAAACCACTTTCCCCTTGAGTTCTCCCCAGAATAATTCATCAGCTTCTTGCTTTGTTAATGTGTTTATAGACAGTACATAGAGCTGAGTCAGCCATGGTCCCACTGCTAATCTTGAGGATTACTCATGGGTTTTAAAATCAGCAACAGAAAATTCTCCTATGTATCACGAGCTTTTCCTTAACACATTAAGCAATTAACAGTCATCTAAATTAGGCCTCAAACCACACTGGATTCAGAGCCATTGTTGATTAGAGCAAACGAAACAGATCTCTTTGCTTGCAGAGGGCATGTATGTCTCACTGCAGGCACACCTCTGCGTGCCTGAATTATCATGGGGTGTACATTTCTAAGCCATTTTTATTTTTTATTAGTATCTAGTTGAGGTTAACAAAGGACGTTTGTCAGCTAAAATGAACAGAGAAAGACTTTATGAAAAGGCAGCTAACAATGTCCTGAATTAAGCCTCATTAGTTGAACCCTTCATCCTATACTCAGTATTCACCTTTATTATTTTTACTGGAATCTTAAGATATAAATGCATAAAAGATTAACACCTTTCAGTTTTATCCAAGAGTACACAAATTATGATTAAGTAGTACAGAAAAAATACCTGGTTTGAGGGTAGTCTTTCTTCCCTAATAACAGATAATTCAGCTTATTTTGTAAAAGATAGGAATTCTCTGTTCCTGAATTTTATTTTTTCCCTGTGACATTTTAAATGGGCCTGAACAAGTGATTTGTACATTATGTGCCTTAACTTACTGCATCCACAGAACTCATGCCAGATACTGTCAATAATAATCCAACAACACACTGCTTGGACATACTGCAGACATTAATCAGGTTATAAAGCTGTAAACTCTTCAGTCCAGGCCACAACACAACTTCATGAACACTGAAAGTGTGAGTCCAGATTTTGTATGATTTTTGTTTACATCAGATTCTAGAGTCAGAATTGACATCAGCTAGTAGTCAGCTGAATCTAGTCCAGACTGCAAGTTATGAAATATGGCAACAACTCATTTTTCCTATATCCCATACTGTTTTCTGCTAATAGAGAGGGAAGCAGTACACCCAGGAGGGGAAAAAATATAGAAAGAAAACCCAAATAAAACAGGGTTAAGGCTTCGCCTTCAGCCCTGGAAACTCCCACCCATAACCAGCTGTCTCAGTTTTAGACAATGGTCAGGAGACTAACCACTTCTCACACATTCCTGTGGCAAAAGAAGTGCAATCATAACACAGTCACCAGATAATCACACACCTATGGCCACTGCATGGGTAAAGCTGGAAGGGACCCAAACAGAAGTTTGGTAACACAGTAAACTTACCACTTCTAGACTTATGCAGTATTATTTTCTGTGAGTTCTTGAAGCATTGCATTTTTCCTCTCTAGAGCAACTGTGTCAAGTAAATGCAGAACCATGTGGCTTTTTACATGAATTTAATTTATCTGCTGTTAGCTCATAATGACTTGCTAATAGCCCCACATTGGAAATCATAAGCACATTGATGAGAAAATAAATGAGCTCAGTAATCACAAACATGCACCATAATACTCAAAGGAAAAGCAAAAGCTATTTTATGGATTCATAAAACATACACACAGACAAAATCCCAAACTCCCAAAAGCTGGACTATATTTTAATGCTTTCTCATTTGAGCTAGATAACAACAATTTTTTTTCTTTAAAAATAAAAATCAGGTCCTATTACTATCTGGTACTTCTACTACGTTTTAAATCTACAGGAGGATGCTTCAATGATAGTACTATCTATTTAGAGTCAGTCATCTGACAGAAAACAAAAGCACTATCTCTATAAGGTTTACCAATGCCTGTTTCCAAAAATAAGACATCTCTTTTGAAAGTGAAGGCTACCCATATAGTAGCTTAAACAGCAGATATTTTTTTAACACTGTTACACAAAAAAGTATTTTTAATACCTATTTTCACATTTTTCTTCACAAGTGTCATACCGTAAGAACTTCCCTTACCCTACGGTACAAACATTTATCAGAAAAAAAACACTTCTGAGTCACACTTCAATTAAAATTTTTTATACACCCACAGGTCTTGGAAGGTGTTCCAGATCGTAATATAGAGAGCTGTCAAATTTAGTTAGAAGGAAGTGGAAAAAAGTGGTGGAATCAACTAAATAAGTAAATGTTATTGCCTTTCAGTGTCTGGCAGAAATATGTATTATTTTTGTGGAGGATATTTCTAACTTTGGGAGAAGTTACAGTGTTCTTGATCTTAATTAGGATTTTTTTTTTTTTTGTAATTCAAACTTTGACGTATTTTTATGTATACTCTTCAAAGCATTTTTTTTTATTTGCTGGTATATATCCCAAATTGGAATGAAGACTATGTATGAGGGGACTTCTACATCTAGGATTTATGCAGAGTGACTTAGATTTCACCCTTCCAGCAACTCACTTTTTCATAACTGAAATCTGCTGTCTTCATAATAATTACTCCCTATGTTTTATTCAGCTTATTAAAAGTCAGAATACCAAAAATGATGCCTATAGTCTATGAGCAAAACTTCATCAATACTAACAAGATTTGCTAAGAAAAAGGTGGGAGAAAGGAACCTTTTAGTGAGCTCTATACTATATATCAGCTAGCATTTTCAAACTGCTGAAGAAGCAATTTTATTTTATTAAAATATAACTCTTATTGGTAAACATCTCCAGAAATCATTCCAAGGATAAAAACACACAAAGGCAGATGGGGAAAAAAGTAATTAAATTAGATTTGCTATAAAACCTATGGGTGATAATATGAGACTAAATAATCCATACAGCAATCAAAAGAAGTAGCCACATCAGGGTATTGGCTGCTAGTCACCAAAAGTCCTATGTATGTGATGTCTAAATTGAAATACCCCAAGGAGGTCAGCCTTGTCCAAGCAGAAGTGTTTTTGAGTCTGTGTAGAAGGACTCAAGGGGCTAGAGGACTGGGGGGCTTAGGAGATTAAGTGTGTGCATTATGAGACAGAAACTGTGGAGTGGTTCTTAAAATTGCAGTTTGGGATTTGAAAGCTAAATATTGCCTAAATCCCTCTTTCAGAGACAAAGGTTTTTCTCTCTCTCTCTCTCACTCTCTCTTTTTTTTTTTTTAATTTCCCTAATTAAACTTTCAATTTTTATTTTCCACCACAGTACAGAAATACCAGAGTTTCTTGCATTATTTACACAATGTGAAGGAAATTATTGTTTCAGACAGAGCTGCAACCTGCCCTTTGTAAGAACTGAAGATGAATCAATTCACCCCATAGCACTTCCAAGCACCTGCAGATTTAGACACTCACTTCAGTATGTGATAATGCATAAACAATCCCGTGTGCAGGAAACCTGATGGTCACTCAGAGCAGACATTTAATACTCCACAAAATATTAGAAAAAAGGCCTCAAAAGTAGTGAACCCTAGAGAAATAAGGTATAATTTACATTTGCAGTTGAGAAAAGCAGTGGTCTTTCTGACAAAATAATTCATAAACAATTATATGAAATACATATGTCCTTCTACATTATTCATCTGTTCTGAGATTGTTTCAGTACAGAATAATTGCCCTTGCATGTGGAAGCTGACACCAAGAAGCACACTGCAATAGTTCTGTAAACCACAGAAGAGATTTGCAGCCTGGGCCCTGAGCAGATACAAATAATAAATCAGCTATGATTCCTGAATTTAGTGGACAAACACTGAACAGACAGTGAAAAGCCACACAATGTAAACGAACAAAAAACCCCAATATCTAGTGGATTCTAACAACACATCTATGCATATCTCTGATGTGTAAAATAGTGAGATATTAAATATTAACAGAAGAAACAATGTATTTCCTTTTTGACCGAGTAGCAGTCAAAAAATCTTTATTCAGCATAGATGAAAGGATTAACTTTTTCACTCCTCTGTCTAGCATACTACAACCTAGGTTTATAATTACTTCTGTCTGTAATTTTTTAGGACTTTGTAGCACACTTGAAGTTCCACATCCTTTCAACTGTCCATGGGTAAATATATCACATTTGAGGTTCTCATTTTCATAAACAATTATTGTTGCCCTTTCTTTATGGAATACTGACCTGAAAGAGATTTTTTCATGGTTTTTGTTAATTCTCTCTTCATCATCCATAAGACTACTTCAGAATATTATCAATAAAATTCAGTTGTTACATATGCAAGTACCAGTTTGTGGATTTTTCTTCATTTTAAATGAATTTTTAAAACTAAATTATATCCATTCGTGGTTTTTTTTGGGAGTGACCTGGCAACAGCCCCAGGAACACTTTTCACTTGCAGGACATACAGCCATGCATATGTTGGTTTGCAGACTGCTTGAATGTATAGATCACAGCTATGGGAATACAAGCAACCCTTTTTTTTTCAGAGCATGGAAACTGCTCCCAGAGCCTCCTATTTGGTTTCTGTACAGTCACTGTTGCACCCTCCCTGCTGCTGCTGGGTCCAGCATTGCCATCTCCTGCTTTGTGTGAGTCATTCTGCAGCACAAAATGAACCTCTAACTTTCTAATTGTGTGTGATAGCTCAAGAGATTGCACTTGTGCAAATTCAAAGACCAGTATACTCATAACTATCTGAGAACCTAGCCCTTAATGAGTTAAATTAGATGGTCAGTGCTGACACAACCACAGGATACTCCACCTCATTCCCTAATCTTCGGACTAGGGTACTGCAAAAGTTCTGCCAGTTTATTCCATAGGAGGCATGTGAAAAAATGTGATTGTGAGTTTTCAGCAAGTTTTTTACTTCTACCTCTTCCACTGACCATGTGGATCTTTGTGGTCTGTGGATCTTTGTGAGTTAGCAGATGGCAATTGAACAATTATTGATGGGAGATGTCCCTGCTGGGATACTATACACAGGGTATAAAAGGTCCAAATCTGTCAAATGTAAGAAAAAGTGCTCTAATTCAGTGCTAAGAAACAAACAGCCTAACAGCCTGATTTCCCCTCAATGTGCCATTATTAAATGACAAACTCAACTGACATCATTTGAGAAAAGCAGAAAATAAACTACATACAATAGATTTGTATATTAAGGGCTATTCATTTCTTCTCATTGAAGACATTCTCTGCCCTAAAATCTGTGTTATTTCTTGATGCTATCAGAAATTGCTGCTAAATAAGTTTTTGATTGCCAGATTTGCCTGGTATAATAGATGTGTGCAAGCTTTCTATTTGTTGCCCTATTGACTAATACATACTCAGTATTAAGAAAGCTTTTTGGTATCTCAGATTAAATGGTTTCTAAAAAATAGATAAAGCATCCAGCAGAAACCAGGTGATAAGTGGAGCATTTGAAATGAAGCAGTGAATTCTGTCAGCAAACTGCTGTGTGTTTGATAAAAAGGCTGGACTGGAAACACAACTGAAAACTCAAATTAAAAATATGACTACTTTTGAAATTCCTTAGCAGATTTCTCCCAGCGAAACATATGAAACACAGTAGGAGGCAAATATTAAGATATAACTGAACCATACCTCTGTGTTCACTTGAGATTCCAGGAATCTCAATGCAGACTCTCAGGTAACCACTCTGTACAGCAGTGTAATCACTGCGTAGTTCACAGCTCTGAAGTAGTCAAAAGTCCTTGAGGCTTTCTCAAAAATGCTAAGCCTGCTTTCAGAGTTATCAATACATTATCCCCTTCCTTGGAGATATTCAAAACCCTTCTGGGCATTGTCCTGGCAGCTTTTTGGCTGCAAGGCTCTTTGAGCAGGGGGTTGGACCAGTTGTCCTCCAGAGGTCCCTTCCAATTTTGAGACTTAAGGAAATTCAGCAAAACAAATAATTTGTAGTACTTGATGCAATATCTCAGCTTATCTGGGAAATTTTCATATTGAAGATAAAGAATGCATCAACATGACATATTTTAACAGTGAACTGACAACTTCTTTAAAATGCTAACAAAAAAAGTTAGAAGATAAACATATTTTATGAAATAATAATTATTAATAGGCACTGGCCTAACAAAGCTACTGTAATTTTCAACCTCCAAAATGGCTACAGTTTGCTATTTTTATGTATCTTGAGAGAAACTTTGATTAATTTAACAAAGTTCACAGCTTTTCTGAATCAATAGTTCAAAAGAATGAGTAAATCTTTCAAGAAAGCATTTAGGACAGAGTCATTATTCCTCACAGAAGAGAAATGTGTCTGCTAGAATTGAGGAAGGTGTATCTTTTCATCTATGCTATTACATGTACAAGCCAAAACCTAACACCTGAATCTGTTTCACATTAGACATCTTTCTGGTCCTCTTTTGGAACCTCTTTCAGCCATTTGTTTTCATTTCAGGATCAAAATTCTGTGCTCTTTAAGGTCAATTATATGTCTTAATACCTTTTGGTTCAGAAATTCCACCCAAGTTATATGAACACAGGCTAAATAAAAACTATCCAAGGAGGAGTACTTACAGATTTTACTGAGTTAAACCTACTGAAAGACATTGAGTAATGACATCTCACAAGACAGCATGTGAGAAATTAATAATCTGATGACTAAAGCAAATTCAGAGCAGATGCTCATGAAAAGTCTTTATTATAATAAAGTAGCAAATATTACCAAATATTAAGGACTTTTGAAGGGAAGAAAAAGATTTACATTTCTTTTTGCCAGTCTACTAGCTTTCAAACAATTCAAAGCAAAAGTTTTCAAAGATTTTTATATTTATTTCCAAATCTTTATAAGAGCCAGCTACCATGAAGGAGTGTGTAATATTAATATCATCATTTAAAATCTATTTCTGTTTGTAGTAGAGTTTTTCCAGTCAGTGAGGATACATATAAAATTATTATTCTTTTTACATGAGAGGACACATGCTGAGGATTAAAAAAAACATACTTTACAAGGAAAGAGAGTGAGCAGAAGAGATGTCCTTCTCCATCCCTGGCACTCCTGAAAATGCTAGTGAGGTCTCTTTTCCTGCCTCTGGTGGAACTCAGCCGATTCTTCAAATCATGTTTTTCAGTGCTTCTCAACACCACTGAGTTATTTATTTTACTTCCAATCTTGCACACTGTGGTTCAGGTTAATTTGCATAAACCATTTCCATTTTTAGGACATATTTATAAAGTCATCTACATAGCTGACAACTGCATTTCAGTGAAAGATTCAGAGTGTGGATGCTGGTCTTCTGCTAATTGAGGTTAGAAAGGCATTACTGATGTAAAAATAATATGATGTAAAAATAATGATACCCCGTAACTCAGTACAAACCTACGAATAATTCAGCTGTGGAAAGAAAATAATCTTTTCAAATCCATTAAATGTTATTTAAAATCCTTGTTAGTATTCCATTAAATAAAATCTTAACTGTCGGTGCATTATGGTCTCCCAGAAAGAGATTTAATTGTTTTGCTGATCACTCACAGCATGTGTAAACAGTTTTATTTGATTTCAAGGTAATACCCTCCAGAGTCTCAGGAAAAAAAAAAAAAACAAAAACAACAAAAAACTCTAAAATTATTGAAGGCAGTTAGATGGACTATTTTAAAAGCCTTGTCTAGAATTGATTACTATCCAAGTTCATATAAGAGATGCCTGAAAACCAGTTTTGTATAAAACAGTTCACTGATGTAACAACTGATTTACCTCTTAGCAAAAGTCACCCCTACAGGAACCACTCTCATTTTCAGCTGCCTACTATATTCACATCCCTTACGTGTGAGTGTCCAGCAGGATTCAACATCTTTTGAGAATTCTGCTGGGTAGGGACAGTTGAATATCTCAGCTCCCTAATAAAATAAATAAAAACCCTAATAACACACCAGTGGAGGGAAAGGTTTTACAAGTTCTTAAGATCTTTAGGCTACAAAACCAAACCAAACCAAACCAAACCAACAAAAAAAAAAAAAAAATTGGAAGAGAAAGAATTAATTGCCTTCATTGCTCACAGGAAAGCCTGAAGTGGACTACACATCAGGCAGCTCCCAAGGTCCCTCTCTTGCCCCTTCCTTCTCTCTCTGTTCCTTGGCATCAGCACCAAGGCTGCTCCCTGACTTGGCCAAAAGTGGAGACGATAGGTGTGCTCATCCCAGCACCCTCGCCATGGGCTCCCAAGATGCTGAAGAAACTCAGCCTGAAACAGCAGAGAAATGTGCAGCTCTTCTGTCTTCAGCTCTCCTCAGGCAGGAACCCCTGTGCTTGTGAACACATCAGGGTGCAGGGATCCTTCTGAGTGCTGCTGGCTGCTTCCCTTCCTGCTGGCAGGGCCATAAGGGAGAGATGGATTTTCACTTTGTGACAATCACTAGGTGCAGGATGCAGGGAAGGTCAAGAAGAAGTTTGGAAAAAAACAATTCTTAGTATACAAGAAAAAAAAAATCTGCTTATTATCTGTCTCCATCTAAATTTTTTAAAAAATTCTTATGAATCTGTTAAAAGGTGATTGATATCAAATATTTCTCTATAATTCCTAAAATGAGCTCTTGCTCCATAAATTATGCAACTCCTAAGAGTAGATTCTTCTTGACAGTAAGTGCACACACAGAATTTGTATTTATTCCATAATAAAACATGGCTTTGAAGAGCCTCACACGAAAGCTCTTTGTATATAGCTGTCTGGTGATGGATTTGAACACGATTTTGCAAACTTGTCTGCACATCATGTGTTTTTTTCATAAAACTGGAAATTCTAGTGCAACAACATCAGAACAAAGCATATAGCTTCTTTTATCAAATATACATTATTCCTAGCAAAAAAAAAAATCTACTTTATTATAAAGACATATATAACATATATATATTTTATATACTATGTTATATTCCTGTATTTTTATTCAGTTTGCACTTCTACATATATTTTCCTTCAGATGGCTTCCTTGTTGCTAAAATGTGGCATAAATTTAATGTTCACAGCGGGATAACATACTACAGGAATCATAAGAATTATATGGCATCTAGGAGAGCTGTCGTGCCTTTCTATAAAACAAACAAGATGAACCATATCATCTGACTCTATTGTAATACAAAAAAAAATAGGATAATTCCTCTCCTACTGACTCTGAGGAAGGAATCATGTCTCCCTATGTAATCTACATGATCGATCAGGTCATCTGTTTCTACTGCAACACAAATTGTGGACATTATTTTCTCACTATGAATAACACTTTTCTAAGCTACATTTCAAGGCATTAGAGCATATCAGTAAAAATGATTAAATAAACCTCTTGCCATCCTTGGCAAGAAATTAACATTTTAGTGACAGGGAAAAAGAGGAACAGAGATGTTTTTCACTCCATCCCAGAATTTATTTTCCAAGTTTAGCATCCAATCATCCTTCCTCTCCGTCTTGCATATCGCTTTCTAGAAACATTTTCTGAGCTGTCGTTTGCACTTTGTGCTGCAAGAGAAATGAGGAAATACTGTCCCTTTCCCAGCAGCAGCATGTGAGCACACACTGAGTCTCACTTCTCATGTACCACCATGTCAGGAGGCACAAACCTAGAATTAGAGCCAGACCTGCTCTTGGCAGGTCACCAAGACTTTCTGTGAGACTTGGCCCAGGATATTTTGTGTTTCCTACCATTAAAAAAGACCGTGAGTCATATCCAGGAGAGGCAGATTCAGTGCCATGTGCACACACACATTGCCTTGCACACACAGCACATGCTGGGCATGTTACACTTGCATCAAACCAGCTGCACACCAGCAGGGGCTCCAGTCTGGCATCTGGCACAGGATGAGCTGACCTACATGTGCCAAACAAAGGCCAGGCACGAGAACCTGGTGCCTCAAATCTGCCTTTTTCGCTGTCTGTTTTTGCTGTTTTTTCCAGGCTTCTTTCTGTTCCTAATTTCTTAAGAACTGTAGTCTCTGGAATAGGCCTGAAGCAATTTGGACAATGCATTTGGACAATGTTCTCAGGCATGTGGTGTGATTCTTGGGACTGTCCTTATGGGACCCTTTTAACTCAGGATATTCTGTGATTAATACACAGTCAGTCACATTGTAGTTTCCATTGATTTGTCAAGATACAGAAAACTGCATCTTGTAAATTTGAACGTGTGGCCAGAACTTTTGCTGTGGTCTGTGATCTATGCTGACCTGTGAAGTAGGAATGTGGTATAAAGTTTATACTGCTGACATCAATGAACAGGAAGCCATCAGAGGAGCTTTTGAAGCCAGATTCATGACTGTATATCCTGTCAGGAAATAGGGATTCTAACTGGGGTACTAGTATGCTTCATTTAGTAATTCCTAAAGTACAGCTTTTAAACATACATGGAATACATAATTTAAAAGACAGTCATATTGAATAATAACTTTTATTTTAATGAATGAGGTTATCCTAGTAATCTCATTTACAGAAACATTATCTTTTTAACTAAAGACTCATTAATATAAAATTCAGATATGCTGTCTATATTTTCTTTTACACCAATGGAGTATATGGACATTCAGCATTGCTCTAGTAAACTAATATTTGTATTTTAACTTCATGAATTTCCAACAGAAGTACAAGTAATTAGCATTTGGGTTCAACTCTGAAACATCCCTCTGAGTAGCTTGTTGTGTCTAGTGCCCTCTCCATCATTCCTGAACCCTTCCAGGAAAAGACATTCTTTAGAAGCCACCAGCCAGACTCTTCCCCCTGATTCAGAGCTTCAGGGAAGAGATTTGGGTAAGAGGGTTCAGTTAAATAGTTGGATTCTAGGTAAAATTATTAAAAAATACCAGCCCATATTTACTTGGCTATGAAGAACTACAGATTATTCAAGGATTATCTGAGCAGCAGGGATATCACATAGTGTTGACTAGGATGGACAAACTTGAATAAGGTCTCCTTAGCAAAGCATAAAAGGGGAGGAAAAAGTATTTAAGAGACCTGCTTAATTTGTCACAAGTCAAAGAGCTGGGAATGGAGTTCCAACAGGCCAAGGACAGCACTGAGAGTAGAAGACAGAAGAGCAGTCCAGCAGACTTTGAGACAATCCCAACCAGGACCCAATCCACAACCAGCTAGTGGACCTTAAACCAAGGAGCAGGTCTCTTAAATGCTTTGTCCTTCCCTTTTATGCTTTGCTAAGGAGATCTTATTCAAGTTTGTCCATCCTAGTCAACACTATTTGATATCCCTGCTGCATCACTGGATATGGGCTGGCGGACCTCAAGCCATCCACAACAGGATGCCGGTTTCATGCACTTGAACTGGGGTTAAATGGGGTAGAAACCTTTAAACCCATCTCTAGACCTTTTGCCTAACATGGTCGCTGAAGTGACAGAGGATGGTGGTTATTGTCCAAGTATGGGTTTCCAAGTACAGTTTGTGTCAATGCAGATGGTTTTGCATGTGGTGGCATAGATGTGCAGAATATAATTTAATTCAAGCTCATAAATCATGTCTCTTTTGACCACACAAGTGAAGATGACTTTTCAAATTCTTTTCAAGTAAATATGAGTTCTGTTGGTGAATGGTCCACAGGAGATGGAATCTTTCTTCATTGTGTAGCATAAAATATAACTTAAGTTTCATTTTAGATAGATTTACAGAAAACCATGAAGAGAACCTAATGGCTTTTAATTCTGAGACACAGTGATTCTTTCTAAACTATAATTACTTCAGTCTTTGATCCCATGCCATAAAAATGATGTAATTTTGTTAGTAGTTTCATTAAAAAGTTAGATATTGTGCTCAGATTTTCAGTAGGTTAAATTAGCTTTTTTTTTAGAATTGTGTTGAGGCATTTTTGTGGAGAACAGTGTTACACTTTCTTCCAGTTTGCTACACTGCATCAAGGAAACAACATAAATACAGAAATTTGTGTCCTTGTGGCCCAGTGTAGTGCTATGCAGAAACACACAAGAAAATTCAGAATGAGCCACCACGGGTAAGGAAGTCACACTGTCCCATTAGCACTGTGCTCTGTCCAGCACAGGTAATTAACCCAGCTGCTGCAGTCTAAGAAAATTATCTTTATAAAGGTGCTTTGAATGGGCAATTTGCTTATAATGGTCTTTCTGGAAAACAGGTGCTTGCAAGACCTTTTCAGATTTATATTCAGGCATTAGCTTCTGTAATTAGTCATCAAATAAACCGATTTGTTATGATTTGTCGACTTGTGAGAAAACTAAAGAGAGTTCTCTTAGAAAGGAAGTACATGATGGTTTGTTTTTTATTTCTTCAGTAATTCTTCAGTGGCCAAGCACAAAAGTAGAACAAAGCTAGCTCCAATATCCAGGAATCCTGATTCGCATTCTCAGTTTTGCCTTGTTGGACAAAGAAACAAGCATGATGTCTGCTTCAGTTGTCTTGAAAAATATCTTGTAGGAAAATGCTCTGCAAGTCTGCAAAATAGCACTCTCTTCACTGAAACTCATCGTGCTCAAGCTCTCTGTTCTCACTGGATTCTCTGCTTTAACTGGTGAAAGCCTTTCCCACATATTTGAAAGGTCAAAATAAGCATAGCACAGAGCATCAAATTACTATTTAATTGCATGTTATGGAGGATTGGGGTTGTGTGTTCCATTCATCCCATACATTTTTTTATTGAAATGAAAAATTACTTTGACTTCTATTTTTTTATTTTAAATGTATTAGTCCTCCTCTTTAGACATTACAGTTATTAATGCTCAGGCTGCTGCCATGGCTCTGAATTCTTATCACTCACTCAGCTGATATTATTACCCAGTCAAAGCTGACATCAGAAATGGTACCTTAATATTAGAGAAAGAAATCATGACTGGAATTATTCATAGATTACACAGCATACACTACTTGGGAGACAAAGAATCAGCAGAGGCGGTTTTTTAATAAAAATTTATAGCTTGGTCCAAAGTCAATACAAAAATTCTCCATGACTTCAGTAAATTTTGACTCTAGCCCTACATAATGAAATTTTAGGAGGGAGACAGCAGTTGTGTCCGTAGCCTCTCTTCTCTATTTTGATGTAATTTAACAGCACTGACAAGAAATTTATAAAAATACAGCAGAAATTTCTGGGTGTGTTCCCTCCAGAATCAAACAGGAGCCAGAGCAGTTTACAATAATAAAAAGCAACTGAAAGAGAGAATACGAATAATCACAGTATTTTTCAATTAGGTAAACAATAACAATAATTAAATTACATTGTGCATGAGCTAATATAAAGCTCAGTATTTCCCTAATACAACTTACACCAAAGTGAGAAGAAAGATGCCTTCACTGTTAATAAATTTAAAAAGTGTTGTAAAGGTGAAAAAGACCATACTTTCTCAGTAGACACTTTCTGCTGATGCATGTACAGATACTATTTCTTTCCCCCAGGTGGTTCTTTGCTGCTGATGTGTGTCTGACAAACTAAACTTCCTGGGGGACCTCTACTGTGACTGTAGAATGGACATGATATTGAAATCAGGAGCTAGAAAATGGTGTGGAATTTGTTTCGCCACAACTTTATAGAAATACAAACTGGAAATTTTGCTCTAAGCATATTTACTGAGTTGTAAAATCTTATTATAAGTTTATGTGATTTTTTTAAGCCTGTAAGCATACACATATGCAAAGCTATGAGATGGGAAGATTTTATAGCTACAAAGTGTTGATGATCCTCTGAACCTGTGTATGGAAAGGCTTAGGATGACTAGGCAGGGATAAATATGATTACGTATATTCAAAGAAGCTCCTCTGATTCCCAGCAACATGGTTTTATAAAAGATTACAGGAGGTCTCAGAATCTTGTCCAGACAGATATCTTCTTGGTTATCATCTAAAAACAAACAAAGAAAAAAACAAAACAAAAACCAAAAACAAACAAAAACAAAAAAAAACCCAAAAAACAAACAAACAAACAAATAAGAGGCTATTTTGGCAGATACTTGATAGCTCTCTTACTAAATTAACATAAAAAATAATTAGAATGCAAAATGAGATTCAATGAGTCCAAACCCTATTCCAGAAGGAAGGTGCCAGCTACGATGGAAGTGCTTTAAGACCAGAAACAGTGATGGCTCTCTCTGGCAGTATTTAATAAAGTTTTGAATCATCATGATGGGTGACACCAACAGGTTTGTTGGTACTTGCAGTGATTTACATATGGTCTCATAATTAAGAATTTGAATGATGACTGCACAGACTATTAATCCGATGATTTGATGGTTAATTCTTTGCTTGACAGTCCAGGTGGCAATGAGAAGCAGCCTCTTCCAGCCACTTAAAGTCTTTCAGAAGGTGTGGTTTTACACAGTATTTGGTTTTCTTGACAGCATTATTTGGAGAATACAACAAAAGAACAAGGCTGATGACATACTAAGCCCACTATCAGTTTTGTCAGCTTAACAACATGGGATCAAAGTCCTAAATTATTTGACTGGGTTTGTTGGAACAGAAGCACTTTGAGAGTTCTCATCTGATAAAGAGCCTCAGAACAAACCAAGAAATTAATTGGCAAGGATACTGATGAAAGATGCTGACATTACTCTTTCTTGAAGATATTGAGCCTAATTAAAATAGTCTGTTGTTTTGTGCTGTTTCTCTGTCAATAATATTTTAGTTTTACTTAGAAATGTCAGCTGTTAGTTAACTGCACAATGGATCAAGATTTAATTAGCAAGTGGGTTTTTTTAATAATTGAAGCTTACTGCTTAACAAAACATTGATTGAAATATTTGATACTGAACATTAAATCATGTGATATCTGCTTTTCAACTTGCTAATGATGCCTGTGATTAGTCAGGCTGTTTTCACAATCTGTATTTGTTGAAAGTAGCAAGTTAATAATGAAGACTAAATGGTTTTTAAACATGTAAAAACAGTGAAGTCATTGTTATTTATTTAATAATTTAGTTTAAATCATGTCATTATTATATTATGTTAGTAAGAGTCATGGGTTATCAGTTGTACATTAGAAGACTGATTTTACAGGATATTTGAATCAGATTCCCTGTGTTTGTTTGTTTGTTTCCTTTTTATTGCTTTTGCAGTGGAGTCACGGAGTAATCCACTAATAAAATCTATGGGATGTTTGCTATATAAATGTATTAATCTAGTTTAGTTTGAGTCATTAACGGGAACCAGTAGAAATCAGTAAAGAGTCTGTAAAAATGGTAGCAGTGATAGGACATTTGGTAGGATATGTGGAATGATCTTGTTATAAAATACATACCTTTTGGTTTTTTAAACAGCAAAATGCTCACTAATATTTTGGAGAAAGGAGATTGACATGCACATTGCCTCAACAGGGTCTCTGACAATGACACACCTGTAGCAGGCTACAATGAAGAGTGTAAAAGCATTGACAAGACATGTAAGCTTGAAGGCTTTATTTATTTATACTTCTTTAACGTGGTTTTTCTTCCTGTACGTTGTCACTGGTTAACAAAACACTGATGAGCCCCTCATTTAAAACCATTTGCTGACTACTCATTTAGGCTTCCTGGCAGGAAGAACTGCAGATGCTACGAAACAGCTGCAGCCACACCTGCTAGCTACTCATGCACAGCTGGTTTGCAAGGCTGAGGAGTTCAGGGCACGGTCTCCATGCAGGGAGCTGCCAGGGAATGGGCCAGAGAGCCAACAGCAGTACAGTTAATCACATCAACAAAATTGTATTTATTTCACAGACTTGTTCTGTGAAATCATTAAGATGAATACAAGCCGTTCCATGGAAATAGAACATAAACATTGTGAATATTAATGACACCCATTTGACCTCTGTGTCCAGCCTCTGCTGTGACATGGAATCATGATTTCCTTTTTGTAATGCCAGGAGATCTGCAGAATTAACTTTCCTATGAAGTACTTCCAGTGTATGAAAAAGCTATAAATTCAGTATGACTAAAATGGATTTGGAGCATTAATCATGTCAGTATCATTTTCATGCTTTGCTGTAAGAAACTGTGGAATTAAATGTGATATTTATAAATTGCATATAGACTCAAGATGTTATTTCACAACATTATAAGGAGATTATATATCTATACTCTATGAGTTGTGAACAGGTTACATGTGGTTATATACGGTACAAAACCCATATGTGCTAAAGCGTTGCAAGAAGTGAAAGAATGAAGGCGAAATTATCTTCCAAAGAAAATATTTAAATGATTCAATAATAATGTAATCTTCAGTCTAAGTTTCTGTATGCTGCAGTGGCATGCCTGTTTCTTCTAAATAAACGGTGAAGGGGAAAAAAAGAAGTGAAAAGCTCCCGTCAGCAGTGATTTTTAATTTTTTTGGAAGTGTGTTTCGGCCCTCGGCCGGGACTACAGCTCCCAGCAGCCCCCGCGCGGCCCCGTCGCGCCCCAGGCGCGCTCCCAGCGGGCCGCGCGCGCAGCGCTGTCGTGGCGCTCCCGGGTGAAGGGTCCGTGGCCGAGCCCCGCTCCCGCCTCCTCCTCATCCTCCTCTTTTTCCTCCTCCTCGTCCCGCTCGTCCCGCGGCAGCGTAGGGCAGAGCCATGAGGCGTGCGGGGCTGGGTAAGCGCGGCGGCGGGGCCGGGCCTGGCCGGGCCGAGACACGGGCAGGGCCCGGCCCCTGTCAGGGCTGGGGGCGCGGGAGGCCTGACAGGAGGTGCGCCCGTGGTGCGCGGTGGTGGCAGGGCTCGGAAGCTTTGGTGGGGAAAGGTCATCGCCCCTGCCTCTTCCTCTTGCCCAGCTGGATTTACGGAGCAGCGCTAGGGTTTGTGTATTATCATGGAGTTATAGGATTTAGATTGGAAGTGGCTTCAAAGACCATCTAGGTCCACCCCCCGTGCCTCTAGACCAGGTTGCTCAGAGGCCCGTCTGGCCTTGAACATTTCTAGGATGGGGCATCCACATCTTCTTTGGACAACCTGTTCCAGTGCCTCACCACCCTCACAGTAAAGCCTTCTTTTCTAATATTGCATTTAAACCTACTGTCTTTCAATTTGAACTCTTTAACTCTTTCCCCTCGTCCTGTCACTGCATGCTCTTGTAAATACTCTTGCCCCACTTAGTTGTGCTGTTGTTTGCTTGTTCTAACACCATGTTAGTTTGAGCTGTGTTCCCATGGATAGGCAGATCTGTTGCTCTTCTGCCAAGTCCTTTCTAAATTTAGAAATTGTTTGGGATTTTTTTAAGTACTTCTGTATGTTTTCCTACCATGTTTATAGGAGTGAAAATGCAAGAATCCCAACTTTTATAAATTTATTACGGATATAATCTGGTGCAAATTGAGAAATCCTTGCAGAGTTCCTGCTGAGTGTTTTGAGCAGCTTAGGCCTCATTTTTCAGCCAGGAGTCATGTTGATGACTAGAAGGAAACTTTGAACTCCCACGTCATGTTCTACAACCATGTGGGTGCTGTGACGGCACTGTAAAGCTTAGGAGATGTTTACACCTCTGAAATGCATGACTGAGTTCTGGGGCTTCCTCCTAGAAAGTATTCATGGCTAAACCAGGTGTGTCTGACACTACCCTAGATTTACTCCTACACTTCTGGTATTTTCATTAAATAAAACAAGTATTGGGAACACTTCTTAGTGAATCAAGAGAGGTATTAGGATGTTTATTATTAAAAAGTGTACATCTGATAGTGCTTAGGTCTTCAGTCCTTTCCTTTATCAGACTGATGGCTCCCTCTTGGTTGGAATGGAGGCCACCCAGCTGTGTGTTGTTTATGAAGAGGGGATAGATGCTTACGCAAGGAGTTCTGAAGAAGGAGCATGCCTGTTTTCAGGCTGTCTCTGGAAAACAATGCCTTAGGGATCATCCTGAAACTGCTTTTTTAAAAACTTCTGGAAGGTTAAGCAGACTTAAATATCTGTTATCAGCTGTAGTAAAATTTTCTGCTTTACCTTGACATTTTAGCTGTCACTTCAGACCTGTTTTTTATTTAATAGGCTGGAAATCGAAGCTGAGTACCAGCACCTCTGCAGATGTCACCAGCTTGTCACCTGGTACCTCTCTCTTAGCCTGCAATTATATTGGATCATGTCCCTGTTACATGTCAATGAGCAGTGTAGCAGGACAGCCAGTAGAACTGCCACACTGAAGTTTCTGTGCTTCCCATGGATAGTTGTAGCCAAGATTCTTCTTTGTGCTTCCTGTGACATAGAAAGAAGCATCTGTGCCTGTTGAAAAGCTTTGGGGCACTTGTTCATGTCTGCATTGTCACAGGCCATTTATGAGACCCAGTTTTGGTGTTTTGGCATGAAGCTGTATGGTATATTAACTTATAATCAAGATCGTATGTCACTTGGTAGGAAGCACTGTAGTTAGATTCACTTGTAAAATCAGACACAGTGAGAACAACCCTGACTCTATAAGTCATAACATTTTACTTACATTTCTGTGTTAGGCATTTGTACTTTTAATTTAGGTCAGGGTAAAAAGGCTTCTTGACTCACTGTGGTGAAATAAAAACATGCATTTCATTGCAGTTACATCTTCCTTGTAAGGGGAAGAGGAGGGGCAGGCGCTGATCTCTTCTTTTTGGTGACCAGTGAAAGGACCCAAGGGAGTGGCCTGAAGTTGTATCAGGGGAGTTTAGGTTTGATATTAGAAAAAGGTCCTTCACCCAGAGAGTGGTTGGGTACTGGATCAGGCTCCCTAGGGAAGTGGTCACAGCACCAAACCTGACAGAGTTCCAGAAGCATTTGGACAACACTGTCAGGCACGTGGTGTGACTTGTGAAGATGGTCCTGTGCAGCACCAGGAGTTGGACTTGGGTGATCCTTGTGGGTCCCTTCTAACACACAAAATTCTGTGATTCAGTCTTGTTGAAGATCTCTCTAGCTTAACTTAACAGAGTAACAGTTTACAAGTACAGATGAAAAAATCTTCATTACTTAGATCTAAAGTCTTTATCTCTCATTGTTTTCAGTTCTTAGATTGTAGACTGATTTTTGTCTTGACTGGACATGCCTAATTCTCCTGTGCCCAATGCTGCTGTCCAACTGCTGTCTGTAGGAGATCTTTATTAGAGGTTGGAGGAAATGAATGTGTGAGGCTGAGCAGCTTTCATTCCCTTCTCCCGCTCATACTGTGCTGACTCAGTTGTCTGGGTGACAGTCCTGAAGCTCCATCACCCAAAAAAAGGCAGGAGCAAGAATAAAATTGCAGAATGGTGACTAGAATAGCAGTGCTCTGCTCAGAGGCTTGGCTTCTGCTGTAAGGTCTTGTTTATAAAGAAATTCACATTACCGTAGTATAGTTTCTCCTTTAAAGGTGATATTTTGAGTGATGTTTTTCTTTGTTAGAGAATGATCTCAACTTTCCTATTTTCGGTTTGATTTACCACATGTAATGGCCTCAATGTTTCATTCACATCTCCATGTAGTGCCTGGATTGATTTCCATAGAACTCATCTGAAAACACTCTCAAGGACAAAGAAAATTACAGCCATTCCTCAGTTTCTCTTCTTTTATTTGCATATTGAAGGGTCGCTTATGCATTTAGAAAAAGGTTGAGTCCCTGCTCCAGGAACATGCAGAGAACACTTGCCCCAGTGGTGTTGTCTGTCTCTGACTCCTGACTATTGTGTTTACAGGTGATGGAGCAGCTGCAGGGAGCTATGGCTATACCAACAGTGGCTACAGTGTTTACGAAGAAGAGAATGACAGGTTGACAGAAAGTCTGCGTACAAAAGTCAGTGCCATTAAATCGGTGCGTATTTAACTACAGCGCTGTCACCACGTTCGTTGAATTCTATTATACGAGTCAGGGAAGCGGTAGACTGAGTTTAAAACTGAAATTTAAAATTGATGTGTTAACCTGGTTGGATGTCAGGCTACCACCAAAGCTGCTTTATCACTACTCAGGTGGATGGACAAGGGAGGAAAAAGTATGATAAAAGGTTCATGCATCAAGATAAGGGCAGGGAGAGATCACTCACCAGTTACCATCATGAGCAAAACAGACTCGACTTGGGGAAATTACTTTATTGACAGTCAAATCAGTAGGGTAATGAGAAGTAAAATGCCTTGCTACGTTTCCCTTTTTCCTGGGCTCAACTTCACTCCCAGTTTTCTGTTTCTTAACACTAAGTGGTGCCGGGGAATGGGGAATAGGAGTTGCAGTCAAAAGAATATGTAATGTGGAAACAGCTCTTAGAAATAGCATGCTGACTTCCTCTGAAGGAAAAGTTTGGTGTTCTGATGATTCTGACTCAGATTGAGGACTTCTTTCAAGCAAGTCTAACTGAACAACTTTAATCTAACTGAGATTAAAGTTGTGCGGATTTCTTGTTCTTAAAAGCTTGAAGTTTTATAAAACACATTCCAGGGAATGTTTTAGTCCCGAACCCACTTGAATTCTTACTGCTAATACTGTTGCTTAAAATTGGTTTAGTCTCGGAGAGAAATCAGACAGGTTTAGAATCAGGATATGGAGCAAGTTAAAGGGGTAAAAAAAGAAAGCTGTGACCTTTGTTATCAAATTTCATTTCTTATCTTCTGCTGTGGTATGTTACATTTCAAAATCCATGTATGTCAACAGAGCAGTTCATGGTGCCCCAAGGAACTCTTTCTGGAGTTGCATCTTTTAGTGCAATGGGATAATCTTGGCATATGGAACAGCCTTCACATAATCTTCCAAGAAGTCTCATGTAAAATCAGTTTCACTCTTGATTGAAATGCATCAGTACAAGATAATGAGATTGAGGTTTTGACATGTGAAAACAAACAGGTTTTGGCTAATCCAAAGCATGGGGGCCTGGAGTGCATCTCCCTCCATCCCGGGAGTTGAGCAGGTTGTTCAAGGCCAGTGTGCTCATACCAGAGGAATAGCTGCTAAGAATCAGGCTCAGTGCCAGTTCTCCCCTGTTTAACTCCAGAGCAGCTTTCAGCCAAGACTCGTCTGGCTGGCTCAGAGGCATCACCTTTGTGATGCTGCTGCTCCAGCTGTGCCTGATCTCATACCTCCCTAATTCCAGCCCTAACCTGACTTCACTTTCTGGCTTGGACATGTCTCAGGCTTCTGCCCAGGCTGTTGCTGCCCATGGTCACTGTCTCAGGACTGGCTCTCCCTGGCCTGTGCAGCTTTCCTCCATGTCCTGCAGTGCCCTTGTGTTCTGTGGCACAAAGCAGAGGAGGGCTACACAAGTTCAGTGAAGGAAGTCCCGCTTGTAGCACAGCAGCAGCTTGGCAGTAGAGATCTATTTGCAGGTTACAGGTGTTAACTCCGGCAACACTTTGAGTCAAACCAAAACTGCCAGCAGTTTTAACAGTTGTTCCAGGAAATAGGTAATTGCTACTTCAGGCTTACTAGGTCTTGAGTTTTTAAAAGTCCATGCAATAATTCAAATAAGACATTATCTGGAAAAGGGGAAGAGGAACACTGAGTACTTTCTGTGACTCTTTAGACTCAGATGAAAAATCTTTATTTCCTTAAGTGTTTATTGATAAAATACTGTGCATGTTATTATGTTTTTTGAAAGTATCAGGTATTACTTTCACTGAGGAAATGCTAGTCATGTAATGTATTTTCGATTGGGTTCTCTATGTATTAACTGATTATTCATATTTAATACTTTTTGTTTTTTGTTTTTGGGGTTTATTTATAGCTTTCTATTGAAATTGGAACAGAAGTTAAAAACCAGAATAAAATGTTATCAGAAATTGTAAGTATCAAATAACTAACTTTCTTTAAATACAGGTCAGGATTAGAAGTTAATAATGTAAAGCATCCTGTCTTTTAGAATGAACATTGGCATTAAAATGTTGACAGCTTATTGTTGTAACATGTGACTGATTTGTCAGCAGTGTCAGTATTTCTGTTCAAAAAGATAAGATGTGCAAGTACATTATGCTTCATATTTGAGTATAGGTTTTCAATTAGCAAATGTCTAATATCATTAAATATATTTAATTGTATTCAAGAATAGAAGAAAGAAGCAGAAAATAAGGTGGTCAGAAATGACTTTTTTGCTTACACTTTGCTTTGGCTTGGGGTAAAAATAGCACTAGATAAGTGGGTAAAAGTTTTTCCTGGTTAATTTTTGCCTGTAAAATTATTTTAGTTTTGGAAACTTTGAAAAAACAGGGAAAACTATATTTAGTGACCTATAAGGGTATTTCTTTTCTCAGAATAACATGTTTTTTGTTCTTTTCTTTGCTTGTTTTTTTTTTTAATGTAGGAGAATGATTTTGACTCTACGGGTGGACTTCTAGGTGCAACTATGGGCAGACTGAGAACACTTTCCAGAGGAAGCCAGACAAAGCTGTTATGCTACATGATGCTCTTTTCATTATTTGTTTTTTTTGTAATATACTGGATTATTAAACTGAGGTGATGCATATTACCTCTGGTTTACATTGTATAATTTCAACAATAGTCTTAGTTAATGAAGACATTGATTTGAAGTGGCACATTTTGTGGATAAAACACAGTGAAATCGTTGTAAATTGCATTAACAATTAATGCGAAGTTATATATAGTTTTCTCAATATATCAGAGTTTTTCCATCATCCCCTGTTTTGGGGGGATTATATGTAAATATGCAGAAACTGCTAGCGTAGAGGGATGGATTTTTTAGGCGAAAATTGTTTTTAGAATTGATTGAAAAAATTCAAAGAACAATGGTTATTTGAAAATGAAGTAATTGCAGAATTTCAAGGCTTTCATTCTGCTTTTCATTCGGGGCCATGCTCTAAATTAGAGCTCCAGTTTCAGGCATAAAGTAATTTTGGTTGCAAGACCACAAAGAATATGTGTCTCCTTCTAAATAAATCTTACCTGTGGATTTTTAAAAGGCTGGCCTGAAGCTAGAAAATGTAATAGTGATACCCCCAAAAATTACTTTTGTGGTTAGATGTGATAATGTTTAAGAAGCTTAAACTTTGTGTTTTGGCAAGAAGTTACTTAAAACTGGATTTTTATTTTTTAGCTTAAATGTGACAGATCATGTTTACACATCTACTCTTTTAAGCAAATGCCTTTCATCATTGGGACCAACCAATATGGACAAAGTACAGATGTTTTCTTTATATTTAAAGTATTTCAAACTGAAATGATTCCATTGAATCACTCGAACTTTTACCATTAGTATGTTTACTTTTCAGTTAGTGATAGTCCCTAAATCTACAGTTCATGATGTCTGAAACACAATGGCAGATAATTTGAATTTTATATTAAAGTGTATTATGACACATTTGTTGGAGGTGCAGTTGCATTAGGACACTTTATTTTGAAGACTTAGCTTTGGCCCACCAAGTAGTTTCTAATCATTGAGGCTATTATATTGCTGAGTTTAAAATTTTTAAAAAAATTAAGTTTCCTAGATATTGAAATTGTATCCACAATTCTTAAAAAACTTTTCTAGAAATACTGTATGATGTCTTACCATTAATAATCAATTATGAACTTACAAATAAAGTTTCCTGTAGTATTATCCTAGCTAATGTTGTTTCTATCCATTTTTTTTATACTGTAGGATACCAGTGTGGTTTTTTTGAAATGGTGCTGTATTTAAGGAGCAATTTTTATTCTTTTAATCATTAACACAGGCTGCCTCTTCCAGCTTAAATGGCTGTTCTAGGAAGACGAAGTAATTAGGCACAGTTTCCATATTAATGTGTTTATTTTTAATACGTTTCTTAATAATTATGCACAAAACATGATACATTGTTGCTGAGGTTCAGGCCTCCACAAGCTTCAGATACACTTAAACAGTTGTTTGTAGAATTCTGCAAATAAAAATTTAATACTACTCCCATCACCAAAAGTCCATGACAGAGTGGAATACAAATTGATACGGATTTGGCAAAGATGACAGAGCTAATTTAGATGATTGCTTGCTAAAAGTGAAAGATAGGGAAGGTATACCTGTACTTGAGAGGAAAGGCACAGTTCTGGGGTTTGATTAGGGCAGGGAATAATTTGTACCATAATTGTTCATCTTGAAAGCAAAGTTAATGCTGAAATGAGATTAAGCTATATAGCTTCCATTCATATGGAAGTTCTGTTTCATAATTGTCAGCTTAGATGCTCTAAAGCATTGATAAAGCTTGATTAATGAACACATTTTTTTCTGTGTTCTTAGCATGGGTCATTGGAAAACTTAAGTAACCACTGCAAAAATGGAATGCACGAGGCTGCAAGCTTTCAGAGTGCTTCTTATCAACAAAAATTTAACACCGGAAAACACAGAGTGGTAATGGTGAAAGACCCTGATGTGCATTTTGATGGCAAAATTACTGATCTGTTTTCCATTTGAAGCATTCTGGCTGCTTGTCACCTTCAGTGTGCAGCACAAGTCATGCTCTTGCTTCCTTAATTTTCAAGGAAGAGCAGAGATGCCTCACTTTCTTGGAAGTGTATCCAGGTATTTGCATATGATGGAAAGCATGGTTTCATCTGTGCCACCTCCTATTGACATCAATCTCAAGTCCCTGCAAAAATATAAAGGGTAGATTTAAACATTTGCATGTTGTTCTGATGGTGCTCTGCTTGCTCAGAATTACTTACACATTGCATGCAAATTCCACATGCCTGCAGAACACCTCATCCACTGGCTCCTGGGCAGGGGATCTGAGATGCTTCCTACAACACCCCTGCTGGGCCTGTCCCAAACCTGTAGGTGCCTAAGCCTAGAGTTGAACTGTAGGAGGGGAAGGAGCTTTCCCAGGAACAGCAGCAAAAAGTGATGCAGCACTTAAATTTCCTTAACTGTGATAAAAGAGTTGACCAGCACGATGTATTGGAGAATTGCACAGAAAGGGTACAATTTCCATTCATGGTTTTTAACCAGTGCAGGTTTTCTTAATGGCTATGTAAGATCTGGTAAAAACCATATGAGTATTATGTAATACCTTAGTGTTACATAGTAGTATATTACAAGTAGTGTTGTAAAGTATTCTAGTATAGTTTTCTATAGTCTATAGAGCTTCTGTGCTTTAAAAATGAATGGCTGCTTCAAGAATATTTGCTCTTTGATTTGGTATTTCTAATCACACTCATTTAAAACCTGCCATTACCACCCCTAAGTCATCCTAGCAGCATTGTCTAAGTTCCCAGTGCTAGCCAGTGCTGACTACTGCAGCCTCAAGCAGTTTTACTCTCAAATATTTTACCAATGATGAGAAGAAAAAAACACCACCAATAAAACTACCTGAACAATTCTAAACTACCTCTACTTCCCCACCTTCCTCTGGGCCTTGCTGAAGGCAGCAGACCTGGATCAATGATAGGTTGTTTGTTCTTAAGCACTGTGGTGCTATCTGCTTTGTCAAGCTGCAGAAAGCCCCTGCCAACGCTCAGCATCTGGCACCTTCACTGTAACAACAGCAAGTAACTAATCCTCAGAACTCCTCTGTGATGTCAGTAGAAATCCTCTCTCTGCAGCAGGAATCCTGGACACATGGGGCTTGTTTATATAAAGGTGTAAGCAGGCAGTGGTAAAATCTGGCTTTGGTGGTGTGTGTGTGATGGACAAGTCAGGATGTCATGTGTAAAGACACATCTCAGAATAACAACACCTTTCGTATGCTTTGTGCTTGTGTGTATTGTTACAAATTTGCTGATAATTATATTTTTGTCTCTATGGGTGAGATAAGGAATATTTCTTACAGAATCTACAGCCAGGTGACCAGCTGACCTCTCCTTCAGGGAGACAGGACAGAAAGTTTTCCCCTAATTTAAGAGGATTAAGATGACAAAAGACGCAAATGATTTTAATAATAACAGTTCTCTTCTGGGAAAGAAACTTGCTTTCATCATAAGAAAACAAAACCCTGGGATTAACTATCCTGCCAGAAACTCTATAAAGAAGCTGGGGAAGAGGAGAACATAGGAAAGTCTGCTTGTATATCAGTTATTTAATGTATGCTTATGGTTTAGTAATTCACATTATATCAAGAATGCATTATTAATACACCACATAAATATTTCAATATGTAAAAATATTGGAATTTAATTGCTTTTGTAAGGGACATTGTTAGGCTACTGCTGTAAAAGCTTTTGATCTGGCACAGTAACATTTTGCTTTTGATTTCTGCATCCCCTTTTTGTTGCTACATGACAGAGCAGCACATCCTGAACTACCTGCAGCCCTGCTGAGGTGAGCACCAACCTGTGGTGGCTTCCCCCTGACCAAAGAACCATGAGGAACCAGCCTGCACTACACCAACCAGTTTGTAAAGGTGTCATTTTGAGGAAACAAACCTCTAGCTACTCACTGAATGCTGTTGAATGCTGTTTTCTTTAGAGAGTGGGAGGTAAGCTGAGGAAAGAGAGAAATCCAGCTATTGTGTTCTATCCCTCTAAAATATTCCCTGCGAAGAGTTTCCTTCATTCAAGAAATCCCATGTGTCTGAAATGCTCACTGTAGATTCTAAGACTTTACTCAACCATATCAAGAGACATAAGTGGTAAAAATTAATCCATGTTTTAATGAATAAAAGCAAACAATGTCAAGGTAAAAAACTGCTCTTAAGAGGGAGGGTGTGGAGCCATTCCCACCCACCAAACTCAATCCAGGTTATCAATAACTTCTAGTTAGGTAGCAACAGGAAAAAACAAAAAAGCCTTCCACACTGTCAAATTGTGTTTCCCATCTTTACAGAAGTCATGTCATATAGCCTTCAGAAATGTGTCAAACAGTGCTTCAAGGAGAAAAAGAATGCTCCTTTTAATCTTGGACTACCCTAATTTGAAGGTTATGAGATAACAAAGTTGTTCAAATTATTAGGAACCTTCTAATTAATAGCCTGAAAATGTATTTCTGAATAGTGCAATCCAAAATAGTCTGCAGTTTAACATCCCTCTGTTGGCTGGTGTTGACCCCTCTGCAGCCTGAGTAACATTTGGACCTTGTTTTGCACAACCTAAGCCATGCCTATTACCCTGCCCCTAAAACTTTTGGTCCCAGTTTTCCTGAAAATCGGGGCTGGTCCTTATCCCAGTCTGAGCTCTCCCTTGTGTGCTATTTCCCTAGCCATAAAGCAGAGACAAGTACCTATTCACAGCACAAGCAAAGTTTTAGATCTTGCAATGTGCTATATGGAGCTCATGGCACACTAAATCTGTCTGTAGCCTCAAACTGGCAAAATGCTATTGTGTTTGCAGTTGTGCCTTCCAGTACCATTTATTAGAAGCTGGGCCTGCTCTGAGAGCTGCTCTACACTACATTTTCCTCTGGAAAAAAAACAAAAAACAAACAACATATGGAATTGGATTGAAGTCCTTTCTGTTCCCAATCAAGAGAGGAGCCTGCTGCACTATCTATGATGCAGGTATCTTCACAAAACTTCAAACTCCTGCCAAAATAAAGAAAAATTTACTTTCCCTTTTCTGGCAGTGATCAGTGCTGGTCAGATATGGGAAAACAAACAAGTTTTGGTAGCTTAAGCCCTGGTTAACCCTAATAGCCTGGCTTTATGGCAGAGGTCCTTCAGAGATGCTGCTCTCCACTTCCCTGGTTAGAAATCCTTACCAAGGATTACCAATTAGTAAATCCTTGCCAAGGTTTGCATGGCTCAGAGTAGCGCTGCTTCCCAGGCCATTAATACACTGCTTATTTTCAGCACAAACGTGATTACAAAACCTTTAACCTTTTTTTTCTCATAACTAACCATTTTTAGGTTTTAACTGCTTTAAGGTTTTATTCCTGGCAAGAATTTTCTCCAAAAAATGTACTGATGAACCCTCAAGCCTAATATTTTGTGACTTCTTCCATCTTCAGACTCAGCTCGATTACCTACAGACTGTCCAAATTAAGCAGAATCTGAAGGAGGCCTTGTTCTAGAGTGAAGAGTTTGAGCTGGTGTCACCCAGTGCAGCAGCCATGCCTGCCAGCTCCCATGACCCTGTCCCTTCCCCCTCAGGCACATTCTGAATGTCAAGATGAGGGAATGGACATCACCTTGGCCTACTCAGAGCATAAAGCGGGGTGTAGAGCATAGCTCTACTTTAAAGTCATCACTGTACAGTTATCTGCTTTGATTTGCTGTCTTAAAGGTAGATGTCATGTGCTTCATCTCCTAAATTCCTTCTCAAGGTACTCATAAAAGTCAAACAAAGTGGTAGACAGGCATCTGTCTCAAAGCCTCTGCAGAAAAAGGTGGAAACTGCAGATTTCATTTCACAGATGACAGGGACTGGTATTAAGTCTTGTCTCAGCAGTTAGCTACAGACTTCAAAGCAAATTGTTTTTGTCAGCAGAAATGGATAGGTTTCATTTTGTTTGGTACAACTATAAATTGCTAAAATGAAAAAAAATCTGATTAACCCCTCCGCAATTGTCCGGACTCACTCAAGTTTAGACATGTTTTGTAAAGAATGGAAGATTATAAACAATGAAATAAAAAATGAAACTGAATGAAGTATTTGAACTAACTTTTTAAATATGTGAAGCAAAAAAAAAAAAAAATCTAGATGGAAATATATTATTTACTTTAAAAATCCTCTTTAAATTATACAGAATTTTTTTAAACTATCCTCAATTACAAAAAGACCTTCGTATTGCAATAACTATGCAACAGTTGAGAAAAATGGAAATGTGTTTCTGTTTCACATGAGTAGTCAATATTTTTTCACTACTTTCTTGAGTCTTTCACAATGTAGCAAGTAAAGAAATGACAGCATTTTCCCCATCACAGCCCACAAGAGTAAAACTTGTAAGAACCGGAAGCAGTTAGACATTGTGTATAATAGTTTGTAACAATCTTAATTTTAAAAAACCCAACAAACCAAACTCTTTTAATAAGACCACATAAGTTCTTTCCATAACAACTGAAGTGCACATAGTTACTATTAAAATATATGGATCACTACCTGAAATTTTTTAAAACTCATGAAATCTGAAAAATTGCAATAAACTTGATACTAAAAGGTTTCTTTCCTGTGATCTCTCATAACCTGGGTTTTCCATATAGATGACGGGTTTGTTGAATAATTGATTTTTGCCAAGTCATGATGCCTTTAAGTCCTTTCAGACAGAGGAGAGAAAAATAAACAAGCATGACTCCAGGCTAGTGCTTTCCTTCTTCAGAATCCTTCTGTTAGGGTACAGCTTGGAAAGTCTTTATGGGGTCTATATTGGCTTGTATTTTTCTGTGAAACCTTTAGATATTTGGGCTCTAAGGCTTTTGCTTTTTTTTTTTTTAACCTATTCCTATTAGAATCTGTACAAGTGAGACATTTACATATATAAAATCAAGCCAGTATAGACACCTACATGGAGAAGCAGTTCTCTTTATGTCTTCTAGAGAACAGGTGCTTAAGAAATGCCAGTTGTTCTACAAAGTTTGAAATGTCTATGATTAAAGGACAGATATGAATAAAGTAATTTGGCAAACAGTTTTGTGCCATTTCTGTTCATGATCTCTAACTGACATTAATAAGTGAAATTCAGAGACTTCATGCACTAACCATGCATTGTGCTGTGTGTTCTTTGAGGAGTGACTAACAGCCCGATGTGTCTGAGACTAACCAATATTTATTTGGAAACTTCATAAAGATTATGCTACAAAAATGTTTGTCCATTAGGACTAGATGTCCTGCTGTACAATTATACTGCTGCTACTGGACAAACATCACAGTGACGTGAACAGTTACTCAGACTGCTGTACTAAAAAGAGCAGCTTTAGGGAAGTTGCTGCTTTGCTTATTATTACAGTTTAACAAGATTCTGACTTGAACCTGTAATTGTTTATTTAGGTAAAACTCTCCTTGTCCCTTCCTGGACCTTTGATTACTCAATGGTGGAATTTTAATGATTCATAGAAAATTTCAGTATATAAATATCACACTGTCTTTAGCCTTATTTATAACAGTGTTTGCTTTAGAGATAGAAAGAGACTTTTTTTTTTTTTTTTTTTTTTTAGCCAGCTGACTGTGTACACCAACAGGAAATACTCTGGATTTCTTCTAAGGAAAAATGTGACTGTGCTGGTGTACTTGGAAACCACTCTGGAATCCACACAGAAAAGCTCACAGTTAGCACTACTATATTGGGCTAGAAAATCTTAAAACTACGTACACATTAATCTGTACAGACTACAACATTTACAGTAAGTGCAGCAAGACAGGGATTAATTTTATTCAGAGTGCCTATTGCAGGAGCTCTTAACATTTCCATCGCCAGTGACCATTAGTTGTTAAAATAAGGCTGTGAAAAAAATAACTAAGGAAAACCATTAGATTGACAGCTGGTTTAAAATTACCATCATAAAGTAGTCTGTATCTTTGTAAGAAAGCTTCAGAAGTCCACTTGTCAAAAATATTGAGGATCTCTTGACTTACTGCAATGGCATTCCTGTTCATAAAATTATTTTAAAAATAGAAAAGCTATCTCAACCTACCTGAGGAGAAACAAACTTTTTGCAGATTTTCTCAAGTGTTCTGCTCTCACTTTACACAGACACCTTTAGTAAAATTTCCAAGTAACTGAACCACTGATTTGGCTAACTTTGGATTAGGTATTGTCTATGTAAGGGCTTAACAGAAAGCTGTTACTGCAAGAGAATTCCAGATCAATTTTGGTACTTCTACAGAATGTAAGGCACTGAGGCCAGCTACCAAGAAAACTGTTTCCTTAAGGATAATTTTGCTCTAAATAGATAAGAGATGAAAATTTGAAGGGACTTCAGTTGATTTGCAAAAAGGCCTCTGTACCATTTTAATTATCTAATGACTTTCTAGAAGCAATTAGATCTCTCATGTTTCTCACATGGTATCTAATGTGACTAAGAGGGTGGAGACTGCTACAAGAACAGACAACTGCAGAAGTGGGGAACTCCAGTTTCACACATATCTGGGGGAAAAGAGAAAGCTGATTTTCATTCACCTTAGAAGAAAGCTTCTGGTATTAGTTCTGTTCTTGTAATCAGGATTACAAGCAAATAAAAAGCAAAGAGAAAAAAAAGCCACTGGTTGGCAACTCAGTTCTCCCCCCCTTATTTTTTTCTACTCTGTGGTAGATACCAGAGGACCATAAGGGAAAATACTGAGTTTTCTGCTTTCATTTGACATTTAAGCTAACCCTTGGGTAGCTCAAACTTTATACCTATAATGCAAAGTGAAGACTTGGCAAAAGAATAGCAACCTTTGACACTTGGCGTCCAAAGTTAATTGCACTGGGTGTCCTTGCATCCACAACCCACTGCAGTGACATGCTATGAAGTGGAACAAGACCATTCACACTGGTGAGAAGCTGGTGTTCTTTTTAAGTAGGTGATTGTTTAACAGGGCATTTAAGAGGCTAAATTTCAGTTAAAGCCACTTTGTATTTTCATCACTCCCTTACCTGTAAAACCTAGTCACAAGAACTTCACTGGTGAATCCCATTCCTCCCCAAAACTGGAGACAGCTATCAGTCACTTCACGGGTCAGACGTCCTGCCTTTAGCTTAGCCATGGAAGCAAATTTTGTCACATCGTTGCCTTCTACGTAGAGAGCTAAATAAAAAAAAGGAGAGAGATAAAAAAGCAGTCGCTCTGGAAATCACCTCCACATGTTCCTTTAGCCTGAGGAGGTTCTTTGCACGAAGAGAAGCCCATCTGGGATGCAGATGTGGGAGCTCACCCACGGCGCGGTGCAGCAGCGAGCGCAGGAGCTCCACTTCGGTTGCCAGCTCTGCCAGGCGGAAGTGCACGGTTTGGTTGTGCAGGACAGGCTGGCCAAACACCTTCCGCTGCCGGGTGTACTCAATAGTTTCCTGTATAATAGTTTCCATTGGTGTCAGGGCTGGAAGAAACAAAGCACAGAACAAGACATCATTTTAGCCAGATCTGTTTAGCTTCTTGTTGAAAAAAGTGGTTTTTTCACATTGAACAACCAACATACTAGGTTTTTTTAAGCAAATTGTTCTGCACACTCCTTTTGGGGTGAAGCTTCAATTCTGAGAAGAGTCTGATACCTCCTTGTACCTTGAAGACATCTATCTCACTTTCGCCCCAAACTGCCAAGACCTGGAGGAGAAGGAAGTGAGTAGGAAAGAGAGAGAGTCATAAAAGCAGTACCAACATGATGAGGTAAACTTTATGCTTAGTTTGTCATTTGGAGCCCTAGCAAAAGCTTGGGGCAACTCCTACTTTCTATGACACCTGTGTCCTGAAAGTTTGTTAAAATCCTGGAAAAAAATCTGAAGGCAGACAGTGTAGTGTGCTTGTGAGGAATGTTGTAGAAATGTAAACTGAAGGAAGCCTTGAGGACAAGGCAGAAACCTATTCTGAGATCAAGGAATACAAATAGACTGCTTATTACGTCTGCATTCTGTGATCAGATCCCAGCACAGAGAAGAAAAACTTCACATCCACTTTAAAAAAAGCATTAAATAATTCTCCTAAAGGAAACAGAAATAGGGCACTGCTATGAAACAGGTGAGAGAGGCAGCAGATGATACTTTAAAGCAGAACTAGTCTGCTGCTTCTTTTTGTGCAAACTGAGACATAGCCCGTTTTAAACAAGAAAAAAAAAGGAAACGTTTATTTTCCAAGGTAAACCAACCTTGAAGTAAATGAATAAGCTATCAGTCTCTTGAGGTGTAGCTGGGATAACAGCAGGTACAGAATGTGTGGAGAATTTTGTTTGGAAAATGGACCTATCTTACTATGACAAGCAGCAGGACATGATTTCACAAATATATCTGTATGAGAAGGGTCACATTTCCTCTTTTCAAAATACACATATCTACATCCATTTGCATTTAGAGTCAAAACCACAAAACTCTGAATGTGAAAAGCAAAATAAACCCAAGCCTTGAACTGCTATGAAATCTCTTTTCCTACCTGCCAGTTACACACGACAGTTCCTTGCAGGAACCTGGTGTGGTTCCACGTACCTTTTTGCTTTGTTTTCAAGATCATTGCTATTTAAATTTCATCTCTGGACTGCTCTCCTGTGTAGATTCTGCATCCCACCAATTCCCCCTGCCATGCTTATTCACCATCACTTTCATAGAGCACCACTTTTCACATGATGTCTCCACATTCCATAGGGTGATCAGCTTTTCTCATTACCTAAATATTTTCCCCTCCTTTCTCGTACAACTAACCTCAATGCTTATTTTTCAGAAGAGCATATACAGTAATGTCCTCATTTCTTCTGTGTTAACACACTATATTGTCACCCAAATGCTGGCTTTCTGGACAGGAAAATAAATTTCTGTTTTCAGAAACATCTCTTGGATAGAAATAAAAGACAATGTCACACAACACTGTAGCATGTATAACAGCAACAGCTTTTTTACTTTTTTGTTCATGGTCTCCAGCTTGAGAAATGTAAAGAAAGAGTGAGGAGTATCCAGGTACCACTTGTCCCTTTCCCTCAAATTGAAATCTGGGAAGAATACAGTGAAGTCTGAGCGCTGGGTGGGAAACTAAACAGTACATGCCATTGCTAGGAGAGCAGAGGGGAGGTGGAAGGGATAAAGATGAGGGATTAATCTTGTGTTGGTCTGTCAGAGCAAGGTGCTCCAGCACAGCTTGTGTGGTTCCCAGTATCCAGCACCAGGGAAAGAGGGGATGGGAAACAGCAAAGAGGAAGCAGGAACAAGATCAGATGGGAAAAAACAGGAGAGGAATTGTTTATGTCCTGCTTGCAAAAGGTCTAAAGAATGTGAAGGCACTTTGGCCAAACTCTACTCAGGCTGTCATCACACATCATGGCTCAGACTGGGGTTCTGGGAAAACTCTTACAGCGTACACCTGTCCAATTCACTGCCTCCTTCCTGCCCCTGCTGCTCCATCCTCCTGTTTCCTTAGCTGCCATTACTACCCTTCTTAGTTCAGGAATTGTCATTTGCACACAGAAACAAACAGAGGAAATCTAAGGACTGTCCTGGGCTTCTTCAAAAGAGGCCATTAGGTCAAGGGTCATGATTCTCTCCCTCTACTCTGTTCTCCTGAGACCCAATCTGGAGTACTGCATCCAGCTCTGGAGCCCACATTACAAAACAGACATTGATCTGTTGGAGCAGGTCCAGAGGAGGGTCCTGAAGAAGATTACAGGGCTGGAGCACGTCTCCCATGAGAGCAGGCTAAGAGTATTGGGGTTGTTCAGTCTGGAGCAGTGCAGGCACTGGAGAGTCCTTATTGCAGCCCTTTGATATATAAAGGGAGCTTATAAGACAGATGGGGACAGAGTTTTTACCAGACCCTGTAGTATCAGGTCAAGGGGCACTGATTTCAAACTGAAAGAGTATAGATTTAGATTGAACGTAAGGAAGAATATTTTGGAATTGGAACTACATAATCTGTAGGGTCCCTTCCAACCCAAATCATTCCATCATTCTATGAATCTAAGAAATTCCTTATGAGAGTGGTGAGACACTGGAGTTGTGGGTGCCCCATGGCACATCCATTCCCTGGCCATGTTCAAGGTCAGAATGGATGGGGTTTTGAGCAACCTGGTTTAGTGAAAAGTGTCCCTGCCTGTGGTGGGGGGGTTGGATGCGATGAACTTTAAAGGCCCCTTCCCAAACCATTCTGTGATGCTGACGACAGGAATTCAGGGCTCTGAGCACAGCTCTCATATGGCAAAGCTTGGCTGTGTAGCAAACAGCACCAAAATGTAGCACATTATGAATACCATGACAGCCAACAGCTGTGTTCAGCAAGATAACAGCATACAACACTTTGCCAGTCATACAAATTCAGAGAAATGCCATTCATAATATGGAGCCTCCTTCTTTTTCTGTGTATTTGTTTCCTTTTTTTTATACAGTGTTCCCCACATCCTCAGGCAAACTTAGCCCCATGGGTTTCAACTGACAGAACATGCAGGAAATGTCGCTCTAGAGCAGGAATAAGAAATGCGTGGCCTACCACACAGCTGAGAATTGTGAAAGCACTTGAAGTTGCCAAATGCAGAATAATCTTTTCCTCGTATCTCCATCCAACTTGAAATTTCTGCTCACTGTAAATACACTTTGTCTTGTTGCTATGTCTCCTCTCAAAAGAAAAGGAAATTAATATATTTTTCTTAATGAGTGAGCTGTAAGATGAGCAATCTGATTCTTAAGAATGTGTGTTGCCCATGCAAAAGGATCTGTCTTCCTGCTTACTGGCCATGACTCAATGGTGCTCATAAAACTGAAGTCTCAGGAGCAAACAGAAGTCAGTGCCATTCTGCTCTCACATGCGCATTGAATTCCCTCTTTGTCTGAGTTAAGCAATTCACATAACAACTGTTTGCTTTTTTTGCCACAGCAACATTCTTCTCCTGTGATCAGTGCAACAGGTCCTCAAAAGGACAGCGTTCACCAAGTATCACAACATGGGAGACACATGGCACCTCTCTTCCTTCAGTGAAGCAAGAAATACAGTGACTTTGACCAATGCCTTTGATAATGTGTCACTCAGAAGAAGAGACCACACCTGGAACCAAATTTTGCAATTCCAGGAAGTTAATTTTCCATTTGTATTTTAAACCTGACTGAAAACAGATTAAAAAAAAAAGAAAAAGTGAAGAAAGATACTGGCCACAAAGAAGATAATTAATAAAGAAAAAGAAGTCTGTGAAGCATGTGATACTTGAAACTAAAAATACATAAAACCCCCACCAAACAAAGAGAAACAGAACAAAATACCCCAAGCACAACACAAAACACCTAGAAAGGAAAAACAGACCAGAATGGCAGTCAACTGCCTTTTTCAAGTTAAAGGAAGCAGTGAAAGTGAGGATGCCAGGACATATCCCTAAAACATTTAAAAGCAGACTGATGATTTTCAATGTCACAGTTATGAACTGGGAAGGAATAGAAATGTCCTACTGAGGGGCAGAAGGGAAGACCAGGATTAAAAATGCAGGCCTAATCACAAAACTACTGAAGGCACTTACATAGTTTCACACATCTGAGCCTTCAGCAGAGCAGTCGTGGTTGATCATATGTGAAACCATTTGCAGGACTGAAAGTTAACACCTCTAGATACTGTGGTACAACAAACTGCACCCATCATGTGCTGGGCTCCCTTCTGAACGCTAGTCACTCTTTTTCTTGTTTACCACAACTGGTGATCCCTGAAGTTTGCAGCTTGGCCCAAACCATGGACCCATTGTCCCTGCTGCCAGTGCTTTTATGTATTTCATATCAGATAGTTGATAAAAAGCAAACCCAAGGAGTCCAGCAAGGTTTACACAGGAGCCACTGCAGAAGGCAGCTCCGTCTCTTGGGTGAGCTCCAAGATTCTTCCTCCCTGAAGGCCACTGCCTGGCCATAGCAGACAAGGAGAGATGCCCTTCCCAGGCTTCTCATCCAGGGTAAGGGTTCACCTGCTCCTGCTGCATTGTTTTGGACAAAATAAAAAAAGTATTGAAACCTGGTGTTCCAGTTCCTGGCAGAGCACAGCAACAGCCAGGCAGTTGTGCAAGACTGGACAGTACCAAGCTGCCCGTGGTTTTAGCAGGAATGATCTAACCTGCCAGGCCTTGTGTATTGATGTGCACACGTCACTTTTGCCTGGGGCATGACTAAGGCTGCCTGGGGAGTCTCACTGCAGCCCAGAGCTTCTGATGGTTTGTTTAATTTAGATCTCAAACTGAGCATAAAAATGCACAATGCACATCCTTGCAGTCTGTACACACCTCAGTTAAAGCAAAAGCAGTGGTAGGATCACAACTCCTTCTTGCCTGGGTCTGCAGTGACATCCTTGGCAAGTTTAACCTCCTGTCCTTTGCTAAAACTACTCTCACATGTACTTTTTATCTCAGGCTGAACTAAGAACTTTGTCTCAAAAACCAATTTTTTTTTAAGAAGGCATTTGAACTCTGAAATATTTGGTCTTGGATGAACCCAAACCAGTGAGTGTTTTTTATTTGTTCACTGAATCAAAACACCACTTCTTAGAATGCTCAATTCTCCAGCCATACACAGACAGTGACAGACAGAGAGTGCACAAGAGCATGAATACAGTGACATCATTTAGACAACCCTGGAATCTGAATAGGACCAATCTTCTTACAGTGAAACACATTAACTTGAAGAAGTAAACACGAGGGGGTAGGAAGAAAGTTTGCAGACTGAAAATAGACAATTCAGACTTCAGTGTAGTTTCCTGGAATATCCAGAATCCATATAACCCAAATACATGGATTTGAGTACAGCCTGAATTCTGAATAACAAACTCTGTGACAACATAATTTCAGGGAAAGGAATGTGGTGCTGTACCATTTATATCCAAAGTGTACCAAGGTAAAGCAGATCTGCAAAACAAAGCTCTGACATCCTGCAAGAGCCACTCCTTTACACAGCCAATAAGTTAATTTTCTGAAATCCATGATAAGCATCATAACTCACTGTACTACAGGAAAAGTCACCATCCTTCTATTTCATGCCAGTATTTTGATAGCCTTTGCACTATATTTGTAATGTACATAACATGATGCTGTATTTTCTTACCACAGAGAAGCACCAAGAAAAAGAAACAAGGCAAAAAGAGCCTCTGCAATGGGTCACAAAATATTTCCTGCTTCAGGTTTTCCTACAGCCTGTCGACTGTGTCCAGGCTATGATGGATTTCAAAAACAGATCCTAAAAAGTCATCACAACTTACAAGAAAAGTGCTGTTTGTCATGGGAAGAGTGACCCCTGTGTCCCTGCCCTGCTGCAGAAGCACGAACCATGACTTACCGGTGGCTACGCCCCACAGCCGCTCCTCTTGGAATTGCAACATCTGGTACGTAAAACCCTTTCCTTCCTCACCGATGAGGTTTTTGCAAGGGACCCTTACATCTTCAAAAAAGATCTGAGCTGTGTCCGATGATCTCATACCCAGTTTGTCTATCTTTTTAGCAATATGAATGCCTGAAGAGAAAGGCATATGAGAGAGATCACAAAAAACAGAAGCACTATGAACAAATACAATGTTTTCAGAAAGAAAAGTCTGCAGATATGAATGCATGTTCCAAGACAACAGTGAAACCTATGTTTAGGAAAAATATAACAGTATACTGGAGAAAAATATTTTTACTATTTTAAAATGTTTTTCCACTTCATTAAACCAGAAAATCCGAAACTTTAAATGTAAAAGGCCCATTTTTTCATTATGTCCCCAAATAATAAATACTTAGAGTCGTAATAATCCCACTCCACACAGGTCTTCAAACAATGCAATATTTTTTTTTGTTTATATTTGATTTTATCTAGCATTTCAATAAAATGCTGAAATCCAAGTTGGCAATATTTGCCAAGTGCCTGCACTGCTATGAAACACTACACAAATATTCAGTAAGGACAAAAATGGAGTTACATTTTAAGTTGCAGCTATGAGTATTTCTCCTCCTGGAAATCCTCTTCTTTCCCTCTCATCTTCATTCATCCTCCCCTTCCTAGCCTATGCTGCTTTTTTCTGGTACAGTGATCACTCTGAGTTTTCATGTGTGTATGTGAGGAGGGTTTGCTTCTCCACGGACCTCTCTACACAGCACTGACTCTGACCCCACGTGCCCTGGTGTGTTGAAGATGAGCCTGGTTCCTTCAGGTCTGGCAACACAAGGGTTCAGCTACCTCGTCACAGGACTCCTCCCTCAATTCCTCCAAACTGTTTTTTCATAGCTACAAAGTTCTTTCTTGCTGTTGTTCAGATGCAAGCATGGCTTACCACTGTGCCATGAGAGTTTAGCAGGCACCCAATGTTTTCCCATGGCAATTCACCTGTCTTCTTTTATCTCCCTGTTGATCTGGAGCTAATTCAAATAATCAGGGTGAAAATCAAGCACGTTTCAAAAGCAAAAGAAAGACAACAACCAGGCATAAGGATTTGTGTACAACACTTTAATTACATCTGACAAGTCTGTATATGTAGCAAAGCAGTCCTCCAACTCAGCCTATGTATCTTTGCCAGAAAACCAAAGCTTTTTACTACTCACGTACATGTTATTCCAACCAGCTTTGTGATGAGCAGGTATTCTGTTGTTATTTTCCTCTTTTTTTCTTTTTCAATCCTCTACTACTCTCTGGCATGGCTCAGTAGAAGCTGATTGGTCACCACACAGATTGTTGTGGTCCCTCTGTACTTTTTGTATCTTGTTATTCTTCACAGCTTTCAGAGAACATCTCTTTCTGAACTAATACAGATGTCTCAACTTCTACTCGCAGGAGGCCTTCAGCCATATGGAAAGGACTTTGGTTTTGTAGGCAGAAGTTGGCAGCCATTTCCTTCAAATTTACTTTCTCTGGCTGCACTAAATAAGGTTATGGAAATTTTCATCTCTTCACAGAGATGAAATACTGACAATATTTACAGATGCCAAGACTGCTCTGAGAACAAGGTCCACATAGACTTCCACAAGTTCTGCTCAGATTTTTTTCTCCACCAACCAATCTGTAAACAGATTATGTATTAGGAAGACTTGCTTTGATATATGTTCAATGCAGGAATAAAACCAGGCCAGCTGTATAAAAATTCTTGACTCTTGAATTGAAAATTATTCAGCAATTTGTACTCAGCCAAAAAAGCATTTGTGGTTTGTTCCCATATTAAAACCAGAGCTAAATAACCACACACTGAGCAATTTACAAGCCCAGATGAAATATGGAACATTGTTTCCCATTGGAATTTTGCTATTTGGTTTCTTTGAGAGTCGCAGAGATCATGTGTGGTCTAAAGCCAACTGGCTTTATGCAATCACTGCTCCTCACCCATGCACTTACTGCTCTTATTAGTGGATGGTTTAAAAGGAACTCTCCTCAAGAAAGCACATCTGCTGCCAGTTTATTATTTTGCTAAATCAATCCTGTTGTTTACTTTCCAGATCCACATACAGCAACAACTATTGAAGAAAGCTCTCACAGTCTTGGTTAGAGGAGCTAAATGTGCTACTGATTTCTACCTGCAATTGCTCCAGACTAGGCTGTGTGTTCAATTTTCCTGGGTCCAGCAGCATCCCCCTGTGTCATGCCCTACCAGTTTCACTCACTCTTAATTCATGGTTCTCACCTACAAGGAGACCAAGCTGCATCAATCTCATGTGATACTCCTTCTGAGACAAGCATGTGCTTCATATCATGGAAGAAAATCGTACATAATCATCTCTTTGGCCACTGTGGGGACATCAAAATCTCCCTTCTTTTAATTATCTTCCTTCTCTTCCTAAGGGGTACTACAAATGAAAAATTACCAGAAGCAGTAGAAATTATGGGCCCAGATAACTCCTGGAGTTTGTGTGTATTAAATAAATCACACGTAACAACTCACAAATCTCAATTTAACAAGGCCAAGCCCCTGACTTACTAAAATCACTCTATCAGCCATTTGAGCCACTTGCACCAGTATCACTGAGATGGATTGCTACTTCTCTGCCTGGGCAGTTCCCAAGTGTCTTTGATTTTTAATTTTCCCCCATTCCTCCAGCTTTCTGACAATCTCGTTTATTTCCTATATTCTGTCTTGAGACAAAGGCAGTTGCTCTCTCCTGACACCATTTAGTGCCATTACAAATGGAAACAGGCACATTTTAAATTGCAATCCAAGAAACACGCTCTTTCTGTTTTCCTGGTTGCTCTTCTCTTTATTAACTCCTCTTTGCTATCTTCCCTAGAGCTATCAGAGGACTCAGAGGACAAACCAGAGGACAAACAGTTACCAGATCAGGGCTGTGAGCCATTTGTCTATACACCTTGCACACAGACATCTTGCAAGTTGTTAGATTCTCTTTCATTATATGAAAAATTCAGCTGCTGTTAAAATACATTGTTATTGCATGAGGAGTATTCACCTAATTTGTATATCTATTCTGGATCCAGGGTGCTATTATCCAAATTTCCTTTATGAGAAATGTATTCAGCAGTGTCTGTCAAATCTAGACCGTTATTTATTTCTGGCTAGATTAGAGAATATATATACCTAAAATTAGAAGAAGCAAATCCTACTTTGTCAGTTCAATAAACTACCAATTGCTGAAATTAATATTTCACTTTCAGACTTGGAATCCTTTTTTGTCTCCTTTTTTTCTTTTTTTTTTTTTCTCCACCATACTATATAGATACAAAACAACTTAGATTTTAGCAAAAATACACCACAGATCCTTCCTTACCCAGCCATATAAGCTGGTGCCTGCAGAGGTGAGTCACACATAACACATTTGCTCCCCATTGCAGTTGCTTTGAGCTTTGACACACATACATCCACAGATGTTGGAGAGCACATCATTCGGTGATGTCCTCCAGACAGTTCCTGTACAGCCTTGGTCTGCTGGTCTCCACTGAGCACAATCTTTAGCAGACAGACATCCTTAGGATGTATCAAACCAGATGGAGCTTCCTGAAAAATCTCACTTCTGATATGACTCACCCACTGAGCACAATCAACAGACTCAATGCTTCATTTCTAAAGGTCACCGATCTTGGTACTGTGACCCCTTTGGAGGTAAAAATGCATATCATCACAGAATTAAAACACATGCATTTTGAAGAGCACAAATTTTGTTCCTACGAAGACTTCTACACTCCTGCAGATCAGCTTAAGATGTCTCAGGCAATTTTTCTATTCTAAATCTATTTAATGCAAGTAAAGAAGGTCTGTGTATAGTCTGTGAGACCTAACATCTCCGCTCTCTTAGAGCTGAGAGCTTGTGTCTTTTTGGAGTAAGCAAAGTTGCTGAAAACCTCTAAGTCAATTTCTATATACCTTATCTGCCACTAACTGTGGCTGCTGGTTTGTTGTTTTAGGAAGGTTGATCTCAGAGATGTAGTACTGCATTTGTATGAAAAATCACAAGAAGGACTTCATTCATTTATCAGCAGATAGCTAATAAGTGAATTCTCCTGGAAATTCAGAGAAATTCTGGCTCTAAGTTACATGTTTGCTCATCACTTCTCAATAAGGATGAAGTTCACAACTAGTGAAGCAGCTCATGTTTGTCTTCTATGAACGCCCATTCAAAGCCTGTCTTGCAGGACCAGAGGTAGTAAAGCTCACAGTTCACTCAGAACCTGCTTGATTCCCAAGGCAACTCACTTGCTCGACTTACTCCATGCTGAAATTCACTTAAAAGACATTCCCTTAAAAAGCTCTCATCATCCTCTTTTGCAACACTGGAAACCTAGGTTTTGTTTTCAGTCTAATCCCTTTAGTGAACATAGACATTAACTTCAGTGCCTTGGTGGTGTTACTACATGTGAAATGCCAATAACGGCACATATTTTGTGTGTAAAATACTCTGAACTGAATGAAAAAAAGAGCCCAGAGTATAGATATTTTATATATAAATGCATTAATATACACTCTTCTACATTTAATAAACATTAAATTGTATTAAACTGTTTCTTTGCATAAAAGAAATATCATTATTTTTAATTAACTATTAAATATACTATCTATTATATAGTACATAAATTAATGTGGCATATTTAAATATTAAAATGAGTGAAAAATGAAAAGGTTTAAAAACTTCTGAACATGTCAAAACTGCAAAAGATCGCCACCAGCACAATCTTAACTGCATCCTCTCTGGCTGATGTTCTTTATGCATTTAGCATTCATGCATTCTGCAAAGTCTGCAGATTACTTATGAACAGACACTGTGTGGATTGTACCACTGAAACTGCTACTTATAGTTCAGGATGTATTTCTTCCATGTCTTCACCTGAATTGCTAGTCTTATTCAAAACCAAATCCCTACTTCCAGGATATTTGAATCTTTCACTCCTGCCCACGTTTAACTCTTAGACTATTTTTATAATTTATCTGGTAGTATTGCCCTGGTGAAAGGATCCCTTTGCACAGCACAGCCATGAAACACTCTGAAATATGCCTGCAATTCTCTTCAGCAAACCACTAGGCTTGAGAGGTACTTCCCAAGTTTGAAATCTCTAAAATCTTTATTGCCATGAAAATGTATCTTCTCTAAACAGGTTCTCTAAATATATTTTTGGTTAAACATATTCCCTTCTTGCATTAGGCATACAAAAACCACCAATAAAATCAAATTAGAAGACAAGAGTTCTGTGTTATTACCAGGAAGGTTCATTGGCAGACATATGAGAGATTTATTTTGATGGCGAGGTCCTTCGCTGGTGTTTGCCAGGAGGCACATCCAGTCTGCCTGGCTCCCGGATGTAATCCACATCTTACCACCATTTATGACATATTCATCGCCTTTCCTCACAGCCGTTGTCTTGATATCTGTTTCAAAACACAGGAAATGAAGGGTTATTCTTGTGAAGGAGGGGTATATTGGTCCAGGTATGACTGGCAGGTCACTCCCTGGCTCTCAGACAGAAAACTATTTGCTTCTCCCTTATACCCCCTTGTCCAATAACCCTTCCAGGCCATAAGGCAAACCAGTCTGGACAACTCTTGGAAGGGAAGCCAGGGAAACAGGACCACTTCTCTCACCTTCTTTTAGACGGAGTCTTCATCACAGTGGATGAGAGCTGAAAACTTCCTAAGTAAATGTGGTGGTCAAAAACTTGGGACAGAAGCATTTCACTGTGAGGTGATCAATTAGAGTTTCTCTTACTGTGTACCTTAGTCCTGAGGAGGCCATTAATTCCAGAGTCATGACTTAAACAAACACAAGCCTCAGTATCTGTGAATGCATAAACATAAACCAACATGCACCTCCTGCATGCCCTTGGTCACGGTGCTGCAATACCTTCAATGCTGGTAACTATTAAAGGTCAAGTATGAATGCAACAAGTGTCTGGACATGAAGGAGTTCTAAATACCTTCTATTTATACACCCTGGCAAAAAACAATCTTATTTTCATCTGTGATGGTTCACATTATGCTGCAAGCAGCCCTAGCTGCAACAGACAGCCAGAGAGAATCATTAGTTATTATTTATTTTCCAGCAGAGTTTCCAAAGGGCTGCCTTATTTTCCCCGCAATTGAACTTCTTTCACAAGAACCCCAGTTGATGAAGACTCTCCAGCAGATATCCAGCTATAAGTAGGTGATGATATAAGAGAACCCTACCACACTCCTAATAGCACCTGTAAATCTAACAGGTAAGACTATGAAATCCATAAGAGACCATCCATGGAAGGGGGATCATAGACTTGGAGGGCAGGAGCCAGACACCAAGCAGAGTGGGCAGGCAAGTTTAAGTCATCTGTTCACACTTTCATACACAATCACCTCAGTCTGCATATGCACATTCTTCCCTAGGACTCTAAACATAAACCAAAAGCAAACCCAAGTGTCTGATCTCCATTTAGGAATTAAACTGGGACTGAGGTCAGCATGGCTTAAAATTAGTTTTGTTGATGAAGGCACAGGAGAAAAATGATGGGAGAAAATTGTATAAGGTATAAAATAAGGACGTATGGGATATAGCTATAGCTAAAGGAATGTACTAGCTGATAATGATGAAAAGCAAGGGAAAGAGATAGCAATCATGTGGGTAAAATTAGCAGACACAGAGGAATTCACCCAATGAAAGGACTGGCAAATTTGTCCAAGGGACTCAACATGAAAACTGTATAACAATGAATGCCAAGAAACTTAAGTAATCTAAAGTACTGGCACTCATAATACATGGACTCAGACATTGGACACTCATATACATGGAGACTAAATAATAAATGAAGGACACACAAGTGCTGGAATAAGAAAGAAATACGACTGTACTGAAATGGTGTGACAAGGATGGGAACATACACAGTGATTTACATCACATATCCCTTTGTTGTGGAACAGCTACTGAAGAGATTAGATAGAAGGCCCATAGAAGGTCTGCAAAGGAACAATGAGCACTGTGATGTTGCCACAAATGTAAACAGTTCTTGCAGGCATGGCGTCACAGGGGCCTAACCACACAAATACATATTCAAGAACAAATGCCTTACTAATGAGAATGTTCAAGTACTCCAGATTCAATTGTTCACCGTTTGCTTCAAACACTTAAGAAACAACTATTTTAAATGATCTTCTGAAGAATTGATTCTATTTAATTAGAAGAAAGATGAACAAATCAATACATAAGTTTTATGGCTAAAATATAGCAGGCTTTGAAAACCTACTTAACAATTTACTATGGTCAAGTGGACTCAGGAATATGGCTATGAAGACAGTTTTGAATATTTGACTAATTATTTTTCCTAATAGAGCATAGCTCTTGGGAACAAGCTGCTTCAGTAGGTGCTCCACGACTCATTTTTGCAGGCCCACACCACTGACCCTCACACAACACACTCTGAGGAGCCCTTCTAGGAAAGAGCACAAGGCATCACCAGAGGTGAATGATACAGCTGGTGCCATATAAGCAACCAGCGCTGGCCACATCACTGCTCAAATCACACATACTCAAGCCTCAATTTCCTTCTCCACTGCACTCGAGTCCAGCCATGCATCTAAATAGATTTGACTAAAAGTAAGGTTGGCTTCAACTTTAAAGGTCAATATTACAGTCAAATATAGCCAGCACACATCCTTAAAGTAAAAGATGAAGAACACATATCTGAAATTCACGTCATCATTGTAGGAAAAAACAAAACAAAACAAAACAAAACAAAAAAACCCCCAAAACTTTAAAGAAATACCTTCAAGTCTAACAGAATGAATAATCACTTTAAAAACCAGGAAATTACTTGCTGGAAATGAACAAGATTAATCATGAAAGTAAGCTACAATTTGGAGGTCAGAAGATAAGTACTGCAAAAGGTTCAACTAAGTTAAGTCATGCAGATGAAAACCAATAAAATCAATTAAGATTGTGGTGGCAAACAAAACTGTTTCAGCCACAGAAATGAAAAGAAGCTGGGGAAAAAATGAGGCATACAGAGGATACCTCAAAAAACCAAATATTTCACAAGAGATTACAGACAGATTCACAATATGGTTGACAAAGCAAAACACCTACAAGAAGGACTGCACAGAAACTGAAATTAGTGGAAGTGAAAACAGAGGTTGCTGGTTTTGGCAATCTGCCCAGCCTCAAAAAACATTTGGAAAAGAAAGAGAATTCAATTTACCCATGGTTTCTTATTTAAACCCAACCTGATTTATTATGAAATTGGATTTTCTAGAAAAAAAATCCTGTTGGACCCAAGCAAGTAAAATTGACACTACTAGGTAACTATGAGTTAAAATTTGGAAAGACAAGAATTAGAGCAAAAGTGGAAATTTGTCAAAGCAGAAATTGCATCACGTTACATTAAAAGAGGAAGTTCTGATGTGCTGGGAGAGTATTAGTTAAGCCCCTCCTTGGACACCAGCCTCTGGACGAAACCTACTGAATATCTGCATTAATGATCTTTAAAAGGATAGGAATACACTAATTAAATTTGTTTGTGATAGAAACGTGGGAGACATCATCAACACAGACAACTGAAGTATGGCCCAGCAGGAAAGGAATGATCTTGAATTTTCAAATTCAACATGCCAAGTACAAGTACTCAGACACGAAGTATTGAAAGTAATTGCTAAATTTTGCAATGTTTCAATAGTAAACTGGTAATGAAAATGATCCACAGGAGTCACAAGTCTGTGATTAACGAAGGTAATTAATTAGTGAAAGTATGAGAGCCTTAGAAATCACAGGATTCACAAGTCTGCAAGCTGTTGTGTAATGTCATGTATTGGAGAGTAATACTTCTACTAGGCTTGGAAACTTATTTGTGCCGTTATAGACACCATGTGAAATTCTGGGGCTTTATGCTCAGAAAAGACAACTTCAACCCAGAAGAGCAGAAGGGCTGGGTTCCACTGAGACAAAATGGAGCCAGATATTTATGTTGAAGAAGTAGACATGAAGAGCATTACTACTGCAGATACCTGGACATAAGTTGAAGAAAGAGGACATGTTTTCCATTATGTGTTTTTATATAGCCCCACAGACTACATTCTATATATTGTGCAATTGGAATGAAATATAATGAGACAGTATCATTCAAACTGACACAAATGTTTATGCTTTGTAGTACCAGAATCCTCACAAGACACTTCCTGAACCATCTGTACTGTTCTGTTTTTTTCTTCTCAAGCCAACTCTGTGCTAGTTTTGGTGCACGTGGTCACTACTATGGACAATATAGAGCAACTACTCCTGAAAGCAGACAGGTGTTCCTTCAAATTGACATGAATTTTGTATTAAACTAATAGACACAGTCCTTTGTGTTCTGCTGAATTCTGAATAGGTTAGTTTGAGGCACATTTCAGTTCTCATGTAAACATTGTTTTCATCTTCTGTGCTCGTATCACCTTCAGTAATTTTGGAACTGCAGGAAAAATATGTCAGAGATACCTTACTCTGTGTCATTGTTAATTTTAAAATATACTGGTTCACATGGCAGATGCACATCCCCAACATTCTCATGTGAATGGTTGCTATGTCCCTTCACTTCTCTTAGGGAGACAAAAATCCCAATAGCATGCGCAACAAAAGGAAGCACCAAGTGGAGTTGCTACACACAGCTCACTCTACTTTACAGCTGGGCCATCTGGAGATGGTGCAAAATGGTGCAACTCAGAACACAAGCTACTGTTGTTCATACCTAAGTTGCCCATTTAATTGCCTTTAAGAAGCACTGTAAGCTGAATTTGGCATTTATATGAGGGATCAAATCTTCCAGGGCAGGGGAAGAAGTATTTTCATTTCATCCTGCAGTATGCCTCCAAGCTGCAGCATAGGTTCGTTAGATAAGCCCTTTTTATTACAAATTTGGGTTTAAGTGTATCATATCACTTTAACTAGATGATAAACAAGATGCTGCTGAAGGAATATTTACATTACTTATTATCCAGTATACTGCATCAAAAAAATTAAATTCCTATTTAGAATTTTCTAATAATTATCTAATTAAACTAGAGGGATGTTTATTAAAATAAATGTTGTTGTGTTTCTTACATTAGCAAAATTCAAATTTATAATTACTTTAATAAATAAATTATTAAGTACTATTATAAGATTTATTATTTACATATTAATAATATTTAAATTATAAAAACAATAGTGCTAGTTTAAATAACATTGACATTTAATATTTTATATTTATTATTTATAATTATTAAGTATTATTAATAAGCACTATTCAATTAAAAAGTCTACTAAAAGTATGAAATTTTTCTTTCGAAAAAATTCAATTAAATCCGAAAGGAAAACAGCAATAAATGATGCAGGAATATTTAGTTCCATTATTTCATTATCCACATTAATATTCTGAAATCTACCTGCTGCATCCTTGCTCAAGCACTAGATATTTGTCTATTTGCCATGAAAAAGCAACAATAGTTTGGTCAAAGAGATGGATATAAGATTCCTCAGATAAAAAATGTCTGTCACACTTGGCAATCTGGTCTGCAGGAAGATGCCTCAGTAATTTGTAACAACATGATGTGTTCAACTTAGCCGTGCTCTGTCCAACAACTAAACCTCTAAAAGTGGCCACTTATCATTCCCTTTTCATGATTCATCATCAGAAGAGACATATTTTCTTTTTTTACCACATCTGTTTTGATTTAATTTTTCTAGTTTTCTACTGCCTCAGGCACTTCATAGTAATGGTTTCATTTGTCCTTGTTTCTAAACATATACTTGCACTAAACCAAGAAAAACAGTTGCATGCAAAGTAACTAAATCATAAAGACAATAGAGTTGACATGGCAAATTCTTCATTAGCTCTAAATAAAGCAATCAGCAGTTGAGAGACATTTTTGCTTCACAGGAATGACAGAAGGGGCTCAGGTGAACTAAGGATGAACAAGAGGAAATAATTGTGAAAGTGATGCCTTGACAAAGTAGTCCAAGTTCTAGGACAGCTGAACAGGTTATGTTCCCTGCCATTACATCCGGAGTTGCACGACTGACAACGGCTGTGCAGCTGATGAGGTGCTGGAGTGCTCCTGCCAGTCGTAAGCCTGGACAGAGTAGGCCAATACTAGAAGAAAACTGGGGCCAGCATAAAAGCAGAATTAATTTGTCATGCTCAGCCTATACAAGGTTAATCCACTGATTCACCTAACAAATACGTTAAAATTGATTGCTTTTGGATGCTTGAGAAGTATGCGTTATGCTCCTGGAATGTTACTTTTTGCCCTCACCAGACTTTCCTTCCTTTTGTTCTTTACAAAGGATGGGGGCAAAGTGAAGGGTCAGGAAAAACAGATTCTTCCTACTAAAACATCAGGCAGTCTAAAACTGGGAGTTTGCCAGGTTAACTTACTTGCGACATCCGACCCAGCTCCAGCTTCACTGATTCCCAAGCAAGCCACAAAATCACCAGCTATAGTTGGTACAAGGAATTGTTTTTTCAACTCATGAGAACCAAACCTGCAACAATACAATGAAAAATATTGGACATTACCAGCTTATGAAGGTAAATTCTTTCTAGAAGTTAGTTAGAAATTCTGTTCTACCCACACAGTGTTCTATTTTCCTACGACCAGGTAAAAGCTGTCCCAGAGCCAAACAATAGAATAGACACCCTCCAAAGCTGTGACTCAGAGCTTTTACCAGTAGTGCAGTCACAATAATTTCAAACTAGTTTTAAAAAGTATTCAGGCATCTTACTCCCACAGAAACTCGTGGTCTAGATGCCAAAAATCTATCTTTATGACTGTTGCTTTAAAAGATCCAGATGTAAATAAACATAAACCCTGAGGATTTTCCTCAATTCTCCTGCACCACTATGCAGCCAGTCAGGATGGAGGACCTGCTCTCTGTTTGTCTTCCGACTTTTGCACCATCTCTTCGCCAGGTTTTATTGGTGACTGAAAAGTTTTGACATGTGATGGCCACCATCTGCAAATATGTGTATTTAAATTATTTATAATTCCCATCTGCATTTAAATAACACAGTAAAATCCATTAATGCCTCTTCTCAGCTGCTTTTTTTATCTCCACAAAAATAAAAAAGGAAACAGCAAACTGTTGATGGTATTTTTACTCTAAAATTTCACTTGGCTGTATTTCAGTTCAGTTCAGTTAAGAGGCACACACTATTTTCCCATTGTTTAGAAAATCGTATCCATTCAAAATATGGTCCATCTCATTTTATGATTAACATTCGCTGATTTCTTGCAGTGTGAATGGCGACTTCATGGTCTAGTTCTCAAACCTCTCTTGTGTGACTGAAAACTTCCTTGGGTCATGAAACGCCCCCTGTGTCCAGGAATCCATAAATTCAAATTTCTCCTCAGCCTCCTCTTTGTTGTGAGGCTTCTCAGGTCATCATCACCACTTGCCCCCTTAGGCTCACTGGGTGGGGCCTCCTTCTAAAACCTCATCCCAGTACTTCCAAAGGAATGGTGCCATTCAAGCTAAGACTAAGCCATCCCCTCCAACCAACCCTGACACAAAGGACATGGACAGCCAGAGAACAGACTGGGATCTGGCAGACACTTCCACTTGGTGTGCACAAGGAGCTCAATTCCTAGTCCTGTCCCTGCTAAAAGTCACAGAAGCAATCTCAAATAAATACAAGAAGAAAGTCTGGAGTGCCTAGTCCTTCCTCTGGCATACTGGAACCAAGTTCCCATGTCTGTTAGGCAACATACTTTGATTTTTAATTTCCCATGGGACATGATCAAGTAGGGCTAGCTGCACATTCATTTGTCAAAAAAAAAAAACCAAACAAAAACAAAAGGCCCAAACAACAACATGGAAAATCAGATTATGAGAGCAGATAGTGGTGATTTTTGGCAAGGCCTTCTCATGCTTGAAACTTTGCTAACCGTTAGCATTTCAACAGAGGATTGTCACAGCAAGCATTTTGCTTAGAATAATATTTTTGGTTTGATGTCTTTCTTTGTTTTGAGCTCCAGAAATCAGTTCAGTTCTTTCCAAAAATGTGATTACAGATGTTATTTTGCAATAAAAAAAAGTTGGGCAACACTACTTTTAGAAGATGGTGGGTCTCTGTGCCTTGCAGGAGACAGCTAGCTTCTTGCTCAGCTGCTAGCTTTTGTGCTAGATATATGTCACTTCTGTAAAATTCTACCCATCTCAAAGGCACCCCTGAAAAATCTCAGGTTTGCACAAATGCAAATACTGACTTCTTCCCGGTTTAACAGCTCCAGAATTAGAAAAATCTGTTTTCAAGGAGATCATGTTCTGGCTCAAGACAGACCCGACCATGTCTGCTTTCTGGTTGGGGCGTACCCCAGAGGATAATTTCCCATGTGATTAACTGGGCAGTCTTAGCATCCCTATAAAATATATTTCTATGCATTTGGGTGTCTTACACACACACACACACACACACACACACACACAAGTCTACAATGAATCTTGTTGATCCTGTGTAACACAGAGGTCCCAAGTGTGAGATTCTGACACACTGACTCGCATGAAAGTGGTTCATCCTTTCTTGCTCCATACATTGGTGGAATGACATGAAAACAAAGACCAAAATTCCTGTGGTATACAATCTCGTAATTAGAGGGTAAAAGGAAAGTAAAACTAAGGCAAAATACAGACATAACACTTCTGTGATCCACACAGTTATGTTTATATGTTTGAATTGTCAGCAGCAGCTTCTCTCCTTTGCAGCAAACAATAAATCAGATAGTAAAACTAACTTTTTTGATATTAATTACCAGCTATGCTGTTAACAAGGGTGAATAAAGAATTAGTGATGAAATAGAAAAGCGCTCTCTTCCCACTAAATAATAATTATCCTTGTTATTTGCCTATAAACAACAGGGTGAGGGGAAAGTAAAGTTCACTGCCTACTGCTGAGATAAGCAGCACTAAACAGATCTGGTATCACTACAGATGTGACACCCTGCAGGTTTGTCTATAAGCTCTGGGAAATGAATATCATTCACTACCTCAGCTGGGAGCTGCTTTCTCCACTCTATTTGTAAGCAAGCAAGGGAAGTATTATATCTTTATTATATATAGCATTTGAAAGACCTGGCAGAAAGTTATGCTCTGAACCATCAAAGGTCAGATCACTGCTGACAAAGCATTTTGAAGGCTTTGTTCTTAAATTTAGAAAGTCCTACTCTTTCACATAGGGGATTCTGGGAGGAATCACATTCAGATAGTTTGTAGGTATACTCAGTATGTGCTGGATGAACGTTGAACAAAACCCAAAGTTATGAAAGCCAACAAAGAGCTACAGAGGCTTTCATAGAGGCTGATGGTTGATTCCCACATAGCTGTTTGATTTGTGCAATGATGCATAGTCAAGATGTAAAATTTGATTTATCTCTACAAATGTGCTTAGAATTTCCACAGTACTCAGATATTTTTAAAGAAACTATCCAGGACATGGGTGCCATTTGAATCCATGACCCAGGACAAGCAGCTGGCCCTCCCACTATACACCATAAGGTAAATGTGTACACAGGCAAAATTTCCTGTAGAAACCAGCTTTCTCTTTTCATTACCAAGTTTCACTTTTACGTGTGTGTGGTGGGCATTGTACTGTATAAATAGCCAGTGGAATTGGCTTAGCAGTGAAGGAAAAATTTGACAATGCAGATACAAATTCAGTTACAGTTTCCATCAAGTTAACAACAAATTCACTCTTATTTTTGAAGAACTTCCACTGCAGGATTTCACTAGCACAAATATACAAACATTCACTGTTTTACTACAGCAGAACAGAGTAACAGAAGGCCAAAAAAGTAAAATGGAACAAAATTCCATTTTCTTTTACCCACAGATTTTCTTTAAACCCCTGAATAAAAGGCTGTCATGGGGGAAGGTAGTACTGTCTGAAGTCTTTTAAAATACTATTCTTATTCTCAGTTGGACTATAGCTAAGCCACTGTTGCAACAGACATACTGAACTCCATGCATTTATCAAGCTTTTGGTACATTAAAAAAAGGAGAAGAAAACTTCAAGAAAATTTTGTTGTAGCTGAGATCTCTGAAGTCACACATACAGCAGGATAAGCAGATGTCAAGGGAATAGAACTTATATTCCAGACTCTACAGTAGAATTACAGGCATTTTTCTGAGAAACTGAGGGGGAAAAATTCAATCGTCTTAAAATGACTAAAAAAAATCCCGAAGATTTACTTCTGAGTAAAATTTCCCTTCTTGTGTATCTGTTTAGTGCAGAGAAATTCCCAATTTCAACATAATTAGTAGCATTTAATTCCCACCCTTATCTTCCAGAATTTTAGGTGCACCCATATTCCAGAGGCAAACTGCTGGATCAGCCAGGACTTCTGGATCAGCCAGGACTGCTGTTATGACACAGAATGTCTGCAAAAACATGAAGAAGTTGGTAACTGTCACTTTTATTGAGGGAGGAAAAAACCCCAACATATCAGATTAAGAAAATGCAGGAGCCTGAATGGTAGTAAGTGATTAAAATGGGAACACAGACATAGCTGCTGAGAAAAAGAAAAATGATAAATTATCTAGAATGGGTGTATTTAGGAAGCATGATATATGTGCTACAACTTCAGGACCGACACCTTGCAAAGCTGGAAAAGTAGCAAGTAAATTATAAAGCAGAAGTAGACTGATCTTAATCATTACAACTAATTGCATCCTTAGTATTACTGCACTGGGATATAAGAAAAAAGACACACATGAACAAACTGGATTCAGGAATTAATTTTTTTTTAATTGGTTGTGGCACCAAGATTCTGTGTTTGTAAACGTAACATCTACTACTCAACAAGGTTTATGCTTTAACATATAATTAATATATCTCTAGCATTAAAAAAAGAAATTAAATGAAAAACTATTTTCTCCCCTAAAGCAAGCTGAGAGAAGTAGAGAGTAGTTTTTTTCTTCAGGCATTACTGAATAGCAGGTAGATAGTAAATCTACACAGTATTGTTTTTTTCTACTCATGACAATTGGGTTTTAGGCTAAACCAAACTTTCTGAAAATTACCTTGTAAGAGCAGGGGTAGCCATGCCAGCTTGCACTCCAATAGCCATGGGAATACCTCCACAACGGATATTTCCCAGCTCTTCTGCCACTGCAATATTATAGGAGAAGTCCAAACCCATGCCGCCATATTCTGAGGAAAAAACAAATCTGTGATTCTCATATTCTAGACTGGCATAAGCAACAAGAAAAACAACAAAAAAAGATGTTGCTACTGCAAGGACATGCCATCTGCTATTTAACTGCTAATTTTTGAGTATTTGACAATTACCAGCTTCCCTTTCACAAAAGCAATACCACATTATTCTCTACAATGTTGAGAATTGAATTGAGAATGACACCTGTTAGAATTATCTATGTGCACATCAGTCACTGAAGAGTATCCCAAGCAGCCTCATTAATTTTCCTGAAAACAGCAGGAAGAAGCAACACGCTATTGAGAACGATACCAGAAGGCAAAATTATTCTTTCCAACAGCAAGGTCATATGAACAAATCACACCACAAGGTAATAAGTGCTTTTATTTCCCCATGATAACACCTGACACCCGTTCTCATCACACAGTGCAATCATCTTTCTCAGACACAGCAGTCAAGTCAGCACGGAGCGTGACCACATGCAGGTCATGTTTCTATTCTAAATTATTGTTGTAGCTCAAAATTCATGTTAGACACAACTAACTGAGTACTGAACACGTTTATTCCTTACCCTGGCACCTGGTCTGTGCAGTGATGAAAGCACATTTTGTTCACAGGGAGTGACAACTTGGGCTGCTGGCCTGGTGCCAGCACAGCCCACTGCTCCCCCTTTCTCCCCCCTACATTTCAATTTGCAAATTCAATTAAAGAAGAAATTATTCTTCAACTCATTCCCATGCCCAGTGCTGATAAACCCCCTGCATAGTGAAACACAGAAAAAGACTACATTGCTATGATGGATGAGGTAATTTTTAGCTGTATTAAATAGCTTACAGTCGAAAGGAAATCTGGTGAGAAAGTGAAGGTTACTACTTGACGTCATTAGTTGACTGAGCAGCTTTGATTAGATAATGTTGCCTCATTTTTCTTTTTTTTTTTTTAGCTCCTTTGAAGACCAGCTAAGAAAATTTCAAATAAATAGATACAAACCCTCACCCACACACACAATAAGGGGCATATGACCCTCTTCTGTTTTCACTTGCTGACCTCAAACACTGAGTATGCCTCTTCACTGACCTGCTATGAAGTTTTCAAAAAACACCATTAAATAAAGGTCAAAACACCAAAGTGCATATAAACATGGGGCTTTGCATGCTATCATCTGTTTCCTAAACCCACTGAAACTACCTTTGTGCATCCTTTCTCTGCTGAAAGGAAAACACAATAGGAAAGGCTAAGCATAAAGTTTAGTTTCCAAAAGACATTTCTCCTTAGGTCATAGTGAATAGTCCGGATAGTCAGAATTCAAAAACAACTCCTTCTCCAAACCTTTGCTTGAAAAGAATGTTTTTTAAAAATATGCACAAAATTAAAGTTCCTACTGGGAACTTAAACAGTACAATCAACTAACAACAATATGGAAATTGGGTTTTAATATTTTTAACATAACAGATAATCTAATTTTCTTGCCTTGACACAGTCCCCATCAATAAATAAATGCTCTGAGGAGCAGTAAGGAATGCATGTGCATGTAAAGATGTAAAGGCAAGACTATTTAATGATAACTGGCATGAGAGGTATTTTGCTAATTTGGTATGGATCTATAGCAGAATTATAATAGATAACCTCAGTTTTGGCACTTCACAAATCCTTTTCATGAGATTTTTAAAAATTTTAAATTATAAAATATTTATTAAATACTTCTATATATAAAAATACTTATATTGCCAAACTTCTGTTATTTCTGATTTTATCTTTAGTCTACCAGACAGTTATATTCCCATCTTTCACTTATATTTCACACCATAGTTTCTTGATTTATCCAAAGTAACTTTCCAGGAGAAGTGGTATGCACAAAACTGAACCAAAGAAGGGCTACTTCATGTTATGGTCTGGCTGACAAATCTTAAGGACAAGGATGCACACAGAATCATAGCCAAGAAAGAGAACTGAGCCAGATATTTTCAGCTCTAGAATGCAATTTAAAATGTTTATCCACACTCCTTAAACCAAATCAAAGTACCAGTCTTACTGAAATATTGACTTTGTAGGAGAAAATAAAGGGAAAGACATTTGTTCTGACATTGCAAAAATGCTTTCATTTTTACCCCAGAAGTGTTTTTTACCATGATCTATCTTTTGTGTATCTTTAAAAAAAACAATGTCACCTGACAGAAGCATGCAATTTAATGTTATAAAAACACTCATATTTTTAATTTTTATTTTACTTTTGTTCCCAGTTTGAGATCAAACCCATTGCCTTTCCTAGAAAACTGCAAAATTGGGTTTTGTCTCGAAGAGCTCACCACAGTCCCTTGCACAGATCTAGAAATACTTTTTTTATTGCTTTCCTTTTGCTAACAGAAAGCAGTTTCAAAAACAGTCAGGTTTCTCAACAATCACAGATACTGAAGATGGATTCCTTTGGTTTCTGTTGTACTTGGAAACTGAAACCTCTGGAGATTCTCCAGTGGCACAGTGGGCTGTCCTGCAGAGTGAGAAGTGGGGAGCTGCCAGAGACAAGGGGCTGTGGAACTGGTGGTCCCAGCCCTGCCCATGCTGGAGCCTGTGTCAGTGTGCAGATGCAGATGTTGCCAGCTGAACAGAATTTGTAAACAAGGAAATTACCTAATGACAGGGAGGTGTGCTTCTAGCTGCAGGATTACTTGATAGATGTCTCTAATAGTCTATTGTCTGTGGCTGTGCTGAGACTATGTTGACCTGCAGTGTGGCAGGCATTCCAGGATGGCATGTTACATTTTACTCAGTATCTGAACCAATGTCTCAAGGACTTAAGCAGTCAGCCACTGGAAATTAATTTAGTCCTTAAAGTCTGTGCTAATCAGAAATTCCTGTGGAAACCTCCTGCAGTGCAATTCTGTTCTAAGTTTGGGGAGCTAATACCCCTGTGCTGACCAGACTAGCTCCAGAGCATGTCTGAAGTTTATTTCATTATTCACTGTACACAAGTTAAAATCCATTTTTTCTAAAAAAAGTTATTGAAAATTAACATTTTTCAAAGTTGTCCCCCATGCCCAAAATTTCAATTCTCAATTTATAATTCCATTTATAGATTGCAATTTTTGAAAAGTGCAATCTAATAAAATTTAAGTCTTTGGGTGTGACATATCAAATTAAGTGTCTAAAGCTCTTCATGTCAGACAAATATGAATTTCTGACAAGCTATTTATTAGCTTGGACTGGAATAAAAGATCTTGTAGGGAAGAAAATTAAACACAGCTTTCGGCTGATAAATATCCACTTTGTATTAAATCCGAGCAGAGAAATTTTAATAAATAGCAAATGTAATAAATCTTTAATCCTTAAATCTCTTAGTATTGCTTCTCAGTTTAATTATTTATTAATTTGGAACTCAGAAGAAACAAAATTATATTTTTCATATTAACTGTATATCCTGACACCTTAAAGAAATTAAAGTAATTGGATACCTTAAAGAATTGAAAGCAGTAAGTCTGCTTTATACTCATAGAGTACAAAACTGAGTACAGTGACTCCTTGTCATACAGCTTTTAAAAATTCCTTACAAATGCACATATTTGCATTCAGTCCTGTTATTCACTTCTCTCTGTTGTGTTTAAACTGGGGTGTCTTGGTTCTTTGGGATATCTCTGTCATTTACCCATTGATAAGTCAATTCCCATTTTCTTTTCCTGTTGACCAATGGATGGTTGAATGTCTGTACATTACTGTATATTCCTTATAATATCTATTTGTGTGCTCACACTTAAGATCCTACTGGAAAATTTGCCATGATGCAGAGTAGCATAAACTTTTTGTAGGAGTTTGTGGCAGTTCATGTGAGAGGACGAGTCCTGAATAGAAGAACCAGCAGCACATAAAAGTGACATAGTTGCTACATCCTTGCAGGTGTGGGACTAATTGTTACCTGTTCAACATTAACAAATACATTTAAGATAGCTGAGCAGCTGTTCATACATTTTCCTGGGAGGAAGAGTGCATTGTATGTGGGGCTGGCAGATGCTGATGATGGATGTCAGTGCCTCTGAGGACCGACTTATGGTTGTGTCAGAAGAACTGCAGGGTACACACACGGTGCTGAAGGATTTGGTGCAGTGGTGGCCTGACCATCAGAAGGGTGGATGCCTTGAAGCTGGAGAGAGCCAGAATTCACTGCTGGATACTCCTGACTCAGAGAATTTGCTTGAGCTTCCACAAACAAAGCTTGGAGCAGGTGACTGTGCACGAGCTGGTAGCAATGTGTGTGTTTGATGTATGAGAGGAGGTTGGCAGCTGTTGCAAAGGTGATGTCCTTGAAATCCATTCTATGATCTCTTTATGAGCTTGCCCTAAGAGAAGCCCAATGAGAAATAACATGAAGCTCAGGAAAAGTGATATTCAGCCTTTATGCTTCTTGACTTCATTTTTCTATGTGTTTGGTGTTTATTTCATTTTCTTTATGCTCTGGCATTTAGTTTGACTGACATTTTCAAATGTACAGTAATTGAGATCTGTGCTCTTTAACCTTCAAGAAAAAGCTGTAAGGTGGTCTAACTATTTCAATTAAATTCCAATTTCTTTGGAACATAAGTGGGATCAGAGCTGAGGGGTTGGGGGAGGGGGGGGGAGAGCAGGGAATAAACTCCATTTGAAACTCCAGGCAAAAGACAAGTGAGCAGTCTATGACCAGTCATTGCTTAAAGTTTTTCTCTGACTTGGAGCTGATGCAATAGCTGGTGCCTGGGGCTGTGTGCACTTTGGAACTTCTTTTTTCTCTTTTCTTTTTTGACTACTGCATCTTTTGCATTGTTCTTGTTTCTTATGTTGCCAAGTGGACATTTTATTCTGTTGTACTAAGCAGCTTCACTTTTCCTTCCCCATAAATTGTTTGCACACAGTTTTGGGGGTTTGTGAGATATCGTTTTTAAGAGCTCTGATAACCTTCTGAGTTCAAAGTTTTATGCAGATGTGATTACCAACTCAATGTCACTGGGTGATTCTGCATAACCACTTAAAAATGAAGAAAACTTACAAATTTTAAGGGATGTTTTAGAAATCAGAGGGTACAGATGTTGGCAACTTGGTGATTTAGAATATACTACTCTAGCTTTTTTTAAAATGTCCAATACAGCTTTGAACCCATTTTAAATGTGTCCATGCTGTCCCTAGCTGGGGCCAGGTCTATGTGGTGCATTTATCTACTTAGTGGCAGTATTTATCTGCTCAGTGCCAGGCACTGCCAAGTTCCTCTGTGGTATTTTGTGGCAGTGTAATAGGAGAGTTTTTATATTTACACTGTGAGAGAAGTTTCTCCTTTGTTTTAGAGTGTTGATCTGTCAATCTGAAACAGTCCTAGACAGACCAAATCGCCTTATTTGTATCAGTAAATTTAGTTATTGTGGTGGCAACTGTGATGACTTCTGTAACAAGAAAGAACAGAATAAAGAATACAGTATAATACAGAATACAGAATGATACAGAATACAGAAAGAGTTTTGCAGGAACACATGTTTTGCATTGTTAATTGCTCTTGGGATTGTACTTGTGCTGCTAACCATGAGTGCCTGTAAAGTATAGAGAAGCCAATCCATATTTTTTCCTTTACCAAGGGCTGCAGTGATACTAAAAGTTTGGTTAGTAGAGTAAGTCCTTACCTGTCTTGAAATTTTTGGATGAAGTAGTATCTGTAAGAGAGCAAGTACTGAAGGTGACTGTGGTTTTTCTAGGATCAACCAAACAAAATAATGAAGCCCTATAATTTTTCCTGGTTTGGACAAAATTTCATTCAAACTGAGGGGTTTTGGTGTCTCTTACTAAGGTAATCTGTTAAAAGGAACTTTGCTCTATTACAAGCATTTATTTGTGTCCAGAAATTTGTTGTTTGGGGTTTTTTGTTTGTTTGTTTTTTGTTTTGTTTTGTTTTGTTTTGTTTTGATTTTTTTGTTAATTGATCGGGGTGGGGGATAGCCCAGAAATACTTAATTTCAACAAGACTAAAGTGGACTCACAGTGTTTCTGTTACATTTAATGAAAGATTTTTTCCTATACACCCAGCCAGAAGCAAGCAACCAAGAAGGCAGTAGGTGTTTTCTGAACTTCATCAGTCTCAGCTTTTCAGAATGGGTTTATGGGATATTGTACAAGACAAAGAGTACACCCTTGGTAATTCTTTAAATTCCTTCAATATAAGGCAGAGGAAAGGAATTATGATTTCTGTACTGTCCTACCTGATGACATTTGCAGTTATGAAGCTTCAAGGCTCTTTGTACTTCTCTGGAGTTGAACTTCTTGAACCGTATTTGTGACAGGTGAATAAGGTTTGAACACTTAAATTTTGCTTCTGTTGATTTAAAATTGTGGGCTGTAATGAAAACTGGCAATTAACTTTGTCATCCTGGTGTCAAATATAGGAGTCTCTCAGACCTATCTTCAAAATGCTTTGAAGATAGGTCTTTGATTCATGCTTTATTTGTCTTTCTAGTCACTAGAAATGAGAACACTTTTTTTTTTTTCCTTGCACTGTGGTAGACACCAATAGTAGTAATGATGCTGAGTGATTTTCTTTGGTGCAGATACATTTCATTGAAACTTTGGAAACTATATAAACAAGCGAGTTAACTTATATAAGTATAAGCATTTAAAATGGAGTTCTGGGTACAGCTGCATTGTCTTATTACCTTTATACAGGCTCACTTACATTTTTAAAACAGTCTGAGGACACCTATTTCACCATGCTTCAGTACCCTTTTTCACTGCAGATACTGTCATTCCCACTAGCAGATACCAGATGGATTCAGAAACAAATTCCAAATAGAGACGCTTGGAAAGTCTTACAAATTGTTGACTAGAGACTTCAAGCCTGTCTCATCATGGGACAGAGTCATATTTGAACAGGGATCTTGAATAAGTGGCAAGAAACATTCTGGCCTTCACAAAAGTGAAATTATTCTGAGAGACTTCAGCTTCTCATTTCCCTTTATTAGTCCCTTTTCATGGACTTTCTCTGCCTTTGTTTTTTCAACTGATCATCTCAGCAGTGTTTCTGTTTTGACATGCTGCAACTGAATCATGTCTTGCTCTAGTTTTGAGCATCATCTGTGCTATCTGTCCTATATTCATATATAAAACTCTGGATACCCTAAATTGTCCAATTTAGTAGAATGTACACTTGAATCTTTTAAAAACAATGGTTTTTTAAGATTCACTGTGTTCTTTTGGATTACTACTCCACTTCCATGGTCTACAAACATGACATGTAAAAATTTTCTGGTCTGTAAAAATTAAGGAACTTTTGTGGGTTGGGAGTCTTAATGTGGTGTTGATGATTAATAGAAAAGCAGAAAGCAAATTTAAATGAATAGTTTAAAATACTGACCATGGTGAGGTGGGTTTATTTTGGCCAGCCACTCACACCCCTTCTTCAACAGGACAGGGGAGAAAATACAATGCAAAGGCCTGGCTGTTGAGAAAAGTCAGGGAGACTGGTCACCAGTTACCATCATAGTAAAAAGCAGACTTAGCTGGGGGAAAATTATTTTCATTTCCTGGCAACTAAAGTAGATTTGTTTAGTGAGAAGCAAAGGCAAATTGAAACAATTAAAAATTCCACCGTCCTCTCCCCCTTCTTCCCAAGTTCAGCTTCAGTTCTTCATTCCTGACTCATCTACCTCACTCCCCACCCCAAGTGGCACAGCAAGATGGGGATGGGAGGTTGTTGTCAGTTCGTAGCACATTCTTTCTGCTATTCCTTCCTCCTCACACTTTTTCCTTCCTGCAGCTTGGGTCCTGCCCCATGGGCTGCAGTGCAGAATCTTTATTTACTCATGTGTTTCTGTGCTCTCTGCTTTGGGCCTTTTATTTTAATTGCTTTGTAAAAGAACCTTAAAGCCAACAGTGGATAAGATATTGTATTAGGCCATTTAACAGCTGGAAGTTGTGCTATTATCATCAAAACTGTAACCATTTGAATATAGCTGAGTTGCCTCTTTCTGCCTGTTTTCAACTATAAAAGCAGTAGTGCATTAGACTTTCTGGCTAGTTTAATCTACTTTGTGCTTTGTTCTTTTAATTTTCTTTCAAATTAAAAATGGTAATGTAGCCAAACAATTCTCTAAAGGTCCCTCATCTCATTTTAATGTAAAATGAAAATTTTACCCCAGAAATGTTTTACACATGAGTGTTTAAATATAGCTTGCTATTCTTGATGTGGAGTCTTTTTGGGGTGGGTTTTTTTGCTGTTTATTTTTTGAGGTTTCATGTGTGTGTGTGTGTGTGTGTGTGTGTGTGTGCGCGCGCGCATATGTTTGTTTGTATGTTTTGTAAAGCAACCAGATCTGGAATTGATTTGGTTTCTTTCATTATGGATTTTTCACCAAAAATTTCACCAACATTTTCACTCCTATGTTAGGCAGGGTGTTTGCTCTTCTGAATTAAAATTTAATTGACCTATCAGCATTACATCATAGAACAGATACTTCCAGGAAGTGGTGTTTGTTGTTGAGACTGGCAAATACAAACTTGCTACCATCAGCATATTGCCTTTTTTTGCAAATAAGAGTTATTCCAAAAAGAGTAAGTTCTGTTCCAGATAAAAATTGAACTTTAAGTCCTTAAAACTTCTACCATCATCACTGAAGCAGATGGAAATAAGAATGGCTTGGTGGTTTTGTCTGAGATTAAGAGCTGAGTCCCATGACATGCAGGGAAATGTTCTCGGACCAGCCCCAAAATCACTGGCTGGAGTACTGGCAGTGGGTCTGCCAGTGCTGCCAGTTCCACTAGGAACTGAGGAAAAAAGGAAATTTCTTTGGTGCTTGTAGTTAGCACTGCCTGCTAGTGCTGGCAGCCTGGCTTGGTGTGGAGGGCAAATTCTCCAAAGAGGTGGGACACAACTGTGCTTAGCCACTGCCTAAATTGCCTGAATTACCAGGGATAAAACAGCACAGACTGCACTGACAAAGCCATCTCCACCTTGATCAAGTATTTGGGGCTCAAAAAGGCATTGCCTATCATTTTCCATCAAATCACTCACATTTCTCCATGGCTCTTGAGTTTCTTGGCTCCTGGAACAGAACTGATGAAAGCTTAGGTGTGGTCTGAGTAATGGTTTTACCATTTGCTTCTGCCCTTCCTGCCTGCATCTGTGTTTGTCTCTAGCATTATCTTTCCCCAGATTATAAAATCTTGGGATTTTATCAACTCTTTGCCTGGCAGGGTTTCCCTCTCTACCACCATCTCCCAAAGTTTCATTCTGCTCCTTTACTCTCTTTGGTCAGAAATTCTTTCATTGTTATCCCTTTAAAAGTTGGCCTTTTACAGTATTTTGTTTTTAAAGTGCACTATTTAGTAATTTATCTCAAATGAGAGCAAGAAAAGTCTGTTATGTTGTAATATACAATGGATTGTGGTATCGACAAAGAATGTCTCTAAGATAATTCCTCTCTGTTTGTAGAAGAGCTGACACAGCAGATTTCTAATCTGAACTGCAGTGTCCAGTGTGAAATATGCTACACTGCTATTTTTTATTTACGCTGACACTGGAGGATGTGCCTTGTATGTAGCCAAAAAAGAAATGATTTTCAGTATAGTGCAAACATACCACAAATAAAATTCCCCATTCAAGCTTATTTTCTTCAAAAGAACCTTCTACTCAAAGTATTGTATTATGTTATTTCTATAAGCATTCAATTACACAATGTTGTCTCTTCCAAGAAATCATTATTGATCAGAATTTTTTATTCTTACACATATAGCTCTGAAATCAGTAACAAATCTGCTCACAAAAAAATGAAAAGCAGGTTGTTCCAAGGGGGAATAGCAGCACAGCTGCAGAGCAGATAAAATTATAATACAGTTTGCAATTAAAATCACATCAAACTGCCTAATACACAGTTACCAGTGTGCCACTCTGAGGTCCATAACATACCTAGAGAACAACCCAGAGCAAAATGGAACAATGACATGGCTAAAGGTAGCTGTAGAAGACTGAGACTCAGAAATAACAAAATCTCCTCCCCAGAATATCCCTGTCACCTTCTTGATTCCCAATACTACCTGAATTATAATTAATGATCTTATTAATTCATGCACCCAGTAGTATAAGTACCCTTTTACTGTACAGTTTAGCTGTAATTTTTTGCAATAGAAATATAAATTAGGTTTAGCCATAGTAATTAATATTAAGGTCTACAGTAAGGATGCATTTGCACCACTTGCAGTGAAAACACTTAGGACTAAACTCCAGCCTCTCCCATTTGTGAATACTACCTGTTATTTACAGACCATTCAGGAACCCCAGAAGGGTTCACTACTCATCCCAGTAATTTACTTTTCATAAGTAGCTTTATAACAAATTTTATTCAAATTCTTGCTCTCAAAATATCGCTCTAGACTTACATAGCAATAAATGTGTTTTTCAGGGCAATAACATATTGAATACATGGTCATATAGTAAATTTATAAAGGAATTAAATTTCATTGCATTCTCCAAGAAATTCTGAAAGGCAAATTATATTAAATGAAGACTTGTATTATATTGTTATGGGATGTCCCTGAAACTGAATTTTGAATACTTATATTTTAAAATAATAGAAGCAAAAATATTTTTACTGGTGGAAAAAACCCCCCACCTTCTTCATAGAAATTCAGAAATTATTCCAGGAGATATTTAATAAGTAATCTTGGAAGTACTTCCAAATACCTGAATTATTATCTTCACGGCTCAATTAAAAAAATTAAAAAAAAAACAACAACAAAACACCAAAAAAACAGGGAGGCTGGAGTCCCCCTCACCTTCCACCTCCCAAGGACACAGACTTTCCAGAGTCATCATGCTTCCTCTATCTCTCCCACACATCTATATGTAGACAAAAAGTGGGGCAATGGGGGAGGGAAAAGTAGCCTTTTCATGCAGGAAAAAGCTTTTGGCAAAACTACATATTACTACTATTTTTTTTAAATTCATCTTTTATGATGGACTTTCCATTAGATTCATCTAATTGCAAAGAACTTTTAAAGCACTTGCAACCATCCATCAGACACCAGGTGTTTATTACAGTGTTTTGTGTACTGTTTCAAATGAGTAACTGAAACATCTGAAAGAAAACCCAAAATCCCATGCAATTTATTGGCAAGTAGTGCAAGAATCTCCAGAAATACACACAATTAGAAAATTATTTTAATATATTAAGGCTCTTTGTCATGTTTTCAAGTCATATAACTTTCCATCTCCTAAAAGGCACTATTTTAAAAGGACACTCAATAGTCACAAACTATTTGCCTAATTTTCATGCATCCATCTATCACAGCAGGTTTCTGTGGCCATGAGACCCCAGCAGGCAGCACAGGCCTGTTCCCCATAAAAAAAGGGAACTGGAGGGGATTTTATTACCATAGGCACCTTTTATCACAGTTAGACATCTCAATGTGCAGCCACCCTAAGTAAGATTGCTGATGAATCCTTTGTTTTGTGTGGTCTCCTGGACATTTCTGTTCAGAGAGAAATATTTTCCACCACCTCCTTGTTCCTCTTAAACAACATTTCTAAAGAGCTTGCTGATAAGCTTTCCAGTATTTCAGAGTCACCCTAAAGAGGTGTTGGGATAAATTTGTTTTCTCATTTTTGGGCAGCACATGACACGGGAGGTGGCTGGGACTGCAGGGATTATCCTGATGATGCACAGAGAGCCCCTGGCTGCTGAACCCCAAGAGTTCACCAGCAGCTGAGACACTCTGGGCTTTCCACACCACACAACAGAGGCAGCAGGTGTGCAGATGTCTGCCCTGGAATGGTTCTGGCTTAAAATGCATTTCCAGCACACATCTTGTATCTCACAATCATGCAAAAATGTAGCACGGACAATATTTCTGAGAACCCTTGGTGTGGTGGGGACACCAACTCCATACTGGCTCTGTCTTTATAAACTGCCCAAGAGACAGGTCAGCTGTTCAAAGGTGAGAAGCAGCTTTTCCATCAATGTTAGCATGATCAAAGCTCACAGCTAGATGCTGGAGAAACAAGGTGATATATAAGCATCTGTAATGTGACTCATTTTGAAGTTTCTGCAATGTCTCAGACAAAATTATAATAAATGTATTATAACTTATAAGCTTCGTGATGGTGAGCATACTGCACATCCTTTCAGTGCTGCATTATTATAATCCTTTTCCTTCTTATGTACTACAACTATTTGCTAACTCATTAAGATTAGTCCAGTGCACAGCATCTCTCAGCATCAGGTAGTCCCAAACTGAGTTATTCTGGCAACAGCAAATTAATGGTGAGCAAAGCAGCAGTGCCTCCTTTTTCCCAACTACATCATTATACAGAACCATAAAGAATGAGAAAGCCCACACCAAAGACATCCATTTACACTCAACTCTTACCCCATGTTTAAAATAGTTGAGGAAAGGACATATATATTATTCATTGAATACTGAACACTCTAAATTAGCAATGAAGTTTAAGACCATGCTATACATCACTGAAACAATGAAAACTTACATGTACAATTCCTCACTTGTAAAGCTGGAACACAAACAAACAAACAAACAAACACAAAAAAACAAACAAACAAACTACAAAACCAAACCAACTAACCAAGAAAAAAAAAGGGGGGGGGGGGGGGAAGCAAGATAAGTTATTCTGTCCGCAAAAGATCACAGTATCTTCTAGGCTATAGCCTCACCACTTCAAGTCAGCTGATATAAAACAAGTAAAACATGAATTAATGTGTATCTTCTATCTCAAAAACACTCCAACAAAGAAGCAAAGGGGAAAAAAAGAGATTATTTATTTGGCTCTCATTTATGCAAATATGGTATAACTGTAATGACTGAGCTTCTGTTTTTCTTACACCTCTGAGCATAAATAAAAATTTTTTCTTGTTTGAAATCCATCTCACATTGTGGCTAATCCTGTTTCCTAAATTTTGGATTAGCACTGATAAAGTATGGACTGAGAGCAATTAACTAAAGCACGACATAAAAAAAATGCAGCAAATACAAATTCACCTAAACAGCATGCTAAAATTACATTTTCAAACCAAATCATGTCACTATTCTCTGCATTTTAAGGAGATTTACATGAAAAACTAGATACGTATTCTATTGCACAGATTTTTCTTACGTGTTAGAAGTATTGCCATGGAAAGAAATAGAAAAAAACACAACCTTTTACCATTTTAGGGAAATTGCTATTTGGAAGCTCTGCTGCTGCAGACTGAGGTCAGACACACTAATGTTTTACCACTGGAAAATATCTTCCAATTGCAATTTAATTGCAATTCACTCTGTGAGATTTGGCTTGCTCCTGACTTTGTGTTGGAGTGGTTAGTGTGGTTGGAGTTCTGTATAATCTTGCCCTAAGTTGAAAAGATGTGTGCAGCCTGTCAGCTTCCAGAAAACTTCAGGCTAAAACTTTAAGCAAAAGATAAGAACTACCAAGTTTTACTGTGTTGGAACAAAGAGAAAGACAAAGAAACTGGTTACTCTTATTTGAAGATGAATATGCTCAAGTAATCAAACAACAAACCTTGATATGATTTTTGTTGGTTTTTCATCTCTCAGTGTATCCTTGCATGCCAACTTTCCAGAGCTAAAATGTGTCTTCAGACATATCCCATTCTCTGGTTTGTGTTTTCCATCCTAACTTGGGGTGAAATTGCTCCCTAATTTCTTCCTCTATTTCTTTATCAGTGTAAATGCAGCTTTGGGCACTGTGCTTCATTCAGTCCTGTTTCTCATACTAATGAAGATTTATCTTCTTTATCCCACATTCAAGATTGTTTTGGAATATCTTAGCAAGATGAATGGGCATTATTGATCTGATTGTTTTGTTGCCTACAAACACAGAAAAGATGGAAGAATTCAAACCAAATTCATACAGATTTTACATGTGGATCAGGAGACCTCTTTGTTTAGCCTGCCAGCAATGGAGAATGTGCTGCAACAAGGTTATATAAAAACTAATCATATTGGAATTTAATTATTCCTGATGTTTCCCTCTTGGCTCACTTTATTATTTTTTTTTTAATCTGACCTCTAGCTAAGTTTCTCAACTGCTGTCAACAACAGCCACAGTGCTGTGCTCTGCCAACTGCTAAGCAAAAAGCCCTTAGCTCCCTACACTGCCCTGCTGCCTCCCCATTTCTTGATGGTCACATTTCACTTAGAGATACAAGGCACTATCTGCTAACAGGTCTTTCCTGCTAAGGAAGAGAGAGGTCTAACAGTCATATTTCTTATCTTTCATTCACCCATTCATCTACCTCAATTTTCTTATCTCCTTGTATAAGCACAGAAGCATTTCATATGTCTTCAAATAAATGGCCAGTGAGGCAATAAAGCCCTGATATTGTACTATGAAGTTTCTTTTAAAATGCCTTACTACTTACTGAAAAGATGAAATATTTTTGCCCTTAATGGTGACAGCAGGATTTACAAAACTAGTAAAAAACATGGAGGAGGATGGCATGGAAGGACAAAGTAATTTAGAAATAGTGGATTGCCTGCAATTTACTACTGTGTTGTTTCTGGTCTCTATGACAAAGTAGATGCTGCAAGATAACTAACAAGTACAAGGAGTAAGTCTCTTGATACACAAGTTACGGGATTTTATCACAACCTTGAAGAAGCCAAAGGAGAATAAAAAAGAAACCCTGAAGCTGAGAATAGTATAATTAATTAACAAGGAACAAAATAGAGGAGCAATTTCAGGGAAGCACAGGGAAAGGAAGGTGGACATCTGGGAAGAGTGATGCTCACCATTGAAAAAACAAAGGAGAAGGAAGTTTAAGAATAAAAGCATTTTATTTTTAAACCTAACTCAATGAAGCAAGAGGTGGAAGGAAATATGAATCCTCACAACCAACTCTGTATGGCTTTAACTGAAGATTCCCCCTGGAAAAAGTAAGCAGTAAGAAAAAACTTTGGAGGCAGGTAGAGACTGGAGAAACCACCCAGGCCCACCACTCAGAGGAACTTGACTTTAACAGACTAAGGTTTTTTATTGCCATCCCATAATCTTGTCTGGTATAAGAGTGGCCTCCATGGAAATGGGCATGAACAGGACAAACCTAACAACTGGGTGAGGGTTCACAGCTCTACAGAGACTGCAGCCCAAACAGGAAAAGGTAAAGGTTTGGGACTTTTACCAGCTGGGACCCTCATTTTCCTTAACCCACTGTGAGGACTGGTTTGAAGATAACAAACTATCCCTAAGTGTGAACCACTGCCCCATCTGCAAGCAGAAATCAGCAGGAGAATTTCTGACTCCTGGAGCAGCCATGGCCATCACACTGTGGTGCTGCCAGCAGCTCTGCTGTTATTCCAGCCTAAGCATAATTTGTCTCTGGCTGTCTTTTTTCCTCATCCCTCAGCCACACAATCACAACTGCCTGAAGCAACAGAAGAGTTAGGAAATTACCAGTACTAAAAAGTGGCTGATTGTTTTAAATTATACCACAGTGTACTTCACTGGTTATACTATCTCCCTGCACAACACAGCGAGTCCTCACTTTTAATTATTAGAAGGATACTTTTAAAAATCAATTTGTAAAATTTACATCAGTTCTTTAAGAACCTTTGTGGCACTAAAGTATGCTTCCACTTTAAAACTCCCATTTTTCTAATTCGAATGTCCACTCTACACACTCTGTAATGAGTATCACAATCCCAACAGGGCTATCTGAATAATGCAATGTCCTCGTTTGAAAGGCAGGTGTTTGCCAAGGAAAGCAGAAGCTTCCCCTTGGACTGAAAAAAAAATGTGATTCTTCCGATTATTATAAATTTGGAATTAAGAGAGCTCTCAGGCAAAGATATGGGGGTAGGAATAACAGTTCTTTACTAGTATATCTAACAAGACAAACAAGAACAACAACAGCTATGAAATTACCCACAAACAGAACAGTAACTCAGTCCCAGTGTTTTTTGGCTGCAGGCACCTTTTCCCTGAGCTGCAGTTCCCGGTGCTGGGGGCGGGCGGGTCCCACAGAGCTGCAGGAGGGCTGGGGGTGATGGCAGCGCTGTCCCAGGGGGAGAGAGAGATGGAGAGAGAGCCCTCCGCTCACGGTGTGGGTTCTGGTGCTCAGCAGAGTGCTGGATGTTGGTAGTTCACAGCGAGAAGACAGCCGGGCAGGGTCTGACAGCAGTGAGGATGGCTCCCGGTGCTGGGATGGCAGGGATGGGGCTGAGGTGGCGTTCGTCCTTCTTGTCCCAACTCCACAGGGGAAATGGGCCGAGCCAGAGCCTTCCATCTGCTCTTCTGGATGTTTGGATATCGAGGGGTTTCCCTCTTCCCTCCCCTCCCCCTTGTCACCAGGGCCCAGTCAACAGGTATCTTAGCATGACAATGGGGAAAATTCCACAGAGGGATAAAAGGGAGAGAACTAACCCTCAACATGCAAAACCAAACTAGATGTGCATGAAAAACCTCCTGTCCCATACCCAAACTCTATACAGAAGTTTCATATTTGTCTGTTTAATATTCTATCTGGGCTTTTTACATGACATAATAACAAAAGACATGAACAAAATCATACCAGTTTTGGTGGTTTGTTTCCCAAAATTTGCTTGAGAAGTCTTTCCATGGCATACACTCTCTAACTTCAATGTGACTTAACAAGCTGTCTAGAGGGAGCAGCATGACAACTGAAGACTGATGGTTTTCTTACTTATCTTTTTCTGTTTACAGTTGAGATTATTTTCTCATTAGAATGATAAATGACTTAACATTTTTCACTATTTTCAATGATGACATAAGCCAGGGTTTTTTTTACACAGAAACAGAGAAAAACTTTTTTAAAAATAAATAAATATATATGTGATTGAAATGTGTATAGCAAATAATTTGCAGTCAGAAATGGTCCTTTTGCCTGTTTGCTAATAGACAAGAAACTTATAAATATGCTTGAAATTGTTTAATAAACACTTTTCCTGAACAAATGTAGGAAGATTCTGAAGACAAACTGCCTATTAGCAATACCAACATGATTGTTTTTGCATTATTCATACTCTGGCATTGTTCACTGAAAAGAGACTTATCTGTATTATCTATAAAGATGCTCTTGATGATTAAAGACTTGAGGACATGAGAAAGAAAGCAAAGAACCTCTACAGAAGTCCCCAGAAAACTGAGTCCCATATCTTCTCCACTAATATAACTGATATGTCTTCACCAGTAAGGTTTACAATTTCTGATGAAAAGTGATAATCTCAGCATTTAATTTGCTTTCAGTTTTTCTGTCTACATTTCTCATTTTCTTCCACTGTCCTAAACAGGTCCCCATTTCCTTGTTTATGCCAGACACTTACATTGTAATCACATGACTCTAATCACTCCATACCTTAACTAGAGAGTTCTTAAATTGTTCCTACAGATCAATCCTTTGAGTTTTCTTAATTTCTTCCTTGACCTCATTAGTTTGCCAAAAACTTTCAGGCCAAGACATGCCCAGCTAATAGCTTCCATTCCAAATCTGTCCTCAGAGTCAGTAAAATATGCAGTTAATTTAGTTTTTGTCCTAAGAGTTGTAGATGAAAATTCCCTGAAACACAGAAAAGACTGATTCCCTCTTTTTTGAGGTTTCACTGGTAATTACAATGATGACTTCTGCAACACAAGTGGTAAACAGATGCAGTAAGAAAAGCAGCCTTGTAGCAAAGAGAAAAAAGAAAACAATTTTTTTTAAAATAAAGAATGGGATCAAATTCTGCTCAAACATAAAGGATAACTGCAAAATTCTGACAGCAGAATATGGTTCAGTGCTACTGACTGAACTTAGGTCTTTTACTGGCAGAAGCAGTCCAGCACGACAGTGAAGTTATTCCAACAGTCAAACAAGAAGATGTCTTTCTAAAATGTCTTTGTAGCTGATTAACAGACAGGTAAAAAAAACCATCAGAATCACAGACCAAATGAAACTGGATACAATATATTACTTGTCTCTAGCAGCATATAAAATGGTAATTTTTCAGTATTTTGTATTTGGGAAAAACAAAAGAATCATAGGAAACTAAGGTGAATTAAAATATTAAAAACAGATCTAAGTTTTTTTTTATTATTGCCACTAGACATGGCATGTGCTGGGAAGAGGGCTCTGCTGTTTCTACAGTTTTAAATAAATTAACCACAGCTTTCCTAGTCAATCACATATACTGCATTAACTATAGATAACAGAGTAAAAGACACCTTACTTAAGAATATTGTCAATTCCTACTTGGGATTTAGAGCAACTAAGTACATGGAGATCCAATTTTACCCCAAGTAAGTCATCTTACTGTTATCCAAATATCAAGGGTGACAGCCAACTGCAGCTACTACTACAGACTCAAGTCATTCAGTCTTCAGCTCCTCACAAATATTCTCATGAAAATAGGTACACTTCATCTTCTATGTGTTTCAGGAGACAGCACTGCTGCTTTTGTTACCTCCTGCAATGGGCGGCTGGGAGACAAGCATGAAAGCAGGCACAGTTTTGATGTCAGTGTGAAGAACAAACACTGAAAGTCACAGTGCATGACTGCGACGCATTTACAGCAGCTGAGGGTGTCTGAAAACACAGGGCACCTGCAGCAACTCATTTGGAATACCTACTGCCACCACATCAGGAATAGTTGTACACACACAGAAATAAATCTTGCTAGTATTTTCCTATCAGTTACTGCTGTACTGACTTCAGTCAGGCAGAAGTGGGGTTCATGCTGCCATTTGAACCAATGATGGACAGAAAAAGTCTAATTCCCACTTTGTTGCATAACCAGACCCCACAGCCACACAGTGGTTTCTCTGACAGGCTCTCTGCTCTGCCATCCACACCTTTTGCTGCCTGGTAGGGTTGCAGGTCTGTGGGAAAAAACTAGCTGGGCAGGATCTGCACAGCACACTGCAGTAATGCTTCCATGCCTGCAAATCCACTCCTAACAAGTCACATCCAACCACTCAGTAAGACGCAAGACTAAAAGTCTCCAGTGAGAACCAAGGTACCAGCAGGAACAATGGACAGCATTGTTTAGGAAAATGTAAAAAAAAAGAAACATGATTTTCCTTTTTATTCTTCTAAGAGTGAGATCTAAGCTTCTGTGTCTTTACTGAAGTAACAATGAGACTTAGGTGTATGCTCCTTATGACAACTTGAGACTGCTTAAGAAATGTTTAAACAAAACTACAAGAGTTACGAAGGATAAATAAACTTCCTCACTTCAATCAAACTGGCAAGTTCACAGATTTCAGAATGACACATTTATTGCAAGCTTACAGTAATGCCCATCTGCCCAGAAGCAGGAATGGAAAACTTGAGGGTTTGTAATGCTTCACTGAAGTTTCATTTGCTGATTAACAAATGACCACCTCCAACTAGCAGTAGGTCTACTTCAGGATGTTGAACCTATGAAAAACAAGACCTCCTGCACAGATTCCATATTTGTAAATCCAGTCAGGAAAGAGCCTCAGAAAACTATGATCCACAAGCAATACAATTATTTCACCCTTTAAACCTATGGCAAAATAAAAATTGTTAATTAAAGATTGGAAAATACATAAGTCTGGGTGATGCTCTTAGTCATATGGTTTAGTTTTAGATAGCCCTGAGAGGGGCAGGGAGCTGAACCCTATGATACTTTGTGGGTCCCTTCTATGACTGTGTGATGTGTCACGACATGCATGTGCACACACAAACATACATGTACCGTGAGACACACACACATGTGGTATGCACATCTCTACACCAGCAGCATGTCTTGCCACTCCAACTCATGTTCCAAGACACCATGACTGAAAACGCTGCTTGGGGCTGACCTGGTTCTCCTTGCAGGACAAATGCCAAGCAAAACATTGAGGTTGTTTTGCCACTCCCCTCTTCCCTCTTCCAAAGGACAAAAGGGATTCAGTGAAAGCTGGAGAGATTTGCCTGAATCTGTTCAGCCACACCTGAGATTCAGCCTCGATATAAAACTGCACCCCGTGTTTTCACATGGACTGATCTCCTACCATTCCTACATCAGCAGGTTTGGGTAATTGATAGTCACAGAATTGGTCTAATTTGTTTCAAATTAAATATTTTTAAAACTCACTGAGAATTACAGTGAGTAAGCCATGTTAATTAAATATTGAAGGAATAAGTGAAAATAAGCATCAGGAGAGGTGCCTCTGTGCCCCACTCCCAATGCACAAAGGATTTAAGGGCATTTACTAGAACTCATTAATTGGATCTGTGAGCTTCTGCTTGACCCCTGATTTTTCTTCAACATATTAAGGCCGTGTAAAATATGTATAAATGCATGAATATGCAAAGCACAGCTACTGAAAGTGGATTTAAAAAAATTTTCTTAGAAAAATCAAACCAGCAAAGGCTTTGATAATATATCCAAAAGGAAAAAAATACACTCAAAAATAATAATGTACCATCTCAAAGCAATACAGAAACACTCTACTACCAGCATGCAAAATGTATGGCAGAAAAGCACTCCTGCAAAAACAGCATAGTAATTCTTCTCACAGATACCTGAATATGTGCAACATTACATTAGCCCACAAAAGTAGAGTGATGAAAAACTAATCAGGTGGATAACCTGACAACAAACAGAGAAAGAGTGAGGCTAAATACCTCAGTGAAAGTGGAAGATGGAATGGAATTTTTCCTATAAATATTTATGGCATTATCAGAAGATCACTATTCTGCCTGGTGATCCAGAGAACAAAAAATAGATTGTGGGGGTTTTTTTTTCCATCGTATAGAGAGAAATCCTGTCTAATCTCCAGGTATTCTGCTCCCCCTGTTCTGTTCTGTTCTGTTCTGTTCTGTTCTGTTCTGTGCTCAGGCTTTGCACCACCTCCTCCCCACTCCAGGCCCTCGGGCTGCAGCCAGGAAAAAGGCTGGGGTGTGTCGGGTGAGCAGCTCTAAATGCAGCTACCCCAGCTGGACCAAGGGAGTGGACAGCTTCAGCTCACACCACATTTCTTCTCTTGGTGGCACACATTCTTGTCTCTCTCCTCTTGCCCATTAAGGACTTTTTCAGACACTCGGGAACTGGTTATCTTTGGGACCTCAAAATTAAAATATTAATTTAGCCTCATAATTAAAAAAAAATAATCTGGATAAGCTTTGTAATATCTCAAAGTATCAAAGGAAACTGAGCACTTAATAAAGCAAGAGGTTTTTTAGGAAACCAACTCAAACTCCACCACAGCTTCATAAAAACAGCTTTCAGTGTCCCCCCTTTGCTTGCAAAGACCACTGCTGCAGACCCGGCAGCATTGGTGTTATTTCATCACAGGAATCCCTCTGCCCAAATTTTATAAACTGTTGTGTTCTGGATAAGAAAGGGGCATGGTGATATCTGCCCATCCCCTGGGTGACATGTCCATGAGTGGCTCAGGGAGCTTCCCTTGATTACAGAGAAGTTACATCAGACGTCTCCTGCCCTTTAATCCAGGGTTTATTAAAGTCAGTGAGGATGCTGCCTTTAAAATAAGTGCAAGCAGTACTTGTCACCTGTCCCATCGTTCCTTTGCTCTGCCTTCCAACACTGCAATCATTCTGGGAGCCAGGGAAGCAGCCCAGACACACCTGGGACAGCCTGACTGATCTGGTTACGTGGTTCCAGGTAGCTTCAAGGCTTTATTAGAAACCAAGGAGTTCTAAGGAAGCACTCAAAAAAGAAGCATATTTATCACATCATGTCCTTTCTCTCATAACAATCTTAGTTTTCAAAAAACTAAAATTGCAAATATGTCCCCAATTCTTACTGATGTTCAACAGAGCAAAAACCCAATAACTATCACTCAGGATTTTTACTGCACAAAGTTTATTTTTTAAAAAAAGGTGGTATTTGCCCCATAGCAGCTAAAAAAAGACAGGTAAGCAACAGGGAAGCTATATTAAATTATCCAAGTCTCAGGCAGCAGCCCCAGTGTTGAAAATACTGTTGCAAGAAGAAGATACATGTTGACATGTGATTTTAACAGAGGATCAATTTAAAAACAATCTTGACTATAATCCCTCCAGTTGCGTCCTTTGCAGATGACACAAACACACACACACAAAAAGAAGAGCAATGTTTTGATTGTGCTTTTTACTAACCAGCTTCACAAACATGGTGAGTTCAAAGCCTATGCTGAATGTTGAATGATATTTTCATCTGGCCCTGTGCTTTAGAATGACTTCATATCACTGAGATATTTTTCATTCTAAATGATGCCCTGCTTGCAATTTATTACTTATTATTGAATTGCAGCTAACCATTAAAAATGCATTTGTGGCATTCTTCAGATTCTCCAGTCAGTTGAAATAAACCACCCCTGCCAAGTGGTTTCACAGCCTGATACCTGATCAGCAAGGACAGTTTCTACTATGCTTTTAAAACATTCCCCCTTTTTTTCTGAAATTTACCACACTCACAACTAAAAAAACCAAACAACTATGATTCAGAAACATCACAGAAAAGAGTGGGAAGGATGGTTGAAAGCTGAGGCATGTTGTGAGATGCTGGAGGTAAACACTACTTCACAAAGTTCATCTTTTGGGAGCTTTCAAGTCTTAGACTACAGTAACTTCCTCAAGATTTTTCGAGAGCAAGAACAAACCGTCCTGATCAGGAATCTCCTGTCTCCCACATTCATCACAGCTACCCAGACTCCCAAATTTAGGGTTCATTTTCTGGCTCTGCTTCAGACTTTGCCATACCTGCATTTCAGCTGCCAGCTGTGAAGCCTGGCTCCAGGTGGGCACCCACCATCTGCCCAGCATCATGGCCCTGGTTACACTGGTGGCCCCCAAACACAGGCAAAAAGAATTATGACCATTGTGAGGGTTTTCGTGTCACTGTAATAACCCTGTAAGTATATCTCTTGGAGCAGATTGTTTGGGTTTTTTCCCTTTCCTTTTAAAATAAGATGGCATAATTAAGAGATGAAAAGGAAACATGCAAGGCCTTGTGCAGCTCCAAAGCCAGGGATAATTGCAAAACACAACTCTTACCTCATCACTGTCTATTTCACATTTTGCAACTTTAGCCACAGACAAATCAGTGCCTATGTAATATTTCAATTTTCCTCGTATTTGTTGCCTAATTTTCTTATTTCTTTTTAAACAATACATCAAATAAATGACAATCCTTACATTTGCACGCCTGTGAAATTAACTATGTAGAACCACAGAATGCTTTGGCTCGACCTTTAAATGTCATCTAGTTCAGCCCCTTCTATGCTAGCCCCTCCTGTACAGATTCCAACTAGATCAGACTTTTGTCTAACCTATCCTTGAATGTTTCCAGGGAAGTGATATCTACAACCTCTTTGAGCAACCTGTCCTAGAGCTTTAGCACTTTGATTGTAAAAAAAGTTTTCCTTGCATCTAATCTGAATCTACTCTCTTTTAATTTGAAACCATTACTCCCTGTACTATCACTACTACTGCTGAAGAGCTTGTCCCTACCTTTCTTATAAGCTCCCTTAGGGTACTGAAAGACTGAATTTCACCTTTTCTCACCAAGCTCTGTTATGACCAGAAATTAATTATTCAATTATTCCCTTTATTATTATTCATCAGAATTTGCACTTAAATTTTCTTTCCCCCCAAACTTACTTAGTGTGCTTCAACAACTACCTTTAAGGATACTCTCTTACAAGAAATTAAACTCCAAAGCTTTGTGATTCTTTCCGAGTGTTGTCAGTTCAAACATAGTATTAAATTAAAAGCTGCTTCATTATGTTAAAAAGAATGTTCTGTATAATAATCTACCTTCTGATGGTAATTTTGTATAATTAATGCCACCTTGCCATGCAATCTTTTGTGTTCTAAAGTTTATTCTGTATTCCCACATGGAAAATTAGATCATTCAGCATGTGGAGGCATTCACAGAACACAGCTCACAACTACCCATTGAATAAATAAAATAGTGAAACAAATGGAAAAATATGTTAAAATATCAGCTACTTTTTCCTTCAAGCACTACCAGTGTCTTCATTCAAATGACAGGGAAGGAGATGATGGTAGCCACTGTTAAGAGTTCACCACCCTTCACATGTGCTGCTTCATCTCCCATCAGGACATGGAAAGTCCCTGCTGGAGGTTTTTTCCACCTTCCATCACAGACAAATTAATTACAGTGCTCAGTGGAGTGGTAGGAGAGGGAGCAGGTTCAATCCCCAGATCTACCACAGATGTCCACATACCCACTCTCTATTCAGTTTCTCCTGACTAAATCCATCGGTGGAAAATTATGCAAAGTATAAACACAGATCTACCCAAATCCAGGCAAAATCTTTTAAAACCATGCTGGGCAGCCTATCCACAGAACTCAGCATGAATCCCACACAGCTTAAAACTCTAACAGAAGACCTGAGGATGCTTCCTGAGTGCCCATCATGCAGGCACAAGGTACCACATAGAATGCGTCTCCCCTCTCCACCCTCCCCACTTTGCTGTGCATTTTTCCTTGCAGAAACCACACTATGCTATAGATCTAGATAGCGGTTGCTGCAATGGCTAAAATTTCTTATAATCTCATAATTTTAGTTTTTGCCTCTTAGATTGTTTCAAAGTCCGTTGTCTGAAACCTAGGTGCAATTAAAACCTGTTAAACCTTTAGCAAGATCAAAGTTGGAAGATTTTTCTAATTCTCTGCATTTACATGCTTTATGTTTCTGACACCTAACTTAACTGCTTGAAAAATATCTTTAGAGAAAGTCCAATTCATTATCTTTCACTGTTTTTCCAGTTTCCTAATAGAAAATGGGTTATTTTCCCTCCTTCCCCTAATTTAGAAGGCAGCACCACAAAATCTGTGCAGTGGCCAGATTCTGACCCATCTCAAAGAGGTGATATTCTCAAATCCCTGGAGCTGCTTATAGGTTACACCATGCAGTGACTTTACAGATCAGGCCAGTTCTTGCATAATCAGTTTGCAGAAGCATGTTCAGTGGACACCTCCAAAATTGAGGGTTCCTTCAGTTTTAAATGTACCATCCAGCAGAACATGTAGCATCTTTCATGTGCATTAAAGATCTGTTGGTCACTCTAGGCTGATGAGGAACCAAGCTTTTCAAAGACCAAAATACTCATCTATCTTCTAGGATAAAAGAAACTGGATTCTCAGCAGAAAGACATAAATGCAAAATTGGAATAAAGTGAAATTAGTATCTTGAAAATAGTTACAAAGTTCTGCCGGAAGGAGCAGAACATTTCCTGTCAAAATGAGCTGTATGTAAAGAATTTTCCTCCTGGTGTTTGTTTCCTCTGGTATTCTCATCTTTCCACATCCTCCTCTGGTGCTATGGGATATGATGACACACAGTTTCAACCTGGGCAGAGACAGAGGATGGGATTTCCAACATTGTGTTGTAAGGACATAGGAAACTGCCTTTATTCTTGAGAGAATCGAGTTTATCTGGGCATCACATTAGTGCGGTGCCAGGGAGTCCAGGTAAGACCTGTCCAAAGATAGCATGTGGATAATTGTTTCCTTTATAGGTCCAGCAGCCCACAGGTTATACAGGAACAACCAGAACATACAGCTTACACAACTTTTCCCATGAAGAAGCATGTAAAAGAATGATACAATCCACAAAAAGGTCAGAGGATGCATTGTGACCACTTCCAATTACCCCAGAATGCAATGATGCCAAAATCTCCTCTTCTGAAATGCAGCAATGCTACAGGTATCAGCTGCCATAACTATTTTTTTTTAACAATGTAGAACCTGACATGTGCAGAATATGAATTAGTGTAAGGCTTTAAAAATAAACAAAAAAACGAACAAACAAACAAATAAATAAAAATATTTTACATGGCCCCTTTTGTTCTTCCAAACAACCCCAAGCACAGTGTCACTGTCCAACCAGCAAAACTGTCTGTCCAGGGTGCCAAAGGACCTGGTTAAAAGCAAAATAAAAAGCAGCCTCAATGTGATTTTTTTTTCTTTTTTTTTTAATCTTGTGCCGAGTATGACAGCAGCCTTGTGTACAGGAAGCATCTGGACACACTGGAAAGAATTTCCTGACCAGGTTTGAGTGACAAACTCAGCTAACAGCACTTTTACACCAGCTACAGAAGAGCAAATTTCTCCCATGTTATTGCTCCCAGGAAAAAGAAAAGGGGGGCGGCAGGGAGGGATGCCCCTCATTATTCTACCTAAAACAAACAAAAAATCAAAGCCCAAGAAGCCAGTATCGTGGATTCAGAGGCTTTTTGGTTTGGTTTGTGGACATGGAATTCCATTATACCTGATGATTCAGCCTGAGCTGCTCAGCTATGAGAAGAGAAGCTTGGCAAAGCAAGGGTGAGAACAGTCCTGTTCATTTCCTCTGACAAACAGTATAGGAAACAGAAGAAATGCTGACTCAAGTCCCCTTCAAAGAATTTTAAAGCATTCAATGATGCCATAAAAAACTCAACTATCTTCCCCTGTGTTACACATTCAAGGACATTTTTCATTAATTCCATCTTTGTTCCCTCTTTCAGGTGTAGGAGTGAAGCTGATCTGTAAATGGTTGAGGTTCTGGGCAAGTGCTCATTTTCTGTCTGTTCACAGGCTCAAGGGAAGTGCACATACACAGGTCATGGTGTTCCAAAGGTCCTATGCAAGAAGTTCCTGCCCTCCTCCAGAGTCATGCCACATTCCTGACTCCTGCTACCCAGCACTGAAGGTATCTCCCAGGGCAGGCAAGACCACAGAGTGGGTTTGTATTCTTAAGGAAAACTATAGCTACTGCACTAGAGATAACAGAAATCAGCTATTCTAGGCCACCCAGGAAAGGCACAAAGAGAACAAACAGACCCATTCTTCAGGAAATACATTGTCCTGCAAGAAATACTTTGTTTATCACAAATAGCCTCCCGTGCCTCTGCTTAAGAAACAAAACAAAGAGGGAAAACATAAAACAGAAAAAAACCCTGACACTGAGGTCTTACTTCAAAACAGAAAAATTAAATTAAATGTCAGTGTATGTACAATTCTGATGACTGGAAGAACACTTTCCTTAGCACTTTGTCTCTCACAGTTGGTCCACACTTGAAATACTTAAACAGATACTTTTCACAAGTCTCTGCACTCAAAAAGGCTCCAACCTCTTCATGTTACTGAAAAATCTAAAAAGATTAAAGTACTTAAAGGGTTTCTTGAGTGCATGGAAGGAAAATAATTTTTAAGTTGTATTTCAACTTATTTTTCACATTTCTTTTACTGACACACTTCTCCTATTTTTTTCCTCTGCAAACAGGGTGAAGCTATATTTCCTCCAGATGATGGTGACTTTGAAAGGACAGCACAAAACCAAACACAACTGGAATAAAAGTGTTAAACAAATCTTCACCCTGTCTTGCAGCTTCTTTCCCATTTCCTCCCAAATCCCATGCCAGCTCCCCATCCTCAATCCCAATAAATTTCTGACACCTCTCCTCCTAATGTTTCTGTCAACAAGGTCAGCTGCAAAATAACCAAAAACACCTACTCCAGTTTCACTGGCATCACACTGCAGAAGCAAGATTCTCTTTTTACAAGAAATCATGCAAAGGAGACGAGTGGTAATGGGTACAAGGAACTCCTGGGGAGATTCTGATTGGAACAAATGGAAAAGTTTTCACATTACAATGAACAAAATTCCTTATGTTACTGTCCTTCCCTGGCATCTTTTTGTTGCCGTGTAGCATGTGCAGCCACTAAGTGTTGTGTGCATTATTATCCTGTTAAGCAAGCTGCCTGTCACCCCCAGATTCACAAATACCAGCTCCTTGCCTTTGCCAGTCCTCCTTTCTACAGGATTATAGAATGGTTTGGGCTGGAAGACACCATAAAGATCATCTAGTTTCAAATCTCCTGCCATGAGCGGGTACATAACTTGATTTTCAGCTTTATAAAAAGGCACTTTTTTGTTATGGGACCTCTGAATTTCCTTACAGACAGTGGACTGATGCCTTATGCAAGATACCAAGGGATTACATTAATAATAATGCGTAAGATTTTGCATGAACTGTGTCACTGGGGATTAGAAATGTTAGAAGGAGAATCAAAACTAAATGCATTTCTTGTCTGGTTATTTTTTTTCCCTTTCATTTCTTTTCATTTGTCTAGGCACATGTTTAGGCTTGCACAGATTGGACTCCAAATTATCATGCTCAAATGCTGGGAATAGAAACACAACTAGGAAAAATAAACTTTTACTGCAGTCTTTGAGAATTCCCTCTTCAAGACAGATGTCATTCAAAATTTGTATAATGGGATCTACAGGTGTTGACAAGTCAACATCTTTTCAGAGATTTTCCATGTCAACATCAAAGTGACTGTTTAGCAATATTCCTCCCCATTTCAGCCCCATGGAAGAAACCAGCCTTCACAGCAAGCAGTTCAAAATGCAAAAGTGAGTGGGTAAAATTGAATCAATCCTACACTTCATAAAAATAATTTTCCCAAAACCATCACAATTAGTGTACTGACAGGGAAGCATAAGAGGTGCATTTATACTTTTCAGAAAGCTTTTAAATTACACCACTTATGTTTATGACAGACATCAAGAATCTTGTGACTGGGAAAAGACAGTTATGCATAAATTAGAGAGATTTGTATTACCCAGGTTGTTTTAGAATAAGCTCATTCTTGCCCAGGCTTTATCAAGAGACAGTCTGGCTATTTGATCCACAGAAGTAAAGAATAAACAAGACTCCTCCAATAAAAACTTCCTGAACAGTATGTGTTACCTGATAATGTCTCAGTCCACATATTCTTTCCAGGTGTTATATTATTTCATACTTCTTTAATATATTCAACTGTTCTCTTTAGTGTGCATTCTTCTCTTATTCACAATTACAAAATCAAGAACATCAGATTCTTAGCAGATATGTCTCTTTGAAAATCCCCAAGCCAAACAATTTCCTAGAAAACTGGAGAAAAGTCAAGTACGATAGAGGACAAACTCTCCTGCGTGACCCAGAGTAGAACAGGTGCAGAACAGGGACAGAGTAGTGACAGCTGCTTGTAACACTCTCATCTCTGCAAACAGATTCTAAGTGCTCCTAGTCAGATTCAAGACACCACGTGGGTTTGGCAAAGCCTGTGACACACAGAAGTGAATTTGGTATGGCAGGTCTGCTGTGAGAGAAATGTGTGTCAAGAGCTCAAGCATTAATTGCACATACATAGTATTTGCTCCCAGTTAGATGATTCCAACTTTCTCCAGGAGAGAGACATTTTAAATTGCCTTCTCAATATAATTTTCACGTAACCTGTAACTACCTGTACACGTACCAGATTTCAGAAATTCCTAAGTCTGACCCTGAAGATAATGTTATTAGCACACCTGAACAGTATGAAGTACTGCTGTGTTCTGCATTACAAGCCACAAGTGTGAGGATTTGCCTTATCTGAAGCACAAAAGCAGAATCCCAGGAACTAATCTGATCCTTCTATCAACAACATATTTAAAAGAAGATTATCTCTTCTGCAAAGACTGAGTGTCCTTCAGTAAGTCAGTTCTCTGCTGACTGTTATTGATAGCTGAACAAGCTATTCCCAGAGGTACTACTGCATTTCCCAACCAGCCATGAAGAAAAGAAGCACAACCATTTCCCAAGTCATGTGCACAGCTGAGCGAAAAACCAAAGATGAACTCAAGTGCTCATTTTCCTGTCTGATCAGAAATACCTGATGATCTCTGAAATTTGGCCAACAAACTCTCCCCCTTACCATTTTCAACTGAATTTCATCATGCACTTGCAAGATAGTAGATGTGACTTGAACAGGCAGCATTTCGCAACAGTGGAGGAGGGGAAAAAGTCTCAACTACACAGAACTCAGGTGTATATACACATAGAAAACTCTGTTTTCCTGAGATGTCAATCCAATCCACCAAATCAGAAGGTCCAATAAGCACCTGAAATTTCTTATCTGATCAATGTTTCTAAACCCCTGCCAAATATCACAGATTTTGTCATCAAATTGATTCAAATGAAGCAGTGACTGATTTTATCTACTGATTTTTGGAAGCCTATCAAAATTATTTCTTGATTGCAAAACAGGTATAAATTATAGCTGGTAAATACTTGAGAGTGCTAATTTTCCAGTTCAATGGTATCTGAAAACATGGACAAAAGGCTTCCCTTGCAAACCTTTAGAGTGCAACTATTGTTTATTAACTTTTATTGCACTCTTTTGTAAGTGGGAAAAAGATCAAGCAATTAATTCAGCTGACTATATTTAAATCTACTAAACCAAGAACAAGCAGTATAGCTGATCCACTACTACCATACAGAAATGGTTTGGGGCAAACTAATTAACTTCTGACAAATATATCCCTCCTAGTTCTATCCACAGAAATACCTGGCCATCTTCCATTTACTTTCTTAGATACCATCAAGCCCTGTTTCACCTGAACTACTGAATCGCTTTCTAGTTATTGCTCCTCTCAGGTCCTTCTATGCTCATTCTATATAATAATAAGATTTAGTACTGCAGAAAGGGGAAAAAATTACCCCATACAGTCTTTCCAAGTAACTCTCCATGCCCAAATTCTCACAAGGTCTCATTTTACCAGACAAATGTATACTTGTGAAGAAAACAACAGAATTAACCTTAGAGGATAGCACGGACCTACAGTCCCTCCCCACGTTCAACACAAAGGCAATTGTAATAAACAGGCTTTATGAAGGAAAGGTATCATTTTCTAATTGCAGTGCACCCAATCACTTGAAACACTATTTTTGTTTTATTAGATGCTTCTCTGTCTGAAGTGACACGAAGGTAGTGATTATTACTTTCTCCAGTCCCAAATCTGGCATTTGTCCCAGCAGTAGGGGAAGGGGACAGACACTGTAGAACTACACTTTCCCATCCATGTGCAAATCATACCACAGTTACCTAACTTTCCTGAAATATATAAGAACATATTTTCTAAGTTCACAGCTAAGTTTCTGACAGTAATAAATGAAGGCTGCTATTGGGACAATCTTGTCATAATTATTTCTAGATGCTAACACATTCCACTAAATATTCCTACAGTACTGCCAGTGTAAATACTAATGAAACACCCGGAGCAGGCATCGTTATCACTCAAGTTTCACAATGATGCTATGTGAATATGCAGGAGGGCAGATACTGCCCTCCCACAAACTTTTCTCTCCCATCTTTTACAGGATTCCTGTGCTTTTACATAGCTGATAAAACAACTTTTAATTATATGCATTGGCATATGCAGGCACGCAGTACATTTTGAGCCTGCATTTTTGGCAATGTATCCTAAAATTTAGCAACAGCCAAGGCTTTGATTCATAAACCATAAGATCACAAATAACCACATAGATACTTCAAGCTTTTAATCCAGTATCTAATCTGCCCATAAAACAGTTCAAAGAACATGTCTTGCCCACTTCCCTTAGCAAAACAGACAATGGCAAAATACCAAGACTGGTTAAATATTTCTGCTGCCTGCCCTAATATTTTCTGCCCTTAGTTTTGGGACTGGCAGTAGCTCAATAACTCAGAATTTTATAGTTTATGGAGAAATATACAGTAAACGTAAATGAAGAATAATAAGTATATAGGAATGTTGTTTTTTTATTCTAAATCCTGAATGGAGCAATTCTGTAAAACACATTTTACATAGAGCAAAAATACACTTTTTATGCATAAATGATGTTCACTTTTCACCATGTATTTTACTAGTAGGAAGAATCTTGCAATGGGACAGAACACAAACATTTTCCTAAGGAAAACTAACATATGCACTATTTTTGAGTCATGTAAAGAATACCAGAGCAGAAAAATGGTTCAAAGAGAAAACTCTTTCTCTGGCAGAGATCTGAGCAGACAGTAAGTTAAATCTACTGATGATCTTAAAAATTCTCTAATTATGGGTACATGTCTGAGCTTTGCCCACAGTGTTTACATGACCTCCAGTGAACATCCTGAACTACAGCCAATATTCACTAGAACCAACTACTGTGTAAACAACTGTGAAAAAAATACACAGGAAAAGCTTTGTCACGTTTGTAGCCCACAACTGCATACGGTGGGAATTGATGGAACCTTTGCAATACAAATAGTGTCCCAAATCAGTTCACCACACAGAGAAAGTTTCTAGTGATAAGGGACACATGTAAGGCACATTCTTTTAAAAACCTGACTCCCATTTAGCCGCTCATTGTTCATAAAGGGAATGGTGCCTACACAGGAAAAAGTACACTTTCAACAAATCTGAAATCCAACAGATGTTTCCTTCTATCTAAGCAAAACAAGTTTGTGACCCATTTCTACCCAATGAGAAAGCTTCAAAATGACTTCTGGAAAAAAACCCCTCCATATTTTACAGAATAATCTTGGAAAACAAATTCAATAAAACTTTTATTTCAAAATTGCAACTATTACTAAAGTGAATTAATTTTAAAAAATCAATGTTGTTTAAAGAGGGTGTCTTAAGATCTGGATTTGAAGAGATACAAAAGGATAATTTTGGTTTGTAAAGAGAAAGTAGGACAGACTGTTAACTCACAAGTGCTCTGCATTGCAATTGCTCTCCTCAAATCAATTTAACCTCCCTTCTTCAGACCACCTGCAATACCCCTCCAAAGCTCCTGCGTGATTCTGGCTTCTTCAAATCTCATAAAACTTCTCTTCCTCTGCAAACAGCAAATAAATAACAGAAGTAGCTGGGCAGACTATATAAGGTGGATCTTTTTAATTACAGTATACACTAATCATACAGCAAGTCTAAGCACTTTGTAGAAGCATTGAAGACAAAGAATTTCAGGGTTTGCCGAAGTTGTGCAGTTGAGGCTGTGCTGTTGCACCCCTTACTTTGACTTACCATCAGGAGAAAGTTTCAGGACTTTCAGGACGTACCTGGTGGCATTACACCATGACAGAGCAAAGCTGGATCTGGTGACATTCTGTTGCACAACTGAATGCTGCTAAGACAGCACCTTCCAAGGAGTTGGTGTGCTTTCTGTGGCCAACAGTACTGAACTGAGATGGATCACATATTGCTGAGGATTTTATCAAACTTTTCATACCTTTTATAAAATGTAGCTGCAGAGTATTATGTATTATTGTAAATAAATTGCATTCACAGCTAGATATAAACATCAAAGCCAAAGTTAAAATAGTCTTAAACATGAGTATGAGAGATGTAATCAAGCACGTGCAAACTTCTGTGCCACCTTTACCTCCACAAGTCCCTTCTTCACTAGATTTCACTCCAGTTATTTCTTGTCCACCTATTTTGTGAGCATTATACAAAGCTCCCACCTCTGTAATGTTTTATGTGCAGTAAGTTCAGCATTGAGGTTCCTTACCCCAGCTGAAGCCTCTGCATGCCCTGAGATGAATGTAAGAAGGCAGAACTGACATCTGTCAGCCTTGCAATGCACCATTATTACAACCAACACGAATATCAGCAATGCAAAGGAGACCCACTGAGATGCAATTCAAATCTGCCTATCAAACAAGTACAGCAGAAAGTAGAAGTGGTTTTCTCTCCCCCCCAGTAATCCTATTTGTCCTTTAAATAGATCTTAAGCATAATCTTGAACTGTCTGCATTTCTGTAAAGAAATACCAGCTCAGACTTAATTGGATTTGTCAGACAATCACAGTCCAACAGCTCTCTGAGATATAACAGCCGAACAGCTGTGGGACAACCTCCCACATTGTAATATACAAATATGAGTTCATTTCAAGAGGGAATATTTCCTCTGAAATTAAGTGATAAAAAGACAATTTACTGCACAGAACTCTGTGCCTTAGCTACATCATGATGTGGTGTGGAATAGCTAAGGTTATGTGAGCTGCTCCATATAGAAAATTATCTGCAGTTAACTGCTCAAATCTGTCACTTCAGGCTGCTCTGAATGTAGGAAAATGGGGGTAAAAAAATCACTGAGGAGTCTGAATTGAACATGTAACAACAGCATTTGGAAAGAAGGCATGTATATCACATATAAACACAAAAAGATAGCAGAATATGTATCTTAGATGAAGAGCAGAAATACTTCCTATTCCTCTGAACTTTTTGTGTCACCTACACAAAAATTTGTTCTCTTTGTCCTCAGCTTCCAGTTTTCTTCAGAATTCCATGGGCTGGAATTTTTAAATACAATCTAGGGGATAATGGCCTAAAGGCCACACTAACCTCAGCCTTTGAAATGATGGAGAGGTTGCATGTTCAGGAAGTACAATAAGTCAAATCTTAAAACACTTCCAACACCTTCCAAAACCACAAATTCTGAACTTCAAAACTTCAAAACAAATGCACTTCCAAACCACATATTGTGGTTTCTTTAAGGAAGATATGGATTATTTCATATGTATCTGGACCCAGAAGAAAATTTATTATACATATTGAAAATCGAAGTGATGCTCATTTCCCTAATTTTAAAATAACAGTCATAGAGGTTTTAACATTTGTATTTAGAAGAATATCATCTTAAGTGCTCAACAATGTTATCCTATGTGTTTGCAGAGTTGGTAACCAGCATGTATATGACTGAGGAATAGAAGTCAACTTTGCACTGAATTCTAACCCGTGCTTAGACCTGGGGCAAAAGTGAATTAATCTCTTGAGTCTATCGTTTTCAATAGCCAGGAGCTATACACTCACCTACCTGTTGGCTTATCCACACCAAGGAATCCAGCCTGTCCCAGGATTTTAAACACTTTATGTGCTGGGAACTGTCCTTCTTCTTCCCACTTGTCCACAAAGGGATTAATCTCCTTGTCAATGATCTAGATTTGGAAAACAAATTGTACAAGTTACAAACACAGGCATCCTACACAAAAACTTTTGTCAACTTTCACCTAATAACTAAAAAGTAAAAGAAAAACAAAATATACAGGTTAAAAATTGAAAGCCCACTAATTTTCTTACTTCCTGTTGGATATCCTTATTCTTTCCTCACTCACAACTATTACAACAAATGCAATGAGGCAAATGTAAATAATTCTTTTAGCAATTACTACTAGAACAGGCCATCATGGCTAATTTAAGACTCTCCAAGGCCTATGAAAATGGCTGTTTCCTCCATTATTTGTTACCTTTTTGGGTACAGTTTCCAGAAAGTGACAGGAAGGGAAACCTGAGTTGTCTTCAAAACAATCTTGGAAAAAAAGGTTGATCTGTTCTTGATGACCACACACAGTACCAAGAAAGTCAAGCAGAAGAGATTCATTTCCTCTCCCTTTTCCTGAAACATTCTCAAAGAAGTCAGTGCTCTTTGGGACATTTACATCTAGTCTGTATTTAGATTTCCCCACAAGTCTGACAGAACCTGTACTGGAAAAGTGTGATCTTCCAGAATTTATGATATTCCCAAATCTAGTCCCTGAGCAACTATTGACTGTGCTACTGCTAGTGCTGCACACCTTCCAAAAGTCAGTGTCCTAAGCTGCCTGACTACAGCCCTCACACTGTTCAGGCTGCAGCGTTCCCTTCCAGCCTTTGCAAGGAAAACCCATCTGGACTACAGCCACTACATTCAGCAACACTTTCAGACTTCAGGGCACAAGAGCTGGACATTCCACTCCACCAAGACCCAGATTTCCATGGCCAAGTGAAAGGAGCAAAGTGGGCAGCCTGCAAGTGTCTTCTTGCTGCTTACCAGCTCATCATGAAGCAGATGGATATGCCCACCTCTGCCCACCTCTACAGCCCAAACCAGGTCTTGGCACAGGCTGCTTCTGCCATGCAGCAAAGGGCACCATACACCCCAGTCAGCCTTACATGGGGGTCCAAATGGCAAACGCCATCCCCCCAAAATGAACCCTACCAAAACAAACACCAGCTCCCAATAGAAAAGTAATGCTTTTAACCTCTGACCGTGATTTCACTACTACACTGTTTCATGAAGAGACAATTTGTTATTTCAAGAACTTATACCTCTTAGTCTTCTTTCTCCACTAAATAAACAACTTCTGTGGTGCTAACTATTTCTTGAGCTGGAAATAGAATCCTCTCCCTTCTAGACTGCTATGCTCTTAAGACCCTGCAGAACCTTCTTCCAAACTATCTATTTATTGCACATTCTTTGGAGAATTTCAGCCCATATATGGCTGCTTTCTCCCTTCCAGTTGGCCACAGAAATAAGCATACTTGAATGCTGGTAACAGAAAAATCAGTTTTTCACTTCTCTCCCCAAATTCTGAGAAATTCGTATACTGAATGTTCAGTTCCTTCAGTAATTATTATCTCTCTTCTTCTGTTATATTGATTAACACAGGCCTAAAAATCAATTTAAAAAAAAAATATGTGGCAGAACTTCATCTAGGAGAGCTCACGTTTCTCACTCTATTGCCATATCCCATATGCTCACATCCTAAGACGTTGACTCCCAATGTTGAAGGTGGTGAAACACCTTTTTGTCTGTAATATCATTTGGTAATGCTCTCTGGATAACACCAAGGGGAATACCTGACAAAGGATACAAAAAGTTATTCCAATGTTTTGATGAATCTTGGCAGAATATGTGGTGAATATACTAACAAAGAGTTTTGTTTGCTGCAGTTGGAACTGGGCCAAGTGTTTTGTAGCCTACATACACAACCACCTTTGAAGTTGAACAGATTCTGAATGACTAAGCCAAGATTTCTGCAGGTTTGCTCCTGTGCCCTTGAGTAAAAATCAGATTTTTAACAGAACTGACTTATTACCAGGTGAGGTTTGTCATGTTGAGTAAAAGATCTTCCTTGCATGACACAGCAACAAAACCCCCAAAGAAAACCTCACTGCACAAATAAAAAATTGTGCATGGCTTCAAAAAAAAATATTTAAAGAATCACAGTCCAGATATTGATAGACACAGTTTCTTCTTAGATACTGGATCATTCACTGTGATTTTGCGAAGATATAAATAAGTCCTGTCAAAAGCTTTTGTGTTTCAATCACAAATTGCTTGCAAAAAAATCACACGTTATTTTATAATCATAAGGGGATTGGGGGAACACCTTCCCTTGTACTACCATATACAAACATAATCCAAATTGCTGGAGAACTGCAGTACTGCTCAACTGGCTGGTGCTTCAGTACTGATTACTAGGTATTGTCAGTCCTTCCAAGAAAAGCTAACTGAAACAAGGAAATGTATTTTTAATGGGACAAGCCAGCAGTGACTGAACAATCACAAAATTTAACATTTGCTTAAAACTTTGCAAAGACAGGTCAAATAATGCTTTGTACTTAACCATCTGATTTGTTTGTCCCTTCTCTTGGCTTTAGCAATTTCCTCACATTTATGCCCCCAGAAAAATATTTTACACTTGAACTGCAGACACTAATTATGTAAGCACCTTGAGTTAAACCCTAAGATATCCATGCAGAATTTGTCAATTATAAAGAAGTGAACTTTCAACAGTATGCAAGTAGCTGGTCTGCTTATTTATATATGCTTTATCATGAGAAGCATGGAAATCATGGGTGCCAGCATTTAGACTTCCATCACTAGGATACCAATAATAACAAGATCTAAAACTTCTAGCAATAGAAATATTTAGCACTGCATACTATGGATGCCATCTGCCAGATATTCCCAGCCACAAAAGAAATCTTTCCACCTGATCTAGCTTGCAAATCTCAGTGGCATTTGGGGTGTAAAGTTGATTAAGGATAACTCTCCCACCTGTTGAAGTACCACTGAACCACAACAAAAACAGATTTTCCTGACAGCAAGGGCACAGTAAGTTTCATGTATGAAAACCTGTGTTTTTCTCAGGCTCCTTCATCCAAACACTGAAGTTGAAAACCTAAAGGATTAGGGTCTGGAAGCAGCCTTGGTTTAGCCTGCATCCCAGCATGAGCTCAGGTTGCTCTCTGGAGAGCCTCCAAAAAATGGCCTCAGGGCTGTTATCAGCTGTGAATTTTTTATTAAAAACAGCCTGGATACTTGCCCAGTCTGAAATAGGTCAAGCCAACAAACTCACTTCATATTGACTGATGGTAAGAAAAATAAGTGTTTTCATTAGAAATTGTCTTGACAAAGTTTTGTGAAAATATCACCTGTAGCTTCCTGCCCATGGCTGGGGAAATGCCATGGCAGGGTTGGAGAGGGGACAGAAACCTAAATTCAGATTTCTTTAGAAACAGGTAATTTTAATTTATCTTCAGAAAAGAGTAATGAAAATATCCCCTCAAGTCACTGCCATAGTTTCAACTATTTTCCACTAAAACTTAGTATGCTATTTAAATGAGAAAAGAAACAAAAATACATGATGTTTACGCTCAGTATTTTGTGTTGTTATTATACTAGCAACAACCCAAAAACATTAGCAATTGATATTTAATTCTGCATTCTAAAATAAATGCATTTCACAACAGTAGAAACTGTACTTGAAATACTTCATATACTGAGAGTATGTACGGATGTCCCTTACAGGAATTAAAGATTAGTTTTCATTATTCACCAGTATGTTTGCCTTCTATCATGCAATTCAGGAATTAAAGACCATACCAGTTCTACACACAACACCTCTTCTAAATACCCCTTATAAAACTGTACAACATACAGTTTCAGCACACTATTAGTAAGATGATGACTTTTGAGAGAATAAACTTAATTCTTAAAAAAATTACACAATTTTTTACTAAAGCTTCCTGTGAGTTATACCTCTGCTGAGATTAGACTAATTTACTGGAGAAGCAAGAGAACATGTCTAAGAAAATGTATTTTGTATTAAGAAGATTAAATGGAGTCAGTGGGGCCAGGACTAGATTAGGTGTTAGGAAGAAATTCTTTACTCAGAGAGTGGTAAAACACTGGAACAGGTTGCCAAGAGAAGTTGTGGATGCCTTATCCCTGGAAGTGTTCAAGGCCAGGTTGAAAGGGGCCTTGAGCAACCTGATCTAGTGACCAGTGTCACTGCCCATGGCAAGGGGGTGGAAATAGGTGATCTTTAAGGTCCTATCAAACCCAAACCATTCTATGATTCTATGATTATGTGACATAACTGTTCCATATTGTGTTGGGAGCAGCATTTTTTTCCCTTCAAATCAAGTTACACCAACTGAACTTAGCTCTATTAATATAATGACCAAAAATGACACAGTTAATAGGGTCTTTAATGTAAAAAGCAAATAAATAAACTACAAACCACTAATGACAGTTCTTGTGTGGTTATACCTAGACATTAGCACAACAATGACTTGAACAGGAGGCAATAGACCAGAGATGTCTTTGCTTTCCATATCAGCAATAAATAAAGGAAATAATTAACAGCCTTCAAAACAACATTTGCCCTTCAGTTTTAATCAAAACCACAAGCAGCAGTGACTGCACAGTGAGACAACTCAGCATTGTAGAAACCCTGTGTTGAGGTCAAGGTAGTACTTTAGAAAGATGCAAGGCAAAGCTGAGGTGGGCAAACCCATAGGCCATATGTGGGTGCTACCAACCTTGGACACCAAAAGCCACCCCGAGGGTGCAAGGCAGCCAGGACCCCACAGGTGAGCTCCTGACTGGCCACACATGCAGTCGTCTCAGCTGCTCCCCAGGAGGGCCTGAGGAAGGTTTACCATGATGATATGGGGTTGAACTGAAAAAGTTCACAGACAAGAATGTCTACTGCACGTAGTATGCAAATCCATGTCCCGCTGCCCCTCCTGCATTTATGATGTCCCTGCAGCACTGGCAGGATGGATGGCACTGCTGTACTTCCAGTCCCCATGGCACATGCTAGGAGACCCTAGTAGAAGCCAGGAGCTGCCCACGTGCATGGATCACCCAGCATGGTGGTGGCAAGCCTGACCTGAAAGGCTCAGTGCCCCAGCAGAAGAGGCAATCATTCAGTCTGTTATGACATTGGGTGCAGAAGCAGAGGCAGTATGTGACTTAAAAGATCACAACAGGCTAAAAATAACTCCATTAAACAAATATGATTTAACCACACAACAGCCAGAAAATGTTCCCTGCAGTGCTAACCTTGCCTGCTCACACAAAGTTATTTACTGCACTTTCTCCTGGCAAGCAAAATCCATTTTTACAAGCTTGCCTGTGATCCACAGTAGTCTAGAGAGGGAAACTGCAGCCTACTGCTTCCTCTTTCAGGATGCACCACCAGTACAGGGCAAAGGTCTCAGGAAGTTTTGCAGGACTGTCTTCTGGGGATTGTTTCCTTTGTGGGTGTTTTTTGTTTTGTTTTGGTTTGGTTTTTTGTTTTGTTTTGTTTTGTTTTGTTTTGTTTTTATTATTTTTTGGGGGGGCGGAGGGGGTAGCTTGGCTTTTTTGTTGTTTCTGTTTCTGTTGTTGGTTTTTTTTGGGTTTCTTTTAATACTAATTTAAACAAGGGGTATAGCCCTGACTCCTATAAAAACATACACTATTATTAGTGAGGAGCTCAACTAGGAGATCTACTTAAAATATAACTCACTGTTAGGCAAGGGGTCCTGTCCAGATTGCAAATGTCCCAGATGTTGCCAAAACACTTCTCTGTTTCACAGACAAGTCTCCTCTCGCCCTCAATATAGAAGATTCGGCATTTGGATACAATATTCACCTTTTACTCAATATTCCCAGCTGGATGCCCAGCCAAATATATCATGTGACACACCTGGGCAAATGACCAGCTATGTAAGTTGCATATGGGATTTGAGGTTGAGACTTGATGAGGTGGAATCTTTTGTACTTTGAGCTGTCAGACTGTTTCTGGAAACAAGCCAAGAAAACGTTTTCCACCATAATATGGGGTTGTACTGAAAACAATAAAAAGTAGACATCCATTCCATGACCCTGTGAAAAACTTGGCGGAAAAAAAAAGTCCTAGCAGCAGAATACCCTGATAATGAAAACCAAGAACAAAAATGAAGTAATTTTGACTTAAGCTTTTCAAACATTTGATCTCCCCCAACTTCTTGTACATTCCATGTGCAGAAGCCAATGGCTCTGCTTGGTGCCTGCAGGACAAGATGTAGCCCACATAGAGAAAAAAACCTACTGGATGAAGAGAACACTTCAAGCCAGTTGTAACATATCACTGAGAAGAAAAAAGAAAGTGGGTTTCTCCAATGCTGTTGCACACAGCTGTTGCTAGAACTGACCTTCCAGAGAAGCTTCCAATGGATTTTAAACCAATATTGAGTAGGCTTATATAAGGAAAAAGCCAAGAAAATTTTCCTAATAGCTGGAAAACTTAAGGCTTAAATGGGAAATACATGTATTTAAACTGATTAATTAGAGCACCAAAATTCCTTGTTGTTCCTTCAATTAAGTTGTGCCACAGGCAACAAAGTAATCTGCAATCTGCTACTACACTGGGTACCAAAGACTGCAGTGATCACCAAATACAGGAACAAACAGTTACTAAATGAAATTTTCCCTTTCTCAGAAGAAAAAAAATAGCAGAGGGAAAAACCCTATAATGTAAGAGTTGGCAGCTTTTCATTGTGTAATAAAACATACCTGCCCTCATCTATTTTTACAAAATCAGATTTTCCATGGGAAAAAAAAGTGTGCACTTTGTAGGTATTCTGCAACTGTGCCTGGTCTATTCATTTGTCAGTATCTAGACATACTTCTGTTTAAATCATTGTGTTTCTTCCTTTTCACTGCAACACAGTTCCTTGCAACAAACCTAACAGAAAAAGCAAGGCAGATTACTGGTTCAGAAATTTGAATACTGATTATTTTTTGGTCCCATACATTTGGCTACAGTTTTTACTTTGGGAAACCAAAAAATCCAAACCCTGAATCAGCTACAAAGTTTTTGCCAACACTTACTGAAATCTTAAAATCCTGTAAGTTCACCAGGGAAGCATGTTCTGCCCTCCACCCCATGCAGCTGCTGGCACATCTGGGAGCCCCACTGCTGAAGTAAAGAGGGCACACATCATCACCATACTAACAAAATGAAAGGTTTAGCCCACCCCCCTGAATCTGAGCCCTGCTTAACCATTTCCTGAGGAATGACAGGCTAGAAGACAGTTCCAGATGGGAAGGAGCACACATGATCCCAGCCAACACCTTCTCCCTCTTTATGTCATTTTTCCAAAGACAGTTGCAGAGACAAATCCCTCCTGTGCAGACCTGAATGTCCTGGCAGTCCCTGCATGCTCACAACCACAATCCCTTCAACGGCCCTATCGAAGAGTATGGCAGAAAAGGGAGGATCCCAAAATTTGTGTAAAAGTGAGTGCTGAGGACACAGCTGTTCCTAGGATCTGAGGGCAGATTCTTTTAAACCAGGGTAGTCCTACAAGATCAAAAATGTGTGCTGTGCCAATCTAGGCACTGATTTGGGAAAAGTCTTTTGTATGACAGGGAGCTCTGGCCACTGGAATAGTATCCAGTCTCCTTGTATCGAGTTATGAAAGAGATACAGAACTGAGCAAGTGACCATCTTTTTTTACTCCTGCAAATCATGCTTTTCAACACAGAGATGCTGATGAAATATAGCCTAATGTCCACCAGAGATTGGGATGTTGGGGTTTGGGTCCTCCTTCTGACTGTGGGTTGCATCCCTGTAGGAACAAAACAAGTTCTCTAACTGCAGGCAACACCATCACGTCTGAACTGTCAGACAAAACCTGTATCAACCCCAGGTGTTTGCTCAGTCATAAACCGCTTATTAAGACACAATTTTAGTTGTCATAGCTGTATTGCCTTATCAAATATGGCAATGATAAAGCAATATAATAGCTAGAGTTGAGACACAAAAATATCCACTAGACACAGTTCTACTAAAAACTGTTCACTGAAAAGTCTAACTAGACACAGTGAAAATTTGTTGCAACGTTGATATGGGGTGGGGAAAAATTTCCAGCATTAAGACACAACAACCACAATCTCAGATGTATGCACTACTCCGACACCAAGTAACAAATAGGAGCACTGATTACAAAATTGCCTTTATTGCACTTTTGCTACATACTGAAGCATTTGTACAGAAAGTGACATTTTTCCTATTATCAGAAAAAGTTTTTACAGGCTTCCTTAAATAAGCTGAAGCTAATTTTTTTCCCCTCCTGCTCTCCTACACTGATTTAAAAGCACTTCTTGGTAGAGCACTAGTAGGTGTACTGGATGGTCTCTCACATAACAGTGGTGCATCCCAGCTGCCTCTTGCAATCACAACAAAATTCAGTTATGAAGATTTCCTCTCTGATAAATTGCCACCAAAAATTCTTTGCACCAGCAAGAGAATTAGCCCCTAAATGTTTGTGTGATGTTTCTGTCAGACACAAGATGAAAAAGAGAACTGTAACACAAGAGAATCTGGTAATACATTTTGCTTCCCTCACACAGAAGAGCAGCCAGTGCAGAATCTGTGAGCCTTACAGGTGTCACATCTGTTTTCTTCCTGAAGCTTTAAACTCAAATGTATGATAAATTAGGTTTTAAAATTACAAGTGCCAGTCATGTATTGCTCAGATTCAGCTGTGTGTTTTCTCTCTTCCAACTTAATGACAAACTAGCATTTAAGTGATTCTTTGTAATACAAACAAGTTATTACTTCACCATCCTGTGGAAGGGGTTTATGATTTCTCATAAGGATAAACAAACCAATTCCATCCAAGGTGCTCCAATGCTAACTGTGATAACCCTTCATTATTTTGCAGGTAGTCAGTCAGAAAGAGCTATATTATTTTGATGGAAAATTTACAGAAATTTTACCAGAAAGTTAAAGGAAGTGTCAATATTGAGATTCTGCATGCTCTAATATGAAGAGACATTAAATACTGCAAAAAAATATACATATATTAATAAACAGAAAATCATTACATGCAAGCCAAGAGTGGCAAAGTAGCAGTGTCCTTGGGTGGAGTCTTCTTGTCACAGGGAAAATTCTCATCCTAGACACACAACACAGTATAACTATACCCAGTCACCACTGGGCATAAAATGAAATGTCATTTATATTACATGAAACTCTAGCAAAATATATGTCAAATTTCCCAATTTCCCAAAGTTTCTTATTACTAATTTCAGAGAAAAGGAAGAATAGGCAGCCCATATACATTCTGTATGCGTATGAATACTGTTAGACATACACACACAGAAAAAGTTAAACCATTTTTCTTCAAACTAGTTATACTAATTACTGAGACAAGCTGTAGGATATCAATGTACTGCAAGCATTGTTCAACAAGTTAAGGAAAAGTTACATTTTCAATTTCCAAGAGGAAGGGTGGTGACCTATAAAGCTGCAAAGGAAACCACTCACACGATTATTTCAATACCCTTGCTAAAAACAGCCCCCTGGAATTATAAGAGTCTCTTCCTCATCCTGCTCAGAACAATTGGGAAATTATAGATCATTTAAAGTATGTTAACTTAATATACTAAAAAATAAAATTAATGCAAACAAACAAACAAAAAATCCATTTCTCACTCATGGAATTGCACTGCTCATTTTTCTGATTTCTCTGGTACTCACATCTGGATTTAGCTACTGGAAAGGGCACCCCAGAGTATGTAACAGGTATACTTAAAATGTATTGCAGATACTTAATGGTAATTCTCTCCCAAAGACTCTGTGGACAATTTTCAATTTATCCTAAAATCATTTGGAACAGGCTTAGCTTAAGCTAAAATGAACAATGATTGCTAGAAGCTTTACATGATCAACATCTGACTGGGTTTGACATAAATAGTGATTTTTCTTTTTTTCCAATATGATCAGAGCAAACCCAAAATAAGTGCTACATAAGCATTTTTTTAAATGCAGGATAATGAAAAAGCAGATTTATATTGCCTACTACATTTAGATTTATTCTACATAGATTTATTCTATAAGATATTCATCACATGGCCTTATGTGATAAATGTAGCATCACATTCCCTCTTATCCCATGATGTAATAATCTGCACTGAAAAAACAGCAAGGCAGAGCATTCTGGCATAAAAAAGGCAGTAAAATACTAGGCATAAAAACTAGGGAGGTGAAAGTTTTATAAAAAAAAGCTTTGTGCACACAGCAGAGCAGCAAACACTGCACTAGCAGACATTAATATAGCTACTTCCTTTGTCCTCAATAAATACACAGCTGCAAATACCTGAGATACAAAACAATGTCTGCCTTAACCTATCCATGACAAAGAAGTGGGACTTAAAATCTTCCAGATCACCACCTTCACAAGGTCTGGCCTTGTCCTCTGTGTTTCAGGACACCAGATTTCATTGATGCAGTTGTTGTCCCTGGGCGGGTAATGAGCAGCAGTATGCCAGGGAACAATTTCATCAGGCAGATAGCTCTGGAGATACACAGATATATGAAGGCTCTCAACAGGCAGAATCATCACAAATTTGACACAATGGTGTTAGCTACAATCTGGGTGAGAGAGGAGGATTCATTTCCAGCTTCTTCAACTGGTTCTTCCTGTATCATGTTATTTCTCCTTTGCAAAGAGTCCAGGAATGTAGAGTAATGAAACTAATTTACTAAGAAAGTGACAGGTCATGTATCTCTTTCCCTTCTTGCTCGGGTTTCTCTTTTATAACACAGAAGATGCACTCCCATCTCTCAAAACTCAATGATAACAGATCTCAGTGACAGAAAATGTGATTAATTACATTGAGTTTGGGATATTTTAACACTGGAAGTGTGAAAGATAGTGCCTAAAAAAAAGAAAACCTGAGGTAGATATCACTTCACTGAGAGGTAACTCCACTATCTTTTGTCCACAGTGAACTGGAGGAGAGGTGAAATTTGGAAATGAATAAGTTTATCCAGGGATATATAAGATTCTGCAAGTAATTTTTAAACGCATCCATAAAAGACAGGACAGCATAGCTCCAAACTCACATAAAAAATCAGTATCTAGCAATCCAGAGCATACTGTTTTAAAAAAAACTATAGCAGAGCACTGCATGACCAGCTAGAATTTGGAAACTTGCCTACAGGTCAATCTGAGGTAAGTCCTTACATTCCCTTCTTCTGAACCCATTGTACGTTTTTTGTTATCTGGTGGCCACAACAACGCTGTTTGGGCCTTGCAGAAGGTACTGACTGAACTGCAGCACTTTCCTCAGCGGTTCAAAGGTTAAAGGTGGACTTTCTTTAGTCTCTTTCCCACCGCTGCTCGGCCCCGCACCAGGGCTCCCCGCAGTCGAACCGGCTGACTCTGCCTTTGGCAGGTGCCCTTAACAGCGCCACGGGATCTACAGGTGACATTGACCTTGCTGACGGGAATGCACAGAGCTCGCCAGCACTTGAAGGTTGACCTTCGGTATTCAATTCACACGCTACGTTACCAGAAGCTCCCCGTTTCCTCTCGATTTATGATCTGGTTTTGCAGGAGGCTCCCTCCCCAGGATGTGTCTGTCCATCGTGCCCCTGTGGAAGGGGCGCAGTGCACGGCTGACTTTGCTCTGCAGGACCGATACCCCGCTTTGCCCGGGGCCGCACACGCCGGGCTGGGCTGCGGGTCACAGGCAGGGGACACACGGCTCCGTTTCAGGCCTCGGCAGAGGGAACTTTTACTTCTTTAAGCACACGCACCCCGAGCCGCTCTGCCGGCTCGCCGCCCTGGCCCCGGTTCTCTCCCCGCACGGGGCCGGGTGTTCCCAGGGTCCCGCCGCTCCCCGGACCCCCTCGGTACCTTCCGCAGGACCTCCCGCAAGTGGCGGTGCTGCGGGGAGTCCCCGGTGTCCCGCGGCCCCGAGCTGCGGCCCCGCAGCGCCGAGCCCAGGCGCGCCCAGGGCCCGCCGCCCCTCAGAGCCATGGCCGCCGCTCCGGGGAAAGGCCGGGGCCGCCGCCGAGCCCCGACTGCCAGCCCGGGGCAGCCTCCGCCCCGCCCCGTCCCGTCCCGTCCCGTCCCTCCTCCCGCTCCTCTCGGCCCCGCAGCAAGTCACGGCAGCTCTCGAGTTACGGGCAGGTTTTCTTTAATGCCAACGAACAGCCATGAAGCGACCGACAAGCGGGTGGCGAGCGCAGCGACAGGGGCACAGCCGGCCCTGCCCGGCGGGCGGCGCGGGGCCCGGCGGCTTTCGCGCGGGTTTCTGGATTTTCGTAAGGAGAAATAGAAAATAAAAAGAAATCCGCTCCTGCTCTTGTTCGACACGGACCGGCGGCGGTGGGGATACGCTAGTGACTCCCTAGGGGTACGGGAGGAATGTCTGCTCCAGGGGCAGGCGCGGGGTCCCTTCTCCTAAGCGATGACACAGCCTCCCTTCTCCTTGAAGGGGTTCTTGTCCTCGGGAACCCCCTTCACCAGCGGGTCCTCTCCCGACCGCTCCTCGATGTAGTTCTTGATCTCTTCGGAGCACTTGGACACCTCGAGGGAAAGGACAGAAAAGTGGCTGCGTTACGGCCGTGGGAAATGCTCGTCAGAGGAGGAAACGTGAATTTACATTCTCTCTCATTCACCTCCTCACCAAGCATAAAATATCTGGCTGGAGAGCACTAAGCACGTGCAGACTCAGCTTCCTTCCTCTCTTTTCACAGCCCGATACTGACAGAACATGTGAGTATCTCTGAGAATGTAAAGGCCATTCCAAGCTGCAGCTGCTGCACAGTTAAACTTGTGTTCATAATTCACCAACCTAGTTTTATTAAGCTGGGGATCACACTCACCGTCAGCACCAGCATGACTTACAGTCAGTAGTTTCAGGGTCAGTAACTTTCAATTCAGTTTCAAAGTATTTATGGTTTTATGTGTTTTTCACAAACAAAACATTCAGCAATGATTTTTCAGTGGTACTACAAATTCTTACTTTGCAGCTCTGCTATAGCAATGATGCACCTTGAATAAGAATCTAACTGGGAAAGACAATTTATTTACTGGTTACTTGGGGTTATTTCGAACAATTGTTAATAAAAGAGCCTATTTTATTATGAGACCGTAACACTTCCTATAGCATTTATACCAAACTAGAGCTGATGTAGGTGAGCTTGCATAGAACCCACCCATGGAGAAGTGTGTTTAGTTTCTGTTCGCTGACAAAGGAGCACACGCAGCACATGTGGTAATGGTGTCTGTGGAGTCTAAGAGTGCACAAGTGAACATCTGGGGCTCCTGAGCTTCCTTGTGCACACACATCTTTTGCTCCCTGTGTCAGCAGAAACTGTCCCTTGATGCTTGAATACCTGATGTGCCTGAGGATGCACTCCTGCTCTGTCCCCTCCTCCTCCCTTCCTACCTGCAGGCCCAGCAGTGGTACAGCTGTGCAAAATCAGGAGCAAGAACCAGCTATTGGCCAAGCCACTAGATGATTAGTATTTCTATTTTAAGGGCCCTTGCCTCCTCTGTTAAATTATACTTTATTTCAAAGGTAAAACTACAAAAGAGAACCAATGACTTTACCTGCTGTATCCCAGACAAGAGAGCATGGCCTGTGCAAAATTAAGCTTTAAGCCATCAGAAAGAGCAGAGTTAATTCCCAATTAAACAGTGCATAAAATAAGATCTAGCTGCCTTAGAGCAAAGAAGCTGGAGTACAAATCCCATTACATGTGTCTTGTTCTTCTGTGCCTTTCAAACTTTGCTCATTCAAATTGGAGCACCTAACACCACAGTAAAGCTGCACACCGAAGTACATGAAGGACCAGGGTTTGTTTTACTTCAGTCAGCACTGCCAGGATTACTTTCACTTATTAGAAAAAAAGGCTGCCTAAATACACATTCAGAAATTTTTATTCATTCCAAAGGACACTTGCTTTTTATTCCATGAAGTTGTTAGCGGGGGTCAAGAAAATTTTGGCTGATGTTTTATTTTGGTATCAACAGTAATGTGGTTTCTGCATTTCCCTGTCCCTGTAACACCCATACAGGTACTAGGGGACTGTGGCAACTACAACACAGATTTCATTCTCACAGTGAAACTTCTGTTACTATGCACTGGTAAAATTGAGCATGCCGTCTGTGCTTTACGACAGGAAAATTGAAAAATATACATTTTCCTAAAGTAATGAGGGCTTTGGTTTATTCCAAAAATGTAGTTAAGTATTTTAAATTAATGTAGTTATTTCAAAAACTTTACACCCTGCAGAGTGTATTTCAGTTTTCTAAGAACCCTCTGAGAAATGATATAGCTATCTACACTAGTTGGATGTCAAGCCCTCAATACTGCTGGAGCTTTAGACTATAACGTAACATCTACAATCACTAATACCTAACTCACAGCTAAAACATAACTCTGGCATTCTTATTTTCTCAGCTAAAACCTAGACCTTCAACATAATCAACATGACTAATGTATTTCCGGTCCTAACTAGGACCAAAATCGAGTTTTTAGGTGTAATTTGCTTCTGCTGGCATGCAGAACTAAAAAAAAAAAAAAAAACAAAAACAAACAAACAAACAAAAAAACTTTAATGTTCGTTTCATCATGGCGCAAGATCATTTCTGCACATTTTCATGTATAGAAAATGTACAAAACCATAAACCTTTCAGGGGAAAGTACTCGTGGGAAGGAACAATCCGTGTAAATGTCTAAATGTTTCTATGTAACACGGCTGGGTGGGTCACGGCTCGGCACGGGTGATGCTCTGGCTCCTGTGGCTCCTGCCCTCCGCCCGGGCACTGCACAGCACGGTAAGCGGGGCGGGGGCGCGGGCGGCCGAGACCCAGCTACGGGCCAGGGCAGGGTGTAGTGCTGCCACAGGGCTGCCCTGGCCTCTCAGGGGAGGACCACCCCTCCCCTAGCACCAGCATATCCCAGTGCGTTCTGCCTACAGAAGAGAGGAACACAGCGCGACGTGCTCCTCCCTCGCCTGGCAAGGCTGCCTCGTGCCGGCCTTGGGCGCCAGGGACTCACGGGGAGGGGAAGTTAAGGGGTGCCAAATCCACCGGGAACATCCGCGACGGGCGGGCCCGTGCCAGCCCCTCGGGGCGCTTTATCCAGAGGTGGTGTGCGCTCCTTCCCCCGGGCTCCTCGGTGTCCCCCGGGAAGGACCGGCGCTCCTACGCGGTGCTGTGCCGACAGCGCTGTCCCCGGCCCCTGACCCAAAGCGGCGGCAGGACCCGTCGGTGCGCACCGCGACCGTCCCAAATCAGCCGGGGCTCTACGGACGAGCGGCTCCCGCAGCCCCGCCGCCCCTGCCGCTCCCGCCCGACGTTCCCCTGGCCGCCGCCCGAGCCCCCGCACCGCCCGGGCAGGAACGGGCTGCTCCCCGCTCCGCGCCCGGCCCCGCCGCCCGCCGGGGCCCTGCGGGCCCCTTCTCCGTGCCCGCTCACCGGCTGCCTTTCCAGTTTCACTTCTTTCCGGAGCTGCTCCACTTCCATTTTCAGTTTGTCCTTCTCGCTCAGGTCCTCGATGTTGATGGCTGGCATCGTCTATACTACCGAAGCGCGCAGGGAGCGAGGACAAAAGGTTACGTCTGGGGAGCGAGGGCGCCGGGGCCGGAGCCCCCGGGAGGTGGCGGGGCTGTGGGACGGCCGCCCCCGGCCCGCCCCCGGCTCCTCACACGCTGCCGGCCGAGTTGCCCCGCTGCTCGGCGGCCGCCGCTTCCTCTCCGGCGCGCCTGCCCCACTGCCCCGCGCCGCTCCGGCCTTTAAACCTGCGCGCTAATCCCCTCTAACCGGATTAGAGCCCTCCGCACGGCCCGGCCCCGATGCCGGGGCGTTGACACGGGCCTTGCCTGCGCAGGGAGGTCCGGCCGCCCCAGCAGGAGCCGGGAGCTGGAAGACCCTCCTGCGCTGATCTCCCCGGCATCGCCCTCTGCAACTCCAGTGCGGGGCAAGGGCAGCGAGGTCGGCTGGGGCTTTTGGCTGGGGCTTTCTCCCTACCATCTTCTCCTCAAGCACTTCCTGGCCATAGAAATGACTCATGCTCTGTACCACCAGCATCTTTGGGCTCTTGTGCTCTTCTGCCCAGCGGCCAAGGCAGAAGCAGGTGGTGTGCATGAGTACATTCCTCAATACTTGTGCATTACAACCGCAGGTGAACTGGACTAAGGTAGAGAGTGGGAGAAACCACTCCCATATAAAGTGCTCCAACAGGTAGCCAGCCCATCAATGCCAGAAATTGCAACTTCTTGGTAGGTATGTCTGAAAAGCAGAATTGCAACACTGTGTAAAAGGATTGTAGTGCCTGGCTTGCACCAAGGGTCTCTGGACACATGGAGTTATGACCACACTTGAGGTGGAGTACTCAACATAAGGAAAGTGATGCATTCAGAATATGCAAGGAGTTAGGAAATTCTCCTGTGGTTGCATACAGTTTTGAGGTCTAAGATCCTAAACAGGGTTCTATGTTTTTAGGAACAGAGTGGTCCCTCCATGCATGTTTGTACAGCACCTAGTATCTCTCATCCTAGCAGCTGCTTTCAATAGCAATGGAAGTAATATTCAGGACCCCTGAGACTGAGCAAAGCCACAGGCCATTAAAATGGGCTTGCAGTCCTTCTGTTATCTGCTACTTCAAGGATCTTTATAGGCAGCCTCCCTCTTTCCTCCTCTGTTTTCTCCCATTAAACACATGCCTTTCTCCTCCTCTCCCTACTCACCAGATGTAAGCAGCTGTCAGCAGCATGCAAAATTTACATGTTCTCCAGCACTGCTCCTATAGTGCTCTTGGGGTTTGTATTCATTTTACTTTAGCCAGTTCACTAAAATCAGTTTCTCTTCCTGTTTCTGTGGCTACTATCTCCAGCTCCTGGTATGCACTTTCTACACCCCTCCATAACCTACACTGACAGCTGCATTCCCAAACTCCACCAGCTGCTGGTCATGGGCCAGTCAAAACAGGTGGAAGGAGCTGGCTGGCCAGTGTCCCAGAGGAGCCCGGGCTGCTGGTGGGAGCAGGAACGTTGTGGTGTGGAGAGGCAGAGAGCATGTGATGTGGTGGAGGCAGGTGCAAGGCGCAGGAGTGAGCTGAAGGTGGGCTCTGGCACACCACAGTGAGGGTGGGAAGCATTTGGTATCCATGGCTCTGTAATGGAAAGCTTTCACTGACCTGTCTGCTGACATGACTAACTCTGCAGATGGAAGTCAATAATGGACTTCCTACCACTCACTGTGTTAACTTTTATTGTGGTCTACATATTTTTACAGATATTTACCTGATCCAAGTAAAAGCAAAGGAGAGGTCGAATAGCAGCATTGATGGATAAATGGCTTAAACTCAGACTTTGATTTCTAGATGTGTGTGTATGGAGGAAATGGAAACTATTGAAAATGGTGTTCGCACTGCAACATTCACTTTGCTGCTATTGTTTAAAGTGGTATCTAAATTTCTTTCTTTACAATTCCAAAAAAATGTGATGAAAACTAGAGGACATCCATCTAGGACAACACATTAAAGAACATCATATTAAAACCACTTCAGTTTCCCAATATCAGAAAGATGACCTTTTGGTTTCTTTTGGAAATAGAAAAAGTGTGTTTTTTTTTTTTTTGTTTGCTGCTTCTTTTATTAATATTGCTGCTCTGCCTAATAAGCTGAACAAAATCTCTAAAAATGAGGACACCCATTAGTAACAGTTGTAGCTATAATAATCTAAAGCATGGGAGATATGTCCCATCATGATGACTCAATCTACACCTGCGTTTATTTTCCTGTCACTAAAGCATGCACTGATCCTTTAGCTATTGGAGATTCCAAAAAAAAAAAAAGGAACAGTTCTGAAAAAGGAGGGAAAGAGGTGCCATTCATACCCTGTCAGAAGTCACATAGGTGGCGTAGGGATTAGACTTGCTCCTTTCTTGCCTTTATGAAAAATCAAACTATGGCACAAAACTAGATTGCAGTCCTCCCCAGCATAAGTAAAGCAGAGAAGCCGTGGAGAGAAAGTCAGTTCAAATAATTAGGGTACTTTGACGTGCCTCCTGCCTACAGCCCATGTAGTCTATGGCTTCTTTCCTACAGGTCACAGATTTCCAGGGCCCTGTATTGTAACCCCCATGGAACCTGCCTGCAGGACTTCGGCCCAATGGCACTGTAAAGGGATCAGAGAAGAACAATAGGAGATCAGATTAGTTTGTTGTTATCTATGGAGAACACACCTAATTGCAGCCACTCTTATCTCTCTTACTATATTCAGTCTGGGGTAAACACTAATGCAATGTGTCCAACAGATTAGAGAGGGAAAGTATACTGTTTGCTGCTCACCCCCTCCTCCCACAGATCACACCCCATTGCCTGGTGGGGTTAAAAGCTGCAGAATAAACCAGGTCATATTTCCTGAAAACCCTCTCTCTCTGCGCTGCCAAATGAGTTATCCATTCTGCCCCTAGGTTTTCCCCAGAGTCCAAGCCCTCTGACGATGCCTCGATTTTCTCAAGTTCATCTGCGTTTGACACTACGGAGGTAAACTAATGGTCCGCGTTTGTGTCGGCGGCACTCGCTAAGCAGCCTCTACTCCATCCGGCTGGACCGGGACCTGCGTCAGGATCAGCGTTTGATTTTCCGCGTCCTCACTGCCCTCTACCCAGAACTTTCGAATAGGGAGCGGCCTGGGGGGGGGGCGGGGGGGGGGGGGGGGGGCGAGGACGACGTGTGGAAGAGAGAGGGGCCTTTCGCTAAGTGACCTGTCCCGGATTTCGCCGCGATTTACAGGAAACGTTCTCTGAGCATCATCCCGTAACGTGAGCAGGGAGGGGGGTGGACCCCATCCAGCTCGCCGCAGCCCCGGGGCGGAGGCAGTCCTGCGGGGAGGCAGCCCCGGCGGCGCCCCCGGCCCGGCCCCCGCTGCTCCCCGCCACGGCGGCGGGGCGGGGCGGGGCGGAGGCAGCCCGCTGTCCCGGGCTCCGGCATCGCGCAGCGTTCCGCACCCCGGTGACGGCCGGGCAGGGGCGACCTCCCGTCCCGCTGAATCAGACCTTCCCCTCCCACCACCTGCGCAAGGAGGCGGCCCGGGGAAGCCGCCTCGGCGCATATAAAGCGCTGCCGTCGGAGCGGGAAGCGCCGCTCGCTGCCGGGACATCGCTGCCACCCGCTCGCCATGGCCACCGGCCGCCGCCTGCCGCTGCCCGCGCTGCTGCTGCCGCTGGCCTGCGCCGCGCTGGCCCAGCGCCCCCTCACAGGTAGGAGCGGGCCCTCGGGAGGACCCCGCGGGGCAGGGGCCGGGGCCGGGGCCGCCCCCGGCGGCTCGGTGGTCTCAGCCCCGCTGGCTGGTGTCTCCGCAGAGAAGCAGCGCGCCTGCCTGCTGCCCCCCGACGACGGGCCCTGCCGCGCCCTGGTGCCGCGCTGGTACTACGACCGGCACACGCAGAGCTGCCAGGAGTTCACCTACGGGGGCTGCTACGGCAACGCCAACAACTTCCTCACCTTCGATGACTGCGAGAAGAACTGCTGGACCATCAAGAGTGAGTCCGGAGACAGGCAGTGCCCCGGAGGACTCCGGGGTGGCAGGGGGCTGGAGGGGACACCGGGGAGGCTGCTTGGCTTTGCGGGACGCTTTGCACCCGCTCGATATATCATAGGTCTTAGAATCATAGAATTGTTGAGCTTGGGCAAGACCTGTAAGATGGTCGAGTTCAACTGATGACCCTCCTGCTTGTTGTGGCTTCTTGCTGATGTCTGTTTTAGGCAGAAAATGCAGAGTGAATTGACCCAGAGATGGCATATGGAATTTATCTATTAGTGCTTTAATTGTGATTTAATATTGTACTTACTCGCTAATTAATGGCTTGAATTCCTCCACTAAAAAAAGCAGATGGGACAAACTGGGACTGGCCTGCGGCTGAAGTAATCCCGTTTTGCCTTCGCTACTGTGTTGTTCTGTATGCAAAGCATGAAGGGTTGGATTTACAGAGGATGAAATTATTTTTTCTGCAGAAGTGCCCAAATTATGCCGGATGGAAGCTGATGGAGGACCTTGCAGGAGTTACCTAAGAAGATATGCCTTTAATTTGAGCTCGATGAGGTGTGAGGAATTCATCTATGGTGGCTGTTACGGAAATGGCAACAACTTCAGAGATTTGCAGTCTTGTGTGGACCACTGTCTGCCAGAAAAAAGTAATGGTTGTTCCAAATTTTTAATAAAATAGATGGTTTGAAAGTGATATGAAGATGATACTTCATTTGATATCTTCCTCTGAATACCCATACAGCGGTATTTTTGAAGACTTGTGTAAAGCAGATGTTTATATTGTCCACTTTAATTTTAATATACTATCTTAGGCTGTTACTGGAAGAACAAAAATACTGAGATCTTAAATACACCCACAGGTATGCCCAACCAATTTCTTGGCTTCTAGAGAACTGTACAGGGGTATCTGAAAGCAAATAATAAGATTGAAGATCTCTGTTGAGGCAGATGTGTCAGATTGTAGCAGTCACATCCAGGGAAGTGGGAGTGTAAAGCAGAAGCACCTTTCTATAATTCAGGCCTGAGAGGTGGTGGTAGGCGACTCAGGTTTTTGGCACTTAACAGCTCAGCTTCTAACAAAAGTGGTTTTTTTGCCTGATGTAATTCTTCACTGTCTCTCCATCTGGGCTTTAAATAAGAATGGTGGTAATTATGAGCAGGTGACTATAACTAAGTTTTGACATGAACACCAGATTAATAATCCAGTTCAAGATAGGCTCTTTGAAGATCTACCAGAATGTATAAAAGCTGTCACTGTCCTAAGCTTTATTAGTGCTTGATGACATTTATTTGTGGCTGATGACAGATTGTCAGAATTTTCTTAGGTGAAAGCTGAATTATTTCTGTTGCACATACAATGAGTCAATAAAGAGACTACAGTAGGAAATATAAATTTTTGTTGAGGCAAAAAGAAACATGCTCTTGAGGAAAGTTGTTGGATTTGTACTTTTTGCTGCAAGCAGAATTTGCTGGCAAAATCATAGCAAAGTTGTGCCTTTTTTTTTTAATAGAGGTTGTTCCGCCAAAATTATTGCTCTATTCCTTTATATATGGAATAAGATTATGTAAAAATCTTAGCTGCCGTATGTATAGCACCACAAATGGGGAAAGCTGACGAATTTCACTTGTGGGATATAATCATGTTTTCTAGGATGGTCTGTTACTTTCTCAAATTCACAGCTCACAGGAATAAGATGTAGAAGTCATCAGTAATAGTGTCAATTCAAGGGGAAAAAGAGCTGTTTAGACACAAAATTTATTGCAGGGTCAATTTTAAGGAGCCATATACAGAGACTGCATTTATGCAATTTTTCTTGCTCTCTCTCTTTTTTTTTTTTTTCCCCTTTGTCCTTTTCTCCCCAAGCTGGCCCCTTGCTATGCTATAGCCCAAAGGATGAAGGACTGTGCTCCTCTTCTGTGCCTCGATATTACTACGACACTAAGACTAAATCATGTAAAGAGTTCAGATATACTGGCTGTGGTGGAAATGCCAACAACTTCGTCACCAAAATGGATTGCTACAATGTCTGTGGAAATGGTAAGGGTTTTTTGTTGTTTTGGTTTTTTGTTTGCTTTTTTTTATTTATTGGTTTGTTTTTTTTTTTAGTTTTGTCAGTCACAAGCAGTTAAAGCAATCCACATGCCAGTAACAAGTGTCCATAGTGTTCTTTTACTCACCTTGGCTTGCTACAAGGGTATGTTTTTTGCGTTTTGGACTTTTATGGTTTCAAGGGCAGGGAAAATTGAAAGGCAATGCTAAATCCTTCTGGTAAGATCAGTGTGATGTGAAGTGGTTGCACCATATTTGGATGAAGTGTAGAAAAGGCACACAGAAAGACTAAGCCGACTTTCTAGAGCCCACAGGGAGTCAGTCTTTAAACTGTTCAGTACCTCCATGACCACTATTTAAGATATCCTTTTATTCTGGATAGTTTTAAATAGGATTAAAGTCAGTTGTGAAATCAATTTACTTTTTCCTTTTCATTTTCAGAAGTTACCATCCTACCTCAATTCCCTGTTGCCTACTCGCATTCTGTATTTCCATTACTAAAGATTTCTGCCTCATCAGTTGTTCTGTGTCAGCTGCTTCTCTGGCTGTGGGGGAAAAGCTTGGAATGATAACTGATTTATCATTTTTAATGATAACTAATGCTTTTATTCAAGCTAGCTACTGGCTGTGCTTGTAAATCAAAACAGTTATGATTTTATTTGCAGTCATATGTTCATACCAGCTATTGCAGGTTTTAATACTCTAATTGATATGAAAATAAATGAGATAGAGAAAAGCATAATTGTATGTTGTTGCCCAGAACATTTAGAAAGCAAACATAGTGCAGGATTTTTAAAAATGATACTAATGGGAAGAATATTTAAGGCTGTATGAAGCATCCTGTACATTGTCTTTGGGAAAAAGAAGGAAAAACTAAAAAGTAGCTCTGCTTTGAACGTAATATGCACAAGGTCCAAATACGTCAGTATTGAAGTTGTGTAGTCAGAAGCCTTATGCTGGGAGATGATGCTTCAGTTCTGGGCTGGAAATCCAGATGGAAATCTGGGTTGGGGCAAGGATACCCTGAGCATAGTCCTCAGAAATAAAAATATTGCCTGCCAGTTAGTCATGACAGTAATATTTCTGTGGATGGCAAGCCTGAGTGTGTCTCTGCCATTGTATTATGAGAGAGTCTCTAATAGTATGTTAAGTTTATCTGAGATGCTTGTGATTATCTAATTTGCATCCATTACCACCTGTGAAGTGGTAGGGCCAGGCTCCTGCGTGGAGTGTGTGGCCAGAGGAGGAAGGAAACTGCTTCTTCAGCGTCTCACCTCCACACTGCCCCTGCCCACACCCAGCCAGATTCACCTGGGGATTCCCTCTTCCTCACCTTTTTTGTTGTTGTTGTTGTGGAGGAAAGAGGTAAGGAAATGCTGTCTGTCTTGTAACTAGAGCACCAGACAGCCACATGTAAAGTGTCAGTTGCAACCTTTTTCATCAACTCGTGGATTTCGCAATTCAGTAAGGCTTGGTACAGCCAAAGACCAAAGTTAAGGGCATGATTAGTGCTAATTAATGTTGTGTTATGCATATTCATTTCTATAGCTCGGGAATGCACAGCAACATTAGGCAAATAATTCAGATACCTTAAACCACTCCTCCTCTCCTGCTTCCATTATTTTCTCCTCAGCATCTTTCCTGTTACCTCTTAGAATCTCAAGTTGAATTCCGCTGACGTTCCCTGTGCAAATGTACAACTGCTTGTTAAACTGATCTATAATGTTTTGAGTGAAAAGGTTTGTGGTTAATTTAATTTTTGAAAGTTTATACTGGAAAAGAAGGCAAATGCATTGGCATGGCAGCAAAAGAATTGGGAACTGGCCACAGTGGCTCTATGTGCTGATAAATAGGTAGCATAAAGACAAAGATTTTCAGTCAAGATTGCAGGGTACTTGTTTTCTGAATTCTTCTCACACAATTCATGCAGCTTTTGAAAGCATGTGTTGAGTTAAGTCTGACTGCCTTAGGACACTCTGCAGTTTCTGTGAGTTTTGTGCAGAAACTCAAATAATTTTATCTTTTCATTTCCCACAAGCACTGACTATGTTTTAACGTTTGCCTCATTGTTCAGAGAAATGTAAGAATAGGTTGTGTGTGGGTGTATTTTTTTTGTTTTTATTTTGGTTGGTTGGTTGGTTTGTTTTTTTTAATAGAGGGAGTGTATTTAGTTCCATTCTGCTGTCACTGCAGGACAGCTAGATAAGGCTTTGGTACCTGCTCAGGAAAATGGCAGCAAAGTAGGATTCCAGTGCCAAAGGTGAACACACTGGAGACCTTACAGTGTGAGAACAGGGAATGCAGAACACGTTTCAGTTTATGGTATGTTTGTTATTATTGGACAACTGCTTGAACAGCATAACATGAAAAACCCAAACAATAGCACATAGTATCAGTTTTGTCCTTCAATTTCCCTAACTGCTTCCTTTGTTTTGTTAGCAGGAAATCAGAAACCGAGAATGAAGAAGCCAACAAATGTATCCCGCAGAAAATTAGTGAGAAAATTGATTAAAAAATCTCAGCTGTATAAACTGAAGTCTTAAAGCTGATGTGCACTTGGATGTTTGAAACACTTTTTGTTGATTCCACTTTGCTCTTTTGTAAGATATTTTTCACTAAGTTTTATACTGACATAGTTCTGTGTTTCAGTGCTGCTTTTATGCAATTTACTTTTTTATAATGGACTGCATTTAATAGAAGAATGAACCTAAGTTTGGTTCTTTTGCTCTGTTGTCTTTGCAAGAATATTTTGGAAAGACTTGTTTAGATTTCCATATTTTTAATGGGGGAATGTTACTACTTCCTTGGGAGAAGATTTCAGCTGTTGCAAATCAATTAAAATTTGAAAAATCAGTTGTCTGTTATAACTAAGGAGAGTCCAACACTGAAAATCTACCATGGATTTTTAATTTTTTTTTTTTTGCATCCTCTGCTTGCTAAAGAAAAAGAACTTCTCATGAGTATGTTCAGAAGTTTATTGCCCTGTCATTTAAATAGATTGTTATTTACAGTTAATGTTCACAGTGAAGGCTTCCAGAAGCCTTCATAACAGTAAAAAAGTATAAATTTAAATGCAGATCATCCCACAGGAGGGAATTTGGAATAAGGATGGTTTGATAAACACTCTGACAAAGGCAATGAATAAGCTAGTTGAGTATTCAAATAAAAATGTAGCCATTACTTTTTCATGACATTTGATATTTTTGCTAACTTACTCCAGATCCTCATATGGCATTAATCAGCACAGTTTTACTGATTTTAATGGAGCTATGCTGATTATATCTGCAGAGGCTCTTGATATTTGTAATAACGCAATGGCTGTTGAAGCAGAGCAGCAGAAGTTTCTGCAGATTTTATCTATAAGAGAATGATCCCTCTTTTGAGGCACTTCTATATTTCTTATGGTAGGTTATGCCTATGATGATACTTTTGCACATTCTTTTATATTTTGTATTTCAGTCATGTCTGAATTTCAGTTAATTTCACGTACAATATTTTCTAAGTATAAATTAATAAGTAATGTTAATAAAATGTTTTTTCTGTGAGAAAAAAAGCCTGTTCTTTCATTATCCTGAATGAGTTGTATAGACCAATATGTGTAATGTAACCTATAATTTGTTAATTATGACTCTAACAGAGTTTAGTTGTCTCTTCAATTGTTTCCTTACACTGAGGTCTTCATTTAAAGAAAGCCAATAAATTTCATTGGTGTTATTCATCCCCCAGTTTTGTTGCTAAGATGGCTTTCTCGAAAGATCTGCTCTCAAAGGGGTGCTTGGTTTAGCTTATTATTTGCTGCTGGGTCTCCTGTTTGATGTTGCACTCTCTGAATAGCTTCTGTGTGTGTAACAAGCTATTTGTTTGAAATTACATTGGCTTTCAGTTAGAATAATTCAGATGTGTGCTGTAAACCTGTTTTGGAGAAGGAACATGACGGACAAACTACTCAAGATCTGGTTTTCTTACTAGTGTTTCTCCCACTGCCAGATTTTTGATGAAAGCAGTTGTCTGTGCTTGCTATTGTCTTTCTATCACTCCATTTCTGGTTCTTGGTCTTAAAACCCCTTTTTGTTTTAATAATCTCTTGCTTAGTGCAGATGAATGAGGACACTGTGGCAGACAACTGCAGGTAACTAGTGACACAGTTTTATGTGTCATGCCAAACCTCTTGGTAACCAGCCTTCAAGCAGAAAGGGGCCAGTATAAACTCTGGGGGAGCCAGGCCACAATACCTGTGGACATTGCCCATAACCCTTCCTGTTGGTTATGAATTTTGGCTGTGCTGTTTAAAGCAGCAGTCCAGAGTTTCCTCTGAATATTTTTTTATACCTAACACTAACATTTAGGGCTGTGGTCATTTCATGCTCTGACCATGGCTTATAAAAAGATGTAAGTCTGTTTAGAAAGTCAAAGTTCAATTTAAACACAGTTTGTAACTGTAAAGGATGGCTTTCTTTTAAGATCAACACCATGGGGTATATAATATATATATAATCTTTGGGATCCTGTGAGAAATTACTATTACTCCTTATCTCTCTGTGTCTTTGGCTTTCATAGGAGTATCTTTGGATGGGATGCAAAAGCGGACCAAGGATTTAAAGGGAGGTCCAAATCTGAGGGCAGCTACACTCTAGTTTTTTGATCTCAGAATTGGGTGCCTTCTCACACATCATAACATGCCCTGCTCATGTCTTGGAAAGGATCCAAGAGTTTGGCACTCTTCTGTTCTTCATGCCAGCCCAGGGGCTCAGTGAGAACTGTCTTGAAGGACCAGGGTGCTGCAGTGGTCACTTCGTAATGCACTTTCTTTTCTTGCATAAAAACATATTTTGAAGCCTAAGGGCTTGCTGCTGAAGTACTCAATGAAATATCACAGTCTTGGGTTTTAATCCTGTATCTACCTGTTCTATATAGAAATTCAATGTAAACCATGGTTTTCACAGGGTTTCCTAGTGAGCAGGCTTTAGAGTATTCTAAGGGAGGTGGGGCAGGGAAAGGAAGTGCTCATGGAAGATTTTTTTCAGTTCCCTGTTGAAGCTATTGAATAAATGGTACCATATTTCCAGGTAAATGCCTTCATCTTTTTTTTTGGCCACAAGGAATTTCAGCCATCACTGTGCTGCTCTGCTTTGTGTTCTTAGGTTACTATAATATCCCTTCAGACTACAGTGACTTTGACTAATTCTAAACACTCGTCATCTAACACCCCTTTTATGATTCATTACTTACTTCCTTTTTCAGTTTGCTGATGCAACAACACTGGCCCAAGGTTGGGCCAACTGTTCGTGTTTTGCCATGTTGAAAATTAATGCAGCCCACACCATCCTGCAAATTAGCTTTTATTATAGTAGCCAGTGTCCAGCATCTGGTATTGTGTGTCACAGTGCAAATTTCTACTGCAGAGGAGGGAAGCAGTGATTATAATCTGTTGGGTTTGCATAGGCAAGCTGCCACTGAAACTCCTGACTGGTGATTTGCACAGGACAGTCATACCTGCCACTGAAAAGTAGTTGCTGGAATAAGCAGGTTTGAATAAACTGTATTGCAACATCTCTGCTCTTTAACTTTCATTGTGACCCATAATTCCAGATCATTTCTTAGTGATATCTTGCAAAGAACTGTATAAAAGTTATAAAAATTAAGCTACGCTGATTCTTCATCACTGGTCTGTGACAGTACTTGAGGATTTGCTTTGTAAGTTATTTCCAGAGTAGAAAATTGGCTTCATTATATTTCAATGGAATTTTAAATGTCAAAAAGAGAAAAAAAAATCTGTGTGGAAGTACATAGTATTTTTATTGATAAGTTACATGATGGCAAACAGAATTTCACCACATACAATTTTAACAGTGATTTGCCCCAACAAAAGGCTTCTCTTAATTCCATACTTTAGTAGCAAACTGACAATGAGTTCAGCTTGTATGCCTGGAGTTAGATTTCTGTTTATTGGAAACATTCTTGTTTCTCTGTCACTTCTCATCAGTTGAGGATGTAGAAAACATGGAACTTTTTTTTTTTTTTTAAGAAATAAGCATTTTTTTTAGAAACAATGGACCACGTTAAAAAAAATAAATTAAAAATCTCTAAACTTGTGTCTCAGGTCAGAGGTGAGAGATTTTATCCTGAAGCTTGCAGTTAGCCATATGGCTGAGGGCAGCTGTTCTGACCCAGACAGGGACAAGAATTCTGTTCTACTGGAGAAATACAGTCCAACTATAATTGTGTGAATCTGGAAGAACCACACTGTGGATGTGCCAGAATTGTTATATATTAACAGCAGTGTAATTGAAAGAAAAATCTGTCTCATTATCTTTCTAGTAAGAAAGTCTATCACTGGCAATAATTAGTACAGCAATACATGCTTCTGTTGAAGTAAGCCTCATTTTTCAGTGTCTGGTGGTTCCATATAGTAATGTCTGTCATCTGATCAATTCAGTAAAATAAATCTGTAAAAATAAATCTAAAAAAATAAAAATGCAGCCTAATGAACAGCAGTGATATTTAAAAAGTAAACTATGCAAACAAGAAGCATAAAAGCATTAACCACTGGTGTGATCGTGTGCTGTGATTTCCAAATAAATTCCAAAAAAATGAGTGTTCCTAGCTCATGTGTGAACTATTCATAAAAGAGAGATAGTTCAAGCAAGTTAAAGACTAATCTGTGAAACATAGAGCATAATATCTATTATGTGGGAATAAAAGAAGTAACTTTTAATGAAGGTTCCCTTTATACTGGTAGTGCTGACCATAATTTCAGATGAATATGGACAAAACTGGTGCCCTTCCAGACAAATCAGATTAGATGCCTAACTGCTGTTGTGTGTAAGGTTTTAAATGCAACTGCAACTCAAAGCACATCACATTGTCTGACATGGTGGGACTAAACTTCGAGCTGGTGAGCATACAGGAATCTTAAGCCTTATTTCTCAGCCAGATTCTCGTGAAAGGCCTTAATATATTAACTACAGGTTAAAAACTTTATCTGCCAACTGAATTACAATGGTTTTGCTCAGTGAGCTATCTTGGAGGTAGGGGACTACTCAGGAAGTTTGCAGCAACTTTTTTAAGATGGCAATGCATGTTTTTTTTAAAGCTTAGAGTGAAATGCAGTAATAAAACTCATAGTATCTAATAAATGCATATGAACACTATTGTCTGTGACATTTTTTTTATGTGCGTTAGGAAGCAAGATAAAGAGGATTATACAATTAGATTATACTAATAAAAGCTATTTAAATTTAGAGTCAAGAGAGTAGAGGGTGAAAAATATGCCCCACAACCAAATCAGAAAGATTTCCATTGTTACAGTAATTTTCAACAGGGAGAATCTTGATTTTTACTGACGTTGAAAAAGAACACTTTATAGAAATGCCTCCAGCAGAAAGTAGCACAACTGGCAAGACTTCTCCCCCACCTTTTTTATTTTTCTCTAAAAGTGGGAGAGAAGTCTAATGAGAAAAACAGTGATGACAAATGGTATTTACTGCTCTCTCATGGATCCAGGCTGCTGCACTGGAGCACATGGAGCCTCTACAATTTTCCCTGTGCCAGCCAGAGGGACTCTATCATGATTTCAGCAAGAGCTGGAGTGAATCCAAAGACTTCAGTAACCTCCTTTTAAGTGCAGAAACATGATCTTGCACAGAGCAACATTCCCTTGAGCACATGCATCATCTTCACCTGAGATCTACTTCACCAGAGTTCATGCGTGGGTGCAAGCAAACAAAGCCTAAACAAAAAGTTTCCAATCTTTATTTCAGTGCTCACAGAGTTGCTGGTTGTGATTGCTTGATCTGGTGGGGCAACTAAGTAATTTCTTTACTCCAATATGTCATTAAATAGGCTTAGAACTAAAACTGCTATGAAGCCTATTCTACAAAAACACTGTGAAATACCTGTTTTAACATTAAAGGAATTTCCTTGATTAGATTTTATCCAGATTTGCTTTTTCCACCTTTGTCAAGACTTCTTTTAAAATCTAAAATAATATTCAGATAGTTAGAGATCAGTTTATGTTGAAGGAGGAATTTAGTATGGTTTAAATTCATCAGATAGTTTAGATATTCTTCTTTCCAATATATTATACATTAGTAGACACCTAAGTGCCCCTTTGGTACTGGGAATTAAAATGAGCTCCTTAACTGGTTTCATAAGAGCAATTTTGCATCCTTCTAGTGTGAATTAACCTAAACAATACTCAAACAAAACTGTAAAGTATGAATCATGTAAGTTCTAATGATCATAGAACTTTTTAAAGCCACAAACACTAAAAGGTAAACTGAGGTAGTGCTCACCTCATTTTTTTCCCAGTTTTCTATTTATTTAACATGAGACTGAAAAAAGATTACAGAGTTTACTCTGCAGTAATGCAAATGGAAAGCTCTTGAACTCCATATGTACAGTAAAGAACCTCTTTGCAAAAGTATTGCAACAGAGCTGACAGAGTATTATTCGACTCTTTATTGCCTCATTTTTGTACAGACACCCACAGTTTTTCTATCCCAGACAGAATTATGCCCTTAAATATGACAGTGAGCACTCAGTAGCATTTAAGTCTGATGTTTTATTTTTTTTCTCAGTTTTGAGAAATCTGATTTCTCAAAATAGCTTTCTGATTTCATCCCATAAAGTGTTAGGGAGGAGTGTGCTGACTCTCAGCTGTAGAGGGTGAGGCTCCAGATCCCAGAGCCTCAAAATGCCCTCAAACCATTTATTGCTGAAACCCCTAGCTCTGTGAAGAAGCCACTGGCAAACAGTTCAAATGGCTTTCTGCAGAGAAAAGAGGTAGGACATAACTTAAGCGCTTGAGAAAGGTAAATCAGAGGAAAATAAAACAGTCCCAGCTCTTGCATGCTCCCTCCTAATCACAAGAGACATTTTTGCAAGTTATGTGGTGATGATCATTCCCTGGCTAACGAATCCTGGGCTGGAAGGTGGAGGGGAGAGCATTTTTTGATTCACTGCACTTCCTTCTGCTTTGCTCTCTTGAACAGCCTCTGCCTGCACCATGCCCTTGAAAGAGCCAGGAGCCACAGGACCTGACCATGTTCTCTGTGCTTATTAGCCAGATGGTCTGAGCTCCTTACACTCCAAATTTTCCTACGAGTGTGAGTGACTGTCTCGAGTGAAGAGTAATGTAATGCTGGAAATGCAAATAAGTTTTCTGAGGATATCACAGAAAAACAAAGGACACAAATGAGTCCATCCACCCTTCTGGGCACCAGGGCACTTAGGATTGCTGTTACCTGGGGAAATCCCTATTCCCAGGGCAAGTCCCAGCCTGTGCTAGAAGTATCATTTTGATTTGGGGAGGACATCTGTCCCAGTGCTGTGCAGAGCTAGGTGAGCTCACTGCCAGGGATGTGAGCTGAGAGGTGCAGAGCAAGAGGAGCAGGACCTGAGGAGGGACACAGCCCTGGGTGCATCACTCGGGATGGAGATGGGGATGGGGTTATGGGGAGAGCGGGAGCAGGAGTGAGCAGGGGGCTCCCACGACATGGCCTGAGACCTGCTGGGATGCTGAGGCTAGTTACAGAGCCCTCACCTTCTGGAAATTCCCCAAACTATTCTGTACAGTATGTGATAAAGGATGCATATTTTATTCCAAAAAAATTATATTCTTTGAGCACTACATTGTAAACTTGGTCATGTGGTCATAATCCAGCACTATCACATAGTAGCTAATGTACATAAACAAAAGAAATTAAAAAGTCAGCTGTCTGGACTCTCAGGTGGGAGCATAGGGTATTAGTAGAGTCTTGAAATGCATCAAAATACTGTACTCGGCAACAGCCTAAAATGTAGTATTTTTCACCATCAGACAACTGAAAACATAAAATAATCACACTTGTTTTCCAGCTGATGCAAAAAAATCTCAGCAGCAGTGAGAGCTCCATAAAACACACTAAAGCAAGATTTTCAGATTTTTGGAACTGGTGGATGACTGTGACAGTTTTCTCTATTTTATTGCTTTCAAACAAAGCAGGTATTAAGAGAAATTGCAATGCATAACTAAATCCATACCCAGCAGTGGTATGGATTATTGGTAGTATTCACTCTCTATGGTTCAATAATGCCTCTTTCAGGCACTTGTATGGTCATGCTCTGAAACATAATTAGGACTTACTTTTTCTGTGTGTTATTTCTGCTAAATTTCCATTTTAAAGTTAGTCAATATTCAAGAAAAATGTTTTTTTCCCTAACCAACAGGTATGGGACTCTGCCTTGACTCAGTACATGACCTTATGGGTTATGTTTGGGGTGCACAATGTCCCCTGTAATGCAGATTTTGCAGATCATACTTGGGTCTCTTACATTTCTTCAGCTTTAGTAAAGAAGAAGGAAAAGGAGGTTGTTGGTGAAGGAACTGCACAATCCTGTATCTGCACAAGGACTGTACAGCTGAAGGTAAAAAGAGATGGGATCAGGAAACAAAGACTGCATTTGCCAAGGTTTGATTTGTGTGGTTTTAATACGTGCATAGCTTTCTAACCGCTACTGATAGAGTTTCCAGGGATTTCCCAGGAGCTTTTAAAAAAGTGTCTTGGGTGTCTTATCTCTGTCATTGGACTTTTAATTTCTGTCTTCATTTATTAAGGTAAATACCTTTGCAAATCTGGCTCCACCTCCCGTTTTCAAATGGTTGAAGACCAGGTGATTCACAGCTCATGCTAAACATCCTGCTCAGAATCTCACAACTTGGCATTGCTGAACACAAGAATCTTTCTTTTCTTGTGTGCCAAGGGCCAGGATCTCACCATGCAGTGCTCAGCAGGTTGGATCACCATGAAAAGGATGTGCATAATTCTACCCATTAGGTGGGCAGTTGCTTAAAATGGGAAAGCTGAAAAACAGGAAAATAAGTGAAAAGTACACTGATAAATGCCTTACTTGTTGAACTGGCCAGAAATGAGTGGCCAGAAATGGTCAGAGGCTGAGCCAGATTGCAGTTGCTGCTGCCTTTTGCTTTTGAATTTAAATTTGGGGCTGTGAATTCTGCAATATTAGGAGTTGCCAAAATTTAATTGATTCAAATAAAGAAAAAAAAAAATCCATACATGTTGCAAAATGAGAAAGCATCAAAATGTGAATCAGTCCTGTTTTCAGATTTGCAAACCTGAAACCTGTCTGACATTTTGTGCAATCTAAACCACACCTTTTGCATTCAGCTTTGATTTCTTAACAAGAAAGCTCCCATATCATTCCCTCTTTCCATGATTGCTGGTACTATCTACAGTTTTAGATAACATAAATGAAAACTGGCTGTGCCAAAGATGGCAGTGATTGTAGTATTAATTCTTTAACATAGCTATCATTTTCACATTTCTATTTTATGTGTTTTTGAGTTCTGCAATGAATCATACATGGAAAAAAAATAAAACACTTTATATTAAATCAGTCTCAGAATGCCAAGAAAAAACATCTACCACACCCTGTGAATAATTCATTAATCCATCTTTCAAAACAAGCAATCTAATTAGCTTGCAAACAAGAACATGACGCACACGTGGTTCTTCAAACGGCATTGACATACTGAATAGTTTGGATTCCTGTAACACATAGCCTTTCACTTGCTACTTCCACTTCCAGTAAGACTCTAGACCGGAATATTTTTGATCTCAGAGTTTACTTGATGCACAGTATGGAATGAGCTTGTAGTCTGAGGATGGGACACAAAGAACAGATTCTTTGAAGGAAGTTGAAATTTCAAGTGCACCTTAGCAGCAGTCCTGAACCGGACAGAGTTGACAAAAAATATGCAGATGTTCAAAGACCTATTGTTTGCTATTGAGTGCTATTGTTTGGCCTTTTCATGGGAACTACAACTCAACTGATGGCTCATGCCATAGATATGTATTTGTGTACATGAAAGAGGAGAGTTGATGGAGGCAGGCTGTGACGATTGCAAAGACAGATAGGTCTGTCAGCTCAGTTAAGGGAGCAGTACCACATCAAGAGGCTTTGCAGTGCTATATAAAGTAAAGGTGGTAGTTTCAGTGGGGAAGGTGGGGCTGAAGCTGAATTTCATATGTGCCTCTCATCTAGTTGAAAGGCAATCCAGAAAGCCTACTGAGTAAAACCATCACCATTCCATTCATAATGATACAATTACCTTTAAATATTTCTATAAGATTGACCAGCGTAAACAGACTGGTTTTAATCTCTTATTTTTTGTCCTTAGGTAGTGGTTCTTTTTACTCTAACTGTGCTTATGTCTGACTCTGCTATTATGTCACTAAATCTCAGAATTGGGGCTGAGATGAACATGTGGTAACCCTCAAGGTCTCTGCCATGACACTTGCAGTATCAGTCCTTTCAGATAATGGAAGTACTGCTGCACTGAATTAGTCCCTGTCATCATCCAACAGGGCTTCTCATACTGACTTCTTGACTTTTTGCTAACATTTTTGGCATAGACTGCAATATAAGTGGAAAGATATAATTTTTTTTTAATGTTCAACACTAAAGAGAGAATTAAATCACTAGATATGTTACTCAATATTTTGTTTCTTTTGGAAATCTGTAAGGAACATAACCAGTTTCTAAGACTTAAATTCTCCCATTGGCTGCTGAAAAAAGAGGAAAGTTATAATCCTACAGCAAAGACAAGGAAGATGAATGATCTATCACATTTACCCATGTCTGACAAGAAGTCTTCTGTCACACTTAATATTTCGTTAGTGGTGGGATGGGTGAGGAGTAATGTGAGAAAATACACATACACCTTATGTGTTGTGAAATGGTTCTTGTGTTGGTTCCCTGCACCAGCTGAATCAGAAAGCTCTGACAGGGTGGACTTGCAGCAGATTATGGGAAAGGCCAGAGATTTGGGTTCATGTGGATCCAGTTATGCTAGTAAAACAGCAGGGAGATTCACAAATGCATTGATGGTTGAGAATGAGCAACATATGAGTAAACCATGAACTGATGGAATTTCTCCTATAGAAGCCACACTGTAAGGAACTGGTTTGGAAGCAACCAGAGCACTCAGTATGTGTGAAATTCAGGCCTGGTAAGCAGTGCTGCTTGTTATAACCCCAAATTTCTATCCTTTGGGTAATCTCCAAGTTCCAAATATTTTCTTTTACTTCTGGTCTGGAACAAAAAGAAAAGTATAAATATCAAGTTTTAATTAAATATTCTTTTTATGGGATTGAATTGCCCCTCAAATGTATCATTTTTAGTAAAAAAGTACAAGAGTAACCAAGTCTAACCAAAAAGTTCTTCATGTAAAGAAGTAAAATGCTTTGTCCCTTTCTGCCCTATAAAACATGTGGAGAAGTATGTTCTCACTAAACAGTCTCACACAAACTGATATTTCTTAGCACAAAATTTCATTCTTTTGTAATGTTTTGACAAATCTAAGTCAGAGATTTCATATATACCCTATGCATATAGAATTTTCATATCAATGAAAAGTCTTGGAAGCCTGATAGATGTAAAGTTGGTATGAGAAGTCACAAGGAAATACAGGCAAACCCCAGTGTTATATTTTTTGAAGAACTGCAAGACCTGGGAATCCTTTCAGGGTGTTTATACATCCACAGTGAACGTTTATCAGAGAAGCTTAATCTACAGAGAGGTGCCCTTTATCTGAGGCATTGAGGACAAAGCTGAGTGGGTAAGTGAACACACAGAAAGTGTTTCAGCTTCTGCAGCTGCCCAGATCCCAGCAGAGCCCTATCATCCATCTGTGTTGTACCCCCAGGGTGTCAGCCTGGAGATACCAGCCCAGTCTCAGCCTTGCATGAAAGCACCAAGGCTGCTTCTGGCCTGCATGACTTAAAAAACATTGTGAAGCTGTATTTTCTTGACACTGCACGTGAGCTGGGAAACCCATAGGAAAACTGGGAGCATCTCTGTAGCCAGCACAGTATCTGTGCCTCAAGGCACAGTATCCCAGGTTATACATGATCAGTTTTACTCATAATGCCCTGTGAGCAAGGGAGGTCCTTTCATGATCACTGTGCTGAGCAGGAAAGAGAAGTCATGTCCTGTAGTACAGTTAGATATTTCACAAAGTTAGTGAAAATTGCTTGCAAGTTGGATCATAAGGACCTAACTGATTTGCCTAAAAGACAACAGAAAGACTAGGGATAGCAGGGAAACTTCACTTTGGGTAATTCTGGCTCCTAATGCCAAGAAACCAGCTCTCAAACAGGCAGCTGTTTTTAGCACTAATACAGTCATGTAAAGGCAGACCACAGCATAAGCAAGGGAAGGCTGGGCCATCTGCAAAAAGAAAGTTGAACGCATTTTAGTTTGTTTAATCAAATTTTTATATGTCAATGCAATTTTTTTAATATATTTTGTTTTCTTCTTACATACAATTTTTCTGTTCCACATTAAATATTTGGATTCTTTCTCTTTAAACACAAAGGTTTGAAACCTAATATAATGAAAAGCAAATTTATGGCAGCAATATTTAACATAGGCAGACACCAGTGGAATGCTTCTCACACATTGACCCATTCCTATATCTCAAAACTGTTTCAAAAAATAAAATCTCACCAACTTTTTACAAGATGCATAAACAGCCATTTTATCTTCCAAAGTTAATACTGATCAGCAGTTTTTCTTGTGGCACAATGCTGTTTTTTTTTGACTTAGATGGACGGCTTATTTAATGTCTTGTAAAAGACCTGTTCCCTAAAACTTGTCATCTGAAAGACAGATGCATAGAGCACAAATTATACTGAGAAATGTAGGAGTGTGTTCACGAATTCCCTGTGTTCATCTTTCTAATAAGATAAAGTGGTACTAGAAAGCTAAATGTGGGTAATAGGCTATTCCTGCTAAGTCATAATCTTAGGTCTAAGCATTTATTTTTTCAAACTCAGGTTTATTATCATGCTGTAGCACCAAAAGAAGCTATTGTCTCCCATTTAGTTTACTACATAAAATACTGTCCAGTCAGAGGTATTTGGAAGAAACATAGATGTCTCCTTCACTTCTGAAATCACATTTTCCTCTAAAGTTAAAACAGAAGGATTGGTTTACAGTGTGTTTGCAGTTAGCTGTTATTATGCACTGCTGGTTTTATAGCCCACTATTTTATAACGTTCTGTAAAACTAACCCAGAAGCATCCCACATGCTCTTATTAGCCAAAAGTCTAGCTCTCCAGTCTTTTTTTGAGGCAATACTTCTACTGAAATTCACGGGAATGCCATAGAATTTGTGTTTAAAACATTCTTAGATAATTTGATATTTCCATTTGCTTCATCAGTTTTAATTTCAGGCATGGCCTGTCACAAACAAATATGATGACAGCATCTTTCAGAAAATCGTACTAGCTTTGCTCCACTAGTTTCCTTCCCTAAAATTTTGCTTTGCACTCTTGTACCCCCTCTAACTCCACCCCTTTTTTACTGCCTTTTACTCTTTTACTCTTTACAATTCTTCCCACACGTTTGGTAAATAAAATGAAAACCAGTTAGCAATGACAATTAAACCAGGAAATGTTCTTAAAAAAAAAAAAAACAACAACCAAACAACCAGGAAAAATGATAAAGTACCTCCTTTGTTAGCATGACAAGGATTTCTTTCCAAGTTCAAAAAGTCCTTTGAATTGTCCTGAGGACTGTCCATTTTATTTCCCCTCTTCCCCCTCAAAAAGGTACCATGTACAGTCTCAATAAACACAAATTCATGTCTATAACATCATTATTGCCTGGAATTGTTTTCAAGAAAACATTTTCATGGCTCAGGAGGGGGATAAAGTCACTTTCAAAACTTGATTTCCATCAGACTGTTGTCACAATGCTGGGTAGCTCAACCCTTGTGGTACCATTTCTTTCGTGGGGTCTAGCAGCAGACTGAGCTGAGTAAGTGATCACCTTCTGTGTTATTAGATACAAGGTTTGGATCACACTGGGCTGGATTTGGACAGAGAATTCATGTGGCATTGCAGGACAACTACACAATCTGAATTTCCACTGTGGAGCAGACATTGTCCTGTCCCCCATATAATTCCTCTTTTTATTCCATTCTGGTTCCAGGCCACACAGAGCTGACATACCCCACAATAAGTGAGATTCATTTCACTAATTACTGCAAAACAGAATGGGAAATTATTCTCAATAAGGTTGGCTAAGAAGTTTTTAAAAATACAAAATAGAACTCAATTTGAAAATCAATAAAAAAGAAAAGTTACATCATTGTTCACTGCAATCAGAGATTATTCTTTATAAATGCTGAACTGCTTCAAAGTACAAATTGTCTCATCTTTCAGGAAAGCCAGTTTTCTGTGAGACCCAACTTGCAAATTATAACAGAGCAAGAACCTCAGAAATATTTAACTGTCCTGTTTCCAGGCTAGACGCACACTTTTTGTGTTGTGCCTCCCTATCAAACCTGCAAGGACTTGGAAACCTTCCAGAGTGCTGGGTTGGGTTGTGTTCTTTCTTTCCAGAGCATGGAATGTTCTGGAAATGTGCTGTTTGCCACCTGGATAAGCGTGGTGATCACTGGCCTCAGCAGCTGCAGTATCCTCCCTCCTGACCCTGCTCTGCACTCTGCAAAACCTCTGATCTCCTCATCTCTGATGAGGAGATCCCTTCCCTACAGCATCCACAGTTCCCTGCTTGCACACAAGCTTTGACCAAAGCCCAAATTCACTGGGTCCTGAAGAACAGCACCTTGAAAATGGGGTTCAAAAAGGCAAAATTCTAATTATACCAAGGCAGAATTTTTCCCTCTTCTTCTTCTAGCCTGTTAGAAATACCAAGGAGTTTATCTTCAGAGCTCCCAGAACCTTTGAGGTTATTTTTGTCCAGATAAATAAATTTCCTCTTTTCAAGTGATGGATATTTGTCTCATATGCAGGTAATCTGAAGAAATAAATATTTCATAACCGTGAAAATTTACCAAGATCCTTGATCATGACCTGCTAATGCCATATAGCGAGTGACTAATTTTGCCCATCATTTAGCAAGGTACAGCATTTTTAGGCTGTAATGCATGCACTCAACAAGGCTTAGTTGCTTAAAAAATCACAGCTCAGTGTCCGTGACAGTTCACATCGATTGCTGTGACAATATTGCTGTGAAAAGATCCTTACAGCCACAAATTAGCACTGGTCAGCTGGATGGGCCACCTGAAAATCTGTACAATATCCTTAGTGAAATAGTAGGAGTGATACCTTTTTTAGCAAGTTTTCTAATTTCATTGCCATCTTTTACATAAGACCTACTTTTCTGCTGATGAAGAAATTAATGACCCAGTGGCTTAAAAATGCAAGGAGCTGTTTTGAACCATTTTGATTTCTTTTGAATTGGATATATACCTGCAATATCACTTGAGTTTCTGTCTGAGTCTTTTCCCAGATGTAAGCTACATTTTCTTTGTCTCATGAACCATGGACTTTCTGAGTAACTACACTGAGTATCTCAAGGAATCCCCCAAAGACAGATAGGTAAGAGGATGTTTCCTTGCTCCCTCTTCACCTCAACCTCTTGAACGCCTGTTTTGAATGAAGTAAAAGGAAAGAGAGGGAAATGTTTCATTAGAATAAGCTAACATTTTTAAATGTAATTTTGTGTGTAAATACCCCACCTGAAGATATTCTGCCAAGTGTGTGCCTGTTCAATGAAAAGTCTCTGCCTAGCTGCAGAGTCACTAATAGAGAGAATGAGAAGACAGGAAAATATCAGATTAGAAAGGAACAGTGAATGATTGGGAAGGCACAAGAGAAAAGACACTGCTCTAGCTAATGCCAGAGTACCACAAGTACTATGAGCATGACATTTGCTTAGAGGTATTAGCTGCATCTCTGTGCATGCCACTTCAATCTCCTTTTACCTGTAGCATTTAGCCTCAGATCTCATCATTGTACTGAACAGATAAATAAACATTTAGAAGGATATTCTACCTGAACTGGTAGAAAACATAATTTCAAGCTGTAAAAAGACCACATAGAAGCTCAAGACAAAAAAAAAAAAAAAAAAAAAAAAAAAAAAAAAAAAAAAAAAAAAAAACCACCAAAAAAAACCAACTATTTCTGGCTGAAGGGCCTTGTGACAGGCTGACATATAGAATCCTGTGGGAGTCTTGCCTTTCAGTGTCACCAGCAGATTTCTCCTCCCCACGAAAAAGAATCTGGCAACATTTGGAAGCTGTTTTAGATAGTTTCTAGAGGGATGTCAAAAACACATTATGGCCATGGGCCAAGCAAGTGTTGGAGCACTCTTGGTTGTTGCTGTTGTGGGAGTCTACACATCCCAGCCTCCTGCCAGGAGCAGGGTGCCAATACCATGATGTATGCTTGTCTGGGTGCCAGCAGAAGATTAGAAGTGTACAGGAAAGACTCAGCTATGTTCAAAATTCTTATGATTAGCGGAAGATGATTCACCAAATGAAAAAATAAATTCAAGCATACTTATTCAGCCTCCTCACAGCTGAAATGCAGAAACCCATAACCTCCAATGGCATTCTTAAGGCACCTGCCTTGTACATGGGGAAGGTTAACTGAGAGCAACTGGTGTCTGTCATAGCCAAGACTTAAGGTAACCAGTAAAAAGCAGTCTTCAAGTGGGCCAGTGGGACACAATTCAGTCTTAGCAGAATACTGGCCTTGTCATTCTGACAAGGAATCCCCCACTAGGCTCTTCCTTGCAGGGAAGATTGTGCTAAATAGTATTGTTCCTACTGAATAATATTGTTCCTACTGTTCCAGCCATCAGCTCGATGGTTACAGCCCTTGCATACCTGTGAAGACCCAGAGAAGTCCTTTCCTCTGCTAAGATGTTATAAACCTACACATTCCTCTTATATACTCTGGCCTCACAATACAACCTATCTCTTCCAATCTTTCTTATAGAAATTATTCAGTAATTCAGTATTCACTGAAAGAGAAAGATGTTATTAAACATAACTATATTCCAATGGAATAAATCAAAATGAGAGAGCTGCATTCCAGAAACCTGTAGCAGGGAACATTTATCATGAAAAATTTAAGTATTTCCCACCTGAATTTCTGCCTCTTCAAAAGAAAAGAAACCAGCTTTACAAACAGATTCCAGCACCTGATTAATCTCCCATCTCCCATAACCCCTTTGTGGGCAAGGCTTTCTCATGTGTGTGCTCTAAGTATGCCAATGTCTACATGATTATGGGATGTGTAAGAACAACAACTTAGTAAATCTCACCAGGGTGATTATGAGAGAGCTGTTTGTTTACTTCTGACCATGTTTGAAAGATCTTTATTCACTCAGGTCTTTGGAGGAAAAAATGTAGGTATCTACAGAATTTACAATCTCCTAGTTTAGCGGGAAATCTGAGGACCAAAATTTTGAATGCAGATAGCTGTAGAGCACAAATGAACAAAATATTTTGTATGTGCTCTTTAGTTTTGCTCTTCATAACAATTTCCTGGGCTGCTTTTCCAGTGTTACTCCTCTGAAGCCAGTATTGTTACACCAGCATGCTGTGCTGGTGGGATAGGTCACAGCTGTTTCAGTTGTGCTTCACCACCAGCCACTTTTCAATATTCTTAGGTTTTTATTCCATATTGCTAGTCAAATAAAATAATTCCTGAAAGTACCTGTGTAACAAAGTGCAGTTACAGACCCAGGACTAAATTACAGAAATTAAATGTTCAACATTCCAGATTAATTACTTCGCCCTAAATATTTCACATGTATTTCTAAGTAACTGCATGTTCCCTCTAGAGAAATGACTTATTTTTTCAAATGCAATAAATCCCATAGATTAAATAATTCCAGCTGCCAAGCAATCCTGGTTTATCTGTTCTAACTAAGCATTGCATAATGCAGAGAAATAGCCAAAGAAGTAATTCAGCTAATCATTTCCCTGTGGTAAGGACACCTAGGCTAACTTAAGTACTCCTCATCATGCTCTAAAAATCTGGATTTTATGGCAATATATCCAGACCAATTGATAGAACGATTCCATGGAAAGAAAAGTGTCATCTTGTGTTTTGATTTTAATTACCTTACACTGATACAGCACCTTTAGCACCTACATGAGTCCAGATCACTTTGTGAAGATAATTATTTTAACTGTTGAAAAAAAAAATCTATGTAAAAAAATTCTGATTTTGTGGGCCAAAAGAACCCACATCTGTGGGTTTTGCACTTAAAATTCTGTTTTCTCAGTGATTTCTTTTATTATACTTAAATCTGAGCTGTATTTTCTGAACAATCAGGCAGAGAAATTATAAAATACCTAAGAAAATAATTCTGGCAAATGAAATACTCCCATGATAAGTTAATTCCCTAGAAACTCCATAAAGATAGCACAAATTATATCCTCATTATTTTTTTTTCTCAAATGACTTTTAAAAATAAAATTTAGTAAAATAGTGAATGTATTTATTGATCCAGAAATCAGATCATGGATGAAGCAGTGTTCTTACTGGAGTCAGAGGATGAATATAATCTACCCAAACTGTTTCTAGTGTTCCCCTTCATTTCTCCCTGCTTCTTGAGAAGTTGATCCCCTTGCCTACCCAAGTAGGTTCCAGTTATCTTCTTGTAAACTAAATAAATTTTCATGTTAAAATTATTAACTGAACACATATGAATAAAGTCTCCAGTGATGATTAATCTATAGTAAAATACTGATTGATTCCTACTGATAGTGACTGTGTGTAAAATGGTCAGCATTTGACAGACAAAAACTGGTTCAGTGCTCATCTTAGGAGATGAGGAACGGCAGAAACTGAAATATCTTGCTAGAGGCTTTTTTGCACCTCCAAACCCTCCACTGTTTTTCTCCATACCTCAAGCCCCACAAGTTTCCTGAAACAGAGTGTGTACAGTACTGTTCCATGTCATTGCTCTGTGTACTATAATGGACTGCCCTGGAGGTGTGAAAGAAATAGTTTTCTTTATCCTTTATTCCTTGTTATATATACATTTATGCCATTATGTTTTTGCTGCAGCTGGGTCATCTGTTATAGGTTGAAGACAAAGAAATAGAAGAGGAAATGGCTTAAATTTTCGATTTGCGTCTGCCAACTAGACAGTCTTAACTAATGAGACCTAGCCTGTGGATTCAAATCTTTTGTGAAGTTTTGTCCTTCAAGAAAATTTGCTCTCAGCCACTAATAGACTTGTGCATGTAGAAAACCTTTCTCATCTCTTATTTTTTGCAGGAAAAAACAAGTTAAAATACAGCATCCTCATGTATAAAAAGAGGACAGAAAAAAAAGAGGATAAAAGGCTTAGAAAGATTCTGTTTCTACCAAAGCCTTCCTCTAAATGAAGAGGAACTTCTCATTTGCTAGACAAGAAAGGTCTAAGCAACCACTTCTAGCTCTGTGTCTCAAGGAAATAAACATTAATCCACACCAAACCAGACCAGGCTGTTTAAATACTCAGCATTGTACCTCACCTGGAACTCCTAATACTGTTTGCCAAATCTAAGTGGCATTCATTTCCTGTCATTATTATTGCTGGATAGATAGGAAACCAGAGCCTCCAAGAGTCATAGCTGCAAGCCAGGGTAGCACATTTGTCCTGTAAGGAGTCTGGTCTCATGACTAAACACAGCTACTTTTGATGTCATTCTTACTTTTGTTTCCACAACACTGCTGCCTTTCTATCCCACTTCATTTTCTTTTGGATTTTTTTTATAATGTCATCTTGATAGCTATTGCAAAAATGCAAACATAAATTGTTGGATTTCATAGTTCAGGCTGGACTACGGCAAGCCAGATATTTTGCTGAATGAGTTCATGCCCAGTATTTTGGGACACTGCTTTCCTTGAAGGAATGAATTCTTCTGTATCAGCTGGAATTTTATTTTGACAAAATCAGACAGAGCAAGGAGTAGTTTTACTTCAGCAATTACATCTATGCAGATCCCAAGTGGTTTATTGTGTGACTTAGTTTTTCAGATGTATTTTTTCCCCTTTGTTTGCATAGTCATAGAAATGTTGAATATCAAATTAATTCCTGTTTGGGAGCACAGAGCGATACATTCTTGGGCAGTTCTTTCTTATACTTGCTATGTCTGGGTTCACTTTTCTACTTCATTTTGATAAGTCTCCTGAAAAAATGCTTCTAGCAAACATGTAGAGGAGGTTCAATGTGTTGCTTCATGATATCCTAACAGTTTAAGGAATGAACTAGAGGAAATAGTAATATGAAATTGGAACACTTTTCAAAAGAGAAAGAACAGGTTAAAACACTTGTTTTCTTCTATAAAACTAAATAAACTTCAAGGCCACTATTGAAATAATAGAGAATAACTTAACATTTTACAGCCTGATTTTTACAGCAACACAAGACATAGGAAAGGGAATATAGGAAAGTGCTTTGGTACAAGCTTGGTTGTTTTGCACTCAGTTTTGCTCTGGAGAGCACTCAAAGGAGCCAGAAGAGCAACATGGCTTGCCAAGACCAGCAAGAATTATTACTTGGAGAGTATATGCACTACCAGGAGCTGGTAACTGGGGGAGTTAGCAGAGGAGATTTTGTGTTTAGATGTGGGAAAGGCTAACAGAGATAAGAGAAATACCAGCTCTGTTGTGGAATCCAAGAAAGGAAGGGAGGAGAGGAGAGGAGAGGAGAGGAGAGGAGAGGAGAGGAGAGGAGAGGAGAGGAGAGGAGAGGAGAGGAGAGGAGAGGAGAGGAGAGGAGAGGAGAGGAGAGGAGAGGAGAGGAGAGGAGAGGAGAGGAGAGGAGAGGAGAGGAGAGGAGAGGAGAGGAGAGGAGAGGAGAGGAGAGGAGAGGAGAGGAGAGGAGAGGAGAGGAGAGGAGAGGAGAGGAGAGGAGAGGAGAGGAGAGGAGAGGAGAGGAGAGGAGAGGAGAGGAGAGGAGAGGAGAGTGGGGGTCACTATGGAAAAGCTGACCCAGAGCTGACATTATTTACAGCAAGGTTAAAACTGAAGATGATCAGCTTTTAATTTTCTTAGATGAAATTTCAGAAGTTCATTTTCCTTTTTTTTTCCTTTTATTTTGCAAATAAAAAAATGTTTGATGTGAACTTTATTGCCTAGCTTCCTTTTAAATTTTGTTCTATGCTTATTCCAGTATCACATTTACATTGGATGACAGGTGTGAGTTATGTAGGATGTTTGAAAGCTGAAAAAAGGGTAGTTTATCTTTCAAAAAATTACATTTTATCTTTCAAAAGGGCATTTCAGTGGAAATTTCCTTCAGGTTCCTTAAAACAATTTGAACTAATAGAAGTTAAATGAAATCTAAACTGGGAAATTTACATGAAGATTAGCTAGGTGAGTATCTATTACCACTGTCAAGTTAAAGAGACTGTGAATTATGTTAAATAGAGATAAATTATTTTCAGCATTAAATGAGGTTAAATGAGGCAGAAGTAAGCTATCAGGAAATTTCTGAAGATTAGCAGGACACCTGCATAGTTCAGATAGAAGCTGTTGGTGTACCTGCACCTGTCAGCAAAGCCTTGGCAGCAAACTCTTCTCTGGGCACCACTTACCTTTCAGATCCATAATCTGCTTCCATAACCCGTGAGCAGGGAAAGATACACCCCTGCTTTAACACCTGAAAACTAGAGAATTTCACCAAAGATCCAAGACAGAGGTGATGGAAGTCCATGCTTAGCTTTATCTCTAAAAGAAAAAAAAAAAAAAAAAGGAAGAAACAATGAACTCTGAACTGTTCAACTCACAGCTATTGTCACTGGTTCTGATCATGGCTTCATCCTTTTGGGACGCTGACACAGTGTCCATGCCATATGCTCTCGGTTTGCAGGGTAAGTGGTGATCTACTGGATGCTTTACCCCCAGATTGCTGAGAAGGTTGAGTACTGTGACTCTTGCCTTCTGGACCAGAGGGTGTTGCATTATGGACCTTGGAAGAGCCCAAGTCCCATACGTGTGAGCAGAACCTACAGCATCACTCCTGAACTCATTTACAAGGGTTTGTTGGAGGTCAGGAGGAACGTTGTTTCCTTGGATTTGCAAGTCGATGAGTTTGAGCGAGCACCAGTGGTGGAGAGAAACAGGACTTACAGGGCAGGAACCATGAAAAGAGCAATTTCAGATGTCAATCTTGTGTTAGTAAAGGAATAGTATCCCAGAAGACAGAATTTCAGGTGCACAAGAAGCATGATAAAAACACTGCAAATAAAATTATAAAACCATGCAAGGAAAATCTGTGAAGAAATGCACTTCCAGACTTTTGAGTGAGAAAAACTAGGACATCTTAAAAGCACTTAAATTTCTAGAAGGCTCTGAATTCCAACTCTTCTGTAAATTAAGGCTTTTTATTGTGCAGCTTATTTCAAAATCAGACAAAATTATTCTTTAACCTTAATTTGTTTGGATGTTGCAGCAACCTGAGCAAAAGTAGAATTTATTAAGCAAACAATTTTACTGAGTAGTTATGAGTGAAATACATATCTGCCCATATCCCTAAATGTTTCATCAATATAAGATGGGGTTTATCAAAAGTAATTTTAATTTGTTCTTGAAAGGAGACAGTAGAGATTAAAAGATTGCTTCCTGTTGCATAAATTCGACCCTTAACAGCCTCCTGCTGGGAAATGGTAGGTCAACAATAGGTTGAGAAGCCTTAAGAGTTCCAAAATAGATTTTTTTTCAAAACTTGATTAAGAGAGTAATATGATGCATTTGGCTGTAATAGATAGCTGGGATTCAGAACATGGGTTATATTCTTCACTTGAATTTTGACTGTCACGTATAATGGTGTCATTGCTGCTCCCCTCATGAGAGGAAAATATTTTAAGTTTTCAGAAAAGGGATCAGAGTTGGAAGAGAATCGTCATTTAAACTGGCAGTAAAGGAGGTCCCCCTTTCTAGAATAAAAAGTTCAGTGTTGGATGGAAATATTGCTGCTACAAAAGGAAGATCTCTTGGGGGCTGTGGGTGCTGAACTTGCTCCCTTTGTGTCAGAAAGCAGCAAGGAAAGAAAGAATTGGCAGTGTTGTTATGATGACTCACTATTTCTCCAACTCTGGTTTCCCTCTGGCATCCCCTGGTCATTCTTCTCCCTCACGTGATTCTTCCCACAAAAAAACCCTTCTAAATACATGTCAGAGGATCTATAGCCATAGTGCCAGTGCAGCTTTTGTTTGGCAGCTGCTAGAGTCTTCTCTGTTAGCTCGGGTCTCTAAGGAACCACCAGTTCTTGCAGTCCAGTTCATGCTAACCTAGACAGGAGAGAACTGGGCTGCATGAGCATTTTACACCTGTGATACCCAGGGAGGCTACCTAGATCAGAGGCTAGACAGTGTTAAAGGAGTAAAGTAGGGATTTATTAAAAGGTCTTCAGAGGATACACCTTGGGCAGTACAAGAGCCCGGCCATGGATCCACCCAGGAAGGACCCAAAATGGATGGGGTGTCACAAGTTTTCACACTTTTATAAGTTTTGATCCATTGACATAGTGAAGTTAATTGTCCAATTACACCTTCAGGGTATGAAGTCCCATCCTCCCAGACTGCTCTCCTCTATTCACTATTTATACTTCTTGAGCCTGACACTTCAACAGTGTCCTTGCTTCTCAGGCTGGAAAAAGATTGTTTTGTCCAACTAAACTGTGACGAGAACTTGCTAACACTTTATATGAAGTTCAGAGTTACATATTAATGCAGTACAGAATCTGGAGAATATGAAAGCTAAAACTTTAGGCATCACCAGCATTTTATAACATGAACTACATCCTCAGTCCCACCAGGTATTTGGGAAAGATTCTCCTGATGACTTTAGCTGTTTAGGTTTGTTTTGGTTGTTGAAATGCTTGTAGGCACAGAACAAAAGATTTGTGAGCAGAGAGTGACAGATTCCCTAGCAAAAGCACTCTGAAGAGAAAACCAGCCCTTTTTTACCTTAAAGAAAATGTGAAGCTGGAGGAATTCTGTCATCTCAAAAATCCATGACAGGGGGTGGCCAGGAAGTTTTATTCACCTCCTCAGATGCAATTAGACCAGCTAGTGCTATTATAGACCAATTGAAGGACAAGCCTGGATGGTGCAGAGAGAACACAAAATAACATAATGCATTTCTTCTACATCATGGTGCAAGTGCATTAAAAATTTCAAAAAATCTTCCAAGACAGAAAGAATATTTTCTCAAACCCAGTGATGTATCCTGGTACAATCCGTGTCAGGAGCTGCCTTGGCAGATTTTCTGCATTTCGTGGTTAGTCAGCACCTGGAGGGTTTTGGAAGAAGGGAGTAACTTGTGCGTAAGGGGCTGATCCAGAGTTTGATGGTTGGGAGGAAATACAGAACTGGCAATATCAAAGATGTTTTAGACTATCTGCCCTGTGCCTGTCATGTTTATGTACTTAAGCTTAGCAGTGATCAGTCCGCACCCAAAAATGCATCAATAAAATAGAACCTGCTCTTCCTCCCCACCTCAAAAGTTAATATTTCATTCTTCACATAGTATTTTTCAGGCCCACAGGTCTGTGGGCTTTCTCTGCTTAGCAGATGACTGATAGCTCATACAGTTTTCTGTACGCATACATTTTTCATGTCAATTCAGCCATAGAAAAGACACTATCTAGTGCAAACACAGAGGTTTATACTATAAATATGAAAGATTTTCATATATAGATTTTCACCTGTTCAACAGTGGGATAAAAAAATTTTCAAGAATCCAATCAAACCATGGCAGAAAAGCAAGTCCAAGTGTTATCTAGAAGAAGATCAAATGTTTTATTTCAATTATAGTGGGAGCAGAAAGAAAAAGCGAAGCTTGGAGCTCTTCCACTCAGTGCCTGTTATTCATAAGAGCAACTTTTTATTATATTAGTGGTTTGAGCAGAAGACAGAGAAGATACGTAAATGACTTCTCTGTTTGTTATCAAAAGAATGTAATTTTGATGGGCCAAGCCTATACTATGCTTCTTTCTATGCCCAGACATTATCACAGAATTTTATAATAGTTTGGGTTGGACTGGACTTCTAAAGGTCATCTTGTCCAGCTCTCCTGCAATGACCAGGGACATCTTCAACTAGATCAGGTTTCTCTGGACAACTATATCAACCTGACCTTGAACATTTCCAGGGATGAGGCATCCACAGCTTTTCTGGGCAATATGTTCCAGTGTCTCATCACTCTCACTGTGAAAATCTTCTTCTTTAGAGCTAGCCTAAATTTACCATATTTTAGCTTAAACCCCCTACCCATTGTGTTATTGCAATAGGCTTGCTTAAAAAGTCTGTCTCTCTTAAAAGCCCCCGTTTAAGTATTGAAATGCTGCAGTAAGGTCTCCCGAGAACCTTCCCTTTTCCAGCTTGAACAACTCCATCTCTCTGTCTTTCCCTCTGACCATTTTTGTGACCCTCCTCCAGACTTACTCCAACAGGTCCATGTCTTTCCAGTGGTGATGACCACAGAGCTGGACATAGTACTTCATGTGGGGTCCCATCAGGAGAAAGAAGAGGGGTAGAATCCCCTCCCCTAACCTGTTAGGCTTTAGAAGCAAGTCATTCTGTTTTGCTTTTCTGGGACATTTGTGTGGGTATTGCTGTTTATTGCTAACCCTAATTGGGCATTATAAAGGTGGTGTTATCACCTACTCAGTGATGCTGAACAGCTCTGGGACAAAGCCTGAAAATACTACTGTTCTGGGAACCACAGTCCTTGACCACTGTGCCAGACATGCAAATAGGGATCAAACAATTAGCCAAGTTTGTATTTGCATTTCACACTCCAGCTGGCTTAAGGGAACAGCATCTGAGAGTATTAAAGCCTTTTGAGCTGTTATCTGTGCTGGCAGCAGTGTACAAATCTTTAGAAGTAGTCTATAGATAAGAAGGTATTCTGTGTTAAGGATGGAGAGGAGACTCACCTCCAGAGCAGCATTAAGCTACTGTTGGCTGTGTCCAGTGTGCTGAGCCTGAGAATGACAAAGCACATAGTGCACAAGGGTATGAACTTTAACAGCCAACTACCTACAAAACACGCAGCTCCTGACAGGAGGGGCTGCCGTACATGTTGAGGAAGAAACTTGACTTAGTTACCTTACAGAGCTTTTTCCTGAACGTCTTTATTTGTTAAAGGATGGAATGATACTAAATTTTTCTTCCCATCAGGATCCAGTACTTGGCCTATTTACAATCCTGTGGGCTAGGGTCCAGCTTGGACTGCATCTGCATCCAAACAAGTCAGGCTTCTGATGGAAATACAGATAGATTCTTGCATTTATTCATCCAAGTACTTCCTTGGAATATTGCAGCGCTTAACTGTGGGAGCTTGCTCTTCAGCTGTCAGTCTACAAACTACATTCCATAGAAAATTTTTTGCTGATATTATATCTGAGGGATGTTTTCTTGGGAGCATTATTAGATGCTGTGACTTGTGGCAGACCTGGCAGGGCTGGGTTAACAGTGGAATTAATGACCTTAAAGGTCTTCTCCACCCTAAATTATATTATGATTCTGGTCAGTCAGCCCAGATCTCTCCTCTGCCTTTTCAGCTTTTCAAAATGGTTATGTATATTCCCTAGTGGAATAAGTTCTGTAGTGATGGACACATACTATTACAGAAAAAAAAGGTTAAATTAAAAAAAACACCCTACCTTTTGTAGTTTTTCACAACAGATAAGAGTATGGTAATTTAAATTCAATTTTATTCACAAATTACTGCAGAATTATTGTATTTTCCTCTCATTCACAAGGAACTGGAAACAGGTAGAGAGAGTAAGAGCACAATCTGACTGCCTTCCTGACCTGCCATCCTGGATCTGGTGTCTTGCAGCCCTGGTGCTCTGTCCCTGGAGGTGATCTGAGTGCATGCTGGTCATCAGAGTCATGCAGGATCAGCGTGCAACACTTCATGAATAATGGGCTGAGAAATGAGCCAGAGCTGGTTGCATAAACCTTGTCATACTTCATGCAGACAGCTGCCAGTCTCTGCACTGTTTGCTGTTGTTTGTCATTTGTGTTTTCTGTCACCTAAATAAGACTTCACTAAAAATAAATACCTGAAGAGAAAAAATGATGGCTCTACAAAGATTTCTGTGTTTTTGCTCTCTGCAAAGATTGCTGTGCTTTTTCTTGCCATGTATATATATTGTGTTATTCTTTCCCAAGGGCTAAAAGAAAAGGATATAAAAGACTATTAACTCTCCCTTTAAACAATCTATAAGAAAAATATCTCTTGGTACTCTTAGTCCAAATACACATAGCCAGTTTTTTTTTAAGATAAAGGTTAAGTTTTGGTACGAAGAGAGGGTTTTAAAAATCCGGGATCAGTAACATTTATCTGGTGTCTTTTGAATAATATTTTCACTGCTTTAGCAGTGGTCTTATATGTACTGGGAAAGGCGTTCAGAGAAACCAGCCTGCTTTATGTGAGGCTCATTGCTAAGAAAAATGGTCTGGTTTTCTCAGACATCAACTGACTGCAGCCCTCTGAAGTCTGAACTCTGTGGCTGAGCCTGTATTTATGTGGGTATCTACATCTAGATTTTGGAATGCATTTTTAGCAGCCAAGTGTTAAAGTTTCAGAAATACAAAAATTGCTGCTGACAAGAGGTAGAGATGAAAACATGAGTTTTAGCAGAGTTATCAGTGAGATGTAATAGGAAGACTGACCTTATTATTTCATGAAAAATCATGTAGTCAGGGACTGCCTAGATTTTGTAGCAATGCAGACAGTGTGACACAGAAAAACCCTATCTGCAAGATAAGGCCAAGGGTCAAGGAAATGCAACATTTCTTCTTTGCTGGTTTCTCTCCAGCTCTTACCTGTCCATGGAGGAATATGAAGCAGGATTAGAGGCAGGGCAGAGCCACGATTCTTTTCTCTGTCCTGATTTTTTCTTTGTTAATAATGTCAGTCACTGACCCAAAGCCATGCTGCATCTTTCCTAAGAATTACAGAGCTGCTGCTCTGGATGTGGATATCGATCAAGTTCCTGTCAAAAAGTCCTTGACTGGATTTCAGCCACAGCAGGTGGACTGCTGATGGCTCCCCTCATCCTCAGGGAAGACCCTAACCCTATCCCTCACCACAGCCCAAATTCACTGTTATTGTATTAATTACCTCAAAATAGCCTCTAGGAACAGCTGAATGATCCCAGAAGTACTATCATCCCTCTACCCTTTTCAGTGATACTGCAGCATCAGTCCTGCTTTGTCAAGCAAGCTCCTTCAAGAATTACTACAGGGATTATTATGCTGTGTATGGCTCTGAAAGTGAAGGATACTTGCCTTTCTCAGATAAAGAGCAAAACAAAGCTTGAGACAGGATGTGGCTCCTCCCTGACCATAAAAATTGAATGATGTTGCTAGAAAAGGAACAAATGAAATAGCAAAATACTGTCAGTTTAGGATAGAAATTCAAAAGTGGTGTGGATCATGAGGTCAGTGAGGTTTTGGAACAGCTGCCTAGGAAAAAAAATTAAGCAAAAGTCCTTATTTAAGAGGGTTTTTAGCCCCTTTTTAATAAAAGAGATTTCAAGTTGTGGTTTACTGAGCAATCAGAGGCTCAGTCATTTCCAGTCAGATGTGCTGTGTTGGGAGATCTCTCTTCCCTCCCAGTCTCCACTTCTATGTGGCCATTTTCCAGATGAAAATTTGCCTGGTGGTCCAATAAAGCTTTTGTTCATGTGCACAAATAGCACATTCTCCAGACAGCCAAAGCTGTCATGGACCTGATCACTGAATATGTGTCATGCTGCTCCTCACTTCTTGCACAGCTTTAGCCTCCCTTGGAGGAGCTCAATTAAATATAAATCTGCTGACAAGGCTTAACTATTTTTTTCTGCCTGCATCTCAAGATTTCAAAATCTCATCTGAGATTTTTTATCTGGGTCAAAGTAAACCCATTACCCTCTATGTTTAGTACATGGGAGGAATATTTGCCTAGTAGAAATCATAACTCTTTAATGTCTTCTAAAGGATATATTGATTCACCTAACCTTGAGATCAGTCTCATTTCCAACTGTGCAGATTAACTGTGCAACACTTGTACATTTTGATAACAGTGATTCAGGGACCAAAAATGAGATGCTCTGATATGCAAAAAGCACCCTTAGGACCTTCCCTAAGTTCAAGACATGCACAGCAGGGCTCTAGGGGTGCCAGGCCATTTCTGAAGTAGGACAGACAAAGGCAACTTCTCTGAGCAGGTTCAGAAACCCTCACAGGCTCACCTCTGTCCAGACCATTCCCAATGGGCCTTGGTCTGTTTGAGTACTGCCAACTCAGATCCAAGAGAGATTCTCTATGAAACATCTATTCCCATTTTGAAATTAGCAGCCACAGGCTGAGGCAACCCATCAAAGTTGGCCTTGCATGGGCAGTCTGTGGGAACTTGTTCATACAACAAATTTCATCGCTGGAAGGTGTGAAAGCAAACTTTATGTAGGAAAAGGCATATGTTTGTCTTCTTCAGGGACTTTGCAACTGCAAATTCTACAACCTATTTTGCAAATGATACTATCCAAACATATTTATCATTTGCAACTTTGTTCTAAAATCTAACGTGTCCTCTCTGCCTCTACTTAAACTGAATTTTTGTCTTGTGCTATCCACACAAGATTGCTAATCACCATCTTTTCATATTGTTCAGTCATTTCCTAATTTAGGTGTCTATTTCTACACCAAATTATTATATTTTCTCATTTTTTAGGTTTATCTATTTCCTAAATTTCTAATAAATTCTATGGATATTTAAATGTAGTTTCTTCTGGTATTTATGGGTGTTAAAACTAAGCTGCCTGAGGTGCAATACTCTTGATCACAGTTTCTTCCATTGTTCTCTTGATAGAATTTTTCTTCTCCAGTATTCTGGGACTTCACTGTTTTTTGATAAATACTTGCTTTTTCTTTTTTTTTTTTTTTGGGGGGGGGGGGGGGCGGTTAAAAATCATAATTATTCAAGCATATACAGTTTGGCCAGTTCTGTAAGAAATCAAGGATATGTTAATCTTGTACTTTCAGTCTGAATATATCCCACTCACCTAAACAGTCTTTAATCTGCTTTTTCCCCTTTCTTAGTGTGGCTTTCCTCCTCAATGTTCCTCGATTGTTCAAATAACAATCACTATCAATACTTTTGTGAAAGTGGCACCTAATAGGTTCTAAGCAGTTTAATCCTCTTCCTGATGATTTTCTCTCCTTTTATCATAAAAGAGATATAGATGAAAATGTAGCACGTTATTTAATTTTTGTAGGCATTTAATCAACATTGGTTTTACATGACACCCTTCTACATCTTCCTCTTTGAAATTGATTTCACTCCCTCCATATGGCAATCAGCTATAGATATTTACAGTTACTAATATGGTTTTCCCTTTCTATTTCTCTTGGATTTTCTTTTTCCCAGGTATGCCTTATCCAATCCTTAGCAATTCCCCACTCTGGCATTTTCCTAGTTTTGTTCCACAAGAGGACAGAATTATGTTTTGTCTTTGATATTGCTTCATATAGGAAGCATTTAGCATTTCTCCTGAAATATTTTTACCCTTTGGGATTCTCCTCCATGAGCACCTTGCAGCCTGCTACATTTGCCCTTTTGAAACACAGCGCTAATCATCACCATCATCACCTCAGATTCAGTCCTTTCTCTCACAACCATGAACTCTATCAGGAAAAGATCATTTTCACTCAAATTGTTTCTTGTGATTTTCTAAAAAATCCTGGTCAAACACAATAAAAACCAAGCCAGTCAGGCACAATTGGAGTCTCTGAATCCTAGAACAGTGAGTTCTAGATGAGAGAAGAGGAAATGTGCCAAGAATAACAACAGATGTTCAACTCACAGCTGTCAGCATTACAAAGGGAACACAAAGCAACTATGCTGACTTTATAGAGGAATAGCTGTTACATGAATTCTACTCTCAGAATAGCTAAGAAATGCAGGACACTTGTGCTGATGAAGCAAAGGGGTGTCACAGTGGATACAGCAGCATCAGCTTTATGGGCAACATCATGTCCCTTGCAGAATTGATTTCCCTATCCTGAATGAAAACCCAGCTCCCATGGCAAAGCCAGGCAGTTGTCCCACTGAACAGTGCTCCATCCACTCACCCTTTCTTTTCTTCTTCCAGTCTCTTTTTCTGTTCTTCAACACTCTTCTAGGAGGGCTTGCTAATTTTCCTACTGACTATAAATGTTCAGGGTGTTCACAGTCCAGCTTGTTCCAGCTTGTTCCTGCCTGGAGAGAGGAAGCCACAGAAAGGCCAGGTTGGAAAGGATTTTACAGGTGAACTAGTTCCAAGCACTGTCCATTGGCAGGGACACCTTTCACTAGACCAGGCTGCTCAAAGCCCCATCCAACCTGACCTTGAATGCATTCAGGGATGGGGTATCCACAGCTTCTTCAGGCAAGCTGTTCTGGTGCTTCACCACCCTCACAGTAAAGCATTACTTCCATAAATCTAATGTAAACCTAGTCTCTTTCAGTCTGAAGCTATTTGCCCTTGCCCTGTCACTACATATTCTTGTCTAAGTAGCCTCTCTCCATCTTTCTTGTAGGGTCCTTTAAGGTACTGAAATGTTGCAATTAGATCATCTTCATCATATACGTTTTCATTCCTCTAGTAAGTACTCATCTGTCACTGCAAGAAATACCTTTCACTTGAATAAATTGTCACCCCCCCATCAACAATTGCAGCGATATAAGGAAAAAACTACATTCAGGAAGTATTGAAAACAGCAAATATTTAAATTTGAAATAAACAGTAAAAAATGTTTTGCATCTTTCTTCTTCCTCAGATGTCACCTTTCTAATCTTCTCCTTCCCCTCTCACCATCACTTGTTGCTCGTGGAATTTCATGGCTGCAGGTAGCAGGGCAGCTCTCTGGCAACACAGCATGAATTCTCTCCTACTCCAGTTTTTACACAGTTCAATCGTGTGGTGTCTGGGTACACCCAAAAGCATTGAAAAACTATGCTGGTGCCCCAGGAAGTTTTCTAGAGATAGAAAATAGGAGGTAAAAAACTTTAAATCTTGGTCAGGGGTTTTAGTGGTTTCATTTATAAATTTAAAACGCCACTTCTCCAGCATTGGCAAGAGCAGCAGGTACAGATTATCAGAAAGTCAAAGAAAATTGCTGAAAACCTGTGAGCTTCCTGTCTGCTGAGGGCTGGCTGGTGAAAACTCATGAGGTCCACAGCACTGAGGCAGACCCTTCCCACCCACCCACAGTCTGAAGTGCCTGAAAGCCTTGCATTTATCTCTATTTTGTTTTACTGGCAATTGGTATTGGATAATTTTACATTTTTAATGCAGAAAAAAAAAGCATATAGTTTAGCTTTTTTAGATCTTTCCTAGAAGGAAAACAGGTAGATGGAGACCTGCCATACTGTGTCAAGGCAGGGAAGTATTCACACATAACATCCCAGGTTTTTTAATAGCTGTGTAAGAGAAGCAGACTGTCACAGAGAAAGTCCATTACCCCAGTGCTTTTCATCATGAATACAACTCAATTGTTTTTATTTGGTTGAATAAATAATTTGTACAAGCTTGTATGTGTGTATGCCTAAGATGTATTTACTGAAGTGGTTGCTGCTGCTATTTGTCCTGATAAACATATTTTATGTTTTGGCAAATAAAAAATATTTTGTGCACATTGAAGTCTCCAGCTTCAAACCCCTTAGAATAAGCATCCTGATATTTAGAAGACTAAGGATGTCTGTGGGTACAATATTGTCATAGACCTTAAGGAAAAATGAAAAGATTTAAAAGGAAGAGGGATAGCGGCTTTAAACTGGAAAGGTGGAAATTAGTTCTCTTTTATGTGATTACCTTTAGACAATAGTTTCTGTGTGTCTGCATTGCCTCTGCACTAGACTCTAGGTCTTAACACTTAGTGTTAGATGCCACCTGAGTCTTGGGCATTGCTTACAATTCTGATGTACAGCAAAATTTTCATACCACATAGATACGTGTGCATGAAGGAAAGTAACTTTCAACCGTGGTAAAGTGAACAATTAAAAAAAAAAACTAAAAAAAAGAGAAAATGTTCAAAATGATCATACTGAATATTTACCTTTAAACAGTAACCACAAATCATACCCTGACTCAGAGCAGAAAGAAGCCACTAAAGTAAATTCTTTTCTGGCTGTTGTAGCTTCATAAACTTTAGTTTTATCCAGATGACAAGTTGAAGGCCCCAGTGACTTACCGATGGATAAAAGTGTGACTTGATCAAAATAATTAATAAACTATGTCAAGTTTCAAAATCAAAATAGCGATTTTTAAAATGAGGTGTCTGTCTGCATCTCACTGAGCCTTGAATATATCTGGGCTCCTGAAGGTCATCTTCTCAGCAGTGCTTACATCAGGCTCCTGCCTCTCAAAGGACATTTGTATTGGTGGCATTTTCAGAACTACTTGGTGGGCAGAGGTCGACCAGCTTGAGGGCCATAACATGATGGGTAAGCCTGTTCTTTGCCACTGTCTGATATTCCCATCACAAAAGCATTGTTATTTCCAGGCTCAATATTTGCAGAGAGTGTCTTACATTTTACCAAATCCCTTGCTTTTTCCCCTTCTCCAACATGTTTCATGTGAATGTTTTTTTTTTTTTTTTTTTGCATCCTCTTCTGAGTACTTTTGTTCTAGTTTTTCAAATGCAAATCTTTGGCAATGATAATTGTCACCTGAAAATATATTTTTCTTTTACTCTATAACATCCATTGAACCTTGGGGAAAAATAAGCAAATAATCATGTATTTTAACTGACTACACTAATTTGTGCAAAGCACAGATAACAAGGTTATTTATATATTTGTTTGGCAGGACAAAGAATTCCTATTTTTGAAGCATGAGAGGGATGGGAAAACACGCTACTTCCTTCATTTTTTGAACTCTGTACCAGTCACTTGTTGTGTGCCACTTACTCCCCACCACCGTGCAAAGAGCAGAGAATCGAATTTAAGTCCTTCAAGGACTAAAGAATTGATCCAGGATGCCTCATTCTTGCAGGTTATGGCTGAGCTTTGGTCCCAGGAGACTGAGTCAGCCATGTCAAGGGAGGGAAAAGACAACCCAGAAAGCAACTATTATTGTGTGTCAAAAAATGACAAGCCTGACACACTAGTGTATGTAAAGGAGAATGTGAGATGACATACCCTGTCTTCAGCACAGGTCCCTCACTCACTCACTTTTGTGACAGCCTGTTATAGGAGAAAGTTGACATCAGAGATACAAACTCAGTCCACAGAAACAGCAGACTTGAGACCATGTGTCAAAAAGTTTCTTGATAAGCAGTAAAGTCTAGGCTCCACACTCAAGATTTATTTTAATCTTCTCATGTCTAGCTGAAGATTGAAGTAATTTGCATGATGCAGCAGTTAAATGAATCCTGGAAGCTGTTTTTGTTTAAAAGACATTACTTTAAAAAGATATTATTCTTTTTGTTGTTTCTTCATTTCATAAGCCCCTTTGAGTCAATCACAGAAGTGCAGTTTTTCCTCCCAACATTACATACAAAGGAAAGGAATTTTTCCTCCTTTTTTATAATAGCAGAATAAACACTGAGAAACACCTAAAGTTTTATAACAAATCTGCCATTTCCCCCAATTAAATTACAAGTTTCCCCCACTCTGCAGAATTCTTAAATATACTCACAGCAAAGTTGAGAAGTTCAAATAATGGCCCATCCAAAAAATTCACTGTGACAGAACCAGCTATTGTGAGGGTCTTTTTACTTCATGAGGAGGTAGTGCAAGTAGTCATGGTCTGGCTGTTTTACAGTATCTTGTTTTGGTCAGGATATTGGACATTCTTCTGTTGTCATCTGTACAACATTTTCAGCTGCTGAAATAGTCCTCATACCCTTGAGATAGCTCCTTCTCGATCCCTTCCTCTCTCCTTCATTTTTTTTCTGACACCCATAACTAACCCAACCTCTGTGTCTGCACAGGGCTTTTAACTACTAGCCTGAGGTAAGCTGAAAGCAGTGGAGGAAGGAAAGGAATGGATCAGGAAGCCACTAAGCTAATTTTCCATTAACTAAATGAGCAGGGTCCTGTGACTTTTCTTTGAGGTAAGGAAAACTGAGAAATGAAAGTCTCTCTTCTTTCTTTTTGCCTTCTGTAGGTCACTCATTAATTCACAGCTTGCTTCACCTTTTGTCTGTCTAATACTGATTTTTGCTACAGCAGAAGGGCAGGAATGAGGTGCTAATGTGGAAATAAATATTGAAAGTGGTTGAGAAACTGAATGCCTGAGTGTTGGGCTGTCCCTGGCAGAACATAGAAGAACACACCAGAGAATGAAGATTAAAAAATTGTTTTTAAATTAGGGTCCCAGACTAATGAACAAGATTTGTAAAATGCTGACCTTTCTTCATCTTTAGTGAATTCTGAGAACTGTTATTGACACCTGACTTCTTAAAAGGAACTAGTCATTATACAGGAAGGTATGCAGGCCAAAGTGCAGCATTCTGAAAGTAATAACTTGATGCCATTTGTATCCTAAGGGCTACACATTATGGCCTAATTTCCATGATAATCTTTGCAGTCAAACTTACAACATTCACCAAAGGAAGATTCTTCCTCCTATCCGTTGGGTACAAGGATGATCATCCTTGTATAACAACGCTCAAAGTTTCATAATAGTTTCACTATGTAAAATGACTTTATCTGGTCATCTGCTCAGCTGTATATGTTCAGGAAATGTAGTAGGAGAAGTCTTGAGTTTGATTCAGTAGGCATAGCAAAGAGTGATGTCTGAACAGACTCACTGTAGGGGAGGTGAAAAACACTTTGTAAGGAGTGAGGAAAATCAGACCTCACATGCACTACAGAAATTCTCAGCAGATGCAATGAGCTAAGCAGGAGAAATACTTCAAGTGCAGCCTTGTGTGAGTCATTATATTTTACCAGGTGACTGCACAACATATCCCCAAGGCTTGTCTGTGCCTCTGATATGTGCTACTTGTGATTAGATATAGCGTCACTGAAATGGAGAATAGCTGGGCTCTTATTCTCTTCCCTCTTACATCAAGGCACACCAGGAGCCAAGGGAGTCAGAGATGTGTGAGGGCATTAGCTCTAATTCCCAAGCTTTCATATGGCTAGTCTGCTACTGAATCGTTAGAGCAAAATAGATTATTTTCAAGTTTTGCCCCCAGGATTATTTCCTCAGCTGCCCTCCTATCTAGCAAAAAGGTAGCACTACCCAGCATAGATTGAAGCAGGAAAAGGTAGATTTAAGAAGCCACCTATTGCTCTCTGCAATGATCACTGTCTGGATGGATATAGGAAATCCATAGTTTTTTTTCTAGCTGCAGCCAATAAGTTTTGACACTGAAGATGAATGACTAGGAGCAATTGATAGGCATAGTAAAATTGGAGGTTGTTAGTCTGCTGATGAGCAGGAGTCAAAGGCTAATAACTTTCTCCATGCTGGGAAGCACTTTGTCCAGCAGGCCTAGCTTCAGCTCTGCCTGAAGACATTGTTTTCTTTCAAAACCTGTGAGTGCTCCTGTTTCTTCTGTTTCATTTCACATTTTTTGGGTGTCTCAAGTCACATAGCTGCCATGAAGAATGTTTATGAACAACCTCCTCCTGGAGGCTCTGAAAAAAGCACCCAGGTAACACCCTCGTAAAGAGGGAGAGAGTGAGCAAGAGCAAGAGCTCTGAAAGGAGAAAGAACTCACCATGATCTGCAAGGCAGGGAACTACAAGACACTGATATGCAGAGGAGGATGTGGGTGTCTGGAGCTTAGGCACAGTGGGGCAAAGGAGGGATGTCCATCCCCTTGCAAATGGGCTGTAGGAGTCTGCAAAGAGCACCTGGAGAGCCCATGCTCTGCAGACAAAGGTATCTTTGCACACCCAAGGGAGAGCCCAAATTCCCTCGAGAGCCATTGGACACTATGGGCAGCGGTTCTGGTGTGACATCCTGCTGTGCCCAAGAGGATAAATTCCCCTCCAGAGCATTTGGTTTTCATGGTGAGTGACTCTCAGGGCTCCAGATGATCTGCTGCTTACTTGGCTGATCAAAGCACACCCTTTTACCAGGGTCAGGCCTGGAACCCCTTGTGCAGGGGTTGCTGACTGAACCATGAGAGAGCTTCTCAACAGAGAGGGAACCCACATCCCATCCCTGTTTCTGCTCAAGGGGGACCTAAAATCCGCTTCTATTAAGAAATATGAGAAAATGTCTTGAAGTGTAGAAAAGAGTGACATGCCAGATTTAACTCTTCTGCCTAAGCTTTTTTTTGGGCAACTTCAGATCTCATCCCCAGGAACATCAACCTTCTGGACCACCCCAGAGCTCCTTGTGGCACTTTGGGGATGCTGGACATACACTACTTCCATCTCAGCAGCTCATTTGCTGGTGCCAAAGCAACAGGCAAAATATTCTTCTTGCACTTAAATTTATTCAACATCTTCACACAGAGATCTATCTTGTCTGTTTCAGTTATCCAAACAGCTATAAAGGAAATTACAAAGCCTTTGGGTTTGTCCTTGGATTACTAGGCATGGAAATTGGCCTAGGATTTGGCCTAGGATTATTAGGATTGACTCATCCATAGCTGGGGGAAGTCAGAACAAAAATTCTTTGAGGAAAGAGAGATATTTGTGACAAATTCTATAGGAATTATCCATCAGCAGTATTTCCCTTCAAGTGTGAGCCCTGAAGACGAGTTTCAGGTGCATTCTTGACACAGAGAATATCCTAAACCTCTGGGGACAGCAGCTTTTTCATCCAGGACACAGGGAAATTTCTGAGATGGTGTTATTGTTTCACTCCTGATATCAGACAGACTGGTAGCAGTGCCTTTTTTCTCTCAATTCATGAAATGCAGACACAGAGATGTGAAGTACAAGCCCACAAAAATGGTTACCAGTATTGGTTTGGAATTACAAATCTGATAAAAATATTCTCTTTTTTCCAAAGAAAGTTACCTGAAGCACAATTTATTCTCAGGTTTAATGACTTTGAAGTATTATGATACTGGCCTTTCTTTGTTATAAAAGCACTGACACACTAAACAAGACTATAGAAGATTAGGGATTCATAAAAGAATATCTATGTTAGCTCTCTGACTAATGTCTAGGAAGTTGTTTTTTAAATTACCTTGTGTATTTTTCAGCTTTTTTTACATTGTGCTAATGTGAGGAAACTTATCTCTAAAATTCAAAAAGGCAGGAAAAAATCCCTCATTTTCTTATAAAAGCAGATATTTTCTCAGTAGTAACTAGTAACAACAGAAACATGTGAATATATATACACACATAGATTATGTATATTTTAAAACAGAAAATCCTTTGAAATACACAGTCAAGATTTTTGGTACTGTCCACAATAAATAGAAAATCAAAGAGAGGATGATGCCGACACTCCTGTATCAGCAGTGGAGAAAAGCAGATAGAATGGGCACAGTGGCATGGAAGTGTGAAGGAATCTCCTCACATCTGCATGAGGCTGAAAGATGCAGAGCATAGAAAGGAAAGAGTTAAATGCACAGAGTCTGTGTTTGGATCCTTCTGTTGTAATAATAATGAGAAAACAGAATAATCAGAGAATTATCACTACAAAGCCTTTGCTGACACAAATGACCACTTAGTAAAGTATTATTGCAGGACTTACGGAAATCTTTGCCATATCAAGTGAACAAAGAGTCAAAAGTTTCCAGCCTTTGCTCTAATAAAAATTCTGAACTTGATGCTGGGCACAACACTCACAATGGGTTAAAAGCGTGGGCCTCTTATATGTTCTATGCCCTGAGATTTGTCTAGACAAACCAACCACTTCCTTTTGTCAAGGATGTTCACACCACAGCAGGAAAAACCATAAGGTCTTGGTCATCTCCTCTTTTATAAAATCCTACAGCAGAAGAGTGGCTGGGGTGGGGGAAGGAGCCCCTGAAATTTTCCCCACCATGAGCTGAATGCCAGTGATGGAGCTTGCCTCTGGAAAGCCAGCCATGGAGCCCTGTCTATGCATGGCAATTGGGCCATCCCATCACTACAGCTCTTTATCAGCCATGGTCCTTTCAAGATGCTTTGTCAAAAAAAATCCCACTAGTGAATATCAAACCAATACTTTCTATGGCATAGGCCCTGGAGAAATCTTAATAAAGCTACAGGTTTTGTAATGTTTTCATCCACAAAAGGCAAACATTTTGTTTATGGCTGCCTTCATTACTATTCTGCTCCTCTTTCCCTTAGATTAAATTTACAATCTGTTTCTTTAGGTGAAGAGATGGTAATTCACTGTCTTTATCCACACCCTCTTAGGAAAAAGGCTTTTTCTAGTATATAAGAAATTGTGTGCTGTTACTACCTTCTACTACATATATCACTTTAGTCAAGGGGGACCAACACCAGATTTGCAGAGGTAGATAAATCATAAAAGGTGCCAAGTATATAATGTAGCAAGGGTTGAGTGCAATAGAGAATAAGCAAGCAGTGTTTTCTGTGGAAAGTGGTGTCATGAAACAGCATTTCTGTTATGAGTGTTGTTAAGAGTGTTTCTGCACTCATTGGCTCTCATAGAAAAACCTTTTTCCTCCCTGGGACACAAGAAAATCCCATTTCACACTCAGTGCCTCTCTAAAGGCTCTCAGCACGGCAGGCATCAAGGAGAAGCCTCTCCAAGGCTGCAGAGCCTGATGCTGCTCCAGCTGCTCCTCTGCCTCCCTTCAGCTGTAGCATCCCCCCATACTCATAAGAGTCACCAAGGTGGGAAAGGTGCTGGGGCTTACATATCAGCTAGAACCTGCTGGGACACACATTATAACTGAGCTTGGTGATTTCTGTTGGCTAGGAAACATGTTGCTAAATGGGGAAAAGACAGAACTTCAGAGCCTTGGGTAACTTGCTAAAATAAGCCATACAGGAAACAAAAGTCAGTGCCTTCATCCACACAGGCCAAACAGGACAGGGCAAACTTCAGACAGATTTCTATTCAGGCATTGTTCTCTAAGTACATGGTCTGCACCTTTGACTAATTTGAAGTGCAGCCTCTGCAGATGTAAGGTGTCAGCTCTTGGTATGCTTCATGCCTCCTCTACATTTCAGAGCTTGGACTCTGCTTCCCTTCCCTTCCTCTGCCACACTGACTCAGCAGAGTGCTAAACAACTCAGATTTAATTTAAATTAAATCAATAAGGAAAACCAAGGATTAAAATCCATGAATGACCAATTCAGCTTCCTGATGCCTCTTCAGGCATATGACACTACAATATTCTATTATTACTTAGCTTAAATGATGGAGAATTTAACATGACAATAAAATAATTGAAATTCAAATACATGGGCTCCCCTACCATGAACAGGTGAGGGGCTGAAGTTATCTGGCTCACCATACAGGTGGTTTTGCTGTTCATTCTGATCAACTCCTGTGCCTGTGCAAAGGCTGAATTGTTAATTATGCTGCACACTTCTTTTGTGAACAGATGTAAAGGCCAAAGAGAGTTCAAAGGCAGCTGAGGTGCTTAATGAATAAGTACAGCTGAGCATAGCATACATCTCAGGACAACACCTCTTATGAGTCTCTCCTTCCAAAATATTATTTACTGTAAACTAAATTGCTGCAGCTTGCACAAATGTAGGTTTGACTGCAGTACCATTTTTTGGGCACACCAGGTCTTGCCCAGGTCTTTGGAGCTTGTCCCTTCTCTGATCACTGTAATTAATAGCCAGTTTGGGGACTGACCACAGCTTTTGGTATCAGTTCTACCTTTTTTTGGACAGCTTCTTCAGGGTCAGTGAGCTAAGTAAATACCAGCACTTGATGTCTACCTTGGAGTGACAGATGAGAAGAATGGACACTTGTAGATGAACGTCCTTTTTTGGATTCTCAGACAGGGTTGAAGAGGTCTATTTTGTTGCCTTTTCTTCTGTAGCTGTTTATAATCAGAACTATGCATGGAGACAATAAATATTCTGATTGTGTTTTCTTCTATTAATTAAAAATGAGAAACGGCAGTGTCATCTTCAGTTGCAGAGAATAAAAAGTGAATTGTTATTAAAACTAGGACCACTGTTTGTCAAGCTAACACAGTAATTTGAGTTTATTTTCTACCTTCTCCCCAAAGTACTTGGCTGGTTCCTTGTACACTTCCTTGCAACCATTGAGAATTTCACCCTTTACAGGACGGAAACCTCATTGAAAGCCAAGGAAGCAGCAAGAGCTGATGAACCTCTAAGCAGAAAACAGGATGCTTTCATGAAAGAGGTCAGAGGAAAAAAAAGTAGCTTCCAGGTCAGGAGGTGTTAAGTGCTGATGTGCCAAGGTGTACAACTGAGCACATGGGTACTGCCAGCTCCACACTGGAGTTACCATGGGTGAGAGAGAACAAGAGATTGCTGAATCCAAAGGTGTGTCAGAAGAAGCAGCATGGGCCCACCATGGGCACCAGGTTGGCACTTTTACCCCATGAGTGTTTCTGGTGACAATGCACGGCCAGTGTCAAGCAGAGAACATCCCTTACCAATGGGCAGACCAGGCTCCTCTGCAGACAGAGCTTGGACAGAACTAAAAACATGCCAACACTCAGCACTTCCATGTCTGGCAGTGCCTCAGAGAGGGCAAAGGGATGGTTTTCTCCTGCCTTACTCAACACCAAATTGAGGGGTCATTCAAGCAAGGCAGAATATATAAGAACAACTCCTATGGAAATGGGTCTAATGCTTTTTATACCACTAGTACTCACTGTTGCAAAGTACTAAAAAAGGCAAGAACTAAATACAATTCAAACTGAACTTGATATTCTAGAAACCATTGGATTTTTTTGCATCATAAAACTTTAAAAACATTGGGGATGCTGTAAATATCATGCTGTTTCTCTGAGGAGGTGAATGTAAGAAAGGGTAGAGGAGCTGGAAAAAAATACGTGGGCAGATGATTTGGTAATTATTTACCAGAGTGTTCTTGTACTTCCCCTCAGAATGTAGCTAGTCCTCTCCAGAAACAAGGTATAAAAACACACTGAACACTAAATTGTTCCAGTAGGTCAATTTTCTGGCTCTTAAGAATCCTCCAAAATTGAACCCAGCTACAAATTTTCCCTCAGATATTCTGTTTTCCACTTTGTTTTTTGACACTTAAAATTACACTGAAAACTAGACTGTAAAAATAGTTTTCTGGTGGCCGTATCACCACCAGTTTTTTATATCAGGACAAAATAGTTTACAAGCAAAATATTTGCTTCCCTGCTTAATAATATGTCTCTTGTTTAGGGCGGCCTTTTTTTCTCCCTTTTTTGTTTGTTTCTTCACTCATCTGTTGCTTTGTAGTTGTTTGGTTTTTTAAAAAACCTTGTAGTTCTTTATTTTTTCTTTTGTGTCCCCATCCACAGCTACAAAAATTCATATGGTGACTTTTGACTTCAGAGGTATTTTTATAAATTCACTGCTCTGATAAGCCTATGAACACCTCCACAGTTTGTCCAGCAGACTGTCAGAAGCAGTCTGACCTAAACATGAAGAAGCAGTAAGTATCTCTAGTTATCACTGACTTCCATGACCACTTCTTGCATGGCAGTGATTTTATTTCCTCTGCAAACCTAAGATCTCCATAATCTGATGTAATTTTAATTATATGAACAAGAACATCCATATTATATGAGTGGAATTCAACCTGGCTGTTACTATGTGTATGCAGTAGCCATAATCACTTTGAGGTATTGTGGTTGTTTCCAAATGTCTCCTTAGATTAACAGTATAAAACACAGACTGTCATTTGACATAATTTTGAACAATGCTCTTTGGAGGGACCAAATGGGCAGTCATCAAAGCAGAGTGGGGTCAGAAGGTTTCATTTTATCAGTATCATAATAAGTCTACCAGAGGACATCAACAGCACCTGGTGAGATAAGAAAACAAAATGTTTTGTTTTTTTTTTTACTGTAGCTAACAATATCAGTAATAACAGCAATTATAGTACTAATAATACACAGATGTATTTGCAATTTCACTCCATTGTTCTCAAAGTACTTTTGCAAAGACAGATGAGATGGTTTAACTCCAGTAAAAGGTAGAGAGAAGGAGATGTATAACTGGCAGCCAAATATTTTCTTTGCCCTTCCCAGTTAGGGTCACACTGTATCTTTCTCACACTGTACTTCACTATTTGTTGCTTTTGTTTCTCCAGTTCCACAATATGTGTAACATCAAAAATAAAATTAAAAAAAAAGGTCATAGGGAAGTTAGACAAATTTGCAGCTGCTTTAACCCCAAAGTCATGTGAGGAAATGCCTTGCAGCAGAACTGAGCTGTATTAGCAATTTTACAGATACAATGTGGACAGCACTTGAGCTAAGTAGTGCTAGACTAGTGCTAGCTAGCTAACTGATGATGGATGTGCATATTATAAGCAAAGCAAGAACCAGTACTGGAGGCATTTGTCCTACCTCCTCTTGTTGGGTTTAATGGCTGGTTTGTGTATCACACTCTGCTCTTGCAAGGTCACCACTCATTACCCTTTCTGACACTGCTGAAGACACAAATGTGTGGCAAGCTAATGGAAACAACCTTTTCTTTTTTTTCTCCTCTGACTGCAAGTTCAAGGGAGATGGACAGTTTCAGAGAAATGGAAATAAGTTCAAGGCGAGGCCATATTTTGGACAAAATTCTTCCTACACTAGTCTAAAAGGGATATATGCATGCCATAATTCTGTTTAGTCCAAGCACTGATGTCCTGAAATGCGGGCTGCAGGTTCTGAGGCAGGCAGATCCTCCTCATGCCCCAGTACAGGCAGGGGAAGCTGGTCACACTGGTGGGATACAGCATGGTTTGGACACCAGCCCTGCAGTGTCAGAACCACAGTCAACAGAAAATATGACATTTCTGTCCATGTCCTCCCAAGGAGCCACAGACACCAGGCAGTCCTGGTAGGGGTTTAATATCTGGAAAAATAGTTGCAGCAGCATTCATTATTATTGGTGTTACAGCAGCACCTAGAGACCCATCCTGGGTCTGGGATTCCTTCTTCCTGGCAGTAGACAGAGGGGCTGCAGGAGGGACCCTGCAATGAAGAGGTTACAGTCTAGATGGAAAAGACAGACAACAAACAGCTGGAGGGGAAGCAGCTGAGGAGCAGAATGAGGGGTTTGCCTCTGCCAGCAGATAGCCTGGACCACACTTGGATTTGTTATCACCTAAGCACGAGGGGATCCACAACCTCCTGGTGAGCTGGCTGCATTGACACAGTGTTTTAGCCTGAAGTTTAATATAGAGGGTTAACTTTGGGTTTGACTTACCAGGAAAGACAGTGTTAGAAACTGAACAATATAAATTGTTGATTGTCTGTGCACCAATAAAAGAAGTTTTCGGTACATTGAGATAATTCAGACGCTGAAAGAGTTGCAGATGAGGCTATATGGAAAATAAATATTAAGATACCAGTGTTTATCAAAATCAGCTGGTCTTTTGGTATGTTGTTACATTGTGCTGGAAATCAGGCATTCTGGACTTCATCCAAGCTGCTGTAAGAACAGATCATTTTTTCTGCCCGTTGCCTGAAATAAACAAATATTACCATAATATTTAAATTTTTTCCTAATTCAGGAAATGGATAGAAAACCAGTGTTTTACTTAGTGATAAAGACCATATTTTAAAAAATGTGTTTGTTTTAAGATCTTAAAGTCTCAAGTCTGGAAAGCTAAACACAAAATTGGAAGCATAATTAGAGACATCTGTGAAAATATTTGCATTATTTCCTTCTGATCTTTCAACACATTATTGAAAATTGTGTATTCCACCACTAGAAATAAAGGTTTCTGTCTGTCTATAGAAAAGAGAAAAACAGGTCTTGGCATAGTGCTTATTAATTTTCATTAGAAAGAATATTTTCCTATGCATGACTTTATATGAGTTAGGAGCCTAGTGGGACCTAATGCAAAGTAAATATTTCCTGTATCCTGCAGGTAATGCTTTCAGGAATCACCATCTCTAGAGAAAAGTATTTTTAAAATACTTTAAAAAATATTCTCCTCTTTTATTTTTAGTTAATGCTGCCTTAAGGGAAGTGTTTGCTCTTTAAGGCCTGTGTATGGGTAAGAATGACACACAGCAAAATATAAGCTCTGCTATGAATAAATAAAGCCAGGGATGCTTCTGTTTTTATTTTCCTGTGGCTTCCTCAAAGTAGAGTAAAATTAGATAAATATGTAGAGCTTTTTCTGATGCTGAGAGTCTCTGCTCTGGGAGAGGGGGTCTTCAGCGTCTTTGTACAGTCCCTTGAAATAGCTGCATTAAACCAAATTCTCAAAATCTACCTCCCAGTTTCAGATTATTCCACTAGGAGAGAGAAAAAAAAAAAACAAAAACCCCAAAAAACAAAAAAAAAAAAAAAAAACCAAGACACTGTAATTTTTCATTTTCTAAATACAAACTTTTCAGTCCTAAACATGGAGCAACACCCTGAAAGCACACTAGAATAAGATAACTATATAATTTTACCACACTAATTGTTCCCAATCAAACAGCATTCCCAGGATATCATATCAGCTATACTTAATTCTTAAATCCCTGAGAGAAGTCCTTTGCAGAGAAATGGGTTCAACTAGTCCACAAACTGGTTTTTAGAGGGTATACCCCTCTTCTAAGCAATCTTCCTTCTGAGTAATATGAGCTGGTTCTAGTTAGAAAAATGAGAAGGACCTTCCAGGGCCAAAGAAGGGGTGTTTGGAAGTTTTGCAGGGCTTTTTCCCTTGTGCCACTCTTCCTCCTGCTGGACACAAGTTGTGGGCTGGAAGAGGCAGCTGCTCCCACCAGGTGTCAGCTCAGAAAGGTGCAGGACAGAAAGATGGCAGGACAGAAAGGTGACAGCACAGAAAGGTGGCAGGACAGAAAGGTGGCAGCACAGAAAGGTGGCAGTTCAGAAAGGTGCAGGACAGAAAGGTGGCAGCACAGAAAGGTGCAGGACAGAAAGGTGGCAGCACAGAAAGGTGGAAGCACAGAAAGGTGGCAGTTCAGAAAGGTGCAGGACAGAAAGGTGGCAGCACAGAAAGGTGGCAGCACAGAAAGGTGCAGGACAGAAAGGTGGCAGGACAGAAAGGTGGCAGCACAGAAAGGTGCAGGACAGAAAGGTGCCAGGACAGAAAGGTGGCAGCACAGAAAGGTGGCAGTTCAGAAAGGTGCAGGACAGAAAGGTGGCAGGACAGAAAGGTGCAGGACAGAAAGGTGGCAGTTCAGAAAGGTGCAGGACAGAAAGGTGGCAGCACAGAAAGGTGGCAGGACAGAAAGGTGACAGCACAGAAAGGTGGCAGCACAGAAAGGTGGCAGTTCAGAAAGGTGCAGGACAGAAAGGTGGCAGGACAGAAAGGTGGCAGCACAGAAAGGTGGCAGCTCAGAAAGGTGGCAGCTCAGAAAGGTGGCTGCAAGGGCGATGGGGACCAGAATGCTGTAATGCAAGAGATGTTTGCTGCTGTCATGCCTTGACACATGAGTGCCTCATCCTGTGATGTTCTTTGTCCAGAACCTGGCTTTTGGTCTTTTATTTTTTTTTTTTTAATTTCTGCATAGGTTCCAAGTGTAAGCCTTTGTTTTCTTGGCTATTAACTGTTGTATCATACACATTTAGAGAGGTTGGAAGATCTTGCTAAGATCCCATTCAGCATCTTTTCCCATGACAACCCTATGTTAGGACACAAAACAAGGCAGCTGAGGCAATGTGCCTGTTTCCATTGTGCTGGTGGGAGCTGTGGAGGGATCAGCAAGATCAATCCACAGTGGTCAAAGACCACGAGCTCTTGGGTATGGAGATCACAGTCCCCTGTGCCATGGTACATGGATCTCACCTTCCTTGGGAGGCTTCCTCCTATGCCCCACTGTGTGCAAGTGTGCAGATCATCATCTTGTTTGTATTAAACACAATTTTTAATAAATTCAATATGGAGACTTCCATTAATTTCAAGATCCAAGTTCAGCTTTATAAGCGGGCACAATTCTTTCAGTCAATGTGATTTCACCATAGAATCACACACTCAGTCTGCCTTTAAATAATGTACAAAGTGATGTAATTTAAGTTAAATTTTGTTTACACAAAAATCAGTAAATGTGAAGTTATTCTTTATTATTTGCTTTAAATTTGCTTGCCCTTCTTTCAGCTGTCTTAGTTATTTTTCTATTTACATTTTGATGACTTCTGTATATTTAGAATTTTAGTACATTAAGTTACTGAGTGAATGAATTCTTCAATTAGTAAATAGGACAAAGTATTGTGCAAAAACATGTACTAGCCAATGTTTAAAATAGCCCTTAGGCTTTTGTTACCAGTACCTCTTCCCTATATTTTGGATTGCTGCAAGTATGCCCTAAGTTATCCAGGTCAGATATACAGATGAATAATGATTAGCCTAAATAAATTTTTCCTGCAAATTTCCTACTGTGCACATTGTGGATCCCTTAACCAGGAAAATTTAAATGGAAAAAATACCAACAGCTTCATATACCCACTTTTTTTTTTTCTGAATGATCTGAGCTGTGGAAATAATACAAGAGAATGCAATCATCCAGCATTTTGACTTTACATAAATCAGGAACTTCTAAACTGTGTTCATCTCAGCTGTGAAATAACAAATAGGGCTAGGAAACAGACCCCTTGAAGTTGGGAGTTTGGCACTTTTATGGAATGGAGTGGTAATTACAGAGAATGAAATGGGACCTGGATGAGTGGTGAACACTGTGTTAGCAGCAGCAGCTGGATTTGCTGCTCTCTCTGCACTCCTACCTGTGGTTTAAGGGAAGACACCAGGAAACACTTGTGTCATTCTGATGAAGCTCACCAATCATAAAATGCAAGATTGGCTCTCTGAAGAACTAAATATAAGTTTATTTAAATTTCCAGTGTTTTCCTGGATGTCTAGTAGCTTAATGAAGCGAAGGAAGATTTGTGGGATCCAGATGAGAATGTTAAAGACACGGTAGGAAGAGAGGGAGAGCTGGTTGCAGGTGAGCTCTCTCTACTGCAGGAAAATTATTGGAACCAAGAACTGAGCAAAATGAAACAAAGAAGATAAAACACAGATGAAAATACAAACTCTTTGGAGAATCCAGAATAAGGACTGGAATACTGGTCAGAAGTTAAAAGTGTTTGGAGTCTTCCATAAATGTTGGGATATTTATGAGAAAACTGATACCAGGTGGGACCCCTGCGAGGAGGCGGCAAAGAAAATATTAGAATAGATAGTAGAAACAAAATCAAAAATAATGGAAAAAAGAATGGTTTTATAAAGATTGCAGGAAAGCAGCTGAAATTGACAATATAGCAATGCTGTAGCCTTCAGAATCAGAATTGAACTCTGGAAGAGAAAGGCTCTAAAGCCAGAGGGAAACTCATGAGGTCAGCAGTACAAGGAAAAAGGCAATATTTCCATGGCTTGGGGAAAAGATGAAATTAGGTTAGGAAGATTAGTTAAATAAACACATTTTATAAGGGTATCGATGCATGGAAGAGAGGATATTAACCACGTCTATGTCTGATAAAGAACAAATAAGGAATCCTTTTCATTATAAAAAACTCAATTACAGAAGAGCAAGGAAAGGTACTTTTATGTGTCCACTACAGGGAGATGTTTAATAGTGAATAAAAAGCTGTCTCCCAGACACATGAGCTATTTGTGGAAGGATTCAATTTTGAAGTGATTCAAGAGGCAATCACCAGCTCAGGAACAACAAAACACCAGGTGCTGATAATGTTGCCACTGAATTATCAGACATGGGAAAGAATATGACAATTCTTTTCCATGGTTTTAAAAAGGTTTTAAAAAGAATTCCAAGACAGTGAAAGCAGGTAATGAGACTGCTGCTGGGAAAGAATAAAAGGGAAAAAAGTAGAAACAACTCCCTCATCTTATTGCTCTTTATGGCCGATAGTATCCCCTCATTGGTATTTTTAATCATCACATCCCTTTTAGTGAGGCTGTATATGTTCTGGAAAAATATATCTTCTATTAATTAGCTGTTTTCATTTACTGGAGACAAAAAATATTAAGATTATTCTAATGCTATTTTTTAAATATATGAGCTAATGTGGAAGTGTGTTGAAAACTTGGTGCATTTATCAGAATGGTGTAACTGAGTTTGGAGTGTGAAATTAGGGTACAAAATGTGGAACTGCATCTGTGCCACTTTGGAGACTCAGGACAATGTACTAGCACTGCTGCTGGAAAGAACAGTACGCTTACAGCACAACTCCCAAAACATCCAGTTTTTGCAAACATAGGTGCTGCTTTGGCAATCCTGTGAAGGCAAAGCAAAGACTTGAAGAGTATTAGGATGAAACTGAGACCAAAGTGCAATGAAGTCAGTTGCATTTTGCTCAAATAAACAGGACAGGGAGAAATATGCCTTTAACAGAAATGAAAGTGAAAAAGTGAGAGATGTAAAGAATCATTAGTCTTTAATAACTACAGTTTTGTGATAGATTTTTAAAAATTCAAACCATGATACAATTTTAAATCATCACGTTCACTAGCCACAAACATAGATCATAAGTATCAGCAAAAAGAAAATTTCTTCTGGTAAATTTCATTTAACTCCATGCTGTGGTTTTATGCCCAAGTGAAAAAGAAGCACCATGCAGCCACTCACTCCCTCTCTCCCTCACCCTGGTGGAATGGAGAGGAGATTTAAAATAAAACTTGTATGTTGAAACAGCAAGTGATGCACAATGCACTCTCACCACCCACTAGCTGATGCCAGACACCCCTTCCTGAACCCAGATCAGCCACACTTCCAGGCAACTTCCTCCAGTTCATATACTGGGCATGACTTTCTTTTGCACCCTTCCTCACTGGCAGAGCATGAGACAAAAAAAAAAAAAACCTCAAAAAAACCCCAAAAACAACCAACCAACCAAAAAAAAATTATTTATTCCTTGACTCAGAATAAACACAAGTAAGTAGAAAATCAAAACACCAGTGTGCCATCAACACCATTCTCATTCCAAATCCAAATACAGCACTTAAACAGCTACTGAGAAGTTGACTCTATCCCAGCTGAAACCCAGATAACAGAGCAAAATGCTGCAAATCATCTATTTGTATGGAATGATAGATACACTGTATTTCCAACTGTGTTATGGCAAGAATAAACCAGTATTGAACCAGTATTCCTTGTCTTGCATTATTTTTAAGTCAATGCAGTTCATTTATAATGTTCAAGTAGTATTATTAGAGTGTCAGCTATTTAAAACCAGTGTCATATCTAACTTCAAGGATTTAAAGTTTTCCATTTCCTCTTATATTCCTGGTGCTAATGCAGGGTCCAAGTGTACAGGCACAGCACAAGTTTAGCAGCTCTGATTTCACAGAATAATCAAATCAGTACTATGCGGTGTCCAAATAGATTTATTTTTCCAGGCTTTAGGACTGATCCCACAAACTGCACTGAAGACTACTGTCCCACTTTTTTTATGTGACTACAGTACGCACAGCATAAAATTATTAGCAGGCACTGTGTGCTGGTACACTGAGCTCCCACCTGCACCTAAGAATGGTCATTTGGAGGTATTTATTATCCCCATCTTGGCTGAGAGTTCAGAGCAGCTTTCCATTAGAGAAAACAAGAAAAGACAACAACAGACACAGAGGACACTCTTTGATGCGAAACTGCCTAGAGAAAAGAACCCAAGCCCAAGAAGATGGAAAATATAATGGGTACCTACGTTCCAACAAAAAGTACAACTCAGTTTCTCAAAAAGGATGTAACATTAGTTATCATATGTCTTCTTCCCTCCTGAGGAACCAGTTGCTTTTTCCCCCAATATCCAGATCTGTGAGAGGCAGTTTGATTCCTGACTCCACCCCTGTACCTCTGCAGGACTGAGCTCTGCCTGCTGCTGACCTGGCAAAGCAGGGACACCCATCCATTGCCTGCAATGTCATCTCCTGCTCTTAGTTCACTTAAAGGCACAGAGGAGATCTAATCTTTAATTTTTTTCTACTCTCCCTGGTGCTGGCTAAAGCAGGAGCTGGGTGAGCAGAAAATAAAAAAGGGATGGGACAATTACTATGGGTGAAAAGCCATAGGTTGCAAAGCCAAGTTTCAATTGCTGAAGTAAACTTACAGTACTACTCTCAAAGAAAATGTTTCCATGGAGGGACCAGGCCAGGATTTCTCCTAGGTCTGATCCCAGTATGAATTGCACTGAAAGGAAAACCTGGACAAAGCACAAAATGTGCCCTTGCTGTTCTAGAGAGAGAAATTTAATTCCCAGAATGCCACTTGGTGTTCACACTGGGCAATTCCTGCAAGAACTTACTTTCCATCCAAAGAGCTGTTTTTCAGAATATTTCCCTTGTGCCACATTTTTGCAATTTTTCATTAGTGCACTGGAATTTTGTTTCTTTGCTCTATCAGAGGCAGTGTGTCTGCTGCCTTCATTGTTGCATTTATATTTTCTCACATGATATAACTGCAAAATTCAGAGCGCAACACATAGCAAAGAGTATCACACTGCTTTGCAATCCCAAAATAGGATGCCAGAGAAGATTAAGTCTCTTCAGTTAGAAAAGTTTGTTTCTGATGTGATTTTTTTCCCAAGCCAGTTACAGGTTGAGATCAGAGAAGTTCTGCTTGTAAACCAAGGCTCATAGAGCAGACAGTAGGATTTTAAACTTTTGGGACAGTGAACTGGAGAACACTGAGCTGAGGTGTGCTAGAGGGGAGTCTTGGGATTGCATTTAAGACTGAAGGGATGCATCTAGTCTGTTGTTTTCTCTGCATCAGGTTTGAACATTTTTCAAGCAATATTTGTGCCTTGTTGTGGTTAGATGTTACATTTCTGTTAGATTTCCTATATGAAAAAATTGGAACTCTTACTGTGTTTTTCCCTTGGCTTTGTAATTTGGGGCTGGCTGCTGCCTGGAACCTTCTGTGATGAGGGAGAGAGAAAAGTTTATAAAGGCATTTGTAGGCATGGCTGAAAAATCAGAGATATCAAAGAAAGCATCAGAATAGGGAAGTGATGCAGTGGGAGGGGGGAAAAGTTATGAAAAAATGCAGTAAATATGGAAGTGTGAAAAAAGGGTGAAATCATTCTGCAGTACAGAAATACTTCTCAATTACAGGCTGATCTCCTCATAGTCCTGTTGCTGAAAATCAAAACCACTGCAACACAGCCTGAGTGTTCTAAGCCTTGATAACTCACAACAAGGGTCTGGCCAGCAGCATCTGTGCACCTTGTCCATGGAAATATATTCCTGCTTTGTGGATAAAGGACTCCAAAACTCGTGGGTCTCCTGATAGGAAAAAAAAAAAAAGGAAAGTAAAAAATTTAAAAATAATTTGTATTTAGCCAGTGAGAGAAAGCAGATCAGAATTGGATGGATTAATTTTCTATATATGGAAACATTTAGAACAGAAAACTGGAGTCATTCTATCTAGCACCTAAATAACTTCTGAGAAGAAAAGTCAGAGTAATCCAGTTTCCTAAAGGTTAAGGGAAAATGTTGTACTACTGAGAAAAATGATCCAAACCCTTAGTGGCAACAGAATGGGTGGCAATTTCATTTCATTTCATAGTATCTAAGGAAGACATTTTTTCTTGCAGAGGTACTGCCTTATTTGTAAGTAAGGCAAACTCTCTTTATCCCATTTTGCATTTATTTTATCTATGCTTATACATACCTTGAAAAGAAAATGAATGTACTTTTTCTGTTGTAAAATGGAAGATAAGCAGACAGAAGAAAAAAGACATTTTTTGAGGTTTTTTTGCAAGTGGAAAATTATTTTTTCAGTTAAAATATCCAGAAAATAAGATTCTAGGCATATTTTTAGCCACGAAAATGGAAACTTCCAAGTAGTTCTTTCAAGCAATAAAGAAATCAAAGCTGCCTGCAGAACACAGGCAGTACTTACAAAAATAGTTTTGCTGAAAACTTTGTTTCACACTGAAGTGAGTTTTGAGAGAAATCTTTTCATTAAAGAACCTACCATGCTGTTTGACACCCCAGCCAGTGTCCCCCTTCCTGCTCCTGCCATCCTCCTGCAAATTTTATCCACTGCCCCATGGAGCTGTGGATCAATGCCCAAGCTTTAGAGAACAGCTCTGTCTCCAGACCATTTCCTAGCAGGGAATGGCATCTGGGGAGGAGTGCTCCCAGAGGTTAAGTCTTCTGAAGTCAGCTGTAGAACCACAGGATAAATTATACTCTCAGTCCTCCCCTGCACAAGGGTTGCAGCTGGTTGAGCATCTCACATTTTTCAATAGCTCTTCACCCCTTTTTCAGCTGTTTAAGCACCAGCTGCAACTGCAGTGAGTCTCAGCTGTTCTGCACTTCTCCCATCACTGGTTATGAGGAGGATCCAGTCCCGGAGCTTGTCTTCTCCATCCTTCTGTCGTTTCACTCTAATTTGGTCTTCTTGTGTCTGCGTATTGTAGGCAAAGGTCAGTACAATGGTTTAAGTGCTGCTTTAAAATGTGTAAAATGATTAAGCAATGTATCTTTGACTAGAAAAGTGATGGAGTTCTTCATGGGGTAGACGTGCTGTATTACCCTAACGCTGGTGGGAAGGTGTGCTGGCAGGTAAGGTGTCTCACACTGCTGTGTGACACACAGAGACAACAGAGAAGATAGCTGGGTCGATTTTCCCATGTCTGACTTCACCTTTATCATCTTGCTGTTGGCACAGAGATATTACCACAGAATCGCCAGCAGCATTAATCACCCTACTGTGAGAAAAAATAGAAGAGAAACAAAAAGCCCACCAGAAAGCAAAAAATAAAAGGCTAGCTACATTTTTCCTCTCTGAAAGAATGGATTCCTTGCATTTATTTACAGAAAAAAAAAATGTCTCCAAGATTTATATCTGTACATTAGCTTGAAAACTCCTTCAAGGTTTCTGGCAGTCATCTTGGAAAATGTTGTCAGAGGTTTTCAGGCACTGCCTCTGAATGAGAGCTCTTCTAGCATCCCCCACCACCGAGTCAGATTGTTCAGGATTATCTGAGGAGCCTTGTTTATCTGGAACCCACTGCTTTCTTTCCTGTTCTCAAGTGTTGGATAGCAATCACTTCTGGGTTATTTTAGATCTGAAAGCAAGGATTGCTTTGCTCATGATGCAATGACTTCTGAACAATCAACCACCAGAACAAGCCAGACAACTGCAGTTTGTTCCTCAGACTCATGTCCATGAATGAGAAAGATTCCATTCTGCTCTTCCCAGGTGGTCTGTGGCTAGGCAAGTGTGCTGCAGAATTGCTTTGGCTGGGAACAGCAGGTGGATTGCCATGCTGAGGGCTTTAGAATGAATTAGCAGAGCTGCCTTCAGAGGGCTAACACAAGATGCTTGGTCACCATTGTTAACCCATTTGAGGCAATGAATGAAAAAAGCAGCCTTCAAAATAATTCAAAGGAAAAAAATAGGATAAAACTGTGGCACACTAAATGGTTGATTCACTTGCTTGGGTGCCTGTTTCTAGATAAGTACTAAATATAATATATAAATACTCTGGGTTTCATGAATTTATCCAAACTTGTGAAACCTTCCAGATACTGATCTTTCAGACATTGTATATATAAAAAAGTGGAAAAAGTCTCTGGTCCTGGACAGATAGAATTTATGAGGTTTTCTTAAGTGAGGAACAAATAAGATACATTACCACTGATGTGACTGTGCAATTTTTTTAGTCATAAATCTATATACTCAATTTAAAGCAAGTTTCCATGGCTAATCTTTATAACCTTCCCATCATGGGTCTTAAAAAGTTTAAAATTAATATTAAAGCCAGACTCTGAAGTACCGATTTCTCTGCCCTGAACAAACCACATTTGAGCCTGAGATGGTCTGGTCATGTCAAGATATGTCTGAGGCTTGACACACACCTATACCACTGCAAAAAATCTTCAAAGCTGTTTCCATCTTCTGCATTGTCCCCCCCACTGCTTTCACTCCCACTTTTTCACAAAAAGCATAACCTAGATGTATTTTCTTGACAAACAGGGAGGATTTTCCCTGCAGGAACCTGCTTGTAATATGAAATGCAGGTGGAAGCACAGTGATTATCATTCTGTGTGTGATTTGGGGGCAGTGAGGGACCACACAGAAACTATCACTGGCTTGAAATGGTGCTTTAAGATGTTAGAGGCTCCAAGGAAAGATTTTTGCATGTTTCTAAAACAGATGAGGAAAGTTAGAAGGATAGTGTCTGAAAATTCCTCCTTTTGATCATACTCTGCAAACACACAGCACTGTGAACCGAGTTAAACAGCAAGGGCCACTAGATAATGTAAGAAATTGTTGTAATGGCATTTTTCAACTAATATTGTCATTATTTTTGCACAGAATTAATCTACATTTTTAGAAGGGAGTACATAAGATTTGAAAGGGAAGTAGTTCTCATCAAATATTTGATCATTCTGGATGGGTAAATGCATTTTGGCAATTGTTGTCATTGTCAATCTTCGTTGCATGAGTATAGCTAAGTAGGAGCCATGGACTTTATGTGTAACAAAGAGAACAGGCAAACACGCATGGAAAAGAGCAGGGTTTATGTTTTACAATTGATTTACTAATAATCTCTTTGTGCTGGGGAAGGAGGAGGTGGGACCATATGTAAAAGTACCAAGGTGTTGCAATGCTGCTCTTATATTAAAAAAATCTGACCTTACAGAGAAATAGCATGTTCTACCTTAAAGCTCTGGCTTTAAACTTATCCCTGACTTTGAGTCTCTCCCTGTCTGCTTGTACAGCAGTGCTGTGGGCTCATTCACTTGCTTCTTGGGCAGGTCAGTCAAGACAAATGAGGAAAACAGTGGAATAAACCAGCACTCAGCCTGAATGAGGGTAGTAAAATGTGGTCAGTAGTGTTTTCCTCATGCCAGTAATTTCTGATGGAAGATGAAATTAGGTTCAGTGACTAAATAAAAACTGCTTACAATGTACATAATAAGTTAATTTTTGGATTTCAAAAATACAAGACCTCAAGAACTCTGTTGGATGTAGCTGAATTGATTAAGCCTGTTGGGCAACTATTTGGACTGGTTTTGGCTGTGGTAGAGATAATTTTCTTTACAGTAGCTGTTTTGGGGCTGTGTTTTGGATTTTTGCTGAACACAATGTTGGTAATTCAGAGATCCCTTTGTTATAGCTGACCAATGGTTAACAGAATCAAGGACTTTTCTGCTTCTCACACCTCCCCACCAGGCTGGGGATACACAAAGAGTTGAGAGGGGATACACCAGGACAGCTGACCCCAATTGACCACAGGGATATTCCAGACCATATGGCATCGTGATCAGTATATAAAGCTGGGGAGAAGGTTCAGGAGTTTCACTGCTCAGGCACTGGCTGGGCATCAGTCGGTGGTGAGCAACTGTTTTAAATTTCATCACTTGTCTTTCTTCAGTTCTATTTATCTCTGCTTTTTTCCTTTTAATTACTGTTACTGTTGTCATTGTTGGTTTTGTTTATAAATTTATTATTGTTTTTATTGTTATTATTATTAACTCCTCTAAACCAAGAGTTTTCTCACTTTTCCCTTTCCAATTTTCTTGCCCCCATACAGCCTGGGGGAAGGCTGACCAAGCAGATGTCTGGTACTTAGTTTCCAGTTGCAGTTAAACCATGACAATCATTCATGTCAAATACAATGCTACATATTTTTTAGTGTTATCTTGAGCTGTTTATGAAGCTTGTATAATTCTTGCCAGACTGCTGTCCCTACGGGATGTGCTTTTACTGTGCCTTGCTGCAGCCGTGACAACAATGTTAGGACAGAGGGTGGAGGTACAAACATCGAGCAATCACTAGGAGTAGTTTTATTCTCCTCTCAGTACTGTGTGCCAAAAACATGTTCCAAGTTAGATTTTGTGGATCCTTAGGCACACCAGACAGATGGAGATGCAACTGCATTCTTCTGTATTATCTTGGGTACACTTAAGCCTAATGGACAACTATTGAGTTTACTAGCTTGGAACATAATACAGCACATCTTTAAGTTTTTCTGGTTTATATTAATAAATATTTTTGGAAATTATTTTTTTTCTAAATAAACTCACGTTGCATCCTGTGTAGAAGGTATTTGGCAATCTGAAACCCTGCAAGAAGTAATTTGACACAAATCCAGCTTCCTATTCAAAGAGATATTAACCTTTCATGATAAGCTGTAATTCCTGCTGAGAATTCAGTGCATACTTAAAAGGAATTTCTTGTATAAAACTATCACTTTAGTTGACCTCATAGATGAAGATCTTTGTGCAGAACCAGCAGAGGTTATGGCTGATCACCAGCTTAAGTACTCTTATTTATTAAAGGACAGTAAAAAAGGTCCAAAAACTGCTTCAGATGAAGTACCAAATTCCCTTAACAATAGTGTTTCACTGAAAATGGATTTGTTGAACTGCTTTGTCTCTCTGAGGCAGAAAAATAGGCTGTGGTTTTACCTTCAGGAATCTCAGACAACATGCAAAAATGAACGGTGACATGCCAAAACAGGACACAAAGGAGAGTGAGGTGACTTGGAGACTCTACCTCCATCCCAGGTAATCACTGCTTGGAAGTCCTGGAGCATGCAGATGTTTCCTTCCCCCTTGCAGTGAATTCCTGGGGACTGCTGGGGACCCCTTGGTACTCACATGAATCCAGTGTTGGGACTGCACGTGTAAGCATGACTGTTACATCTAAACCTGTCACGAATTTGTAATTATGGACTAATCTGCAACCTGTATGCATTTTCACCTTCTCTGTTTTGGAGTTTGGGCCTCAATAAATTACAGATCCAGCAGTATTGTCCTGTCTAGAATTAGGGGTGGTGCATCAGGAAAGACTCAAAAAGGCAAGGCTGCTTCCTCAAACAACAGCATCGTATATAAGATGAGCTGTCTCCACTGGAATCCTTCAGAGTGTTCAGGGAAACTCAGGATATCCTTAATCTGCAAAAGTGGGATGGAGAAATTAGAAGTGCTTGTAGGCTGCCAGGGTGACTCTACATAGCTCTTCTCTGTAGCCTGGCCAACCATAATGACCAGGTAGCAGCCTTGAAACCAGGATGAAAGTGAAGACAATCAGAAAAATGAAAACCTCAATGGCATTTTATTTTTCCATTAGTTAAAGTTTTGCAGAGGAGATGAATGTAATGATATGCCATTCATCTGCAGCTTCTTAGTAGTAACAAGATTTTCAGAACTAGATCTTTGAATCTAGATTTTCCAGAGGAGACAAATGGATTCAATTGAGAGCAGAAAGTCTGAAACAAGCTGGGAATCATGCACTGTTTCCACTTATCTCCATGCTAGATATCTGTGACAATGAGTGACAAGGTCTCTGCCCAATAACATGGAAAAGGAGAAAAATTATAGCAGTAATCACAGTGGTGTCAGTTCTCTGGGGAGTTGAAACTTAGCTATGCATTAGATTTTGTAGTTTACAGTGTAATTAAATTAATTTCTTTAGCTAAATGTGTATTCAATTAATCCTTATTAATTGTATATGAAAAGACATTACAGTGGATCTGAGAGGTAACTATAGGATTATTGAATTTGCACACAAATAGAGATTATATAAATAGATATCATGACATAAACATAAGGATAGAATAACTCTCTTAATAACACACCAAAGGTAATTTTACTCAACTTTTAGATCTCCACCAGTGAATAGCAATGGTAGTTTATGGACAGTAAGAATGGAGGTATGTCCAGCCAGTGGATTAGGGGTTCCAAAGGTAAAAGTAGAATGTGAGCTATTGTGTTCACTAAGCAGTAAAAGAACCCTTACCTTAGTAATTTTGGCCACTGAAACATCCTGCAAAAATAGGTCCTATATTGTAGCCCAATAAATTATTCCAGATTTTTAATTCTATGGTTTCTGTTTGCAAACACAGTTTATGAACACTGGCAGGACTGTGGAAGAATTTTTAGCACCTAGACAAGCTTTCCAGGACTGCCTTTCCTTCAGACTTTGAGAAATTTGGCAGAATTTGTTCACAATCACATTGCTGTCAAGGTCATGAGATCTCAAACAATATTAGGGATTAGACACAGAGGCCAAAAGAGCCCTTGCCCATTCAGTATTCATGTATCAACCAAGATCTGTTGTTTAATGCTTCCTTATGAACATCAATAGATAATAAAACTGAAAGTGATTGCCTGAACCAACAAACTAACCCATCACTAATGGAAATACTACTGACAGGACTTTGAAAGGTGGTGATGGATGAGAAAGCAAAATGAGAGAAAAAAAGAAACTCTAAGATGTTTGACTCAGTTTTGTGTGATGTCTCTCTTGGGAAAGAAGAGGCTTTGGAGATTAGTGGCTGTAACCCTCTCAAGCTAAAGATCCAAAGAAAAAAGGTCTTTATAAGGCAGTGAGTTGGCACAGGACATTGGATAATGTTGCTTTGATAGATACTGCAGGGTATCATAGGATTGCCCTCACATGGCCTCTTTAGACTATGGATTGGATTAAGGGACAATTAAAGATTCATTTTCTTTAAAGAGAAAGATGATATCTTTCATGTTTCAAGGAAAAAATATTGTTTACTGTTCTTCAAAGCTTAAATTAATCATGGAATGCTGAATGGATTTTTTTTTTATTATTCTTAATTGGAATCCTTTATTTTAGATAGATGTATTTAATTTTCAGTTGAATTGAAAAGTAATTTTAAAGACAAGTAGTTTCCTTTAGTGAAAAATTGCCTTTGCTTGTATTATTTCCTCCTTTCCAAAATCCCACTCAAATATAAAGACAAAAATGAAACTACAGGCTTTGCTCTTAAAAGTGCATCTCTATCACTACATTTTTGATGCTAAAACATGATAAACTCTTTGATGTAGCCTTGAGAAGATCCAAATGTTCTTGGATTCATGCAAACAAAATGGATATGTCTTCAAAGCATAAAATCTTCCAGATCTTTTTGTCTATAATAGATAAACACCCCTGTAAAAAAAAAAAAAAAAAGAAAAAAAAAAGAAAACGGCAGAATTTATACTTTAAAAAAAGGATAGAGTTTGAAGATATATTTCATTCTGTTTACCAGTTGGTGATGCAGGCTCTAAAATGATTTCTTTTTAAGAAATAAAATGCTTTTACTCCAATGGCTGGAATTAGTTGCCAGAATATTTTTGTATGACCCTTATGTACATTTTAAAAATCAAATATGGCTTTTTTACTGGTCCCCAGCTGGGGAGAATGCATATGTCTTTGCAGGACGAGAGACATCCAGTAGTATGAACATGACAGAGCAACTCAGGATCTGCAGTTATATCATCTGCTACTGATTTACTCTTGGACAATTTAATAAATGAGTTCAGACCTGTAAATACAAACACCAAGAAAATGTATGGCTTGACTTTCAATCTATATTATCTCATAACAATATTATTGGTATCTTCAGACAGTGTACAACCTCAGACAATATGCCCTTATTAAAATGCATTGCACAAAATGAAGCAGTTGTGATTTTTATTTGTTTCAGCAGCTGGAACATGTCAAGAAGCCATGGAAGACCAAGAATTTTGGAATCACAACTTCTAGGGAAAAAGGAACCAAAAAGGGGATTCCATTTTACTTCATAGTTGCTTGAATTTGAAAGAAATTATTTGACAAAAATTTATACAAAAAGAAAAACTGAAGAGCGCAAAACATTTTGAAGTGGTGCGCTTCAGTCTTTGTTGATCAAAGTATGGTTTAATTTTACATTGCTCCTTTCAATGTCATTTGACTAAAAAGTAGAAGAATCCTGAGTATCTAACAGTAATTCATGACTATTTGGTTCAATCATACTTAGAAATAACTTAATTCAAAGTTAAGATTAATTCAGTCTCTCTTATTCTCCAATACTTCCTGCTGTGGAATAAAGTTTGAAATTAAACAGTTTGCTTTGAAAGAAAGAATATAGAGCTAGATTGAGATTTCATTAGGAGGAGGGTGTCCAGCAGTGATCAGTTTTTCTAGAAGCTGGAAGGGGATAAAACATCAAGGCATCATTAAGATTTTTGATGTAACATCCTTGAGTGACCTGTAGTGAGCTCTGATATTAGGAATTTTCTATCTAGTGCCAAGACATTGTTTTTCAATTTCCAAGAAGTAACCAGGCTGTTACCCCTCTCTGCTTGTCAGGGTGGAAGCTCCCAGAGAAAGGGTTCACATGATTCTGTGTTCCCAAACATAATACTCTTCTCTTGGCTTACTGTGTGGAACACACAGTGCAGGAAAGAGGGGGAAATCTAAACTGCTCTTAAAGAGTCATAATTCTCATAACAAAACAAGTCAATGCAGAGGGATCTGCCAGTGCCTTTCTAAAACCATGACAACTTTTTCGTTTTGTCTGAGTATTGTAGAGAAGCTCTGACTTGCTTTTTGGTTGGAGATACATTGGCAGATGGAGATGCTGAAAAAGAATGTGGCAAATGAAAAATAACTTTCTATAAGCAACTGGAAAATGAGTTTGTTGCTTTTGTTTTTTCTACAACTGTCTCAAGCTGGAGACAAATGGTTGTCTTTCTTAAATACAACAGTAAGACCAGGATGCTGGAAGATGATTTCCAATTCACCTACCATTGCCACAGCTGTGATTCAGAATTTTGGGTTCACTATCAGAACTGTGCATGGTGCCCCAGAGCTGGCTGATCATGCAGGTTTTCTGCTTTCCTGTGCTTGTTTGTAAAGCTACTCTCAGACTGCAGATACTGAAGATCACAGGTCTGCTAAGAGCCATGAAAAGGAGAAATGTTTCTATCCAGCAAGAGTAAAGAGGTATCTTAAGTGCTTGAAGAGGTACTGATGCGCTACAGCCTGGAAAAAAATGGAGCCATTTTCTGTTGTGTTACTTAGACAAGAACGGTTGAGTCCCTCTTAAAAAATGTGCAAATTTTTTCAGACCTTTTTGGGTTTTTCGGGTCTGTTGTGTAGCTCACATTCTAACCCTTGCTGGTGAACTTCCTCTGCTGATCCAGAAATGAAAGCTGCCAATTGCCTGGTTTGAAACCGAAGCAGTTTGTTCTAGCTAATCCAACCAGAAGTGTCCTTATACATATTATTAACTATTTTTTTTTTCACACCTGGCAAGGAAAGCAAGAGGTTGATAAATTATTATTCTCTTACCTGCTGGCTACATTTGAATGAACAGGCTTGCAAGCAGCTTTTTCAACAGCCTTAACAGAAAGAACACTTACTTGGCACTAAAGACTTTTCCAAAAAGCATAGTAGAAATGTGTGAATGCCTTTTCACTCTGCATCGTACTAGAAAACTGCTAAAAATTCCCCGGATCCCACTGGTGGTAGTACTTTTTGCAGCTTTGTGGAAAACAAAAACTGTCTGGAGTCTTTCCGCCACATTGGTTTCTGATTTCTGTTCCCCTTTTTGTTCAGCATTTTTCTGTGCCTTTCTGGTCTGGGAACACATGAGTTCAACAATCTGTCACTGCTGTCCTAGGAAAATGCGGTATTTTAGTACTTCCTGCATCCAGAGCCTTGCCTCCTGGGTTCAGCATCTGCAGACAACAGCCAAAGGCTATTAGCATTACTTTCTGTATTGTTACAGTGCCCAAAAAATCCAGGCAAGAATTAGGCCTGATTGTGATGGGCGTTGAACAAGCACAGCTGGAAAGTCCTGCTCTGAAGGATTCATGGACCTTTCAGCAGTAATCCTGATTATAATAATTTACAGACTTACACTAGTAGAACCTAGGGCAATTTGCCCTGTGAAATATGTAAGTATGGTGTGGAATAACTCATGAAAATGGCACAAAGGCATATTCACATGAAAACTTAATCCATATGCCAAGATTCAGGAGACGAATTTCCTCTATAACCACTGGATGATGGGGGGGATACAAGGAGCAGTTCAGAGCCCTGCCCTGAATGGCAACCTGGAAAAGCTCTTGCCCTCTATTCCCTGGAAAAAAAAACAAAAACAAAACTAAAAACACTTCTAAGATGGACACATTTACTTTCTGTGAGAGGAGACAAAAACCCCAGTGCTTGCCAGCTTCATATTGTTATGATGATTCCTAAATATGATAAAGGACTGTGAAAGTTCCTATTAGCTGCAGACACAAAAGTCTTATATTTGATTTAATTTTGAGAACTACATTACACCAAGCATAGAATATTTGCAACTTTTTAGGATATTTTGGCGTCCAGACACTTAGTTTTATAAAAGAGCCTGAACTGATTAACTCCACCTCTAGTTCAAGAAAGTTCTAGTGCACGTTCTAACAGTTCCCAGGCCATCTTTCATAAAAACCCCACCTTTCTGTCATCTCAGATTGTTTATTATTACGAATCTCACGAAGTCTGAATATACTTTGGTAACATTTTCAAGCACTATTTTCCAAATAGCCCAAAATTATGGGAACTCCAAAGGCTTGCTGACATTTTTGAAGCTACTGAGCAGCACTGAGGTATCTACGTGATTCATCTGCAGTGTAAAGCAGGTGGGGCAACTGAAGACACAAATATTTTATTTGATTGTTGCTGGTTTTGGATTGTTGCTCCACACAGTGTGGAAAAGGAAGGCATTATGGAAAAGAACAGGGCAGGACAATCTGGGATAATTTTGTAATTTATGATGCTTGGAGTCACTATGGAAAATTCATTCTTTCATAAGTGGTAGGGATACTATCTGTTATCAACAAGGCTTTGAATATGTATTGCATCATTATTTGCTGTTATATTTGTGTTATGTGTTTCAAGTAACATGATTTTGCAATTTTAAAAATTAATTTAGAAATCTGTAATGTTATGAATAAGTAGCAAATTTCTGCTGAGGAGGGCTGGAAGACCTTCACCAGATAAAGATGCTCAGATTTGGATAACCCATCAGGTAACAACAGCTGGGTTACAGCTGTCAGCAGCTGGAAACAGAGGGCAGGGGCCAGACCTGGAGTTCAGGTGTTTGTGCAAGAGGTGCTGCTGGCTTTCCTTGGCTCCCAAGGAGCCACATGTGGCTCTGGGACAGCCTCAGGAGAGTGAAGAATTTGCAAAGTTATAGGTGAAGAGGCTTTGCCTTATTTTTTTCATAAGTCTGTGGTGTATTATGTTAGTAATTATTACTATTGATAGCAATGTGTGCTATATCCAGCACAATTATTATACTTAACATTAGCAACAGATGCTGTAGGATGATAATACTATTGCAAAAGGAAAAATAAAGCAACAAGTTAAACAACTGTGAAATTGTTCATTGCTTCTTCAATACCCCATTAATCACAGAGCTCACTGATGGATATTGGCTGCGAAACAATGTGACAGATGGTGAATAAAAATCAATGTCTTTTAAAAACCAACCACAGCAATATATTTCAGTTTTACATTTTGGGCCTGCATCTCTCCTCCTAGCCATGAGGTAACGCAGCATAAATACACATCTCTGTGAATAACTGCAAGGAGAGGAGGTAGAAATCATCTTTAAGACAAAATGTAGGGGCACTGCTTAGAAATAAGTAAACTTATTTTGGAATTTATTTTCCAATGCCTTATGTTACCTGACAGTATACTAATATAAAATGTAATTGATTGTGTATTCAAAGGTCAAATGGAAGTAGAGTTGTCATTGAGAGAGTGATTTCCAGGTGACGCAAAAAGTCATATTTGAAAGTTTTTTATAGAGATTGCATAAAGGAAGGATAATTCTTTTACCCTGTATCCACTCTTCACTACCATACTTGTTCTGCAATCCTTATGGTATGGCTTCTTCTATTGTCAAGACCACAGCTGACATAAAATTCAACTGGGTTAATTCTATCCTCTCCTCTTCCAATAATTTTCAAAATTTACTAATTTAGTAGCAATATAAAACCTTCTATAGTTGAGGTGTGGATACCTTTAGAATTTTCATGTGCTTAGGTGTATAGATACTGTGTTTGTTTTGAAAATAATAAAATTTAAATAGCTGATTTATCGTCAACCAAAACTACTTGGGAATTCAAGAAGAATACCTTTAAATATTTTGGATAAAAAATAAAGAAATTTCAAAACCTCAAATTTTTTGTTTACATACTTGAAAAGAAAAAGTTATGATTTCAATTTCTAAGTGAGGTTTTTCAGACTCCTAGGCTGCACAAAGATATTGCCCCATGTCATGTTGTCAGGCATAGGCAACAAGAAAGTACCTGTGAAAAAATTCCAACTCTGATGAAAGTCACCCACTGATTTACACCTAGTTTGCTCCTTTTCATCTTGTTATTTCACTCTGTGATATCTGACACATGATTACTGAACTCCTTTAGGCATGTCCCTTATCTAATTTTCAGAGCATCTGTCTCTTTTCAAAGATATACTTATCTAATATTGCACTTATGGTGCTTATTTAGATTAAATACGGAATGTGAGTGCAGTGATTCATGTCAGTGCCTTGGTTCCAGCCAGGACAGGTTTAAAATTAACCCTGTCCAGGCCAGAACCAGGATACAAAGGAAAATATTTTGCCAGAAAAATACTGTTTCTGAAATCCAACAGGATGAAAAATAATGGATGCAGGATTCCACCACATCTCTCAGCTTACAGTCACCTGGGCAGTAGGCAGATAACCATTAACAGATCTTCCGATGGCTGACCTGAAATAGATGTGCAGGCTGCAGCAGAAAGCTGCACAGAAAATGTGGCATTATGACCTGAGCTACAAAGCAACAGACTGGGACAAAAGCCAGGAGGAAGAAGCTGGCTCCAGCTGGCTGTCCCAGCAGCAGAGCCCCAGCTGTCCTTGGAGGTGCCAACAAGCTCAGTGCAGGGCTGAGCTGGTCTCAAGTGTGCCACATGTGCTGTGTGGATGAGGGACAGCCCAGCAGCAGGATGATGGTGCTGGCCTTGAGCAGTTTTAAAGTGCTGACATCATGAAGGCAGCTACAAAAGTCAAATTAAGATTTTTTGCCTTTTTCTTTAGTGGTTATATATATTTAGAAGGTGAAATCCTGCCGCCAGGATTGGTTGGCTGAGTATAGTTAAGGGCATATAACACTGTCTTGCCAATCTAAGTTTTAGATCCAGCCTTTTTCATTGCTTCAGGTACTACTGCAGATTTGGGTTTTTTATCGGATATTTTACTGCTAATATTTTATACTTTATTGTTGCTGTGGTTTTGGTTTTTTTTCCCTAGAAAACCTTTGTAGCAGTACTCCTAAAAGAGTGAGCCAGTAGCTGCACAGCAGCATTAATGATACTTCTACTATTCAAAGAATCCACAATTAAACCGGTTATTTCAGTTTGTTTTACAAGATAATACATTTCAAAAAATCCTATTAAAAGTTAAGTATCAAAATACTCATTAAAAACCAATTAAACATCTTTCAGTGTTTAACAGCTGTAAGAATTTTATATTGTGACAGAACTGTCAACAGTGACATTTTATTAGCAGCTCTCTACACTGTAAAACTGCAGGGAGCAGATGCAGTATATCTGAAGCATATGAAAAACAATTTCACAAAGTGTAAAACCAGAAAATCTGAATATGTTTTCATTAAATGCTTTGATGGTCATGAACTGATTTTAAACAAAAGCATCAGGTTAAAATCTATAGCATATTAAATATCCCAGACACCGTATGCTACAAGTAGGTCTATGAGACAAGGATCCATATATAGCATTGAAGACTGTACTTCTAAAAAAAATGCAGCATAAAAATTGCAGCATAAAAACATAAATATTACGTGCACTTAACTATACTCTCTACTAACAGAAACTATGGATGGTCCCAGTCCAGAACATGATCCAAGCCTGGATATGTGGTTCAAAGGTTAGCATCAACATTGCTTATTTACACTGGGCAACATGAGCAAACATGAGTGGAATTGCTGCATGTTGCTAATGAAAAAGAGTTTTCAAATCTGTCATTTCTCTAATATGACCCTTTAAATATGCCCATATAACTACTCAGATCAAACTGCTTAGATCAAACCTGAGGACGAATGGCTCTAACCTCCATTCCTTCAATTATTTCTTGGAAAAACAAGTTGCCATAGGAGAATGACCTGCTGCAGCCAAAGTCTTCTACTTCTGTTCATCTGTTTATATCTTCCACCTTGTGGAAGACACAAGGCAGCTGCCCACTCACGTCTCTCGTCCTGCCTCACGTATCCTGCACTAATTTACTCACTGGTACAAGTTCTCACTGCAGCACATGTAATCTGTGGAGAATGCACTCCAGCACTGCCCCCAGAGCTCTGTGCAAGAAAGGCCACAGTGAAGTGCAGAGAGCAGGGCACCAGAATCCCACCAGAGGACTGGAGAACAAGGAGAAGGAAACTGAAATGACACCATCCATATTGCATGTGATGACAAGGCTTTAGTGCGTGGGTTCTTCTGCACTCAGGGGCCTTTGGCAAAGGAAGATTTCACTTCATGTCAAAACAGACAGAGAAAGAACACAATGGTATAGACAACATGAGTAGCTGGGGATTAAGACTAAAGTACAAAATAACAGGCATGTGACTATGACATGCAAATACACCTGCATGTGTCTAATTTGCAAATACCACTAATTAATTGTATCAGAGCACCAGGATCCCCTTATCACAAAGAGATACCTACCTGAGGGATGGCAAACCCAAGGTATGTTTGAATACTTTCTGGATCATGTCGTTCAGGTAAAAATAAAATTCAGTTACCAAGTAAATCTGATCTTACAAAACCAACCTTTGTCTATTACAGAGTTAAGACAAAGATGTTGTCTTCTAGCCAGAAAAAAAAAAATATACAGGTTTTAATAGCAAACCTAAAATGATCCTAGATTTACACCATTTTTATTTGGATTTTGCAAAAAAGCCTTTGCAAAATCTTCAGGAAGATACACCTAATATGCCGAGTAAATCACCATGCTTCAGAGGAAGAAAAGTGGGGTTTTTTTTCTATTTCTGATACTGCAGCTTGTAATGAAACAGAGCACATGTTTTTCTCCATTCTGCTGTCAGCTATTTTTTGCTTCTCTTCACTTGATGCTTGGCAACAACAGAATTTATTTTCCCTGTCCTCATTGACTGCAGTGATGTGGTCCTTTCCTTCCTTGCTCTCAGCACTACTTGAACACTACTGTACATTGGCAGAGGTAAGACAAGCCATTAGAGATTAACTTTACAGAGTGAAACAGTAGCTATTTTGCAAAGTAGAAGTATAGGATGAAAGAAGACAAGTCATATATACTCTGGGATGTGAGTAGTCTAAATCAGACCAACATTACAACACAAAGGAGGCAACTTCTGTAAAACTTCAATCCTCTTTCTGAAGCTTTCTGAAAACAAAAGTTGCTCATCACATGGCTGCTACCCAAACACCTGTTCTTCAAATTAACTGGTGATTTCCTCCTCCAGTGAGGTCGATAAAGTATTTCAAACACATCTTTATAAAGTATGCTCATTAAATAAAATGGACATGCAATCATTCTGTTCTAAAAGATGCAAAGTATTTCTCTGGAGCCCTATTTGGGCCTCTTTTGCACTCTGATAATAATTAGATTCTCAGAGTGAAATGCCATACAACTTTGGTAAGGAGAGCAGAATGATTCCTTTTCTGTTCATTACATGGTCCTTGCAACAGCACACAGGTTCATAGCAGGAGGTGATAAACTAAGATATTACACCACATGTTCTCCAGAGGCAGCTTAAAAACTCTTCTCCCTGAACCATTGCAGCCAGCTCCGTTTAGACCATTCACAATCAAAGATTTGGTTTAAAGAGTGCATCCAACAGGAACTCATCAATCCCTGTCACTAAACAAGCATTAACAGCCTGAGAAAGAAGCCCCTTCTCTGAATCCAGGCCAAAGTCAGTAGATTTGCTCTAATTTCAACAGTCTCAAGCAATCACATCCAGCATCTGCCAGGACAGCCACCCCTACAGCCTGAGGAGCTGGACTTCTCCAAATTTCTGCCCTGGTCAACAACTGTCATCCTTTAAGAAAGGGAGGGCAAAGAACTCCTTTGCATGTAGAACATACACTTTGCATTTTGCAGGTGTGATTTGAGCCCTGTTCTCACAACAGGGTAATTCTTTTCCCTCTCTGTGTGATCTAGCAGGGAGAACAGGGACAGAAGGTATTATTCCCAGGATAAAAGGGGGAATTTAGGCCCAGAGGAGTAAAGATAAATATTTATTAATTTGAATGTCCTGTTTGAAGAAGTAGGGTCTGAATTTCCAGAGAGCTTTGTACTATTTAGAAATATGTGTTCAAAATAAAACAAATTGCAGAGACTCCAGCTGTGGTTGCTATTTATGCTTTTATAAACCAGAGCTTCCATTTCAGACAGCTGGAAAATGGGTCAAGAGAAAACAATCCCAAAGACCGCCCATGAAAACTTTGGTTCACCTGATCTGTCCAGGACTACTCAAAGCATCAGTGGGTAAATTAGAACTAGGTCCCAGTTTCTGGGGCAGTGCTATCTGCATATGGTGACTCCTCTCCCTTTAGTACCTGCCTCATCCTCAGCTCAGTGTCTGTGTACTAAATGAAATCGAGCTTCTGATTATTTCCAAACCAGCTCTACACTAGGCAGCATACAAGGAAGTCCTGAAGTTAAAGACCACAATGACCATGCACAATGCAATTTCTAAAATTGTAATTTTCTCAACAACTGTTTTACGCTTTGGGGAAAAAAGAAAAAAAAAGGAAAAAAAAAAAAAAGAAATCCATTAGAAAAAAATCTAGAAAAAACCCCCAACCAAACAAAAACACAGTAGCTATTTAGTAAAAAGAAGTCTCAGACTCTGAAATCTGGGCATATTATCTTTTGCTTGTTCACTGGGGCAAAATGAAGAAAATCCCATGATTTTATCATATTGATTAATATCTTCCCCACCAGAAACATTCTGGTTCACTGTTGCTTGAACTAATGAACCTTCATTAATTCATTGTCATCCTCCTTGAGCACCAGCACTAAAGAGGGAAAGAGATGTTCTGAGACCAAGTTGTAGACAAATCTTCTACCAGAAAGAAGTGAACTTTGGAAACCCTTTTGACTTTCTCCCAAGGAAAGGAAAAATAAGGTCATGATAAAGTCATACTGAATCCAGCCCTTCCCACCTCTGGCACTTCCTCCCACTTTATTGGGCAGTTCCTTTGCACCAGGTGAGCTTTGATGTTGAGATTGATAGGTAAATGCATTTTAGGACACAACTGGTAAATTCTGGATCTAAATTAAGTTTACCTGGCCATGTGCATGTTCCCCATGTGATCCCCTCTTGCTTAGCTGTATTTATTTTACTTTCTGGGAAATACACCTGGCAAACTTTAGTAAATAACTGGTCTGTAAAAAATAGATGAGCAGTGATTAAAAAAGTTATATCCCCATTGTATTATTTTCCATGATTCTATTTCTGTCTTGAAAACAAGCAAAATTAACAAAGAACCCAAACCTAAAACAAAATGACAACTTTTTTAGGTAATTAAGATATTTTACATTGGCCTGCATCTTAAAAAATGGAAAAAGTATGTAATCAGAAATTAAATTAAAATATTCTTTCTGTGGTAGATTCTTAAAAAGAGCATTTAATTTCAAATGCTTAAGTTCTAGAAAAGTTGTATAACTGATAAGGATTGGTAATGAGAAATATTCAGTAAGTTTAAAATAAAGCTGGATCTGGAAGTAAAAAATGTATTTCACTACATTTTTTCAAAAGTGATACACATACCAACTTGTGAAAATTATTCATAAATTCATGCTATATTTTGATCTTTTTTCAACAAGAAAAATAATTTTACAATGCAATTGAGGAGCATTTCTTAACACATTGAAATTTTTTCTTTTACTCTCTTGATGTGACATTTTGATGAGTGATTTGTCTAAAGTTGAAAATTTTTAAAAGAAGAAGGTAGGAGACAGTTTACCTTTTCACTTGAGGAGTTAAAGTTTAGTAGTTTTTTCAGGTCAGATCTTCAGGAGTTACTCTTTTGCCTGGTTACCAAATTGGAAAAAAAACTACCCATTACACCTCTGAATAAGTGTCATGCCTTATCATTCCTTCATTTATCCACTTTCATTTAAAAATCTGGAAGTGAACGCATACACAATTTGGCCCTGACCCAATCAGAACATAATTACATATGTAATGCATATATAATACATATGTAATACATATGTAATTATATATTTATTCACAAAGTACTTAGGTGGTTTTAGCACATGATTAGGTCCCCTGGGAATTTAAATCTTAAAGAAGATGAGGCAAAAGAAAGTGCCTCCATAATATTTTTTTTTAAAGGTGAATAGTATTTAGGATAAAAAGCTGATAGGTTTGAGGATAAAAATGTCTCCCATTGTTATCCTAAAAATCAAAACACTTCCCAAAACAGAAAATGGATGCTTAGTAGACACTTAGGTTTTTCAGGACAGCGGATGAACCTGTGACAATTTGGCATGGCACTTATTTAATTCCTATTAGGCCAAAAAGGAAGAGTTTGAGTCCATGATGTTATTTGGCAGAGCTTTCTGCACTAAAGGAACAGCTGTTCTTGTAAAGGTTTCTGTCCCTCCAGAGTCTCACTTAAAGGAGTGGCTTCATGCAATTTTGGTCTACTGAAGAGGGAAAGAGGACTAGAAAAACCAAACAACCCATACCAAACAGGTCCTTTTATTAATAGGTGAACTTGTACCTCTGGAAGATATTTTGTCACAGTGTAGAGATCTTTTTAACAGGCTGCCATTAGCCCCATTTGGTAAACGGGACCAAACAATCAAAATGATACTACCAAAACAAATCACATAAAAATCAAAATTTTCATCAAAATGCTGAAATATTCAGAAGCCAACTACTGGAGTGGATGAGAACAGAAACATCTGGGGTTTACAATATATAGGGAGGCGTCTGTATCTTTCACGGAGTTTAGGCAGTGTTAGAGCAATGAACAAAATTCCACGTGAGCAGAGGCAATTGACCTGCTGTGTCAATGTATTCATTAGACATACAGTCCCTGGAAAAGTTTCTTCCCCAAAGCACTGGATTCAGCTGCTGCTTGCTGCTTCAGGGAATTCTGGCTGCCTATTTAATTTTTATCAATCAGCAATTAATTAGCAGTTTCTTACAGAAAACATCTGATAAACAAACATAAAATAAACTCATACACAATTCCCTAATGATGGCCTCCTCTTCAAAAAACACTTGAAAAGAAAAGCTGGTATAAGATCTTTTAAAAAAAGGAAACCAAATAAACACTCTTTAGCTTCAAGTGATTTATCCAGAGTGGAAGACGGATGGTCTTTGCATGTTTACCAGTTGTTGGTTTATACTTGGCAAATACAAGGACTTGCAAAAAAAGACAAAGACAGTGCTAGAAAACTACATACCCTCCTTGCATAGGTTTGTAAAAACCCTTGTAAAAACCTCAGGGCTACTGGGTAATTTAAGGGAAGACTAAAAGGTACTTTTGTGTGAACTGCTTTAATGGCTACTTTAAAAGTAAATATAAAATTCTTATTAAGGTTATTTATTAATCGTGTCTCCTTCAATCTCACCCCCGGGTCTTGCCTGAGTTTCAGCGGAAATTAAGTTCTTTGAGATATAAGGAAAGCACAGTACTACTGATTTCTTCTCTCTCTTGTTCTCATACATGACTTAGAAAATGTTTTCATCTTGCCAAAGAACACATCAGCAATAATAAACATAAAATAAAAAAAATAGTGAAAAAAAAGCTGTGAGTTTTATCTCTTTAGTGCCAAGGAGACTGTCCACAACCTTAACTGCATGATCCTTCATTTGTGATGCGGTGATAAAATTGCAGGATGCCAAATTTTCTGGAAAGTTAAAGAAGAAATGTTGGGATCAAGTACAGTATTCTTCCATAATAATAATAAATAATAGAATTGTGGACCAAGAAGGGAAGGTGTAAGAACTGTGAAAACTCATCATTCTATTTTCTGAGTAAACATGGAAGTTTGGACAACACACTCTCTCATTTTTCAAGAGAGGGGGAGGAGGTGATCTAATTCAAGCATACATTTGTTGTCATTGCCCAGCTGGAGTGAGAGCTGTGAGGCAGCTCCAACTTTATATTCAGAAGAGGCAGGCTGGACAGAGATCAGATTGACCTTTGAGGTCAGATTTTGGAAAGCCTTTCAGAGGATGTTTTTTTCTAGGATATATGTGCATCATCCTGCAGGCTGTGTTTGTACAGAGCAGCCATTGCCCCTGTGGATGCAAACAATTCTCTGTTGACACTAAGGTGTGCTCATGGCCTTGAGCACACCCAGCAGTCTCTTGGTGATGTGAGCTTATGTGTTTCTCCAGACACAACAGACTCCGAAGCACACTGGGGAGATTTTCACCACTTTCTCAGTATGCACTTCTCCCCTCTTTGGCCAGTGGCTTTCCAGTGCCTCTTCCTTCATCCAGACTTTGAGTCATGCACAGGAAAAGGGACTTCTAAGAACATCCCTTTCTGGTACTGTGTGCTTGCTGGAGATGACTTTAGCCATCCCCAGAATTTGCTTCTGCAGGACTCAAGAGTGATGTCTGGGGACAGCCTGGTTTGCTGCAGGTGTGCTCTGGCCCAGCTGGGAGCACATCCCAGCAAAGAACCAGGCTACTGCTGGAGGCAGAGAAAGCTCCTGGCATTCACAACTATCATTCAAAGTGAGAGGAGAGCAGGATCCTGCCAGCCCTAGAGGAACCTGGGATGTCTTATGTACATGTTGATGTTGCTGCAGCGCTCCTTTTACTGAAAGCCGGGTGTCACAGCCTGGCATAGTGCTGGCCCAAAGCTGGAAGGACTGACCAAATCCACAACAATTAGAAATCTCACTCAGCCAAGCCACTGGGCTTTATATAATGAATTTTAAGTCAACTGCTGCTTTGAAGAATGGTTTTGGACTGTCATGTATGCCTATATGTTTTATCAGCTTAGCCCAGTGTCACTGAATTTGTCATTTCCCAAGGAAAGGCTGTTGAAAGGCAGCAAAACTGTTAATGCTCTGGAGGATCTAGCCTTGCCAATAGCAAGAAGGGAGTTTCAGAATAGGAGCTTTAAAATCCTCCTGCCAGAGCAGAGCGAAGAATGATTTGATTTGCTCTGGTGGATGATCAGGCTGTACATACAAATTCATTATCTGCATTCCATGTGTCTAGGGAGATTAGTAATTCACTCAAGTGTGTCTCTGGTGGTTGAAGAGTACATCTGAATTCCTTGCTGTGTCTCCTGACTTCACAATTGGGAATGAAATCAGAAATATTTAGCAAAACCTTTCGAATTATAGTGGTAGGAATTTGTCAGTCCTGGCTTGCATGATACAATGTTGAAACCTTAAAACACAAGTCTCGTGTCTATATTCCACATCAGTGCCTGCAACAAGGTAGAAGAGGAATTTAAGGCATGTGAAAAATAGATTGTTGTCCCAGACAGACACCATGCAGTTATGAAATTAACTCCTTGGATCCCTCCTGACTAAGGCTCTCCAGGTTCCTAGACCTACTCTCCAAAATGTACCATTTGCAGCCTGCCCCTAAGCAGCTAATGCCCCACCTTCTAAGTTTCCTGTGGGATCAGACATAGATCAGACCTAGAAGGTGTTGCCAGGTTTCACCTCACATACAGCCATCAGATCAGGTGGCTCTGAATATGCACTAACATATTTGTTGCAAGATAATGTGGCTGAGTCGCTACATATCATTTTGCCTTAAGGGGGGATATGGAGATACTTTTCCTTAGAACAGTTTATACAAGAAGCTGTCCAACACATTTTCTGTTTGATGCCGCTCTCTTGCTTCACTTCCTAATTTTGAATTTCCAGAATCCAGTGCCCTCTTGCATGTTCTCATGCTGGCCCAGTGGACCTTATATTCTGCACTGCTGGTGACCCCAGTGGAAAGGGAAGGACTACCCATAGAAGACGGTCTGCTGACCAATACACTGCCATGCAGGGTGAAAAAAAGCTGGGTCTGAACTCTCTCAAGATGAAGTCAAATTGAGCCTTCATTGTCCATAAAGTGCCTGGATAATGTGCAGCAGAGGCAGCAGTGGTGTAAATCTTGGTGCCTAATTTTTATGATCATGCCATTCAATGGGGGATGGATGCTCTGATCATATCCTGAGGTTTTTCCTGTGTATTTTGCAGGGAACCACAGTGTTTTCCCCAGGACTCTGTATTTGATCTAGATCCTTCAATGAATCTTGCCTTTGCTTTTTTGTGTTTCTTTTTAAAAAACAGCCCCAGCCACAAAAAGCACTGAGTAAAAAAGTGGATAAACATCACAATTTGAAAAGGTCACTCTGTTAGTAAAATTGTATTCTATGAACACAGAATTCCTGAATATAAAGTGATCTTCATTCACTTTCTAGTAATTAGAAGTACAAGTTACTTGGGCCTTTTGTGTAGCTCTCAAAACTGCATGGCAACAATTCTGAGAACAGTGACCTCCTTTATCAACTGAGGAAGAACTCCTCTTCAGAGCCAATATTGGTGTCAATATACACAAATCTTTTCCAGATTCAAGCTTTAATTCTACAACCAATTAATCAGAAAGAAAACACAGCTTTCTAGTTACTGACACACAATCAATAGCTACCTCATACAGGAATCCATGGTAGCAGCTATATTGATAAACTCTCTTGGATTTGGAAAACCTGCTCCATGCAATGAGATGCCATTGTAAACAAATGAAAAACAAGCTCACTTATAAGCTTCTCTCACTTTCTTGTCTGAGCAAATGCTTCTGGCATGCCTGCAGCCTTTGATTTTACCTGGTAATTATACAACGTTATTAAAACATTGATAGTCAACTGTTTTAATTAGAAACTCACTTTTAGGGAAGAAGCTCACCAGTTAAGTAGCCCTTGAGTCAGATACTTTCCTTCCAAGCTCCAGTTTTAGCATCCGAAGCAGTGACCATGCCATTATCACCACTTTGGTTGTAGATCTCGACTATATGCATTTGGATCACAGCTCTCTCCCCTCTGGACCCTGCCCTGCTACAAGTTCTGGGTGAACTGATGCTTCAGTCTTTAATGAGTCTTGCTGAAATCATGGTGGTGGCTGAGGATGAGAGATGAGAAAGCTTCCCCATTTTGATATTTTATTGATAAAATTGTTAATGGATGAATATAAATGAGTTTTAATAGCCAGCAGTGAATATTAATGAATAGGGGAATAATTTTTATTTTCAACTAGGGCTAAAAAAAATTTTTAGACCCTTTTTTTTTTGGTTTGTTTTGCAAAATGTTAAAAACACAATGTATATGGATGTTTTTCCCACTGCAAAATGTGCCCAAAGGTACATGGAAAGATTAACATTTGAAAAAACAACTTCCTTTTGTTTTGGTTCTTTTGCAAGCAAAACCTCAAATCCATACTAGCAAAACTGTCTGTTTTTAGAAATATTTTTGAAGAATAAGATACTGTTAATAATCTGTGCTCCACAACTGAATATCTGAATATCTGAATATCTAAACACATACATATAACATGCTTTAATCGCCTTTTTCTAATTTAAAAAGGAGCAATCAAAAAAGCTTCCAAGGATTCTTAGCTTCACTGTTTTAGGCTGAACTTATGAATAAATGAAATTTGTTAAAGAATTCTGAACAGTGCCCACACATTATTAACATTTTCCCATTTATAACTGTGTGTGAATCTCAATTACAATTTTCTTTTATTATGGAAAAACCCTTTTCTCTTCCATGTTTTTTCTATGAATTTATGGAAATTAGTATTTTAAAATACAATCTTTTTTCCCAGTTCCCATTGTGAAAGTAAGAGGAGAAACACATATTGTGCACTGCTCCCTTGGAAGTCTAGATTTCTCTTTCCTTTTATTGAGCACATATTTTAGACTTCTTATGGTTCTTAAGAAAGGCAGTGCATCACCTTGTTTAACAGACAGTTTTCATGGAGCTCTTTTTCATTCTCATGCCATGATTTCTGACTGATGTGACTACACACATCTTCTGCTACTCAGACCCCCTGAGAAGCACTTTGTATTGATGTATTTTATAAGCCTATTATACCATAATAGCCTCCAGGCATTTGAAGTAATTAAAGGCAAAGGCTGCTGTTGGAGCAGCTCTTTTGGGGTGTAGTGACTGTGAGAAGCTTGGCAAAGATGCTGCTGCACCTTTATGAGGTTTTGAAAGCTCACAGCCACAGAAGTCACACTTTTCCTACTGTGGCAAAGCAAGGGACTATGTAAAGGAAAACTTAGAAAGCGGCTGTGAAGGTTAAACCAGCAAGAAATTAGTCTGTGTTTTCAAAAAGAATAGGTCAGAATAATGATAAAGGGAACTTTGAACATGGTGACTAATTAAGAAAACTCCTGTATAAAGAAAAAATGAGCACCTAAAGGGACCTATAAGTGAGTACTCCTTCATTCTATACCATGAGATATTTGACATCCTACAGCCATTTGAAGTCTTCTTTCTGAAAGATTTCTTGTAGTAAAACCCTTGTCTGGAGGATGAAAAATGTTTGAAGGTAGATAATGATCATGAACAAAGAAAAACTATTTACAGTAAAGTAGAACAATAACCTATTTATTATCTTGGGGGTTTTTTTTGTTGTGTGGGGTTTTTCGTTTGGTCTGTAATGGTTCCACCCTTACCCCCCTCCTCAGAATGCTGAAGTTTGTCCATAGACTAGAAAGACATCCTCAAGATACAGATAAGCAGATCCAAGAACTAGTACTGGTAGAATGTCAATAAATTTATATATCCCTAAAAGCTCTGATACTTCTTCAATATTTAATAAAAAGTAGTCATAAAGTGCGCTTTTTCCCCCTCAAAATGTTGTCAAAAATGTGAAATCTAGTTATATGGCTTTGACTTCATTAACCCTGCCTGAGGTGCTCAGTGCTCTCCTCACCTGAACAGAGATCAAGAAGGTGCAAATAGCTGCATATGATGGAGAATTTGAATTTAAAAAGCAGATTAGCTCTCAGAAAGCCTGTTAGTAACCTGTATCAAGAAAATTAATTTCTTCTGAATAAACTTTGTGTGCCAGTTAATGAAACTATTCATTAGTAGGTTGTTGCAGTAACATCAGCTTTGTATCTGTAACATGAATTTTTCACTTGGAGTTCTCTATATTAAGTGCACAAAGCATATTTAGTTTGTACAGTGGTCTATCTGTGCAGGATTTAGGCATTAATATTTGAAAACTGATCCTGTATCCTGTTCAAGTCAGGAAATGGATTTTATATATTTATGTATATGCTGCTGAAAAGGCTCTATTTGTTACAGCTAAGGAGAAAATCCTTTTGTCAGAAACTCCATAAGGGCCAGCTACAATAAATTACAGCCAGCAGGCTTCAGTATAAGGCCCAAATTGAGCATCCAATGCTTGTTGTGATTTGGATGAGTTTCTGACATGTAGGATACAATAAATTGAATGGAGTCTTTCAACCAGAGTATTTGTCAAAGTATTCTGTTTACTTTTCTGCCAGTTTTACAGCTATCAACCCATTAAGTTAACTGAATAAAAAAAAAAAAAGAAGAAGAAGAAAAAGAAAAAAGAAAAATGTATTCTTTGAATACATTTAAATGGAGCAGGGACTTTTCTTGTTTTGGTCCATGACTTTCTGTGTGGAGGAAAAAAGTCATCATGCTCTTGCATTTTCCCAGTAATTTCCTAGAACCCAATTATTATTTGGTGGTCAATAACTCTTAACACCCTTATCAGTATTATTAAGAGATGGTTGTCAGTGTCTTTGCTAAATAGCAGCAATTTTTTTTTGGCAAATCTGTAAAATGCCTTTGGTTGCCAAATTTAATAAAAGCTCAAAAGGAAAAGAAATTTCCTCTAGCTGTAGGCAGCCAGCCATAAACATGTAAGATGAAGAAACAAAAATGTTTTATTTTTTTTCCAGTGAGCTCAATCTCAATTTCATCCTTGATGAACAAATCTTCACTTAGAAATATAACTTGTATTTCTAAGTGGCTAGAACTTAAGGTTGACCAATTACTGTGTTTCACTTCTTAATTTGAAATCATAGAACATATAAGTGTTTTGTTTTCATATTTATCTTCCATATATTCAATCAAGTTCTATACACTGAATATGAAGGTCCTAGATGAAATAAAGCAAACAATGAGCTGTAAGCAATATGATCAATTTAAAAATCAGTGTTTGAAGGTTAAGGATCTCTAAAACACAATAAAAGCAATATTAGGTAAATTCTGCTAATAAAAATAGGTAGTGAGTTGTTAAATAATTTGGAATGGAAACACACTTACATGCTCCTAGATGTATCCGAATCCCTTTATTTACTACATAACCCATAGATATGGTTATATAATATCATGTGTCAAAATACATGGATGGGAAATCCCAAACTGAGCTCCCTAACAACAGATGCTACAGTGACAAGAACAGGAATGACACTTGGAAAGGAGCTTTCAGCTCAGAAGAAGACATACGGTCTTCCAGGTGCTGAAACTGGCACCAAAAGTATTAAGAGTTTGTCTTTGCTAGTAACCTTGTGCACAGATGATGATCTTGCTCGGGATCTTCTTTAATTCAGATAGAGATGAAATAGATTGCAATGCAGGTAGTGGGATCAGTGAAACTGCTAAAGGTGAATTAAGCCGTTGCAATAAAGTTGTCTACAGATACAGTTTTCTGTCACAGTTTAAGCCTAGCTGAAAATTAAGCACCACACAGCAGCTCACTCAACCCTCCTCTCCCCAACCAACCTGATGGAACTGGGAGGAAAATCAAAGTAAGGCATGTAGGTTGACATAAAAATGGTTTCATAGGGAAAGAAAAAGCCACACACACACAAGCAAAGAGAAACTAGGAATTAATTCAGTTCTTCCCATGGGCAGGCAGGTGTTCAGCCATCTCCAGGAGAGCAGGGACCCATCACATGTAATAGTGACTTGTGATGACAAACACCATCACTCCAAATGTCCCCCCAGTTCCTCCTTCTTTCCCCCAGTTTGTACACTGAGCATGATGCCACACGGCCTGGAATATCCCTTTGGACAGTTGGGGTTGGGGTCAGCTATATTGGCTGTGCCTCCTCCCAACCTCTCATTCACCCCTAGTTCCCTCACCAGCATGGCAGAACCAAGAGCAAGAAGGGCCTTGGCTCCATTAAACTCTGCTCAGCAATAACAAAATCATCTCTGTTTGATCATCATGTGTCCAGCACAAACCCAAAACACAGCCCCATGCCAGCCACCATGAAGAAAGTAACTCTACCCCAGCCAAACCCAGCATAAAATGGCAAGCAGAGGTTTGAGGTCTTGTCAAAATGGAACGATTCTCTCATTCCATTTGTGGAGTGAGATTCATCCTACAAAAAATATTATCTGAACTGATTAACTGTAACAAAAGCATCTGACTCACTAGATGAAATCAGTCTCTGATCAGCTATTTACAGCTTGTAAGCAGAATCTGGCAGACATGCTTATCTGTAATTGCTTTTTTATTGAATTTCCATATTGACTGTAATCTGTATATACATCCCCATAACTCACTGAAATAAAGACTTAGACTTCAAGTCTTACTTTAACAACAGCTTAATCAGGGAGTGACAGAGAGGAAAACACAAGAGCATGACAAACTAGAACAAAGAAATTACAATAAACATTGAAATACATCTTCTCACAAGCAAAATTATTTAGTGCTGCCTTATGGACTAACTGTAACTCACAGTCTCCAATTACAATGGGAACCTGCAGTTAACTTGCATTTTTTAATTCTGCCATAGAAGTATGAGACTGGAACACCTGCTGAGCTATCAAAATCATCAACATGACATATTCCCTTATTATACAAAGGAGTAATGCTATTTGAAGGCTCCTTCCAGCCCAGTCTATCACGAAGCACTCAAACCAGAACCAAGGTTCCATCATGCTAAAATAAAACTACAGCAGAGAAAAGCAATATAAATCACAGCATTCTATTCTGCATTACACAAACATCCTCTTTGATTCAATGACATATAAGTAAGTATTCCCACCTCTTAATTAGCATAAAGACTTACTGCAGAACAGAAACTTGAGACAGGAAGGAAAATAGGCAGGAAATAAAAAGACCATTCAGAAATATACAGTTCAGTAATTTCCAGAATGTATTAGTATTTTCATTACTTTCCTGTTCCAATCCTCTATGAATCTCTAGATTATTTCTTTCAACACATGTGGCTATAAAAAATTCAGTCAGCACAGGAAAGCATAACCTTCCACTCCCAGAGTTTTTCTTGTTTTCCATGCCTTCCCTTGACACTTAGGGACCTACCACTGGGATGTTGTTGAAGCAGCTATGGGTATAAAATGAACTGTCTTGCTTTAAAAATAAGAAGTTCAGGCCTCTGACATTTTAACAGCTTATTTCTCTGTGCCAGTTTGAATTAATTTAATGTGCCATGGGTCAGAATTAGGAGCTACATTTCTGCCATACCCATATTCTCCTACAGGAGCTGTTCACAAAATCTTGTTGCTGAGGGAGGCATTTGTGAGGCTGACAGCACCATTGCATTGCAATTTGGAGGGGCTACTGCAATGTGCCTTACCCTAACAACTTCAGTGACCTTACATTTATTTTCCATGCCACTCAAATTCTTTTAACTTTGTAAATTATAGTAGTGATTACACACAGGTACTCTGTCATCAACAGTTTTGAATTTTTAAAAATTTATAGCTTTTCTATGGAATTTTCTAGGCAGATGTGCTAGAATAAAGAGTAAAATAGTGCAACAGTAAATGCTATATTTTTTTTATTAGACCATTCACTTACAGGATATATATGCATGTAATAAATTTTAAAAAATACATAATTTTATATGTGCAACCGCATGCCTGGTCCTTTTGAAAGCTTGTCTGTAGTTTGAGAATAAAGTGCTCAATAAGTGAATTATGTGGGCACCTTGTCCTTTGCCATGGAATTTGGGATTTTAAATAGTTTTGAAAATCTAGGGAAAAATGTGAACAAAATCCATCCCAACCTGACCTCTAAATAAAACACTTCTGTTACAGATAGTAAAACAGGTACAAATGAATCCAGAGTCAAAGGATCTAATCTAATGCTGACTCTAATTCAATATAGAAATTCTTTGTTGTGGTATCTTGCTATACCTAATTTTTGTGTCTTCCTCTATTTCCCAAATGGTAGCAATCGCTTCTAAAAAATTACAGGAGCAGGATAGAGCAGCATGGGGCAGCTGCTGTGTTGTATCAGACCCTGTTTTGGAGCACTTTTAACAGCTCATATGTTTCTCACAGAAATTGCCACTGCTGCTCTAAGATCTGTGAAACTTGATGTTTCACAGAATATCTTGATTATACAAGTATAATCTGAGCACACTTATATTTGTGGATCTGATCTCCATGTGTCTAATCACATTCTATACTCCTTGCATTCTTGATTGGCAATCAACCTCGTTAAAGCAAAATTTGAGAAATTACAGGAAGGCTAGTTGCTGGATCAAGGAGAAGAGATACAAACCCACTGTGAATACATGATGAATGGAAGACCCTGTGGGACAAGACAGATGTGAAGAATTAATTTGTCCTCCCCAGGGATTAATGAAGAGGAAAGTAATTCTGAGGCCCAAAACAAGATCAAGAAACAGAAAGGAGAATGTTTTTGAAGACATCAAAGCGGAAGTAAAAATATCCATGGTTTATTAATATTTGGAGCATAATGTTCTTTGAAAGGTAAAACAAAACCTTTGCTTAAAACATCTAATTACTGCAGAATATTTGAAGTCAGAGACCTTACATTAGTCTGTAACAGACAGCCCTTAAAACAACTCATCTATAGTGAGCTAGTGAGTCTCATATCTGAGCAGCAATAATCGTGATAGATAATAATAACAATACTGTACATAATCTAAGCCATCTATACATAACCTAAGCAATTTAAGGGCAAGTAGTGCTGTGCTAAAGAGTGGCCAAGAGCCAATGAATGTGTCTTTTGGAAGACTGAAAACACTCTGGCAAATAAAATATCAATGTTTTATTAGGAGCAACATGCTCCTATTAGGATCAAGATGAGCTGTGATGAAAAACATCAGTTTTGAAAGGATCTCATAGCCTTGCCATATAATATGCATTTCATTTAAATAACTGGAGGAAAAGAAAATGAAATTACTCATCACCCCATTGAAAGACAAAGCAGCAAATTCATCCATATGTATGTCTGTGACTTTCAAAATGAGCATATATTGCTCCAAAAGCACTGTAGGTGGATTGATGATGCAGCAGACACCATCAATCCACCCTGGACCCCCCCAGGCCCACCTTCCTCTCAGCAGCAGGACAGACACCTGCCAGAGGAAGTTCTGAGCTTCCAGAGCATAGAGAGGCTTTCAATTGTTGGATATCAGTGTCAGCTTGCAGCATCTGAAAACTCCTTCCGTGGAAATGTAGTCTAAAGCTGAAAAAGAGACACCATGGTATCCTGTTCCAGTCATACCATGGGCTGCTGGTTTGCAGAGAATTTCACCGTAACAGTGTCAGTGATCACCACGGATTTTAGCTCTGTCTAGAGAGCAATTCTGAGCCAAACCATATGGAATCCTTACATAGTTGTTTTCTAAAAATGCATTGAAAAATGCCATTTTTCTCTGTATATCAACCAGGGAGTCACAGACTTTATTTTCACCTGATTTTATTGATTTTTTTTCCAAAGATAGACCTGAGAAAATTGATATAATGTGAAAACTGCTCCACTGTATCTTTTATATTAAAACAAAGCAAATACCTCTGAGAAACAAAATCAACTGAAAATTAATAAACCAACAGGAAAGGGACAAACTGGGAATAAAATGTTTGTTCTCAGTTAATGCATATACAAACTTGTGAATTGACAAAATAAAATAACAAAATCCCCTGACCCTGAAATAAAATATCTCCTCCTCTGCAATAAATGTTCAGGCATTTGCATGTCATTAAATGAGTAGTCTAGAAAAGTGCAAAGAGAACAGGCAGGGAGAAAAATGCTGTCTAGATGCAGCTGTACCTCAGCAGAGGAATTCCACACAGTCAACTTTCAGATAATACTGCATAATATTATATTCCAGATAATATAACAAATAATCATAGAACTGTAGAATGGTTTGGGTTGGAAGGCACCTTAATGATCATCTAGTTCTAACCCCCCCTGACATAAGCAGGGACACCTACAACTATACCAGGCTTCTCAAAGCCCCATCCAGCCTGGACTTGAACATTTCCAGGGATGGGGCATCCACAGCTTTTCTGAGCAATCTATTCCAGTGCCTCACCAGAGTAAGAAATATCCAACACAGTAATTGTTATCTGAAGACATGGTAGCAAAAAAAGCTGCTAAGTGAGAAGAAGCAAATCCCAGTTTGCACCAGTTTACGGTTGATATTCTTTTTAATTTCTCTCATTTGAGGTTTGTTCCTTTATTATCTATGTCACTGTTTGCATTAGGGAGCAAGATGTGTCCCTTCATTAACTAAAGTTCATCAAGGGAATAAGCAGAGGGCAGTAGCCACGAAAAATTGTGTTCTTTGTAATTGGTCGTTTCTTTCTAAATAAAATGAGAATTCCTTTATTTGAGGAGTGGCACTGGCATTCAACTAGCGTTTTAATCTGAGATTTTAAAACTGCCAAGTCAATGTTGTCAGATATGTCAAAGTTAATTGATAGCAAATATCCTACAAAGTTGTTCTAAAAGCAAAAAGTCATTATTCCAGTGTTCCTTCTCAAAGTGGTGAGCTGCTTCCTGGCCTGTGCTGTGAGTGGAAATCCATACTAGAAGCTGCAGACTAGTTTGCTTATTTGGAAAAGCACATCTGAATTAGTACACTGGATAAGTGGCAACATGTGTGGATTGATGTGTATGATAAGCCAGATTCCCAGTGTTTATGATTAGAAGTAAGGGGAGCAGTCTGTGGTTTGTTCTCATGTTATTTTTCTTACAAGATGCTTCACTTATAAAAGGACAAGTCCTTAATAAAATATTAATAATTGTCCAGTCATTTTAAGTTTTATAAACATGTAGTGAAAACGGCATTCAGAAAATCTAATTTTGAAGGGGAAATTAATAATAATTATTAAGATGTTTAGAGAAACCTTCTAAGGCAACCTTTGTAAACTATATTTTATATTAGACTAGATAATACTGTTGGATAAAGGAGAATGCTTTTCTATGTTTAAAGAAAATCACATATCACATATGATAGAAGAAACTTTTTGAGCAAAGCACAAATTATTCTGAGATGAAGGGATGATTTTAATCAAAGTAAGGCCGCTTGAGACAGAAGGATACCTAGCATTTGGGGACATGGAGTAGATACAGTTTACAGAAAAAAACAAAATGGAATTTAGCTTTTGCATAGTAAGTCCTGTGGGACCACAAGATGTAGCAATTTATATATAAAATTTGTCCAGAAATATGCAGTATCAAACTGTACACCTGAAAAAAAAGGCCCTTATTTATAATTCTATTATGACACTTTTAATAAAAGTACATCATAACAATACCTGCTATATCCCAAGAGAATAAACCCATTGAACAAGATTATATGATCTCACTCACCTGAAATCTGTGAAGTCAGATTTATTCTGAGGTATAAAACAAAGTGAGATTCCCGTCCTCATCCAACATTTTAATTTTGGGGCAAAATGCATAAACTACTGGTTTAACAGTAATTAGAGGGTAGAGTTTCATTGAGTTGTATGAATACAGAACTCTCAACCCCTAACAGTTTTATGTCTTTTTTTTTTTTTTAACTTTAATGAATTCTGAAAACAATTGCAAAACTGAATTACCTCATGTATCATTTCTGCTGCAGGAAAGTCAGGGTTATATAAACTTGTGAAAGATATATTGCAAAAGCTGTTCTGCAAGTTATCAAATCCCTTTCTGCTCTGCTCTGTGTATTTAATAAATATGGCTGGACAGGAAGACTGCAATCCTTTAAAAGTGTATCCTACTCCATACATTTCTGACTGCCCAGAAGAGAATATCTTGGGATATGTTTATTACAAACTTTGAAAACCTAATATCATAAGCATTTACAGACTTGTTTAACTCATACAGATGAATAGTATTTGATTCTACATTAAGATGCAGACAGGCAGAATTCAATGTCACAAAGTGACTCCCAGATCTCATTCACAAAGGTATTTTTGTCAAAGGTATCAGAAAAAGTATAGATAAGGGTGCTTAGAGTAAAAACAGTAGTAGCAACAATGAAATTTAAGTCAACATTATGCTTACTATATTTCTCCTTTAAAGGATTTCTCCTTCAAGGTATTTCTCCTTCAAAGCATTTCTCCTTCAGTGTTCCAAGGCTGAAGTATCAAAAACATACCACCCATTGTCTACAGTGGTACAACAGATCCCAGCTCCTACTGATTCCATGTCCTGCACCTCCTGTGCATTCCCACCCACACACAATATCACTGAAGCTTTTCTGGGTCCTGCCTCCCAGATCCATCCAATGCTCCACACCTACTGAGATGAGTAAGTGGCAACATAGTTAGGACAAGTTCAAAGCTAGAGCTACTAAATGTTCTGTTGCTGCTTTTAAGGATTTATATTTGACAGAACTAAGTAATTTTGTTTAGTCGTATGATGCATTTGGGTCTTGCCTATCTAGGTACTGGTCCTCATCATGGTTTTTAGAACTGAACATTTTATAACATACTATCCACTGTCAACTTTGGCCAAAATTAACTAAATACTTTAAATACTACAAAAGGTGAAGAAATGGGCTAATGAATTGAGAAAATGAATCTTCTCTTAGGGAAGGAACTAAGCAGAGAAGTTCCACAAAATGTGCTCAGGTATCTTCACACTTTCCTGTTACAATTTGCTTCCTCTGACTGTAACTGCAGCTCACCATCATCAGCTCAGAAAACTTCTAGAAATGCTAGGAGCATCCTTTGCTGTCCTGCTGACTGGCTCAGGCATCAACAGTTTTCACATCTTCCTCCCGTATAAAATACCTTACAAAGTAACTTTTTGATTGCTAGGCCAAGGACAGAGGATGAGAAGCAGACAGCATTAGTTGTTGTTTATACATTGCTCACCTTGCAAAGCACTTAATTACTGACTGAATATCTAAGACAACATAAATCCCAAAGTTGACTGAGGGCCAACACTTTATAAGTTGAAGGGTCAGATATACAAGATGTCTCACTGGCACAGCAAAGATAGACCCTGGCTTCTCTGAGCACCCTGTAATGGAGATAATGAAGACAGAACACCAGCTGGAGATAAAATTTCCAAAGAATAAGAAAATATGGTGACATCTACGGATTTGTATAGAGGATGTTTTTCTTAGAATTTTCTTCATTATGCTATTTTTTCTACTTACTTGAGATAGTAGCATGTCCTGAACATAAAAAAATAAGTGATAAAAGGGGTTTGATGACAGTATTTTGAAGGACAGAATGGAAACTCTAATGGCAGAGGGCTCATTAGAGAACAGTAGCATGGAGAAAGGCTCAAAAGTACTTGTGGGAAAAGGGTGACATGTGAAATGAAATGATAATAAATAAACTGAAGGTGGCTGAAAGTACCTAGATAGAGCTAGGGCTGTGAAAAGGTCTCTGATCACAAAGGTATGTGCTCTGAATACCTCCTTTAGAATCACAAACACCAATGGGTCAGACTATATGCCTTGTGCTACTGGTGACAATAGCACATCACCACCAGATAAGTATTTAACTGCTTAACATCAGGTACAAATTCCTATAATGCATTAAAGAGAATTCTTTTTGATTGGAGAGGGGGACTTTTGCTGCCAGAGCAGTTACATCTCTGTAGATAGACCTAAGCATTTTAGTGAGAAGCATTTTATGACTCTGGGCCATGTTTTGCAACTCTTCAGCTGTCTTCAGCATCCTGCTACAGCTTCTTCTTTATGGAATTACCTCAAAGCTGAAATAAAAATCTTTTAGTTAAGCCTTTCAGTCTGCTGTTCAGGCTGAAGATTCTAAGAGGTGAATCAGTGTACAAAGCTGAGAAGAGGGTGGATGTATGCATCAAAGTTAGAAACAGCTCAAGATCTTAAACCAGGTCAGAAGAAAGGACAATAAACCTAAATGAGCCTATTGTGAAAGGGGCTCCACAGACCAGCAAACCCTATGCAAAGAACACTGACTACATACATCCCAGTCAGTCAGAGGGAGCCCTGCAAAACATTGATCAAGATCTTGTCCGGAGGCTCTTCAGAGGAACATTTTTCATTAGAAGTCTGAAATGGGTCAGACCATAGCTTCAGTGTTTATAAATTTATAGTGAAGAAGAAGGAGGAGGAGGAAGTACTCTGGGCACCAGAGCAGAGATTTCCCTGCAGTCAGTGGTGAGGATCATGGTGAAGCAGTGGTCCCCAAAGCCCAGCCCATGGCCCATGGGGGAGCAGATATCCACCTGCAGCCAGTGGAAGACCCCACCGTGGAGCAAGTGAATGTCCAAAGCAGCTCGTGACCCCCTGGGAAGCCCATGCTGGAGCAGGCTCCTGGCTGGACCTGTGAAGCTGTGGAGACAGGAATCCATGCTGAAGGAGATTTGTTGGCAGGACTTGCGACCCTGTGCAAGGGATAGGAGGTAGAACAGGCTGTTTCTCAGGAACTGGAGATCCTGGAAAGGACCCATGTTGGAGCAGGGGAAGATTGAGAGGAGGAAGCAGAGTGAGAAACAATGCCATGGATTGCCACTCCAATCTCCATTCCTCATCCCCCTGCACTGCTGAGAGGAGGAGGTAGAGAATCAGGGGTAAAGTAAAGCCTGGCGAGAGGAGAGGGGTGGGGAAAGGCATTTTTAATTTTTGGTTTTACTTCTTGTTAAACTACTCTGATTTGATTGGTTATATATTAAACCCATTTCCCCAAGTCAAATCTGTTTTGCCTGTGACCTTCTGGGTGATCCCTCCCTGCCTTTATCTCAACCCGAGCCTTTTGTTATATTGTGTCTCCTCTGTCCAGCTGAAGAGGTGAGTGATAGTGCAGCTTTGGTGTGCAGCTGGTGTCCAGATAGGGGCAACCCCCTACATTCCTTTCACAAGTTGTGAGAGAAACTACACTAATCTTCTAGGATGCTTGTTAGAAACAAGCACTTAATGTGCGGTGAAGAGGTGTTCGATCTTTTGACTTGGGCAGTCACTGTCAAATCAATTTTTTTAAAAAATGTCTTATATACTTAGATGCTTAAGTATGCAGACCTGACAGGTCTGACTCATGCAACTCTTATGAGAAATGAGATCCGTGTTGAATTAACTTCAGTAACACACAAAATAGTCAAAATAATTCCCAGTTTTATCCTTAGCTTGCTTGTGTTGAGGGTAAAAACATAAAATCTGCAGAAACATTACCTTCACAGCTCTCCTGCATACTGTTCTCTGCCTCTCCATGCAAATGCACACATTTCCTACAGCAGCTCTAGAGCACAATTCTGCCACCAAGGGAGATCAACCTTCAGCAAAGCCACATATGAGCCTGTGCAGCTCTTATAGAGCCACACTCATAGAAATACCCTGGAGAGAATTTAGGAGACATGAGGGAAGACGTGCACCACAGTCATGTTCTCATTAAGCATTTTATCTAGCTTTTGTGGAGCATAATAAGTTACAATCCAATGGCTAGAAAGTCTCTGAGGCCAACACAGATTGGTTTTCCTGTCCTACCATGTCCTGGGTATAAACTAAGCAGAGAGGATTCTGTCTATAAACCAAAACCAGTTTCTTAGTTTTTCCACTCAAGTATAGAAATGCTACCCTGGGAAGGGAATTTTTCACTGTTTGTGGAATACCTCTTCTATGCTGCCACTTCAAGGACCATAGTATTTATTTGCTTTTAGTATTTGTACACTTTTGAAAGCTAGGTTGAAGGTGCTTTTGTTCATGAAAACAGTTCCAAGAAATGTAAAACCTAGATATGTAGCGGCCTTAGAAAAAATATTTTAGTAACAGGCAAAGGTAAGAGTCAGTTTTAGAGGAATCAATTCCTCATGTTAGTGTTGTGCCAGCACTTCGTGATTACCCTGTATGAGCAGAGAACAATATGCTGAAGGGTGAGCTTAACCTCAAACTCTTGCATGGCACACAGGATGCTTGAGTGGATCAAGCTGCAGACTAGGATAATACTCTAAATCCTGGGAGTACCAGAGATGGATTTATAAAGAAAAAAACCCTTATCAGCTATCTGATTTCTGTTGGGAACTGAAGACTTGATTCTGCCATTCTTAATGTGAGTATTTTATCTGGTAGAACAATACAACTGAATTTAAGCATGCAACTGGAGAACTTGAAAAGATGAGTCTTGATCCTCTGCAAAAACAATGTCTTTTCAGTGACTACAGAAAAAAATTTTTCAGCCACGGCCACTGACAGTAGAAATGAGACGTCGCAGTATAAAGAGATGACATCCACACATCTGATGAACATAGATTTCAGTGTTTACTGAAGATACACACTTTGCATACTCACTTTCTGTACAGCATTATTTTCTGTTCGACAGCATTTCTGTTTTGTTAAAAAGGCATTTCAACTTACATGCTGAATTATGAGACTCTGGAGACCCCTGAGCTGATGGTATGTGCCTGTTACTGAGGGCAAAAGAAAACAAACTACATGTTCCAAATATAATGATATCAATAAAATTAATTCATTCTTATACAGAGAGACGTTGATCTGCATTACTTTTAAAACAAACACAAAAATAAAGTGAGCAGTAGGATGGCAGTGAATTCAAAATTACCTGGAAGTATATGAAAGACTTGTTAGCACTCCTGTGAGAACAACAAAATTAGGTGTTGGGATACCATCTGATGCAGTGGAAAATAAAAAATTAAAAAAAAAAAAAATGAGGAAAAACTGTAGATCTTAAGATTGAGATTCTACAGCTCTTTTTTTTGCCTTTTTTTTCCCCCCAGAAATATGTGCTTTTGGCATTCATCCTAAACATCCAGATATAACAATATTTGGGCAATACAACAATGGATTTTTGGCAATTAATGTCCCAGAATATCATGAGTTGGAAATAATGTATTTCAAGTATATTCTTTCGCCTCTTATGAAAATAGAGATGGAGAACTACTTGGAGGAATGAAATAATTTCATATGTTCTTCAGCTATATCTATTTTAATCATTAATTTTGTAAAGCTTTAACACTAGGACTGAAAAAGGGGTTTGGAATACATATCCCATCTCTAGCAAGGAAAAGGCTGCTAACTCCTGCTTCAGATAATGTAATTCCATTATTTAAATGCCTATTTCTATTTCCTTCAACTCAGCAAGAAGAAATACAGTGTATTCAGTTTCACCCTCTACTTGATAGGCATTGTCACAGCACTGCAATTTAAAGGTTACAAATATTTCAAGCAGTTTATTTAGTCTGCTCACAATGTACAGTTGCTTTGAGTATTTTTTCGCCTCCTGTAGGAAGCACTGCAATAGATTTTCTGGGCAAATAGTAGATTCTCCATCATAAGAAAACTTTTAAAAACAGATTAGATGAATACAACAGAATCATAGAATTGTTCACAGGAAGTGTCATTTCTAATTTAGATCTGGTTTTGCAGGATCCTGACTAACAGATGTGCCAATTGGAGGAAAGTCATATTTTATCTTCTCTGTAATACACTTTTAGATAGTTAGAGACAAATAGCAGGTCCTTCTGTAGTCTTTTCTTCTCCAGGCTGAGCAAAACCAGCTCCCTCAGTACTCCATCTCCAGACCACTCTAGAGGTTTTCTGCTGGAGTCTCAAAATTGTCATTTTGTCTTTCATAAATCCTTGAAAGTGTGTTCTAGCAACGAGCCTATTCCTTGACCTGCTGGTTTTGTTCATGGCTTGCAAGGACACATTGCTGACTGGCATTAAACCTGCTGTCCACCAAGGCATCCAGGACTGGTCCCCATCTGCCCAGTTTGCACCCAGCTACATCGTTCTGTCTAGTATGGAATTATTCACATACACTCATTTGTTAAATATATATAGTATGGAACACCCTTTATATAATATTTATACTATGATATATGTGCACAAGTTGATTTGGAGCAAATACCTTTTTTTTCTGGAGCCTTTTTATAACTTTAATCTCTTAACATTCTTGCTTTACTCTTTGGTGTAATACTGAACACAAAAGCAGATAAACTCTCCTGCTTTGAATGCAGAATTAGGTAAACCTTGTATAATCTTAACTGAATAAAATATTTTCACCTGGTTTTGCCCTGAACTTGAATGCTGTTGTGCTTTACAGTAGAATAAGAAAAAAATACGGGGCCCTTTATTACATACATGGACCTGAGCATCTTTAATTGTATTTTAAATTTTATCAGCCAGTCCTTGAAAATCACTTTTCTTGCTAATAAATCCCCAATTTAACATGAACTTCCTAAGGGTTCACAGACCTTTGGAAGATCTCAGAGGGCTATAAATGCAGTAATCAACAGTAAGTAGCAAAATGACCTGCTCTTACGCAAAGCATAGCTGAGTCACAACAAGTTTTTATCCGTGGCAGTTCTGTGTTGAAAGTCTTTAAAGTCTTCAGCTTTTCTGAATGGTCCTGAAGATAACTTTTTTTTTCTTATGTCTAACATGCAATGCGTAATACTCAGAGCTGTTTTTAAAAGGACAACTAGGAAATGGGAATATTATTCTGAGTGTTTCTTCAGTGCCTTATTTTTTTACGTATGACATGGTTATGGAAAAGTCTCCAAGAGCAGATACTGGCACCAGCTCTGAAGATAGGATTTTACAGCTTTGGCACATATTTTTCAATTTAGATTCCCAAGAATTTGCTGTGTTTGGAGTCAACTCCTGAAGTAAGGAGGACAATGAAGAAGAAGCCCTTGGAGATATTTCCAAGGGCACTAAGTGATTGATGCCATTGCTGAAGTATCTGAAGACTTCATATATTCATCCCTCTAGAGCTGGTGGGCAGGCACAAGTTTGTCAAGCGAAAGAAATGGAGCAAGAGAAAATGGGTTAAGCAGCTCCAGGCCTATCTTCCCATCTCCATTGGGACTGTCAAAATGAATTAATTTCTCACTCAAGAGGCAAAGTTCTAAATCTGAAATGTTGTTTTATCAAAGGTCTCCTTACTCAGGCAAGCACTTGAGAAAGTTTGCAGATACCTGTGTTACTAGGTATCTAATTCTAGAACTGACAATACCTTTTCACCTCCACACAGCTACACTATGGGGTACCAATATTGTGCTAGGATGTGTTGTCCACTCCTGTTCTGTATGAAGGAGCATGATGATGATCAACCAGTTTGGTTGTCAGCTCAAGCCTCTCTCTGATTATTTCCTGCAGCAGATCACCAAAAAATAGGACTGAAAAGAATCTGTAGAAAAGCCAGACAGTTGATCTCTCTGCCTAATCCATGATGGGAGCTGCCAAATAGCTGTAACCTCTGATGGAAGTTCACCACTGGATCTCCCTGTACCAGCTGAACCAGGGATCTGCTGCAAGAACTTTTTATTTCTAGGTTTTGTGGCCTTGCTTCACCTGGAAAACAGGGTAAGGAATGGGAAGGAGATGATTATTTGGTCTGAGATGATTGAGGCACAGCAAGGACTTACCCAGTCATAGGAAACCAGGCTATACAAACTATTTTGGACTTTATGGAGCCCTCTTCAGATCTTCTAGTGAGAAAGATATGACACCTTACAGATAATCTATTCCTCTCTTTCACTCTACTTACCACCAGAAAAACTTTCCTGATATGAATCCCTAAATCTCGGTTACTCATAATTAATACCACAACGTCTGACTTCTTACCTGCAACAACTGAGTGATCATCTGCTTTCCTTCTTAATGATCCCTTAGGTCTTGTCTTGGTGTTTTTCAGACTGAACAGATTTTCTTACATCTTATTGTTTGGCAGCTGATCACTCTCACAGTTTATTGTTGGTCTCTTTTTTTATCCAGCTGCTGCTTGATGGCTAAATACAGTTCTTCAGAAACAAACATCTGCCCTATTTAAAGCCAGAGCCACAGTCCTTATTGCTTCCCACCGGGGTCTGAAATTTGAAAGCTAAATAAACATGGAAAAGTGAGAATTCCTTACTACAGTAACTGTTAGTTACAGTTACTTGGCAGCCTCTTTTCATTGTTGCAGAAAAGTTTGAATCCCCTTCTTTCTTAAGGAAATTTTTCCTAAGTTAAAACAAGTATTACAAATTTTAGAAGTTAATCAGAAGTTAAAAGTGCCCACCCATATGCATTCACCAAGAAAAAACTCTACTTTGAAACACAGTTAACTAACAACCAAAATTTGAAACCAGGAAATCTTCTGATTTAATTGCACTAGACCAAAAATGGCCACAGCCACACACGTCTTAATATTTTAATGAAAACTTTAAAAAATCTAGGAAATTCCTAGCCACAAAATTATTCTGAAACAAATTTCAAATGTCATTCTTTAAAACATCCAATATATACATGCTAAAAATAATATTATATTATTTTTTAAATGTTTCATATTAATTATGCAGATTTTCTAGTGATTTGGGAATGAATTTTCTTCATAGCATGTTGTACCCTGTGAAAGACCCTGATGTCTCCAAATTTCTGATTATTTTTTACTGAAATGGGATAGATATTTATAAATAACATTTTCTCACTCCCCACAAAATAATTAGTCAACCAAATCTGTCTCCAGCCCAGGGGTCTAGATATGAGATGTCAGTTGGGGTACAACAGCATTACTGACTATGTGTTTGAGATACTGCATGTTCCATGTTCCTTTTTTCCTCCAATTTTTTAACCGAAACCTGTGAAGATTTCTGTCTGCTCTTTGAATTTTTTTTGTTTTGTTTTTTTTTTTGTTTGTTTGTTTGTTTTTTGCCTGGATGCCTCAGAGTCTGCTTTGTTTAAATTAGGCTGACCATTAATACACGAGTGAGCAGAAACCCTTCATTCCAAGGGACAGGGGGCACGAGAGATATTTGCTGCTGCCAGGTTGCTGGCTGTGAGCCAGCACCCACTTCCTTTTCTCAGGACAGGACCAGCAGCATCCTGCTGGTGTGAGAGGAAGCAATCCAAACCAAGCAGCTCCGCAGCACCTGCAGGAAGCACCTGATTGCCTCTATCTTGTGCCTGAGAGCAGCAGCTCCTGCTGAGTTCCTGCTGGCATTCTGAATGCAGCCCTGTTCTTCTCCTGCAGAGGGTGAAAATAGGTCTAAATTCACATTGAAATGGGTGGTATGATATGCCACCCTGTTCTGCTTCAGTCTGCTCCGGGATCATGCTAACAGGAAAGTGTTATATGGTATTAATTCAGGGGGTGAATCTTGCACTGATGCAAATTAGACAAAAACACTTGGAAGTCACGCCTAAATAAAACAACAATATGAAGCAGGATGAGTAACCCCTACCAAATAATTCCTGAATTCCATTCACAAAAGTTTGGACAGTCAGCCAGCCATCAGCACCAGGAGGGAAAAAACCTGGCAGAGGTGCTTTTCCAGCTGCCACATTCTGAGATGCTACAAGCAGTGAAGAAAGACCATTATCAAATGTTTGTGGGGATTCAATTTTTCTGACGTTTTAAGCCCACCCAGTTTTGCACATATTTTGCTTGGAAATGTGTTAATGGAGTATGCAATTAGATGCTCATTTAAAGTCACCAGATTTTACTATGACACAAACTGTCTTCATTACCCAGTATTTTTCCTTCAAATAGCAATAAATGTTTCTGCATGAGCTGTGCTGTGGTCAGCTGACAGGGTACAGCAATACTAAGGAGCAACAAGAAAGAATGGTATTTGTGAACCACAAAACACAAACATTACACAGCTAATTCTGAGGGCCAGGGCATGATGGGATGACCAGAAAGAGAGAGATCTCACGCTGAAGGCAGCTGAGAGAGGTGACAAATGCATTCAATTGGGCTTTCAAAAGTAAGAAGTGTTGGGAGACCTCTAGAGGCAAATACAGGCTGGCTTAATCATTTCTTGGGGTCTCCTTGATTTGGCTGTGCTCTCCCTGGTTCGGCTGTGCCCTCCCTGGTAGTTTCCATACTAACTGCCCATAGCAGGACGTGCAGAGTAGTTGTGGGTCAGGAATCACAAATCATCCTCATGTAGGAAAAGAAAATACTTAACCTTTAAAAAAAAAAAAATCTTCTCTTACTTAATTCTAAACTTTCCCAGGAGTGCCTCTTGCTCATTGCTAGTGCACTGTTTCTAGCTGTCTCAAGTAGCTCCAAAGAACAGCAGAGGAGAAAAAAATGCATAAAGACAACTAAATTATAAAGGATTCAAAAACAATGACAAAGGGATTCTAGAGACATATTTGGGGAAAAGAAAAAAATAAAGATGATGGGTTTTCAATCTGTGAGTGCCAAACTGAAAGAAAAAAAAAATTGATTTTAAAAGCGTACCAAAATCAACCACAGAAATACCAGAAGTAGAATCAGAAAAGGAGTTTTAGAGTTCAGGTGCAGGACACCTGCAAGTTCCCTTCTAACATGTCCAGATTAGGACATCAAAGCAGATGAGAACATAAACAGGGAGCCATCATATTCACTCTCCTCGGTGTGAAACAGCCTTTAACTATCTTTCAGGAAAATACAGATGACGGGGGTAATTTCTAAACCTTTTTGCCAGATAACTTACTGTGCTTTTATAATGGAGAGAATTGTCTTGCCTTTTGCATGGTCTAAATGAGTCTTGAGGAAATCAGTGTATCTAAACCTAGAAGTGAGTATTTAGCACAATAGGTACATCAGATGAGCTTTCCTGCATGATAGGGCCAAGGCAGCATCCCACATCATCCTGTCTCTTAGAAATTACCAGAAAAAGTGTTTTGATTTCATCAAAGTTATGAAGCAACAAAATGGTGACTGAGTAGGAGGAGATTTCTCTTCTCCCCAGTGATCCTTCTCAGAGTAGTATTTTGTCCAGTTCCTTATCTAGTACTCATGTTCCTCACAAAGTACGAAATTAGTAACTTCAATATAATTCTTTGTTACAACTATTCTTTCAGTTACCTAGGTAACTATATAGTACAGCATGTATGCAGTTAGAACACTCAGCTACAAGTTGGTAAGATACATTCAGTCTCAAAAAAAAATCCAACCAATTTTATTTGTCACCGGTTTCCTAGAAACAGCATAATATACACAAAAGCATAGTAAAAATCTGCTCAGCATCCTTGCTTGCCTCTTGTCACTCTCCTCTACAGTTATAAGAGAGCACCAAGAGTTATGCTCTTGAACAAATATTCAGTAGGGTACTCAGACCCAGTTCTAGGCAGCTAGGTAAGTGCCATGTGTTTTCAGAGGTTATCTAGCAGTGATGTCAATGAAAGCATCACTGTCATCTTTCACTGAGCTATCCCAGTTAGACATGTTTCATTTTGCCTCAGGAAGCTGATGCTGTATATCCTTCTTGTAATATTTGCTGAATCAAAAGATAGTCTCCTGACCTGAACATTGTGAACTCAGAGGAAAGAGTCCTTTCTTTCCAAGAGACTGCAGACATGGTTCCACTAAACAAACCTTCACTATTTGGATTGCTTTACTGTCTGAACTAAATATATTCTACGGTAAGAAAATTCATCTTGATATAATGGCTTTTCTCTGGGCACAAAGATCTCTAGCAGCTTCATAATAGCTACAAAAAGGAAAAAGACATAGACAACATCTGTAGCCCCATCTTTCAAATATTTTTTGCATTCTCAACCTCATCCTGAAAAAAAATAAAAAAAAAAAGCAAAAAAGAATCAATCAAAACACACAGCAAAAAGAGCAGAGTCCTTCATCTTAAAGGATAAAGGTTTATTAAATCTTGAACAGCTGAAAGAATATCTCATGAACATTTTATACTGGAAAGCAAAATGAACTTGCAGAAACAAGTTCAGCCCACGGGACAGTATGTGCTTGTTGTTATTAGCTTATACATATGACACTGTGACATGTGACTGAAGTTCCTCTGGGAAGAAGAGAATTATATCCTGTCTGACTTTCCTTGGAAGGGATTGGAAACACCTTTAAATGAATGTCCTAGATGTTTAATAAGAATTGTGTCACCTGAAATATACAACTCATACCACACACCATCTAATACACTTGCAGTAAATAGAATCGCTGCTAGAAAGAATTAAAACCATAAAGGTTTTGGTTTTCCTTATGGTTTAATAAATATGGAAATAATACTAGTGTTAAACACTTTATTTGTGTATTAAAAGTTTCTGATCCTCAGTTTCCAACTCATCTTCTAAGGACCCATGCTTGTCGAGATGTGGTGAGCCAGGCTTCCCAACAAAATTCATCAATCACTAAGAAAACTCACCTTGCAAAATGAGTTCAGTGATGTTACAGTGAGAAAAAAATGACGCCAGCCTTGCAAAAGATCAGAATTTGCATAAGACTAATATGCAGTCAAACTGGTCCCACCACATTTCCAATGATGTTCTTGGAATTCACCCTCTTTAGAAACAGTGTATGGAAAATGTAATTATTGAATTCACACCATGTGCTCAAACTGGGACCAGAAATTCTAAGCACACCTCTTTCAAATTTCTTTTCTGTGATTTGCTTTGCTGATACTTCTTTCAGTATCCAGAGAACATTTAACTTGTGTTCACAGTTCAGGGGAGAACATTACTCTGGACAACAAATGGATCAATATTACTAAAAAATAAATATGTAATAGTGTATATATGTATGCCTGAGTAGTGTGGAGAGAGGTGACAATCCTGGATATATTCGCTGCCTGAATTTAAATTATTTTCACATTCTGTAAAACTGTTAAGTGACAAAAATCAGGCTATGAAGAATTGGAAAAGAAGAACCTTGTTAATCCCCTGTGAGGAGAAGCACAACTCAGAACATAACAGTATGGAAAACTATATGGAAAACTATGCCATATCTTTATTTTTAGGACCTGGAAGCAAATAGTAACAGTTTAAGAAAGGTTTCAGCATTTAAAAAAATGCAAAAATCACATCATACAGGAAGTTACAAGAGATTTACTTTCCAGTTGCAATTTATTGTCTGAGACATTTGTTATTTATGTAAAAAATTTCAGATTTTCACTGTCATCTGAAAGAAATCTTTAAATCTTTTTCCAAATGACAAGGTCCAAAACACAAACAGAAAAGATGTTGTGGGCCAAGACTGAAATACATTGACAGTCTTCTGATTGAAAACTTCAAATATCCTTGCTTTTTGATATTCTGCAATAGCTAAAATTACTGCTTTGGACTTGTGGAGGTGACAGCTGCATCTCCTCTCTCTCTCTCTCTCTCTCTCTCTCTCTCTCTCTCTGGAACTTATTTTTCTCTTTCAAATATCAGAGTGTTTGAAAACAAAACACAGAGGAGTATTTCAGACATGACTGCCTCCAAAGACTTCATGATGATAAGAACAGCTAAGGAGAGGGTTGTACCTCAAAGCTATAAAAATATATCAAGAATAGAAATAGAGAAAAAAAATAATAGAAATAGAGAAAAAGGCAGACAAAATGAGATTTCTCTGGGACACCTTGTTGCATTTAAACGTCTGGACCCTCTAAAGCCAGACACCTCTCATCCCTGTCCCTGTATCAGTTTCCAATGACTGTAGAAGCACCTGCCTTACTTTGCTCTTTCAGAAGTATGAGACTGATCTAGGACCTCTTCATGTGATTTCTCTTATGTGTCAGGAGGAAAGGAGGTGCAGCTAAGGGAGACCTCAGATGCACAGCCATCTGTGCCTCTGCTGTGCAAAGTGAATCATTAGGTTCAGACGAAGGTAAGCAACATTTTTACGCGCAGACATTTCCCTCAAGACTCATGTTCTGTGATTTGCAGCTCTCTCCGAGCATCTGATCCTCAATAACTACATTTAGTTTCTATTAAAAGTTTGGTTGGTGAGATTTAAATGGGCAGCTGTTACAGGAAAAACAGTGTCAAAGATATTCAATTACTAACCATACTGGAATAAATATGTCACTTGTGTGCATGTGTGAAGAGAAGTGAGAGGAGAATAACACTGGAAGTGAGAAGGTGAATTTGTTATGTGAATCAACATGACAAGCATGAATTTTGCCTCTGTAGTGCTTTTCTGCTAGCTCCCCTTTCCAGGCTAGTGTTTGGCCCCAACAGCTTGCAATCACCTACTTGTTTTGTCATCAGAACCTAAATTTAAGTCCTCTGAGATGCAAACATTCTCATCCTACTTTCTTTAATAAGTGCTGTATATTTAGAAATCTACTCAGAATTATGCTCCCCATTCCTTACAGTAAAGTTAACTATAACAGTAGTAGCTGATGTTCTCATGTTAATCAAACCTTCTAGATTCACATGAGTTATAATTAAGATGCTGGATGAAATGATGGAAATTAGTCCCTATTCTGCAGATTCTTTACAGACTGCAGAGTAAAGGAGAAGAAAAGACTATAGGGGAAATCAGATGTATCTGGACAAAACTGTCCGAAGTTCTGCCTCTTTAGCTTCTCTGTCTCTAAATATTGCATAAGGACGGTTACCCATTTGATATTAATTCTGCCAATTTACTTAAAAAGCTGATAAAAGTCAATTAGATTTCTTCTCTAATTTCTCCTTGTGGTAGTGATAGTCGGCCATAAAGGCAGCTGAAACATTTCCCAGTTTCCCTGTACTAGATGTCATTATGGCCAAGTATGTGTAAGGCCCCTCACTGCTCCAGGGCACACATGGATCTGTGATCCCAAGGCTCTGGCAGGCATCCTGTTGGTGGGAAACAGCAGTGCCTCCCTCTGAAGACTACAATTTACACCTCCACCCTGCAAATATCTCTGCACCCAAGGAACTCTGTGTCAGTCACTCGTCCTCGTGCTGTGGGAGAACTTTCACACCCAGCACAAGGAAATTTCTGCACACCAACTTGTTTGGAGGGCCTGAAGCCCATTTTACATATGTCAAACTGAGTGACAAACAAATGATGATAATAAGAATGATTAAGCCTACATTTACTGTCAAGAGCTGGGGTTTAATCAGTTATGTGTCTATTACAGTTACAATTTTCAGGCAACAAGACTTATTAAAATAACTTGCTAATCAGAAATACTAATTTCTGTCTACCAGAGTAAAGATTTGAACCGAAATTCACCTTTTTTCACAAACCAGTTTTAGCACTGCTTTAGTTTCATTTAATATATATACTGAGGGGGTAAGCAAAACCTTAATGATACATAGACCCCAGGCCACATTTGCAAAGATAGAAAATTTAATCTATATGAAAATACATAGATGAGTCTTGAGTTTTAATATATTCTTACATTACCTGTAACTCCAAATAATGTGAAATTTCTTGTTTTAAACTACATTTTTGAATTAAGGTAAAACTTACATTGATAGGACTTTATAAGTATGTATGATTTATTAAATATGACTGCTGGTGGTTTGTAGATATCTCATAAGGCTCTTGAAATAGTTTCCAGGGAAATTTTGTATAATCTAGAATTTTTTATGATTTATATACTGTAGAAATACCAGAGAGGACATTTCTTGTAACTGTCAGTGCATTTAATTCTCTTGAAGAGCTCTTCTTTTTGATGTTTGGCTGAGGTTCTCTCTAGAATCATGTACAGCTTCACACTGGCTTAGTGAAGCCTAGGGTATTAGATTCCAAGTGAAGATGGAAAATACTTGCTCATTCTGAGGGAATCAGATGCCCACTCTTTGGAAACATTCCCTAGATTTTCATTATGATGTTTGCTTTCTCTTTCCCTCCTCTACACAGTGCAAGCAAAGCCCACTGTGTTTCTGCTACCAATATGGATAATTATTGAGTGCTGTACTAGTGAAAACATGTATTGCTAAATTAAAATAGCTCTTCCAGAGAAAATTTAACGTGGTATAAATACTAGCAACTGGAATGTCTCTATTCATTTTTGTTTATTCTTTAAAAGCTTGAATAGAAGTAATTTTTTTCTTTTTTTTCATTTTCTATTTTTTTTTCTGTGTCCGAACTACTGACTTAAAACACCCAAAAATCCACTGATACCAAACGAATTATCTTTTAGAGGCATTTGTCAGGATATTTTCCCTTTACTTCAAAATGTTTTGGAGATCCTAAAATGTCCTGAGATGTCAACTGAAGAATCAATACTTGGATAGATTAAATAATATAATATAAATTAAAAATAGAAATTTAAGCAAGGAGGTGAATGCAATTACCCATGCCTTTTTTGTACATTAATAAAATTACTGAGATTGTTGTACATTAATCAACTGATGTAAATAAATCTATTGTGACATTAAAACAATTTGTACATCATTCTGATGAGATATAAGATGTTGGATTAACTCAAAAGTTTTGATTTTTCAGGTTTCTACAAACAAAGCTAACAAAAAATAAACACAATCATTAATTTTGGAAAGAGCTGTCTTAAAAAGACAGTTCTTGGATAACTTGATATTTTCTAGGATTAGAAATAAAACACTATTCTATTCCTCTAATAATCCTAGTCTAAACTGTTTGTATGTCATAAGAAGCAACTGGCAGTAGCTTCTTAAATATGTTTACCTGTCTCTCTGCAAATCCCCAATTCTGGATTCTTTTTATTTATTTATTTATTTATTTATTTATTCTCATATTGTATTTATTATTTTATTATAATTTAAAATTAAAAGAAAAATTATCTCATTAGGCATGAAAAACAATCTCATTAGGGATGCGTGGTCTGAACAGCAGCTTTATTCACTCCATGAATTTCCCCCCCACAGGGCTGATGTGCTTTCCAGCAGGAAGGCTTTGGAAGTGCTGGACTATCCCAGTGCTGTAACTATTCTCAGAGTTCTCAGTCAGGTCACTTCCAGCAGTGAAGATTATGAAGTTGCACGTGAAAGAATTGAATATTCCTATGGAAGCCTTAATAGGGACTGATGTAACTTGTGCTAAAGCTAATGGCAAATTCCCATGCTTTTGACCCTGAACTGGATTAGGGTGAATGTATCACCCTTTTTTGTTTAAATGCTGTCTTTTATTACTTTCAGTATTTTATCCAAATTGTGAACACAGCCCTCACTCAAATGCAGTATTTACTATCCTTTTATCAAAGGATACAGCGTGCCCTCACAGTCTTCTGTAGACAGCTCAATGCTCACATTTCCCATGCTTCAAACAAACCAAATCTGAGCAACCTCTTCTTTGATAATACTGTGCTCTGGGTAATTCCTATGGGGTACACCATGCCAAGCAAGAAAGATACATAAATTATGACAGGAAATAGCTTGTCTCCAAACAGCTTGAAATGCAGGCATCTGCAAAAGATTTTGGAATATCTCTACACAATTCATGGAAAGTTTATAGGTCCACCTGGGAATGTTTCTTTCAAATTCTTCACCTGACCAAGAAAATTAGGACAGTGCCTGTTTCACAAGGAGCAACCTTACTTCTCGTACCATTAAGGTGAAACAAAATATATTTACAGAATAAAAGATGGTGTAAATGAGACAAACTACACAGCTGCAAAACTTTCCATACTGTTTGGAAAAATGTTTTCTCTCAGAACAAAATCACTGAAATTTTGGAAGGTTTGGACTTTCTTCACTTTTCATGTACAAAGCAAAACCGTAACATCACAGCGTAGAACACTAGCTCAGCCTCTTCTCTGCAGAATTCAGTGTTGTAATGACTCCTGAGCACAAGCGGAAAGAAAACCATTGAGGTACAGTTAATAATAGTTTTCCGGTGTTTATTTATGGGCGGGATCAGTACTCCACACACATTCTAAATAGTAAGCACTCATGCTTGCAGTCCCATGGGGCACAGGGGAATTGCTTATAGCAGAACAAATGAGAAAGTGCTGCTTCTGTGTCAAGGTAATGGTTAACAAAATGGGAGTTTACAGAAAAAACACCCAAAATTTAGGAAAGTTACTTCCAGATTATGGGATGACAGATTTATACTTAAGTAGATGAATACTATTCACTAAGAAAACAGAGCAACATGCAATCTGTTTTGAAATAAATATAAAACCCACCATTGAAAATGTGATGCTTTCCAATCATAGAATGAACAGTATTAGCCAGATAACATACAAAAAATCCTGAATAGGTGGACCTTGGGAGAAACTAGCTCTCTGTTTTACCTCTTGCAATTTACTGCTGGAGGGTCAGGAAGGGGAATTCTCCTGCTTTCCCTAGGCTTCAGCATAAGGTTTTGTCTCTCATCAGTTCCTCTTCCACAAACATCTGAAGCATTTAGAACTGTGACTCACCCAAGCCCACCTCGGGGCAGCTGAGACATGAGAGGGATGCAACTGCAGTGAGTCCATAGGGGTGCTGCTCCACGGTGCCAGACCTAGTGCAGCTAATGAGAATCTCCCCTAACTTCATTGTTCCTACCAAAAAATGCTGTGAAGAGTGAAGCAGTTGTGCCCTAGGAGAGCTCATAAAAGCAGCTTCTGCTGTTTCTCTTTGCTGTGTCCACGAGTAAAGGATAAAACCTACATTGAAAGTTTAAATCCTAAAGGGATAACAATTTACATCAGTACTCCTTGAGTGTCTCAACTCTTATTATGGTTGCCACCCCACCCCCCACTTGTATCAAGGAGGACAATTTCCTTCGATGGCATTATCTGGAGGAACTCTTTCATCAACTGCTGGGAAAAGTGGCAAGAAGTTCCTTTTCTTGGACCTTGGTGCATGCTAATCCCAGCACCTCCTTCTGAGCTCCCTTGTTCCTGTGCCTCCCACCCTTCTCAGAATGGCCCGAGCTGCAAAAAGGCAGCCAGCTGCTTTTGCCTGCAGGTTTCTCTGAGAAAGGCAAGCTGTAAAATTTGGCTGTAGTCTGTACAAAGAAAGTGGCAGGTGGAAGAAAAACACCTGAGAACCGCTTCAGCAGGACCTAACTTTCCATTTGGAAGTAAGTCAGGTGACTTCAAAGGCAGAGTTTATTTTATGTGATGGTAGCAACATCCTTCACACAGAAAAAAAAAGATAGAAAAAATTCTATTCTTAGCCGGGTGGTGGTACCTTTTGTGCAAGTTTGTTTGCCTCCTGACTCCACCTGCTGGGAAGACACCCCACTACCTGCTATCCGCACTGACATGTTTGTCAGGAGTGCTGAGGTGAATCACCGTGCGTCCGCTCCGGCTCCCACCCTCACTGTGGCTCTCTGGATATTTAAATATTGGGCAGTTTGGAAGAGTCATAGCAGAAAAGTCCTTCCCTGCACTACTTCGTGCACAACCACTCTACGCTCTTCCGCAAGGTGGGGGGTGTTGGCTCAGTTGCCCCTGGATGCCCGTGTAGCTGGGGTCTGCTTTTCTGAGGTGCCCAGAGGTGCTTGGAACCGGGTCTTTCACCGGCTCTTCGTAGAGTTAGTTAGTTTAAAACGCTTACATGACTTCTGGAGCAGAAACGGGAATTTAGATGACTCTGCCGTCCGATGAACGCTGCGGCCACTTCTTCATCCCCTCCAGCTTGGTGGACGGTAGGTAGGTAGATGGTTCATGCACGCTGGAGGAGCATCAGAGAAGACGGGGCAGACGGGAGAACGCGGGACAGCATCTTCAGGGCGGTCAGGGGCCCCAGCAGCCCTCGATCCGCTGCGGGGGTAGCGCCCCACCCGCCCAGGTGCCGGATCACAGGGTTCCCACGCTCTACGCCCTGCATTCCCCCGGCTTTCCTTTCCTAAAGATGCCCGCGATAGAACCTCAACGCTGTCTCAGGTCTGATGACCTTCTCCTCCAAGAGGAGGGGAAGGAGGAGGCGAGGTTACCGGCCGGGCCTCTGACATCGCAGGGTCCGAGCTCCTGCGGGGACGCGCACTCTGGACGCGGATGGAGCCGGACCGGCGGCGGACCGGCAGCTCTCGGCCCCGCACGGAAGGGACCTCCAGTACAAAGGGCAGTCGGCCGCGCTGCCGCCCCCTCCTCCCCCGCTGGGACGAGAGACGTGGGGGACGCGTCCCTGTCCCTGCCCCTGGGCCGGACACCCCCGGCCCCCGCAGCAGGACCCCCGTTCCTCAGGCGCTGGGTCGGGAGCGCCGCACGGCCCCGCTCCCCGCGCCCCCGCAGCTCCGGCTCCGGCACGGCCGCCCCGCCGGCAGCAGCGGCGGGAGGCGGGGGCGGGGGAGGCGCTGCCGCCGCCGCCGGGCGGGCTCCGGCCGCCCCGCACCGACGTCGGCGCGAAGCCCCGCCGCGCCCGGGGTGGAGCGGGGAGTGGGCGCGTCGCGGGAGAGGCGAGGCAGATGCTTCCCGAGGCGCAGCCCCGCCGGAGGGGCTCGACCCTGGCTAGTGCCTGTCCGCCCCCTCCGGGACGCGGGGACCCGCCGGGCGGCTGTCGGGGAGCGGGCAGCGCCATGCTCCCCTCCGAGGAGTGAAGGGGCGGCCGGGCTGCTCCGGTGCGGGCACGGAGCCGCCGCGGAGGCGGCCCGAGGTGACGGGAGGCCGGGAGAGGTGCCGCGCCAGCGTCGGCAGCGCTGCCACCGTAAGTCCCGGCAAGTTCGCCGCTGCCCTTCCCCAGCCGCCGCCCCCGGCGGAGCGGCCGCGGGGCGGGAGAGGAACCGGGGTCCAGCGAGCCAGCGGGGCAGGCGGAGCGGGGTACCGGAGGGCACACAGCCCCTGGCTGGCCGTGCGCCCAAAACAGGAGGGAAAGAGGGAGTGGGCTGTCGGAGCTCGGACGCGCTGCAGCGGCGTGTGCGGGCACCCCGGGGCAAAGGGCGAGGGACGGCGGCCGCCGCTGCCCGGTGCCGGCGGTCGGGGCACGGCGGGTCCCGGAGTCTCCGCTGCGGCTTCTGCGCTGGCGAGCAGGTCACTGCCGGTACCGTACCGCTTACAGAGCAGCCGCTCTCCGTGCTGGAAGTACAGCGCGTTTAAATGACACTTGAGTCACTAGTTCGTGCTTCTCAGGCATGTCAGATATTATTTCCGTGTTATTTTTCATCTCCTGGACCTATATCTGTACTTACTTCGGCGTTTCACACCGCAAATGTAATAAACAACATTAATAGGTCTCAGAATATTGCCATCGATGACGATAGATTGATATATGAGTCTATTTACTGGATGTGTCCAAGTACAATATAGTGCCTGCCAATTTTGTCTTTAAATTGCTATATTGATTTCATTCTTGTGGTTTGTTTTTTTTTGACAAGGTTAATGTAGTTAACAATTGGCAAAGGAAAGGAAAAAACCTCTGGTATATTTTAGTTGAAGAATGGCAATTGTAGCTGAAATGATGAATGGAAAAATCATTCATAAAAAGAGTAAATAGAAGGATGTGTATCCTAAGACCTCTTGAAGTCAATATTGTCGATATCTAACAGATGTCTTCCTGCCAAGCTTTTACCTACACAGGCAACCCTTGAACTTCTTAAGGGTAATGCATTGTGTGATATTCTTCTCAGGACTGAGTTAAGTAGTCTGATTAGAGGGAGTTTAGAATGAATTAAACAAGACATCACAATACAATGCCTTTGCCTTTTTATAGGCACTGAATGAAATTAAGATCTTGCTTCTCCTCCTTTTCCTCTTCAGGTGGTTGAAGGATGATACTGTGGGGGGAACCCTTGTGTTTGGTCAGTGAAAGGGTCCCTATGCTGCTTCAGGGCTGAGTGTATCAGAGCTGACCAGGATAACATTTCTTTGCTACCAACAGCTCAAACTGCAGGTAGTGTTGAGCTGAAGAAGGAATTTAATCCACCTCTAAGAATCCTAGGCATAATTGTCAAGTAGGTAAATTAAATACAGTAGAGATAATACTTCATTGTAATTTCTTCAGACATATGATAACCTTTGCCAGTAGGCAACTTTTGCTAAGCTACCACTCTGATGCTTACTATAGCTGTCATATGCTAGCTGACATGAAATAGCTTAGCTTTAGTTAAATGAATGAACTAAAATACTGTGTTTCTGTACCTAGTGGCATGAGAACATCAGAGCATGCAAACTTTATAAATCTTGGGTGGATGTTGATTCTGTTAAGATGGCAAAATCCCAATTAAGCCTCCAAAGGGTGGAGGTTTTGCCATTTCCTCATTATCATTTATAGTGAGTGCCAGCCAAATTTACTTAGAAATTCAAGTAGCAATGTTTAAATCTGGCTGATGATGGCACTTCAAACAACTCTACATAGTACTGCTTTAGAATCATGGATGAGAGCCACACAGGTCTTAATACTTATTTAAAAAAGCAGTATAGAATAAACTGTATTGTGCTTTCAAGAGCAGTAGGCAGTTCAGATTTGTCTTATACTCCATTTTTTATGTTTCATCAGACTCTATCACTTTTTCATTGAAAAAGTTGGATTCCAGTTTGCATATGCACCACTTTTTAACCAAAGTATTCAAGCAGCACAGGAGGGGAATAGTTTCTGATTATTTTGTTTGTGGCAAAGAAATTTACAAGTAAACTGCTAAATATTTGAATTACTATAAAAATGTCAGCAAACAACTGAGCCGTGTTACAGTTTAGTTCTCTGCAGTTCATAAGCTTTGTTGAGAGATGAATGAACAGAAGCATCTTTTCTAAAAACTTTAATGAAATATTAATGAGTAATATGTTTACAAGGATTAGCTTCATAAACTGACAGAATCTAGTTTAGAAACTTTTTCTTTTCATGTCTACAGCTGAGTGATTTTGGAAGGCATTTGAAAAAGTTGAGAATTTTCATTAACGATGAAAACAATGTTCTACAGAAAGTTTGATGAATTATTTTTATTCCAGCTCTCTTCTAGATTAAGATAAAATGGAATCATGTTTAAAACCTAGCCAGTTAATGTTATATCTGTATCTGTAGACCTATAAGAAACTACCTGCAAGTCCTGTTACATAATAATAGTGGCATGACCAGCATAGCTGCCAGTAATTCCTACTAGTTTTGTATAAATGAAAATGGAGGAAGAGAGAGCATATAATGACTCAAAGTTCCTAAAATATCATTAGACAGGAAAAAAAGAGTCTTCTATGCTTATTTTTTTCTTAATGCATGCAAATAGAAATTATTGGGAAAATAAGCAACTAAATAATTGAGCTATACTGGACTGAAATAATGCTAACAAAAACAATGAAATTCAGTTTTGAAAGTGATAGTTGGATCTACATATTAGTAAGCTGGTACACTCAGTTTTGTTTTATTTCTGGTAATAAACGTTTGGGTCCTAGCTGTTGTCATTTGTCAGTATTGAAACTCATATTAATTAATGCCAGCATAGATCTTACCCGGGCCTTTCAGGAGTGATCCTGTTACGTGCTGAGCGCTTTCAACTATTGTTTGTGTTAGAGTGGCATCCAGTCAGCTCCCTACCTAGAACTATGCACACAGAGTTAAATTCACTCTCCTGAAAATTTTGCAGTGTAAATAGTCAAGAAGGTCTAAGACATCTAGCCAAAGACCAGACAACAGTCTCAGTCTGAAACATGAGTACTCTCTATGTAACAACAGTATAGTGGGCACTTTTTAAGAGGATTAAATGTTAATTGATTCTTTGATAAAGGTACCCAGAAATGAATGATCAATACCTTAAAGTTGTATATTATTTTCCACTGATCTTATTTTCTTCAGTATTAATCTCTGTATTTAGTAGCATTGGCCTTCCACAGAACAGTGTATAATTACCTGTGGTTTTATATTGGTTTTTGCTCTTATACCCACTTTCCATTTGACATTGCTTTCAGTCACTTCAGTGGAGTGAATTTCGAAGTAACTTGAATGAAGAGATACATTGAATTGCTTACTTGAAGAACTACCTAATATACCAATAGCAGAGGGAATTGTCCATGTATCAGTTAAGAAGGAGCACTGCTAACTATGTTGGGCCTGAAGTCACCTGGAAGTTACAACTGGAAAATCCAAGTTTCCTGTTAAGTGTAGTTACAGCCATTTCAGATGGACACCTTCTTAATCAAGGTGATATCCACACCACAGAAATCTTTCTTCAGGCCATCAGCTGAACAAACCAAGGATATGGTCTTGCCTTACCAGAGAGCCTGTGAGCTGTCCAGTTGTCTCCATGCTTTTGAGGTGACTCAGTTAAGCAGCGTGGGAAGGACCCGGGGATGGTAGTTGTCCTCTGGCAATGAACTCCTTTTGACTGTTTGTGCTGCTTTGTATGGATGTATGCAAAGATTTACCATTTAACCAAGGCAGTACAAGAAATCTGGGTGTTCAGCCATAAGAGGAAAGTGTAGTCATTGCTCATAGTTGATAGGGAATAGCACTGGGAACAAGAATATGTATAAAGCACATCAGAGGTGTGCTGCCATGTGTTTTTCCATAGTTCCCAAAATGCCTTCTGAATTAGGTATGGTAGACAGGAGAACTAGAATTGGTTTTAGCAAGTTACATACTAAAGGGTAGTCCTGAAAGGTGGCTTTCTACAAGGATCAGATTAATCTGTGCACCAGAGATTGAGGAAACATGCAGGGAGGAAGACTCCTGTGTCCAGGAAATGGATGGATGGTGCAGTACTCATTTTCTTACCTGTAGATATTGTACACAAAACCAACTGAAAAAATGCAGTTCCTGTAAGTGCATCTTCTCTGCTGCAGCTCAACATGATGGCCATACTCCTTTTTTCACAGCTATCATGTGGGGTTAAGGAAAGGCGACATGGTGTCGTATCTGGACCCTGGCTTTTTTGTCATTTATAAAGTAGGAGAGCTGACACAGATTTGGCAGAATGGCAGTTCTCACCACACTTTTAGGAATTTTTTTTTTTTAATAAGCATTTCAGTTTAATATGTCACATTTCATTGTTACAGTTTCACGTGACACCATTTAGAAAATAATTTCTTGCTTGGTCCTATCCAGCAGTATATATAAGAACTAAATCACTTTGCCTGTGGTTTTTAATGAATAATGTTAACTGTTACCAAGAGTTAGATGAATAATGCATTCTATAAATTCGAATAAATAAGCAGTATTTTTAAATCTATGGTTTCACTACATTTTATTCAAGATAGCTTTAGTGGTATGTACTTTCAAGGACTATTAAGATACAATTTAAACTTGTTGGTGGCTTTGACATGTTTATTTTGTGATGTCCTCATTACCTTGGGGTAAAGCAGGGGTTATAAAATTGTTATTCTTCAAAAGGAGGTGTTTGAAATGCCTTTCTCTTCCTGAGTGGTCTACAAGTGCTTAACTGCCCCTCAACAATTAGAAAACAATATTTTTATTTTGGTTATTTCTTCTAGAAATTGAACCGTCTGCAGGCAATGCCAGGTGAGTTTACAGACATATTTGAAGGTTGTTTGAGTCAAGAGGAATTGTGCCACGTCTTCAGAGTTGTCTTCTCGGAATTAAGCTGACAATTAAAAATACCTATTTAAAATATATTAAATGTCTCTGAAAACACAGTATTGCCATTACAAAGATGTCAAAGCTTCATGATTAAGACTCTGCTGAGATATACTTGTAAAAGAAAAAGAAACTAAACTTCTGTTTTACCTTTTATTAGTGACTGGAATGAGATTCCATGTTTGGCACAGTGTAGGAGAAAACTACATTTTCTGCTTTTGGTTTTTAATAATGAAATATTTACTTATTTTTCAGTGCTCACGTAACAAACTGATGTAATTCATGGCACTGTTTACAGCTTGATGGAAGAGAGAGAAAGGTAACCAAAGACTAAATAAATTCACAGAGTGAATTAGCCTCTTCTGTTTCTCTCAGGTAGCACTGAGGTATTATCTAACATCAGAAAGCTCAAGTGACTGTAGCATCTAAGCTATGATGCATGCAGATGGATGACTCTTCTTTTGGTCTTGATTTCCCTCCAGCTGATATCAGCAATGAGTGTTAACTGCTTAGAAAAATCACAGGTTGCTCTTCAGTTGTATTTTATTTGTATCTTGATCTTCCCTATAAGTTTTGTATGCCTGAGAAGTTATCTGTAGCACATCTAGCTATCATTATTGAAGTGAACCATAGAATACCAGGCTGGAGAGAAGCTCAGCATGAACTGGCCATGTGCTCAAGCACCCCAGAAAGTCATGTCCTGGGCTGCACAGAAAACAGCATGACCAGCATGTCAAAGGAGGTGATTCTCCCACTCTGCTCTGCTCTTGTTAGACCCCACCTGCAGTGCTGCATCCAGCTCTGGAACCACCAACATGAGAAGGATGTGAACCTCTTGGAGCAGTTCTGGAGGAGGGATGTGAAGTTGATCAGAAGTCTGGAACATCTGTGAAGGCAGACTGAGTTGGGGCTGTTCAGCTTGGAGAAGAGAAAGCTTCAGGGAGACCTTATAGCAGCCCTCCAGTACTTAAAATGAGTTGACAAGAGGGCTGGAGGGTGGCATTTTACAAGGGCATGTAGTGATAAGACAAAGTGGAATGTCTTTAAACTGAAAGAGGGTAGATTTTAGTATAACAGGAAAAAACTTTAGAAAAGAGTGGTTTGATACTAAAAGAGGTTGTCCAGAGAAGTTGTGGTTGCTGCATACTTGGAAGTGTTCAAGGCCAGGCTGGATGTGGCTTGTCATCTGTGAAGAAGCAACATAAGTCCTCAAAATTATTTTCCTGTTTAAATTTCCCCCCGTTATGGTTCAGTGCCAAACTGGTGATGTTTTACACTTCCTTCAGTACAAAATCTCTTTATGTCTCACTTTGTTTTGCACAAGCTACCTTCTTTTGAGCAGACTTATCACCATGTGATTTTTTTCCAACTTTATTTGATATCTGTTCACATGATCTTAGTGACCTGTAGCCTTAGTCTGTAGCTTGTGTTCTGTAGTCTTAGTTACCTGCACTGTGTACTGCTTCATCACTAGGTCCCTCTCTTGCTTTGCACTTCCTTTTCATTGCTGAAACATGATGGTGTAATTTGCCACATGCCAGCTAACAAGCAGATGGAAAGCACCTCTTAGGTATGATTCCTCATGGAAGAGGTATGAATGCTGTCCCATAAAGTTACAGCTCTTTTTATGTTTTGGGCTGTCATCATCCATTGTAGTAAAATGAACACAAAAGATGTTAGATGATCTTTACATTGCTATGATAATTTCTCTCCAGACTATACTAGCTCACTGTACAGCGTAAGCATTTCATACTCTCAAAAATGCCACGTGCAATCTCATCCAGCCTTAAGTATTGAAGGACAGGAGAGAGAGGATGCTCACACCTTCACTACTTGGATTGCTTAGAGAAAGTTCCTGAAGTTTCTTGGATTTTATAAAAAAAGGACTAGGACTCATCATCTAGGACTGATGAGTGTTCTCATTTCTCATGTGACTAAAAGTTGGATCCCTCTGGATAAGAACTTCTTTTGTTCTCACCAGCCAATCCAGCTTCTAATGGGATCTTTTTTTTCTTTTTTTCTTCAAAACAATACAGAAAGGGAACAATAGGTTTATTGCTGTTATCCTCAGTTGTGCTATTGGTGCAGGGGTGGAAACAATGGACTGAAGGGTATGAGATGCAGAAGTTGCATGAAATAACACAAAATTTAAAGAATGAAATGTTTTGGAGGAACGGGAAATCTCAGAAGAAAGAGGTGTTTTGAATGCTATATGCACCTGAGCATTTAGTAGTAGAAATTAACTGGGAAGTTATGCTGCAAAATGCCTGATTAACTAATAAACAGCACTGTCTTCCATTTACCTACATTGTAGCAGGAGAAACGCCATTTACATTTCAAAGGGCAGTTTAGTCAAACTAGCTTAGAGAATCTCTGCTAAATCTTTGGCTTTGCTACAGGGTGTTTAGGAACATTGAGAAACTGAAAGAGTAACCCACAGACAGCTGATCAGGGGCTCCTTACTGTGCAGAGTTGTAGCTGGAGTTTAACAAGTCCTTTAAGCCCTGGTCTTGATTAAAATTCGGAGATGGGGAACAAATGGTGTAAGTGGAGATTTCCTTTAATGTTCTCGGGACCATTTCCACTACTACAGACTGCTGAAGGGTCTGACACTTTTAAGCCTTTGAGCTCCTTTGTGTTAGAATACGTTTTCTTCTGTGTTCAGATGTTGCCAAGTACATTTTGGGTTGAAGCAGGATCAAGTAATAAATAATAATAATAATAATTGTTACCATATGTTCTCACAGATAAGCAGATCCAGTATATGCTTGTCAGCTGTTTTTTCTTGCATTTTTTCTTTTTTATTGTCTCTGGGTATTGGATAGTGTATACTTCCTAAAGACTGGAGTAATTTCAGCACTGAAAAGAAAACAAGTATGCATGGATTTATAAGTGTTTAAATACCTGCTGACTTTATTGACAATCAGATCTGAAATGCTTTTGAAGAAAAGTGTTTGTCCCATGAAATGCCTGATCTAATCAGTGGTCATCACTGGAGAAACCAGTAAGCAGTCACCAAATAAATGTATCACTTCTTTTTCGTCTGATGTTCAGATTTACATGCAGAATAATAATCCAAGCACACTCCGGCATTTTGTCATTGCTGGAGCTGTTTGAGTTGTTTGCACAGTGACAGAAATTACAAAAATCTTTGCATTTAAACTAGCAACCTCCACTTTTATAAGAGGGAAAGAAGTGGGGCTTAATGGCCTATAGTGTGTGAGAAACGAGAGTGATTAAGCCAGAAGGAGGTGTGTATGCACTGTAAGCAGAAAGGGTCCTGAGGAACCTCAAATATTAACTGAAAGCATCTCCATCCCCTTGCAAAATATTGGGACTGTGCCTTACTAGTATCAAAGCCTATAATTTATCTACTTATTTACATAACTTGCAACATATGGTCAGTATATTATTTACTGTAATGTAGACCATCAGATGTTGCAGACATATCACATTCAAAGAAGATGTTTGATGAGAGGTTTCTTGAAGTGATGAATCATATTTTTTTCAACTGATGTGTAATTCCACATGGAGAAATCATATGGGTTTAATATGTAAAGAAAGTTAGTTATGCCAATTACTTCACTGTAGAATTTAAGAAATTGCAAAACTAATTTTACTGTTGAAATTGTTCAAATTTTTTTGAAGTGAAAATTAAACACATCAATTAATTACGGGACTTTAAAAATAAAATATTGTCTTTGTTATTATTATAAAAATACTTTTGCAAGTGCTCAAAATTTTATATTAAAATACTATTTTAATTTTTAAAATTTCACTGTAATATAATAAGTGTCTTGAACTCAACAGCAGTGGGCATGGTTAGGATGGACAAGGATGTACCAGACTGGAAGAGATACTGGGAGGGAAAACACCCCTATTCATGGAGAATACTAAAAAAAAAAAAAAAAAAAAAAAAAAAAAAAAAATAATAAAAAGGTCTGTCTCTTCAGTCTGTTGGATTTAGATTTATTTGAAAAGTTTTAGCCAGATAATTTTCATGATCTCTGAAGATCTCTGGTACATGATACATTGCTTTGCTTATATTCAAATGTTCTGGTCGCTCTTTTTGTCTAAGAAATTCTTGTTCTACCATGTGGTGGAAAATGGACTTGGCAGTAGATGGCTTCTGAGTCAAGACTGAACCTTAGACATTTGTGTAAGAACACACCCACACATGTACAGCCTAGATCTTCTAGAGCTTTCCTCTGGAGTCACAGATTTGAGGTAGTATCAGCCAGTTTGTGCTGCCTAAGAGACAGCTGAGAGCACACACATAAACTATAAAAGAAGTGCAGAAAGAGGTATAAGCAGTATGGAAAAATGGAAACGGTTTCACACATGGAAGAGGGATACTGGAATTAGGATTTAGTACTGAGGACCAGTAGAGTGTGGAGTTTTTGGCAGGAGCTATTTGAGAAGGACAAGCTTGTACAACATGTTAGATGCTGAGGGAGAAACTGATGTTTGAACAACACTGACATTTCCAGAAACAGGCATTTAGAGGCTAGACAGGGTAGGAATTTGCAGTACATCAGAACATTAGGAGGAATATTCACTGGAAGAGACAGAATTACCTCCCCCCTTCCCCACTAAATACGCTGGAGTCATGAAGCCAGGAAAATGAGAGCATTAGAAGGGGAAAAACTGAAGGCATGGGATAGAGATTAAAACTGCAGTGGCAGAAAGCTTGGAAGGAACTAGGTTGACTAGGAATTATAAATGGTACTGAAAGAATGGAGAGTGGAAATAGGTGAGAAGAAACAGCTAATGTCTGTGAGGAGACAGGAGGACAACAGAAAAAATTTGTAGTGGAGAAGCTCAGAGTAGAAGGAGGCAATACCCTTGGCAATGCACCAGTCATACATGACCTGCTAGAGTCTCACCCATAGTCTGCTGTCAGCACACGTGTGAAGATTTTTGGTGAAGAACTTTTGCAGCAGAGTTTAAAGGCTCTAGTCTCTTACATGAGCCATTTTCACCATAGTGAAAATGTAGTGTAGTTAAAATACTGGTGTAATGATCTTAAGATGGTGGTATTTATTCTTCGTGGGTTTATCATGTCAGGCTTCAGTGGGTAGGGTGCTATCAGAAGCTATCTGGAAAGCTAATTAATTTTAGCAACTCTTTATAACTCGGCACATTCAGTGTGTGAGCAGGACTTGCAGACTGTAAGCCACATACCAGTCTTTATGGTAGCAGTTTAAACCAAACTCACAGACAGAAATTGGAGAAAATTTTATGTTCCTTATACAGTGAAAGGCTAGAAGTGTAGACCTTCTGATCTTCTGAAAGAAGAAAGATTCATTTAATGCACAGGTTTGGTTGATGGAATCTTCTTTTTTTTTTTTTTTTGGACTTCGGGCAAAGAATGAGGAAGATCCCACTTCTCATTTTGTACTGAGAGATGAGAAGATTTATAGATGTCTATAAAGCAAAAGTTTTGAAGCTGACAGAAGAAATGTGGATAGACAGTTGGAGCAATTTGAACTATATGGTTTCAGAGAGAGAAATTCTCTGTTGAGCAAAGAAATCTTAGGAAAGCTGAGGACCTGTTGTGAGTGGTCCTTTGTTGTGAGTGAATCAACCAGCTGAAACTGATGACAAAAAGACTTTTTGCTGAGGAGAGGTAAAAATGAAATAAAAGTATGTATGTTAATGGAGGAGATTTGAACATGCTAGAATACCTCTAGAATAGCTAGAGCATAAAAGATATAGATCAGATGAGGGGGCATTTCAGTAATGGTGATGACATGTCGATGATAAAATGCAGGTCAGCTGTCATTTGTGTGCACAGTTCCAGGGAAAAGCACCAACCAAAGTTCACGTTAGAAGCATGGTCCAGAGCCACAAACCCAGCAAGTTGCCAGTGAGCGTGGTAGTATCATAAAATGAAAAATGAAAAACAGGTGTTTAAGAATATGTATTCTAAATACTGCAAAGCAAACTGAGGAGATCAAAGGTGAGAAGTGTGCAGATGAAGAATGTTGCTGGGGAAAGCAGCCAGAAGAAATGTTGCTGTTAAAAAAAGATATATAGTGGTGAGGCATACATCTTTTCAAATAAATTAATTAAAAATAGCCATAAAAATGAGCATCAGTACTGGGGACAAGTTTTGGAACTAACTTTAGGAACAATTGAATCTGTGGCATAAACCATGGCTAGTAGTATACAAGAACATTTATTCTATGCAGATAGAAGTCCAAAGATACAAGTAAGCATCCAGATATCTCTATAATAGACACTCCTGCAGAAATAATTTTGAATAGAAAGGTTAGCTATACAATACATTTCATAAATACATTAAAAACTGGAAAAGAATATTTGGCTTGGCAGGCCCATGTAATTGTTTATGAGTGTGTTTGAAAACAGAGGATGTCAACTGCTTGCTGCAGAATCTACCTAGAAGGCAGTATCAGAAGTGCACTGCTCTGTGATAGCTATTTCCACTGTGAGCCCCTTGTTAATAAAGATGTTAATTAGAAAAGTGAAGAAGCCATGGGAAAGGGTGCACTTGATATCAGCAGTAGAGAAGAAAAATGATGGGGTATTCCATGTATGCATAGATATTAAAGATCTTTAAGGAGATGAATCAAGAACAAATCAACACAAGAACAACCATGCAATGAGACAGGAACAAAACAACCCACTCATGCTAAATGTCATCACTTCCAGTCCCTCTCTAACAACCAAATTCATTATGTTAGATGCACAGTTTGATACTGGAAAGTCTGATAGGACAAGGAGAGCAGCTAATTAGTGTTTTCCAACACTTTATCCAGAAGGCAGTGTTTCAGAAATTCTGCTGGTAAATTGTCTGCACATGATATATCGAAGAAGAAGGGTCTTGGAATAGCAGAATGTCTCACAGTATTACCAGAGTGAATGCCACTAAACCCCAATAGTATTAATCACGTGATATGGGGGATATTTCAAAATTGCAGTCAGATCCAAATCATTAGCAAGCAGATGAGTGGTAACAGTAGAGCACTGGAATGGATTGCCCAGAGAAGCTGTGGAATTCCCCTCCTTTTGGAGATCCAAACTATCCTGGCTATGACCCTGAATAAGCAGATCTAGCTTTGAAGTTAGCCCTGCTTTGAGCAGGGGCTTACTAGATTATCTCCAGAGGTCCTTTACAGCCAGTTTTATTCTGTGACTCAGGGAATTACTGTGGTCTCGAAAGGAAGCATCCAGGCATATCCAAAAATGGAAGAAAGGAGAAGAGCTGAAAGCACTGATCTCTCCAAAGGAAATTAAACTCAGAGTAGGGTAAGCAACTGACCTGCTAAATAGCAGAAATTATGTCATCTATGTAAGAACTTGGAAGAAGAACAGGCTTTTATGTACAATTCAAAAATGTCCTAAGAAATTTGGAAAATAGACAGTTTACCTTGAAGTAAAAGGCAATATTCCATGGGAAAATACCTCTACAGGATGTGCTGCACAAGCTGTGGACATTGCAATAGTGATGTACCTTTATGCAACATTTACAAAAGCACAATTCACTGGCAGCTATCTTTTAAATGTTTTTCATTCCATGTGTTAGATATTGCTTCTTCATCCTTCATGTATATGATACCCTGAGCTATTGAAAGCAGGTAGTAAATTTTGCAAGTCTTTGATTAAGAGGAAAAAATGCCTACCCACCAATGCAACATTGGCTCCTCATCTATGGAATCATGATAATGCTATCTCTCACTGAAAAGCAGTAGTGTGGAGATTAATTATTAGTCAGTGAAGCCTTTATAGTGCAGAAACACTGCACTGTGTTTCCAAGGAACACCAAGCACCAAGGAAAAAGCCATGTAGAGAAATTAATAAATCTGTTTACCATTAGAGGTTTTATGTGTTTTATTTATTTTCATTTTTAATAAATGAAATCCACTGACTACCAGTGATAAAGTACTGAATCACTTTAAGTGGGCACTGTTCATCCTTAAAAATCCAGAGAAGAGGGGCAAAAGAAGTCTAAGGGCTAGCATTTAAAACTGTACTAACTATTCCCAAAAAGGTTAAATAAAGGGTATACAAGTGGTTTCTAACTTCAGAGTTAATTATGATTTTATTGCACAAATTTGGTTTTATGAATTTAATTCCAAGAGAAGAGACTGTATATGACATATGGACACCAGTGATTTACAAACACATGAAGTGTTACAGGTAAGTACCATATTTTTCTTTAGAAGATATTTTAACTTCACTGAACTCTGAGTTTTTGCCAAAAATTTCATTTGTTAATAAAAGCAAAGGTAGAAAGTGAAAACAGCACAGAAATTTAGGTACCTTAGACTGCAAAAAAAAAAAAAAAACAAAGCAAAAAGCTAAAACTGTCATACTTTGAATAGTATTGAGAGCTAATGTTAAAGTAATCTTAATGCTGCTGAATAAAGCTCATCAATCCTCAAGAATGTGGCAGTCTGACAGCCAGTTAGCATCAGACTAACTGTGAGCATTCAGGTTAATGCTAGTCTGTGAAGAACTCAGAACTCACATTTTCTCTGTGGATCATTACCATTAGCCTGATAAAAGAAGTACATCTCTGTTCTTCGCGCTTTGATTCCTTTTAAGGTATTTTTTTGAGAGCAGATTTTACACACTGCAAGAGAAATGAAGTGGTGCTAGGGCATGAGGTAGCTCCCACAGCTGGAAGCACTGCCATCCTGTCAGAGAGACTAAATCGTGTCAGGGATAGGTTTTTCTGTGACAGGAACTAATACAAGATGTGATCTGTTATTCAAAGTAGTTAAAATCCTGTAAAATATCTAAGATATCTCTAGAATTCTCATGGGGTTTCATACCTGTGTCAACATCTGTATATAAAGAGAGGAATGTCATACTGGTGAAATCCTCTTTGGTACACTGACTTCTTCAAAATCTGCTGAATCCCAAAGCAATAGGATTATGTATGACAGAACTCCCAGTTAAAAGTAAAAAATAGAGAGAGACTTTTGGAAGATATCCACACATTTATTTGAGAGAGAGATCTAGCCAAAAACTGTCTTTCCTCTTTCATTTTGTTTAATTTGTACGTGATTATTCCTGAGCACTTTCCTCCTTCTTAATTGTCTTTGATATTTCAGGGTAATCCTTGGGTATGGACAAAGCATGAGGGTGGAAAGTCTGAGAAGGTAGATTTGGTGTTCCTAAAAACATTCATTAATTTAGATTTTTTTTCTTATAATTTTATTAAAGCAGCATTTCACAAGCTATTTTCCATAGTATCCTCATCCTAAGTGAACTTTTTAAGGCAAAAGCAGCAAGTAGAAAGCACTGCGAAAGAGACAGGAAAAAATGTAGAACTTCTTGACTATGCAAGCTAACTTGTGTGATGTGACTTTTCCCAAGAGGAAAAAAAGAAAATCTATCTACATTGTTTATTTAGGGAGAACTAGGGGTTTCTGCAGCTAGGAAATACACTCTTAAAGTATGGTCTGTGTGCAGGATGCAATTCCTGTCACGATGAAACAAGGCCCCTATCCCATCTGCTTGTAGACCTTGTTTTACCATTCTGCCTGGAGCCAATCTGGATGGCTAATAATTAAAGAAACCCTCTCTTTTGCATTTTTCTTCCCATAATTTCTGCTACCCTTGGGCAGAACTCTCTTTATTCAGGGATTGTGAGACAGTGTATAATGGGCATTTCCATAAATAAGTCACACCGTCACACTGCTTCTGTAATATGGTAGAGTTACGTATTGCTCTAACCCTCTCTATTGAGCGTTGAAGCTCCCAGCGGGTATATGCCAAAGCTCTTTGTTCAGGGCTCTCATATAGGAGAACCGCTTGGTGGAAGGGTAATCCTGTGCTTTCCTCAAGTGCCCGTCGATGAGTCTTATTTCTCCAGGCTTCCCGACACGAGAAACACCATAATCTCCCACCTGTTGCCTGTTGATGTACTCAAGTGTCTCGACCACAACCCCCACAATATATCAGCCCCCAGGCATGATGATATTGGTCCCCACAGCTTAAGCATCCATAAAGCCTTATCTCTTCGACACAATAATTGGCTAAGCAAGCAAGCAAATATGCTAATTGGTCTGCTGTCTTTGGCTCTATAACAGCTGGGCTAAGTATTGTCCGCAAAAAGGGACTGGTGCGGTCGAATCAGCAGCTCCAACTGCAGGGGTAGGTTCCTGACGGTCTCCACCTTGTGGCCGGTTAGCTGGCCTGGTCCAGTGTGCAGGGATCCATTCGGGCCCTGTAGGGATAGAAACACAAAGATAACCCCTTCCCCAAAAAAGAACTTCAACTGGACCTTTCCAGAGTCCTGTTTTGAGACATTTGTACTTGACCCACACCCCTGATGGTTTTTTCTTGTAATCATCCGGTTCACGTGTTCTATGTATGATAGCGGCCGGAACCTCCTCTGACCCGAAGATACACAAGTGGTTTAACACGAACAAAGTTTTTTGAAGTCTTTCTTGTATGTCTAAAGTGTCTTTGAATTTGTCCAAATATCTCTTCAGTGTATTGTGTGCCCTCTCTACTATTGCTTGCCCTTGAGGATTGTGCGGTATACCTGTCAGATGTTTGACTCCCCATTGACTTAGAAAACTTTGAACCCTGCCGCTGACACGGGCCCGTTGTCTGTCTTTAACTGCTGGCAAACCCTCATCACCGCGAAACAGCTAGTCAGGTGTCTGACTACGTGAAGCCCCTTTTCACCCGGCTGTGCTGTAGCCCAAATAAAATGACTATGTGTATCAATAGTAACATGTAGGTATTTCAGGCGACCAAAACTAGCTACATGGGTGACATCTGCCTGCCAAATTTCATTAATTGCGGTCCCCCTTGGATTGATCCCCATTCCCAAGCCCACTCCATTATTGTGATTGGCGCAAACAGGGCAGCTCCTAACAATTGCTGCGGCCTCAGCTTGCGAAATGCGAAACTGTCTTTGCAGGCCTCTTGCGTTTTGATGAAATATTGAGTGGGCTTCTCTGGCTAATGTAAACTGAGGCAGGGGTACAGCAACGGCCGCAGATACCAAGTTGTCAGCCCTTTTGTTTCCTTCTCCTAGGCCAACATTCCACTTATGACTCCTAATATGCAACACTGAATAGGCCTCCGTCCTGTTTCTCAAAGCGCGCTTAAGCTGTAAAAACAGCTCATACAGCCTTTTGTTTTGCACGTCCTTAATAACAGCATCCTTGATTCTGGCAGCAACTCCCACTACATAAAGTGAATCGGACACCACGTTCAATGGTTCGGTGATGTGAGTCACTGCCCATATGACAGCCAGGAGCTCCAATGTTTGCAAACTATCCTTGGGCACTGCTTCCAGGAGTTGCTGGTGCCATTTCTCTCCCTTTTTCCAGACAATCGCTGCCCTGCGCGTCCTTTTCCCGCGTCAGTGAAGGCTGTAACGGCATTAGGGATGGGCTTTTCTTCTCTTAATGGCCTGGTAATCCAACTCCATTCCCGTATCCATCGCAGTGCTCTGGGTGCCAGAGCCCCTGTCTCTATTCACGCTCCTGCCCCCAGCAGTGCCTCTGCAAGGTCAGTAGAGTTCAGCAGGTACCAATCCAATGTGGGTTTTTCGATGGGTAGGTTAATCACTGCTGGTTCTAAGCCAGTAATCTCCAGGATTCGCATGCGACCCCTTTTTATTAATATGGCCAGGTTTTCAATTTTTGTGGTTAATGTTTTTCACTTCTGCAGTGGGGGCAAAATCCACTCTAGCACCCTCTCCCCCGTTTTCTTTTGGTGCTGTGTAATAGCTCCAAGTAAATGGGGTGCATTATGCCAAATGGTAAGGCATAGGGGTAACTCCAGATCTAAGCGTGACACAAAACCTTCTGAAATGCAAGTGCCGATATGTTGTAGTGCTTCTTGTTGTTCTAGCGTGAGGCTCACAGGCGTACAGGGATCAGTTCCCTTTAGCAATGGTTGTAGCTTTTCTAATAAGTTGTTTGGAATGCCTGTAACTAGTTTTAGCCATTGTAAGTCTTCCAAAAGTCTCTGAGCATTGTGTAAAGTTGCTATTGTGGTGGCAATTGACAACTTTTGTGGCTTGATTATCTGTTTAGTTATAGTCCAGCCTAAGTACTTCCACGGTGGGCCTCTTTGAACCTTTTCTGGAGCTATGATTAAAGAAGAATCTGCCAAAGTTTTTCTGATTTTTTCTATTTGCTCTTCTGTAAAGTCCTTGGGTTGTGAAAACAGAATATCATCCATATAATGATAAATAATCATGTCAGGTAGTTGTCATCTTAAAGGCTGCAGTGCGGCATCAACGTAAAGTTGGCATATGGTGGGCGAGTTTCGCATACCTTGTGGTAAAACAGTCCATTCAAATCTTTTATCTAGCTCTCCTCTGTTAATCGCCGGTAATGTAAATGCAAAATGCTTGGTGTCGCTCGAGTGTAATGCAATCGTGAAAAAACAGTCTTTCAAATCAATGATGAGAATGGGCCAATTTTCAGGCAGCATGGTCGGATTAGGGAGACCCGGTTGCAGGGCCCCCATCGGCTCCATTTGGTCATTTATGGCTGTTAGGTCGTGGAGTAATTGATATTTCCCGGATTTCTTTTTTATTACAAAAATAGGTGTGTTCCATGGGCTGGTAGACAATTTTAAATGTCCTTGTTGAAATTGTTCTTGTACCAGCTGATGTGCATGTTCTAGACTTTCCCTTTTTAAAGGCCATTGCTTTACCATCACAGGTTCGTTAGTGGTCCAGGTGAGTGGGAGCAGGAAAGTCCAAGCAATGGCAGCTACCCTAAAGGGTGTTCACTAGTGAGAACAAGTCCCAATTGCGACAGTACGTCACACCCAATTAAACATTGTACTGTGAGAGGAAGCGTGGCTAATGCAGGAGTCCGCGCCTGTATCCAACAGTCCAGTCAGCTTAATGCTTTGGCCTTGAAAATGTAAATGACAAGGCCGCTTAGGCCGCGTTGACAGGTCTAGTGTGAGCAATGTCAGTCCTCCAGTGGAGCCGAAACCCCCTTGTGCCCTGGGCTCCTGTTGTAAGGGAGTTATTTTTCTGGTTAATTGTGGGAGAGGTACTAATTGAGCCAACGTTTGCCCTTTTGTGATTTTTATTGGGGGATAGGGGGTGTGGACCATGATCATGATCTCTCCTTTATAATCCAAGTCTATAACTCCAGGCAAAACAAAAAGTCCCAACACTGATGCAGAGGAGCGACTCAAAAGCAGTCCCCCCACCGGCTGTCCGTTTATTAAGATGGGCCCAACAATTCCCGTGGGGATCTTGTGTGGCATTGTGGTCAAGATTGTGATGTCTACTGAGGCTGCCATGTCCACGCCGAGGCTCCCGCTGGTGGCTGGCTGCAGTTGTTGGCTGGTCCTGACAGCATCGCAGCTGCAACTTGTGTCCCCGCGCGGCTGCTGCTCGCGCTGTTTCTCGAGTTTCCCGACTTTCGGTGACAAGCATTGGTGTTGTGCGTGTTGGACTGGCATTTCCTGCACCAGACTCCTGTCGCAGCACACTCTCGTCGAATATGACCACTGTTGCCGCAGCGGAAACATTTTATTTTGTCGTTACCGTTGGGACGAGGGCGGGAGTTGACTACTGCCGCTTGGAGGGGTGCAAGAGCTGCCATGACTTGAGTTTGTGAGGATTTTGCCTGCTCTTGTAGCACTTTTGCCTGTTCCTGCAACCCCTCTCCTATCTTTTGTAAAGCATTAACCAAAAAGACTTGCGAACCTGAGGGGAGGGAGGCAGCCCTTTCCAATAAATCTGGTATTTGCCAATCTCCTGGCATAGAACTTATAAGATTTCTAGCAGCTGTATTGCAATTTTGCGTTACACATTGTTTCAATAGGGCTCCCTGCATATATTCTTGTACTCCGGCCTTTTCTATTGCCTCTATGACTTTATCCACAAAAGCCCCTAGTGGTTCTTCCCTTCCCTGTTTTATGCCCATATAAATGGGTACTCCTCCTGGACTTTTAATTTTACTCATGGCCCTCCTTGCTACATTCATAGCCTCCCAACATTTATCTGGACCCATTAGCGCCTGTGCTTCAACCCGCAAATAGGCCCCCAACCCCATTAATTCTTCCACTGTCAGGTCATGCAACGGGTCTCCTGGGGCTCTCTGTACATTGGCCGATGCCATGGCCTCTTGCTGCCAACGTGCATTGAACAGCATTAACTGAGGAGGTGTATAAATCAGTCGTGCCAGACCCCTTATATCCGAAGGTAACATAATATAGGAGTTAAAAAGATAGTCCAGCATTTGTCTAACGGGTTCACTAGTGACTCCATAACTTCCCACTGTGGCACGCAATTGTGCTAAAAGCTTCCAATCCAGTGTTGTAATAGCCGTCTGCAATCCTCCCTGAGGACTGGGAGTAAAAACAACTGGAAATGCAAGAGACTCGGTTGCGGCCTCGACAAGGTCAGAGTCTCCCTTTTCCACCCCCTGACGAGCTAACGCTGCCCACAGCTCGCGCCTCTCCCTTGCCATGGCCTCCGCAAGGTCAGATTTTGCCTCAGGGACAGGCTCAGGGCTCGTCGGGGCTTGCGGCGCTTTGGGGGGGTTACAGGGAGGCTGCCAGTCAGGCTCGCTTCCTGGGTCTGCCAAGTCCTCAACAGGGGGTGCAGACGGAGCTAGCGGCACTGAAGCCGGTAAATTAACAGTGGTAAAGGTGGGAGGATTTGGACCACTAGCATTCCATTGCGGGTCATAAACTTTATTTCTCTCTTGGGCTGTCACTACCTCCTGTGCCGCTCTTTTTTCCGCCTGACTCATCAAGAGTTCATTGTGTACTACTTTCCACAATTTGCTCATCTTTTTTGCCGTTTTATCATCTTCTAACACTAATTCCCACAACTTATCCCCAAACCGTCTCCATTCTGACAATTCATGCACTGTATGAGGGTTCACAAAGTACCCATACGAATAGGCATACTGCAAGAAGGAGGGGAGCTCCTTTGCTAAATCTATCCCTTTAATCTGCCTCTTTCTCAAAAAGGCTGTGAATAAGTCATATGCCGCTTGCCTGTCCATACTCACGTCAGCGCTGTTGCAGCCCCTCCAGGTATCGGCTGCACATACCGGCCAAGCCCACCACTGTGGTCGCTCAGGACATGGAGCACTTTCTTTTTTGGCTCTGTAGTCGTCCCTCTAGCTGCAGGACCTGGACCCAACGTGTTCTCCGAAGTCCGTGGCGTATCACGTCTATCACGTCGGGGTCACCATTTGTCGGAAGAAATACGGGAGACGAGTCTCAAGCTATCATGATCAACAAGCCTCGTTTATTATGCGCTAGACAATTACTTTTATACATGCAATAATTAGCTCATGCATATTGCAAACTTATAGCTCTTCATTGGTTATACTGTTCATGACGCATATGACCTTCGCGGTTGCTAGTTTCTCTATTTTATGTACTTTTCTGCATTCCTTCTGCTTTCAACACCCTTGTTGTTGTATAATATCTGTGCTCAAGGATACTGTGTCCCTGCAGGCAGTCACGTAGGCCATGGCTATACTTTGACTAGCCTGATTGTATCGTGGCCTTTGCAATGCAGCCATTCTTCTGTTATGCTCTCCACACATAACCACTTAAATCACTAACCTGAATTCATACCTTTAAGTCAGTGGTTATGCAGACTGAAATCAGAGCATCTGTCTTTTCATCCCTGGAAGTAAAATGGTAAAATACAGTAAAAATGCTTGACAAAATTAATCTCAGTGTCTACTGAGGAGAGTGGACTGACCCCAGGTACTCCTAGTATGGAGGCTGTGTGTGGTGACCTCAGAAAGTGTAATCCAGGGAAGCTAGCACTCCTTTCACCTTTCCTGGCTAGCAGACGTGTGGGACAGTGTTGGAACCCTAAAGCCTAGGAGTTTGAAACTTTCTGTGCTTTCTGGCACTGACCCTCAAAAGAGCACTGCTTTTTGACTTGAGGCCTTGGAGAAGGCTTCCAAATTTGAGTAATGGAATTAGAATCACTGGTGTGTACTTTGAATAGAAGTGTGTGATATCACATGGTGAAGTGTTTGGAATTTGGGTTTTTAGAATATAGTAATAAGTATGGGAAAAGAAAAAAATTCTTGGGTGGTGGCTTCTTCCTTCTTCTTCCTTCTTCTTGATTTTAGGTAGTAGTTTTTAATTAAATAGAAAGTACTGCATTGCATGTCACAGGTGTTTGGTCCTTGGGTCAAAAGTATAAATAATATAGATCTTAGCTTTTAATTGGACTGTTTGCCTTTAAAAGACCTTGTAATGAGCAAAACGCAGCTCAATTTTCTTGCTTTTAGCTTGATAGCTAAAAGTGCTGTAAAACTCACTTCACTATACATAAAAATTAACGAACAACTGAGTCCAAACACGAAAATCTGTCTCTCGTGCTTCAATCCTGACTGTGAGTGGAAGCAGAAGAAAAAAGAAGCTAGTCACTAATATGTAGCACCACTAATAGGAGAGAGGTGTGCCTGGTGCAGTAGTGCAGCTCCAAGCTGTGCTGGTGGGGCCAGCCTGACTCCATCAGTTCCCAGGATGATGATCCTGCCCTCTGCTCCCTGCCTTGGGCTGCCCTGGGGCCACTCCAGGACAGGTGCCCATCTACCCCCCTCAAGCCTGGCACTAAGTGATGCCTTGTCCCTCCACTGAGCAGACATGTTCTGAGATTCTTGTAACACAGTTGTTCCTTTTGAGAGTCAGGCATGAAAGCTCTGTGATCATGGATTTAAAGAGGGGTCTTGACTTGCTGACATCCAGGTCCTGGCTAAGCTCAGATTGCTGTGTTATGTCAATAGGAATGAAATACCAAAAAATCATAGAGCTCCCAAGCAGTGTGAATTTAGAGAAAGGTAAGTAGGCACACGCTGGTTTGGGTGAGAAGAAAGAACTCTGTGTTGGTGGATAAAAAGCACATCTGTACTGTTACCATGTCAGTTACTGCACCAAATACTTCCTCCAATTATGAAAACAATTATACTCTCAATATATCAATATAGGCGTATTGATACTTCTTTTAAAACTATGTAAACCAACCCTGTGACCCCTTGTACATCACACTTGCTGTATTAAAGCCTTAACTCTTACTTGGAAGGAGCTGATTCATAGGAAGTCCTCTTTGTGCTGTCAATGTAGCAAACAGTGAACGTAGTGAAAATGAGGATAGGATCTGATGCAAAGAGTTAAAATCTACTTATATAATTAATACTTCTTTGCGTTAATCTGTTAGTGAAAAGGAATCTGGAGAAGGTAGGTATAAATGTAATCCATGTTAGTTTCAAAGTCTTTTTAACTCTGCTAGAATAGAATAAATTGATCTGAGTGGTAAATGAGAACTTGTCCCTCTGGTGTTTTTAGTACTCTTCAACAAGACATGGGCAAAAGCTACACACTTCTCTGAAGGTTTATGTTTAATAATGGAGACTATAAATTCATTCAAATTCTGAGGATTTTTCTGGTATTTTGCACTCCACAACTGGAAAGAATGTTAGACATAAGTATACTTGGCAATTTCTTACTAGAAAGCAATATTTTAAATAACAAGGAGACCCAGGAGTTGAGGCAGAATATAGTGGCTGAGCAATTAAATAACAGGACTGAAATAATCTCACAAACCCAGGAAATATAAACCCAAAGCTGAAACTCCTTTTTTAACTTTTCTTTTTGGCCACACCAAGCAAAGCCTAAAGCACAGCCTGGTTTCCCCCCTAAAACATAATATTAATTCTATCATGTTTGCTTGTGTGCATCTTTGCATGTGTGTGCATATATTGCATCTTTTATTTGTTTTCATTGGAAAGCCTGGACAGTACCTGTTAGACTAATGGATAACAGAAAAATATGGTAAACAGATTTTTAAGATGCAACCTTCTCATCAGGAATAGAAGCACTGGGGGAGAAGAGTTAAGAGTTAAAGAATAAATGCTTGTGAAATATGGCTGTTGCTGCTGCTACTACTACAAGAGAAAACAAAGAGGCATGAGAAAGCTGCAAGAAAAGAAAGAAAACCTTGAGCTTTTGGAAAACCTCAAGCTTAAGGAGCACTGAGAGGTATTAATATTTAATTTTCTTAGTCCAGTTTTAGGGAGCTACCCTACAAAGCCATCTTTTTCAGTTTTCTCAGATCTACTTCACCTGCCTCTCCAGATATCTTGCTGGAGGTTGATGAAGTGCCCTGTAGGTGGCATCCTTTTAACACAGTGCTGGTATCAGCTGGTTTGGGTTTAATTTTGTTTTTTTAAATTTTGGGTGGGGGTTTTTTTGTTTGTTTTGTTTGTTTTGTTTTGTTTTTAGTTAAAAGCATTTTTTCTGCGGAGTTTAAATGTATTATCACATAATTGGTGCATGCAGAAGTTATATTGTTGTGAGGACTTTTATTCAAGGCTCTCAAATTTGGCATTCCCAAGCTTCAAAAAAAAATTTCTATTTAGGAATCTAAATGGAAGAAAGAGAGGGAGAAAGTGTTTTGCCTCATTGGTTGAGATCAAGTTTCTGAGGGAGTTTACAATGAGCTATGTGTTCACAGCACCTACTGAAATTACTCTGTGTTTTCTGACTTGAAGGCTCTGGTCTAAATTAAAGACATGTTTCCAGAACATGGTGATTAGGATATCGTATTTACATTTGAGCAACTGATGCCTGAGATTGTGACATCTTATCATCTGCATTTAATTCACCTCTGTTAGATCTTGTTCATTTTTGAAATGTATTCATTTTTTTTCTTCCTAAGAAATAATGCTCACGATAGCTGGGGAGGTCTGTGTTGTCACAAACCCATCCCTGCTTCAGTGTTTGCACACAGTTCTACATATGAATGATGTCATCAGATGTAGCTTGAACGGGCACATTCTTCAGGCTGTTAGTGTTTGGCACAGGGCATCAGGATCAGATGCCAGCTATCCATTCAGTTAAAGCAGTGCTCCCTCTGAAAGCACACAGATAATTCACAGGCTGATTGCAGGTGGAAAACAAATCTGCTTAACTTGTTTAGAAATGTGTAGTGGATCAGGATGTCGAGTAGCTGGGGATATCTGGGGAGGTCTTAATAAAGTGTTTCCAAAGAGCTGTTCTTCAACTCAAACTTCACCTTCTGGTCTGCTTGAAGGTTCACCTTCCTTGGAGGAGAAAAGCAGCAGAAGTTCATTGTGCCAGGAAACAAGACCAACAAAAGAATTTCTCAGCCACTGCATAATAATACAGGATCTGAAATAGACATACTTGGTAGCTGAACAAGTCTCACTAGTTCCAAACTCTCTTTGCACAGAATAGGAGTGACAGATCTGTCAGTGGAATATGGGGGGGGGGGGGGGGGGGGGGGGGGGGTGTTTAGATTTTTCTGCAGTTTACTGGTCTGAGTTTGTGAATTGCCATGGGGATAAAGATGCTGTAGTATGATCTGCCAATCTCCAACTGGTGTAGTTTTATCTCCAGGTCTTAGTACTGTAATGCATCAATTATCCTGTCAATTTGCATCAGATTGACAGGTCACTGAGAAGTGAAGTTTTAAAAAAGTGAATTAAGATACTGGCCTGTTTAATTTCTTCTGTTTGTTCTGAATATATATATTTAATACAAAATTGTGTTGAAGATGTCATTTTAAGGGGAATACAGCTGTTTTTATGTGCTCTACACATGCGTGCTCAGTGTTGTGCTTTTTGCATACACAGCAATCAAAGAGTCCATCTCTAGAACTTCTTCCTCCCCTGCCTACTTTGCCTGGGACAGTCTATCCCAGGAAAATCTCCCCAAAAGACAAGGGTAAAAAATTGATTTAGATTATTGCTGGTAAATTTATAACTAGAAACAGTATTTCCAGTGCTAGAATATTCCATTTAAAACAAAGGTATGGGAAAACTTTTTGATGCTATTGTCAAAAAGTAGTACCACATTAAATGAATATGTCTGAGGACTACAAGGATAATTTTCTAACTGAATGTGAAGTGCAAAGTCATCTTCCCAAGTCTGCAGATAGACAATCTCTGTTTATGTGCTGCCAATCATAACTTTCCCAGATTTTACCAGACTGAAATTCATATGATAGGATGATACCCACTCCTCAGAGTGTGAGTGGCAGTGTATGAGTCATGCCAATTTATAAAACTGCTTCTGCTGTTTGGAAAAAGCTCAGAGGAGCTGAATTAGTAGGGTCAGGGATAGGACCCCAATAAAGAACATTTCAGACCTGAGTAGACTGGTGAAGTCTTCTAAAATAAGCAGACTGCTGGAGGAAAGTGAAGGGGAAAAATTCCTTCTTCCTTTGAATTTACGGCAGGAATGGAGTTTCAATATTTGAGATAGACATGGGGGAGAGAGATAATAATGCAGAGAACACCCCGGGGCAGAGCTCTCTTAGATGTCACAGCATACAGCATCGCAGCAGACAGAGATACTTGTCTCAGCCCATGCTCAGTGATGCTCCCAAGTTGCTTTAGTGACTCATCTTCATTGTTGATGTTAAAGCAGTAGGTGTCTGGTAGCAAGGACTGTCTGTAATCATAACTCGAGCTCTGTGGCAATTGCTTAACAAATCAGCAGCCTATTCAGTGCATCTGTCACAGATTAATGTGCAGGCATGGAGAGCTGTGCTCACACAGCCCCCAGGGATGTTTCACATCATTAATTGTTGCAACTTGGTCCTAGGTCTGTCTGAGAGGGGTGCAGAGCTCAACGTTGCCAAGCAGGTGCCTGAGGAGGATCATGTAGGGAAGCTTCTTTTCTATCCAATAAAGATACTCTTAATTGCTTGCTAATAAGTGACCTGTAGGACAGATTGTCCACATATTTAAGCAAACTGAGGTACAGTTTGAAGAAAGGAAGGATTACTGAATGCCTCAATGCAGAATTAATTATGTCAGATTCTATAGGGAACTTTTATCCCTATGAATTATTCAAGTTTCTTTAAATTAAACTATCATCTGTCTCAGAGTAGTTGGAAATTACTCTTCAGGGCTCTTCAAATACCAACGAAAACCTTGTTCCCATCCCAGAAGATTTATCAGCTAAGCCAAGAGAAAGAGGTACTCCATGTGGATAGAAAGAGATAGTTGTATGAGAGGCTGTAGTTAATAGCAACCTGTTAATACTACAAGTCTATTTGGAGCACTTCTTTCATGGCAGATGTCTCAGAAAATATGGCAAAGTTAAATTATATAGTTAGTAAATTAAGAAATTATAGCAGGCACTGAATGAAATTAGGCACTATAATCAGAAAGGGAAAGTTTTTTATAGATCAACTTTGAAAACAGAAATGTGAGTAAAGCTGAGAGACTGAAAGGGCAGGAAAAGAGACAGTAGGATGAGTCAAGTAGGCTTTTGACACAGCATTGTCCAGTATGAATATAGTTATATAGTTATATAGTATATATATATATATATATATATATATATACACATCAGAAATATAGTTATTAGATAGTAGAAGAAAACATGGATTCAAAAATAATCCTGATATTACAAGAGGAGGTATGGAGGAGCTCCAGAAGATAGACTGGAGCAAGTACATAGAAAGTTTGAAATTAATTTTCAAAAGAATTTTTGAAAAAAATGTACGTTCGTGAAATTAAAATAGAATTTATAAGTAGGTATGGGTCTTCAGGTTGGCAAAAGTCTCTCTAGACAGCTCAGTCCTGGAGCTTGAGTCTTGTAGTGGGTCTCAAGAAATAGCTGCACTGGGCAAGCTGACCAAAAAAAATAACTATGAAGGCCATTTTATGGCTGCAGTCCAGCATTTCTTTTTCCTCACTTAAAGTTTTTCCTTTTGTACTTTTTGCTTGATGGCAATATTTCTTTATATTACATCTGTATTTGATTATACCCCAGATAGGTTTGTGGCTGGATTGCTGTACTGGTGTTTGGTTATCCAGTAGATTACTGGATTTGTTTCTATTTTGTTTGTTTGTTTGTAAATGCCCCCCAAATTTGTGTTCTCCTTTATGTCCTTTAAAATATAAAACTTGTAAAAGAAATCAAGCTTCATGTGTGCAGCAGCTTCTGCTTTATAGTCAGTATTTGATCCTGGGTTTGCTTTTGAACCTACTAACTTGAAGCACCTTTCAGTTGCTTTGTCTTGTTGCTGAAGATCATGTGGTCTTGATTCAGGGAAGAGTTACCATTAATGGTGAAGTTGCAAAGCAATGTATGGTTTGAAGAGGCGAATATTTGCTTGAGCAAGTGGATTTTTTTTTCTATATTGTCACACAGTCTGGGTGTTTAATATTAATATTGCTTACTATACCAACTTGGATATGTCATGCTCCTTTTTTAGGCTTGATTTATGTGATTTCTCCTCACGTATCGGACTTGATATTTGGACAGGCCCTCAGGATCTAATTGTGCTTCAGCTGAAATCTCTACTAAAACCAACACAGGTCAGACAAGTTCTTAATAATCCTGTGACATACCCAGAGTGCCAATTCTGAGGAAAAATGATTGATGGTACTCTTGATTTATTGATCAAGAATTAGACAAGGGCTAAGTTAATACAATAACTGAGCAGTTCAGAACGCCACTGTTTTGTGCCCATACTTGGTTTCATGTTTATCTATTAATTACATTTCCTGCAATTATCTCTGCCTACCAGATTGGCAACGCATTTAAAACTATTTTGCCACAAACAGACAGAAGTAATGAGTTCATTTCTATGGAAATAATTCAATATTGTTATTGTTGCCTGCCTACCACCTGATCTCTAAAAATATTTGTCCAAATTTAATAGCTTCTCATTTATTGAGAAATGCAGAAAAATAAGAACATAAAACACACATAGGAGGTAATTGATTCACAAATAAGCTTGATTTTCTGTAAAATAATTAATCTGTCCTTAATTCAGAAGAAAAAAAATATTAAATCAATGATAGCAGGTAGCACTTGTAAGGGAGAGATGTATCAACTGTAAGACTAATAATTACATGTCTTGTGTAATGCAATATTTCATCAATGCAAATCCATTAATCCTTCTGAAGGTTATCCTGCTCATATTTATGAATGTGATTCAAAAACCTTTGCCTTGAATATAATGATCTGCCTGGAAAAAACCAAGCAAGTAAACCAACTCTAAATCTATTCCTATTTGATGTTTGCATGAGCTTTCATAATTTCTGAGGGGAAAGGAATGCGTCAGAAAATTTGTTTGGGAAATTAGAGTGGGAGTAGAGATTTAGATTCTCAGAAGATCTGGCTTCAAACACACAAATTAAGGGACTCATCCAAATGCATTAAGTGTTGGATACACTCTTTTTCAGGTTTCCTTTGGGCATTGTACTGCTCCGTGTTTCTTCAGCCCTTTTATTAGCACGATTGCCTCTGCCATTAATGAAAATCTGTCAGGGTCAGGCCTCAGAAGGTAAAGGACTGGCCTGATTTGACGTCTGATGTATCAGATGGTGATTTCATCAGATTTCAAGATTTATAAGCTTCAAGATTGTTGAAAACTTGCTGGAAAGACATCAAGGAATACAAGATGGGTAATGGATGGTTTTTTTAGATGATAGTCTTTGTCCAGAATCAATACTGAACCAAATCTGCAGGTATGTTTGATGACTAAACACAGAGAACAGTGAAAAACAAGATTCTGCTCTTTAGTTAATGGTAACTAAGGACATTACTTAGTGTTTCTGTTTGTTTATTTCTTTGTGAGATTATTTGGACAGATGACTATGCTGTATAAAATTATTTCCAACAACACAAAAAAACACACAACAAACCAGAAAACACTTCATTCCTCCCCTGGCTTCCTCTGTTCCAGTCAAGAGAGGGCAGGAAGTTTTTGAGACTTCATCAGAAAAGATATTCTGAAAAATTATAGAACCCAACTCTTTTAATTTTATTGTATCTCTATATATTCTTTTTTCATGCAGCATCAATAAAATGAGAATTGAAGTCTTTCCCTGCTGACCAAGATCCTGTCAGAAGATCCCAGTGAAACATTTAATGCACGAAAAGTATTTACAAGATTGGTCATTAAATTATGGTATGGTACTGCTGCAAAATGTTGGAAGACTACCCTGATGTATCTCAGAAACAGAAATTAAGATTATTTGCTATTTAAAGGTGTAATTTGTAAAGTACCTTCTAGCCCTTTGAAATTAAAAGTGCAATAAAGGCTGCTGTTAGTCTCTCACAAACAACTGAAGAAAAAATGTCCTTAAGGAGCTGCCATAGTACTTGCTATATTTTGTCATGTGTGTTCATAATACAGTGCTAGTTTCAATACAACAGAATTAGAATATCAATTGCCTGTTTTTATTAGAGCACATTAAACTGTTTAACCAAAATGAAATTGATTGCATTGAATTGCAAATTTCAAGTGAGGAGAAGCAGCTAAAAATGAAATCAGGCTCACTAGAGAGAAGTTAATATGGTCTTAAGCTCTCCTGTGCAATAGTACAAGCTTGAAATATGACTGCATATTCTGATAAGATTGGTTTATATGTTTAGCTTTGTGTACTAGGCTTTACATCACCTTTAGGCTGTTTGCTGAAACTTCTCTGGGTCTTAATGTCACCAGAATTAACCTATGCATGCCTACCAGGCAGATATGTCACCGTGCCCATCATTCCATTATCTCTGGTTTTACTTTAGTGGCATGGAAGCTAAATCACTCGTAGTGAAGTGAAGGTGAACTCAAAAGCTCACCAATGAACTTCACTATATTTATAGTATAAAAATAAGCAAGTATAAGGAGGCAGGGAATTTTGTTTTAATCTGATGTACTGCTCAAAGGTCTGCAAAGCACAACACTCCCTGCGCTGTGAGTCAGTGGCACAGCTCAGCTGTTCAGAGTGCTTTGCTTTCTCACGGTGCTGCAGGTACCCCAGCTAATGAGGAAACACACTTAGCTTATATGATGGAAATCTCATTGCTGTTCCTGTTGGGTTTGATGGATGCTTTTCTCCCTGGTGTGGAAAGGGACTTGTTGGCTAGCAGTGACCTGTATTAGCAGGAAAATGGATAATTTCAAAACGGTAATCAACCAGAATGACTTTTCTGTTGTGCTCATTTCTAGCAGCTGGCAAGTATTTTTAAACTTACACTGATGAATTTACTGAATGTCAGAAAAATGGGATAAAAAATGTCAACATTTTTAGGGCATGGAGCTGGAATTCTTGCCCCTTTCAGACTATGACTAATGTGAGGAATTTTCCAAATCATAGAAATTAAAAAAACCTCAGTAGAAACACCAAAGAAAAAGATCCTTCCTACGTGATTGTTTTATTATGCTTTGGCTTTTTTTGGCTTCTCAAATTGACATCAGGAGTCGTCTGCAAAGGCCTCACTTCAATGGTGTTGATAGCTTGTTAGTAGTTTGCATGTTGTTTATTGCTATGGAACATTGTGAAGGTTATTTTGTAGGCTTATAATTGTTTATGTGTTTGTTAAGTCAATTGAAGCCTATGGCTTACAGTTCCTCAAAGTCTTAAAAAAACACTTAACACTATACCAGAGTCTCACATATGTAGAGGAAACCAACTGGGAAAAATGCATGAACATGCAAATTTCCAGGTTTTTTTCACAGGAGAATGAAAGAATATCAAGATGATCTGCAGGTATTTTTCCAAAGAGTAAAGTGGTCCTTTGTGTAACGTAGGTTGAGAAATGCTGCTATAAATTCCACAAATTTGTTTCTTGGACTAAGTGAAAAGGATCTTACAGTCTGGAGACTTATAGAATCATAGAATCACAGAAAGATTTGGGTTGGGAGGGACCTTAAAGATCATCTAGTTCCAAAACCAGTACCATGGGCAGGGACACCTTTCACTAGACCAAGTTGCTTAGAGCTCTATCCAACCTGGTCTTGAACACTTCCAGGGATGCGGCATCCACAACTTCTCTGGAAAACTTGCTCCAGTTCCTCACTCCCTTATCATTAATACAACTGCACAATGAAAATATTATATGTACTTCTGGTTGTGAACAACTGTAAACAGATTATTTTTATTCTCTTTAGAGAATGATTAAGTGCATGACTCCTATTACATTTTCTTGTTTTCTGCATCTCTTTGCATTACTACAGTGGATAGCCTGCAGCACCTCCCACTGCTTCTGCTGGCTGGGGTTGTCCCCCTTTTTGATGTGGGAGCTTCTTCTTGCTGACAGCTCAGATCTGAGTGTGAGGCATCTGTTACAATCAAAATTACATGGTGGTGAAGGCTGAGTGGAGCTCTGAACATGGCAAAGGTTCCTGGAAAACATGTCTAGCTGGACAAGGTTATTTAAAGGTATACCAATACTTTCCAAACTGTTGTCCATGGAGTACTGTGTGGCATTCTCATGGAACAAGCTGTCCTTGTTTCCAGCTGCTAAGTCACACTAAAATCACCCAAAAATATGTTAGTTTCCTGGTATTAGTTCTTTTCATGTAAGCAACTGATGTGGGGTAAAATGGGATTCTGAGAAGGAGCAGAAGTGGGTTTTGATATGGGAAACAGTGTTGTAATATAGATCTTGGATGTAAGAAATGAAGGAAAATGAGGTCTCTGAAGTCCTGTAGAAGAAGATAGTTTTTATTTCAGATTATACAGGGAAAGGGAAGATGTGTGCAGATTCTCTTTTAGTTAAAATTCTTTCATGGAAAATGTAGTAATTATTGTGGCATAAAAACCTGAAATCAAAAGTGCCTGCTTAATTTTGAAATCAAAAGTGCCTATGTGCAGAAGGAAGGCCTTGTTCAGCATACAAGCAGTAGCTGTTGTGGCTGCACTGCAGGAAGGGGAGTTCTTCCCCTGTTCTGCTGCAGTTTTGAGTTGTGTCAAGAGACCTGCTTGTATGCCACCATATTAATGCATGCAAATCTTGATTAATCAGTCACTGCAGCAATAAAAGTCAGACTGGTTCCTGATCAGAAGGGAAGTTCTGCTGTATTTCTGGCATCTGTTTTGGGCGTTGGGTTGTAATTGAGTCTTAATTAATAACAAGCTGTTCACATCAAAATCTCCATTAGAAACAATGTGGATATTATTGCATCACTTTGCAGTTGTGTTCAAATGATACACAGCAGTACAAAAAGTACTCCTTTAGTAAAACTTGTAGAAATTATAACTATCCTCTTGAAGTCAGCCTTTCTGAAAACTTCTGTCAGTCGAAGTTTGGACCTTCCTGCTTATGTGAAAGGGGCTACATTTTCTTATGTACCCAAGGGAACTGCTCTGTGTCTTGTCATAAAGGTGTTTTTAAATTGGCTGGTAAGTCTTGAACCCTAGTGCTCCTTTGCTGACCAAGAGTGCGGACCAGTTCAGGTCTTGCACCAGATCATCCTGACTAGAGGCTCTGGTGCAACTCAAACAAAACCAGCTTTCTTTCCATTTCAAAAAGACAATGTTTTCAGAAAGGAAGGGATGTGTGAAAACACGCTGCCTTCCATATGACCAATTGGTCCCTAATTTGAGGGTCAGTCTGTGTAACACTATCCCTTTCTAGCCTGTCATGCCTGCCTATATATTCATGTAGATGCCTACACAAATAGTTCCTCTTCATTCTATGGACTCCTAATCTCCATGTGTAGTTCATATTTTGTGGACTCCAGTCTCTCCCTTCTAGCCTGCTTTTCCTTTATTCTTTTATTTATTAGCTCCATTGTAAAGCATTGTGTTGCATCTATACTGCATTCTATTCCTGTGATAGTAAGCATTTCAACTCCACAATATTTGTTGGTTACAGCAGTCTAATTACAGATTAAATTGACATGAACTTCTTAGGATAAATTTTAATAAAATCACAAAAATATGCTTAGAATGTTTCAGTGGTGCTTTTTTGTAACCTGTGCCCTCACACTTACTCATGTCACGACTCTGATGATAATTTTTACCAAAAAACACAAACCAAAACAATAAAATCAGACAAAAATTTTGTGGTGACTATTTTCACACATGGATTTTTGAGTGACTTCTTTTCTGAAAATGTTACTGCAAAGTTATTCATTAACCATATTTCTGCACTTTACTTACACAGGATGTCCTTGGCCTTGAAAAATATGATTTTGTTATTAATGTAAGGTGGTAAGTGGAAGCCTGATCATATCCTAGCTTACAATAAGTACAATTAGAATGAGAACAATTCATATCACCCAAAACTTCATTTTGATGGTGTATTAAAACCTAGTCTTAAATACAATTTATTGAAAATTTATTGAATTAATATTATGCAGTAAAATAATTAGGTGATAAGTAGTTCAGAATTTCAGATCAAGACTATATAAGCATGTTTAATGTTGAGATATAATGTTAGTTGTTAGTGTAATGGCTGTATAGAAAAACATCTCAAAATTCTCAATTTTATCTCAATATTTATGACACAGAGGAGCAGTGGTGTAGTTTGAGCAGTGGTGTAGTTTAAGCAGTTCTGTCTACAGCTATCTGAAGAAGCAATCATCACATTTAGGATTATAGCTTTACTTCCTGCTAGCTTGACAGAATTCCTCATTTTCAGTTTGATAATGAGAACAACTTTTTCCTTGGCAAACTCTGCTGGTTAAATTTATTTTGACTGTGATAGAGATTTCTCAGTAGTAGCATTTACACTCAGGTTTGGCTGAGTGTTTGACTGCAAACTAATTTTTTGAAAGTACATTAACAGAATATATTAATAGTTTCCTAAAATCCTATTACAGGATGAAAAGGAAAAATATAAGGAGAAAATAATACACAGGAGGTCAGAATTAATAAATTCAGAATACCTAATGCAGTCTGCTTTTAAGAAGATTCTCTAGAGACTGGTTAGCAAAATGTTTGACATTTTGTACTGAGGATAATACTATTGGAGTGTTAAGATGCCCTATAGCTTGTATTTCTCTAATGATTATTACTACTAGTATAAAGCTTGTGTCCCTTATAATTATCTTGGTGTTTATTATGTAAGTATATATGTTGCTCTGGCAAGAATACTAGAAGAGTCTGCAGGCATTGTGGAAGATTTGTATTGTACATAGTGGTAGCAATGAAATGAACGTATCTTCATAGTAAGAAGTACAAGACTTTAAATTTACCACAGTGAAAGAATTTTCTTTCCATTTTTTAAATGCATGGGTCATGAGCAGCACAGACAAAAAGGCTTCTGTGCAAGTTTTTGCTCATGTCCTTGTGAAACTGCAGAGCAAAAAAGTTACTTTGATGAATTTCATATGTCATAGAGTCCAATAAAAGTTGTTAATGACTGGCTAAATGTGTGTAGCTGTTTGTCTTCCTTATGACCTTTGTGTGCTTACATAGGCAGTGAATATACTGGATGCCAGCATATGTGATTGGGATTAAGAGTAACATGATTTAGATTTGACTTGCTTTATCACTTTACACAAATAATTTCATTACCTCAAGCCTGTCAGTTATTCCTTGTGGTGAAAGAAGACTTGTGACCATGTATTTAAAAGACTGTTGGAAGTTCTATGAGTAAAATTTCATCACCTCTGTCAATTTTGATGTCTTCTTGTCTGTCCTCCAAATGATCTGTTCATCTTTTTGTGGGAAAACTTTGCAGTACTCTTTCTGTACTACTTAATTATTTAATACTGGTATTGATATTATTAAAAAAGAAAAATAATTTGGTCTGAAAATATGAACCTTATTTGACTTTTCTGAACTGTCATAGGTATAATAGAAATAATAATTTTAAACAATGTATAGTATTACAATAGAATCAATCATTTTGAGGTGTGTTAATTTCCATTTTTTGTTTCATCTGAGGAAGAAGAAAAATGGGGTTATAAAGATGTTCAACAAGTGATTCCTGCTGTGGAAATTTTTGTTCATTTAAAATACAACCAGAAGTTTATAGAGAATAAAAAGTTCAAAAGCATCCAAAATAAGAAATATTAGGCAGATACAAGGCATCTTAATTGAATCTGTAATGATTTTTAATCATTTGTTGAATGGTATTAATTAGCTGACAGAGGAAAATGTGGATGGGGAAATGCAGACTCATCTCACATGAGACTATAGGCAGCTACAGAAAATCATCTAAGGAATCAGACAAAAGTATGTTGTCTCAGTTTAACAGCAGAAATAATAAGATGATTCCTTTCCCCCATGTGTTCCCACAAAAAAATACCAACAGAAAACAAACAAACAAACAAACAAAACAAACAAAACAAAAAAAAAGGCAAAAAACCCCTTTTCCTAACACTTCAATGAAATAAGTATTTTCCTTTGGCTACAAATTTGAATACAGATTCAAGACTTGTCATTCTAGCATACATCTAGTCTTTTGTGGGTAACTGCCTTTACATGGCAGAAGAATCCTGAAAGATTGGAATTAAGGCTCCTAGTCAACATGCTGTACTTAAACAAGCCGCTCATTTGGCTTTACCCTCATTAGTGACTGACCCAGGTTATACATACCACACTCCAGTGGCTTTCTGACACCATGACAACATTGCAAACTTGAATGGTATTTATACAGTTCTCTCCAATAAGTAACTCAGAGTTTTAAGGCTTTGTAAGAGTGTGTGTATCTCAGGCCACATTCCCAACCACAGCAATATCACCGTAATTCAAAACTCTTGGAGGAGCCTCTGGCACACTCTTCTCCTCAGCTGATTTAGAGCTCTCCCAAGGATTGCTGGACAAAGTTTGGGAGCTGGCATGGGCCTGGGATGTGAACAACAGTCAGCTGGGATGTGGATACCCTGTTTTCAAAGAGAAGACAGTTGAATTGCATGTTTGGGGGTTATTGCATGCCTTACTGCCAGAGAACAGTTTGGGCATGTTTGGATGGGTACTATAAATGCAGTCTCAGTGTCTTGAATGTGCTACATTTTTTATTGTGCTCATTCCAAAGTTTTGGTAATAATTTTCTATTTCTATAAGCTGTATTTTAGAAAATAACAACTAATATTGTTTTACAACATGTGTGCGTAAATTCATCATTTAAATGCATCTTGCTAATATTAATCTGAAGTCAGTCTTAAGCATCCCATGAAATATGGCAGTTTATGATTCCAAATCAAGGACTACACTGAAAGTATTTTTGTCATAAGCTTAGGAAAGGCAGACTTTTCCATGCTGGAATAATTCATACTCTGGAATCTTACAAAAAACATTGCATTTAGTGGGAATCCATTTCACTCATAAGGCAATGATAATGAGGATCCATTTATCTTCTCTGTGTCCATATAGATGCCTGCCTTCAGAGAGAATGAGGGCATGGTGTGACAGGGAGCCTGACCTGCCACTTATGGTTTCTCATGTGTAGACTCCAATCCTTCCCAGCCTGGCTATTAGGCCCAGAGGCTACACAGAACTCAGCGATTTTATGCAGAAAGAAAATCTGACCCGATTGTTCAGGAACTAAAAACCTTTAATAACAAACAGCAAGCCAAACAGTTTGTACTGAATGAACCAGGAAAGATGGAACAGGAAGGCTCGATCCATGCACCAGGCCAAATGGGCAAAAACACATGTTAGGGCATGGCAGGGGTATTCATAAACTTGGAGGAGAGGAGGAATTAAGGAGGAGTTTAGGGAGGGGTCCAATAAAGATGGGCGATTAGGAATATTAAAATTATTGCAGAAAAAAGGAACCAATGATAACAAGGGAAGCAGAGAACTTTCTGGCAATGATCAACATACTGGAACTGGAGGATTCTGGGGGTCATTTTTTACTCACTACTACTGAAGGCTTTTCTCCGTGGCATTAAGCCATGATCCTCTGCACTTTTATTGGAGCTAAATCCAGCACTCATGTTCTGTATTCTAAAGAGGAATGACTTGTGCACACCAGAGACATGAGAACAAAGAATTTTTCCCTAAATCAAAATGGTTTTCTGCAAATATTTATGCTAAATAAACATTCGGTCAGGCATACTGGTGGACCAGGGTGGACCAGGACTCCCAATAGCCAAGACCCTAAGAAAGCCACATGCTCCAGGGCTTTCCCAACCTCCTGCTGCAGAACTCAGAGGCTTGACAGGTTCTGTCTCCATAGGCTGGAACCTGAAAGGCGTAGAAATGAGGGATCTGTGGCCAGTTGTGGAGGAATGGCTGGGAGTAGCCACAGGGCTGTGAGTGGGGAGCCAGGGTGGCCGTGCGGGTGCCCTGGCAGCTGCTGGGGAAAGCAAGGTGGGAGATCAGCAAGCGTGAAAGTACCAGGAATGTTCATTTCACTGAGCAGCTGCTGCACGCAGTGAGGTTATTTCCTGGAGGAAGTTTCTTGTGCTGGGATTGTCAGAACGAAATATTTTCTCAGTTTCCAGTTCGTGGGAAATTAAAAAAGGGATTTGTTGTTTGATTCGGAGTAAAATCAAATAACCTTTCCTGCTTCCCACCAAAATTTTTTCACAAATCAGAAATGCTACTCTTCAGCCAACTTCAGTCGACAAACAGAGCACCGGGAGAATGTGCTTTATTCATGCTATTACTGAGATCTGATTTTGCAGACCAATGCAAGATTGTAAAAGTAAATTTGTTCATAGATAAGCTACCCATTGTAATACTAACCTTCTAAATCAGCTGGTAGTTCCTACATTTAATCAGTTTTTTCATCTTTACATACAGTTATAAAACTCAACTCTGAAGCTAATGCAGAAGTACTGGTCAGAATTCATCCTGAAGTTTTTAGAATGCCAAATTAACATTTGGATTACAGAGCCCAACACTTTTCCTTGAATGTTTAGAACATTAAAACACAACTCAAGCTGTAGATTTTAAATGTCAGTACTCAGAATAATATCTAAATCACACAAAACCCAAGCAAAGGAAACATCTAGATAATGGAGGCTTGCTTTCATCTTGTGACAGAAAACATAATAATGTTTTTTTTTTAGGGAGAAACTGTAGGTGTGGAACAAGTTCCCTCAATCTATGTGGCATCTAAGTAGGATCCTCTTCAGAGTTCCTGAAATGCTTTTCTGACAACATTTGCAGAACTCACCTGTGCCAGTTATAAATTTTTATAGTTTACTACTCAGAAATAATTTTTAAACTTGTGCTCATTTCCTTGGCCTTCACCATCCCTGGTTCAATGTGTTGGCCAGGAAAACAGCCATTCCCAGTAGTGGGGACTTACTGGGTATTTATCAGTTTGCTGTAGATACTTGAGACAAGGGATCTTTTAAAATAGGAAGGTGTGTCACCATCTGCTGAATTTATGGTCTAGTTTACAGAGATTATGAGCCAATATAGTCCCTTGTAGGGAATTTTTCATTTATTTCTTGAGGTCCTGTGTCAGGACAGTACTGTCACAGTTGCAAGACAAACAGCTCTTGGCAAGAGGCATTTTCTGCTTACAGTGGACTGCACAATTGTACGTTAGTGTGGAGAAACCAGCCAGCACAGCCCTGTCTCTGCCAGAAACTGGATGGTAAATAAAGCTCACCTGTGTGAATGTTCAGCTGTAGTGAGATGGGTAGTTTGTCAGCAGACTTTTTAATTCATTCTGACTGGGTTGTGGGGGATGCCAGCACACTTAGGAAAGGCAAATTCATGTCCTTAGTGCTGCAGTTCACTCTGCCTGCACTCCCTGGGGGCATGGCTGCAGGCAGATGAGCTCTAGTTGGTGTTGGCACTTCTGAGAGAGCTTAGTTCTGGTTTTCCTAGATCCCAAAGTTCTTACTGAGCAGGGTCTCTTTGTGCAAGTGCCACTGGTTTCAGACAGAATGTGGTGCTATTAGTTTAACCAGGGAAACTGGTAAAATCTGGCTTGAAGTTGTTACTGAAGCCAGCCTTTGGTCCTTTGCTTGTTTTACTTGGGTGTAGTCTCTGATCTGTTAGGGAAAAGAGCATAAAACTTAATCCCTTTCTTCCAAAAGTAAAGAGACAAAAGATTTTTCTGTGTGTGTGTGTCACTTGGTAGCAGGAAGCAGTCAATCATCACCATCCAGAGGGAGGTAATTAAAGATTCTTACACATCCTCAGAGTCATGCCTCCCAAAATGACAGTAATAACACAAAACTGAGACATTTGTGAACTCATCTTTGCAGTTTCCTGGTATATTTCAGAAGATTTTCTCAATTATATTTTTTATGTGATATAGAATTGATTTTATCAGAGAATATGAGAATACATCTTTAAATACACTACTGGGTTTGAGACTGAAGCATTGTCAGAAAATTATTACCTCAGCAGTGCTTGCACAGCTATCTACTACCATGTGATATATGAATGTTTCCACAGAAATGAATGACTGGATTTTTCTAAAAACAATGTAAAATTCCTGGTTACATAATGAACAACAGGAAAAATGTTAATTCTCCATAGAAGATTCTTTTTTTACACAAAACACTGACATGGACAGTTCAGAAAATTACTTTTTTCCAGTTTCAGGTGCTTTCCTCATTCCTTCCTTCTCCATAGGGATATTCCTCTCTTTCCTAATTTGGTTTTCAAGGTCACTATTGAAAACAGTTGTTTTCTTCAGGGAACTAGTAGATATTCCATCTTTTCCTAAAACTCTTTGACTTGCCTTTAAGAAATGTTAGAGAAAACCCTGTCTCTCTCCTGGCAATATCCTATGAAAGCTGAAATCTCTTTAGGCTTTTGAACTCATATCGAAGTTATGTTCAGACATAAGGGGTCATTCTTAGTCTATTGAACCTCAGCCCTGACAGGACAGAGGCTTCATGGCTGATTCAACTCTCACTGATGCCAGCAGAAAAAAGTCCATTCAAATTCTTACATAGCAACTCCATGACATCAGGAGATGACAGGTGCTACAACTCATGTGCAGATTTAATACAACAGCTGCTTCAAAAATGAATGTGTACTAATATCTAATAAACTGCCTTTTAAATTTTTTTTTCTCAAGTTGTAATGCTAGAAGTGCGGGCACTTTTGTTTAGGAGATTTTTCATCGAAAATATTTGCCAACTGCTTTAAAAATCAATGTGCAATTATCTCAACAAAATGGTTCTAAAATGTGTTCATTTTTGAGAGACTTGCTTCTTGACACAAGTCTATAAAGAAGATGATTTTGAAAGGCCAACATCTTGATTTTAAAAAATAAGAAAAAAGAAAAAAAAACCCCAAAATATTTCATTGCAACACAAAACTGAAGTTTTTTAAATTGTTTGTTGGGAAAAAATAGCATTTGTGCACTTGGTCAAGAAGAAACAAATAGTTTTATTTAATAATGAGAAACATTCATTAAAAAAATACCAAAACACTGCATTTGTGTGTCTTTTAATCCCTTCCTAGACTTCCAAATAAAGTCAGCTTCCTAATTTTGTTTGTGAAAGGTCATTGAGAAATCACAAGAAAAAGATAAAGAGGAATGATTATTATGGAAGAAACTTAATTGCAGGTGCATAGTGTATCCAAAGTTGTTTTGGTGGAGAACACTTTAGGAGTATACCACCCAAGTACTTCCAACTCAGGTTTCTGTGTTTATTATACTAGCAAAATACTGTAGTCATGGAAAGACATAAAACCCTTGGGATAATTCCATGTACACATTAGAAATTCTGGTGTAATTCTTAGCAAAATTTATTTTGGGGATTATAACTCTGGAGTGTTTTTAATTGCAGTCCTAAGAGTGGCTCAAAAGCTAGAGCTAGTTATAACTTCTACATCGTAAGGGCAGATCCTTCAATGCTCATTGAGAAAAATTGCTTGTTGGTTTCAATGGGAATTTAGCCTCATCTATAAGCACTGCAAAGTCAGGCCCTAGAGAGCCCCACTTCATAAATCAATTATAATTAATTCATCAAAAACAAAAAGCTAATTCTGATTCAGTTTAGAACACTCAATCTCATTTCAAATCATTGGTTACCTAATCATGAAGGAAATTAAAATATTGTTAGAATTAATCATGTGTGACTCAGCAGTCCAAAAGACCTTCAGCTAACAGATCGAGTTAAAACTTTCCACTGATGCAATGTATTAAACAAACATAACTGGGGATTTTGTTAGATCAGAGAATTGTTTGTGTATAAGGTGTTTTGAGGTAAGTCTAGTTTGAGATTATTGATTATGCATGATGAAGGGAAAGCATTTCTGATAAAGAATGTGGTTATCTGAGGAAAGAAAATGCAACTTAAGGTGAAAATCCTACGTTTCCACTTGGAAGCTGTATTGACAGCAGAAGTAAAAACAACAGTATGTGTCACACCAGTACTATTATAAAAGTGATGGAGAAGCTGACTTTGCTTTGTAAATGAACTTTGCTAATTAAAAAAAAAAAAAAAAAAAAGATTTTTAGATGATGTTTAACACAGGAGCTTTATTTATTCCGGAGAGGGAACTGGTTATACTGCTTTGGGTCATAGTACCTGGGGACTTTAAAGCAGTGGTTGGTGCAGATGTGCTCAGATAGGAGCCTGTTGGGCTGCTTGTCCTTAAATAGCTTTGGCCTCATTCCAGAAAAAAATAGACAGAAGCACTATTTTGTGGTCCTATCTGTAAACATGGCAAGAATTCAAACACATGGGAGCTTGTGTCAGCTTTTCTTTTTTTCCCCTGCAATAATTCTCCATGAGCTTTCAGAAGTCAGAATCAACCTGTTTACAAAACACATCACAGCTGTGTAAATAAAATATCTTCCTCTACCAATTATATAGGCGTCAGGACAAAATGCAGTGCTGCTGAATTCCAGTTATACTACTGCTGAACCTCTGATTGCAGCATAACTGTAAACAAGAAAATAAAATACCTAATGGGAAATGGGGGACAAAGAAGGTTTGGAATGGTAATTTTTGCTTTTCCTCTTTTAAGTATGCAGCCATTCTAATGCACTGGGAATGAATCTTATGTCTAATCTTTAGAATTCCTTTAGAATTCCTTTAGAATTCCTTTAGAATTAATTCAGGAGATAATGCTTTAATCATATTTTGATGTTCATATCTCACTGAAGAGAGTAGTATTTGTTCTTCCTTTCACACTGATGCTGAATTGCATAGCTCGCTAAAAGAGAAGCAAGATAGTGACATCATGTCTAAACTCCAAATTTACTGCACAGTAGTTTGGGTATTCAAACATAATAAGAAAGAAATGTGCTTCAAATTTGCAATTACTAAAACTACTGCCCTTGTGGGTTGCTCTGTTTTCTTTCATTGCTCATTATGGTTACATTCTATTGACTGCACATAATTAATTTTCTAGGATAAATAAGATAATAAAGCCTTCCTATGAGTGTATATTTTCTTAATTAATTAAGTTGATTTGACTAGTTGGCTTTAGTTTCTTTGGTATCAGTAAAAAACAGAAACCTCAAAAAGTGTCCAGGCAATAAAGGTTCTGTGCATTTCTGTATGTCCATTATTAAATAGTTTTCATGGGTAGTATCAGAAGCCTCTGATATTTTTCTTTTCCCACACCTGGGAAGTACCAGTCAGCTAAACACTCTTTCTGAGAGCTGTGGTAGATTTCTTAGCATAATTTGATACCTGTCTAGAACTATGATCTTCATCCTTCAGCTGGTGAGGTCTCATTTCTTTTTGAGGTTGAGTGGTCCCATTATTCCTGAAGAAGTACCAGCTGTAATCTGAAAGCTACTGAAGTTAGAGAAAAGATTCCTGCTGACATCAGTAGACTTTGAATCAGGTTTGAGCAGCTCCAGCATAAAGCCAAAGAACAACTTTCCATATATGTTAGAAAACTGCTTACAAAGCATAAAAACCCGTTTTGCAATTGTTAAAATGCCCATGATTTGGTGAACTTTTGTTGTTCATGACTTCGGATTGCAAGCTGGCTGTTTAGTTTAAAAGGACACTGAAGGTTTTCCTGAATTAATTGCGAGCTTTAAAGTCGCTGAAACAAGTAATTTGTCCATGATTACTTTAATGCAAAGTAGTGATTTTACCCAAAATAACTATGTGGTTGGGGAAAAAAAAAAAAAAGAGATTGATCCTCTGCCACAACTTGTTTTTAGAAAAATTTATCATAAAACTTGAATTACTCTGATAAGTTGTGTTACACTCCAGCGAATGCTGTGGGCCACCTTGTGTGAGCAAATATTATTTCTGTGAGTAATGGCTGCAAAGACCAAGCCATCTGTCAACAACTGACTTCTTTGTACTTCTTACTGCTTCAGTTGCCTTACTCTGGTAGCTAAATGAGATGCTATAATTAGGAGCCCACCAACACTGTATTCATTTTAGAGGTCGAGTTCTGAACACACTTTTCTGACAAATCTCCCAGTACTGTCTGTAGGAATGTTATTTATGTCAGGATTATGTTCCTTACTTGACTGTTAATTTCTTGGCTGTGCTGCACAGCTTGATAATAGGGGAAATCATAAAATAAAGATGTACTAGTTCTGTGACTAAACTCTGTAATGCATGTGAAAATTGTTTTTATGTTTCTTTTTATAATTACATCTGGTATTTCAGTTTTCTCTTCCAGCCTCCACATTCCTCCATCCACAGCCTCCTTTATTTCTTCCTGATACTGGCACAAATATTGATTTGATCACTTTCCAACATATTTCTAGAAAAGTTCTCTGTAATTTATAGCTGACCCTGACAGGATTGCTGAAAATAGACAACTGATGTATATCTATATCGCTGTGTTGACATTCATTCTCGTTTATGTTTGCAGAGGATACAGGTGTAGATCTGTGTTTTCTTTTTGTCTAAACAAACAGATAAGTAAGGTATCTTTTAAATACCTTAAGAAGAACAGCAATTACAGCTGTTTTTTGCACCAGTTATGTTTGGCAGCTATAGGAATTGTTAGCTTCTCTAAAAAGCCTCAATTTTTTATCTTTGCTTCTGACACACAACAAACCTATACTTCCATTTCCTGCATCTATTGCAGCAACAGACCTGTCAGTTCTTGTACTGCTATCTGTGTCTATCTTAGTGCATAATAGGGTACAACAGGAGCAAAGCAGCGCAAAGCAGCTTATGCTTATGTTTATCACATATTCATTATGCACATGTGAATATTTTACTCCAGCCTAGGATTACTGTGGTTCCTCAACCAAAACTTGATCACCAAGTCTGGCAGCAGGCAGAGAACAGCAAGATAGAGAGGTGGCATTAAACAGTGGGACTGGGAGGAGAAGGCTCCTAGAGGGAAATTGCTCCCTCATGTAGTTTTGTTGTTTGTTTGTTTGTTTTGGGATGTTATTTTGCACTGAATGGAGAGTGGGCCAGAGCTTCTTGCTGTTCCAAGAGCCCCTGGGGTAGCAGACAAGGCCTGAGCACAGTAGAGGTGTCCCGACAAGTGTTTGCTGTGACTCCACTCCTACCCCTGACTGCCTGTCTGCACTGAGGAACAGCAGAGGTCATGTTCTGTAGAGACTCTGCATCAGCCTGGGCTGGCTCTCCCTGGTCCCCAGGCAATCAGCTGTCTGATATTCTCCCAGTGCACAAGCTTTCCTCCATTCCCATACCTATGAGTGCTGAGTGGCACAAGGCTCTGTCTGGGACTCAAGCTGAGCTGTGGTAGGGCATTGCTGCTTGCACAGCTGGACAGTCACTGGCACACAGCTTGACACTTGTACAGGCTGGGACTAGGAGGGGAGCTTCTGATGTGGTTGGCTGTCACATCAAGGAGTTCACCCACAACTCATAACCACAGGCATTTATTAAAGTACAACAGCCTTTGTAACAATCATCTCCTCTCAGTCATGATCCAAGTGTCAGAAACATCATGTTACTCTCATTCCACTACAATGACCTGCACAGAAACAGAGTACTGGCCTGAACTGGACTCTGGAACACTGACACAGATTTGCTTTGCGAAAGCACTATAAGCAAGCCAGAGAGATGCTCCTGTTTCTGATTTTGAAGTGTTCTGTGGGATGCATGGACAGGATCCCAGAAAGGCTGAAGAGTGTGCTTGGAGATAGGTTATCCTGTATCCCAGAGCAGAGACAGCCAAATGGACAGCACAATCCATGACACCAGGACACCAATCCAAGCTCTCCAGAGCGTGCATACTCCTGCTGTGCTGCCCCAAAAGGGTGGTTGTTGCCCTTACTCTTCAAGAATGATTTTCATGCTTTCTCATCAGTCCTCTTCACTCATCAGTCATGATGCAGCCCTCTCGTGATGAGACTGCCAGTGCTAGGCTGCTCCTGAGGAAACCTTCAGTTCTTTCATGACTCAGTATAATTTGCACCTTCTGGAATTTTGCACCTCACCATTGCAAAACAGATAAAAGTCAGTAGTAAAAGACCAGAAAGGGTGGATAGACAACTGACATAGGGAAGTTAAATAAGGGTTCCAAGCTAGGATTAGAGAAGATGAAGGGGGAAGGAGTGCAAGAGAATCAAAGAGTCAAGGGCTGACTATTGATGATAAATATGGCAGCAGATACATAGCATTAGGTTCATTTTATAGGTCCCAAAAAACCTCGGATTGTGACAGAAACACTTTGGGGTTTAGGAATTTTTTCATGTTCATGCATGTGGGGTAGAACTTCATGACAATATAGCCCACTTTGGACTGGCCCTTTAGTTCTTCTTTTGAGCAGGCATGCTTTTCATTTACACTTCAGAGCACAACCTCTGGAATAGTTTTCTCCCAGATGTAGAAGCCAAACATCTCCACTGGCAAAACTGACATGCACAAAATAGAAATATTGAAGTCATCTCTTTCAGAGCTCCTTTGCTCTAAACCAAGATATTATACAGATAGGGCCAGTAAGTCCCTTTGAAAATTGCTTTTTCATGCTGTTGCAGTGGATATCTTTTTTTTTTTCTCTTTTTTAAAAATACTTTTTTCAATTCTCCTATGGATTCTTCAATGTATTTTTCTATATATTTTCCCAGTCACCCAGTATCCCTGCCTGCTCTTCTTTACACACTAGCTCTCCCTCTCCTTCTCCCTTCTGTTTTTTCTTTTTATAAACTTTGTCTTCCAGAGCAACAAACCCATTCTGGAAGTTTTAATTCTTTTTCATTCCTTCTCCACGCCTTCCTCATGATGGTGTTCAGACATTCTCATCAAGTATTCTTTGCTGAACCTCCTTCCCTTCGTCCATCCTGTCCTCAGGTCTTGCCTGAATTCCATCCTGATTTCCAGCTGCATCTCTAGCGCTCAGGAACTTTTTTCCCTGTGGGTCCTCTCATGCAACACTTGATACATAAATAGCTTCTAACAAGTACCCACTTGATAGCAAAGTACATCCTGCAGCTTCTGCATTCAACCATTTGCAATTCTTTGGTCTCATCTGCTGTTACCTTAACTGACATTATCTTTTCTTCCCTGTCTCTGTCTTTGAAAGAAAAGAACATAAGTCAGAGACAAGTCTTTACTGTCCTCTGTTTAAGGGATTCCTATGTTCAGTATCTGCTTGCTGTTGTAAAACTTTTGTGTAGAATAGCCTAGCTCCCTCGGTTAGAACCATTAACTAACTGCTTGCTGGCTGTGTTCAGATAGTGCAACATTTTAGTCTTGTTTTTTAAATAATTTACCTGTAAGGTCTTGTTTGTGCTTGCAACACACAACTCTCAGAGTGCTCTGCAAACTGGATCCATAGCATGCACCCTGCAGTCTGCAGCTGAACAAGCCATGAGGACGGTTCTTTCACCACAAACAAGTCCAGTGCAGACTCTCCTGATGACGCTGTTGTGTCATGTGGATATTTTTATTGAATCCTTGTGTGGTTGTAATACTGGTTGAAGGAGCTGTCTCAGGGCAAAATTGTGAAGATGCTATTTTGGATTGCTGGTCTTACTTCTTTTTCATAGATAAATAATAGAAGTAACATCACACTAAAGAAAGTACCAATTCTGTTCATGTGGTCAACAGTGGATTTTTTTCATTTTGAAGGGAGTAACAAAAAACTTGAAATTTTTTTTTACTTTTATTTCCTGGATGTCATTATAACTAACAGATTTGCATTGAGAAAAAGACTTGGTTTTTCTTTTTCCCAGATACTGATTTTTAGGTGACACAAATGTTCTACATAAATACATGTGCTAATATTAGCAAGTTTTATTACTTAAAGAAATGCCAGGATTACTACAAAAACACACTTCGGTTCTTCCAAACCACCCTCGACATATTTAAGTTTGATAAATTGTGTTAGTGGTTTAAAATTCATGTTTTGTGGTATGGGAATACAACTAATTTTCTTCAGGAAAATGAGAAAATTAAGTCTTCTCCTCTGAGACTTCCTTAGTTATAACATGGTTGTGATGATATTCACCCTTTAATAATGCATATAATTTATTTCAACATAACTGTGATGGCTGAGAGATCCAAGCTGACAATTCACAACTCATCAACTTAATTAGCACTTCTAGTCATCTTTGTGACAATGAATAGTTCAGATGAGTCTTGGAACAATAAGGTAATTTTAATTCAAAGTGCATGACCCAAAAGAAACCAGAAGAATGCTGATTTTTTTCAGTAAGGCTTGAAAAATTATTTTGTAAAACTTTTGCTTTACAGGAACCAGGAGTTGTTGAACCACAGAATCACAGCTGAGTTGAGGTTGGAGATATAAGAAGGTCTCCAGTCCAACATATTTAAACTTGAAGTCATATCAGCTAGGAGAACAAACCAGTTTTCTTGTGGCTTTCTTCAGCTGAGTCTTGAAAATTTGGAAGGATGGAAGCTGTAAAACCTCTCTAGAAAACCATGAGTGACTGTCCTTATAGTGAAAAAGTTTTTCTTATATCCTGTCAGAAATTTTTAGTTTCAGTTTATGTTCATTGTCTCTTGTCCTCCTACAGTCTTGGGGGCTCTCTGCTGAACTCACTTCATTTTATTAACACTGCATTTTTTTGGAGAACCCGAAACTGTAGGCAGTGTTCCAGATGTGACCTAACAAGTGCCAAGTAGACAGTGATAGTCAGGTCCCTTGAATCTTCTGCCAGTGCTTAGCACAGCCCAGGATCCTGTTGTCCATCTTGGCTGCCAGAGCATGCTGCTGGTTCATGCTGGCTCATCTTGCTGTCTGTCAAGATTCCCAGGTGTAGAACTTTGCACAGATTATCGTAAGATTTCATAATGTTCCTTTGTCAGCCTGTTCCTCCAGCCTGTCTGTGTCCCTCTGCATGACAGGCCTGCCCTTAAGTCTGTTCTTGCCAATTTGGTATCATCTGCAAGTTTGATGGAACTGTACTCAATCACCTCCTCCAGGTCACTGGGCAAGGTGTTGGACAGGCCAGCTCCTGGTCGAGAGCCATGCCCCAGTGCACTTGTTGCAGCCTTCTAGTAGCCTGTGAGCCATTGACTGCCAACCTCCAAGCCTGGCTGTCCCAGCAGGCTTTTACCCATCCATCTGTCCCCTTATCCAGGCTATAAAGTTCCAGTTTGGTTACTAGAGACAGCATGGAAAAAGGATTGATTATGAAAAGCTGCACTTAAAAATAATGTTGTAGGATGAGCAGTCTTCTTAGGGCTAGGTTCAGTCAAACCACTGAATGTGAGAATGTGCAGGCAGGAATTGCTTCCCAGTGGGCATATAGAATTGGGATGCTTTCTTTAGGTTTAGATTCCAGTTCTCTCTTTTTTTCTCGCCTGTCATTCAAGAATTGATTGTGGCTACTCTTTAAAATGCTAGAATTCCTCAAAATTTCTGTATCATTACTGCATTGCAAAGGGTCCAGGCTTTTTGCTGTCCTCTCCTTGTAAAGGTTTGTGGTTGTGGTATTGCAATATGTGTGTCATATCACGCATTTGGGGTTGGTGGTAACAGTAAAGGTGCACTCCAGGTCTGATTCTGAGACTGGATTCTCATGCAGAGAAGAACACAAGAATCAAAGGTGAACTTCCATGCCTACAACATGGGGGACAGTGAAAAAAAGTCATAATTTTTAATCTGTGCATATTTTCTGTTTTACACTTTTGGGCGGTCCATATAAATTAGGATTGTATAGAAGGTAGAAACATAGCAACTATGTAGGATTCTAGAATAGCCAAATAGGTGACCTCACTACTAAGCACTCCACACAGTGGCATACTCCTATAGGATGAATATAGAGTATGCCACTCCAAAACAGTCTACAGGCTAAGCAAATGGGTATTTAGATTTCCCTATGGAAAAAAAAGGGGGATTGAATAGTTTTTTTCCTGTTTCTCTTTCCCATAAAATTACATATTTATTCCTGCCCTGCCTACTGAAAATTGCTTTGGGCCTGAACTGCAATGTCATCTGCACCAAAACAGTCTCAAAGATAGCATTAGTTGGTGTGGGTCAAAATCATGCCAGAGCACATTCAAACAGATAAAAGGAAGGATAGTTGCAAACTTGTTGCTTGCACCATGCCCTGGTATTATTTTAATTGAAAATGTAGATATGTTTGCAGTGGATTCTGACAGAGGAATTGTTAATTTTTAAGGTTTAGCCCTGAGAAAGTTTTAGGTATGTCGGAATTTGTAATGCACATATAAATATGAAATTTAGGTACTTCTTGGAAAGGCCATTTTTTATGTGCCTCCCAAAAAAAGTATTTAAATTACAACTGGATCCTTATTTGTTTATCTAAATCCTTTTCTGACACTTCCCTTACTGTCTAGTTCTTTTTCCCCAGTATGAGTAGCAGTAGAGACAGGGAAAGGGTGCTTGTTAACAGCATCAGATTTAAAATCAGAGGAAGTTTTTCACCTCAGCTGGATGAGCTTTTGATAAGGACCTTGCTCGCAGTTTATTTTTCCCACTGCTTCAGTCTTTTGTGGTAGTGGATCTTTATGAACCTGAGCATGGAAAAGCATTTACAGGTCTCAGCAAATAACAGATATATTTCTAAATTGCCAGTTGTCATTGATGAAACAAGATGACAAGACTTTGTATACAACAAACCTTACTGGGTAAAGGAAAATTAGATAAACATTTAAACCAACTGCCACAGAATAAAAGCCTCTGCCAGACAGGACTCTGGAAACCACAAAATCTGGCAAATGTCCACTTACCAAGCCTTGGATTAGGCTGCCCAGAGTGGAATCTCCATCCCTGGAAGTGCTCATTTGCCACGTGGATGTGGCACTTGGTGACATCTTTAATGGTGAACACAGCAGTGGTGGGTTAATGGTTGGACTCAGTCTTCTTAGATATCATTTCCAGCCTTAATGATTACATTATTCTACCTTTGTAAATGTGTTGTTTGTTTATTATATGTTTTGGGTTTTTTGACAAGTGTGTGTCTTTCCATCAGTTATAGGTTAAAGATACACATATCTCAAAGAATATGCATAGTGGCTAAAATGTGATTTTGTGAAGATTGATGAAAGATGTGAAGTGCTAAACCATAAGATGAAACAAAACTTGATTCGTGTTTTCTGTGCTTCCAAAGCCAAACATTTTATCATTACAAAATTCCATAAAACATTGCCAATAAGAATAATGCTCATAGAAGATTAGGACAGCAGGACAACAGATTGTTTTTCTGTATTTCATCCTTCCTAAATTTTGTTAGATTAAATAGTTGCCAATAATAATTACAGATTGTTTTTGTGGATACAACAAATTACTTATTTTTAAGAGTTTTAATACTGTTCAAAATGCTGCAGTTACTGTGAAGCATCATTGGGCTTCTTTCTACCTGCCTGCCCCTCAGGATTTTAAGAAATGACAATTAAGTACATTATGCCTAGAAGAACAAAATTTTTCTTTCTTTCAAAAAAATCTTTAATTGACCCTTTCTATGATCTTTTGGTGCCAGACATTCCCTAATGCCTGATCACTGAGAATTAATTAACACCACAAAAAAATCTCCCTGTATATGCTAGCCAGTGGCAAACATTCTATTATTCATCTGGTTTATTCTAGCTCAGATATTGTGTATAACCTTCTAAAGCATCCACACAACTGAAGAACTTGGTAACTGTCTGCCACCTCTGGAGACAGAAAATTATTTCTCATTTATTTTAGAACAGTATAAGTCATCATGTTTTAGTCCTTGTCAGTCCATTTGAGTCCTTTGCTCGATCACTCACCTTCATGATTGTAGGTATAGGTTCATCATGAGAACAGGATTCAAATGCTTTCAACCCTTAGGAACTGGCACAAAATAGTGCCATACTTGTGTTATTGGGAATTTAAAATAATAAAACAAATGCAGATACTTAAAAGAAACAGTCCTGTAAATTAGGAGTAAAACTGCCATGTGTGTATGTACTAGCTTATCCTAAGTATAACAGAGTTAGTTAATTGCATTCTGCTTACTGATTTTGAGAGGTAGAAACTTGATATTTTGGTAGACATAATGTAAGATGCTACTGCTACTAAGGGAAAGTCTCACAATCTGTTGCATTTATCCATCATTTACCAAAGGACAATGAAGATAAACAAAAGATTATGTCATCTCTGTGCATTCAGCCATCACAAAGATGCTCTGCTACAGTTGTCATCCCAATAAGGAAGAGAAAGAAAATGCACAGCACCACTGGTAGTGCAACTACCTGCTCCTGAAAGGGACTTGCACAGCAGTGCCATCTCCTCCTTCCAACATGTGGGATGGAGCTGACTGTGACGTTGATCCGGAAAACTAGAACCCGGTCAGTTGTCTGAGCTGCCTCTCCCAACAGACCTGTGCTTTTATGGGACCCTCTATAACCATAGTGATACATCCACTTTCTTTAACTATTTACTTTTCTCTTATTAAACTTTTAGAGATGATATTTTAAACTTCCAGTTTTGTTTCTCCATGGAGTTGTCAGCATTATCCCAATATATTATTGTAACAATATTTCCTTTCATTGTCAGACCCTTTGTATAACAGAGTGAATATTTCAGTAATTTTGTAAGATATTTTCTAATGAAGTTGCTTGTTATTCTAGTGATTTTATCTCATATCAATTTTGGGATTTGCTTTTCATTAAGGATAAAGTCTCCTAAATTTTAAGATAACTGATGTCATCCCTTAGTCACCACCTAAAGGCACCTTTCATGTAATATCTGAACTGCTTACCAAAGAACTGAAAATATGCAGTGTATGAAGCTGAATGTAAAACTACAATGAAAATGGAAGTTATGAACAGAACCACATTAAATATCCAGTGAATGTAGGAAAACAGCCATTTCCTTGTCTGAATCAGAAGTATTGATGGGGGAGGGATGTTGTGGTGCCCATTAGCCTCATTCCTATTGTCCAGGTGTAATTCTACATCTGGTTACAATACTGCAGTGGCCTCTCCTACCATATCTTAGTGAAGAGACACAAATGGCCATTTCTTCTTTAGGAAGATGGCTCAATTGGTATTGCATACAATCGGCCAAAAGCAAATGACTTTCAGCTTGCAGCCACAAAGGTGTCCATTTAAATGGGTTATATGCAGCTACAAGGCAAGAGCGTGGTTGAACAGAAGATAAATTTAAAACCAGCATTTTTTTAAATAAAACCAGTAGGTACTAGATAAGCCAGTGGATAGATTTGCATATGTTGGCATTATAAGTGGGGGTGTGGCACCATTTTTTCTTATTAGGTTTTACCTGATGTGTAAAATTACATGGTAAATGTAAAACCTGAAAGGGTGATCTGTGTTCCCTTACTGCCTGTCATAAAAATCTTCTACCCCACAGAAGCTAGTCTAAGACCTAAATGGCTGAAGTAGCCTCCTTTTATGAAGAAGCAGAAGTGGCAACAACTCTGCAGTTTGGAGAGGAGAAAGCCATGGGGATGTGCTTCAGGTTTACAAAATCATGAAGGTGGTAATGAGATAAATGCATGCCAGAGTCTTATTCACCATGTCCCACCAGACTGGAAATAGGGAGCTGTAGTTTTGAACAGATAAAAGCAACTGATGGACCAGTGCAAGTTCACTGTTGCCACAGGAGTCTGTGAAGAGCAGAGTATTGGAGGGTTTTCCAAAAGGGCTGGACAAATGAACAGACTTCAAGATGATAGACACTGTTGGGAAATCAGACAGGGATGAGGAGATCTGCTTGAAACAGCCCTACTGAAGTAACTATGGACTGGGTGGAAGGGAGAAAGAAATAAGTTAGAGCTGAGCTAAATGGACTGTCACTGTGACCCCAGAGGCCATTTCTTGTGGTCTAATGTCCACTTCCAGGTTTTTACCTATGTCTTATTTCATGATATCTGTGAGTAATGAGTTTCCCTATCCAGTCAGAAATACCTCTTACACAGTCTGTCACTGACTCACCTCTCAGATACTGTCATCATCTCTTCTCTCATGAGCAAATACCTCTCTCTTCCTATTACTGCAGAATAGTAAAAGATTTTCTATAAAGACACCAGGGTACCTATGTGAGTGCTTTCTAAATGTGCAGGTGGATTGCTTTTTCTAGTGCAACCAGATCTTCCCATTGGAAGGCTATGCAGATTGTTTCTTTTCCTGTAATTTGTGGACTACAGAAATCTAATCTATTTCCCATATTTCAAAACACTGATGAATCTTTCCTATATGCCGACATCTTTTTCCATATCTCTTGAGACAGCTTTCTCAGATTTTATGTTACTCTCTTCTGGACATTAAATTGTCCCCAACTTTATTAAAAAGCTGATTTCAAACGTGTTCAAAATGGGACATTATACTCCATAGACAACCTCAAATGAGGTTGAAGGAGGTGAGGAGGAAGTTTGAATTTTAAAAAGTGAGACAATATTATGCTCTGGAGAGAGCCACACAATATTGATATGCCTCACTTTGCTGACAGGAAACATTTTGTACCAAGTCCTTAAATCTTATTTTTCAGCTGTGTCTGCATCCATCTTATAGTGCTGTCATATAGACCATGTTTCCCAGCTTTTTTTTGTGAGAAAGTTCTGGGGAGTGTGTTAGAAAAATCATGTTCGAATCACACCAATGGCAGTCTCCATGGTTAGATAACCTGGCATGAAATTAGTCTGGCTTGATACAATTTCTTCTTGGCATCTCACAAGGATTGTTTCTTAGCAGTGTATTATTTACTAATAGTCATAAATTGTTTGTCTTCTATCACAGCTCAGTATCATTTTGTATATTGAAGTTAGGCTGAGTTGTTTAATTTCTCCAATATAATCTCATTTCCCTTTATTATGACTGGCTCATCCATCATCTTCAGGGGTATCAGCCATGTGCCTGTATCCCTCTGGAAGCTCAGCCTCCTCAGGCTCACAGTCTTTTTTCCTTCACTCATGGGATTCTTCTCACCTGCACTTTGCTAAAAGTTGTTTGACAATCCCATATCTCGGGCATTATCGGTTAGTCAGCCTCTCTTTCTACTTCTAAATTACCCTGGTGTATCTCACTAATGCAGCAGCCACTTGTTGTTAGGGAAAACCCTTAATTCTCTTTGCGGGACCACCTCACATCGTTGGGAGTAGCCCCTGGTGAATAACCACTCCCAGTTGTTCTATGATTTTTATTGACCTCAGCAGTGGTCAGTGTTGAGACAGATGGCTGGAGATCTTCCTTTTACTCCATTCTCCCTCTGTATTGACTCATTTCTCTTATCATATAGCTAAGTTTCCTTGCACAGATATATTTTCCTTTGCATGTTTTCTTACTTTGCTGGAAAAAAGGTCTCTGGAATATTATCATAGTACACATAATGGTTAATGACAGAGGATTTAACGAATCAGTCTACAAGGTAAAAACAAAATATGGTTGTGGTAACTTTCTTAATATTTTAGTTCTGATTGTTTCATAGTGAAAAAAAACCAAAATACAAATAAAATGCAAATTCAAAACAGACATATTGATTAATTGCTCCAGAGTGTGTTAAAAAAAACCACCGCTAACTGTAATACATCTCTCTTTCCTGAAAATAATATATACCTTGAGTTTTTTCAGAATTCTTCTAGATTCCAATACCTAGTTGCTCTGAATAAAGCAAACTATCCTCCTAACATAGGACCGTAGGTCTATAAATCAGTTCAGTGAGCTATGACATGACATTGCAAAGTTTGTATATAATTTAAGAAAATCAGCTCCTAACAGTAATAAAATATCTCACTGAAATACACAAATTTAGTAATATTCCTCAGAAAAAAAATATTTTCTTATTGTTTTTCCTTCTTGTGGCATTTATGCTTAATCTTGTTTCCTATCTATACTTTTGCTTCCGATAATTATTGTGACAATCATTAAAGTAAACTTTCCTTTTAAAATCTATCAATCACTGCTAACATTTTTTCTATGTTTATGGCACTTTGCAGTTCTGGAAGCACAATCTTTCCATCCTCTGCTAAATGGAACAAAGATGGCAAAAAATATTGTGCTTCACTGTTCTAAATAAAATAGTTGTTTACTTTTTTTTTAAAAGAGCAAATTCATCTCCCACAAAGAGATAAAATAAATGATGATTCTGTATCTTTTCAAGTGTTGCAAAAATCAGAATATGATATTGGTTAGATTTGTTTCTATCACAGCTGTCTCTTCTAACAGTCATTTAGACATAGAACAAATTTCCAATTATTTACTATTGCAGGCTATTCTAAATTCATTTATTTTGAGTTAAAAGCACAGCAGACAGAACTGAAATGGTGATGGTAGTTTGAACAATTAATTTTCTGCAGTGGAACAGTGTTTTCATTCTTCAGTATCCCTTCTCTGCTTTTCAATACTAATATTAAAAAGTAAAGCCGCTCATTTACTCCTCAAGAGTTTTTTTATTCCCTTAAAAGTTATTTTAAAAATTTTCAAACCTCTAATAACACTGTTCTAGTTTGCTTTAAAAAAAAGTTATTATTCATGTGATCTAAGAAACAGTTGGATGAAACGTCTTTGTAGGCATGTCTTAAACATTTTTCATGAAGCATTTCTCTGTTAAGAAAATTTTACATCATTGGAATCAATATATTAATGGAAATATATTTTCTTGATAGACTTATTTGGGAGTTTTCAAGCATGCCAAAGTTTCAATCACTCTCATTCTTTAAATTTGTGGGTGTGTGTGGACAATGACAGGTTTGGGTTGGCCAATCCAAATTTCAGTATTATCTTTTGTGAAAAATTATTTCTCTTTATGGAAATTGAGAAGAACACTATTTGTGTAATTAAAAAAAAATACCGAGCTGGAAAGATCCTTGAACACTTGAATTTATTACTCATCTCAGAGTTTTGCAGTTCAAAAGCAAATCTATTCCAGAAGTTTTTGCTTTGTTTATTTTGGTTTTATCTGAGAAATATATTCCTTTTTTCCTGGTAATAGAGAAGCATAGAGTAGTTTTTAAATTCCTATATATAGAGCAATTGCAAATGGCATGCAAATTTGCTACAGAATAAAAGTGGCATTGTTGACAAATTATTTTAATGCACTGTCATGGCAGTACTAAGAAGGCTTCTTTCAGACTCCACAACAAATTAATGAGGAAAAATGTGGAATGCCTCTGACTCACTAATACGGGGAATTTTTCAAAATTAGCTAAGGCAATTCTTGCTGGTTTTAAGACAGTGCTTTTGTCAGGATTTCCATTTTCAATCAGATATGTGTTTCTGAGTTCTACATACATGACTGATATTCATCAGCTGCCTACATTTGTAGTCCAAAGACTGAATCACTCCGAATCAGAAATAAACCCTGATCTAAGTTGTAATTATTTGCATGGAGAGACTTTTGGATTCTCACTTCTGCTTCCCTGGGGGTGCCTGCCAAAAGAGAACAGTTCTCATTCCCAGTCAATTCTCTGTGGAGGGCATCAGGAATGGCTGCAATGAGTCATTCACCAGTGTCACTACCAAGAACAGCAGTGGAAATTATCAGTGCTGGTTCGGTCTGTGCTCCTGTTGTGCCGTACCTAGCACTAAGCTCCCCTGCCTGACTGCAGGTGAAATGCTAGTCTAGTCTGACTCTTCATTTATCTTGTCTTTCCAGCAGAGGAGTTGAAACAGAACATTCCATGGCATGTGCTGAAGCAGCAGCCACATTTCTGGAGGATGGGGTTTTTAGTAAAAGTAGAGACTGGAAATGTGAAAAGGGTTTCTACTGCTGCAAGCCAGACAGAGGTAATGGAAACTGAGTTGTGCCTGTGTCTACTTGATGAGCCATTCTTTTCCAGCTTTCTTCTGAGGCAGACTCTCAGCAGTGATGGAACTGTTAGGAATTGAGAGCTACATCCCCAGGCCAGCTGAGAAGGGCACCAGACAGGATTCAAAATAGATCTTCCAGGCTCTTTGTAGTTCCTGTTACAGAAGGGTTATATCTGTCATATCTGGGGTCCAGTCTGTAGAACACTTCAGCTAGGCAGTGTAGTTAGTATCTTTCCCACATTTCCTGAAATACAGGCCAGTCATTTAAAAATTCTTTTCTTTTGTCAGTGTAATAAAAATCTGTGTTACCTGAAGACATATATGATTTTATCCTAAATGTTAGCACACAGAAAATCAGGGTATGAGGTCATAGTCCATAGAAAATAAGACTTTAAAAAATATTTGAAGCTGACCTGAGGAAAAAAAAGGGACATCAAAAGAGCTAACCCCTTGTAGTGGAATGATGAAAACTTTTTTTCCTGGGTTTTGTGGGTTTTTTGGAGGAACAGTGGCTTACTATCATGATCTCTTAGCAAATGGTGGAGAAAAACCATGATTTTTTATAAAAGAGGACAAAATCTCTCATTTCCCATTTTATTCAGCCCAAACTAATTAGCAGTTTTGCATGAAGTTTCGGAGAACCAAAATTCATATTAGTGAATTTTTGATTTGTGATTGATATTGTGCAATTTTAGCAAATTTATTTTCAGCTAAAATTCACTTTCTATTCTCCACCCAAATCCTTTGGCCATGAACTCAGTATTTATCACAAGAGAAGTAAATTACAGTGCTTTCCGCTCACACTAATGAACAAATTCTAAATCAGTGTTCTATTTCAGAAATGTAAAAGATTCATAATATTTTATTTTAGCAGAGTCTTTGGCCAGTCCACTCAGCAGCATTCCTCCCTTTTCCTGTATGTCATGCTGTTGAGCAGCATTCTGGTCTCAGTTTCCCATGCTAAAATGAGAAGTTTAAAATTCTTTTAAATTTTTTCCATTCCTTTCTACTGAAAACAGGAAATATGTTTTGGATTGCTTGGGGGGGAATGCCAAGGACTTAGTGCAATTTGTCAATTTCAAGATGGTCATGTTAGTCCTGAGAAGCAGAAATGTTTACAAGAACTGCAAAATTTCAATAGGAAGATACCAGTGAATAACTAAACAGCAAGTGTGTGGGCCAGGTTTGTTTTTCTCTTTGGCTGCGTGAGCAGTGATGCACTCCTCACTGCTGGAGATGGGATGTGTGCCACAGCTTGTGAGCCCTTCCCTTCCCTTCCCTTCCCCTTCCCTTCCCTTCCCTTCCCTTCCCTTCCCTTCCCTTCCCTTCCCTTCCCTTCCCTTCCCTTCCCTTCCCTTCCCTTCCCTTCCCTTCCCTTCCCTTCCCTTCCCTTCCCTTCCCTTCCCTTCCCTTCCCTTCCCTTCCCTTCCCTTCCCTTCCCTTCCCTTCCCTTCCCTTCCCTTCCCTTCCCTTCCCTTCCCTTCCCACCTGGACTGGAGGTCAGCTGGCACCTGTGGAGGTGCAAGTCTTGAAAGCAAAGCATGCGAGGAGAGGAGAGGAGAGGAGAGGAGAGGAGAGGAGAGGAGAGGAGAGGAGAGGAGAGGAGAGGAGAGGAGAGGAGAGGAGAGGAGAGGAGAGGAGAGGAGAGGAGAGGAGAGGAGAGGAGAGGAGAGGAGAGGAGAGGAGAGGAGAGGAGAGGAGAGGAGAGGAGAGGAGAGGAGAGGAGAGGAGAGGAGAGGAGAGGAGAGGAGAGGAGAGGAGAGGAGAGGAGAGGAGAGGAGAGGAAAATGAAATTTGGCTAAAAAGAGCTCCTTGAGCTCTCTAGTGGTGTAATCATTTGTGCTCCTCCAAATTCTGCATGTGATAGAAATTACAGTTTTCTCCTTGAGAATTCACTCTTGTGATCTGCAAGTAGAAGATATTAAGTCCATTTCCTTTACTTTTGTCCTCTCTTCCATGTGTGATCTCACTAATTTAGTATCAATATTTGCTTCAGTTTAAGTAAGTTTGAAGTTTAATGGACTTCATGGCTCTCCTTTCCCTTTAAGTGCTCTCACAGCAACATAGAATCATGCAAATCTGTGCAAGTATCTTGTCAACAACCATTCAGCCTCCTGAAGTGTGTTAGCCATTTCCAAATTTACATTTATTACAGTGATATGGGCACTAAGGATATCAAACTACAAATAAAATTGGTGTGAGAAATCTAGTTAAAAGGAAGGTTTCTTCTTCAGTTAGTTTTAGTACAAAAAAAAGGAAATACTTGTATCTAGGCATAAAGTGACCTGAAACCTGCCGATTTCCTTTTTAATACATACTCCTTTCCATATAAATGTGTAATTGTGATTACAAGTCCCGTAGTCAGGCCTCTGTGCAGAACTTTATCATTTGGTAATAGAAATAAAAAGAAAGCAATATTAAAACAGAAATAAAAAATATTCTATAGCATGCAGCATTTACTGAACACTTCCTAATTCCTTGTCTGTCTCAGTAATCAGCTTTCCATCAAATCCTGAGGAAATATCTAAGGTGAAGTAGTGTATAGAAGACTCTTGGTTTCAGTAGTTTGATAAAAAGAGTATACCAGAAAATAGGTGGATTATTTTCTCTGTAGGAGAAGAACTAGATGTTAATGTATTATAGGATTGCTCTACAAACTGAAACTCAGAGCTTGCCTCTCCTTAATAAGAGGATATGAAAAACCTGAATCAAGATTTGTACTTAAATGATGTGCATAGAGCTTTTTCTGTTTTGTTGTGTTTCATCACAAATTGAAAATGCAAATATTTAGTTTGAAACTTTAAATATGGAAGATGAAGGTCAAGTGCTCATCTTATGCCATGGTTCATATTTGAAAGGAAATTAGAGCTTAAGTGACTTGCTTATAATTTCAGCAGAAACTTGCTACACTTTGAGCATCAAATTCTAACTTTTTATTAATGCTTCTCTGATAATTTTTGAAAAAAAATGATTTTATCTGATTTTATCTATCATTTTATTGATTTTATCTATCATTTAGCTATTGTCCACAAATGTGATATTTTAAACTGTTGATAAGGACTAAAGAGAGGCGTTTGGAGAAAAACTATTCTCTGTCTGTGCACACCTGCACCCCAGAGCTGCAGCTGGCATCTCCACAGGCTCACCATTGCTTTGTGCACTATGTGCTTCTATCTAGAAAATAAGGGTTTGAGGTGAAATGAAACTGTGAAAGCAAAATGGTTGCCAGTATTCTTCTGAGAAAGTGATAAAGGATCTGAGGGATCAATTAAAGATCAGTATGAAGGTATTCTCTTGAAGCTGCAGTTGTTGCCACTTTTCATGCTAGTTACTACCACTGCTGTCAGGTGAATGAGTAACTACCTAACACAGAGAAATCCTGCCTTGAATTTCAAACCTCTGACAGGAATCTAGGAGTCTATGAGAGACAATGCTGAGTTTCCACTAGTTTAAAAGCTGGCTTACATTTAGGTAATATCAACAGTGTGCATGTCTGCTAGTTAAGCAGGTATAATATGTAACTGTAATACTTAAGATGCATGCAGAGAGGAGTGATGAAGAGTGATGACAGCTGAGCAGAATGCTGCTTTATGTGGATATTAAATATTTCCTATTTCTAAATTAAGTCATCTGTCATCTCCTCTACTTATCTATTAATTGGTGCTTAAAAGTCCTCATGTTGTATGTGCAAAGAAAAGTATGCAGAGTAAATGTCATAAGAACCTAAAGTGCACAGCAGATAATGAAGAGTTCCAAAATATGTAACAATGGCCCAATTCATGGTCAATGGTCCTGTTAAAATTTGTCTCTCATTGGCTTCAGTTTAGGAAAACATGAAAAATGCAGGCCTAAATCTGACTTCCTTAAATTATCTCTGGCTTCACTGATTATGATGAGACTTCAGTGCACACTCAGATTTACATATGTATATATTCTTCTGAATAGTTTTCCTGAAAAGGACTATTGGTCACAGTACGTAGAAACTGACTTTGTGAAACCAGCATCTATAATCCATTATTTCCTATAAATTATGCCAATTCATAAAAGACTTTATCTTGCAATGAGAAATGTTTGCAGATAGATTTCTTTGTAGCCAATAGTTGGTGAATTAACAAGGTAAGAAGAAGACTTGAGCTCACATTTTGACTGCAAGTGTGGTGTGGCTGCTGGAATATGTAAATGGCTTCATATATCTGCTTTTACATTAGTCAGTAGTCAACAAGGGGCTCTATCTGCTTCATGGCTGTTGTCACACTGTGAAGACGTGTTCACTTCCCCAAACTGCATTTCAATCTGTGGCATAACTGCTTTGAATCAGTTACACAGGGATGGATGCTGGCCTCAGAATGAGTGAGCATGAAAACTGGGGCCTATTATAATTTGCAGGCTTTCACTGACTTCATTGGATATAGAAAAATGACCATAGTGCAAAAAACACCAAGGTTTAGGACTTTAGGACAGTCTGTCTTTTCACAGCCTTCCTGTGTGATATCTGACAGATAAAAAGAGAAAGTTGTGTTCTTGAAGATGAAACATTACACCATATTTTTGGGCTGAAATAACAGATGTGCTGGCTATGGAGAGTTTGAAGATGACTTTGGCAGGGAGCATAGCACAAAGGGCTGATGACATGACACAACATACAGTTCTACTTCAGACCCTGTCTTGCCACATGAACATCCAGAGAAACAAGCAGTTTCTCAGGGTTTCTTCAGAGTGTTGAGCACATAGAATGTCACAAACAGCACTCTTGGAAAGTGACAGGTTGCCTGTCTTTAGCCTGTGACTGAATATGGCCAGAAAAGTTGCAGTCTTGTTCCAGAGGCTTCCTCACCTATGCCCATAATCCCAGGAATCTTTCTTGGCAAGGAATAGTCATGGCAGTGGAGCTGGGGTTTCATAGGAGGGCAATTATCACCTTTTCTCTGCAGAGCAGGGGATGAAGACAAACTGTTGTCTGGGTTGGTGTACCCACCAAACTGTGGGTGATCCCAGTGTTGTGCAGAGCCTGTGCAGCTCAGGAACTCAGTTTTTGCCCAATTTGAACAGGCAGCCAAGGGTGAGAGCACTGCCATGGAACCTACAGGGACATGTCTGCTGTGCTCAGGCCTCATAGCTGCCCCAGGGCTCTTGGAGCAGCAGGAAGCTCTGGCAACTCTTCATTCAATGCACACAAAAATTCAACAAGTGGGAACAACTTCCCTCTAGGAGCCTGTTCCTTCCACTCTCACTGTTTAGCATGAACTTTTTACCCTTCTGGTTTTTACCACTCCAATGCCTGAGGCTGCTCTTTCTCTCCTGGCTGCCACAGAGACAGCAGCTCACAACATACAGAGTCCCTGGGGCACAGCAAGCTGCTGGTAGCTGCCCATTGCCCACTCCTGCTGTGGGGATGAGGGAGAGAAAGTTGCCCTCCTGGAGCCCAGCTCCTCCTGCCCTTCATACCAGCTGGCTCTGGCAAGAGCAGTGGACCCCACCCTGCCTGAGCTGCATCCTGGATAACCTGGGGTCTGTTCAGCAATGGCTGCAAACAACCAGTGGAGGAATGCAGTGTCGTCCATCAGACGCTCAAGGATACATCGGGTTCCTTTTCTCTCTTTCTGATGGACAGTTGGGTCAAAGGAGCTGCACTTCCCCTTTTCCTTGCTTCAGCATGTTGTGTCCATGATGCTGCAGGTATTCAAAAGGGTATGGACCAGGAAGCCATGCTGGAGCCTCACAGCTGAGGACGTGCTACAGAGGGAAGAGAAGAGGGGAACAGAACATGAAAGTTGTGCTTGAGAAGCACCCAAACACAGCAGGCAGCAGCCCTGTCTGCCTCAGAAGATCTTCAAAGGTGGTGGAAATGACAACTTTCTGTGAATGCCCTTTGGCCTTGGTGTTGGGACAGTAGTAAGTGGTTTCCAGGAGGAAGAAGCTTGGCAGGGTGCCGAGGGGAGCTGCAGTAAGCTTTGGTGATGGCTCTGGGCCCACACCAAGCTGTTGTTCATCCTCAAGTCAGTGCAGGAGGACAACAGAGGACAGGCAGTGGCTTTGAGTCCTCCACTGCTTGCTGCAGACCTCCAGGTGTTGTGACTGCTCTTTGTGACAGCCCATGGTGGTCAGGTTGCTTTGGTGTGACCTTTAGTATGTCCTGTTTTTACTGTTGGGCTATGTTACTTCCTACAATGCATACACTTGGACTTCTTACCTAATCGTCTTTCACTTTTGATTTTAATATCTCTAACACTCATCTCTTCCATTTCATAAGTTACAGGCACATTCCTTTCCTCTTCCATCCAACTTCTCTTCTTTAATCAAGTTTTCCTATTGGCTTCAACAGTTTTGCAATAAACATCCACAGTTGGAGAGGGAGCAACCTTGCTTTCAGAACACACTGATTTTTATCTCCAGTTGTGCTATAAGATCCCATTCTTGGCCTCTGTCTGTACCTTCTCCTGTGCAGTGTGGGGCACTGGTGCCTGTAGAACCCATTAATCTCTGGTGCAAACTCACTGGTGCCACACATTCTGTTCACCTGCTGCAGCAGGGCTTGAGCTTCCTACTGCTAAGGCCATTCCTCCAGTCTCAGGCTCAGGGACACCCTGGGCTTTCTGTGTAGCTGGAGAAGTGGAATGGTGTGTCTGCTTTGAGGAGCTGAATCCTGCTCCTAGGACTCCAACTTAACAGAAGTATCCTTCTGCTGCTTCCAGCTCTGCAGATGGTATGCACTCCATAGCTTCTGATTATACTGTCAGTAATATATGCATAACTGATAGAAAAATAGATTCTGGAGGATGGTAGGTCTTATTATTCTTTGGATTTGTTTATAGTAAATACCTCTCTCATTCCTAGAATAATTTCTGTCATATTTAGTACTAAAATTACAGACTAAGTGGTGCAGCAAAGTATTTCTATGACATTCAAAAATAACAGGGTAATAGACTCAAAAGTCTAAATATACTGAGCTGCAATATGTTCCAGCAATTCAGTCCTTTAAATATGCCTATTGCAGTAGGACCGAATTGGGCTGTGATGGGAGTAGAAAAAGGATGAATGTTGTATCAGTGTATGGTGAAAGATAGACTCGTAGCAGAGGGGTTGATTTGACCCGTGAAGATGAAGACCTATTTCCCTGCTCTGCTACAGATTACAAGTGCAAACTCAGACAAAGCAATGTAAAATACCATTGACTTTAGTGGCCTAAGTTAGAAGGGCTAGTTCTGGAAAAAAAAGAATGTAGCACTTCAAAGCAGGAACAGCCAGATACATTGCTTCTACTTCACCTATTTGTAACTATTCTGAGGGCTCTCATCCACCCCTTTTCCCGTGAAACCTCATCTTAACCTGCTGCTGAGACACTTCTCTTCCTTTTTTCAGGGGTCTTTAGGTGCAGGGAAAGAGGTCTCAAGAGGCAGGATGTTTTCAAAATAGGGACCTTAGTGCTGAACTCGAAGGCACAGATCAATAGCTGTTGAAAACTCAGCTTACTGCTATATTGTGCTGCTATTATCCCTCTTCACAGATTGCCACTAAGTCCCCAAGAGTGTCAAAAGAAGGATAACATACTAAGCAAACCTCATTTTAGTTCTTTTACATCATTCCCCTATCTGCTCTAATACTCTTCTTGGGAGTAGGCTTAGTCATATTAACCTGGACTTTTTTTGGAAACCAACCTCAAAGAAAATGTTTGCAGGTCTTTGCAGGCACAAGGAAATGTTTGTAATGCTGTTAGCGATTACTTTTTATGAGATTATTCTCTGAAATAGGTGACTCAGAACTTGTGTTGTCCATAGTTTTGGGACAAGACATGAATTCTAATTTCTTATGAGTTAGCCTGAATTCATGAAGGGAAGAAAACTCTTGTCTGGCAGAGTTACAAAGAGACACACACACACACACGCACACACACACGCACACACGCACACACACACTCATACTCTCTCAGGAGCTGGTCTTCAGAGTGGAAAAAGTCTCTCAAACTGTGTTCACAGGCATTGTCAGGGAGGGCTCTCTCTCTGTGAACCACTCTGTCTTTCTCTGCGTTTGGAGGGAGGTACTCTTTCTGTCAAATACATATCAGCTAGCTAAATTTACTCTGATGCTGTGTCTCAGTATGAAATCCTCTGTAAAGGCTATGATTTCTTCTTCAAAATGAGACCTGCCACACTTCCATTTTCTGTATACCTTTTGATTACAAATGAAAGGAAGTTAAGGAAAATAATCCAAGCAAATTTGTCAGCTCTGTAGCTTGAAATAATTCTATGCACACCCAGACTGATAAAAGTTGTAACTAAACATTTAATTTCATTCCATCTAGCCTCTCCATCCTTCAAGCCTCCCAAGGCAGCAGAGTAAATACAAAGGCAGCATGGATAACACTGTTCCAAGCAGCTGTGAAATGAGTCTGGTGTGTATAGTATTAAACAATTCAAATGACCAGAACTGAATATTCCTGTTGTGTTGCAAGCATCCAGTGGGCTGTGAGCTGTGGTGGTTTTATCATGCTCTTCATTTATTTCCACTTGTGTAACCTGAGGCCTGTGCAAGCCTTGGCATTCTCTTGAAAAAGGTTCTGTACCAGTTTGCATTGCAGTTATCATGGTGAGGCTGTGGCCCTAATTTTGAAACCCCATGCCATTAAAGCAGTGAAGATTAATAAGCCAGTAGTATTCCTGTCCTGCTCCTGTTTCTTTACTTCCTGAACCAAAAGCAGTCATGAGCTAAATGTCTTTATCATTCAGGCAGATAAAAAAAATGGAAATTTAATAGAATTATAAGCTATTTCCAGAAATAGAGCAATTAATTTATGTTTTGATTATTTTTCTGTTCTGTAGACACATGAAGCTCATAAAATCAGAAAAGTGGAGTCAATCTTTGGGGATAAGGCAGGCTCTATTTAATTTTGCTTTATAGTCAAATATTTCAAGGTTCTCAAGGGATTGCTAGTTCACATTCTTATTGTGCTTGTTTCTGAGGGTACAATAAGAGGATTGGGGAAGCAAAGTCAGCTTTAGAGGCAGCAAAAAAATTGAATGCCTCCTTCCCTTCACTGATTACCTTACCTTGATGGGCAAGTCCAGCTATCCAGGTCTCTGCCTGGGAGGAACAGCCCCAGAGACCCTGGAAAAGCCCAGTGGCAAGGATGAGTGAAGGAGACAGTCCTGGTCATAGGCTAGAGTGAAAAAGAGCTGTTTGACTGAGGAAGAGTTCATGTAAAATTACCTTCTCACATAATGGGATACAAATATTTCAATGGCTGCTTTTATCCCTCTGAGCTGTACTCCTAGGAATTAAACAATTCCTCCATTTTTCAGAGATGACTGGTGGGCATCACCACCATCACCATTTCAAAGATACATGTGGACACACCAGGCCCAAGTTCAGTATTTTCCTAACTAGATGATTAGTAGCCAAGACTGCATGAAATAAGTAGGTGTGTAATCATGCAGTTTATGCACAGAAATATACAATCCATTTTTCTGGAAGTGCTTAGGTTTTTAAATTTTTTTTTGACATTTCATGGGATTGTCAGTAGTCATCGCCTTCACGTGATTAGTCCAACAACAGATTAATTATTCCCTGCCAAAACAACACAAAAATACTACTTATGCATTCTTAGGAGCACTCTGAATATCCATGTGAAAAATCTTGTACTTCTTTGGGCCCTCTTATTTCTCATGCTTTCCCTTTTTAGATTTTGCTTATGGATATAATTATTAAAATTGGCTCTGAAAAACCAGCAGGAGATTAGCTGCATATTTGAGTGGTATTATTCAATGAAGATCAATTTACTAATTTTTAAATTAATTTTCTTTAGTGCTTCCAACCATTTGGAGAGGATCCATTATTATAAATGATTTAATCAAAGTACTGTATTATGAATGCCATATTTAATTAGCAAAGATATCAGGTAAACTTTTATAGTATTTCATTATAATTATAAATCTACATATAGTTATATTAAAACTAGGAAGTCAGTAATCAGTACAGTGCTGCAGCAATCCACGATGTGTATCTGTTCTTATAAAAGATGTAATTTGAATTTATTTACGGTTTGAAGTTCTCAGATAACATAGATTAGTGAGGAACTGCAGGCATTTGGACCAACAAAAATTTTTGCATGTTATATGTTAAGGATTGAAATATTGGGGAAAAAAGAAATGGAAACAAGATTCTTTAAAATAAAATTTAAATTTAATTTGATTACGTTCACCAGTAGTAATTAATAATGACCAATGTCATGGTGACAAAGATTTCAACTACAAAGCAGTACTAACCACAGCTCAGAAACAGTCATGAGAAAGGTGAAACCCACAACTGAAAACACCACTCCAACTAACTTTTGCAATCTCCACAACTGTTCATGTTCATAATATGAAGTAGATTGAAAAATGCTTGCAGCTTTGAGGCCTAAAAACACTCTTGGTTAAATTTTATTCATCCTTTATGAATTTTGTGGAACTACTTCTGTGTTCTACTTCATTGAATAAAGATTGGACTTTGTCACACAGTCTTCTTCATCAGAGTACAAAGTGGCACATGAACAACTATTTGCAAGTAATCAAAATGCAAAAGCCAGACTAGGACCTCATTATAGAATTTGTTCTGCTCAAAAGAGAAGCCCAGCATATTCCTGAAGAACTGATATGACTAAGAAGTTTTACCTTCCAGGCTCCAGTTCGGGCACAGGTTAGTCTATGATTTCAAGAACTCAGAAATAGAGATGGTGTTGCCCACCACAGCTCAGTCCCACATGCAAATGAATGAGTACAAGGGTTTTCTGTTACTGTCTGTTCAGTTAGGAAGTGCTGCTGTTGAGTAGCATAACATATGTTCTTTTGTTTACATCAAAACAAATATACCCAAAGCTAGACTGAACCAGGGGCTCCTGGGAGAAAACTTGACTGAATCTTGAAATGTAGTGACTGATTCCAGAATGGATATTGCAGTTCTCTGGAGTACAGCTGTCAGTTAGTTGTGTTTGCCTTTCACTCTTTGCAACTTCTTGACATAAATGAAATTTCTGAAAGGTAAAGGTTGAACTTCAAAAGAAAACTAAAGACTAAGAAAAATGAAAGAGGGTGAGAACTGACTTACTGATTCTTGGTATGGTAGCTCAGCTTCACACATTCTTATTAGCAAACAAGAAACGAATTGATGTGTATCTTATTGGGTTCCTGTAATTCTCCTGAGATAAGGCCAGTTACAGATGAAAATATACTGGTGAGTTTATGTGCTAGAGAGTTTTAGTCTAATGTTTCACCTAATTAAATCCTAACAGGATAAAAGAAAAGCACTGCTCCCTAGAGATAGAGGTGGGTGCATACTGCTAATATCTATGTATACTACACACCACTGACTGCAAGACAAGGCTCAAAGTAGCTGGGTGGAAGTTCTGATAAAGCTGCCTTCTCTCTGGATATTTGAAAAGACTTTCATATATCTATGATCAAATGATTGTCTCACATTGCTTGTCATAACCTCCACCATCCCAAACTCAGTGAAGAAGGACTGATTGAAGGGATTAAATAATTCTTTGAAATTAAGTAAAGGATATATGTAGATGCCACACAAATATTCTCCAGATGACAACAATTAAAATGAGCAAGACATTTATTGTGAGCCTACTTTTGGGTATTCCTTCTCAAGACGTATCTTGAGAGATTTTCACTTGAACTCCTGAAAGACATCATGTTGTTCTGTGTCATGCATGGCTCCCCATGCATCTGTGGGGAAAACTGGGAATGCAGAACCAGATTTCACTGAAGAATACTAAGGTGATTTCCATATCTTGAGGGCAAATATCAAGTATTGGAGCCTAATTCTGTGGCAAGAGAGGAACTAAGACTGTTGATGGCTTGAGTCACTGTCGTGTCTGCTCCCTGCTAACAGGGGCTCACACCAGGTCTGCCTTGCAAAATCTTGTTCTGTGAAGCCTTGCACATTCATCCATACACATTCTTCACATAACAGGCAACCCTTCCACGTGGATTATGAGTAATACCTGTGTAAAAATGATGTCCTTGAAATTGTAATGATGTTAGAGCAACACAGTACTCTGGTCATACTCATTTGCCAGTGAGGGCAAGCATCAGTTATAAACACATAAAACAAGAATTTGAGGTTTGCCCTGCATTTTGTAGCAGTTTTTAACACAATGCATATCTGTATATCACAGAATCCTATCTGTGACTCAAATTTTAGAGGTATGTAATTATAGAGATGAGCAGCATGCTGCAAATCAATACAGATACATGTCAAGCAGTACATAAATGTTACCATACAGTACATAGATTTTTACCACAAGTTAGCAGCACAGTCTTTACTTCTGCTCTTGATCTGATCTGACAGAGTGAAAAGAGCTGTTCGCAAACCATTCACATATTCACAGATAGATCTCACAAGTGTAATTGAAAGAATGTGCTATAATCAATGCCATGCACTTGCACCTGTCAACCATGAGATGAAAGTAAATTTGAAGGCTGCCAATATTTTTATGTACAACTATTTGCCCAGACACCGTGATATGTTTTGCTGTCTTATATCCTCTTCATCTGCAGCAAAGAGAGCTAGAAACCACTATTTTCATTAAAACAGAACATTCAGGCAAGGCTGCCTACATGTTCAGGCTGACTAAAGAATGAGTTCATTGGTCACAGTTTATTGTGAAACACAGAGAGGGGCCACTTGAGTCTCAAGTAAAAATAGCGGTATTAAAAGGCAATTTATGTCTTAGATTTTTTTTCTTTAATGTTTAGCTTTCTAAATTTCATGAAATATAATCAGAAATAGCTTGCTTATTTTTTTTATGTTACATCAACTGTGATCTCAGTTGACTGAGATGGAGTTGGAAATTAACAGAAGGTAATGGCAATTTATTTTTTCAGGTGTTTTCAGGATCTGTTGAAGTTCAACATTACTGTTATGCTTTTCAAAGCTTCCATTCTTACAAGGCAGTTTAAGAAGGGAACAACAGCAAGAAAGGTTCATAAGAAAGCATGTTTTTCTAATATATATTTTTAAATTGTTTGTCAAACTTTGCTTTTCTGTCCTTGAAAATTCAGACAGCATCTTTCTAGTATTCAAGTGCCATATTCTAGAAACTGAATCATATCCAAAGCCCATACTTCCATAATGGAGCTGTCTGTAATAAACTGTTTCCTCAAAAATTGCTAGCAAACCTTTCCAAGCTGTAAGCCTTTCCCAATAAAGACTGTCACAAGAAGGAAGTGTATAGGAACAAAACACCAGTCCTGGAGTCAGTCTTGAAAGCAGTTCTCTCTTGCACTTGATGCTGGTTTAGTATATCAAGTCGCTCTGTTGTTGGACCTCACATTCCACACCTGAAAAATTGATGTAGAATGTTTTGCTGCTTTGTCCAAAACTAAAATGTGAACCATGCCTAGAAAAGTAACACTAAATTTTATGGCTTATGATATGCACCTTAGTCTCATGTGAGTGTAGCAGCTTCTGTGTGCCATGAGAAGGCTGGTGCCATGGGGCCCCCACTGAAACTCCTTCAGCTCCCATTTCCACCCTAGGAATGACTGGAGAGACCTCAGGCAAATGGCTCCAAAATTTCCTCACAAATGGAGAGCTGTAAATTGTTCCTGTATTTATCCCAGAGGAAGGCAGAGATGTCTTTGAAATTGACTTTGATCAGCCATTTTCACCCTTTTGCACATCTTGACCTTCTTGAGAAACGTAATGCCATCAATACCATGGTGCCCCTTTTCCATGTTGCACATCCCAGGGTGTTGCTAATGCATTGTTGCTGAAAACAGACATATCTCTGAAAAGAGGGATAAACTGTCACGAAACATACAACATATAACTGCTATGTAATGAGTCTCTCACCATTAAATAATAAAGAAGTACATTGACAAGTCATGCATTTTTTTATATTTATGTGAATTAGCTGTAAAATACTGGCATAATAGACCTTGCTAATGAATACTGAGAAATTTGGGCTGCTGCTTGTTTATTAGACCTTCCTTCCTGCAACACTCCTAAAAATGTACTTGTAATAGAATTTGTTTCCACTAAGAAGATAGTAGGCCAGGTAAAAGGAATGAATAATATCTCAGCTCAAAATTCTTCACAAGGATTTTGGACACCTTTGCTAGAAAAGCAGCTTCTGTGCTGTAGAGTCTTAAAAAAAACAAACTGGAATTTTTACTGTAAATAAGAAATTTTTTGCTAAACCCTTTGAAAACAGTCTGAAGGCACAGTGAAATTTTTTTTCACATGTGATCTACAGGGAGATCATTTGAGGGATTTAATATTAAACTGCTACAATTTATTTTTTGTTTTCTGAAAAACTGTGTATACATAAGGATGTGAATGTATTTCTAGTCTGAATCAGACGTAACTGGCAATAACCCATTCTGTTATTTCTAATGTTGCTTGGGGTTTTTGTATCAAACTGTTTTTTCTGATTCATAATTTTGAGGGACTGTGCCAATTATTGAAATAAAAGCATGCAGCAAAGTATACATTTCAATGCTGTTCTTATATGGATAACTTAATCAGGTTCAGAACAGACTATTTGCAAAAAAAAAAGAAAAGGGTAGAAAGACTGCACATCTTTGCTAAGCATAGGAGATTTTAAGGTTCTAATTTAAGTCAGGGTAGAATGAGCATAAGTCTCTTACTGAACATGTACTAAACACAGGTCTTTGCCAGTCCTCATTGCTGCAGCTCTCACTGTTTCTGTGAGTTATAAAGTATTATTGAACTAATTTAGAGAGTTTGATTCTCATGACTGTAGGACTGTAGCATAGAAAGGCCAAATATGAGCCCCCAAATGAGGGTAATGTGATTCTCTTTTCAAACAAAATCTGTTCCACTCATTCACACTGGTGTAGCACATATTCACAAAGACACCAGATATGCATACCTGAGTCATGTCTTCAGCACACAGACACCACATTGTGCCCAGTTTGTCTGTCCAGGCTTTCCTGATGTTGCTTGAAGGATAAGGGATGGAAGTTATTGATCCTTCTCCTTTCTGATTCTTAGCTTGGAAATCCTCAGCACTATGTGTACACTGCTTTTCGTACAATTATATGGGTCTCTTGTGGCTCCTACTGTGTCACTGTCTTCTCACTGCCATCTCCAAATGCACCGAGTCTTTGCTTCAGACTGCTTGTGGGCTGCCTTTGTTTTAGTACATCCCTTCTGTCTGTCCTTTGTTTCCTTGGTGTTGAGTACCCTGAGAAAATTCACATAAATGACTTGGAACCTTGGTGACTGCTGCACCTCTCCTGGAAGTGCTTCTATGCCTAGATATTCCCAATCATTCTCCATTCAAGAGACCTTACTATTTCTATGACAGATGATTCTTCAGTCCATCCTGAAAGGTTCTCAGGCTGCATTGCTGTGCAGTGGAGAACAATGAGCTGTAGGCAGGTTGCTGGCTCTGGAGCTCACATTCAATGTAGCAACAACATTTAAATTCAAAAGAACAATAATGATTCAAATTAAGAGAAAGAAAAATTAAGTAATCAGATGCCTTGCCTTCCCCAGTTGCCCATGATAAGGATTTTCTCTTTCTGATTCATCTAACAGTATCACAGTCCCAGGAGACAGCAATTAAGGACGGCAGGTAGTAGGAAGTAAACACCACTGGAGTGACCTGCTGAATTTGTCTCTGTTGCATTAATAGGGAAATTATATATAACCTCACATGACTGTATTTCTAACCGTGCAGGTGACACCAGTTTTTGGGCTATTCTGTTGGGGCTTTTTTTTAATACTTATGGCACGAGACTCGAGGGCAGTCTCCCCGACCAACCTCTAAAGGTCCCCTGATATCAGGGCTAAGGTGGCAAAATGAAGAACGGGTCCACACCACAACTCTGCAACTAAATACTTTAATAACCATAAAAGAAAATGCGGGACGAGGCCCAAAACACGTGCACACACTATAAGAGCTAAGGGTAGAAGACAAGGCTGAGGGAAAAATCCACGGTATTTATAAGGGATGATGAGAGGTGGGTCCAGGGTGAGAATCCAATGGGTAAAGGGAAAAGTGGAGCAAGGGAAGAGTAATACAGGGCAGGAGCCAACAAGGTAGGATGGGTGGAACAATGCGGTGAACATAAACCAATGGGGGAACAAGGATACAAGAACTTTCCAGAACTGGGAGGAGAAAAGGGATGACATAACTGGGAACAGAGGAACCAATAGGAAATGACGGTTATAAAGCTTTACCATGAACAGTTTTAAAACCTTTGACAACTTTCTTAGGAACTGTTATAAACTTAAACAAATGCCCTCCAAGGTCTGGGGCCAAGGGGCAACACGCCAAAAACACTGGTCTGGCTTTGGATGTCAGCCAGCTCGATTCCCACACTATTCTTTTGGACTGAGTCTTGGACAAGCTCTAGTGTGATGTCATCATAATTTTTGATTTGCAAATATTGGTGTGGAATGTACTAAAGTACCCTAAAGTATCAAGGAAGGGCAATACTTGCAGTGCTTGTTTCTTTTGTTCCTCAGTAGAAGATGTCTTGCAGTTTCACATAAAGCATGATATAATGTTCATGGAACCAATGGAGAAATGCATTGATTATGTAAAAACCAGGCATTCAAATGTATTAACTTTTATCACCCTAAAATAAAGATTTAAAAGGGAATGTGAATGAATCATGTACTACAAGTACCTGTTGGACTTGTTGAGTATGAAATTGAGGATGAGTGTACAGCCCAGATACCACCTGAAAGCTATAATGTTATGAAAAGACCAGACTTGTCCAGTGTCATTCAGAGAGGGACATTCAATATTCCTTGGCCCATCTCTGCTATCAGGCATCCTTTGCAGAGTGAAGATGCTGAGGAGGAAAGTACATGTTCTCATCATATTCTAAAAAGATTGGGCACAAACTTATTAGCATAATAATCTCAGCATAGTTTTTTGTGTTCTAAATCTTAAATTGCTAGTAAGTATCAACATACGAGAACATAACAGATAGCAAAACAAAAGAATACTTTCCTTTTTTTTACAATACTTTGCTTTTCCTCAGGGAGAAATGTATGCCTTGCCACCTGCACTTCAGATAAAGCAGCAGCTTTCTTTATTTGCTTACTACTGCAATTTGAATCACTAGTGATATCAGGCTAGTTCTAAGAAGGGCTTTTATTGAAGGGAATTGTGCTCCTTCTAATATCTGATTAGTCTGAATTTCTGAAGCACCGAAAGAAAAGGAATGCTGCCGTGATGCTACTTGTTTTCATGCTGAGCTGACCTTTATCTCTTAAATGGTGGCATTGAAGACAATGTGTCTTCTTGGCAAGTAAAAGCCTCTTTAATATGAGTCACAGTGACACAATTCAGCCTGAGGGTCAGGTTTATTATGCTGATTAATCATCTTCATTAAGAATTAGGTTACATCTGCACACATTTCTGGGCAAGGACAAAATCAGTGGTCTCACAGAGGGAGAACCTTCGGGATGCAGTAGTGACTCAGACAAACCATACCTGCCAGTCTAATTTTCTTGCTCTTGAGAAGGAATTTTTTGCAGCCCTGAACATGAGTGGGTTTTTTCCCTCATCTTGGTCAGGACATTGCTGCTGAAAATCTCTAGCTGGGTCTCCAAGTTCCACACTCACCTCTTTTAAAAGGAAAATATTTAAATGTGCATTTTCTGCCTGTGTCTGAGCAATGATGTACCAACACCACCAGCACGACAAAAGTAGAGCTCTAGATTTTCAGAGGTAGCATTAAAAATTAAAGCAAATGAAAAAAAACCAAACATTTTAAACAGCATGGGATATAAGAATCATAGTCATATTAGAGCCTCATACGTCTGCCAAAATCAAGCGGTGCCACGTAGATTTTCCTGCCACTGAGATAATGGAGCCTGTTGTGAGAGCCAACTAATTTGCATTGAACTGCTGCTACTAATTTCTCGGGTATTCTATTTGCCAAGGTTTTGCTTGCTATGAAACCAGTGTACTGACCTCCTGTTAGGAATTCCAGTGCCAATTGTATCCCTGTCTACTGTGCAATATAGCAGTAAGGAATGGGTAAAATAAAATCACCATTATTTTATGAGTAGGTAAATTCCTGGGCACTTGACATCAAAATTATTTGGAATAGGATACACACCATAGCTATAATACAAGATGTTTAACTAGCATGATTTATGTTTTTATTCTGAGAAAAAATTGGTTAAGCCACTTCCTTTCTTGGCCAGAAAAATCCTCCAGTGTATAATGAGTGGGTTACAAATGCTTAACATTTCCAGGGGAATGCAGAAACTGGTCTGGGAAATAGCAGCTCCATGTACAGTTTTGTTTCAGAGTTTGTATTTAAACCCCAAGGAAGATTTCTGATGACTACTCATTGTAAGTTCATTAATCATAGAATTGTAAAATAGTTTTGTTTGGAATGGACCTTAAAGATCACCCAGTTCCACCGTCCCTTTAGTCAGGGATATGACTAAACCAGGTTGCTCAGAGCCCCATCTAACCCAGCCTTGAACACTTCCAGGGATGGGTCAACCTGAACATGTATATTCTTAGTGAAATTAGGGTTTAATTAAGAGACCGTAAATTGTGTACCTTATCCTGGCTGTTTTTCTCTTGAGTTTATAAAGTGGATGTCTGCAGTTACGCTTACTTATAGTAAAGGATGAGGATCTGTCCTGTTGAATTTTAAATTGTTCATGTTCTGTGTCTCCAAGGCAAGGATTTCATGTGGAACTGAAGGACTGACTCTTTGTTAAAGGTTATGGCATTGATTTGTTTAGAAAGGCTTTGGCATTGAACTGTGTAGTTTCTGAAGAGTATAATTTGGTTGGACAGATATACTGACACAAAACTGAATAAAGCACATTAGTGTATTTCATAAACCCACTGAAGCAAGATTTCTGTGGTGGTGATTCACTTTAGCCTGGACGTACAGAAAATACAGTTCTCTGATTGACTACTGAATAATTACATTTATAAATAAATTGAGATCCTGACAGATGAATTAGAAAACAATGTTCGTAAGAAAGAGCCTAAGAAAACCATAATGTTTTTAGTAACTCTCTTCAGGTCTCTTTGATCTGCTGCCAGAAGGAAGTCTTCTCTGTCTCGGTCTGGGTCCTATGGGTGTGAGAGGCACACCATCCCAGTTGCAGTGGCACCAATCCACATGGTGATCAGCCCAGAGTTGCCTCTCTGTTTGCATTCACTTTCATGGCATGGGCAGCACACTTTTGCTCTCTTTATACAGCTCTTTTCTGGGACTGCTTGTTATGGGAAGAAGCACTGGTAAGCTGCTTCCATACAGGCATGTATTAATACCATACACAGCTGCTCAGCCCCAGTGCTGGCTCCTGACTTCTCCATCACATGATGCAGCAAGAAACCAGATCAGGAGGCAATTTTCTAGATGAGGAAGAGAAGATATTTTGGGTTGGTCCATAAAAGTACTGGATTATCCTCTTGTCCTCGAGGCCCCTTACAAGGTGTGTCCTGTTTTCCTCCATGTATAAAGTGATGTAGGTGACCTGGGCCATTATTTCTCTTTCCAGAAGTAGGAAGGACTGCACATTAGGAATTGAGTCATTCTCATATAGTCCACACAAGGAGACAAAACAATTTGTATCAGCACTAGTAATTCATATTTTGCTGCACTGGCTCAGATCTGTTTCCACTACTCTGGTGGCTTGTCTGCACCTTTTACCAGCAGTAGTCATTTCAGAGGAAGCAGTGGTTACTATCCTCTAGGAAAACAGTTGAATTGGAACAGAGGCATGCAGAAAGATATGTGCTGACTTTGTTCATATTGTGTCCAGAAAGACAAGAGTCTTGCTGATGCCTGTGCCTTGCTCTGCAACTTGTACCAGAACCTCTGTATGCACAATGAAAACTGGATCCTTTCCTCTAGGATTAGCCCCCAAATCTCTTTTCAGAGTCATTCCCTGTGCCTTTCTTAGTCTTATCAAACAAAAATAGGGGTTTTTTATCGTGTGAGACTAAATCAAATAAGACCAGAATATTCACCACTTCTAAAGAGTATACTGGAATATTATTTCAAGGAGGGATAGAAAACAGGTTTTGCAACTCCTTATGTTGCATAAAATATAGAAATGTTACTTGTAACAAATGTCTAGTTAATTAAAATATTATTATTTAATGATAATTTTAATATTCTTTTGTCTTAGTTTTAGGTTTATTGTCAAAATTCATGATTGTACCCGGTCCCTTATTTCTGAACAAATGTCCTTGTAAACATACAAAAATTACCACCTTTCCCAATATAATTCCTTTCTCAGTCAAAACCTCCAGCTAGCACTGTGCCCCAATATCCTACCCTGAAGTAGCCTATTACTTTCCACCTGTAGAGAGAATTGTGAAAACTTTAAGGCTGTTGCATTATGAAGGCTATGCATGGTTTGCATGCTCCATCGCAAGACTGCAAATTCCTTTCAATTTTCATTGTAGCTCAGATAATGAAGGAGATACTGTTCTCGATTTTTTTAATGAAAAATCTATTAACACTTCTCCACAGAGTACAGAAAGCTGCAATTTGAGTCTTACGCTGACAAATATTACCTTGCTTCTGTTCTGTGCACACTTACAAAGGGGGTTACACTTGTCTTGACAATAATTTCTAAATCTGTAGATGTCAAAGACACTGGAGACCTTAACTGTTTCCCCTCATTCTGACAAAATAAATGAGAATTAAATGTTTGAGTGTTAATTTGCACAGTACTAGCCAAGAACATTTGCTGTGCTTGAGAAAGTATGAAGTTGCCCACGTAGCTCTTTCCAGAACACAGAAAATTTTACACCAAGGATCTAGTTCCTTCTTTATACCTTTTGTTCTCTAAGCATATAAAGGATGGTATACAGATATACAGATATACAGGATATACAGATCTTACACGACACATATAGACAGAAGGAAAGGTGAGAAAACACTGTAGAAAACATGAATTGACAAGGAAGTCCGCAGATACCATTATGACTTTCGTTTTTTAAGTTTACTTTCCTTGGGTGTACATGTTCATGATACCAGTATGGCACACTACTGGAGTAGCCTATTTTTAGATTTTTTTTAAAAAATGTGTGCATAACTTGATCTTTGGGGAAGAGAGGATGGCATATTCTTTGGTGTGAAATATCTGTCAACCACAGTGGAGAAGGCATTCTCCTGTCAGCATTCAGAACTTCAAAGAACTATTTTGTGCTTGAATCCTGTGTATTTTCTGCAAGAATGCAATTTTTGTAATAATTGCACAAGAGCTGCCTGAAGTATTTTTGTGCATCACAAAGCAAATGTTTATCTCTGGAAGTCCCTAAATAGTATTATAAAGATGCAAATTTCAATGATTTAATTCCTCAAATCTGTTTAGTGACCAGAGTCTCTAGGCAGACTGCTGTACATAACCAAGGTGTAGATCTCTGTCTGACTGTCTTTGCCAGGCTTTTTTTTTTTTTTTTGAAAGTGAAGTTGCTGTCAGGTTCACTTCAAGTATTAAAACAATACTTTGCTTCTATTTTCAATGGAATATAAAATTCTTGCATAGTTTCAATAAAAAATAAAAATAAAAAAATTTCTGACAGAAGGTAGAAATGATAATCCAAACATATTAATTTAGAAAGCTCAGGTGAAATTTCTTTAACTACCAGTACCAATAGTGTGTTTGATGCTATTATCTGATGAAACTTTATCAGTAGAAAATTGCATTAATTTTTACACTAGCTCATTCCCATTTTAGTATTTTTTTTCAATCTTAAAGCTTTTTAGGGAAGTTTTTCCATCATACTTTGCTAATTTACCGTCCAGTGCAACGTCCTGTTCAAGTCATAGAAAATAAAGTGGGAAAAAGTACTTAATTTGTATCCCGGAATACAAAAGGATACCACTTATCTTTTGTGCTGGCATTAGAAATCGTGACTGTTCTTTTTGGCATTACAGTGTCACAATCCACAGGCTTTTTCATTCTGTCTCCTCAGAACAGGAATTTTTTTCCATGTCTAACTTTGGTGACCTGCCAATCAATGAGCTTGGCTTCTGTAACAAAATTTCAAGAAATATCCCAATATTCATATAGACTCAGAACATGCATCCCTGGAGACCGCTTGACCCCATGATTTTAGCAAATTGTGGAATTTAAAATCTCTTTTGGCTTTAGAACATGTGTTGGCTTTTGTTGGAACTTCAGGTTGTGCAGCCTATGGAAGGAAATTGGAGCTGGAGAGCAAACTTATGTCACAGTGTGGCAGTAACAAGTCTGTACAATTCAACAAGATTTTGTCGAATTTTATAATACTTGTAATTAAGCAGGGCAGTGAACTTATTCCCGAGTCTTCATTATTACATTTGGTTTGAGCAAGGCATGGTTGTTTGTGTGAAAAGTGCTGTGTGCCCCAGCTCAGAATTGCAATTACCAGGGAGGATGTTTGAGTTAGAAATCCATGATGAGCAAAGAGATTTCTCTTTTTGTCAGCTTTGCTCTCTGCAGGAGACTGCCCTTCTCTTTGCAGCACCCTTCTTTATCTCTGTCTGTTTCAAACTTCTTTTCATTGAAATCAATACCAAATGTTGAATTTGTTTGAAGAGTACTATTGGCCCAAAATAAGGCCAAAGTTAAATCAGAAAAAAATATTGCTTAGAACTTCAGAATTGATAGTAATTTAACAGTTGTTACATTTAATTTGCTTTTGTGGACCAGATGTTTATTCCCATTCAATCAGCCATATTATTAATGATTTAGTACTGGAATTAAGCCTTGAAACCACACTCAAAAATTAAGCTACTTAAAAATAATTTTCATTCAAAAATCAGTTTAATTTATTACATTGATTCATGTGAAAAATAAATAGAACAGTGATTTCTCCCAGAAAATTTTGCCTATTTCAAATATTTCAGGTCTCACAATTTGTATTTCACTGTCTCAAATTGTCATTTGTTATAAATGCTGCAATCCAGTGCTTAAAGCCCCACACTGAAGAACCTGATGTTAAAATGAAGTTGCCAAACAATCTTTCCCAAAACTGCTACTTCTACAATTAAAATCTCATATGAGATATTTATTTAGCTATGGACATCTGCTTGAACCACTGACCTCTATCCTGGCACAAGAATTCCCAGTGAGAATTCCTGTTGTACCCAGTGCTGACATCATCACTTCTTTTTACTATGGTTAAGTCTTGTGCAAAAAGAAAGATACAGACTTGCTGCCTGAAAAGTCACAGTCATGATCTTCCAAAAAATCAAGTACTACAAAATTAGCATTTTTTCCAAGGAACTGTCACTGCAACTATTGGAAAAGGGACCCCATGTTAAATAAGCATGGAATGCTGGTGTTTTTTCCTAAGAAGGATCTATGCATTGCTGAGTATCCAGCACCAAGACCAGCTCCAAAGCAATATCATCCCTTTAATGTCTTTGCTTTGAAAATAAGGGTGAAATGCAAATGCAGTATAATGACAGTTAAAATTGCAGCACTAAATGTAGGTTATTGATTTTCAACACATCCAAACAGAAGGGTTTTTTTAAAATTCCAAGGTCTCTTAATAGACAAAGGGGGGTTTACACTCTTTTGTATATCTGCTGGTAACTCCTTAACTATCTCACCAGAGCAGAGCAATTTGACAGTTTTCCAGTCAACAGCTATGGAGAGAAATTAAAATAAGGTGCATCTGGTAGAAACAAGAAACAGACCTTTTAAGTAACTTTTAGCCATTACTTATAGTGTAATGAAAAGACTGTTACTGCTTTGTTGTAAAAGATATAAAAAATTCCTAATCTTCCAAGTAGAATCTTTATTTTCATCTAAGCTTTCTTCATGTTTTAATCAGCAGCATTTGATCACACAGAAACAAACATTTTCTAGTCTTTCAGGTAGGAGATATTAGTCAAGATTTGCTTGATATATATGGTACTCATAGCTCAAGTGAGAACCTGAATTACATAAAATGAAAAATACAATATAGAAAAAGCTCATTTTTTTAAATGAACTCAAAGTATTAATTTTGTTATCGCACATGACTAGTACTTTCCTTGGAAGTGAGGGACTGAAATATGATTGCCTAGGGTCAGAGTTCAGAGTTTTGGCACTGTCCTAACACACTTGGGTCTTTCCCCAGGAGCTCTTTTGTACAAGCAGAATCCCCAAATGCACTGCCTTTCCATACCAAGTCAAAACACAGAGGATTTATTTCATGTGCATATTTCAGAGTGTTTTTTGTTAAATGTCCTTCAGAATAGTATTGAAGTTCTTTCACCCAGGTACACAGACCACTGACCACTGTCAAGCCACTCTTGACCCATTGAGAACAAAGAATTTAAGAAGGGAGGTGTCCCATCCAGCAGTAGAAGAGAGCAGCCCACAACATGCACATCCATTGACATCAGGTAAGGGGCACCAGATGTCATCAGAAGCCACAACACTTCCTGCCAAACTGTTTGGGATGTAGATGGCTTTCTGCTGCTGATGTGCTACTTTGCCTCCAGAAGGTCTGTGGATGCATAGATCAAAAGGGATAGCATTTTCACACAGCACCCCTGTGTGTTATGCCTGCATCTCTTGAAATATGAACACTATAAACCTGGTAAATGCTGTGTATTCCTCTTGAACACAGGAATATTGGCAGTGCCAGGATAAAAGTCTGTGTTGCATACTTTGGCAGAATCAGACTGAGGTGTTGGTTCAGTATGTGTTATCAGACTAAGGAATGGGTTCAGTATCTGTTAGCAGAAGTCCTGGTAGTAGCTGGGACCTAGTTTCAAGAGCTCCAAGCATCTGTCTTCCTATCATCATTTTGCATGACTTATGCATCTGCATTTCCCTATGGAAGTCAACATGTTGGCTTTAGCCCAATCCTTTCTGATTAGGTAAAAGCAGCTCTTGGCAAGGATTCTACTTTATGTTTGAAGTCCTCTCCTGAATTCTGCAGTTTGTCAGACAGAATGGAATAAATGTTTTGTCTTTTATGCTGCCTTTCATGTCAAAGGTAATGTTCATATTTTGGTCCATGCACAGATTTTTTTTTCCACATACATTCTACTTTTCCTGGCAGAACTCAAGAAAATGAAGCCAGGTTTGTCCTGCTAATGATCAAAGACCAAGTAAATGATCTAGTTTATCTAGTTACAGATATCAAAACTTTTGAGACAAAATCTACATGCCACTGAGAAAAGTGATTCCAAGAGCAGGATTCAGGATCTGCCCATTAGCTTAAGTGCCTTTGGAGTGTTGTACCAAAATATGTTTTTTACTGGACATAGATCAGATAGCACAAGAAGGAAATGGTATAAAAACATATTATGCGAGTCAGGAAATTAGTTCATTATTTGATTTTTTTCCCATTATTCTAATTCAAATATTGAGTAAGCAAGCCAATCTAGCAGAATTATTCAATAGACATGAAAGGCTGGGCAAGAGTTAATGTAAAAATTCAAGGAGGAATTGTTTTTAGGAGCAGGATGATTTTTCGCGTCTTGTCCCATTACTATCAGTGTGATTACAGGAAACTGATGAAGAAATAATTGTCATAATTATAACACTTCAGCAAAATCCATACATTTGATTCTTGTCATTGGCCACTCCCCATATTTTGATGATACTGCAGTAAAAGTGGAGTTTCATGCATTTGATGCTGCCCAAGAGCCACAAAAAGTGAAACTTTGTTATTTTATACTAGTTGCAGTAAATTAAAATTTACATAAAGATATTCAGCAGGATGTACTCAATCCCCTGTCCAGCAGCTCCTCTGTCTGCATGGCAATGTGTAAGTGCATGCTGGTGGTGGGATGCATTGGACCTCCACATGCAGCTTACTGGGGGGAGCATTTCTGAAGCTGTGCCTAAACAAGGCTGACCCAGATGGATGTGCAGGCTGAGTCATTCTTTGCTTAGCAGCTGTTTGAACTGTACGATGTGAATGCATTTAATCCATCTTGTAGTGGTTCTTTCAGAACTCACTTTCCAAAGAAGCTTTTGTCGAGTTGTTGATTTGCTTGTTTTTAGTGGTTTGTTTGTCTTGGATTTGGGGATATTTTTTGCTTGGTTTTTTGCTATTGGTATTTTTTTCTCTTTCTTTTGAAGTGTTTTCAGAGGGATTGTGGGACTCATGATTGATTGCAACTGAACCTGGATTACCAACTCTTTTCATTAAGAGGGAAAGCTGAATGGGTTTGTCATGGTGTGATCCCTGGAGCAGAAATAAATAACCAGAGCTCCAGAAACCTATCCTAATTCTATAACAAAGGGCTGGGGATTTTATGGACGTAATACAGCCAGCTAGATAGGATGTAAAGCTTCAAGGTAAATTCCATATGGATGTTTTACTGAGACAATATAAGAAGCAGTTAACGCAATATTCACTGAAAGTAAATGAAATTAATATTGCACCTGATTTTCCATTCTATGCTGTGGAACTCCGTGCTATCATTATACAATTATGATTATATTTAAAGAGGATGGAAATAGTATCTTCTGGAAAAATTATGCAAGGGGAAAAGGAAATAAAAGATAGTGGGAAAATGCTAAATGTAGGGAAGGGAACTGACTATAAGGTCTGCAAGAAGAAGTTTTAGGATATACAGGCACAGTAAAGCGTGTTCTGCTATTTGTGTCTTTGCTGTGAACTGTACTATTAAACTTTACTCTTAATTTCACAGTGATGTCTTCTTCAATTAAAGAATTCCTTTTTCTTTTCCTTATAGATATGAGAAACACATATTCAAATGAGATTATTGCATGAGGCTACAAAAATGGTATTTTCTTGCACATACTAGTAAAAATGAATTAATAAGAACCCCCAATAATTAAAATACAAAGGATATTTTTATCTTAATAAAGAAAAAATATACGGATGTTGTTTGCAGTCCACAAATAAAATACATGGCTTTTGCATTGCATTTTTCCTTGTGTTTGTGCAATGTGTGAGCTATGTGATACATAAAACCAGATTTGTCTCTTAAGAAACCAGAGCTGGGCTTCTTGCTTCCTTGGTGAAACACTAAGTACAGTGCAGAAGATTAAAAATGCAGACATAGCTAAAAATAAGATAGTTTTTAGATATTATAATATTGTTTAAGAAAAGAAATATTCCTTAGGTGCCTTTTAATTTGGTGGTATCTGAAAAACATACTTAATTGAAAGGTCAAGTGCTTCATCAGGATGAACACTTGGTGAGCTTTGGGCAAAAGCTCCAAGTTACTAATAAGCAAATAAAAGCCTGAGATCTTTCTAGATCCAGAAGGCCAAATAAACTCTAGAGATCTCATAATCTCTATAGATCTCACAATAGCCAGACTGTGTTAAATTCCCTACATCATGATATTTTGTCCATCTCTGCAGAAGCTTACACACACACCCATAGACACAGACACACCTGGATTTAACGAGACAGTCAGGATGACAAGGTCAGCTGTAGCTGCTGCTGAAAAGACTGTTCTGACTTCTTTCCAGAACCATCAGAAATCTTTTCTGAATCTCAGTACTCATCCAAATATGCTTCCCTTTTGTCCTCTATCTCCTGTATACTTTCCATATGAAAGTTCTTTGTCTGGCAATGTAATTTATGGAAGAGACTGTCCATTATTTTTCCACATGAAGCTTTAGATCATTGATGGATATTTGAAGTTTTTAACATCACAGAAAGTCTAAAATTTCAACTCTTTTAATTTACTGCCAGTGAAATAAATACTAAAGTTGGCAACCTATGGTGTAACAGGAAAAATCTTGCTGAGAATTACAGACTACTTTCAGGGGTTTATTTTGAAAAGTTTTACAAACAGGCTGCTACATTGGAGGCATTTATTTTCTTGCTTAAATTTATAATTTGTGATCCAGATTATCCTTTGTCTGTGCAGCTGGATTTGATAGGAAGATTTGGGGAAACGCTAAGTCTAGCTATTACATAAGCATCCAAGTTCCAGCTCTATATGCTAAACTAAGAACAGCCCCCTGGCACCTGCATGGGTCTGGAATGCGCTCAGAGAGGAAAATTGACTCTAAGTTTTCAGCTGACTTGAAACTTGGAGCCTTGTCTTTAGTGACTTCAGATGTCATCCTGGGGTTGGTTCTGAATTCTTTGGGTACTGGAGCCAGAAATTCATTTCATCTGCCCCAGCAAAGTAAAACCCTGCTAAAGACAGGCTTCAGCCAGTGTATATCAAGACTTTACCAAAAGCAAACCTTGGCGTAAGGAAGCATTTGGAGTTAGTTTTGGCCTCCTTAAGAAATACATTATAAGTGATTGTAATTGGATTTTAACTGATTTGCTTGAGAATTGCAGTGGCCCCAGAGGCTTCCAGTCCTAGCAGTGGAGCAAGTGGAAGTCAGACCACATGATGCTTTACCCCCAGCCTGTCTTACTGGCCCTGGCTAACAAGATGCTTTCACCTGGCTTTGCTCCCCACTGGTGCCTTGTCCAGCACAAAATTAGGCTACACGTTATTTGTCTGACTAGAATATCATATACAAAATAACACATGAAAAGAGAACAAAATCAGATAAATGAACTTGAAAATAGTAACAGTGACATCGAATGGGACAGTGACATTGCCAAGAGGCCAATTAAAAAAAAGATCAGTATATCATTTAATGGGCTCTGAGGAGCCAAAGTAAGTGACAAGAAATCATTCCCATGTTATGCCATTTTCCTTTTCAAGGTGTGTAGGTTAGCTTCCCAGTGCTGCCTCAGACCTCCACTCAACATATGTAATGGAAAAAGAAAAAGCCAGGGCTCACAGAAGGGCAGTTCTGCTGAAGGCAATGAGAACCTTGACACTTTGGAGGATCTGGCTCTGATCTTACCCCCTGCATAATGGACAGCAAAAGAAAAATGACAGCCCATAATCTGTGAGACTGAGCCTAAACCCTCATTGTTGTCCTCAGAATGCAGGATAGGAAGAGATCTGTAATAAATGCAGCTTAATACAAGCAGAGTTTCACTGGAACTTCTCAAGAATTTATTCGTGATAGTTCATCTTGGCAGAAAGATGCAAAGATTTACAGATCCAAAGATTCTGCTCTGCTCTTCCTGGCTGGGAAGGTTGTGGTGAAAGAGCTTGTTTCTCCTTTGTACTGGCTTTCTCATGCTTCACCATTTTTCTTGGTTTTGGGGGGTTTTTTTGAAATATTATATCTGCTACTGGTCTGCCAGATAATAAAGCTTTTTCCGTGGACCTGAGTACTTGGGTTCCAATGAAACCTCTATGATAAATGGTTGGTCATTCATAACCACATGTATTTAGACCTGTAGATGGTATTGCTGAGACTCTGAACCCTGCAAGTGGTTATGAAAATTCTTCTACTTATTAATATTTATAAGCAGAAGAAGAGGTCACCAGAACTTCTGTTTGCATGGCTGGCAGCTGATGTCCCTGAAAGGTCATCGTTAATATTGGTAGTGAGTAATGACCAACCTTTCAGCTCACAAGGCACATTCACATGTTTCACCATCTATTTTAGCCATCTGCTGGTCTTGTTTTCCTGCAAATGCATTTTATATACACATATATATACACACACATAAAATTTAAAAACTTTTCTAGGAGCATATGTGTGAGTTACCCCAGTAATGACTTGTCTCACTGTTCAGCTGATTCCCATTCCCTCATCTGTATTCCTTGCTAATCCCCTCTAATTTACAGATAGGAAGAGTAACCAGGAAGAAAACAGCAACCTTCTCTGTGCAGGTCTTGGCAAAGACCCATTTTACCCTTTATTTTAACCTAAGACTGTGAACTTCACCTGCCTAGTTATCTTTGAAAGTACATCTCCTCATGTATGTTAGTCTGGAAGCCTTCCACAGAATTTTTAGTTGCTAATAGCTATCTCTTGGGAAAGTGTCAGTGCTTTACTGTATGTAAATCGCCCTGTAGAACTTCTGAAATGAATGTGTAATGCCTGAGGGAGAAATGTGTAGATTTTGCCCTAACTGAAACTGGAAATGTATACAGTTACATTCAATTTAACCTTTTATAGTAATGGTGCCATAATTCCTGACAGGGACAACACAATATACAAGCACTACAGCCGTGATATGCAAATAATCAGCAATAACTGATGCAGATAATCTTATTTTTACTGATTTACCAATTTTTCCTTATATCCCCATCAACCACTACACAACATTTTATCTTTATTCATCTTTAGATTAGATGTAAAAATATTATAAAATGCAGTGACACCTTTGGGTCAATTTTCTACTCATTGTAGGGTAGGCATGATACAGAAGTATCAGTGTTGCAGTAGATATAATAATTTAAACCAAGATGTATCAGCAGATGTAAAAATTCTTCAGGTAAGCAACTGGTGTATCTTTAAGAGTTCGTTTGGACCTCAGACAGACAAAGCCTTCCCCAAATGCTGTCACAAGAGGGTTTGAATGTCCCAAAACTTGTCTCCTATTACAGAATTTAAAATACCCTCATAATACCTTAGATACTACACTTAGAGATCAACCGTGATATGCCCTGACTTCAAATCAAAATCAAGATTTTGATTCATTATTAACAAAACTGCTATAAAATTAGAACCAGACTCAAGAAAAATGCAGTATTTCCACACAGGTTCATATTTCTTGAGGCAGAGTTGAAACCTACATCCAGCTGTAGCAAGGGCTATTCTGCCAAGTGGGATCAAATGCTTTAAATGGATCTCATGTGCATTTGATTTAAAGTAATCTATTCACAGGATTTTTCACACTTTATATAACTTATATAGAAACATATAATAAGAACTTATAATATTTTCCTTGACTTTTTGCCCACCCCATAATATACTCACTTGCTTCAAATAATTTATAGGAATGTATGCTTATGATAAAAAAAAAAAGACCAGTGGGAATTTTCCTGGTGAAGGATTAAATGGAAAACTGAGAGAGAACTGGCTGAAAATAAATATTAAATAAGTATTTTTCTTTGCAGTATGCAACAACTTTTGCTACAACCAAAAGAAAAAGTTTTTAACAAAAAACTTAATGTATGAAATCAAGAACATATTGACCAAAACAAATATTGATCCAAGAGGGAAAACTGTCATGTGTGAGGTTACATTTATCCACTTATTTGAGGATTTGTCCAGTGTGATACAGAAAGAATTTGGTAATGGGAAAAATTACCTTACATTCACTTCTGATCCTGCAATTATTCTTGCTTCTCCCTAGCTTTTTATGTGCTCTTCCAAAGTCCATAAAAGTCTGCATTGTCATTATATTCTTGCTCCACTGAAATCAAGTATTCATTAGAGTATTTTAAAACACATTGACAAGCATGTTTGGTATGTAAAGTCTCAGCTGTATGCACAGTACAGCTGGGATGCTGTTCCAGCTTAAGTCATAAGGCAAACATGGATATGACTTTTTCCTTAACTCAAAAGTTTTGACTGAATCAGTGTAGTATGTTTCAGTTTCTTTAGCAGTGTTTATTTAGCTCTACCCTCACAATTCCTCTTTTAAATTGCACTAATATTATTAATCTTACCCACAAAGGTTATTTTGCAGGTGATAAGGACTCTGGAAGCTGTATTCCCTGTTAAAATATTTTATATAGAGAAAATAATTCTAAATGTCTGTTTTATTTTTTCAGGCTATGCAAAAGATTTTAGCCTGACATAAATGTATGCAATTCTTTTGAAACCTTTGTTTTATAGCAGGGTAGTATTCATCACAAGTTTTTGGCTGTGTCTAAGCTGCATTTTTCTCCAAAATCAGACAATGGCATATTTTCTTATAGCACGGCTGCAAAATCCTCCAAAAATTGCAAGCACTTTTGAAAAGATGTTTCACAGCTGGGCCTAAAAGGCTAAAATTATACTGTGCTACTGTGTGACATGCTAAACCAGAGATTTATAATGACGTAGCAAAATGGCAAGGAAGTGTTCTGCTCTGAGGAATGTTCAGTAATGAACTAGGCATTCCTGCAGTGTGGTTGCTTTCATCTGCCCACTATTCCAGCACTCAGAATAGCTGAAATGCTCTGCTATAGATTTTATTCCTCTGCTTTGCTACACAGCTTTCTGGGGTTTTTTTCTGCTTCTTTGTTCCATGAATTGGAAATATTTGACTTTAACATGGTAACATTTCCTGGCACTTAGCAAGTTTTCAAAATATTGCTGAAAGCAGAGCTAGTAAAATCCCGAGTATTGCTTTAGAACTGTAAGGTTGACATTTAATTTCAGTATTTACAATCAAATTTGTTTGTAAAAACTAAAAAAAAAATTAAAGCTTTTACCATCAAGTATGAACATTGTGACATGGCAATTGTGTCCTGGGCTGCATCCAAAGCAACGTGGCAAGTAAATCAAGGGAGGGGATTCTGCCCCTCTGCTTGCCTTACCTTTAAATATCATCTAGTTAAAAACTCCTCTGCCATTGGCAGGGACACCTTCCACTAGCCCAAACCACTCTATGATACTTTGATGGATGCTGAGAGCCTGATGTAATTCTTATGTGAGCAATCATTGTTTTGTAACAGTGAGATTATTTCAAGAGAGTATCCTTTGAATAGTGATAGAAGGCAATGAACTCATTTTCCAGAGTCACAGTGTGATCCACTCTCTGTACTGCATTGTGGCTGAAGAGGAAGTGTAATTGCATGTGTTGTTTTTTCTTTCACTGCAAAAGCATAAAAGTCGCTTTTATTTTAATTTCAGTTCCACAAAAGCTTAAATTGATCTATGCAGAAGCAGATGTGCTGTTATTATATTACCATCTCCTCTGTCTCTACACCCCTTCCTTTAACTACTCTTTGTATCGCCAGAGCCTGTGGTGCAGAGGCATAAAACCCTGTCCCTCAGGCACTATTTCTGGGTAAAACAGAATGATATTGCCAAATTCAGAGAAATGCAACAAGGTACAGAAGGTCCTGTAGATGCCAAACTCCAGAAGTGCTTGGTATGCAATTCTTCACATAATGCTGCTAATATTTTGGGCTGAAATACCTCACAGAAGACATTTGTGGAAGACTAAAACTAAGTTTTTTGAAACTAATAACACAGTCTGATTTGTGTAAGTATTCCAGACTTTGTCTGCCAACAAATCCACTGAAATACTTTCTAGTCTCTTCCTGAATTTTTCTTTGCTTTTACTTGCAACCTCATAAAACCCCTTGTTCAACAGCCAAGAGGGTCATTAGAAATGAATTCGCAATAAGCTCTGAAGAACTAGGAGTTGTTTTGGCTACTGGGGTTTTTTTGGCTACTAATAAGCAGTAGGCATCACCCTCAATTTGCAGTCATTAGAGGATGCAGAAATGCTATACCCATCCAAACCTACATGTAATACAGATGGGATTTGTGTCAGTGTCAGCCACATACCACACACTCCACTCCTAAGTTATGTTCTTGCAGGTAAAGGAATCAATTCCTCTAACTCCTTTGATGCTTTACTATCTTTTGTTTCATAAAATGTTCAGCCTTTCCTGAAAATCTTCTGGATAATTTGGCTTGTATATGTTAAAATCCTAGATAAATAATTCTTATTCAAGGCATATTTCTTGGCTTTTTTTTTTTTTTTTTTGGCTCTTTGAAAGTATACTTGTCTCTGTTGTGTTACCCAGTCTAAGAACCACCATCTTCAGTTTCCTTGCTGGTGTTTATGATCACATCAGCTGCTCAGATATGTAATGTGGGGGCTTAGAAAACTTTGTGATTGCCTTAAAAGTAGACACGGACAAGTTTGTAGCTACTTTCCTTCTATTTTTGTCTGGTTTATTGGAAAGGATTCAATTAAAGGAAAACATAAGGTAAAATAACCCCTTTTTGTTGACTGGTTTTAAATAGAAAAATAAAGTATGAAGCGTTGCAGCTCCCATGTAATCCAAATGAATCGATAAAGCAGAATTATTTGGTCATTTGCTCTGTATAATTCTGAAATTGCCTATTTCAAATTGCCTATTTGTCATGCTTGATAGTTTCAGTTTGTTAACATAGAACACACTCCAGACGCAGTTCACAATCAGGCAAGCTAATGGAAACTGTGATCTGTTACAATAACTACTGAGTAGTCATCACACAATTTAGCATTTAGGTCTCCAAGACCCGCAAAATGAGTGAGATAAGCAGCAAGCTTATCAGCAAGCTTGCAACTGCAATTTTAATGTTTCAATGTCTTTATGTGCCTGACACCAGAAACTGAGAATTTGGAATTTTTATTTCTCAGGAGATTTCCATATGAAAAAGAAGTTTAAACAAAACATCAAGGTACTGTACAAAGGTAAACCACAGGGAGTACAGGAGTAGAAGACATCTGCCTTGCCTCATCTCCCTGGACATCAGGCTAGATGCTGCAAGGAGACCTGTCTCTCTGCCTGGGACTGATGGTCTGATGGTCCCCAGTTTTCTGGCATGCGAGAAATAACTGAGAAGTGGTCACCATTTCTATTGGAAATGCCAGGAGATCCTGGTGCCACTTAAACCATTTCAAGACTATTGAAGGTAATGGACGGAGAATGTGCTGGGAAATAGGAGGGAGTGCTTCTACTCCCATCTCAGGCATGGGGATTAAATTCCTGGCATTTCCTGTGCCTGATGAGGTTATAACCATGACTCTGGTCTGCACAAGACCTGGGATTGTAGAAGGGTGATGTATGGCTCACTCCTGGCCCAAAGCAGTAGCCAAAATTAGGAACCCAGGGATAAAATGTTTCATTGGGAGTGAGGGGATAATTTTAATACTTCCCTCAAAACCATCTGCATGTTTGGCTACACAGACAGACCTGCAACCTCCTCCCTGGATCCAAGCACCTTAAACACTCAGCAGCAGGATCTGCTGGCTTGCCTGTGCCATGCTCAGTGGTGTGTGCCCAGCATTTCCCAGGCCAGTGTTAAATGCAGGCAGGCAGGTTGGTGCCTCCTGTGCTGAGTGGCGAGGCACTCCTCAGGAGGGTCTGCAAGCCTTATCTAGGTAAGAAAAGTAGAGGCCTTGTGGTCTGAGGTGTGTACCCAGCTAGTCACACTGAGAAAGCTGCATGGGGTGGAAAGGAAGCTCTCAAAGGAACTTGCAGCCTAGTAGGGAGGTTGCAAATGAAGTTTCAAAGTTTCTGAATATAATAGACACACTGAGAAAGAGATTTTTGCATCACACTTCTGTGCTTAGCCACAGCTCCTCAAATTCCTGTTTTAAACACCATTTTTAAAAGCATTTCTTTATCCAAAGGTATGTCAGCAGTATTGTGGAAGATGGCACTGCAGATTTATCAGAGCAGATTAATTAATTTTTTTTCCAGCCTTTCTTTCTTTCTTTCTTTCTTTCTTTCTTTCTTTCTTTCTTTCTTTCTTTCTTTCTTTCTTTCTTTCTTTCTTTCTTTCTTTTTCTTTCTTTCTTTTTCTTTCTTTCTTTCTTTCTTTCTTTCTTTCTTTCTTTCTTTCTTTCTTTCTTTCTTTCTTTCTTTCTCTTTCTTTCTTTCTTTCTTTCTTTCTTTCTTTCTTTCTTTCTTTCTCTTTCTTTCTTTCTTTCTTTCTTTCTTTCTTTCTTTCTTTCTTTCTTTCTTTCTCTTTCTTTCTTTCTTTCTTTCTTTCTTTCTTTCTTTCTTTCTTTCTTTCTTTCTTTCTTTCTTTCTCTTTATATTGTTTCTTCAGAAGCTGGCACAGAATTGTTTCTCTACTGCCTTCTTTAAAATCTTACTCTTACACCCTTCTTTCTAACTAAATTTTACTTCCCTTGCTGGCCTTGTGCAAATGGCTGTGCAGGGAGGGTTGCCCCATCTTCTGGAAAACCCAAGGGTAATTGTAATTGAATTGAACCAGTTCAGCACAGTACTTCACCTGTAGACATCTGGACAGGGAGAAAAGAGATGTCATTACTGAGCAGGATGCTCTGTTCATCCTCACATAAGTTTCAGGTATAATCCCAAGGTGTCAATGGTATTACTATTATAGCTGAAGCAGGAGGAATACCTTAGTATATAATGAGTTACATAAATGCTACATTTTCAAAGAAAGAAAGAACAATATTCTAGTTTAAATAGCAGTCAGGGACATCATAAGTAACTATTACAAGCTACAGGGGTTAAAGAATTAATATAATCATGGAAAAGTACTGGGCTTTAGCAACGTTCTTATGATTAAACCCTAAATATGGGTATTATAAAACTGGAATGAATGAAGCATGTTATACTAACTTAACATTGAGTAAGGACATCATTGGACTTAGAGAAAGAGGCTAAATATTATAGGAACAGGAATCAGCATAGAACCTAAAACCTACTTGGAAATTTCAGCAAATGAAACAAATTTTGGTGTAATTTTAAACTGTATTACATTGCCATAGTAATCATTCTTATACAAGCTCTGGTGATCCCAAGAAATATCAGTACATTATCTATAATTCCTGTTGTTTATGGAAATAAACGCAATCTCAGGAAAAACTCATGCATACCTTAAAACATCTGCACTACCTATTCTTAAAAAAGCTTGAAATATTACTGTTTCTCCATCTGTAATTAAAAAAAAATAATTAAAACCCCCATTTAAATCTATTTTAAAATTGTGTAGCTGAAAATAAATTTCCTGTCCTCTTCATAATGTGGCCCTATAGTGTGGCTGAGGAGTTAGCACAAGTCAGGTGGTCCTGAGCAGCCAGAAGAAGGCATTTCTGTCATGCCATTGACCAGCATTGTATTTGTATGTACCTTTTAATTTCAATGAGATTGTCATCCTTCACCCAGCTCTGATGCCAGCCTAAGTGTGCTGTAGTGCTATGGGCCAGTCTTATGGTTAAACTAGAAAAAAACTCTTCTTACTCAGGGGCTTTATGGCTTGATAGTTAAATTATTGTTCAACAATTCTTGAAAGTTTTGCCACTGGAAAAGGCTTCTGTGAAAAGGACAAAAAAGGTCCTGAATTTTGTCTGGCATGTCAGCCATTCCTGTGGTTACAGCTGGCTAAAAGAAAAATCACTAGAAATAACTAGACTAGCTAAGATTCAGCATGGGAAATAGTTCTTATTCATTTACTCACATGTAACATCATATGGTGCAGTCTTTTTAGTTAACACAGGGAAAAATAATGTTAAATATTTTACAGATTGCTTTTTTATTAATTAGGAGAGACAGGAGCAAGAAACATTTTAAATAGCTCTTTCAGTATGTCATAACAAATGTTCACAAAATCTCATGAGGATAAGATTTACCTGCATCTACAGCTGTAACCCCACATGGTGCTGCAGGCACTCTTGGCACAAAGTGCAGGAAAAGCAGACATATAGCAGGTAAATTCAGCTGATGTTGATTTTGCCTATGCTTTCTAGGTCACACTATTGTGTTAACCTCTCTGCCATTGGTAGAAACTGTTGAGTATTTTAAAGCTGTTGACAGTTTGTAAGGCAAAGAACTCTCTTTGCCTACTTGATAGAAAATCCCTACAGATGCAGCAGAAGGGATGAGGCCAACAAGAATAGAGGCACCCACCAGAGTGGCTTTACAGCACGCTGCAGAACACTTTGCAGTATAACACTTTGCATGAGCACCATACTCGTGCTTGTACATCTGCTCACTGTACAGCTGTCCAAGAGCCATTGTTTATATGTTCTTCATTAATCTTTATCGTCAGTTTGAACCAGTACAGACTCCAGGGAAGAGCCTCAAAAGTATGCAGACAATTCCAGGCATTTTTTTCTCTGATCTAGATGTCTAGTTTTTGTTTCATTTGAGTTGTATACCACAAATAGTCAAATGCAAGTTTGTGGCTCACAAATATAACTACATACTATTTCTCTATCATTTGCATGTTGCATTACCTCTGTCACAGCAGAATGGTTCTGGGAAGATTCAGACAGTAAGACTACTTTCTATTAGAGACGAATCCTCTGAGCCCTCTTTGCCATCACTTTTTTGTTTTAGGCAATCTCAGTGATACATGACTGCAATGATCCCACTGGATCACACGTGCTACATTGAAGTGGAAGGGCCACACCTGTATTATATTATGCATTTCTGCTTTAGATGAGGACAATATTTCATTTCCTCTGTGAAAATGGGTGCCTTTCCAGACTATTTAAAGTTGAGAAAAGCTGTTATAATGCTGTTGCTGAGACAAATGTTACATAAGTCATTGTGTTATTCACTGCGTGTCAACTAGACTAAGAACCCAAGTCTCTGTGCCTTTTTCCCATTAAATTCATGGGTTTCAAATGTGTAGGGTGCTCACAGGATTGTTTGTCCAGGCAGAAAACCCCTAACTACTAGTTTTTAAGCTGTCTGAAAAATGAAGGTGTGTGAGTGCTCACTGTGTTGCTGTGACTGAAGGTGATCACAGCCCCATGTCCTGTGTTGCTCAGCACATACAGCACCAGCGGAATGTGAGATGCCAGAAGGCACAATGTGTTTTGACAAAAGCTGCATTTCTCACTTTAATTCAGAAATTACATTTTTATAAAACTTGAAATGATGTATTACTGCAGAGGGCTTTGCTTGTTTGAACTCCCACAATTGTGAAGCAATAAAATTACACCTGGTAGCCCCTGGGTATTTTTGCCGGATAGGTCGGATAAGTGTTGATGTAGGAAAAACACAGAAAAACAAAAAGTTGCTGATCCAGTTCCCTTCAAACCTGTGGAGTCGTGTTCATGCTCTGCAACCCCAGAACTCTGTGCTGAAGCAGTCCTGCTCAGTGGCCTGAGGCTCACACTGCTGTGTCTTTCACAGCCCAGCCATCAAGCTGCATTATGGAGCATGTAATCCCACAGTGCTGTTCCCAGTTTCTCTTTCCCTGACACATGTGCTTATTCACCTAGCTAGAGATTGCTCAAACTCTGGTTTTCCCTAACCCCATAAACATGTCTTTTGAGCTGCTATTACATTTATTTGCATACTGGATCTTTCTGGGTTTTGCAAGTCAGGTTTAAAATATCTGGATTGTTCATAGGTCTGCTCTATAGCAGGCTAGCTCTATATCAGGTTAGAAGTTGCTGAAAAAGGACATCACCAAGGTAGGCTCAGCTGGCAAAGACACAGGGCTTAACTAGGATCTGCTGCTGGTGACCCAGTAACATGGAGCTGTGCCCCACATCATCTGTACTCACCACCAGAGATTCACAGAGGAGACTAAATTTAAAACACACCAGCCTTCAATTAGATCAAAATTGAGCACATGTAAGGCAGTCTAAACAACCATGTCCACAGAGTCCAGTCTAAGTTTAAAAATATGTTCATACACAGATAAGAAAATTATCATAAGAAGAAAAGTCCAATAATGCTTTTATTTTTGTTTGTTTCATTCCCAGAAGGATCATCCACAACGTGTCTCTCCAAGAAGACTCCACAATGAAAAAAACAACCCAAAGTTGCTTCTTACTCATCATCCTTCTAACTGTAAGTACAAGAAAACTGAACTGCTCATGAGAACTGTCATATTTAAACTTGTGGTGATGTTGACAGAAATGAGCACGAAGTTATACTTTTTACATTGCACAGGTGAATGAAAGAGTTTCCTTACTAATAAATTTCAAAAGAAGATTAATAACATTATCTAATAAATGTCTGAACTTGAAAGCATTGTTTCTTGGTGAGACAGAACTGCAAGTCAGAAGAAGGTTATGCATACGATTTTTCATTTCTGTGTTTTACAGGTTACAACTTATCATGGGAACCTGTGTGTTTGAAAACTGCCCTTAATGTTGTTCTGTGAGACAAACTGACTTAAGTAGTGATGGATTTTCACTGTTTATAGTTAATCTGCTATTAGAAAAGCAACTGAAATTAAAAATAATCACATAAATCTATTTATTAATTCAAATGTTATTTTTAGCTGTTTCATATCAACATTACATTTATTTTAATGTCTACAACATGGTTGAGTAATTATGGTTCTAAACATAGAGTAAATTCATTTCTGCCTGACTAAATACCTCTCAGATAAATTGAATCATTTTACTGATCTCTACTCTTGAAACATCAAATTATTAGCAATCATCATAAAACCATAGACATTACAGACAGTCAGAATTGAGAATACTGCTCAAAGCCTAAGTTACAGAATGATCAACATATGTCTGAATGATGCTACTGGGAGCAAGCACCTCACTACCCTGGTGCAGTACAAGTCATTTTCATGATATCTGCAACCTTATTCCCCATCTAACTCTAGCTCTGTGCTCCTGAAGAAAGCTTTCTTCCTCTTCTTGTTCTTCTTCTTGTGTTTTGTTGGTTAGCTCCTCTGCCCCTCTGCTTTTCATCTTCACTTTTAACATGTGAATGTGAAATATCTCTGTGCATCTCCTCATCAAATCCCATGTGGTAGAGGCAGAAGAAACTCACATGTTGTAGAAAATATGTTGGAGATCTTAAGCAGGTGCTCTACCTGTTTTACTCATTGGGTTGTACCTCTCCTTTCAGCGTAGCAGAGTTTGTCCACAGTGCTGTTTGGCACTTAAATTTACACAGATAAAAAAGGAAGGGAAAGTAGAGAAAAGTACGAGAATAATGGATAGAAGGAGGTAAAAATGAAACAATTAAATAAGGTCATGGAGATTCCAGGAGAATAGCAAAGAACACATTACTTTGATAAACTACTGAATTCATGGTACAGGATTAGGATCCTCCATCAGAGGAGCTGAAGAGATGGAGAAAGAATTGAAAAGAGTTAATACATTTCTGCTAACTTGGTCTCAAGGAATTTGTTAATGATTATTTTACAATTAGAATTAGTTAATGATTTGAGGAATCATCTCCGTGCTTGAGAGAAGTCTTCTACCCTGAAGTATACTGGAGTGTTCTGGCATTTGTGACCATTTGGGTTGGCTATTCTACCTGTCCTACAAGGGTGCACGTGACAATGCACTGGCTGTGAAATCACCCATGGTCAGAGATGTCTGTAACAAAGAGCCTGAGAGAGACCAGCTTCCTTCTGGTTTGAATCCCATCTGATCTGCCAGCTTGTTAGGGGTCTTGACAAAGAACAGCAATTTTTCCTATAAAAAACCAATGCTAAATGAAGAAGCAGATCCAGCTTATTTTGCTCCCAGTCAAGTGACAGGACTGTAAATATTCTGATAATTAAAAATGTGAACAGCACTTCTGAGCATTTGAGGTGGTTTGTCCTACAGCATGGGTTTGTAGGTCAGCCCTGAAAGACTCATCCTTGACCTGTTGTTCCCAAATCTTTTAAATCTCTCACCCATGATAGCATGTGTGCAGTGTTAGTTCTGTGCTCATTCCTGCAGCATTCCAGGGCTAGGATTTCTTTAAAAACACTTCAGTGAGATCTGCATTCATTTTAAATATCTTTACACCAAAGGGCACTTCGTATTCTGACCTCAATGGAAAATTTAACTCACATTTTCATTCTTCCAATCTCTATGTGTCTTCTTTCCCTACTGCAGTGGGCATACTGTGCTCTACTTTGACATCTCTTAGGTTAATTTCCCTTTCAGTAGGAAAGAAGCCATAGTCACAGAAGCAGACCATGAACAAAATTTGTTTTCTTCATGAAACTTATCCAGAATACTTCTGTAAGATCAAATATAAGAAATATTTTGCCTCAGTCATTTTTCAAAAAATTCCCCACCTGTAGATGGTAGAAGCCATTCATTTTTTGGATTTTATTTATGGTTTGTAATGAGTAAAGGGTGTCTCTCTTTCAAAAAGGCTGTTCCTACTCTGTTGGTTCTTCAAATCACTCCTATGTTCCAAGAACTGTGAGACATGTCAGCCACTGTCTGAGGCTGAGGAAAATATAGTAATTAAGGTGATTTGTGACACAGACAGGAGTGATCTCCCATGCCTCTCCTCTACCCACCCTGCAAGACACCCTTCTTTGAAAATTTTGATGGTTTTCTCTCATGCTCTTATTTGTGACCTGCACTCCCAGTTGGTCACTGTGAGCTCTTACAAAGCAACACAACCCTTTGAGGCTTTTCTCCTCTGGGCTCCAGGCTCTCTGCTTGTACTGTTGGACCCACTGTATGTGCTGGTGGTTTCCCTCTGGTAGTCACCCCTATTGAGTAGGGGAGACTTTTATCTGAAATCTCTTTTCTTAGTGTAGCTGTGATTCCCTAACACAATCTGTGATTCCCTAACACAATCTCAGAGCTGTAGATTGTCCTCCATGCCCTCTATGCAGTGTTAGTGCTTTGCAGAAGATTTCCTCAGATCCTTTTTGCATCTCTCCTTCAATTTTTTGTCACAGACCTTACTTACTTGGTGTGCATAGACACTTCCTCCCCACCACCTCCTTTAGACTTTTCACCAAGGAGTTTTGGTACCATCTTTATGCACATTATTTTTTCACATAGACTAAATAGCACTTCTATGTACAGATCCATAATAACTCATCTTTGCCAAAAAAACCCCAAAAACCTGAAGCGTCAGTTGTTCCAAAACCTAATTTAGAAATAAAACAAACTCCTTATTGTCTTCCTCTTTGATGGATTCCCTTGCTTTTGGATGGACAATAATGCATCACCATATGGTCCTCTACTATACAAAGGGAATTTCATTAGAAAATTTAATTGTTCATTTTATCATAGTTCACTTTATACCTATGCTTTCTAGTTTTTGCAATTATTGAGAGTCACAGAACATGACTGAGATTTGTTTCCTCAAGTACGTGAGCCCTGGTATGCAATTAGTTCATGTCCTCAGTGCACATTTACCTTCATAAGAACAATGGAGCATCAGCACTGTGTGCCCAGCAGCATCAGACTGCTGAGAATGAGGAAGAAGAAGAAGGTTTAGGTCTCTTTCCTGTGAGACCAAACAATTTTTCAGGACATTGGCAGAAGAGATTTGTATTCTCTGCTTTATTTTGTCAAGTAAGAACTGTGCCTACAAATGGCCTTGGAAATGAGGATTGATGAAGTAGTTTTTCCCAAATGCTCTAATGTTGTGTCCTGAGCCAACCACAACATGCATAGTAAGGACTAAAAGGATGCTGCAGCTGAAGGCCACACTATTTTCATTTAGGCCCACTAGACCAGTATTGTATTTTAAAATAAATTCACTCTGACCAAAAAACAAATTGTGCACATTCACTAAGTCCAAATCTGTTAAATTGTTATCAAGCCTTAATCACAAAGATATGCAGAGTCTGGTACTGCTTTCCAACTCCTGAAAGACTTGTGAATAATTCCTGTCCACAAAACATTGAAAATTAATTATATTAAAACCTAAATGTAATTTTCATTAACTGCACAAACTGGCATATTTTGGAACTCAGTTGTGGTAGGGTAGGTTCAAGCCTCCAGAACCCATTAGTCAATCACCACTGTGATGGTGGAGCTGCCTATGATGCACCTGTTTGATCCTCACAGCTGGGAGGGAAACACACACTGGTGGAGTGGTGTGGCCACAAACTGCTCTGGGCTCCTGCTCCTGCTCAGCTCAGTGGCTCTCACTGTGCATCTCTGAAACCCATGCCTGTGCAGGTACTGTGAGAACAAGCCTTTTCCTTCTTAGACACCATCTCTTCCAGCATCTGGTCCAGAGCAGATCTCCCATGAGCGAGAAGAGCTGCTGAAGGTCTCCTTTGTCTTGCCTCTTCTGAGCCTTCAGCTGCCTGGCACCTCTGGCAGCCCAGGGTCTTCCCCAGCCTTGGATGTTGAGATGCCCCTGGGTCTCATCACTCTAAACCATGCCTTTGGAAGCTGCTGTTCTGCATACACACTTCCCTGTGTAACTGTTTATGGGTTGCTTCATGCTGTATGTATGTGCACTCACGTGTTCTGAACCTGGTCTCACACAAGGGAAGCTCTGGAAAGCAAGCTTCTCATATTTTAAGGTGGTAAGGATTAGTGTGAGAATTTGAGACTCAAGCTGCTCATAATTTCCCAAGAAATAAGAATGCTGTATTCTGTTCTATTCACCCAGTTTCAGGGATGATCAGGACATTTTGAGTACATCTTTTCTTTTTTTGAAAAACAAGGCTGTTGCTATGCAGCTGATTGCAGTAAAGAGGCTTCTCACAAGAGGATAATCAGGGCTGCAAGAAAATACCCATGAAATATTCTGGATTAGCCTACAGTTTTCATCAGGCTAAAATGAAAGTAAAGCTTCTCCATGTAAGCAGATCTTGTGGAAATAGAAAAGAACTGTAAGATTTGTGTGTTGCTTTTCATTACAATAACCTTGTCCTCATCTACTGCGCCTGATAATCTCATGCTTGTTTAAGCAGCTGACAAATTCTGCCATGTTAGTCATATGGCATCTCACTGAGATAATTACCATCCTGCTCTAACAGAGGTAGAGTATGGGAAAATTCTAACATTCAGTGATTAAGTAAGATATATCATGTTGTAGTATTTCCCCAAAGAAATTGCCTGCCGATTCCTAACACACTTGTGATGGATAGAAATTATTATGTTTACTGAATACTGTATGCTAATGGCCTTCCTAAGGTATCACAGTTGTTTGCTTGTCTGTCCCAACACTAGCAGTTGTGAATAGTTCAAACATAATCAAAGTATGAGAGGGGCTGCACACCTCATCTAAATCATGCTGAGCTCTTGCTCTGAGATGTGATATATTGAAGAACAGGAGTTCAGTGATCCACAGAGAGATAACTTCACACAGCAGTTTTAAAAGATTTATACCAAGTGAATGTTTGAGCTGTTGAAATCAATAACAAACAATTAGAGCATCCAGAATTTCTACTAGTCTGAGCTCACCAATAATTGTTGCTAAATTACTATATTTAGTGGAAGGAGGGAAAAAATTAAAAAAAGACAGCTACAAATGCCTTCTTTTCCTAAATGTCATATACAGTTACTGTTAGTGTCTTGAAAGCTCCTTGATGGCAGAAGAAAAGTATTTGGGGGTGTTTGTTCATCATGTCCAATATTTTGTGGGGGAAAAAGTGAAATAATTTTATGCTGGATTTTCTGGATTTCTGGATTCTCCCTTGCAGAAACAGCACAGTCTTGCACAGGTTAACAGCAGTTTCTCTTACAGAAACCAGGGCTCGGTTTGTTCATTCCTGTATAGTTTAATAATGAAGCCAAATTGCTTTCTCAGAATCCTTTATTCATTCTAGGTACAAAGTGAACTTCAGCATTCCCAACAGCCTGTCATTTCTTTTTGTAATGATAATTCACTTTCTTATGTCAGTCATTTGTCACGTGGTGGCTTGGTGGTCGTATGTATGACGTCATTTACTTGGACTTTTAGGAGTGACATCATATGTACGGCTGCTAAACTGCTGCATGGGACATCACTTAAACTGTTTTCTTCTGAAGAATTCAGTGCATTTTCAAGCAATGATCATATTGATTATTGTGAAATATTTATTTTTCCTTAATAAAGAATGTTTATAAATGAATGAGCCATTCCTTTATTGTATAAACATCATATATATTTCCATCTGAAGTATCTGATGAATGGATGGGAAGGCTTTCTACTGTGCAGTAATGGACTCAGAACATTTAAAATTTGTTCCACATTTTGAAGGTTCAATATTTGTAGGTAGTTGCCAGGCAAAGATTAACTGACCTTGGCTTTTTTGTGATACAAATGTGTCATTTCAGTCCTAATTTCTAAAATACATTGACATAACAATTAGTTATATTTGTAGCATAGTAACAGAGGTGAGTCAAAATTAATAATTCCATGAGAGCTCATACAAACACTGATACACAGATATTCATGGGATGTTCCCAGCCTCTCCCATTAATGTGATACACACTAAGCTTTCCCTCCCATGTAGCCATACCCATGCTCCTGCTATTTCTTAAAAGAGAGTAATGACTCAGAGATATCTTCCTGCCCAATTTGTGTTTTTCTGACTCCTACAGTAAGGAGTGTGGAAGACTAAAACAAATAATAACATCTGACATCACAAACTGCATCAAAATTCTTGTCTGTTTGAACTGCAGGTATACAAAGGTTGGATCATCAGCCCACTGACTTTGGGAGGTCAGGCTTTAAGTTCTGGGGGATGAACATGGGATTCTCTTGTGCATGGTAAAAAGCCAGCATTTCAAACAGGGATATGACTTCTCTACCTCCAGCAAGCCACAAAATTAATATTTCATTTATCTGCTGAAGTGGTAATCTGATTTTAAGGCAGAAGAAAATTGTGTTCAAGCTTCCAAGGCCAGCTTTTCAAATCTAGGCAAACAAAAATGAGGAATAGCAATCAGTGGAAAGAGTAGATTTAAAGGGCATATCACAGATGAAAATCCCAGTGACATACCTATGTATAACCCCTTAATTTGATTACACACAAAAGCTATCCAATTACCTAAAAAGTGCCTGGAAAGATTTTTGGGCAATTAGTTTGAAAATCTGTGTCATTGTGTTTAGTAGAAAGAAAAAGGGAAAAAAAAGAAATTTTAAGTATTTTTTTTTAAATCACTAAAGAGACCATTATAAATCTAGTGTTATTATTCCTACTTTCATCCAAACTTGCTTTCATTTTACTGGAAGCCATTAAGTGATTTCCACTGATGAGTTTTAGCGACACAAGTCATCCATATTTTTAATTGGTCTGACTGAATTCCTGGCCTAAATGTAGGCAGTAGAAATTTTGCTGGCAATTTCAGCTGCTCCCCAATTGCCTTGTGCAGGGGCAGTAGAATGGGCCTCCTGGTTACATGGCTGAGCACTCTTACATAATTTTGTACACAACCCAAGACATTTAATCTATCCACCACCACAGGTAGTCTCTACCTCCAAGTATCAAAATACTCTCCTTAAACTGTACCAAATAAGAGCTGACTTCTTCAGGAATTGCACACTTCAAGTAATGAAACTATCTATAAGAGTAAGTGTCCAAATTGTGTTTCACCCCTCAAAACCATCATTCATCACATTGATCTAATTCCAAAACTGTCCCAGAACCACAGAGAAATTATCAAAGACGTTGCCACAGAAGTCCTCCTAGCTTCCTGTGACAAAACTGTTATTCCTGTCTTGAATAAAAACAGCTTGGAACTGAGGAATTATTCAAAATAAGAATGGAAAAAATTAACATGCAGTATGTACTAATCACTTCAGAGAAGCACCAAAGCCTGTGTCAGGGACATGAAGGGCTGAGACAAAGCTGAGGTTGTCTGAAGAACCTCATTTGCACTTTCTTGTGCTGGATTTAGGATTTTGCTTGGCTGGTTTTTAAATGATTCTTGGGGACTCCAGCTGCTCCCCTTAGTCTTTTTTAAAATTAAGGGATCTGTGACGTTTTGCTTTGCTTCTGTAGTTCCTGTTCTGACTTTCAAGAGACTTCATTTTTCACTTGGAAGGCCAGATGTAATATTCCATAAGGCTTCATTGTCCAAGTATATCTTTGGGGGGGGGGGAGGTGGGAGGGGGTGTTGTGTGTGATGTATGCATACATCTAAAATTTATACAAAATTATCTCTGCCAGAAAATATTACCATCTTATTCCTTCTATTTTATTTCAAGCACCTACTTAAGTACAACAAGACTGACTGCCTCCATATCCTCCAGTTAGCAGCCATATACAGTTGAAAATGTCTGTGTCAAAAGAGTGAGATGAGATTGAGATTAGAAAAACATAATTGATTTGATATGAGTAAAAAAAGAGATTAAACTGATGTGGTTTGTCATGGAAGTATCAGGCTAAAAGTAATGTTTCTTTCTTCTTTCAATTAAGTCAAACACACTGTGGTTTTGCCGTGTATTTTACCAAGGTGTTTTAGTGTGAAAATGGGAGTAAAAGGTAACGTATTGATGGAATACAATTAGCTGTGATGTGAAATAAAAAAGGGGCAGCAAAATGTAAGAAGTAAACTGATATTTGAACTTTCAAACTTGTTATGTTTTCAGTTCAAACAACTTCAAATTCATGCCTAAATATCTCTGTATTAGCATTTGCTGCTAAAAAGGTCAAGTCTGTGTGTTCATGAGAGTCCTAGATTTTGAAACAGCCTGCAAATGAATCTGAGTGTGTTTGTGGTGCCTTTAGTACCATTTAGTATAGGGGAAAATAGAGGGTCCTGCTAGGAAAGTGCTACAACAATGTTGCTTTTGAGTGGGGAAACAGAGAAATTAATCTTTTACTATCACCTTGAAGCAGAGAAGATTCATGACACAGGACTGAGGCAGAACAGAGCAAACCAAAGCTCCACACTTTTATCTTCACCCATGGACTTTGTCTGTACAAGGGAGAGAAGGAAGGAGGGATGAATGGATGGATGGATGGATGGATGGATGGATGGATGGATGGATGGATGGATGGATGGATGGATGGATGGATGGATGGATGGATGGCAGGCAAAAGAATGTAACTGACCTCTCCAGCTGAGATCTTTCCCTTCTAGAGGCAAAGATCCTTTCCTTTAACATGCAGACAGCTCAGAATGGGATAATTCAGAAGATGCCACTAGATCAAAGAGGACCTTGCTATTTAGACTATCAAATTTATGGAGTCTGCTTAGGTACTTAACTAGGAGCTAAGGTCAGGTACCAAGGTTTAAACCCTACCCTGTGCTTCTATGACCTTAACAGTTGCAGAAGCTCAAAGCAGGTGACATAAAACATGAAATAATCAGTTCAAAGCAAAGGCTGTGGCACTGAGGTATTTGGTCTGCACTGTCTAGAGTTAAATCAGCACAAGTGAGCAGAAATACAAGGGTGTAACTTTGGGAAGACAGAAAATTCTCTTGGAGCACTAAATTAAATGAAAATGTTTTGAAGACTTTATCAAGTATTTAATGACCTCTTAACCAAGAAAAATGGCTTGGTTAAAATCTTATGTTTTCACGAGGTAAACAAAATTCAGAATTTACTTTGTAAGTAGTATGAGGCCCATCATAATGATAAACATATGTATAAATAAAATGCCTTTTAAGAATGCATAATAAAAATTTCTGGTCCTCACTTTTTTTTTTTTTTTTAATTTAATCCTCTTTGTTTATTCAGTTGTACTAACAGCTTTTCCTTTCCATACAGAGAATTGTTCCAAGTCTTTCTTCTACTGTAAATTATACTGATCCTACATTAGAGCCTGTAGTAACTGAAAATTCAGTCATACGGCAGAAGATAATAGATTCGCAGTTCAAATGTTATGAGAGGATGAACAGAGCTCCTCCATACAAGAAAAAAGGTAAAAAGGGTTTTTTAAAAATCTATATTTTGCTATGTACAGTTCAATAACTATAAAGAAATATTTTCTTCTCTATACTAACCCATAGTCTTCCTCAGGGTTCAGTTTCCTTTCCACAAGCAGTAATCAAATTCACTTAGCATTCTCCTAAGTGCAAAGAAAGGAAAAAACCTGAAAGGAGCCCAGGGAATGAACAGCTCTTCCCTTCCCTGTCACCTACATTTCTTTCTGGCTCAATGTTTTGTAGCTTAAATCTCTTTTGTTCTTGCTTGGGGAATAGCATTTTCCTGAACCTCTCAGCAAGCTCACACCTGATTGTGAATTTTAAATATAAATGGTGTTCTGTTTGCTCCACTCACCGTTTCAATATTTTGCCATTTGTGTATTGACTGCTGGGTATCATGCTCTGTACCAGCACAAGTTCCATGTATTCTATATTCAGCAGCAACAATAAGAAAAAGAGATTTGCAAAACACTGAGATTTCTAAAATAGGTCTATAAAACATCTTTACTGAATATGAGGCATATATGAGGATTAATAAGAAGGAAAATGATAAATAATAGTGGTGCTGCATTTGCATAATATAAAGTAGCAATTCTGTTTGGGACTGAGAATTCTGATCACTTTTTCTCTCAGAAGATAGAATGAAGATACAAGGAGCTTGAGAAAAAAATATCACAGGTAGTGTGAAACTCATGCAAGTAAACAACAGATACTGAGGACACTTTTCAAAGAGAAAATATATTTTAAACAATTAACAAAAACACCCAACCTAATAGTGGTGTTTGAGGCAATGTGGGATTTTTTGTAATAAAAGAACAAAGACATCTACAGCTCTTTATCTTAAAAATTTTACTGGGCTCTATAAGACTCAAAGAAGAGTTAGATGTTAAGATAATTAGATCTTGATGCAGGACTATTTGCAAATGAATATAGAGATTCCCACTGCTTAAAACAGGTTTTAATTCAGGTGAATAATGGGGAATACCCACAAGGAGTTAAACAGGGTTATTGGATAGAAGGAATGATGTTTCAGGCATAAATAAGCCTTTTAGTTGCTGGACTTGCAGGGGGAATAACTTTCTTGTTAGATGACTTTTTTAGTCTCCAGCTCTATAAACACCTAATTTTTGCATCCATTGGCAGTAACCACTGAATTCACCTTTCTTTTGCACTTTGCTTGTGTGGTAAGTTGCAAAGGGCGGATTTTCCAGCATGAGGTGGGAATTAATATGTATCAAGGCATGAATTCCTAGTAGTGTGCTCAAGAGCAGTGTTGTCACAGGAGAACAGCAGGGAAGTGCCTGCATTCCTTCAGCTGGCAGCCAGGTTTAAGTGATGCCATTGGGGGCTGTCAGTTCACAGCAACACACTCTTAATTTGTTTATAACTCAGAATAAAGATAACGGGTGACTACAGAATGGTGCCAGCACCAATGAAGTTGTGTTCTGAACTGAAGACATAATAAAATGAGGAGCTCAGGCACATGGAAACACATGGTCACCCCTCCAGAACAGCACAGTATATATATGTGTGTGTGTATATATATATATACATAGATAGATAGATAGAAATGTGTGCATATATATATATATATATATTCTGATAATTACCCTGGAAGACAATCCCATGATGCACAGATTGACCTATGTGATTATTTTTCTTTATCAGGCCAGGCAAAAGATTTAAAGTTTTAAAACTAGATATTCCTTCCAACTCCATTTGGCACTACTTTTCAAAAACAAGCTCAAGTTGCAATAATTTTCTACTCTTTTTTTCTTTGATATTACAAAAATATTCCTAAAAATTATTCAGATAAATTTCAAAGATACAGAAGTACATGACAATGCCTGAAGGAAAGATAACAAATTGCTGATATGATGATTGGTTAACTAAGTGAACAAGTAACATTTGCACATTTAAATTGATAACTGAAAATATATGTGCTATATAAATATATAAACAACTAAAATATATTTTATAAATATATAAAATCTAAGCTAATTAAGTAAAAGTGTACATGAAATTTTTTTTCTGAACAATTATCTAATCTTGAAAAAATTAATTTTGAAATGTTTATACTTTTTATTTTCAGTCGTCAACTACTTGACTTACAAACAGTTACTGGTGTAAATTGGAACAATTCAGATGTCTTTTAACAGCTTTCTTGCTTCAGTAAGGAAGTTTATCTGTTGATAGTTTCAAAAGCTCTAGAAGAAACTAACTACCCATATGTTAATAACTTTCAGTGGTTATTAAGTGCATTCTATTACAATTTTTTTCAAAAACAGCATCCATTTTAATACTTCCTCAGACCCAGAGTAAAAAAAAAAGCTAATATGTATCTTCTCATTCTACTTCACTTTAACCTGATGGTCTTGGTGATAAATACTTTTTCCCCAACATAAACTGGTTTTGAATGGAAAATAACCAGTAAGTGTAGGGGGGTTTAATGTGTTTCTTGTATAAACCCACAATGAGTCATATTATATGTTACAGCAAGCACCCTTAGAGCACAATTTCTGAGGACCATGGCATGTACAATCTGTGTAATGGGGATCAGCAATGAGCTGTGTTCTGCCTCCAGCATTGCTGAGCTTGGGGGCTGGGAACATCCCAGAGCTTCACCAGCACCACGCTCCCAGAAGGGGCATGACAAGGACAGGATCACAGCATGCCTGCCTAGACAACATCAGCAGGCAGAATCTGCCTGTAACAGATCAGTCTTGCACCTTCTTCATTGGAATTGTAACATCAGCAAGCTCTGGTGTTGAACAGCTTTACAGGGACCTGTCTCTGCAAATGTTTCTTTTAGCTGGGATGTCTCCGCAAATGCTTCCTAGCTTTACATTTTGAGCACTTGATTTTCAGACCTACAGAGCAGAAAAAGGTGAAATGAAAAGTGGGTCTTTGGGTACCACTAATGCTAAGACCTGAGAGGAAGAGGAATAAGAAGAGAAATTTGTAGGATTGGGCCCTACATTCAAAGTTCAGTTTGACTGTAACTTTCTGGTAAAATGAACACTACTAACATCAGGTCAGCAAAAACCTTGTAGAGCCTGAATGCCACTCTAAGTGTAACAATAACAAAAGAGTATATTACTAAAAGAAAACTTCATGGCTGCAGGCAGCAATATTCCTTGAGAGACTAGAACAGAGCAGCTCAGGAGGGACTTTTTTGTGGCATTAACTCTTTCAACCCTCTTAAATGTCCAGGTCTGTTCTGCAACCGAACATGGGATGGCTGGTTGTGCTGGGATGACACACCTGCTGGAAGGCTCACTGCTCAGAATTGTCCGGATTATTTTCCAGATTTCGATCCAACTGGTACAGTATTTCTTTTTATCATTTTATCTTCCAAAGGATGTCTTCAGAACATTTGCACCATTGAATGGATGTGTTCAATCCAGTGGCATTTTTGCAGCACTGTGAAATCTCAGAAAGCCTGGTTGAAACTAAAACGCATCAAGTTTTGGGTTCTGTAATTTATATATTTTCATTTTTAAAATATTTTATATGCATTTGAATTTCCATAAATACAACTCATGGATTTATGGAACCTAGTTTATTAAAATGCCAGCTTCTGAATTACAACATCAAAATATTTTTAGCACCTCACTCTAAGTTTTTATAATGAAGAGAAGTGCTTATGTGCTTTAAATATGTATAAGTATGTTGTTCATTTTTTTATTGCAAAATATAAATTTATGAAATAAGAGGACATAACATTCTTTCAGTCTCTGAGTTTCAGTTCTCAGCTGAATTCTTCATACAAATACTAGAAGCAGACTGAGAGAAGTAAATGAATAATGTTTAAAAGAAAAAATGAAAAATCAATGGAAGTATTTCCAAATAGATATGAGGAAATATTAGACACAAGTTTAACTCTGCAAAGAGTACAGTTTCAAGAGAGACAGTTTTGCTCAGGATATGTTGCTTATAGGTGGTGCTTGATGCCACGGTGTGCTAAATTCCACATAGTCACAATGCACCAATTGCAGTTAAAATTTGTGAAAGAAACATTTGAGAGGGAGGGTGCATAAATCTGAAAATTTTCAAAAAGCTTATCCCAAAATGCATGAGCCCAAATGAAGGAAACAGACTATTACATAGCTATGAGTTAATTATCCAGCACCATCAGCTGAAATTGCTGATTTTCTTTAGCTTATTGCTTATTTAGAAACTGTTGAGTTTCCAGGTTGGATCAAATCCTGTATACATTTTGCTGAATCCCACTTACAGCCAGATTGATTGTTATTTCTGTTCTTCGTAAATCAAGCTGTCTGTAATTACAGAATTCACACAGAACGTAGCAAATTTCCAAGGTGAGACCCAGTCTTTGTTGAAGGAACACCCCTCTTTCTGGTGGAGGTAGGCATTAAACAGGATGGATTGAAGGAAATCTGTTTGCTCAGGAATATTGTGTTTGGAAAGTGAGCTCATGTGGCAAGGTCACTACCCACTTTCTGTGGAAACACCCTAAGACCAACCTAACAAACCCTTATAGCAATTTACACCCCTGAGACAGAATAATGAGCACCAAATCGCAAGGTCTTGTCTTTTATGCCCTTTCTTCACAAGACTTGACCTCTTTTCTGTGCAGTGTCATGGTTTTCAAGAAGTCTTGGAGCAGGTTCATGCTCACAGCTCATCACTGGAGCACCGGGGGACAACAGATTGAGAAGCTGAAACCTTCAGCTGCAGGATTGCCTATCACTCAGATATCCCTCTCTGTGGACCATTCTTCAACCATTAGACTGTTTTCACAAAATATTCCTAAGGATTCCAAAAGAGCATTTTAGGAGAATTGGCCAAACTTGGTTCAGTTCCCAGACAGAAGTGCCCACATTCAGGAGAGAGCCTGAGGCTCTGGATCCTGAGGATGCACAACGTTTTTCCTTCCTAGCATACATGTTAGGAGTGCCTCTAGGATGTGGTCTGTACCTTCTGCTTCAGACCCCATTTTACTTATGATATCCTTCCCACACAGCAACAGTCCTCTTTATGAGTAGGAAGATTTACTACAAGTATCTTCCTTTCCCTGCTTCCATGGTTTTCAAGGAAGAAAAAAAAAAAATATGTGGCACTAACGGTCCTAATTTTTGTACACTCCATGCAATGCTCAGCTTGTACCTTTAGCAGGTGGGTGTTGGGCAGCCTTGTGATCACAGAAGTTTCCTCATGACTAAAGGTCCTCATCCTTCATAGATGGGGGTGATTTCAGAGCCACTCTCCTACTAGCTCCCCAGCCACCTATTCTCAGCTTTTCATCTTGTCTGTCTCCAGTGACTTGTTCTGGACTAATTGCTCTGCTACAACAGCACTCTTCAAAGTAACACTTGAAGCCATCCATGGAGAGGCATCTCACTCCACTTACTAATGCTTATTAATGCCAAGACCTGTGGCTCGTTCACTGATTGCAAATCACTCCTTAATGTATAAATGCTTGTCATGAAGTCTGGCCCACAATGTGTGCATAATCCAGCACTCTTTCTGGCAAGATTTAAAAGTTGAAATCGGGGAATTTTTTAGTATTCCTGTTTTCTGTACACAGCCGTAGGAAGAAAAGCCTCCTCCAGTAATTAATTTCCTACTGTTCTCTCTGCTGTCCCCTTTAGGAACAATACCTGTGTTCTTCTGGACACAGTGTTTTCCTCTGGCACATTTCTCCTCGTCAGTACGTCTGTCTGCCTCTTTGCCTGCATCCTGGTCAGTCAACCCCGTTTCCCAGTTTTGGCAGCAGCTCCTGGTTGAGCCAGAGCTGTTTTCCTAGAATAGCTGTTGAGTAACCCAGCAAGTGTTACAGACGTGGCATCAAACCAGTGGGTAGTCAGCCTATGCTTTTCAGGTGGCTGGTTGTCACATAGAGGCTTAATAAAGTAGGAGGGAGACAAGAAATATTGTGGTTGCCTACGAGTCTGTCAACTGTTAATGAAAGTGGCTGCCACTAACAGGTGGCCAAAAGCAGAGAATGAACTGTCCTGAGAAGTCTGACAGGTTTTGTGTCACAACTCATTATTTCCTTTGGTACCTCATTCATGTTTAACAAAATACAGCCAGCTTTTCTGCTGAGACACAGAAACTTCATCCTAAAAAATAGCAGTTTTCCAAGATGAAAACTGTAGTGACTGTCAGATTTCCTCCCCATTGAATCTCTGACCTCAGTAAATATTTTAGGCATGCAAGTAACCCCATGGATTTCTGAAACAAGTATTTCATGCTGTGTTGTTTTGGGCTGCACCAAGATCTGCAGAACCACTATGTATTAGCTAATTGATGGTTGTGCCACTTCATTAAGAGGCCGTGTAATAAAATAACAACTTTCCTCTATATTTTTGCTCTGATACTTACATCATTCATCATTGGAAAAATGACACATTACTGTCAGCATAGTACCAAATCCTCCTCCCATCTGTATCTGTGGGTGCCAAATACCAGCCCTCTGTGTCTGATCCCCAACAACATTCAGTACTGATGCCAAGAATAAATTGATAGAGTATGTTAGAAAGTAAACAAGGTGAAGTCATATTCTGAAGAAAAGAACACAGAAACAAAGTGAAGGAGAACATGCTCAGTGCTCTGGTTATTTTCTGTCTGACAACTTCACAGTTAGCTACCAAGTGTAGTTCCACTTATTTCACTGAACTTAGATCAGTTCATACTAGACAGGAATCTGTGCTCTGAAAGAAGCAATCTCTTTCTTGCAGTGCACATCATGCACAGTGTGATAATGCATAAAAACAAATCAATTTGCTTGGAAAACATAACAAGACCTACTGCTTTAATGCCAGTGACAGCAGGAAATTCATTGTCTCATCCACTTCTGGCTGTGAAGCTCCGAGCAGGGCTATTTTGTATGTTCCTGTTCAGGCAGCTATTCAGGCAACATGGAATTCTCTTGAATTTTATTTTATATTCATATTTTAGATAGGTTAATCTTTGCCATAACCTGTCTGAAATGGTTCCAGGTCACACTGAAATAGGTAGGAGTTCAGTTTTTGAGGAATGCAGTATATAATCCATGCTGGCAATATTCTTATTAATGGAAGAAAATAAAGTACATTGTAGATATAATGGCTTTCTAGCAGGGCAGGTTGGCTGAGGGCAGAAGGAGGAGCTGAGCCTTGTCCTGTGCCACCTGTGAGCTGTTGGGTTTGTGGCAGGGAAATCTTATATTGCCCACCTCACTGTCCCTGTACAGTGCATTTAGTCAGGATTATTTTGGTGCAGTCATACAGCAAGGGAACCAAATGTGGAAGTTTTTCTGTGGCAGACACCCCTTTTCATCTCAGTTTCTCTTTACTTTTTGGCAGAAAGCAGTGTTTAAGATCAGTATCCACCCTACTTTGTGAACCAAAGATGCATTTAGCAAAACTCCCCTCAGTTGTGTGCTTTGTTGGATTTCTGTCTTTAGCTCCCTTTTGCAAGCTATTACTCATAACACTTCATGTAGTTCCTGGAGCAGAGTTTCTAGAAGTGCAATTTGGAAGCAAATCCGTATGCATCCATAAGCAATTAGATGATGATTAATCAGATGATGATTAATATGTTGTTGCTTCTTACAACTGAAGAACATGCAAGTACAGCCTTGCCTTCCTGCTCTGACACTGGGAGAGCCCTTCTCTTGCTGCCACAAAATCTAAATTCTGGCTGAATTTAACTAAAACAGACATCTTTGTATTCCTGCTGGTCCTGTTCTCTTGTCCTAAAGTGATATAATTTAGACAATTATAAAACAGACAAATCTGAACTCTTTGTCCAGCTTCTTCTTTTCTTCTTACCCTTCTGTGTATTTCTGTCCTGCTCCTTATCAAGTTTGACAGCTGTGTTCTAAAAATCAATTCCTATCCCCATATTGCCCAATAAGACTCTTATACAGATTCTAGTTCTGCCGACTAAGACACTCTGAAGACAGTAATAATCCTTCATTTACTAGGACACTGAAATTGATGTTTTCTAGGATCTCCATTGCTTTGTATGAGATTATTTTTTATTTTTTAAAAAGTTCCTTCCAGAATATTTTACCAAAGATGTAAATAAATCAGATGTGCAACATCACCTATTCTTTCATCTGCAAAACTAAGGACTGCACAGGTCTATCCAAACAATGGCAAAGAATCCAGTGTCTGGTATGTGCTGAGCATGACTGCAACAGGAGATAACTTCTTTCTTCTTCTATCTTATAATTCAGCAATAAACTAAAAACTGATGTTGGCTCCTTTAACTTGTGCTAGCTATAGCTCCAGTCTAATTGTGAAAAGCCTGATTGATAGAGGTATCATGTTGTTCCAGAGATATTAAGATATTTGTTACATATAGATGACTGAGGGATTTCTAATGAGCATCTGATTCATCAAAGCACTATTAGTAGCACAAACAATACTCATGCAAATAACTGCTTCTGGTTAATCTTTCAAGACACTTCACTGCTCCCACGAAACTTCCCTTGTGGATGAGATTGCTCTCATCCATTTTGCCCAGACAGCTCTTGAAGTGTCTCTCAACTGCAGAGATTCTGCACAGCTGCCTAGGAGTTATGCAACTTCAGGGTTCCTACAGTCAGGTGAGATCAGTCCGATGTGATGTCACTGTTCTTCCACTTTGAATGATGCAATGCCCAAGTGGTGTCCTACCCAAGCTGATAGGGTACAGACAGAGACTAAAAGATTAGTTTACACAGTATTTTAATAAATTATTTTAGTAATTTATTTATTAATAATCTCAAAGCCAAAACTTCCTTTTTGCCTTGCTAGCTTTGTCTTACCCATCTTTACATGTGTGTAATTCTTCAGACTTCATCATATTCTTTTGGTTAGCACAAAGAACCCCACCTGCTACTGGGCCATTCTAGAATAACTTGCAGTAGAACAGTGGTTGGATTGCAGATTTTTTTTCTGTATAAAAGAATAGATTTAGAAGATATGTTTGAGCCACTGTGATGGACAATAAAGAGTGCTTATTCCCCAGTTATGTATTCTCACATCACAGAAAGAAACCTATGGGACATCGGCACTTTCAGAGTAAGATCAGTTTTATAGTAGGATCTGTGTTTGTCTGGCTTTAAGGAAAACTATGAGGCAAAAGGTTTGCCTCTAACTTAAAGAGGCCACATTATACTCTGGCAGAGAGCCTACCTAGGCACTGTAGCACAGAGATGATGGATGACTTTGCCATATGTACTCTGTAGCAGATTAACAAAAGCCGTGCACTTTGCAGAGTGCATGGGACAATCAGTGCAACACTTGCACACTGTGTTCCATGGTAGCATAACCATTAATCTTTCATCTGTGACTGAAAACTTTTTCCAGCTCTCGATAGCATCTGGCAATGAGTAAAAAGGAACACTGCTACATGGGCAGTCTGAGATTATCTCTAAGCTGCAGCCATGTAAGGCTCAAATAACATGTACTGTTCATCCTGGTATTGCTGATGCATGTATTGATTTTTAACAAGTCCCCAAAACAACGATTTGAAATCCAAAATAATCTCAAAAATATGCTGTGTTCTGGAGGTTTATCTTCTTTTTTTTTTTTTTCTGCAAGGGCATTATATAAAGTGTATTTCTAGTCAGAGTAAAATAACAGTCTATTCTATCCTTACCTTACCCATATGATCAGTTCCTTTCTTTAGGCTTTAGGAATCTTAATCTTAGAAATTAATAGAACCATTAATCATCAGATGAAGAAAAGTAGGTGGGAATGTTAGCCACAAAAATTGAAAGTGTGTACGTAGAAATGCCTATGGGCTCTGTAAGGGTGTATTGAGTGGAAATGCTGATAATCTAAGTATAAAGCCAATAAAATTATAGAGCTAGAAAAGGCAAAGGAAATTCAAGATAGACTTTTCAGACTATTTTAAAAGTCAGACTTAAAAAACATGTTTTTCATAAGTCTCTGTGACACTATCTAAGAAAACGTCAAATAATTGTTCATTATTTTGTAAGTTTATGATCTTATCCGGTCTTTGTCACTTGGGCAAACATTCCAGTGACTCCCATGTGGCTAATGCTTGAGGGAAGGCCAAAGAAATGGGTCCAAAACTTGACTGGTGATTAGGAGTGACCATCTGCACCTCAGCATCCAGGTTGTCCCCAGCAGGAGTGTGAGCCTGACGGGGGGACACAGACACAGCACACACCTGCAGTTCCAGGCATCACAGAATCACACAGAAGCACAGAATCACAAGGTTGGAAGAAACCTCCAAGATCATCAAGTCCAACCCATGCCCTTACACCTCAGCTAGACTATGGCACCAAGTGCCACAACCAGTCTTTTTTTAAAATACATCCAGGGATGGTGACTCCACTACCTCCCCAGACAACGTATTCCAATACTTTATTATTCTTTCCATGAAAAACTTCTTCCTAATATCCAACCTATACCTCCCTTGGCACAGCTTGAGACTGTGTCCTCTGGCATCCTGCAGAGCCATGTGCTGCTGAAGCCCCACTGTGTCCCCAGCACAGGTAAAGGATGTGCAGAGGAGCACGAGCATGGAGCACAATCCATATAGCAGGGCTTTCGGGAAGGACGCCAGAGCCACCTGTGGTGAAGGAGCCAGCACCAGAGACGCCCGTGTAAAGGCCAAAGACACATCAGATTATTGAAACAGAGAACTCTGCAGCCATCTTAAATTAAACTGAACACGTGGGACAAGTGCCAAAATGTTTCTGAGGCTGCTTGTCTCTGTGCCTGTATTCTGTGCAGACCCTGAGGATGCTCTGGCTCTGCATGTCAGGATTCCACTGGTGAGGAGGTTGGGTGAGACTTTTCTACTCCTCTGCACAGGGAGAGCACTGCACTGGGGCTGTTGGCATCTCCAGCACCCAGCCTCTGCTTCTTACACCGCTGACTGCCCTTCATCTACACAGTATTTTTAACTCGTTGAACCCTGATACTTGAAACCCTGCACACTTCCTCCAGGTCTGGCATCACACCTGTAGTTATTTTCTCTTTCATAAACTTCTGTCAATAGCCTCTTTAAATGGATTATTATCAGCTAAATATTGCATATGAATCAAAGCTGAGATATATACCCTAGTGGGTGTAGTGCAAAAGGAGACAGCTAAACAAATTTACCACCAGATAAGTCTCAGAAAAAAACAGAACAACAAAACAGCAAAGATGTATATTAATTACACAGGTTGAAAATAATTTGGATTTTATTACGCAGACATTTTACTCCTAAAGAAATTATTTTAGGTGGGTTTTTAAATTCATAATATGCTTATGTTAAAATAACTTTTATTGCAATTTTTCATCAGAGAGGGCTTCAAAATATTGTGATGAAACTGGAAATTGGTTCCGCCATCCTGAGAGCAACCGAACTTGGTCCAACTACACCCTGTGCAACTCTTTCACCTCTGAAAAATTGAAGGTATGCTGAAGTTAAAGAGGCAGTGGTTGTTAGGCAATGTTTTGGGCTGGGCTAGCAATAATACATGTGAGAGAGACCAGAATAGCCCTATCTTTCAGCTTTATTTGTTGCACAAGACTTAAAGAACATTGTTCTTGTGATTTTAGCTTATCCAAATTATTTAACGAGTGCTCAGACCTCAATATTGGTGTGCTGTGGGATGGATAATTTAGTGTTAATTCATGTGACAAGAAGTATTTTTCAGATGCATTTTTAATTCCTGTGATTTTCCCAGATTGACCAACAGTTATAAAATAATCTTCTAGAGTCTCAATTTTGCTTTCTGTAGCAATAATTTTCCAAGATGTTGATGCCTTCTCTGCAGGGCTAGTAATATTAATGTAAGTCAAAATTAGTTTTCTTAAGCAAAGAATATTACCCTGTACTCACACTCCTTGAGAATAAATATTTATGAAGGGACCATTAATCCAGAAAATCTTTACAAGCATAAGCACATTTAACTTTGATTTCTACTGAAGAAATTGAAACTATTTATAATAATTAATTAAGCATTTGCCTCAATATTTCCAAAATCAAGGTGCTAAACTGAAAGACAAGTACTAAATCTAAAAGCACCAAAAGAAATAAGGAGACAGAAATCCAAGAAAAACCTTTAAAATTAAATTAGGGAAGCTCATAAAAATAAATATATTTCTCAAATGCAAGTGGAGCTCCAGGAAAATCTGATTACAGATTTGTGACAGAATAATTTGTGACTATTTGGAATAGTGGAAGGAAAATATTCAAGAAGTTATTTGATTTGGGGTTTGTGTTGGAGGACCTTTTCTTATGCAGCCAGAAAGCAGCATGCAGGTATATTTGGTATTAACTCAGCCCAAAGGGCCATGGAAAACTCTGTAGGATTAGACAGGAGGTGAATTCTAAGGGTTTTTGCAGCATGACAAACCATCATGTTAAAATGAGATTTACCTGTGTGACAAGGCAAGAACAATAGTGACAATATGACCTTACAGAGGCATTACGTGAAAGCACCATAAATATATATATTTTTCCAGATGTTGGCACATGAAAGGAGGCCAAAAATGTGGTTCTGTTACCTATTATCCATGCCTTCCAGATGAAGAATTTTGAACATTCACATACAGAACAGATAGAATACAAAAAAAAAAAATATATATGCACATCATGATTTTTCTGAAAAAAAGTTATTGGAAATGCAAAAAGAATATATCTTTACAGAAATGCCAAGTTAGATTATGACCTTTAAACCAAGTCTTCAGTAAACAGAAATGTGCTTTATTTGTAGACTATTTCCACTTACCTGAATGTAATATAATTAACTGAGTCAAAGGCATTACTCTTAGAGAATTCTTTTTCCTCAAGTGAAGAATTCTAGAGGAGCAAGGAAGAACATTTAAGTATTCTAAATCCAGGATAAAAAATCTGAACAAACAAAAAATGTAATGAATCATCCTGTTATGTAAGCCTTCTCTGTCAGAAGGACATGACAGGTGGCCAGTTCAAGGAATGCAGAAATTAGTAAAAGTGCTCATTATTTGTTTGAAGTTAACTGAAAATACCAATATGCTATACTTTTGAGACAGATCACTGAAAAAAATATATAGCCAGTTCTTGAAAATATAATGATAGACCATATGCATTGTTAGCTGGCATTTCAGTCCATTTTGATCTGTTATCATTGTTATATATGAAAGGTTTTTTAAGCATTTGGCATAGTAAATTTGCAGGATGCAATCAAAAAAGCAGTTGCTGATTCCCAAATACACAGTTACTTCAGCACTTGAGAACAGAAAGTTAGACTCAATAACCAAGAATCCTCCAGGGTGTACATAAACTTGCATGTAGCTATCTGGAGATCTTTCCTACTTCTAGCTATTTCAGGCTATAGGTTGTATAAAAGATAGGTAGAAAAAAATATTTTTGAACAAGTCATCTGTAAATTAAATCCAGACTTTAAGAATATATCCAATTAACATCATAAAAAACACAGCAATCATGCAGTGTGAAGTGTAACAAATGTCATATGTACGCAGGCAAATCTCTCCCACTGCTCTGTATTGGAGAAAGTTGTCTCATCTTCTCCACACTCAGGTCTGTCCTCTCTGGGATTGCTGGTGCTATCAGAACAGGTTATCAAGCATTTTTGCGCACTAACAATGCAGTGGTTAGTCTTTGTGAAGGAGAACTAGGAGGCCTAGGGTATTTTCAGTAAATATGTATCATTTTCCATAACTTGTTTAATAGTATTTACACTCAGATCATGTCTCTTCTATGTGGTCAGATCAGTATAAATGTGGCTCTGGTTTAAATCTGGATCAGGCCACCCCCTCCCCACCCCACCCCAGCTTAATGAATGCAGAAGCTTATTTGAAAGTTGTAAAATGTCTCGAGACCAAAATACATAAGATGAGCACCTTTACTAAGAGGAATGACTTTGCTTTCTGAATTGTGTTCGTATTTGTTCTCAAGGGAAAGTTTAAAATTACTTGGAAACACCAAAAATATGTGAGTATTAAAACTTCAGGCTACAAAAAGCAGTACTTCTAATTACTGAGAAGACAAAAATTGCTTGCTTATGCAGAGCAAAAGAAAAATTAATATAGAGCTGAAAAGAAAATAAACCCAGCAGAGGAGCTAAGACTTCTAGTCTTTTTTCCTGGATAGGCTGCTACTGTGTCCTTGCTTTCAGAAGGGAGGTAGTGGTGAAGCCTGGAGTGACATTCAGCCTCCTTCACTCACTCCTCTGACAGATGGCTGATGCTTAAGAGCTTGGCTGAGACCAAAGTGTGACATTTAAATACCTCAACGTTCTGAAGCCCGGGTGCTGTCCTGCAATTTTATTTTACAGCTGGCATAAAAAATATGGATCAGCCTCTCTTAGACTTCAATGCCATGAGACACAGTGAAAGCCCAATTATCTGTCCATGGGTACTGGATTCACAGCACTGTCAGACCACTGAGCTGCCCAGCACCAAGGCTCATACTAATGTGAACCAGAATTTGTCTCAAGATGTGCTGTTCTTGTGTGGTGCACATTGAGGATAATGTTCACCTCATCTGCTGCTTCCATGACAATGAAGGCCTTGGTCATAAGCCCCCTCTGACTTCTCCACTCCAAAAAGGAGAATCCCAGCCTTCCCAGCCACAGAAACTCATCCTCAGCTATTTTAATTGCCATTTTTCACCTTTCCTTGCTCTTCAATGTTCATGGGATATGGAGACTAGAAGCACACATGCATTTTAAGGTTAGTGCTGTAAATTTCAAACACATGTTGTTCTACACTCAGTGCCTTTTTTAATCATAATCAATATTTTGCTGGCTTTTTTGCTATCATTACACAGTAAGCCAAAGTTTCAGAGAATTGGCCTGGATGTCTCAAAGATCTCCTTCCTGAGTTTGGTTTCCAATCCTAAGTTAAGCGTGGTGTAGAGAGTATGTAGATCACTTGTCCTAGGTCTATTAGCCCATATTTTTTTTTCTGTATTAAAGCTCATATGGCATTTTCTTGTCCCCTCAGTTAAATGAGGCCTTTTGTGAGTGCCTCACTATTATCTAGAAGACCTAAGTATCACCTGGAAATTTAGAAGTTTCTTTGCATCAGGTCATTGATGAATACATTGAATAAAAACTCAGCCCTAATAGAGTCCTGAGGGCAAGTAACTACTGACTCATCTCCAAAAGTGACCATTCAGCTTTTGATCCTGGTTGTTTAAGCTACTTTTAACCCATAAAAGTTTTCTACCAATAATGCAGCAGCCTGTTTTATTAATTTCTTTTTAACATATGTGTGAAAACTTATCATGGATCTGTAGAAATCTGGATGTATATGTCTGCTGCACTCTCCTAGAGCTTGGGAAAGTTAGTGACAGTGTGAGCAGGGATCTCACCACTTACTTCAATATATCAGGAACAGATCTACCTATGTAAGAAACACTTATCTTCAGATCATGAGTCATGCTATTTAATAGATTGCTGCTATTAAAAATATATAGAAAAATACTGTTCTACAGGACAAAAAATACAAAGCGGGAGGTTGATTTTGTAAATTCTTCTTTAATGAGAAAACAAAGTACCTGCAAATTGTTCATGCTTGCCTTTTCTTTTTGTTAAATTGCAGATGGCATTCATACTTTATTATATGGCGATCGTCGGCCATGCTTTGTCTATAACGTCCCTGTTGATTTCCTTGGCAATTTTCTTCTATTTCAAGTAAGTGTTTCTTACACTCTCTCTTCTTTCCCTGAGGCATCTCAACTGCAGGAATTCTTGGAAAGTGTCATGGCAGTGAGAAGCAGCTCTTCTGAGTGGTTTTTTTATATAATCCTGATAAAGAAGTCTGAGCACAGGCTCCTCTCACCAATGGGATCTCTCCCAGTGGAGTGTAGCCAAGACCATGGTTTTATGTTTGTCAGGATTGATGTGAAAGTGTAGCCCATGGGGGAGTGGTGCAGCTGGGGTTGCAGTAAGGCCTTTCATTTACCTATTGCCTTAAGTTCCTCGAGGAGCATGTCCACAGCTTGCCAGGTGCTGTGACTGCATGGGGCAGTGACCGGGACCCCCAGGCTTCTGAAGAACAGGACTACCTGCACCTGAGGCTGAAGGACTGAGGTACTGACTTGAGTTGGTGCTTACAGGACTCAGCTCTAAGAGTGAATCTGGAACTAGTGTGCAGCCTGTTAGCCTCATTCAAAGGAAAAACAGAGATGTGCAGTATTAGAATTTGAAAGGAGACTAGACAGATATTCACTGAAAGCGCTACAGCTACTGTATGGCAGCTTAACTAGAGCACTTCAATCTTGTTCTTCAGTGAACCTGTCTACTGTCAATTAGATTCCTCTGCCTCAACTGTCATACAGGAAGAGTAGTAAAAGATCAGGCCCCCAACATCACCTCCACAAGAATAAGACTAGGAAATACAGGAAGATTAAATGGTTGGACTTTGCATAGATTATAAGATTCTGTAAGATTGCAAACTCCAAATATACAGGCTGTGAATTCTGGTAATTTCCAAAGAGGCAATTTGGTGAGTGCCTGTGATAACATGTCTTAGTCAGATACAGAAATAACTAGAAACTCTGCCGAATGAACTAATGAATTCCCTTCCCATTTAAGCAGATAAATAGTACAAAACCATAGCCACAGTAATGCTTTGAGAAAACTGGGGAGAGCACAGTTTTATCTGGTTTGGAACACCATACCCTGGTTTGAGTTCTTTGGGACAGTGAAGACAGGATCTGGTCAAATTAGGTGTGCTAAATGGAGCAGCAAGGTGACTCCTTGCAGCGAGCGAGGCAGGGTCAGCCTGCCTGACTCACTCTGAGTTCTGAGTCATGAACAACGCATGATCTTGGCTGGTCCCAGGCTGCACTGAAGGACTGGTCTTTGCAGCAGCCTTCCAGACAGTAACACACCTCCTCCTCTCCTTCCTCCTCCGCTTCTCTTTCCCCTTCCATGGCTAACTAAGCCATGACACAAAGGTTACAGGGAGAAGAGAGAAAGGAATTAAACCGAGGTGCTTCACAATGGGAGTACGAAGAGGAAACCAAACTACAGTCATGGGAAAGTGAGAGTGAAGCTATGTGGGAGCAGGGTTCATGTAACCTTCAGCTGTTTTCTATCATCTGGCTATGACAGCAATAGATATTTGACCTTCAGTTAAAGGGAAGCTGTCAATCAGCCAGTCCATCAGATAGCAAGAGATGATTTCAGGACTGTATAATAGCCTTTGACTTTAGAGGCAGCTTGCAGGGATTGCAGTTTCCCACATGTAAGTTTTTGCTGGCAGAGATTTATTTTCGGTTCACTTTTGGGTATCAAGATTCATAATAATCTGGCATCACAGATGTTGCAGTACTTTCAGAAGGGAATAACAAATCAGTAGTGATGAGCATCACTGAGCAATGCTAACCTAAAACAGGAAAAAGTAGAGTGTCTAACAGCTTCATGGATCATCACATTATTGCATGATTTCTATAATTGCAGAGTGACACCCCATTATCTTATTTAATAAAACACAAAAGAAGAGAGGTACTCCTAGCTTCAAATCACTTCCAATTGAATTATTAAAACAAATATATTTGTATAAAGACAGATGGAGAGTACAACAAATCTATATTTGCCAGAATAATAGATGTTGTGTTATGAATGCACCTGCACTCTAATTGCTGCCAAGGCTTTTAAAAGGAGTTGAAGGGTAATGGATAGAAGGACATTTTGTGAATTTTTGGGGGAGTTTTCCTCAGGGGCAAGGTAAAATTCATGAAAATAATTTGATAACTGAACAATGGGGGAGAAGAGGAAAATAGGTGTCTAGGCATGAAAATCAGTATTCTCAGTATTCATGCATGAGAAAAAGGACAGATTCACAGTTCTATGAGAAAAATATTCTAATTGTAATATAGAAGTAGAGATAGGAACTCTAAAGTAAGGGCAACTGCGAGTAGATAAGAGAACCTATCTTTGAAAAAGGAAATGTAGGAGACAGAATCAATGTGAAACAGAGGGGACCCATAGAACATCTAGGAGACTCTAAAACTCTGAAGAGACAGTGGATAGAGGCTTAAAGACACAAAAAGCTCACAAGTTGTAGACACGGATAACTGGCTCTAGTTACACCTTCTTGCATACTGATTTATCAGAATCACACAGAATCACAGAAGTTGGGTTAGAAGGGACCATCAAGGATCATCAAGTCCAACTCCTGGCCCTGCACAACACCATCCCTGAGAGTCACACCATGTGCCCAAGAGTGAAGCAGAGTAGGGAGAATACAGGAAGATGGTGGGGACAGTGCCAAGGAGCCTTCAAAAACATCACAAAGGAATAATTAATAGCACCAATAAGGCCAGGAGGAGAGCTAAAACAGGTAAGAGAAGAAGAAGATTGCAAACGATTGTCAAAACTAGCAGAAAGGATGAATTCAGACAGGGTTTTGTTCCACTTTCTCCTCTTGTTGTGGACCACATCAGGCAGGTGTCAATGCCATTGTGACAACAAATGCTGAAGGCCAAATTAGAAAGTGAGGATATGAAAATAGACACTAATGTTAAAGGTGGATCTTTAACATGAAAATTGCAATCAAGGAAAAGGGGAAATACTGAGGGGAAAGGAGGAGAAAGTAAAACTAAGAGAGGAAGGCAGGCAGGGAAAGGCAACGTGTACTGAACGACAGTCCAATTTAATAGATGAATAAGACTGCCAAAAGTCAAGTGGAGCAATGAGGAAGGACAGGAATGGGAGCTGAGACACATCTACCTGGATGAGATTATCACAAAGGACTCTGTACTGGAAGCCACATAGAAAGGCACCTGGAGAGACAAGGGTCTGCATTTCTGTGGCCAGGAGCTGGAGAGATTGTGCCCAGTAATAAGGAACTTCTTATTTCTTGGGAACAGAACTGATTTCACACCAGTCCTGTTCCCAGAGCTGCAAAAGAAATACAGACAATGATAAGCATGTCATAGAGTCCCAAAAAAAGTAATGTTAAGTGGCATAAGCAAATTATTGTGATGGAGTATGGGGAGAAGGGAAAGCCCAAAACTAAATAAATATTACCAGAGCTTAGGAACAGAAAAGGTACATCAGACTAGATTTGTGATGGGGACAAATACAGGTGAAATAAGCACAAAAACATAGCTCCAAAGAATGATCCATTTTTTCCAATACCATGTCCTACAGTGAATCAAACTGAAATTTCATTAATTAGATACCCTGTATCTAGTGCTTAATATTTGCCAATATCTGATGCTAAAGGAAGGCTGTGAAATCAGGGCCAAGTATACAGAGATACTCTCATTCCTAGCCACCAGGATCTACATGTCATGGACATCCTGAACCAAAGATGGTGACTTGATAAATAAGGAGGTCAAAAGAAGTTATAAGCATTGGTGGATGCTGATAACCATAACCCAAAAGATGAGCTCAAACTGAAGGAAGAATTCCATGCACTGACTTGGAAAGTAGGAGTAAGGAAAACAATAATGAATGGCAGGTTACCAAGGGGCTAAAGAAGGGAAATAAATCAATCAAGCAAGCAAAATAAGCAGAATAGAGTTCAATTGGCTAGATTAGCTCTCTTTTGAAGAGAGTGCATTCTGCATTGGCCTCCACATTCAGAGGAGAAGAAAGCCCCAGCCTGTGCTCCATTCCAGACTGCAAAAGACTCCTGCTGCTGAGCTTACCCCAGCAAGGTAGCAGTATTTCTTAGCTGTTCCTTACCTAGTAGTTTTGCCTTCTTGCTCTCAGTGATCACTGGACAGCACAGCATTATTGAACAGTTCCATGACTGCCTTTCTGCAATCACCCTCTGTCAGCCTGGTGCTATGGTCTGGGCATGGAGAGCTGCAGGGGCCTTTTTCTCTGCCTCAAGGTTCTATGAGGAGGTGACATGAGTATTTGGGTATGAATTAGAAATGGGAGATGGTTTAGGTGCAAAATTGCAGTCATGATTTGGTTTCACAAGAGTTCTGAAGTCTTATCTTGTAAAACTCTTCTACCCACTATAGTATAAATCCTACTCTCCCCAAAACCAGTGATTTTAAGAGTTTTCTTTTCCTCCTGAGCAGGAAAACAGCCTATTCTGGTTTGGGATCTCAGCTGGAGTTAGAAATATGTAGGGTACCAACCCAAATCCCCCTGCAATTTAAGGAGATTTCTGACCAAATTCCCATCCAGTCTCATGACTAATTCCTGAAGGAGAAAATAATTTTCATCTGAATATTTGAGACATTGAGTCTCCAGGGAACAGTTACTTATAAAGCAGTATTCCTGATATTCATTACTTGTATCATGCACATTGCAAAAATTCTCAGGTTTCTGCTTCACCACTTAATATCTCAATTACCATGAATTAAAGAAAGGCATCAGGAGCTAAGAATTTAGCTGGATAGGTCTTTACAACAGTCTAAAAAGCATGTGGTGCTAAACAGATGTAAAAACAAACCCAAAAATTTTTCAGAGGTTATGGCTACAATGCAAGTTATGTATTTTCCAATTACGCCTTGCCAAAAGACATTCTTGAGAGACTGTTGCCAGAAAGAGCTTGTTAAAGTGACATCACAGGAAAAATACTAATTTACACGACATGTGTTACATATTTTTCAGGAGCCTCAGCTGTCAAAGGATAACACTGCATAAGAATTTGTTTTTTTCCTATGTGCTGAACTCCATGTTTACAATTGCCCACCTCATTGCCGTCGTCCCTAACCCAGACCTTGTAAAAAGGGATCCTGTAAGTACTGCATGACTCCTCTGCATCCTAACACCCAAGTTACATCACTATGGCCATGCCAAAACCAAGAATTCCCATTCCTCAGCTAATGACAGCCATCTGGGAAAACACACAGAGGGTGCAGATTCTGAGAATTTCACTCAAACTTGCTCAGATCTTTCACCAAGCAATAAAAATCTTTGAATCTTGTACAAGCCCCAGACTTGCTCCAGCCAGCCCATACAAGTATGTGTCAGACCTCCACTGCTCCCAGTAATAACTACCTGATTCCCAGCAAAGCCCCTGAGGTGATAGATGCTTTGGTGACTGCCTGACCTTCTTCACAAGCACACACACTGGGGAGGGACAGGATGGCTTATTTCAATAAAACACACAAAAAGGCCTATTTGCTGCATTTTTAAACTCGGGAGGCAGTAAATCACATTCGTTACCTTCACTGCTCTTAGGTAGTGATACAAATTGTGCCAGCCCCTCAGCTGATAAATGTGTGTGACAGATCTCAGTCATCCAGCTCTGCTCCCTAGCCCATCAATCACATTATGCCCAGTCCTTACAGCAGCCCCAGCCAATGTGAAATTAGTGCAAACGTGGTAATCTCAAGTTTCATTTTAACACTGATCAGTTTGTAGTCTAATATGATCATTCGGTTATGATTCAACCATTTATCTGCCTCTAATTCCATGAAAGGAATTAAATATTAACACCTGATATTGTCTGATCACGTATGTCTCTTGAATGCGTGCTGATTAAGTAAGTTAATTAAAGCAGAAAATCTATAGCCTAAAGAAAACACCACCAGTCTCAGAGACCATCTGGAGATGAAAAAATAGAAGAGCAGAAGAATAATTTAAAAATCACACATTTTATTTCTCCTCATTGCATAGCATCATGAGTAGATAGCCTGCGCAAGAAATGCAATGAAAATATGCTTGATATTTGAAGATAAAAAGATGGCAGATGATATCAGGCACCTAAATTGAAGTAAAATCATTACCTCAGGTTTAAAAATGATACTTTCTGACAGAACAAATAAATTATCTGAAACAGTTTAAACTAAAAGTTGAAGGCATGGGAAGGAGCCTTGTGTTTCAAGATTTCATTTAAAAACTGTATCTAGTGCTTTTTGGTGTGATCTTAATTGGAAGTGAAGTCTTGACACCACTGAAGTCAATGACAGAGCTCTCAGAGGCTCCCATCAAGCCACGTAGCCACAGAACAGGCTCCAGCCAACTGAGCATCACCTGATGAGATCCCCAACCTCCACTGCTAAGGCACAAACATGATAAAAGTGACTCCAGTGGTTACCTTTGGGGGCTGTGGAACCCCAAAGCGGTGCAGAGGTTCATGTACCACTCTTGGCTCTCAGGTCTCTGCTCAGAATATGAAGAGGAGCCTAAATGCTCAATAGAGTCACAGAAATTACCCAAGCACTGTCCTGTTAAAAAAAAAAAAACCAAAAAAAAAACAAACCCTGGATGCAATTATTGGCTAAGTAGATGTTTTGATGAGCAAAACCCTTGTTTTGCAATTTCTTCTTCCAAACCCAATTTTGTGTCTTTAACTCAGCAGTGAAAGTCTGACTACAGACAAGGTACAAAATTTGGGCCCAAAAGTTCTGGGATCTCTCGTTTTTGTCCCACCATCATGTACGGATAGAGGGTACACTCGTTGCTTGATCTTGCCTCACATTCTAAATTTCCCACCTAGAAAACCAAAAACAGAATAAGAAGGAGGTGAGATGACCTGCTAATATGTTCAAAGTCTCTCAATCTTACTAAAAAGTTTGTGATTGGGAAGAGAAAATCAACAGACAGGAGCACATTTTTAACATACGATGAAATTACAGAAAATCTCTATATGAGTACGTGAAGATTTAGAGGATTTATGTTTAAAATGCTAAAAGCAATACAAAAAAATCCCATAATATTTTTATGCTGATGCCCAATAACCGAGCAAATGAAAGCTTTATGGCTTGGGTTTTTTCTACTCCTATTGCACCCCCTGTTTTAATAAGTCCATTTGAAGATTGCTGCTTCTGACTTCCTGTAGTTTGCTGCACTTATCCACTTTCTACATGCACATCTTTGGAGCTTCACAGGCTCATGTATGTGTGGCTCTCACCTTTAGTATACACAGAAACACTGAAATGTGTAGACTGAATTTCGAGCAATCATGGATACCACCCATGTAACAGCAATATACAGAGATTAAGTTGCTGGTATTTATTCTACAAAATAATAAATGTGTTTCCACCCCAATAGTTCCTGGGTTTTTTTTCAACCTAAAGTTTCACAGTAGTTTTTAAATGTGAAAATACTTTCAGTGATTCACAATTTATGAGGATATCAACAAATCCATATAATTTTGAAAGAAGAAAGACTGATCTCATAAACAACAAAGAGAAAAGCCAGGAGGATCAAGAGGCGAAATTCCTTCCTAACACCAAGACACCCCCATTCTCCCTGTGACCCAGGGAGAAACAGCATGAGACAATCCAAAGCATCAGTGGCATGAGGAGAGTCTTTACCACATCCTAACTCACACTGCTGCTAGGAGTTAAATCCTTTGATGATCATTCTGCTTGTATAAAATGGTAAGTCAAACCACTTTTATAATAATCTTAATTTATTTATTTACTTCATGTTTTCTGGTTATACAATTTTCTCTCTCTCTGTCTCTCCTTCTGTTGGATTTATCTGGATCTGAAACCACAGAAAAGAAAGATCTGAGTCCAGGTGGCCATACAAGAAATGAAGAAGCAATGGACAAGATTCAAAGACATTTAAACAAAAAGAAACAGGATACATGTACGAACACATTCTTACATATACTGAAAATTTTGACTGTTTTATCTGGGACTTCATTATTTAATAACTTCATTAATTATGCTATTGCTAGAACTGCATTTATAGGAAGAGGTACCATCTATCACCTTCCTAAACGAGACTGACAAACAGTAGAAGGGTGTTCTGTGGACAGCACATTATGTTCTCCACTAAAACCTCCAGAAATATAAATAAAACTCTTGCTGCTAAATCTCTCAATATAATCTTACACATCAGATCTGCATTTTTCATTTTCTGTATTCCACAGGTGCAGTAATTTTAGTACTCGGTACTGATGGGGGCAAAAAGAAGCTATAGCTAATGCCTGAAGGGGCAGCTTTGCCAATGGCAAACTGAGCAATTCATCAGCTCCATGGGCATCATATAAATATGCTTTTAGTTGGTGCTAATTTTGGTCGCAAATTAGTAATGTCTCAGTAATTAGAACCTCTTCCACAAAAGCTTTTAGAAATCTCACTCTATTTTTTTCTCTTGCACATTCTAGTAGAGATATCTCTTCTTTCTGCAGGTTCTTCTGTAGCGTCTTCACCTTATATGTGGTAGTTTCACCCTTCTTCTGTCATTGTATGGTGTGAAAGTTTGTGTTTTGACTGCAGTTTTATAGAGACCATAGCAAGGGCCAGTGCTCCACTAGTAGTTCCTACGAGCCCTATGGGGGTCTCATGCTTGGCCATGCTATGTCTGAGAATATGGATGCAGCTTCCATTCAGGCACACTCCAATCTCACTGCCAAGTCCCATCTCATTTCGATACATCTTCTTTAAGCCTTAATGTATAAACAATCTGTACACCCTCTTACATGGATCAGTAGCAGACCTAGTATGGAAGAACTCAAAGCAATCACTGTTTAATTACACACAGCATGATTTCATTTCCTCCTGGCAGCATCAGTAACTAACTCAGCCCTTGAACAGTTGAGGGGGGTGAGAGAATGGAGGCTGTTTTTCCCTCCCTGTGTAGATGTACATATATTTTAAATATCTTGAGCTAGTTTAGCACCCTAGTTGATGGTGCAACAGGCACTCTGTGTCTAGCAGGAGCATGTAGTCCCTTTCCCTTTGCAAGCATTTCACTAAGCTTGCTGACAATGTGGGCACGAGGTGGGATCACAAGGGGCACTTGGTTGCCTGTACTGCCCAAAACCCATCTCTTGGAACAAGCAAGCCTTCTAACCAGTAATATGCTTCCATATGGCATTATTAGGTAGACCAAGCAAGCACAAAGACTGGTGCCCACTAACATTAAAGTTTTTAAAGCAAAGCCATGGTAGTAGCAATACTAAAAATTCTAGCTTTCTTGTGGACAATAGAACACTATAAATAAACTCTCCATTAACAATAATTAAAGTGAAAACCATGACTACCCAATCATGATAGGTTTTCTCCCTACCACAGTTACAGCAAAGCAGTAGAAATAAAACAGCTCTGTGGACAGATGACAAGTGTAAAAGAATAGTTGCTCTGATTTATGGGGTTCCAATACTGATATTCCCCCGTTCCCAAAGCACAGAGAGGCAATGAAGACAATAAAGAAAAGGACATTCACAGCATTTCAGAAAGATTCTCAATTTGGGCATTTTGTACCATACAGATGTTATCTTCTCACCTCTTCTTGCTTTCATTTCCTGCTGGTCTAGCCTGGCAGAGCATGGGGGCTTTAAAATTTCTTTTAATCAAATGTGATGCTCACAAATTATACCAGTGAGGACAAATGGCAAAACTACTGCTCCATGTGACTTATTTTCCTTGGTTGCCCCAGCAGTTCCCCTCATGGAACAGACCTCCCTGGAAACAGTAAATGTGGAGATCCACAAAGGAAAGGGATCTCAACTCAATCTTCTGTGTTGTTTCATATAGTATACTTGGGGTAGAGCTTCAGGAGGTGCCATTCTTGTTAAATAATTTGAATTTTTTTTTAATATGACTGTTTCCACAACTTTCCTGTGGCTGAAAACAACTCTGAAGTCTTATCTTAATGCATCTGTTCCACCATCCTGCTTCAATTAGATTACTTATAGGAGCCTCAGCAGCCGGTTTAGCCACCAAGAGGTGACACAGAGGCTAGGCAATTGTGAAATCAATAGAATGAAAGTAAGAACAGGAAGATTTGGCCCTAATGTTGAAAGTTAGAGAGAATTTGCCCCCACTAAGAAGAATTTCTGAACTGAAGAAAGCACCATATCACACTGCTGAGGTTCACAGCTGAGGTGGCTTTGCCCACGAGGTGCAAGCACAGTTCTTGATGTCTGTGTTCAAGTTCACATGAACATGAGTTCACATGAGCACAGTTCATGTGTCTGTGGAGGGGTCATCACAGGAGGTGACAGGGAAAGGAAATTCACATTCTATCTATCTATGCCTTCATCCACAAAGAAAGGGAGGGGTAGCTTTTGTGTAGCCCAGTCTAAGGGTTTTCATATCAAGATCCTGTGGATGGCCTCTTATTTAGGAGCCTATTTCCTCCAGAAATGTGTTTCCAGAGAGGACCTTATAATGCAAAACATATTGTTGCCCAGAAGCTGAAGGCATCAAATCCCAGAGCTCATTCCCAGGTTTTCTGTCTGCATCTTTTCTGCTCAGGTGAGGTAGACCTGCACTCAAATACCCAGTACAAGTCCAAACTTCAGCTGTAAATATCTGCAAGAAGTCAGATTTAACCTGTCATTCTGCCTAGTCATTATGCATCTCTGGACCCTGAAGCTCTGCCATTGTGGCAGTGAGAAGTGAGCACTCCCAGCATAGTTTATCCCAAAACCAGTAGAATCTCACCATCCCAGTTCTTGCAGTCATCAGCTGCAGTTCTCTTATTTAGCCACAGTGGTCATTTGCTGCCATGAGGCTGTTGAAGCAAAGCACACACCAGATTTATGCAAAATGAGTTAATCCATTCCATATTTGCTGAAATTCATGACATGTCTCTCTCTAGAACTGCTGTTCAAGAAAGTTGTGCTTAATGTACCCTCAGATCTGAGCTGTAGCTGTCTCTGAAAGGCTACTCATCTTTCCACAGTATGGAACTGTGTCTGACTTAGATGCCTTACTGAGGCTTTTTTCATTTTTCCTTTTGGTCTTCCTAAGAGATGGGAGAGGTGACAAAGTGAAGATGATATAAAAATCTGGGATAGTACCTGAGTGACCATAAGTTTCTGCCAATTGTGCTGTTTCCAATGCATCTGAGAGACTGAAATTTAAATAGATGGTAATATGCCATTAGCCCCTAAAAACACAGGCATAGAAAAATGTCGAGCAGCCACTCCTTAAATGTCAGATCAACAAGAGCAGATGCTAACAGTTGCCTTTTTGTGGATTCTGCGTTACACTGTATGGACTTGGCAGACCCTAATGAACTTCTGTTTTACACAAGGCCTCCCACATTCATAGAACATTTAAGCAGCTCAGGTGTTGATATTTCTCTGTGAATATAAAGCAATTATGTCTAGAAACATTCAAAGTGTCTCTCCAAGTTTTCCTTGCAATATGCCTTTACAAGGCTCGACCTGAAATGTAAGAAATTTGAGTATGAACTGCCCAAAAATATTTTCCAAAATCCTTCAAAACTTGGATTCTTTGAAAAAGAATTCCCCTCAGAAGAACAGTATCATAATGCATCCAAAATACAATACTCTCCCTGACACCATGCTGCCACAGTTATTTTCCTCACTGGGATTTGTCTGATTAAATGGTAGTGCTTCCTGTAGAGGCAGCAGTGTCTCAGTCCAAGACAATTTACCTCACTCTAAAGCAGGTGGCTAAAACAGGTCAGGTGAATTAAATGCCGAATGCTCATTCCTCTCCAGGGACTACATCATCCTGCACATCTCTGCCATGAAGTCAGACATGCCCTTCAATGACTGCTGTGCAGAACAGCTGTATTGCCCATTCTCAGCCATGCCCCTGCTACCCTGTGTTTCTTGAAGGTGTCTAAGACCAAACAGACCTGAATCAGGAGAGAAAAAAAATGAAAGAACCTCAAAGTGCCTTTACAGATGACAGCCAAACATGTGGAATAAGGATATGGAAGAAGAAAAGGTAATGACTTTCAGCAGGAGTTAAATATTAAGAGGTTTGGATTAGTTACGTACATGACCTTTAAATTTAGTTGGCAGAATGAGCTATAGGCCAATACTAGGTCAGTTGTTTGGATAATTGAGCTCCTTTGCTAACCATCTCACCTCTGAGGGGCTTATGCTTGAATACACACAATTGACTGACCTTAGAATTTACTGGCATTCCCTTGGCCCAACATCCTTTGAAGGGTTGGCGGGTCTACCTAGCAGCAGGTCACTCCAGGAAAGGCACTGGAGCAGCATCTGAGTACATGTAGAGAATTAAAACACCCATAAACATCTAAGGTCAGCCATGTCTTACATTTGGACACCTGTTTTGCAGACACATACAGCTGACCTAGTCACCCCATGCTAAAGATAGACAAAGTTACATTCAGGGTACTATCCATCTGGTTTATTTTAGGTATATCATTTTGGATGAGGTAATTTTACTATAATCTCCACCATCTCTATCATTATCTTTTGATTACAGGAGAGACAGATTGGGTGTCTATATTTAGTATGACAAATCCCAGTTGTATCATTAGAAACTCTTGAAGCATTTAACTGAATCATGAGTGGATATATCCATGTCATCAAAGCTGTATCTGTACCTAGTCCCCAGGGAATGCTTTTGCAGGTCTAGATCCTAGACCTCAAACATAATGTAGGTGCACTTGGCTGTTAGATATACTCCATGCAAAATTAAACTACCCTGGCTCAGGGCTCAATGCCCAGAGCTCAGCTATGCCTGGATACAGACTTGAGTAACCTCTTCCTTGTCCTATCCTCCTGTGCCTGGTGGCCCTTGCTCAGGTGTCATGGTGGAAGACAGGTGCCTGGAATAACTGGAGCTCTTAACCCTTTATATCAGGGATTGCCTCCCTCCACTGGGAGAAGGTGGCACAGATCCTGTCTAAGTGAACAGCAAGTTGCACCATCTTGTTCTATTTTCTTACATGGCCCTGCCTTTGTTTTCTCTCCCTCTTTGCTGGCCTCTCTTCTCTCCTCCATCAGTCAGGCTCATACCCACAATGGTTTCCTGAAAAGCTGCTTCTCTCTGGCAACACCACTCAGAAACCAAGCTGATAAAACCCTTTGGGAATGGTGAGGCTGTTTTACTTTGCCTCACACCCCGTGTCACACCTGCCATGGTGAATCCTGCAGGTGAGCAGCCAGTGGCCACTGCACACTGAGACAGTGCCAGATGTGCTGTGAGAGCCCTGCTGGCCCTGCAGAGCTCAAAGCTGCAGTCCAGGGAGAACTCTTGCTACAACAGCCAGGACTCAAGTATGTGTAGATGTAGCCTTATTAATTCCTGTCCATAATGTGTAAGTCTGGGCTGGCTGCTTTGCTATAGCATAGACATGGAAACACGTGCTGCTAAGAATACCCCCTGTTGTTTAATTTCATGTTTTGCTGTCTTGTTACACAAAACCTAGGAGCCCTCTGAGAAAATGCATACATTTCATTCTGTAAATGGTTTAAAAATATATTAAAACATTAATCTTCTTCCAAGTCCCAGTATGCCAGGTTTCTGACTGGAACACATTTTAATGGATGACTCATTGCAGATACATTGTATAATGGTGTGATGTTCTGATAGCCAGTGATTTACAGCTACAATACTTAGTACAGTTTTGCTTTGGAAAATCCTTTTATTGCTTATTTGTGTAACATATGGATACTTGGAAGTTAGGAATATTTTTATGCAATAGTGTTCTAACAATCAGAAAAAACCCCACCATTTTTTAAGGCAGAGCAGTAATCCAACTTGAAGCTACTCTTTAAAAATGCTAAATTTAGAATGATTGAGAATATATTGTATTTCCTTCAAACTGAATTTTAAATAAACCATAGCTAGCCTCCATGGCAAGCTGCAATCTCTTTGAGGAGGGTCCTTTGCTGCCATGCACTGGGGAGGTTTCCCAGAGGTGAAGAGGAACTAGAAGAGTGAGGTCAAACATGTTTATTTCCCTTTAAACAAATAAGTGTACGGCTGTAGTGACAGCTCATATAGCTGGCTTGGTTTAAAATCAGTAACATTGGCTTGCCTGTTCTCAGCAACTTATTTGAAATATAAGTGGGGGGTATTTCCATGGATAATGAGCATTGGAGAAGAGATACTTCATTATGCACGCTGAGGAGCTTTCTGACACTTGCTTTTCCATAGGGCAGGCTCTCTGGAGTTGACAAGAATTGATGTAAAACACAGAGCTCCCAACCTGCCAACCTGAGTTCCTTAACCCAGGAAAGCACTGCAGGAATGGGCACACATGGGGATCTGTATGACTTTACTGTGCCAAAACAGAGTCAAGTCTTTTGCTCTGACTGAATTAGTAGGACAACCTCCTCAAACCATTAGCAGGTTTATTTCATATTAAATTTTGTTATTATAATTGAAAGTGGAGTTCTGTGGTTTATGTAGTTTAAGAGTTTTCTCTCGACTCGCCCCGAAGAGTAGTGATGGTAATTAATACTGCAGTTTGTTGTCCATAAGTTATAAACCAATAACCAAGGAGATGCTTAACAGAGAAATGACAAGCAGATGTGAAGAGAGGCTGCTGGATTAGCTGAGGAGAGCACTATGCCAATTACATTATTGTGCAACTGCAGGGTCCTGCATAGGCAGATGGACCTGTGGGACTCCTTTGGCAGGACTAGAACATTAACGGTGTTTATAACATGACAATATGCCCTGCAAAACATCATAGACACTGTTTCTATCTGTTTCTTGTAAAAGGAGAGTAAATTGTTTTATTTCTCCTCTGGGAAATGTTCCAGAATCCTTTTGAAGTGCTTTTGTTGCATACTGTAGCTGTGTTGTTTACAAGAGATCCATAACTGTCTGCAAGATTTGTAAGTGAGAAGGATATGACTGACTGTATTCCTACTGACCCCTTTTGGCCCTGAGTAATTATGCCACAATTTAAAGTCATTGCAGGTTGTTTTTATGACAAAGGAGAATTATAAATTCTGGACCCCTTTTTTCTTGGATGCTGTCCTGCAGATCTGTAAAGAACTTTTCTTGGTTTCTGTGCCCATGAATGCAATGCAAACACGTGGCCAGAGGCAGCCTCCTTGCTTCAGATTGAGTTTCTTTCCACATTGCATTCTGCCAAAAGCGGTTCATTCTCAGACATCCTTCCAAAATCACAAAAAAGCTGGTTTTTTATGTGGTTTCCTGACTTTGAGGGCTGGTAATTTTTTCCTGACAATTTTTTCACACTTCCCCTTGCTATAACCATCAATAGGACAGTGCAGGACAGTGCAGGACAGTGCTGTCTGTTTCCAGGCTGTCAAAAAGTGGAGCATTTGTTCAGGAGACAGGCACACCCACCTGAGCGACAGCTATGGGGCTGCACTAGAAAGGACCTGCTCTTTCCTCTCAGCATGTGCTGCTCATGAATTAAAACCCACTAGCTTCCACCACCTGCACACCTGCAGACTGAAAAGCACATGACTTTTAACTCCCTTTCACAGTGTGAAGGTGCTGCAATAATCCTTTCCTGGATTTCATTGTGCTGTATATTGTACAAGACACAACAAGGACACAGCTTCTGCCTCAAAGAGCTTACAACAAAAGTTTTGTCTTCAGCAGAAAATAAACTCCCTACACGTGCTTTTATCTCAAAGTTAACAGTCATAAAATCCTAGAGTCTTGGAATGGCTTGGTTGGAAGGGACTTTAAATATAATCTAATTCCAACAGCCCTGCCATGGGCAGAGACACCTTCCCTTAGACCATGTTGCTCAAAACCACACCCAACGTGGTCTTCAACTTTTCCAGGTATAGGGAGTCTACAACCTCTCTGGGCAATTTGTTCCACTGCCTCACCCCCCTCATAGTAAAAATATCAGTCTTCTTAAATTATAGGTATCAGCGTTTATAGATTATAGTAAAAATTTATAAATTACTGTAAAGAAAACAATCAGTTATCAAACATTGAAGAGGTGGGATATTTGCTTCTATATCATCTTGCAGTTATATTTTACTTGCTTCTGTAAGAATAAACACTAATAAACCTTACTATTTTCTCAATTAAGTTTAATATACACCAAGATGTTGGTTGCATTTCTCATGTTTTTTTTTTTACTGATCCAATTCTTATCAGTAAAAGGTTCTCTTTAACTGAAAAATCTGTTTTATTTGCTCTGACCAAATAAAAACAGTTTCTTTATTGTAGGAAAATATTCCATTGCATCACTTAGCCACAGCTGAAAAACGCTGCATTTGTTACCTCATCTAGAGCAGACTGATTTTTTTGTTTCCATTTTAATAATATGAATTTAACATCTTATCTCAATGCACCGTTGTGTTTAAACTCCTTGTAACAACTTTTTCAGATAAATTCTCAAATTAATGTGATGTGTATGAAAGTGCTATTCCTTTATTCTTTGCCAAGGGTTTTCTTACTTCTTTAACTTACTGCATCAGAAGTGATTACGTGCCTCAAGAGTCATGTGTTTCCTGCATGTCCATTGCCCTAAAGGATAAGTACAAGATTTCATTTTTGAAGCCACAAGACATAGTAAAGAATGTAGGGTTCACAAAAGAAAGAAAGAAACTTTGGAAAATTAAACAAATGGAGCTTAGCTCTGTGGCTGTCAGGGAATGTTTTTTCTATGTGTGCATTTGTTTGAGCTACAGATGCAAGTTCCAGCAAAGACTGACTTGGTTCTATTGGAAGGCATGTTCAGTCTCTGCTCAGAGGGCTGGTGATCAGTGCATACAGCTAGCAAAAAGAAGCAAGGATCCTCCATAGCCACCTTTCTTTCAGTTGGGCTGTATGATACAGGGAAAGAATCAAGTCAAAATCAAAGATTTGAGAAGTACCATGGATCTTATTGCAGAACTCACGTCATCTGTGCTCAGCTCCCCTCCACCTGGAAAGCTGAAGGGATGTTGCTCCTAGAGCCCAGGTGACTGGATGGAATACTGGGACAATTTGGCCCTGGCAAGAGCAGGACCAGCCCATGTGCAACATGCAGGCACTCTGAGTCCTTCCCACTAAAGCCATCAGGAAAATGATGCCTTGAGCCCTCAGGTGACCCCCCACCCTGACCTGCAGCTCCTCCTTGGAGACCACCACAAGGGAACACAGTGCTGGCCCAGCCCAAACCTCATTGTGATGGCTCAGGAAGTTTGCTTACATTATAGAGGCCAGGGTGGCTGGCTGATGGCAGGGAGGGTGCCACTTGAATCTGTGTGCAGACTGAGGGTAGCATCTGTCAGGCCAGGCAGCCATTGTAGGGATGGGTGAACAATAAGGGGAGAAGGGAGAAGGGAGAAGGGAGAAGGGAGAAGGGAGAAGGGAGAAGGGAGAAGGGAGAAGGGTAAGCCACCTACTAGGAGGTTTCATTGAGCGTGAGCTAGGAAACAAGGAAATAAACATATGACCGAGGCCTGTGAAAAACAGTCCAGGAATGATGTAAGAGCCTTAATGAACACTTTTGCCCACAGAAAAAGGAGAAAATACACCTTTCCTTATCATTTGTTTTGGTGGTGGTGGTGGTGGTATTGGTTGTGGGTTGGGTTGGGTTGGGTTCAGTATACAACCCTTTTGGACACACTTTTAAGAACTGTTCAGCCACAGTATGGAAAAAAAGAAGTAACTGTCTGTTTTGTCCTGTGTGGCAAGAAAAAAACATGAATTACCAGAAAATAAAAATCAGTTCTTCACACTAATCTTGTCAGAATCCTATAACCTAACCTATCCATAAACCTATATTTTGATGAACACCAACCTGCACTGCAAATATTGAAACAGAACTAAATACACATGTTTGAGCACTTGGGAATGTTCTTCATTCAACAGAATGGTTGTGGACTGGATGTGGACTGCAACGGAAGGTGGTGGATTGGATGATTGAGATTTTCTGATCCAAGGGGGCAGTCCAGACAAATGCAAAACATGCAGTCCCCTATCTGCTGAACTGCAAAAGGGTCTCTTGAAAGAGACAAGTGAATCCTAATGACATCTTGTACAGTGCAGGTAGTCAGCTTGGGAAACATCTGCAGAAGTTAAGGGAAAGAACCATTCTCCTGTGGCCACAGATGGTGACTTTGCTATCACTACTATGACCTCAGATTTCCAGGTAACATGTGGTGCTCCCCAGAAGCAGTGGGTTTCTGTGAGCACAGCAATCTCTGCCCACTCCACCTGGCCCTCTGGGTTGTGGTGACAAGGAAGTCCAGGTGGAGGACCTCACTGCCCTCCCTAAGAAGGCAAATGGACATGAGACCCATTCAGAAGAGGAGCAGCATTGTCCCTCACCAGCTGGCCAGCAGTAGTGGGCACAACATGGTCCCCTCCACCATCTGCCCACTACTACGCAGAAATTTGTAGCCACAACCTCTTGACAAAATCTGTGTCTCAAACCTTGTCTGAACCATGCATGGGATCCACATCACCAGCTCCATTTAGCTCCACATGTCAATCTGTTATTTCATCAAGCTGTCACCTCACAAAGCAGCTACGACAGAATCCCTGGTACCCAACGAAAAGAATCTCCGCTGCCACCAAAACTTGCACTTTCCAAAGGAATTTGTTCAGAGCTGGGGGCTGTTTAAAGCGTGAATTACTCTGACTTAGAGGAGAGACCTGAAAAAAGACTTAGAACGGTTTGACCAAAAGGAAGTCACCCAAATTGGAGTTCGATGTCACTCTTTTTCACAGCCCTCCTTGGACCTCTAGAACAAGTCACTTCTATTCTAAGAAAATCTCATCAGATTACTGGGTTTTGAAGGAAATTTTTGTTTTGTGGTACTATTTGGAGTTTTGTTATCATAATTCTCTTCTACTTTTTGAGGTCTTTATTTTATTTTAATTTAATTTAATTCATTTAGTTTAATTTAATTCCTTTAGTTAATCTCATTTATAAATGTTTAAAATCCTTCTCACTGGTAGGTGCTGAAAAAAAGCCCCCAAAAACAGAAAGAGCTGAGGATGTTTGTTCCCCTTTGCTTTCTTGTAGCAGTAACATTTATCTTTGCCTGCTTAAATGCAAAAATGCTGGTCAAGCGTATGACTTTCTCTCATTTATCTAACAGGTAAGCTGCAAAGTGCTGCAATTCTTTCATCAGTACATGCTGGGCTGCAACTACTTCTGGATGCTGTGCGAAGGCATTTATCTTCACACGCTGATCGTGGTGGCAGTGTTTGCTGAAGAGCAGCGTTTGCACTGGTATTACCTCTTGGGCTGGGGTATGTATGGTACCATTTGTAGCAAGATGGCCAGTACATTCAGATTTTGGAATTCTTCTAGCACTTATGTGCCACTTATGATCCAGTTTATATCACTGGATCATAGCTTAAGACTGAGTTCTTCGACTCTGAATTCGAGCGCATATAATTACATGGGCTTAGAAACTTAAAAAAAAAAACCAGCATGAAAATGTATTTTTTTTTCTGCTGCACCTTGGGATTTGCAGAAAGAAATGTTTAAGCTCTGCTAAGAAAAGCTGTGTGAGAAAATATATTTCTATTCAAGTATATGTTTTTTCTGAAAAAAAAAAAGTTTGTTTTTTGTCACGTATATGCAAAAACATGAATGTGTGACAGAACCCTTGAAGTATAATTTTCCTGGAATCAAGAGGAAAGATCAGTATCTGTGTCTCACAAAGTGAAGCAAACACAGCATACAAAAGGAACCAGATTTTCTCTGGAAGTGAATCCAGTATCAGATATATTTTGGCATATGTTTTTTTAAAGGAAAAAAATTTTATCTTACCTACTAAGTGGTTTTGCTGTCAGGACTGGTTTTGTCCAACAGCATGTGGTCACATGCATACTTCCAAAGAAACCATGACTAGGTCTGGTTCTTCATCTCCAAACATGCAATCTCTTCTGTTTTCACTAAGGCATGCCTCACCTTTTTAATGGGTTAGCAGCAGATATTTTTCCTTTGGACTATCTGGTCCAATAAAAGACCATATAAATGTAATCAGTATATTACAATGAAGAATCTTTTACATTTAAATGACTATTTTAAATCCAGTTCACATCAGTGTTGACAGAAAATCAATATCAAGACCTTTCTTTCCAATTTGGCAACCATGAATCTCCGGCCTCATTCCAATTTCTGGTAAGGCGGTTCCCCTATCTTGAAACCACTGGTGCAGCAAAGCAGCAAATAATGGACCTTTATCCATTGTCCTACTGCACAGGAATGTTCCTGCAATCCTGTCTGAAGAAGATACAATTTATTCTGTATTTGCCATACTCTTTGGTGAAGTTTTACTTTTCAAGATTATTTCATTTACAGCAGGAAAATAGAAAAATAGACCTATTGATTAAGCCAATAAAAATTAGGAATTTTTAGATTAGATTAATGGATAATTAGATAACTAGGTAATTAGAGGAAAATGACACAGGTCATTCTGATCTGAAGAAAATTAAAACGCTATCTTCAAACACAAGTTAAGCATCCAATATTTGATCCTAAATAGGCAGTAACAGCAAAGCTATTCCCTTTCTGTATTTTCATTTTAAAGTCTGATCATTTACTTTCCTCTTATGATATAAGGCTTAGTGGTCTCTGGATACCTATGCACCAAGAAAATTAACATGATTTTCTAATTTATATAGTTTGTAGTGCCAGGCATGTAATAATTTGTCTTTGGTGGGTTTTGCTTGTTTGCTGGGTTTTTCTTCATGAGAACTCCAGCATGCACTCTTTTTTCTTATGAGAATGGCATCTTTTCTAAGAAAAGACATACTTGTAATGCTTTTGGAATTGAAAGTATGGGAAATATTATCAGCTCTTAAATGAAGAAAATCTTCCTGAAGAGCCCTAAACCAAGTTAGAATTTCTGGACTTCACCAATCCAAATAGCTGAGTTCTCTTGGAGCAAGCAGCCATGCTATCACAAAAATCTCACAGCTCAGAATACTTGAATGTAAAAAGTCTCATAGGTCTGTGAAGCAGCAACCCAATGTGATGAGTAATTTTAAACATTTGCTTCCAGACAAGGCTTTTTCATGTCTTGCAGAACAAGGCTTCCCAAAATAGTGTCACTCCATATCCAATTATGCAAGAGGAGTATGGTCATAGACTGTTTTTTTGTTTTTTTTTCTGGTGACATTCAATTTAGGCAGCACAATTTAATGCACCTCTGACATCCAGACAACAATGAAAGCTATCATGCCAGCTGTAGTAGTGCTGAGAATGATACCAGCAGCATGGTGGGGAATTCAGTGAAGTTACCTGATACGACACACATCAGTATCTGCAGAGCTGCCCAAAATATAAAGAGGGTAGTGGTTGTGGTAATAGGGTGCTGATATCTTGAGAAAGAAAAAGTTATTAAAAATGGACATAACTCTTGACAATGGTGTCTGCAGCCTTTTTTATGAAATAAGATTAATATTTAAAAAAAATAGTAATGATTAGCACCTTCTAACTAAAGCAGAAATGTTATTAGTAGCAAAATGGTCTGATTACAACTATCTGGTGACCCCTTAAGTTTGCATGAATCATGGTAATTCCTCTGATTCCAGAAGGAGTAATAACACAGTCAAATTTTAAACGTCCATCTATGTTAATCAGTGGACAGAGATACATTTCTCCAAAGGGCAATGCAGAAGAACCAGAGCAGGCTGTCCTCTGAATTACAATTCAAGAGATCATGAGAAATGTCCAAGTTAAAATTCTCATTATTTTTTGCTATTGATAGTCCTTAAGCAAGAAGATATGGCCTACTTTATTTGGAACTTATATATACATACATCCACTCCTGACATTTGAAAAAAAGCTTTATAAGAAAAATAAAACTCTGAGCAAATATAAAAAATCTACAAAAGGTTTGAGGTGATTGAATGGCATCTGACGTGGGCAGATGTTTCAAGGCTGATGCCCTCAGTTGACCCCTTCTCTGGGAACTGCTGCTGGGGATGTCATTTCTTATTTGTTATTGTTTCACTGGGTCAGGAAATCACTACTATGCAGGGCAAGAAAACAGTATCAACTGCGTGCAACAATACAGTTCACTCTGGCTGCTTCAAGGCAGCTTGACATAAAAGTGAAAAGGGAATAATTTATTGGGCAGTGCTGAAACTGAGTAACTGAGTGCCTTCCAGATTGTACTGGGAATACTGACCTAATTTCCAGTTTGTGCTGTAAAGGACCTGACATGACCTAAAGGAATATGTCATATCTGGCCCTGGGATGGCTGGGGACCTTCACTGCTTTACCCACTGCTCACCATGTGTGGGTGGGACTCTTTAGTCATACATGTAACCACGACCCTGCAGTCTTTCATGCTCCACTTCTCCTTAAATCTCTGCTTTTTGGCCCTTTACAAGAGAAACATTTAGCCCTAGAAGAGCCCATCCAGCCTGCAGCTGGAAATCTGAGCTTTAGACAGTCATGAGCTTTTTAGCCTGTAACTAGCTAATGAAGACTTTCCATTGCATTCTTTTGAGCCAAATATCCCAGGGTAATGCATTTAGCAGAAGAAAAAAGCTCTTTTTACATCACGTGGCATGTTCTACTCGCAATACTCCAGGCCGCTTCAGTTTTCAGCTGAAGAAGTTTTGCTATTACAGAAAGGCCCCTTTAAAAACTGCATTTCAGTCAGTCAATAAAATTGGCCCAGACTTGTTCCATTTCCCAATCAAAACTATTTTCTCAACCTGTCAATCCTATGAGCTCACCCTGAGGTCATAAGCTCCTTTATTTTTATTCTGAGCTTTTTGTTGTTTTGCTGTGCATCATCACCCAAAATGGGAATTCTGCAGCCAGAGGCCAAGGCATCATTTTCTAAAAATATGTAAAGGAGAAGACAATCCAGTTTGATCTCCCACAACTGCATTGTCCTCCCAAGGTAAATTGCAATAAGAACTCCCTTTTTGGTGGGGTTTTGTTGTTGTTGTGGTTTGGGGGGTTTTTTTGGGTTTTTTTTGGCCGATTTTTTTGTTTTTGTCTTTTTTGTTTGTTTGGTTTGGTTTTTGTTTTGTTTTGTTTTTGTTTTTGTTTTAGCAGTAGAGTAAATAACTATTGCTCAAAGATTCCTGGAAACATAAGACTGTCTTATTTATGTACCTTTGGACCTTATTCTCACCCCCCACAATATGGCTAAGGATCCTCCATATTTTCTAAACATTTTTATTAAACCAGTAACAGGTTATAAAAACAGTAGCTATGTTCTTTTAATCCCTCTGTGATTAATCATGGTGTCAATGGGATATTTTCACACATTTTCACTTATTATTATAGAATATCCAAAGCTCAGTTGAAAGGTCTGTGGTTCATGGAGAACAGGCAGCAGTAGCACCAAAGGTGTGCACCAAACTCTCTGCACAGGACAGACAAGGCAGCAGATCATGTCCAGCTGTCTGTGTGTGCAAGGCTGTACAAACTGGGGTCAGCCCTGCAGTGCAGGCTCCCCTGTTGCAGGTTTCTAGCCCATTGGAGAGGGATATGACATTTAAACCAGCTGAAGGGAAATGAAAAGGAGTGGTCCAGACTGTCACTCTCAGTGAAATAAGAACTTGAACTTGCAGCTTTGTTGAGTGTGCTATGTTGCCAAGCCCAATGAAAATTTGCTCCCATCAGCTCCCTGTCAAAGCCTCCCTTGAGGTGTCACAAATAAGTCAGGACATGTGGATGTATGGTATTCACAGCTCTTCTCCCTGTTGCGATAAAGCTGCACTGAGTGGGCTTGGCTGCACAGACGCTGAGAACCTGCAGAAGATATCACAAATTCCCATCCCCTAAAACCTTCCTGGCTCCAAACACTTTCTCATGCCATTGGGTCCAAAAGAGAAACACTTCACTCTGTTTCTTATTGCTCCATAATCTGGCATGCGAGTCAATGTGCCCCTCTCTTGCTCAACAGTTATTTACATGATTTTTACAAGTGTCCCTGCTTTCCTGAGGGAGGACTCCTCTGAGAACAGAATGATCCCTACATCCTTCCCACACTTCCTGCTCACACCCTTCCCTGCAAAAGCCACAGCAGTGCAGGGGAGCCTGGCAGCAGCTTTGAGACACCCCAGGAGAGCATGATATGTGGGGTTTGCTTCTCCTTTTGGCCTGCCATGAATGTTAGTCCCTTTTGCACCTCACCATTGAGTCATTGCCAGGATCTGGGTGGATGGAATAAGTTCTTTCCTGAAAGATGTGATTTCACATGCATATGTTTTGCGAACAAGAGACTTACTAGTGTGTGACACACATGAAATTCAAGTTAAACAAATACCAAGACTGATCTGTAACTTTAATCATTTCAGGGTTCCCTTTAGTGCCAGCATCCATTCACGCAGTTGCAAGAGCCAGATACTTCAATGACAAGTGAGTAGCATGCTTTTGAGGGAACTTAACATTATTTAATTGTGCAGTATATTTTATTCAAGTTAATAACAAATGTTAATGCTGTATTTCTCCTCCAGCTGCTGGATGAGTGTTGACACACACTTGCTTTATATTGTTCATGGACCTGTAATGGCAGCTTTGTTGGTAAGAATATTGTTTGCTATTGTTTGATTATTATACAATTATTATTGTATAATAATTATTTTAGAAATGCTGCTAATCTCAACATAGAAGCCTCTGTACTTTGGTCAAAATGCAGAAGTAAGTAGAGGTTTTCTCTACTCAGTGTTACGAGGGACAGGTTCATAACACTATTTTCCAGTGGGACCTGAGACAAATACACATTTATATGACATCAATCATTTAACTGTGCCATAGTTTGGGTGAGCTGGTTGCTCAGCATGGGTTTTGCTCGTCACTGAGCTGGTATGGTCCAAAAGTGGGGAGCTAAAAGAATGCAGGGAAAGAACTGAACTGGGCTGTCTAAGTAGGAGGACGAGGTTCAAAGTGCAGCTTGGCAATGTGCATACATACAACATCTGGTATGCCAGCCATGCAGTTGAGCATGGTAACCCTGACCTTCCTGACAGGTGCAGAAAGGATTTTATTCAACCCAAGCCCCAAGCTAATCTAATTGTGTCACCCAAGATGAACTTGCATCTTTTTCCTCTTACTCACAAACACCTGCATGGACATATCTGCAATAATTGCCTCAGAGATCAAACAGTAGCACAGTGAGTACTGGGAAGACCTATGAAAAAAAACCATCTTTCCATATAATAGCTGAAAACACAAAAGATCTTTCTATCTTTTGTGGAGAAGCAGTCTTTAACAGCTATGTGAAATAGCTCATCCTTCTCTGCATTATAGGTAGTCTGTTGGTCCCATAGAACTATATTTATTGTAGATTTATTGGTTCAATCTTGACTGTTCCTGCTATTGTAGTGCAAATCACCATCTGAGAAAACCCATTTAACCTTTCCTGTTATCATAACGATCCCCATCTGTAAATCTTGGCCACAAAGAAAAAAAGAAGCAACTATTATGGGAAAAGACCAATCAATCTTTAGCTGTTTTCAAAATAGGACATTATAATTCCTGTATTGTGCTTATGTAATTTCCAGTCTTATTTTTCTTATGAAGATGTCAATGCCTACAGTATGTCCTGCTTGATTTGCTGCAAAAGTTCCCATAGTGGCAGACTGATTCAGAAGAGCTGAGGGGTTTTAACTTTGTAGTCTTTCTTTGACTTTTCACAGTTACTTTCAGAACATCTAAAAGTGAAGGTTATGCAGAGTGAGTGAAGTCAGAAGAGGATGGAGAATAAGGTTTATATTTAATGTTGAATGAGACCTCAGAAGTAATTTATTATTCTTCTTTTCAAGTACAGCACAAATGTAAAACAGTTGAAAGGCCTCCCAGCATAGTTTAGAAACAATGAAATGTTTTACCAGAGCTTGCTGATTCACTGTTCTGAAAAAAATCAACTGAAATTTATGGTATATAGATGTGAATTGAGCTCTTGAAATATCTATGGAAATTATACAACTTACATAATTATTTCAAGCAGGAAAAAAGGAAGTCTGTTAAGATCCCAAAGTGTCAGTGCCTGATTCTACTGTAGCAGAGTGGTAAAGAGTGATCTGGGTACACTGGAGACCAAGAGGGTCTGTGGTGCCAGGGATGTCCATAGGGTGACCACTGAGCTCATTATCAGCCTGGGTCTGCCCTCCCTCTTCCTGCAGGCTCACAGCACATCCCACAAGGAGCTCTCTGTGAAGCCAGGGTCAAGGGCAGTTACTCTATGCTGAGAACTGATTTCCAGAAATAAGTGAGGAGATGCTGAACTGCGTTATCACTGACCACAAGGGTCAGGGGCAAAATTTTCTGGTGTCTGGAATTTCTGGCCTGAGACAGTAACTCAGGGTAGAGTAGCACGGGGTCCCTGCAGTCTGGTGGAGGCAAGGGGTGGCCTCGGTTTTCCTCAAGAACAGCTTTACATCCCTGCCTGAAGCACTTGTCCATGGAGCACATTCCTTAGGGAAATTGTGTGCTTCCATAGGTCCCATGTGCCCAGGGACATGCTGGAATTTGTCTCACCTGGCAAAATAGCTTGGCAACTGTCAGACTCAGGACAGAGACATGGTTATTCTTAGGGGACAGTTTGTCCACCCCATTTAAACTTCCAGTATGAAAATAATATTTAGTGCTCCCTGGAAACCCTGAATTTGCCCACGTCAATGCATCCTAGAACTGACCCCTGCCTGCCTGAAGCATTCACGCAGGCTCCAAAGCACATAGAGTTGCTTAACAGATCTTTCCTGAAAATATTCAAGATATTTTCCAAGACCTGACTGCCAAGAGGCTGCCCATGATGAGATACAATAAAGCTGGAAAGTTATGCTTTACTGCCACTTATGCGCTTTGTATTTTTATTTTGAACATCTGTTTAATTTGAATGCTTTCACCTACAATAGCTTTGTTTTTGCAGGTCAATTTTTTCTTTTTGCTTAACATTGTTCGAGTTTTGGTAACAAAGCTGAAAGATACCCACCGTGCTGAGTCCAACATGTATATGAAGGCTGTCAGAGCCACTTTAATCCTGGTGCCCTTACTAGGAATTCAGTTTGTTATTATTCCCTGGAGACCAGAAAACCGACTTGCTGGAGAAATATATGATTACATCATGCATATACTAATGCATTACCAGGTATGTAGCAGCTTCAGTGTAGTTGAATTATTTGATGTTAAACTAATTTACTCAAAGATGCTGTTGCTAGGGGTTTTTCCCTGAAGCTGAAAATAACTGGGTTTTCAGTTCTTTTCCAACCATTTCACAGTCTTGCATTATCTGCATTTAAACAAGTAGCACCACTGTGTGAAGAACAGAGACAAGGTAGGGGGAAAACGTAATAAGTCACCAAAATTATCAGTTTACACTATTCCTAAACTATGGAGAGAAAACTGATTTCACAGAGGGCTTTTATGTTCCAGCACAACTTCTGTTCAAATGCTCAAATTGACTGGAACTAGTGCTGTGACCTTAATATTAAAATAAGTAGTATTTGCAAACTGTTGTTCAGAGGGAATGCCAAAACACAAGAGAAAAACCAGAGACAACTAAGCTGCATTTGGGAGTTAGAATTCCATTATTAGGCATATTCCTTTATCAGACTGACATTTTGATTTAAAAAATGTTCTGAAAATACAACATCATTTAGTAAGTCTAGTTTATTTTCTTTTGAAAACAAAGCAAGCCAAACCAAAATGAATTTAAATGCTGGGTTAACTGGTTGACTGACTGGAATATATCCAGTATTGACTAGGAAAGGCAGTTTTTCAATGCATTTGTGAGTAGTGGTCAACATGAGTGAATATGGTGACCTACTTCCTACTTCCATTCATATGGAAGGTAAGTGAAGAAATTATTTTAATGTTTTAATAAGAAGACAGCTTAAAAAATCAGTAGTGCTTTTTCCTTAAATGAAATTATAAATAAGGCTACCAAAATCTATGTATCCTCTCAGATTATATGTCCTGCTTATCATCCTTATCCCTTCAAAAAAAAGCACTGTGGGTGCTCCTGCTGCTGCATAAAAAAAATAGATAGAAATACTGATGTTATAGGTCTGCTTTTGAAATGTATGGCATCTTACATTACAGTTCTGCTTAAAAGGAATGACAGCTTCCTTTATTCTATTGTTGCCTGCATTGTTACTTTTTTCATTTACAAAATTTATAAAGGAATATCACCAAATTAATTTTTTGATGACAAATTATTTGATTACAGTTCTAACAAGTTAGGATAAGACAAAGTGTTACAATAATCACTTTACTCTTAAAATGTCTTATAAGTCCTGTGCAGTTTTTGGAGAATCGCAAAACCAGTTGTAATTGCCTTAATTTAAAATTCCAGTTGTGATCATTATGCAATAGAAAGTCACCAAACTGAGATTAAAATGGAGGCTGCACTGCTGAAGAGGGTTGGGTGAGGGAAGGATCCAAGGCAGGGAAGTTTCATCCCCGATGGATTTCTTCTGCTCACACGGAAGAGCTCCTGACACCTCTGAAGTATAATTTCAGTGTGCTTCCTGCTAGAATTTGGCCTTTTGGAAGGGCTGTGCAGTTGTCCTGCTGGCTGCAGCTGACTGCTTTTCCACTTAGACTGGATTTTTAACTGTAACCTAAAATAAACATTCTCAATCCTTTCCCTAGCATTTATGCATATTTAAGATCGATCGCCGGCTGTATAATCACTCCTCTGGTGCTCATTTTCTTCTAGGGCTGGTTCTGTAATTAGCAGATACTGTATTAGCTGGTGTGCTGGCTGTGTTTCCCCACCAGCTATTGCACTCCCATGACCCACAGCACAACCAGCCTGTGCAGGCACCAGCAACAGCCTGTGGGGTTTTGCAGCTCAGAATGTCAGTCGTGTACAAGCACACATCCTGGGAAAAATTACCAAACTTTTTTTGGTGTAAAATGTTGTACATTCTTCATTTCTGCAGTGGTTAAATGAGAAAATTTTATGCCTTTTCTCAAACAGAGAGACAGGTTTTCACAGTACATGGCTTCTTTAAATGAACATGAAGGATTGATGTGTTAGTTAATTCACGTACACAGAAATGGTGCAAACAAGTGCTGCAGTCCATTGTAAAACTCAGAGGACTGAAGATAAGAAAGAATTTCTTCACAAAAAAACCCATGTAATGTTATTTCTTTCAGAGACTGGTTTTTCTGGTTGAAAAACAACACACCAGTATTTTATTTTATTTTATTTTATTTTATTTTATTTTATTTTATTTTTTATTTTTTTAAATTTTATTTTATTTTATTTACCAGCAAGCTAGGTTTCCTCTGCCGAAGTCACTTCTGAATAACAGCAGAAGTCTGTTTTTTTTCTGTTCCACTCCTTTTGTGATGGTAACATCAATGCTCACCATTTTAAGCAGTGGTTTTTCAAATACAGCTGTATGAACAATTCATAAACACTGAATGCCTCCTGCATGTGTCTTTCACACAATAGACCAGATTGCTCTTAACAGATCTGAAGAACAGGTACATAAATGATAAAAAAATGGAAGGCTGGCTTTTGTGCTGCAAATGGGAATGCATATACTTTTCCAGACCAGCAAACTAACTTTCCATAAATCCTCTAAATGTAGAGGTTCATATCTCTTCTCACCATCACCAATATCAGCTCTTTAGACTCCAGAATGTTGAAATGAAAAGTCCACCAGGCAAGAGAGAGACATTTAAACTGTTACATTGTGGTTTAACCCCAGCTGGAGACTCAGCCCCACAGAACCACTCACTCCTTCCCTGCACTGGCTTGGAGGAGAAAACTGGAAGGGTAAAAGAGAAAACAGGGAAAACTCACGGGTTGAGATAAAGACAGTTTAGCAGATACAGCAAAAACCACATATGCAAGCAAAGCAAAATGATTAATTCTCACCTTCTCATGGCCAGGCAATTATTCAGCCATGCTAAGGGAAGTAGGGCTCCATCACACGTGGGATAGAAAAAAGAGCCAGCACTCTGAACATACTCCTTTTTCTTCTTCTTCTCCCACTTTATATGCTGATCATGATGCCATATGATCTGGCATATTCTTTGGATCAGCTGGGTTCAGCTGTCCTGCCTGTGTCCCCTCCCAACTCCTTGTGCACTACCAACCCACTCCAGGTGGTGTGAGATGAAAAGCAGCAAAGGCCTTGACTTTTGGAGGTCCTGCTCAGCCGTAGCTAAGACATCCCTGCATTATCAACACTGCCTCTAGCCCACATCCACAGCAGAACCCTCTACTTGCTACTATGAAGAAAATTAACTCTACCCCACACAAAACCAGCATACCTCCATTGGAATGATGTACATGGATTGGGAGGCTGTAGATGCATTGATGAGCACACTCAGGTATCTTATTTCACAGAGCTCCTAAATTAGGCACCATAAAGCAAATATTTGCACTCCACAAGAGCCAGTGAGTTGCAGATCTACCTCAAAGGACCTGCTTTTTAAAACTTGGTAGATGATGCTGGAAGCACATGGAAGATGCAAACTCAGGCTGTAAAGCATTAGGGTACTGGGTATGCCAGCTCCTTGCACACCTCTGGTGTGAGAACACATCTGTCAAAAGCTTGAAAACCCCATCATGCTGCCCAGGGAAGACAAAATGGTACACCTGGGCAAAGAGAATGCCTCCTGTGAAGGAATGGAGCAGCAACAGCTCTAGGTCCTGTATGTAGCTGCAATCAGGTCTCCATTCCGAGACAGAGTGACAGAGATGTGGCTTATGCTGCCCTGGCAGGGCCTCCTGCACCTCTTCTGGAGCTGGGGCTGGAGCTGATGCTTCCTTCATCCTTGGAACCACTGAAAATCTTTTGAGAAGTCCCAGGCTGCGAAAAGATTGTGGTGCTGTGCTTCTGTCAGAGGTTCTGCTATCAAGGATCACTAGCCCAGCTTCTGATTTCTGACATTGGTCCATAGCAAACACCTTGCAAGAAAAAAGGAGGAGTAGAAAATTAACTGCATGATGCATCAGTTAGTCCCACCTATAGACACAGTCCTCCCAGAGCTCTCAAACCAGCCCAGGGATGAATAAGCCTCAGCTTTCCAGCTCCCTACACCAGCTGTTCCATTCTATCTCCAGCACCTTCAAGCCAGGCTTTTAGAGGCTGCCATGCTACATAAAGTGGCACTGTCACTGTGCCAAAGAAGAGAGAGCCATAGAAGTCTGTGAGGGAGGAGTGGAGGAACAGCCCCTGAATCTGCAGCAATACACAAGCAGCCAGAGCTACTCTTCTCTATACCTTGGTGATGAGCTCTAAATGTATAAGCCTACCTCTAATGAGAAATTAAAATGCTATTTGGCATAAGGGCCTTGGTTTTTATTGGCAAATCAAAATGGTCTATTCTGCTGAACAGAAAATAGTCACTGCCTTCTTCTCCACAAGTGAGGTCCCTTGTGTGCCCTCAGCAGCTTCCAGGCAGCACCCTCAGGACTGCAGCACCCACCCTGCCAGGCAGGAGGACGCAGCTCAGAGGTGCCTGGTGTGGTACAAAGATATTTTGAATGTTTTAGGCCTGGGTTTGGACTGCATATATATCCACACTGCCTCCAAGTTTTAAATTCAGTTTTCTCTGCAGCCTTATACAGAACAAAATTAACCCATTTTAAAGTAGCCTGTTAAAAATAGTGATAAATTTCAATGTATTTTAGAAGGTGTTTATTCCATCTGTTTCTCAGTTTAAAAGGAAATAAATAATTTCTGTAATGCCAAACCAGGCAGAAATATTTTCTCCTTCTGTTCAAACTTAAGGCTATAGGACTGCTTTTTAACAACATAAGCACTTTTTCTTTATTTTCTGTATTTTTGTTCTCTTTGAATTATTAGTAGTTTAAAAACTTTTTAATATTTTGAGCCAATTAAGGTTAGGGAAAATGTTTTTTTTTTGTAAGCTGGATATAATAAAGTGACACTTTTATACGAAAATTTCATCAAAAATTACAGTAATGAAACCCCCATAGAGAGCAGGAGAAGAAGCAAAGCATGAGCTTTGGCAGGTATCTATCATTTTGCAGCAGGTGGGCTGCTGTCTTCAGCCCTCTCATGATAATTTCCCTACCTCAGTGGCAGCAAAAACTGCACAGGCACATTCTTTGCTTTGCTGATTTTTTTTCTTGTAACATAAGTTATCAATTCATAACCCAGTCATTTACCTATGAGATGCTGCATGAGTGTGCTGTGAATGAAGGTGGCAAGAAATGCCCTGCCGTTTTTCTCAAAGCTTTTTATTTTTGCCAAAATGAGAGGTGGGAATGGGATGTACTTCTATGAACAACCTTAGCCATGTCTTTCCCTTTTGTTTTTTCTGTCCATTCAGCTCCAGAAGTGAGAAGTGAATGGACAAAGTCCACATAGAGAATCAAAAGCTCAGTTTTATATTATGACCACCTGTACATTATCTTCTACCATCAATAATGAATATATAACCTTACTAAAATCTTAACAGCAACACAATTTATTGTTGATTAGGGCAGGAACTAGGGCCCTGGACATGGTCAGGAACAGCAGAAATAAGTATAGCTATTTTTTGTTGGGGTTATTTTTGTTTGTTTATTTATGGTTTTTTGGGTTTTTTTTTTTTTGGTTTGGTTTTGTTTAATAGAGACATAACTTAAATAAAAAATAAAGAGAGGTATGGAAAACGTATGTAAATTTGCAGTATCTGCATAGGTGTTTTTTATTTGTTTATTTTTAACCTGAGCAAATTACTCAAACTTTTCTTCAAGGCACTCGTGTTCTAGAAGAGTGAGATACAAATTAAATACCTGTCAAGCAAAGAATTTACTTAGACCAGTGGTCACTTAACCACTGGAAGAAACTCACTACAGTGTTGCTAAGGTATGTGAAGGTCTGAGAGCTGCTGTCTCTGGACAATCCCTATGGCATGATTCAGCTGAAAGCCACATTCATTTGTTCTTCATATAGTTTCAGAAATAAAGAATTTCAGATTAAGTCATTAAAAGCCCTCATCTTAAAATAAACATATTCTTCATTTCTGCTTTCAACACCACAGCCAAGGTTATCTAGCTGGGAGCAGACAATATATCACAGGTTAGTTTAACAACTCCACACAGCAGTAGAGAGATATAATTGACTTAGACATCTCATCCTCAGCAAGAATTGTATCCTGAGCAAAACCCAGTAGCAGTTAGAATTTGGAAGATACGTGTCAAAGAGATATGAGAAATAACCCATGGGCCTTAAATAATTAACCTGCATGTAGTCTGTCACATGTTTTAATAGATCCACTGTAGAACTATGGTCATCCCAAGCCCTCCTGGCTCCAGACAGACAAATCTGGTGTCTGCTACTGATAGCTCTGTAGCATTACAGCTGAAGATAATAATAGCCCTCTGAACAATGGGCAAAATTTGATGTATAAAAAGAAGAGATAGAAATAGAAAGAAATATAAATTAAATAGAAATAGATATAATAGAAAGATAGATGTCAGAGTCCAGAGGGTTGTAGCAGGTGGAAGAAGAGCAATGGGATATACATGGAACAGACTAGAGAAAATAATTTCTTCAGCCAGAACATGTACAGCATGCATGGTCTCAAATAACAAGAAGCCATGTGTACCTTCAGCTCACTCTAAACTAGAAGAGAAACTGAAAGGGGTATAAGGTATCACTCCACCTTCCTCTTTATCTTTTCTGTCAGAAGCTGACAGTAGAAAACATTAATTAAGGGAACTACATTCTTGAATAACAGAAAAGTAGAGCAATTGCAGGATGTAACAGAAGAATCCCAATACCATACAGGAACTGAAATAGAAAATGGCTTGACTTCAATCATTCAGATTCAGTTTCTGAACTGAGGTTCCCACAGTCCCCCTAAACACTCTCACTGAAGACCAAACTTGAAAAAAAATTCCCTGCTTCTTTCTGTGCCCCTGCTTCTTTTTCTCCCCCTGCTGTCTTCTGGTTTTCCATGCCTCATGTAGACTGTCCATTGAGCATCCCTGCTCCCAAAGGATATCAAGATCCATCTGGTTTGCCATGATGGCTGACTGCTGTTAGTGAAACCACATTTAGCATAATAGCAGACCCCTGCTGCAAGGGTGCACAATGCAGTTCAAGAGCAAAGGTTTTGCCCAGCTGTGCACATTTCTGCAGCACAGCACAAACAGCATCAGTACAGGCTGCGAGGAACTGGCACATTTTTCTACCCTTGCAAAAATTGTGATTTAGGAGTGTCCGGTCTGGAAAAGTCCTGCTTTAAAGTTGTAAGGTCTTGTTTGAATTTGTGGAGCCTCTCAGCCCAAAGATTGTGGACAAGCTATTGTGTATTGCTTACTGCATGCTAGGATTTGAGCTTTTTGAGAATACTCTCTGCTTTGCCAAAATATGAAAAGGAACTTTTTTTCTCACTGTGTCTACCCTTCATCCTCCTCCTACATGGTGTTTCATGTTGATATTTGAATTTATGTTAAATTACAAATTCTGCCGCAGAGAAATCTATTACAAAAAAATAATTGTCAATATTGAAATGGTCAGCACTTGTCCAAGCCACCCTGAGTATCTCTATATAAGCATTATTTTAAAAAACTTATTGTTTATCCTGTTTGTTGTGCAAAATATGCATCTGAGAGTTCAAGATATTTTGCCAAGCATTATCTACAGTTCAGCAGGTAATAATTTAAATGAAGATTTTATAGAAAAGATAGAGCTTTGAAGGTCTTCAAAGCAGCCCTTGGGAGCATAAGCTGCATTGCAGTTTTCCTCTCAATTTCACAAACTGCCATACATTTAGTTTCCAATAATTGCTTTAAGTAGTTTAAAATGAAGGCATTTGGCTCCCACTGATGCTATGCAATGCTATTTTAATAAAAGCCAGGTGCAGTTAGGACATGGACTTGTGTAACTACATAATCCTGAAAAGCAGGCTCTCTGTACAAGAATTTTCTCTCTTATTAATTTCACACTTTCCCATCTCATATTCCTGCCTTGGCCCTCTTTAATCTTATAGCAGTAGTGAAATGCTATCTGAACGACTGTGGTGATGATGAAATTAACTTAAAGCTATCTACAACCAAGCTGTGATGTGCAGTGTCTCTTTTTTTTTCTGCCTGCCTACCTTCTAACTCATATGCTGTGATGGGATTTTTTTCCTTTTTCTGGCCACTTACACCTCTTCTGATATCCTTTCCATCCACTGTGATGCCTAACATGCCAGTTCGCTTATCCTAACATACAGTTCAATTTAGAGCCTTCCTGGGACAGCTGGATTCTCTATTGACTGGGCAGCTACACTGATGAATGAGTGGCAACATATACGATAAAATTCCTCTACCATCTCTTCAGCAAAATCAGTGGGAGCGTGGCTCTCCTCTGTAATCAAAATACATACCTACCTTTTATTTTCCTTCTCTACATCTCTTATATATAAATAACTTCATAGCCATAACAGATAATCTATAAAATCTAGTAATATAGGGGGGGAATGGTAAAACATTATGAAAAGACTAAAAGTCCATTTAATAGAATACCAGTGAAAGATGGGGAGTGTCTGTGATGCAGAGGAAGTGGATTAATCTTTTCATCTTGTATCCATCAGGTCCAAATTTCCAAAATATTATTAAGTCTGTATATTCTGATCCCTAAACTCTTTTCTTTTCCTTCTCTTAGGGCTTACTTGTAGCTACCATATTCTGCTTCTTCAATGGTGAGGTAAGTACATGAAATGCAGAAAATGAGCAGAACCTGTAAAATAGTCATGCTGCTGTTCATTAATGCAGATGTGAAGTATGTTGCAGTAAAAACCTTGAAACCACACCAAGTTGTTTTTTCTCTCTACACACAATCAGTGGTGTGCATTTCTGACAGCTCTGTGCAGAGTGTGACTGGAATATCTCTGAGCAGATTAATCAGGTGAGTTACCATTACAAAGCAGATGGCACCTAATGATGTACAGGCATGACACTCTTGCCCTACTAACTACAGGTTTGACATGGAGGTTTAAGTAAAGGGGGAAAATGCTTTACTCCCCTTTCTGCCCCAGAGCAGCAGAAAGGACCACAGTACTCACTAAGAAGCAGAGAAGATATTCAGGGGTCTGCCTGAAGAATGCAGTGGGGAGCACAAGCCAGAGCCATGGCAAATCCATTTCTGGGAGCATTGTCAGAGGTGGAGAAGTGCAGTTACTTATGCTCCTTTGAGGATTAGCACTGGCCTTTTACAGTCAATGTTTCATGTGTAGCAATTGAGAAATAAAAACCCTTGAGGCAAAGATCTCTCCCATTCTCTTACAGCTGTATCATATATATGTATATACACCTACAGTGGCTTTTAGATCCACTTTACTATTTATTTTCTTTTGCAAAAAATAACGGGTTAAAATTTGTCAAGAATCATTTAAATTCCTGCAGGAAGCAATTTTCCAAAGATGGTTGGCAGAAAAAAGCTTTTTAAATACATCAAGGGCATTCAACTCTAGCAAAATAAAACACCATGTATCTTAGCAAAGCTGGGAAGTCTATTAAAAAGTTCATTTTCAATCCAGAGCAGATGAATTAGATACAGAACAAACTTTGTGATGCTAACACTCAGTAAGTCAACATAGCAAGATATTTGTGCTCCTGTTTATCCCTGTATATTATTAGAAACCAGCAAATTCCATATAATGGCATGACCACACTGATGTGTGGATAAAGACTGGAAGCAAGTTATCTTATTGATAAGGTGTTACTGGATGATTTGATAACTTTCAGGATATAAGAGAGTATTAAATTCCTCCACTACTTGTCGACATCTCTGTACATTTGCCTCTGGCTGGCTCCCTGTGTGAATGTACAGAGAAACTGAAGAATAAAACAGATGAGAGGGCTCAGATGCAGTTCTGTAGCATGGCTCCTCAGGAGGCATGAAAGACAATAGCAAAATGTGAGCAGCTAATCACATCAGAACCTAACATGAGATGAGAGCTGTAAAGATCATGCTACAGAAGTTCACAGTTTCACGCATCCAACTAAACAGAGTTGAAGACATGTACACCTCTTTTCCTAACACATTTCTGTCCCCAGTATCTGCAGGCTGCTATCACCTTTCTCCTTCTGCCTTACTGTCATCACTCTATAACATCCATGCCCTGGAAACAGAAAACTTCTGATAATCCCTAGTATGGAAGACCTACTGTGAAGAAAGTAGAGACCAGTCAGGCAGTTTTGGAAGCATCCTCTGCCTATAGCAGTGATTGCATGACTGTGTACCAGCAGCACTACAATGTCTCCTCACTGGCCTCCAAATAATGTGTTACCCCAAAACCTTGAACATCACTTTCTTCACTCTCCCCAGTGTCACCTCCATTTTTTTTCAAATTAGATTTTGCAAAACAAATTCCCTAAATGCTTTATAGCTTCAGCGCAAAAGGCTGATTCTCCATCTCTAATGAGAACACTCTAATTTGTCTAGATTAAAGGTTGTAGCAATGTTAAAAATTAAGATAAATGCACTGAAAATGCACTGAAAACATAAAGTATCTTAAAGTATATTCGTTCCTTAGTTTCATCAACTATCTCTAATTACAAGGTACTTTTGGCAATGCTACAATGTCAGAAGAGCATGTCAACCTTTACAATTCCAGGAATACAATTCTCAAGGTTTGCACCAAGGAATACATCTGAAGTATCTGGTTGCCAATATGCATGATTGATGATCCCTTGGTGGAGCAGCTGATCAGAAACATGGACCAATGTCAGGCAGTAAAAACAAATGACTGTGAGGATGCAGGTTGCTCAGACATGTTGAGAGTGATTTTATTGGTGCTTGGGTACCTTTCACCATTACACCCATTTTCAAAATCATTGCATCTGTTTCAGATTTGCAGACTATCAGTGGCAGGAGTGCTGAAAAAAAACCCTCTCATTATTTGCTTCTAGGAAATTTTATTTAGGAAAGTTTTTTTTAGAATTTCCCATTAAGGTGAGCAGTGTCAAAGATGACATCTCTCTAATACAAACTCAAAACAGTTTGGTGCTACTTGCAACAGCACATTACCCATAAACACCCAGCAAAGTTTATACACTTGAGTAGCTGGGCTGGGCTGGGCTGGGCCATGAGAGGAGGAAAAGATTGTGACCCATTCCTCCCATTTATTTCTGCAGTTACACAATATGTAGACATATAAGGCACAAAATCTGTAGAAAAAGATGAACACACTAATGCCAAGCTGGCATTAGGGCTTCCAAAAGGACTACTAATCTGAGTTTGACCAAGAAAATTGAGCTAACTTCCCCCAGTCCTGCTGTATACAGATGTACATAGATCAAAGGCAGTCTGGTCTTCAGTCATGATATAAGATTGTTCCCAAGGTGCTGCATACATCTGCTGCCATAGAGGCTGAAATTATTTCTCATGAGATAATTCAGCGTGGGGCAAGGAGATTAATTTTACTACTGCAGAAGCTTGGCTAATCTGGGATTTACTTTTTCCTACTGGAACATTTAAATTCAAGACTGAAATACATGAATCTTAGCCAGGACAAACAATGCTAAACTTAGAATTTCTTTACTGTGTTTTAAAGTGCATTCTTCACTATTGCTTCACTAACCTCTAGTACCATGAGCCCATCTATAGAAAGAAATCTAAAAATAATAATAGTAAGTTCTACCAATGTTGCATTCATCTGGAAAAACACATAAACAACGTAATTTTTTTACTTTTGAAATGAAAAATCTTTTACATTTTCATATAAAATCTTGGTGTCCAGCAGCGCTGTAGTTTCTCTGTCCAACAGCAACAGTTTTGTACAGATGATACGAAGTCTCTGCAATAGTCTGCTCACCAGACCACATTTTGAAGCCTGGGTTTGCTTCTAGACTGCAAGGCTGGACAACAGAATGGAAAGTCTATTTGGGTAAAAAACAGCCATGTATCTTAGGTGCCAATGAGGTGTGAATGGCTAATAGTGAACAGAAAAACCTTTGAAGTCTTTTTATCCAAAGAGTAAATAAACTTGAGATCTTCATTGCTTCAGTCTTTGCTTTCTTTTATCTGCCATCACAGTGGAGAGCATGGCAGGCATTGCCCTGCACTCCTGGTCCCCGGGTGCCTCCTCAGTCATTAATATATCATGGCTGTGCATGTGATTTTGAGTAATGCTGCTTACATATCTAAAATCCATGCCTGAATGGTTTTAGTTGGCTCTAAGTTATGATCATCTGAGATTCTTGGAATCATGGCAGAAAACTAGATTAGCAAGTTTTACTCAAATGCAGCAACTTGTACAATCCATTATCCATTTGTGGCCATATCCTTGTACAAATAAGCAGTTCAGAACAAAAAAAAAAGACCCTTTGACCTTGTGCTCTCACTGCTCTGTGGAGCCTTTTAGACCTGTATAATGGCACTTCTGATCATGAGCTGAACTGGAAGGGATGTCTGTTGTCTACCCACCGCACATACAGCGTAAGTGTCACTCGCTTTGAAGAAGACAATTTCAAGTTCCTCATGGCAGGCTCTGTAAGGCTCCAGGACATGGTTCTTCCCTCTCCAGTTAACCATGCTATCATCTCCAGACTTATGTTTGCTCTGATGAATTGTCAGACTCCAGTTCAGCTGAGGGCAGCTGGGGAGCTTATCAGGAACTTCTCCGTGCACAGCAGCTCTTCTCCCCATGTAAGAGCAATCACAGCCTCGGGGTCAGAGGGCTAGGAGAGGAACAGAAAGACTGTAAGAGCAGGCTCTTGCTGCCTTCACTAAAGATGCTAACACAAATCCAAATGGATGAAGTGCTGTGAAATGTAAACAGGGTCAGGCTGGGGCAGAGGTGAATGAAGGCCAGAAGTGCACAATGGCTGGTGACCAGGGCGTGGTGGGCAAGAGGTGGCTGCGGGCAGGCAGAGCTGCTGTGCACAGACAAGGTTTCTGCATTATCCTCCTTGTGTCTGCCCTGGATGCCACCACCCCAGTGAAGGGGAAGGCCACTGCCCTAGCACTTCTGAAGATTTCTTCTTCCATTCCCTCCTGGTAGCTTCTGGGGTGACAAAGCTACGAAATTAATACTGTAACATCAAAAGGCAATTTTAAAGTGACTGAAATCTTTACAAAGCTTAACTTGTGTAATATTTCTGTATCAAGTGCTTCCACTGCATTACTCTTTGACCCAGTAATTCTTTCTCAGTAATAAACTTGGGTGATAGTGTGATAAAACATCCCCACATGCAGCTATTTCACTTTAATTCTCAATACTGGCATAGTAAACCTTGCTCACAGCCCAAGTAATTAAAGTTCCATTGTGACCATTTGCCTTTCCTGTATTTGATATTCAATTAACCTCCACACAGCCATTTGGGTTTTTTTCTCTTTATGTGTTAGGAGAAGGTGAATAGCAATACATACTCCAAATGACAAACAGTGCCCACCTCAGCAGGAGCACAGAAACTTATAGACTGCAGTCATCACAGTGCCTCACTTGTACCTGCCTTCTTCTGGAGGAGAGGGTCATTTACACCAGATTATTGTGCCAAACTGCTGCTATTCTTGCTTTGTGCTGTTCAGAATCACTGATCTAAACAAAGAGAGCCAGGATTTGCCCACTTTCTGCTCATGTCACAGCACTATCAAGAGCTGTCATGCATGGACATGCAGCTGAAGAAGTTCTTAGTCTCTGGCAGTTTTAATAGTTTAAATCATTTCCTAGTACCATGTATAACACCACTCTCAATATAAATGTTGAATAAAACATTCTTAGCAGATGACTGTTCAAAGGTTGAAATCCTCTGCCATGCAGAGGGCTATGACCATTCTATATTTTGTGAGCACAGATGCTGTTCTTAAATTACCAGAACAAGATCCCTGTTTAGCTGTTCTGATCCTCTAACTCATTCTACAGAATTAGTCCTGGCAAGCTCATAAGGTGTACTTGCACTTTGCCATTGATGGCAAAGGCTCGTTACTCAAGGCTATTTCTTCAGTTATCAAAATGCATTAGGTATTTCAGGGGCAAGAATCCAGCTGCAGCATCAGCTTTCCTTTTCCTTTTCCTTTTCCTTTTCCTTTTCCTTTTCCTTTTCCTTTTCCTTTTCCTTTTCCTTTTCCTTTTCCTTTTCCTTTTCCTTTTCCTTTTCCTTTTCCTTTTCCTTTTCCTTTTTCTTTTCCTTTTCCTTTTCCTTTTCCTTTTCCTTTTCCTTTTCCTTTTCCTCTCCATCACAGGGGTTTATATCATGCCTCACCCTAGCTGTGTGTTTCTCTAACAGGTACAAGGAGCTCTGAAGAGGCAGTGGACACAGTACAAAACCCAGTGGGGCCAAAGGCGCCGAGAGCACTGTTCCACACGATCTACCTCCTACACTGCCACATCAATCACAGAGGTCCCTGTTTACCTGTACCATCATGACACCAACAATGAACAGTTACATGGAAGATACATAGAGGACTCTGAACTCGTTGCATTAAAATCTGGAGAGACATCTGCCTAGCTGAGCACCTACAGCCACTGCAAACATATCATTTCATATTCTGCTTGTGAAAAAACTGGGGAGAAGGGTGGGAGTGTGGAAATCCAAGATTCTGTGTCAGACTGCAGGCCCAGGCAGAAAGACATATTCTGTTCAAACCACATCAACCTCTGAAAGCAGTGATGTAGAGGGATTGTGATGCAGACCTGGAACAGCATTTCTTCCTGTGCACTGCAGCAGAGAGTGAACATGAGCCTGCCCACCAGGCTGTATAATCTCCACATCTCCTGATACCAGCTGTACAAAGTGACCATCTGACATTTGTAACAACCCCAGGTAGCCAATAGCAAATAGGAAAGAAAGAACCAGTATGTAGCAATTGGAAACTTTCAGCACTTTTTTGCTTTTGGTGCTTTTCCTTAACACTAGATTTTAAACCATCAACTTTCACAAAGTGTAACTTTGGAGTCCTTTATTTTTCCCTTTTAATGAGATTGATGACTGCTTAAAAGATTTCACACATTGCAAGACAAATCAAACATATGAGCAGCAGAAAGTCATTCCAAAGTATTGAAATCTTGATTCTTTCCAAAGAATGCCACAAAATATTACCATCCCCAAAGCATACCCCAAAATATTATCATCCCATTAGCAGGGGCATAAAGCAAATTAAGGTGAAATAGTCATTGCATACCAAGATCTCAAACAACCTCAGAGAAACAGATCAACTCTTTAGGCTTAATGACACAAGTCCTGAAGGCATCTCAAAATAGGTTTTGTTTAACAATACTGGTAGTTCAAGAATACTTATTTATAGAAAAAATTGTCACCCTATTACTCTGCCCAGAAAATCATCATTAGGACACAATTCTCTTGCTCTGAATAAACTGAGAATTTTTTTGGAACTATGGTTTTATTCAGTAGGCATTCTGAATTGAGTGCTAGATGCTTGACTGTGTTACAAATTTGTGATCATGGCAGTAAATGTTCCCTTGAAAGAAATCAGAAATCAATATCTTAGCACAAGAAACATCTACTTTTAGAATGTGATTGCTCTCCTGAGTTCCTAACCATTAGATAATCTTCCCAAAAACCTTTATGATCTCTTTCTGCTACAATTGAAATTAGCAGACAAATCCTTGTTAGCTTGGATGAGCAATGAACAACTCTCTTCAGTGTTCAGTAATGAGTTACACAATACAGTTCAGTGTAGACTTTAAAAACACAAGGCCATTTTCTCCACAGTGATATGAAACCATTTTTAAATATTGTATCCAGCCAGGCTGATTTTTCCTCCCCTGACAAAACCAGAATCTAAGCTTTACCCTCAATTTGTAGATTTTAAATGGAAGAAAAATGTACATGTCTATCTCCATGAGTCACCATCTCACTGGAAAAGTCCCTTCCAGGAATGAGTTCTTGAGGAAGAGCTGCAAAGCCAGCACTATGAGAAGGGACCAGATTTGTCCTATCCATACATGAGGCAATGCCTTGCAGGGAAGGAGGCTGCTCTGTTTTCACCACCAGCACACACACCAGCTGTGTACCACGACACATTGTGCCCAGAGTGAGGAGGCAGCTTCTGGCTCTGCCATTGTAGAACAAAAGAGGAGCTGGGGAACAAGAAGGAATTCTCTGCTGGCAGTGCAGATCATCACATGGTCAATCCAGGGGAGCACTTACAAGAAAATACCATTGTGTGTGTTTGTTCAAGCCACATGCCTATTTTTCAGACTTCAAGGAATGCAAAGACAGTTATTTTTTCAAACAACAGTATTTCTCATATTGCTATTTCTACTTTCACCAGTGAACAATAGGAAATGGAGGAGTCAGTTGTTAAAGACAATAAAGTGGCTCTGCTATAAATCTGTGTTATTCTGAATAGCTTTAGGGCACACTGCAGCTCCCAGGAGGGCTGCAGAAGGCATTCCTGTTTTCTTAAGACACAGATGAGATGCTTGTGAAAAAAATGCGCATAATATAGAGAGTTTAATAACAAACATGTTGGTTTTAATAATGTACATGTTTATAATGTGTAAGTGCAAGTTGTTTCACAGTCAGTTACGTTCATGTGGATGTACAAAATGGAAATGCTTTACCATTATATTGATTGTTTTCTTTCTTTGCTAATGATACTTTCTTGCTCTGTTTAGTAGAGTGCTCTGAAAAGTCAAATTCAGGATCTGAGGTTTAGGGTACTGTTTGCAGCTTCAGTGTGCTTGTATCAGTCTTAATGGAAGTTTTGATTTCAGTCAAGGGATGATGATTTCCAGACACAAAAAATTTGGTATAACATACACACTGAGTTTAGGGCTGTCATCACACTTGGTTTTTTGCAGGAAAGGCTGAGTTTTAAAGATACTTACTGAGTAATTTCTAATCAAAATATTTTCCAATGGGAAATGTTGTTTTTCTTCATCTCAAGATGGTTTGAAATGTCATCACTGCACACATAACATACATTTTATTCTCTGCTTTATAAATAGCACCATACACTAGTGACAGTAATATTGAGAATGCTGATACAATCTCAATAATTCCTATTATGACAGTAGGGTGGTTTAACTCTAATAGATTTCACAAGAATAGCAGAAACATATAATTTATGTATCAGTGTATCAAAAAGTACAGAATGAGCTGACACTTGAATCAGTGGATTCAAGGTTGTATTTTAAGAGGAAAGCAACCTCACATTTATCACAGTATCTATTTCCTCTCAAACATCACACCCAACACATGAAAACCCAGTTTAGTGAGCATTAGCTCTGGCAGAAGGTTTTGTGTGATTGCTCTGAGTCACTAAATCTATCACAAAGATAGATTTAGATGGATGCTGGTTGTTATTCTTTACGAGGTACAGACACACAGCACAAATTAAAATATTTGTTGTGGCATGAGATGTTGAAAGTAAGACTTGATTTTTATTTTATTTACTTAATAAATATATTTTATCTGAAATAAAACAGCAACAAAAGTAGAACAGACAATTTTCTCTGTATTAAAATTTTTAGCAACAACAATTGCTTAACTTTAAGTAAAACACTACAAAGTGCTCATGTAGCAAAATAACTCTGCTTTGGGATAAGAAAAACCAGGCAAATGTGGTGAATTTCTGTTCTCTTCTCCCATTCTTTGCCAGCCTCAAAAAACAAAATATGAGCAGACTTACAAAGATGGAAATCTGAAACACTGAAAATGTGAAGGTACCTACATTTCCACTTCTAGGAATTTAAAATGTTGGTGTGTCTTTGTAAAGCTAAATACTGCTCAAAATTTTGAGGATTTGTAACCTAAAAGTCATTTGCATTGGAACAGTAATTGACCCCAAGCCAGTGAGAATCTGCAGTGTGAACATGCCCTCTCTGCTCTCTACACAACTTTTTATGTACTTCCAGATGGATCCCAAATCTGTACTTAAGAACCCCTATACTAAGCATTCAGAGCATAACTGAGAAAATAAAGTAAATCTCAGCATCCCAAATGTAGATCAGTATGCTGCCCTCATCCTAATAAAGGACAGCTGTTTTAACCAGTGAACCCAGGTGCTGAGAAGGCTCCCATTGCTGAGCATGTTGTAGTGCTGCAGGAAAAGGAAGCATTGGGGTAAAATGACTAACCAGGTTGTGGTGTTGTGAGTCTCAGGAGGCACAAATTGGCACAGTCAGCACTGGGGATGATTTAGGCCTGGTTCAACTGCCTTGGCATAGGGACCATTTAGATGACCTGCTGAATCCCTGCCAAAACTTGTTTTCCGTGATTTCATAGAAGCAAAGATGGGTGCTGTGCTCTGCTGGGTCTGGAAGATATTTAACTCTCCTTATATTCCATTTAAAATTTTCTTCATAATCCAATTTCAGGACCTCACAAGTCTATCTTAAAAAGAAACAATTATCTTCAGCCAATTTTTGAAGGACACTGGCATTGATTTTAAGACTCTGGCCCCTTTTCTCTCCCTGCAAGCAAAAGCAGCTTTGAGAAGTGACCACACTACAGGAGCTTACTTGGTGCAATGTGTGCCCATGTGTGACTACATGCAACCCCCCCATCCCCAAGTGCTGGTGATGTTGATTTGCATAATATGGTCAGAGAGATGCAGCTCCTTCCCTCATATGCTTTGCATTTCTCTCCCCCTCAGTATCATTATCATAAGACATGTTTATTTCCCAGTCTCTGCTTTCTACACTTTTTCAGGAGAAACATTTTTCCTTTACAGTTTGCAACTTATGTTGACTTGCTCTTGGTCCAAGATGTACTCACCAAAATCAGACTGGAAAATGTGCATTCTGATCCAAACCAGATTATAGAATTCAGGTGCTTGGCCCACACCGTTTTTTAAAAACCATCCACCCACTGGAATTATGGAAATGGTAGATGCAGATATAAAACCAAGTTAAGGATGGAAGTCTGAGCAAACCAAATATCTTTAGAAGCAGAGTAACATCTTTTTTACTTCGGACAGAATACAGTTGTGTTATTTAAAAACATTTTGAAAAATAGAAAAAAATCTAAACAGATCTTGAGAAATTGAAAGTTATACAAAACTATAAACCAATCATCTGGAAAGCCTAGATAGCGTGCATACATATGGATATACATACAGTAAATTACTATAAGAGCTGTGTTCAGATAGAAAGTGACCCATCATCCCAAAACGCACAAAATCTAAGTTATGAGTGGGAGAGACTGCAGGTCAGAGAAGATTTGTAGCCTCCATTAAGTGTCTTTTTGCTTTGTGGGGACTCCATATGGAACACAGACAACCAGGGTCATCCATCATCCCACTCCCATTCCAAATGTGTTCATTATGGAAATGACTGGGACCAGAGACATTGTCTACACTGCATTTCTCAGCTTCATAAACGAGCACTGAGTTGATGAAAGGGGCTGACTGGGAGGTAAGCAGAAGCAATCTTTTTCCCAGCTGCATGCTAATGCTAGGTTATCTTTCTAGAATAACACTCACTGTTGTGGAGAAGGCTGACCTTAGATCAGGCAGCTCCTTGGTATGGAAAACCTTTGAATTTCACTTTGCCCTGGAAATACAACAGTAATTCTCACTGATTTCAGCAGTGTGGCTGACGGCAGGACTTCTCCCTCTCTAATTTTAGAGGTAATCTCATTATCAAGCAAACACTGAAAATGCTTGGTGTTAATACAGTACCTCCTGTATATTTGACAGTGAGATCCTGGTTCATCTGTATTATGCTACATATAGACTCCTCAAGGTTACAAGATATTATTTTTATATTTGCCTGGGTTTTTCTAGTAAAGGGTTTGATCTCTATTAACACTGTGTTTATATGTGTTACATGTATTTGACAAACTTCACCAATTGCTTGGCAACTAACATATTTTTTTATAGGCATAGTTTCTTATATGAAAGGCTTGGCATATAACAGGTTCCAGAAGATAAAAATAAAAAGAATGCAAAAGGCTCTCCTATGCTGACCGCATAGAAAAACCTGAGAGGTGGAAACCCTTTATATTCTATTCTCCTCTTATCTCCTACTTATTTCTTTAGTTTTTGAGTAAAGAGGGCAAACTTACCTCAGTCCAGATGGCAGCACAAGGCTGATCAGCACTATATTGTACCCATAGGAATTTCTGGGAGGTACACAAGGAGATATTCAGTTTTTCCCACTGACCATTGTAAGGACATTAACTTCTCCCACTGCGTATGCGTGTGCATGCAAGATACCTTTAGGTATATGTACCATCACAATTAATATCCCTCCTAAGGAGGGGGAGAGAGTTCTGCAGAATTTAAACAGTCTGTGGAATAAGATTCATGTGGAAAGAGACCATATCTCCAGTTCAGAGACAAAATTGCCAGTATAGGCTTCCACATGGAAAGAATTTACATAAAGTAGCTGCCTTTAAGGAGTGTCACTCTACAAATGGTCAGAGCTTAACAAGTTCAGGCCCACAACCTATGAAGAGGAAGTAGCTTAAGAAAAGGTTCTTCTTATTATATTATCCTACGGGGTTTTTTCTTTTATTATGTTTTGGCATATAGCAAATATTTAAATCCCAAGGACCCAGCCACCGTGCTCATTATTGCCTCTCCAGCAGCAGAAGGGAGGTGCTCCTCTGAAGAGGCTGCAGCTTTGAACTGGCAGCAATTTAGAGGCTTCATAAGAATTGTGGTGAGAGTGTATTCAACACAAAGCAGCCCTCAGTTTTGAGACTACAGAGATTATTTTCGTTTTAATCCTCTGTTGTAAAATTTCTTCCCAATGGGAGATTCCTTGGGAAGTCAGAGTTAGAAAGGATGTGGAAGGACAAGACATCACTCCAGATGTGCCATCACCTATACAGGTACTGACACATACATGATAAATAGTTTGTCACAACTTGTCAAGTTTGGTAAATGCAAAAAAAAAGAAAAAAATAGATCGTGTTTCTCCTTTCTAACTGTAGCCCTTGTAGAAGTAACTTGGTATCAATTTTTTTTCTATACCTCAGAATGTCATGAGCAAAGGGCTGTTTTTCAGACATTTGTTTTACATTACACAAGTACTAACTCTCTTCAGTGCAGAATGATGCATCAGTTACCAGCAATGCACTTCAACAAAAGAAATTAATCAGGACAAAGAAATAAAATAAATATATTTGATGCTATGCATATACAGTCATCACAAATTAGCAATATACCCTCAGTAATCAAAATACATACAATAAAATTTGGATATAATTCAAACAATTCCATGGGCACATAAGAAGTTTTCCCCTTTATTTTTTTTTTAATCCATGTTTACATAGAATATTACTCTATATTCATGGCAGGAAATTTTTATGCAATTAATTTTTATTGGATGATGCTTGAAATTCATGGTTTATGAAATTGAAAAACTTTGAAAACAGACTTCCCATTTTGGCAAATCTGAGGCAAATTCATAAGTCACAACAAATTCCTTGTCCATAATTGATATGAATGAAAAGACATTTGTAATTGAATTAACCCCTTCTTTATAAACAAGACAAGGAATTCATTGTCTGCTTTAGTTATTATTAGTTATTATTAGCTATTATTAGTTATTATTTAGTTATTATTTGCTACATAATGTATTTTTATGGCATAAAAAATACCCCAATTATTATCTACACCAGGATATGTGTATTTTTTATTGTAAACCACTTGTTCCTTTGCCTTGTGTGCTGTACATAAGCTGCACTTTGCAGTAATTCACCACGCATAGAAAACCTTCTTACAAAGAAATACTGACCAAAGATGTGAATGAAATGTCAACCTGACTGAAATCAAAAACATCAGCTGATTGAGTTCTGTGGTAACAAGGATTTCATCCTTTACAGATCCCGTTTTCCCAGTGTTAAAGGCTATGGATAGATCAGGGAAAGGGATGCTTGGTCGTGTGTCTGCAACAGCTATGTCATCCAGAGGGGCTGCAGGTGTGTTGGGGCTGCTGTTGTTTTCTCAGGCCATTTCCCCAAAGAGTTGTGGAGATTGATCAGAGAGCAAGGCTGGAGGAAACGATGCACAAGTTAAGCCTTACTCTAACATTTCCTTTCACAAGAGATACAGGAAAAAGTAGCTCTGGAAAGGGTATTCAGAGACCCTGGAAATCTTGGTCTGCTCCAAGGCAGACCAGTCAGGCAGTGCCTGGTGGGATCCATGCCAAATTGCCCTTTCCTAGTTTATTTTCTATGTTGCACAGAAATGGTTTAGGTGTGATTTCTTTGGTGTAGAACCGAACCTTTGGGAAATGTTGAGCTTGTGAGGGGGTTCTTTTTACAATTAAAGTCAGACCCATTTTAAAACTGTTGGAATGTCTTCTTCGATATTCTGATTTGAATGAATACCAAACCACTAGCTCTTAAACAGTTGGATTACCCTCACTCCCTCTAAAACTTTCTTAAAATCTCTGACAGATATGAGCTAGCAGAATAATAACATTAAAGAAAAACCTACTAAAACCAAGCAAAAACCTGTGGTTAAAGCACTGGACTGCATGGACTCAGCAGACATGTTTGGGTCATGTCCCTGCCAGAGACTTACTGCGTGGTCCTGAGAAAATTATTGTAAACCAGGTGCCAGACTCACTGAATCCACTGAAACTTCCACTGACAGATTTAGGAGCCCATACCCAAAATTGAGACCTTTCCTCCAAGCATGTTTTCTTTGGTGAAAATTCCCAACCTGTCGGACCATTTTATTGTAGATGCATCTAAACTGTCTCTAAGTCCTAACCAATATTCCCATAAAGGTCAGTGGGGAAAAGCTGTAACTCTATCCCTGCAAATAATATATTCCTGACTGACCTGAGTTTCTGCTTTCTGACAGGAGTTTTGTATCAAAATCTCCTCCTTTGCAATAGTGCCCAGTCATGAGCACTAATTAGTTTCTTCCCCATGGTTACTGAATTTTTTAAATACTTAAAACATTTTAAAGAGTTAGAAGGAAATATGTTCAACAATTTCTTCTGAAAGAGGCCTGTCTTAAGGGAACCCTTTAGTGTCCTGATGTAGAGACCACACACGTGCATATATTTATACACTCAGATATAATGCGAAATACCTACATAGACTGTGTACCTGTAGTTCCAGTCGTTTGACTGGGGTTTAAGTGATGCAATTTCAAATGTTGCCGGGCAGGGAGGTGATTCAGCTCCTATACCTATACTCATTTGCTTAAAAGTGGCTGCTGGGATGAGGCATAGCTGATATATTACACATAAGTAGCCTGGATATATTCCACATATTTTTAAATGTCCATGCAGTTGAGAGAGGTTAACGCTTCTCCATGAATAATGTCAATTTCCATATAAACGTTAAAAAAAGAAAAATTAAAAGAGCGTATCAAATGCATGTAACACATGGAGGATTATTTGCAGGCTTTGCTATGAACCTTTTGATATTCATTTTCTCCATTTCTGCTGTAAAATTGCCTCTTTCTGTTCAACAAGGCAATTTCTCCTGTGCCCACCACCAGTGACAAATTTACTGAGAAAGTTAAAATCTCCTTTGTGTCACGATGAACTGATGAACCCACCTCTGTTTATACAAGGGCAAAATGGACATAGGCAAGGCAGTCCTGCCCTTGAATGCCAGCAGCCCTCAGACACCAAAAGGCCTTTCCCAGACTGGTTCACTAATATCAAAAATATCAGCTCTTCAGCAGAATTTAATTTGGGCAGGGGTGTTTGTCAATCTTCCAGGATTTTTTTTTTTTTTTGCTCCTTCTGAAGCAATGTTTCACTTTAGATGAAGCACCACCAATTTAGAAATATAGTCAAACAACATTAGGCAATTCTACCCATATTGGACCCTGTGGTGTTCAAATGTGTGCTAAGAATATTCTCATTCAGCCAAGGCACAAAACCTTTCAGTGGTACTTCCCAAATATAGTTGCATTTGTTATTTTGTTCACTGCATTAAAAGCTGCTCAGGAGAGTCTGGACCATTGCTACCTGTCAGATTCATTGGGCTGGTAAATGTTTTTCACAGATAGATATTTTCTTGACATCAAGAAAGTATCCATTTAATGGAACCTTCTGTACCCAAACAATGTCTGCAGGGAAATAGGGGGATATGAAATAATTTTCATATTCCTTGCACAAATTACAGGATTCCACTAGCAGCAACACATCATCTGCCTTAGAAATAGGAAGTCTTCCTCATCTGGGGGACAAGGGCCCAAGAGAGACCTGAGTGTCTATCTTGGGAGTTATTTTAAGGACATTAGACAAAAAAGGTCAGGTCTGATAGACAAGTACCAAACTGTTGTCTTTGATAATATTGTGATAAAAAGTAATTGCTTGTTAGCAATATTCCATTTTCAGTGTGGGAAATCTCCTCCAAATCTTCAGACACTTTACTTCTGGAGGGGTGTTTATTTCTCCTCGTAGCAAAGCACTCATTGCCCATCAAAACAGATTTCATCCCCATGGATATTTTTCTATAATGTTGCTTGTAGTTCTGAGCTGAAATGCAGAATAATGGTGTGTGTGGATGCAATTTAAAAGAAACGGCCAAAAATGATTGCTCCATTTACAAATCGAAAACCACTCTGCTTCAAACAGAATTTTCTACGTTTCTCTGCTGTTCTCAGATATTGCTTTGAGATTCTTCTCTGCATGGCTCTTGAGTGTGAATGGATTTTGTAATGATAAAAAAATTCCTACCAAACATTTTTGCTCATATGACTTTCAAGGACATAGGTAAGGAATGGTTTGTGTTCAGACTGTATGACACTGACATTTAGAATGGACATTAAGTCTTTAACCTGTTTCAACAACAGAGAAAGCCTAGATATTCAAAGATGGTTTAGTACCATGGATTTCTAAATTTCATATAAGGATGCTCTCAATCTTAGAAAATTTTCCCTCTGCCTCTTGTAGGTCAAATATCTGTGCTCTTGGTTGTTCTATTAAGTATCACACAATTTCACAATGCCACATGGCACATCTTGGAAAGGTTATCAACATTTCATCAGAGTGCAGTCTCCAAACCAAGACTCTGATCCTAATGGTGTAGGAGCAAGGCAGTGAATACTTCTGCAAGCCTGAATTTAACTCCCCAAATAATCTGCCATAGCAAGAGGTATTCATAGTAGAGCCATATCTCTATTGTGACTGCAGCCACTGCCCACTGCCCCCAAATAGCCACCTTATTTCTCCTAAAACCTAAAATATTCCTTTCCATTAAAACCTTAAGGAATTGCCACTGTTTTGTGCTGGAAAGCCTCCATCTTTTTGCCATTCTTTGGCTAATTTGGCATGAAATGGATGGGACATCCTATCTCTGATGGAAAGTGTGGTTTTGTCCTTCACTGGCAAGAACCCCAGCAGTAAAAGTTTTGGTTAATGTCCATCAGCTGTCTTTAGGTTTGGAGTCCATCTCCACCATTTTTGTGTTGTGGGAGATCCAGAATAGACATGGACTAACAGCAATTTTCCTGGAGTTTTCTATTTTCTCAAAACTGAGTTTTGCTGGATGTAGCACCTTGGAAAATATATCTGAAATCAACAGTTTAGCCATTTTTGTTGCTCTTCAAAAAACACAGTTCATTGGATTCCTCAGGAAACATACCTGATTAGAGCCAAGTTTCAGTGTGGTCAAATTAGAAACAGCTGAAATATTAAACCTAAATTTCCAGGATGGAAACCACAGTAAGCAAAATTCAATGTTGCAATTGATACTAAGAAGAAACTGGGATTTAAATAGGAGTTACAATGGACTATGGTGGTAGAATATACACATTCTAGTTGCATTTTTGCACAGAATTCAAAATGCAAAATTCATGCCAGAATCACACTTTAGAAATTCTTCTTATAGAATAATTTTTCAATTTTTTCATCTCTATCTTTCAGAAAACTTTCATCCTTGTTCTAATTCTCTGCTACAACTGACTCTGTCAAAATGTGGATTGAAAGTGTCGGGATTTCCAAAGGCCTTGTACATGAGTAGGGTCACGTCACTCCTCAGATTTCTTGCTGAGAGCATGCCCTATTAGATTAATTTTCCTTCTGACATTAAAAGAAGGTGTTGATAGTGGAGAAAATGTGTCTTGGTTGGTTTGGTTCTGGTTTCAGGTTCTCACTGCCCTAAGGGAAGGGTTGAGTTGTTTGTTGATTGTTATTTCTTTGCTAGTGATGGTTCTGGGCTTATGCAGCTGTAGAGCAAAATGTGAAAGGCAAAAACTTCCCTCCCAGCCCCGAACAACAAATATTATAGTGACACTAGGCTGAAAAAAAACCCCAGAAAACCAAAAACCAAAATAAAAATTTAAAAAAAAATATGGCTGGGGTTATATATTAATATACATTAAATCCCTGCAAGCAACAAGTTTCTCTACAGATGGTATTTGCCCCTTTAATTACAGCAGCACAAAACAAGAAGGAAACTCTACTGCAAACAACTTTTCTAGTTTTCTTGCTATAAAATGTGTGCTGTAGGGCAGTATAAGATGTGTTATTAGGTTACTTCCTGTCTTAGGCTTGTAAGGGTTTCATAAAAAGAGCATCAGAGCCCAAGCACAAGTCTTAAGTAACCTCCCTAAAGCTGAGAAAACCCCACTGAGCCAGATACAGAGGGATTTGGAAGATTATAATTTTTCTGACAATCGAACAGCAACTGAACATACAGGAGTGGGGATGTTTGAATTCATCTACCTTTGAAAACACATCAGCTCCAAGTGGAGCCTGTTTCATATATAAAAAAAACCAGGCTATAAATCTTTCAAATCCCACTAGCATTACTGCTCTTTAGAGACAATTTGGCTGCATGAACACAACGTTGACAAAGCTCGTGTTCTGTTTTTCTTTTGCTTGAGTTAGAAATGTCCCTAAATATCCAGAAAACACTTCTGTGCATCCAAAATTTTTTAGCAGAGTTATTCGGGTTTACTGTCAACTTCACTGCTTTGGTTTGGTCTTTGGTTTGGGATGGACAGTAGGAACAGACAATTATTAAATTTGCTGTATTCCTGCCAAATATGAAGCTCACAGAGTCCTTCACTGCTCATAGCCATCTTTCAGGTTCTGTCTAAAGTGTGATTGAGACAATCATAGTCTTCATTGTGATTATTACTTATTTAAGGGTTTTCATTGCCAAAAGATCCTAGGCAATGGCTAGAAGTGCCTTTATCTGGGTACAGCAAGGCAAAGGCAAGAGGAGAGTCTGCTCTAGGAAGAGCTCAGGAATCTGTCCACAGATGCAGTTTTCACAGCACATGCTGAAATTACACAGGGCAGGTGAGAGAAGGGCTGATGCCCTGGCATGGGGTGCTTCCTACTTTGAGGAATTCAGCCTGCAAAGAGCAGGAGTAAAGCAAGACCAAAAAAAAAAAAAGGTGTTTTGTTACAAATATATTTGTGTTTACTTGAACATGTGTTCCTCTCACCCCAGTGATAATGGATGCCAGGAACCTGCTGTGTTTGGAGCAGGCAAAGAAATCAGGAGACAATTAGACTGCTATGCAGCCAACTATCCTCAGAATGAAGAAACAGGTTTGTGCTGACTAAAACGGCATTTCATTGCAATGCATCTTTTTTTTGACAATAACTATTTTATGAGAAATTTGTTTTGTTTTTTATGATGGGTTTTTTTGGGGCTGTTCTTACTTGTTCTGCACCTTGGGATCAAGGAGCTTGTAGCTCCTGCAGTGGAAGGAGGAGAGCCTTACCCCCAGAGTTCCACCCAGCATACAGCTTGGTGTTTTTCCACCTGACATGATCTGTTTTACAAAAGTGCCAGCAGAGGTTAACACTTCATTAACATATTCCACATCTTCTTTAGGAAGCGTTTTTGTTATTTTCTAAGATCTCTCATTTCCTAATTAATTTCTCTGTCATCTTTCTTCCACTATGCCTCAGCCAGGGAAGTATAGTCTTTAATGAATTAAACAGCATCTTATTTATGTCTTAGGGCTCCAAGTCTATTGGATATTTAATTCAGGTTTGTGCTAAACTTGTCCACCATCCTCTTAGGCAAGATTTCTTATGTAGAAATAATATCATTTGTTAATACATAGTTTAAAGGCAATTATGTACTTCCTTTCCTCTCTCTATGTGTTAGATACCCACTTCTAGACATCCAGTTTGAATAATAGATTTTAATATTTTCTCTAACTATAAATAAATAAACAGATAAATTTCACACTCCAAAGTTTGTTTCCTTTATCTATCTCAGATAGATTTAGTTGAGGACAGTGCAGTGAGGAGATGGTAAAATGCAATGTGGGAAAGGAGAGGGAAAAGGAAGACCCTGGCATCAGTTTTGTTTCCAGAGAAAAAGCAAAATAGATCCACTTCTTGGGTTTAATTTTCTGTGAACTGAACAATGAACTGGTGAACATCTTTGCCAGCAATAGACCCGAGGGGAATGGCAGCAAGAGAAGAGCTGATTCCACCTGTGAAAGAGAAGGGGCTGCAAAAGATGAGCATGGAGAAAAATGCACAGTAAATTGAAACCTCTGCTTCTGTTAAGGCATTTTGTTTGGTGTTTAATACTCTATTATTCAAGCTCAGCTTTTGGAGACATTTCATACCCTAATCATACAGGCTTCAAAGAGAAAGAGAGTTTCACAGGCTCTCAGCACTGAAAACCCATGTAGCAAAAAGGAAGGGAACACCTGTTACATGGTCATCTGGAAGACAGGCTTATAAATTTAGCACTAAGGACTTGGAAACAGGTTTTTCTCCCTGAAAATAAAATGCATTGCTTTTTGTAAGCTTCTCTTTTAATTTCTTGTCCAGTTGAAAACCTCAGCAAACCACTCATTCTCCCTTTTCCAGTAGCATGAAGTCTGAAAGCTTGATTTCTAACATAGAAGTTCTACACTTTATGGCAAAAAGCCTCAGTCTCCAGAATTTCACTGACATGAAAACTTCAGCAATTGTTCTACTTACAAATCTCAGTTAGGCCTTCCAATCTATGGTTCCAAACAATTACAGCTGCCAATCTCAGCAAAATAAGCCTCAGAGATAAAAAACTATAGCTTTCTATAAGAGTGATGCACAGGAATTTTACATATCTGTGGAAACAGTGAGGATCTATCTGGATTGAAAGGCTGAGACCCAGTCTGGATGACCTTCTTAATTTTCCACTTGATCAGCTGGCTGTCTGCAGTTTGCTGCTGTCTCCATTTTCAGGACTCTGAGTTAACTGGAACATGTCTCCCTGTAACAGCCATGTTATAAATTCACTGAAGATCCAGAACAGACTATTAGGACCAAAATTAGTTCAGCTACCAAGCACTGAAACCAAGGAGATGGTTGGAAGAGCTCTAGAAATTATTATTACCATGTTGCCTACCCCTCCTTCTGCCAGATGTGGCTGCCCCCACAGCTGATACATTAATATATCCTTTTCCTGGTCACCATTAAATCAAACTACTATCAATTTCAGGGCTCAGGCAAAGGTGCAAAAACTGCCTCTGATTTAGGGACTGCACCCTTTAGGCCTGAATATTATTGTCAACACTCTAAGTTTTACATGGGATAAAAGTGTATTCTATGAATTTTCTGTCAAATTAGGTTCAAGAAGACTGAAGATATGTATAGCTATATTTTTTTTCAGTCATTTTGCCACAGGTACAAATACTAAAAACAGAATATGTAAGTTTAGAAGTAAAACTATATATTCTTTAGTATATGCTATAAGAAAATAATATTCTATGAACCTATTTTTAATCATTTAACCAAACCAGAAAACTCTTAATCCTATGCCAAAAGGCTAATACAATAATTATTTTGGTTATAAGCTCCAAATCTCTATAATTTGGAAAATAAATAGTGGCAACAACTCTTATTCAGAAATCTTTCTAAGGAAGCCAATAAACAGTATTTTATCCTTAGTAACAAAACACATGGTATTCACCACAAAAATGTGCCTACCATGAAACTAAACAACAAATCAAAATTCTTGTATGATTGCCTTGTGAAAATAAAAGAAAAATATTTGTGCAGGTCTTAGAAAGAAATGAACTTTTTTTTTCCAGAAGTTTTCAGTGGCTTTGGATTACTGCAATTAGATTTCCCAGACTTGGATTTTACTTTAAAAGGGCTATGGTTTTCATAGGTCAAATTCTCAACAAAGTCTGCGTTGGGTACATCTGCTTTGAAGGGTGTTACAAGGAAGATTACATATACATATACATATACATACACATATACATATACATATACATATACATATACATATACATATACATATACACATATACATATACAACATATACATATACATATACATATACAACATATACATCATACACATCTACATATACATATGTGCATGTGTATATACAGTAAATATACAATGTTTGTCAATATACTATATATTAATATAGCATTATTGTCTACTATAATAACATAATTTGCAATACAGTACAATGTGCTCTAATTTGGAGCAAATATTTGCAAATCTGGTGGGGAAAAACCTTCATCAAATTCCAGCAAGAATTTCACTTTGAAGAAGGATGCTCAGAGAGAGAGCTTGGGTAAAGTCAAGAAGAGAACTGCGGAGTAATTTACCAGCCATGCTACCAAGGGAGAGGAACAGCAGCTGCAATTAAAGTGAGAATCAGATTTTCCTCCAGAATCACAGAATCATAGAATGGTTGGGGTGGGAAGGGACTTCAAAGATCATCTAGGTCCCAGCTCCTTTTCACTAGACCAGATTGCTCAGTGCCCCATCCAGCCTGGCCACAGTGCCCCAAGCCTCTCTGCCCAAACAGCTCTCTCAGCAAGCTGGCAACATTCTCAGCAGCTCCCTGCTCAAGTCCTGCTTTGCAGCAGGATGGGACAAGTGTATCCATGAGCAATTTCTGTGCTGTTTCTGAGCAGGTGGAAATCACAGCAGCACTTTACTTGATTGTTGAACCTTGGAGGGTTTTACTGCCTTATGTAAGGCTTCTGGGTACCATCAGGGAAAAGTATCACAAATGAGATTGGGGAGGAAAAAGTCTGTAAATCTGTATTGTGGTTTTTATGGGGAAATGAAAACACACATAAAAATTAGAATATTTTATTTCATGGGCATGGCCTCAAAGTGTCGAGTCAGTAGAACAGGAAGCAGAAGTGTTGTAAAATAATCTGGGATAAATTGCTCATAGAAAAGAAATCCACTTCAAACACATGAAAAGGAGTGTTGTGTCCAAGCCACTTTGCCTTTGCTGTACCCACCTAGGCTTTTGGAGATTAACTTCCTCACTTGGACTCCTGTTTTCCAACAACCTGAGAAAGGATAGAGTGTGAATATTCCACATGCTTGAGAGGAGATTGCTAGATTAGGATCCAATATCTACAGACTGCACTGCAATGCATTGAGTTCAATAAGAGGGGAAAAAAAGAGACTTCGATAGCAGCATTGCACCTGGGATGAAAGTCTCATCTCACAGGAGCTCAAAGATTAATTACAACAACGTAGAGCAAGCAGATTCCTGACTCGTTCCAATGTATGTAAGACTAGGGAGCACAGCTAGTTGGAGTATGGCTGGACTGACTCCAGGCTAGGTATGGAGCTGGAAACACATCCTGTCAGGGGACATGGCAAAGCAGCTTGTGTGCAGTGTTGCACAACCCTCCAAAACTGTTTTATGGTCACAGGGAGTTCCAATCAGCTGGCTGTGATTTACAAACAAGACAGTTCATCTTTGGCTGACAGCACTTGCTCTCACCTCTGCTGACACACACACATTGTGCCAGCTAGTCCATGGCAGAAGTAAGGGCCTCTAAAATCTGGTGGGAAAGAGAGGAAGGGGCAGGAAAGAGACAGGAATTATCTTTGCTGAGATGCAGAGCCCTTACTCCTACAGGACAGACACACAGTGTCACACAGGCACATAGAAGCAGCAGTGATATCTTCTGCTTTGGAAATGGGGCAGACGGAAGAGGAAGAAAACATTTGAGCTGTTACCCAGAGGGCTGTAAATCTGTCCAGAACAAGGACATCTCTGCCTGGGAATTAGTGAACTCCAGGAGCCCATTGTGCCACCCCAGCAAAGATGCTTTCATCTAAAAGATTTCAAGGAGTAAGTAATAAAAGTGATGGGCTCTCTGGATTCACAATTCTTACTATTTGAAATCTCACCCTGCTATGGCAGGTCTTTGCAGCTTTATTTAATTGAGAAACACATTCCATCTGTTGTCTGAAAACAGGTAAGATATATCCTTTCAGTGTAACATCCCCTTAGAATCCCTGTGACTTTTCTTAAAATTTTCAGAAAGCTCTTGGATGCACCTCAAGCAAATATCGCCTCATAAACCTGACAAGGTTTCAGGAGCCAGAGACACAGAGGGAGTTTGGTGCAACAGTGTGAGCAGAAAACCAGATGGATGAGATGATCAAACTGTCAGTGCAGGTTTCTGTTGCAGACTTGGCAAGAACTGCTACATTACACTTTTTTCAGCAGAAAAGGTTTAAATCTGCTTTCACAATTGTTTAATTTTATTTTTATCAAAGAGAAGTAGATCACTTGTGTCTGAAAAAATCTTATGAAGCCATTTAACATAACTTCAAGAGCTCAATTATTAAGAAAATCTTACAGTCTTTCCCCACCTTTAAGAGAAATGGGTATGTTATCCATCAAGAAAGACAGAGTGAAAACAGTTATCTAGGCAGAGAGAAACATACACTTTTGGAGGTTTTATTTGGCCAAACACTAGAAGAGTTGAAGAGCGATGGTAATTCTTACCATGCAGAATTAACTTTGCTCCTTGTAACACATTTGTCTTCAAAAATCCACTGGATTCAGCACCAAATACTAGAGTTCATTAGTGTTAGGGGAAAGGCAAAGATAATGAGAGTTATCTAAATAGGTCAGTGAAGCTCTTGATGTGCCAGTTCATTCCCAAAACAGTGACTGTAACTAAGCACTAGACACACGAGCAGTCCCTGCTACAGCTGCGTCTGTGGTAGCATCCCCTTTGGTTTCCTTCTCACCTGTGATCTGCCTGAAGGTAATATGGCCATGGACACCCTCAGCTGTAGTCAGGACCACAGGTTTCCCTAAAACAAAGGGGTGCAGGAACATGGGCACCAAAGTGGAGTGGCATAAAGCACCAAGTGGGAATACCAGTGAAAAGCAAAAAAAAAAAACAAAAACAAAAACAAAAACAAAAAAAACCTATTTTATCTCAGCTTTATATCCAATTGCCCATTTTATTGCTTTTATTTTATTGCTTACATGAGGGGATAATATATCTTCTGGTGCCTATGTAGGAAGCACATCACACCAGGACAAACAGCCTTAATAACTATTCCATAACCAGCAGAATAAATGAAAACAGAAGGGCATTTTAAGGACAAGTTAAGGCTTTCCCTGAAACTTTGCAAATTTGATATGCTTCATAAAAGTTACCAAGAATAGGGGAAGTTTACTGTCTTTGGATCATTTATAGATAAATTCAATGACAAGGTGTAGGAAAAATGTTTCAGTTTCCTGACCCTACAATCAGCCAAGTGGACAGACACTTAGCACTGAAACACTCTGCAAGTACAGAAATACATTCTTTTGGGTCTAATACATCCTTAGGCAAAAATCAGCTTTCCATTTTTCCATTGCCTTCAAAGAACATCATAACAGGCAAAATGTAACAAAATTAATGGGCCGAAGAGAAAAAGCTGTTGATTTTGTCCCCAAGAAAATTTCCCTAATGGCTTTTTTTACTGAATGAGTCCAGAATATTATTTCAGACAGTGGCACAAAGACATGGTATGTTTTCCAACTCTGATAAAGATTGATGGCTCTAGCAACAAACAGCACAAGGGGACAGCTTCCAGGGCTGTTAAACCCTGGGAAGGCTGTTCCCTTGCTGCAACAAGATTGAAGGAAAAATTATAGACCTACAATCCTTAAGCTAAATAATACTTATTTGCCTAAAAAATAGGTAGTTTATGAAAAAGTCTTCAGTAATCTGAATTGTCCCTTTGAACACTCACCCTGTTTGGTTCTTCATTCAATATATCTGAAGCCAGGTTTGAAAACTGACCCTGCTGCTCAAAAAATGTGTTTATTTAATAATTTGGTTCAGATTTCAAATGTAGTAGCCTTTAAACACTCTTCTATTTTTCTGATTAAAACTTAGCTAAACACTTTTCCAAGTGCTTCAATGAGGTAAGACCCTAATTATATTTCAAAATACTGCTGATGTTCTGTAAAACGTGCCAACTTTTCCTGTTAGAGTCAAGTGAAAGAAATTGCTGTTATTCATGTCCTGAAGTCTTTATTTAGTTCAAAGAGGGACTAAGTCCTCCTTGACTTCAGCAGTGGCCTTTTGTGGCCTTTGAGCATGGGGTACAGCCCATATGGCTCACAAAAAATGTTCCCAAAATTACCAGAAAAAAAAGATTTAATGAATAGGCAGAGTAAACACCTCTGAAATTGTCCAAAGACTCATCTGGGAAACCTACAGGGACTCCACTAAAACTATGGAGTTTTTTACAGTGATATTACTCCTGTGAATTTTTTTCTCCATCATCCTATTGTCACAAGATGTTTGCTGAAATGAGAGAAAATTTCACTTACCTATCTGATATCTGCAGAGGATAAATGCTATATAAAAATAAGGAAATATAAATCATGCAACTGTCTTCCAGAATTGCTTACCCTAGCAAATACTTCTCCTATAAAAGTAGGTTGAAAGGTAGAAATTTGATGTGAAAAGCAATATTTACTAATTTCATTTTTCACCATATGTTGAAAGGCTTGGAAAGAAGAATTATTTTTAAATGTAGGAGAAAAGAAATGTCAGGTGCTTCTATCTTGTAAAGAGACGTCTTTTACCATTCCTTCTGTCTCAGGGACAAATTATGCATTTTCTAATTTTCCATTAAATTTGCCTTCCTCTCATTGGTTCATTCACTTAAACTGGGAATATCCTAAAATTTATATTATTTGCTTATAGCTCCTTCCTCCTGAGATCTGCCAGTCAACAGGAGAGCCACTCTTGGACTCGTAGAGTGGTAAACTAGAGAGACACTTTAATTTGGACTTATGTAATGCAGCGAGTCCATTTCTGTGCACGAGTGTCCAGAGGGAAAGAGGAAACTGCCTAAACTCTTCCCTGCCTCTCAGAGGGTAGGCTGATAGAGAACATCTTTGCTACATGACTGCCTCAAATAGAAAATGTGCCCTTATTCACAGTAGCCATGCCTGACCCAGCAGCAGCCCCATTTGCAAAGGCAACAACAGTTTGGGACCAAGGTGTGACTCCACCTGGCCATGAAGGTGCTGCATCCTCCTTGCCAACAGGTCTGACATTTTTCTGTTCACCTTTGTGCAATTAAGCAGCACATCACAAGGCACAGGCTGCTGAGCATGTAGCTGTAAAACCTGGGAAAGTAGTGTACTTTCCTCTCAGAAATAAATTGTACCAGTTGTGACCCCTGTGTGCAGTAGTGGTTGCTAGCGTCACACAGAATTATGCCCTTGCACACGGCCATACGACTGGACATTTATCAGTATTTAATGCATATTCAAACAAAAATGCTTACTTGGAAATTCCCCAAAGCCAGACCCTGCTTTCACCAATATGCAGCCCAGGGATGTCCTTCATGGCAGAAAAAGTGGCAGTCAGGCTGTGTCTCTGGCCCACCTTGGTCAGTCCCTCATGGCTCCCAGCACATCGCTCCCTTTTCTGCAGATGAATTTACCACAGCTGTCAGAGCATCACACGCAGCATACAGACAGTGGCAAGTTGTTGCCTGGCATTGTCATGTTGCAGTGTATGCAGTCTGATGGCCACCAGCTCTTTAAAATTCATTTTTGCAAGCACATTTTCACACATGTTGAAGACAGCCTTAGGACATACTGTCAGAACTCAGTTTTTCATCCCCTCAGGAACAAACTAAGCGTGGCAATGCAGGGCAGGCAATGCCTAGTCTGATAGCCTTCATCATATATATATATATTTCCCTTGCAAACACAACACTGCAACTTGAAAAGAACACAGATATTCAAAGTGATGTTTCTTTACACAGATAAATGTATCATCATTTTTTTAGTCCTTGTGGGAGGGAACAAAACTCCTCCACTCAGAGGATCTTACTAATATAAATCATCCTTTCAGACATGCAAGCGGCATATGTAAGGTCTATCATCAGCTCCCTGTTCACTTTATTTGTACCCAATCTAAATAAAATTAACCTAGCTTTTATTCACAGTGAGTGAAGAGAGATTTCAAGAGGTTACTAGAGGTTACTCATGGCCCCTAGCTTCACATGGCTAAAGCTAGAGGACTTTGATTTTGTCCCTTTTATTCCCTCTTACATTACCAGGAGATCAGAACTCAATCCTCCACTCCCTTTAGAAAGGACCAGCCTCGTCTCATGTGGTTTAAGAATTTTTATTCATTCTTATAAAGCAAGATGACTGACTGTTCACCTACCCCTTTTTTAATGAACATGGCAAGGTAGATCCTTTCTGCCTAATTCTGTGTCTTCTTCAGCAACTACTTATCACAAAAAGTTAGTCACTTACTCTCTCTGCGACTTTTATCTGCTTCCAGGTTGCCATCAATGCATCTGCTCAGATGACTTCTTACCTGTTCTCTGCTTCTTCTGCCACTTCTGTACACACTGATACACAGAGTAAAAAACCTGAAATATAAATTGCCTTTATATTCTATATAAGGGTCCTAGAGGAATCCATTCCAACAGCTGCCTAAGCCCTTACCTAAACCTGCATGAAACTCAACTTCCCATTATTACAGCTATTGCTTAACCAGGCATTTAACAGTCCTATGATTTGTCCTGGAAGCAATTTATCACACTCAGCAGCTTCAGTGAAGTGGTTTAAATGATTATACAATAGTAAAATAGTATTCTTAAAAAGTCAAAAAAAAATCCTAGGGAGATACAGAAGGATTGAAAAAGTCGCAGAAGGCATTTTTAACTGGGCATACAAACATAGGAAGCTATGTTCAGCATCACGCATATTTTGTTCAGATAAAAAAATCCTTAAATGCTCTTTTAATGATTGGCACATGAAAACAGAGTTCATCAAAGATCAATCAAGATGAATAACATACAGATATTGGTGGATTGAAAACCTTACTATTAAGGCAATTTCAGGGAAAGATTTGGGTTTTTTCTGTAAAACCTCCTGTTTGCTTAAAACTCAAAACTGAGGTCTAGCAAAAAGAAAGCAAGTCTATTGTTCATTGCATGAGTCATACAAGATACTAAGTTAGATACCAAGTTGGTATGCTGGGGTCAGGGGCTGTCCCATCCAGAAAGGCATGGATTTTCTGTAGATTCCATGTGCCCCCCTGACATACCCAGACATCTCAGTTCTGCTGGGGTACCACAAATCTCTCTGATGATGCATTTCATTCATGCCTTTTCAGCCATATGTTTTTTTTTTTTCTTTTCTAGCTGCAATTTCCATTTTCTTTTTTTTAGATTGAACTCAGCCTTCAACTGCACTGCTCATCAGGAACCACCTCCATTTTATCTCTATATTGCGTCTCCATGGTGTGAAGGGACCACAGGGCACGATTACACTCCTGGCACAGAGGAGGACTTATAGCAGTGTCTGTCTTGAACAGGGCTTCCACAAGGTGCTCAAGTGTGAGATTTACAGTCAGAAATGGTGACTAAGCTGTAGCAAAAGGATCGTATACAAAGAGGGAACTAAACAAGGCTCCCAACATTTTTAAGAACCTGCCTTCCTCCAGAAAAATCTGGGTGGTGCAGTTGTCCCAGCAAAGTACATCACAAGTCATCTTTTCATAAGCTTTCCCAAGTTGTTTGTCCTCTGCTCTGTACTATCCACTTGCTATTTAATCAAGCCAAACAGTTAAGCTCTTCCATTTTCTTCCCCTTAACTTCCTAAATAGATGTTTTTATCTTAACTATTCTTCCACTATTTTATAACATTGTTGTGAATTACTAGATTTTACAATTATTACTGTTTCTGTGTTGTTGTGTTTTGTAGGTGTCACAAGAATTCATTCTTCTCAACACTATAGAAAAGCAAATACAGACAGACAAGGGGTTCAGGAAAGCAGGGAAACAGTGCTGGACACCATGAAAAGCACTATTCTTGGCATATAAAGAACTTCATAAGCTTCTTATGTTTTGAAAATGTCAAAGCAAAGGAAAGAATTTTAAGGGACAATTTGCAGAAGAGCAACATGGTCAGCAGGAGGATGTTATTGGTTAAGTCATTTTTCTCCAGATATGAGGCAGGGAACAGGAGAAAGCACAATGTCACTTGAAATTCAGTCAATGTGAGTAGGAGAGCTGGTATTGTGTGAGCTTCTTGGGCTCAAAGTGAAGACAGACAATTCAGATTTGATATTTTAGAGGACTGGGGATGGCAAAGGATAGAGAAAGAGAGAAGTTGCCCACTTGCTGCAGACCCTCCTTGCAGACCTTTGCATATGTAAATGCTGGTACCAGAGACAAGGTTTAGGACAGAGCTGTGGGGGTCTCATTTTGCACATACCCTGTCCTGACTCAGCTACACTGACTGAACTCTGGAGTGAGCATACTGCTGCAAGGATAAAGGGATTTAATTTAAAAAAAAGCCACTGCTGATGTGTTTTGATACATTTTAGCATGCCTACAAACTGCATTGGCAGCACAATGGCAGGCTGCATGTAGTGATAAGTACTCTCTTGGATGTTTCTGCATGCACCAGTTCTCACACGAGGCTGGTACTCAGTGCTGAGCTGCTTTACTGCCAGAGAAACAGAGCAATGACCTATGGAAACACCATGTGAAACCAGGATGAACTCAGCACTGTGGTGGGTAAGCTGGAGAGCCATGAAGTAAGCCATTCCCTGAAAGCCAGCAGTCCTTGATGGCTCTCATACCACAGCAATTTATGGAGAAGTTTTCTAGAAGTATTTTTTTCCCAATATCTAATCATAAAGTAACCTGGAGGTTTCAGAGGCATTCAGAAGTCCTGGAAACTCTTTTTTGTTATTTTCACTAAGAGTAGCTAAATATTTACCTATCAGACTTTCAAATCTAGTACCTCAAGGGCGATTTTGTGAGAGTTGTGGGCAATTGGTAGTTCTCAAGCTGTTAATGAGGTTACTATGCAAGAGTCTAGATATGCTTTAGCTCATGGAACAATAAACTTAGTTAACTTTTTTAACGTAGTATCTAGTCGCTTCCGCTCTCACCAGTTTATAAAAATAAAACATACTAATGTATTTGAACTAGAAAATACACAATTTTTGAGCTGGGAGAGATTTGCTGTCAACCCAGACTCTCCCTTACCACATTACTTTTCAACACACAGTCCTGTAAATAGAGACAATGTCATAAAATATTGAAATCACAAATATTATTCACCTTCCACTGAAGTTACAAGTCTGGTGTGAAATTTTCATTTGACTGGCAAGGTAGCAAAGAGAAGTTCTCCATACTTTCTTGGAGTTGGTACCTCTAATCCACCAGTGAACCTCCTGTGCATCCCAAAAATGATGGTCATTGTAAAATATCAGAGATTTGGTAGTTAAAGTCCTTTTCAAATTAAAAATAAATCTGGGAACGTTACTTCGCGTTTACATAGAGAAACTTCCTCCATGAGAGGATGTGGCACACACCTCTCAGAAACAGGGTATATTTGAATTTTACTGTATGAGTCTGGGTGAATACCTTTTATTCCACACCACGAGAACATTCCCTGTATTTCCATTTCACTACATGCACTGTGACATTTTTTTCTTGATTTGGGGACGTTTTTCCTTCTATAAACTTCTGTACATGTAAAGCGACTCTGAAGTTTCCCTGGAAGTGTTCCAGAAAAAAGCAGACACATTTCTGGCTGATTCACCTAGAAGCCTCCTTAGTTGTCTCCTTCATTCTCAGCTTCATAACAAGACAAATCGGAGCCTGATGGTGTTCTCAAAGAACTTTTACCAATCATTGGATTCAAAATTCAGCTAAATTGTCAAGATGTTTCTTCCAGCCTTCATTAGTTCATGTTTCAGAATCATAGCACAAGACAGTCTTCAAAAACACGCAAATCTGAAAACTCAACCCAAATCTCTGGGCAGCTTTTATCCCCAGGGAATTCTCAATTCCAAGAGTATAAGCCCTTAGATTTCCAGTTTTGTTAATCAGCTGCTAACAGCTTCAGGTCTGAGCCAAACCAATTTATGTCCACAGAGAATGGCCCCACAATGGCAGTAGCAGTATTTGGAGCAGCAGATCTTCAATATTGCCAACACTTGGAAAAGTTTTTCAGAGCAGAGCAGACAGAACCAGTGGATACATAAAAGGCTGAGTTTATAGTCAATGCAGAAATTAAATCCAGTAAAAGTTATTAATTTTATCACTCCTGCAGTTTCTTCATTCCAATTTTTCATTAACATTTGTAACAACTATGAATGTTATAACTCATAAAAATTGTGGATTATTTTTATTGCAGTAGGTTTAAAATTTAATGGGTTTGATACAATGACAGAAGCATTTATATTTACAATATGATTCTCAGAACGTGCAAAACTGTGCAGTGCAGTGTTCTACATAAACACATCCTGTAATCCTTTGAATGATAATACATTAGCATTTCTTCAGGCATAATAAAATATGAAATAACTAAGGAATATATTATTATCACTGCTAGTAAGAAAGGGAAGCATCAATTATAAAATTTGCTACAGTTCTTTAAGTTTTGCTTTAAGCACCTAAGTTCAAAGTGCAGAACCTGAAAACCCATCTGGTCCTGAAGATTTGTCATGACTACCCACTGAATCGTTGGCAGTAAATGACTTTAAAAGCTTAGATTTCTTCAAGTATTTATGTGTACAGTAACCCAGGGGCCAAAACAGCAAACCTTTCCAACACTTCAGGGCTGTGAATTTAACAGAGCAGAAGAACTGATAAAAGATAAAGGTTGTGGTCATTATCTTACATCATCATTGTCTATCTACTTCTGGATATTTTATTCCAAATTAATTGGTAAGAGATTGTGTTTAATTTTTGAACATGATCTCTGCCACCAGTTTCTGAGTCACTGACTAAGAAGGGATTCTTGTGCAGATTTAAGGAGGGCCAGAAGAAAAATCAATCATTCTTGCCCCAAGGAAAAAATGCTGTTGACTTATTCAAAAGATTTGGACTTGGTCCTTATATATTAACTTTCATTAATTTCTAAAGATGGGTTGTGAGCTAACTGGGTCTGACTCTTTTGGACAACTTCACTTTAGTGAGTCTGTGTTAGTACTTCAGAACATGATGCATTTTACTTTTAGATTGTTCAGAGTCATTTATTTCAGATATAATTTACTGTCAGTTATACATTAAATGTAGTTAAAGTCTCTTTATTTTGGTCCTTAACAGCTGTTATTGAGCAAAACTGAATGAAAAACACTCATCTTAGTCTTAGAGACACCAATAAATCAGCATTTTAAAATCTCCTTGAAAATAAAGAGATGAAATGCACCATGCAGCAAACCAAACTCCAGTTAGATGACAGGAGGTTTGTTTTTGAAATTATGATCCAAGTTGCCACATAAAACAGTACCTGTTTACAGAAGGCATGTGCAGGTTTTTTAATTCTCTGGGCTAATCTCACCCATAATTACACTTCAAGACCCCAGGGTCTCATTTCTCCTGTTGACTGATAAAAGAGATGAGGATAGTTTCAAGACACCCACAACTTCCAGACATGAAATGAAAACATTTTAACAGCATCTGTGAATGACAACAAACAACATTAGGGGAAGGACACACTGGATATGCAGGATGAGTTGAAAAAATGGCCATGTTTTGCAGAAATTCTCTTTCCAACTCTTAGCAAAATTGTCACATTTCTATATCTGAGAAATGGCCTTAGAAAATTGTTATCAAAATGCAGCAAGTAAGTCCATCCCCCATGGTAAACATTCCAATGGGAGCTACTACTAGAGGACTCTGGTGCTACTTGCTCTCGTTGTGTTTTGCAGGATCTATCTACATCAAATTTTTACCCATGATTACTTCAGCCAGGCCTTTCCCTGTATGTTACCTGCTACAAGTGCATCAGAAATCCTGCCCGACAGCAGGTGCCAGCAGCAGCACCTGCAAGTCCTTGTGTTGAAGCATGTTGAACAGAAACCTGCTCTCTGTTCTTCAGGGCTCCTCTCTGATAAATCACTTTAGGTTTTTGTAAACAAAATGTATTGATCTGCATTTGTCTTTCATGTATGGAAAAATTTGGATTAGGTGTATAACAACCAGGAGAGGAGCACAGCCATAAGTAAAAGAGGACAGCAAAGACTGGTTCTAGGGCTCACCACCTGAGTCCAGCCCTCCTCCAGGACACTTTGCTCCTGCCTGGCTTAGCCCTGTGGGTCTCTAAAGCATCCTGCATGCATCCAACATTATACAGATACAACTCATAGTAGAGAACTAGGGAAGATGCTCTTCCTAGCAGTGCCCAAGACCTGGCCTGCTGCCACTGCCCTCCCTCAATTTTGCCTCCTGATTCACCCCAGGTCACTGGTTACCCATGCTTAATATAGCCATGCCTTGTATTGCCTACTTATTTTGCAATGAAGTGTTCTGAGGATCAATCATTACGTAGCATTTTCTCATTCAAACTATACTCCAATTCAACAAAGTATCTAAAGAAACATTTAATTGCTTGAATTGTCCCATCTCTTTCAGCACAAAGTCAGGAGATTTTGAAACATACACTGCAGTACTTCATGGCTAAGTGCAAATGAATAGCAAAAGCCACTTTTCTGCTGGTGCTGTCAGAGCTACTCCTTCTTTCCATAAATTGGAAACAGAGACAAAATTTACTCCTGTGAGGAAAATAGTATTATATGAAACATTCAAATTTTTTACAAATGTATGTACTTGAAGCACTTTTGCACAAATCATAAAAAACAATTTGGAACCAATTTATACTTTTGAATTTTTTTCTTACAAGGAACCATTTTTTATTTGAGAAATAAGCAATATGTTGACTTTAACATAAGGAAGGTTTCTGGGAAGGCTTTTTCCCACAAATCTGCTGCTTTGCGGTTTGGTTTTTTTGCTTGATGCCTTTGCCATGCCTGAGCTCCCAGGGTTAGTTTCTCTCTCTGGGGCTCCACAGGAAGTTCCATTCTGAAACCCAAAAAAAGTTGCATTGCTAGCAGAAGTGTAAAACATCTTACGGTCTGTCTGCTCCCGACTTGTTTACTCTCAGTAAACACACAAAACACCCAAACAACTTGCCAGGGAAATGGACCCAGAAGAGCAAGCATCCCTTTACTGAAGGAAATGAATCAATCTATCTGTCTCAACAGCAGCAATTGGGTTGCAGAGAGGGAAATAGGAATCAGCTGTAGACAGCAGTGTTCACAAGAGCTTGCCCAGGTACTTGTACTGATCTTCCTTTGTATGAACTCTCTGAATTTCTCCCCTAAGTGAAACAGTGCACAGAACCCAACTTCTACAGGCAAAGGCAAAGACTTTGAGGAGTTAAGGTTTGATGTCCATTGACTCCATTTTGGATCAACACCAGCAGTGAGTATCTAAAAGGCAACACCAAGAATTAATGGTATTATGTGCTCAAGGGACTGGACCTGTTTCAATAGCTACCATTCAGCTTGCACACATAACCATCTTTGGAAGAAATGCAACAATAACCCATAGATTGATGCAATCCACTAAGCACGTACAAATTTACCCTCAAATTTCAGACTGACTTGGGACAGACTCAAGGGGACAGAAACTGTCAACTAGTGCCTGGAAGAGATAAAATATCCATTCATGAAACAGGCAAATACCAGTCCTTTGCAGAAGTCAAATTATACTGAAAATCACTCCTACAAAATTGTTTCATGCCAGCCTTCTCCAGACCTGAATGGCCCTTGCTGCCAGAAGCTAAATGGACCCCTGATGAATTTGATATATAACAATATCCCAGCTTCCAGTGACACTAGCACCAAATTCTTGCAACGGTTTTCTCATTTTCTGAATTCCTTCAATTCCATCTTTGGCTGGATGTCCAGGTCTAGAGAGTGGTGGTGAATGGTGCTACATCCTGTTGGCATATGGTCACAAGGGGTGTTCCCCAGGGATCAGTTTGGACCCACATTATTCAATATTTTTATCAATGTGGATGAGGGGATCAAGTATACTCTTAGTAAATTCATGGATAAGACAAAGTTGGGAGGAAGTGTTGATCTGCTGGAGGCTAGGAAGGCTCTGCAGAGGGACCTGGGCAAGTTGGATCAATAGGCCAAGGCCAATTTTGTGAGATTGAACAAGGACCAAGGGCTGGGTCCTGCCCTTGGGCCACGACAACCCTAGGAAGTGCTACAGGCTGGGGGAAGAGTGGCTGGAAAGTGGCCAAGTGGAAAAGAACCAAGGGGTACTGGCCACCAGCAGCTGAACACAAGCCAGTGTGTGCCCAGTTGGCCAAGAAAACCAGTGGCATCCTGGCCTGGATGAGCAATAGTGTGGCCAGCAGCACCAGGGAAGTCATTCTCCTGTACTCAGGACTGGTGACGTAACTCAAGTCCTGTGTCCAGTTCTGGACCCCTCACTTCAAGTAGGATACCAATGTGCCGGAGCAGGTCTGGAGAAGGGCAGTGAAGATGGGGAGGGGTCAGGAGCACAGTTCTTGTAAGGAACATCTGCAGGAGCTGGGGGTGTTTAGCCTGGAGAAGAGGAGGCTCAGGGAAGACCTTATCACTCTCTGCATTAAAGGAGGGTGTAGCCAGGGGAGGGTTGGCCTCTTCTCCCAGACAACCAGTGAGAGGAAAGAGGACACAGTCTTAAGCTGTGCCAGGGGAGGTCTAACTTGGACATCAGAAAGAATTTCTTCACGGAAAGGGTGCCCAGTCTTTGGAATGGGCTGCCTAGGGAGGTGGTGGAGTCACAGTCTCTAGAGGTGTTCAAGGAAAACATGGAAGCAGCACTGAGTGCCATGGCCTAACTGGCATGGTGGTATTCAACCATCAGTTGGATGCAATGATCTCAGAGGTCTTTTCCAATCTAACTGATTTGGTGATTTCCTGCAATGCTGAGGAATCAACCAAAATGTGAGGACCAGGAAATTTCAAGATTCCTTTCTTTACTCAGCCCTAGTCACTGGAACATTCAGAGCCCATACATTATCATGTACAATATATCATGCACAGTTAAAAAGCCCCTCAAACATCAATAAAAACTAGTCAGCCTATTTATTATGGCCTGCCTGAAAACCACAGTTGGATCTCCCTAAGCCTTCCAATTTAGCTTCTAACAAGGCTGAGGTATTATGCTAAGACTCAGCAAGAGTCCAGATAACATAGGGCAGCAAATTAGGTTTTTGCCATTAGGACTTACAGGCTCCATATTGGCCTGCACTTGCAAAACCTGTGGCCCTGTCTTGGGCTGGCCTGAATTAGCTGTTTAACTGTGACAACAGTCCAATGTCTGATAATTGTTGCCTAAGCTTATTTTGGTTAACTTATGGTTTATATTTTAATGAATACCTATGTTGTGTGGACCAAAGTGCCTCTGAACTGCCTGGAATGAAATTGGTGTGAAAGATGGTAGGTGCAGGATCATACTGGAGGTCACAGATTATAAAACAAATCATGCTGATAAAGTCAGCAGTCCCTACAGTAGTACAACCTTGTATTGCTCTGGTAAAACAGTTCTAGCATTAAGAAAAAGAATAGAAAAACTAAGTAAGTGGGAAGTAGTGACCAGCACAGAAAAAAACTGCTACAAAAAGCAAACAAAACAAACCCGAGTGGAACCCAAGACAATGGTGCATGAAAACTTACCACTCTGTCCTGGAAAACAGGAGGGAGACAAGACACCTTTCTCTTCCCTGGTTAATGCTGCAGGGTACTGATAGCTCTTCCTAACCCACCTACAGGTGCACACACTGAAACTCACAGCCTGTCAACTGGAGAAGCATTGTAAGGGTGCACATAAGAAATATACTAAGAAGGAAATTTTATTATATCATGTTTTAACTTTATGATCAAGAATTTCGAGTATTAATTTGGAATAGATATATGGAACATGAATATATAATATTTTAACTAGACTAATAATGTTATTATTATTAGACTCTAAAAACTTTTCATTAAAGCAACAGCAAATTCCTATTTTTTCACATATGTATGTTCTAATTTTAAAGAATAAGGAGAACATTCTCCTTATTCTCCTTATGAAAGGAATTTGAGCGTAAGAGAAAAATCATCCTAAATATTTCCATCCTGGCCACTGAGTTGCTTCCCCAGCTGATCTCCCATCCAAAAAATTATACAGCATGTCTTATGAATAGCAATATGTTATTAGATTGTTATTGGATTAATTTTGTGTTGCCTCAGACTCTCAAATGCCACTGTATTGCAGAGAATGACTCATTCGCACTGTATAACATATGTGTCTGAAAAAGCCAAAGGTGCTTGTTTGCAGCCACTGGGCAAGTGAAGCTTTTGTCACACTGCAATCAAAATCAGAGTAAAGAATTAGTCACTCTGCACACAGTGCAATCAGCCATGCAGGAGTTTTATTCCTGATAAACAAAGAAGTGGAGAGAAAAGGAGAAAGGTAAGAGGAGCAGGAGCATGCAAGTAGAATCCAGAAAAGGGGGTAGGATCAAGACAACAGAGAAATAAACTGTAGAGCAGTTTGAAGAATTGCCCTGGATAGCAAGTTTTGAGTAGATGGAAGACCAATTGGCTCATGCATGTATTATGTATCCTCCTACATTCTTCATGAATACGACAAGCATAAGCTTGCCACCAGTTACCAAGCAACTGGAAAATGTAATATGAATTAATATTAATAAAAATGCAAAAACTCCACGATAAAACTTAGGTTTTAATTGTAAACAGGAAGCAAAGAAATATGCATAAATGGAGTTATTTGGGCTTTTTTAACGGGTTTTTTTTTCTGCTTATTTCAAAGTATTGATGGACTATTTTTATTCAGAACTGTTCTAAAAATTTTTGACTGAGACAACATGCCACAGCTCTTAATGTAAGTATGAAATTATAAAAGCTGTAATTCCATACTGCAAGTAGAGCTCCTTCCTATGCCAGGTAGAAAGACACTAGCAGTTCTAAGATAAATTTCTGATAAATAACCTTGCAAGTTCCTAAATCAAATGGTAGATCCATTTCTTATGTCGTTTCTGCTAACATAAATTCATTTAAAAACAACTACCCATTCTTGATCATCTAGAAGTTTTGCTGATAGTTTCAGGAAATGTGTATGCAAGGTCTGAGCCAGCTCTCACAGCCATGGAAGAGTCAGTGAAGGTTAGCGTGTAGTTTAGATCACAGGGAGTAATTTTGATTTGCACAGGGTTGCCAGTGCCCCCATGCAGCCATGTATGTTTTAAAAATCTTCTGCATGCTAACTCCAGCACCTTCCAGAAGCTTGGGACCCCCAGCTCCCACCTACTGTAGTCAGTTTAGTCATTTTAACCCCACCTTTCTAAACATAATATGCTTTAATTCCTATGACATTGTTTCATGAATGAGATTTATTTTACTAAATTGAATGCAGGTAAAATTTTGGAATGAATATATGGATTTTATCTATTTTGGAAGAGCTTTGATGTTTTAGCATTTTTCTAGTTTTTGGTGTTGTCAATTTTTAAGAATAAACATCTGGGCTTTATAAATACTGATAAGAAAATGAGTAAAATCAGGTGGGCACCATTCTTCTTTCACAAGCAGAAGAATCTATACCAGGGCAGCTCTTCAGTCACAGAGTCTATGTTTGACTGGGCTCAGGACCTGCATAGAGAAGCTCCTCATGGTGTTAGACATACATGCAACTGAGCTGAGCAGCTAGAAAGCCACTGGATGTGTCTCCTAAAGTTAATAAATGAGCTCCTTAATCAAAGTATTGTGTAGCTTCCTAAAATAATCAGCAATTCTTCTATCAGCACAACTAAAAGTACTGCTAAGTATGGCTTAACAAAGTCAGAGCAGTCAGGTCAACCTCATGCAGCCCCTCTTGGGGCAAACTTAGCCATAGCCAAATCTTCCAAATCTGCCTAAGAAGCTCACAGCAGAGGATGTCCTGGCAAATTATAAAAGACAACACACATCCTATTATTTTGAGCCTTCAATTAAAATTTAACAAATCTGAAAGTAAAAGTGAAATACAAAACCTAACGTTATCGAAGTAACTTTAAAATAATAAAAAAATAAAATCATAAAACTAAAGAAACAAAAACAGGAATTAGTTTTTATAGATTCTGAACTCTTGCTCCTTCTGTGTCTCCCAAAAAATCCAAAATAGACTCACATTCTCAACCAAGAAAAGGGCTGGAAATAATTCCTGCCCTTCACACTGGGGGAAGTAGAGGATGGAGACTAAAACTAAAGGTATAGAAATATCTTCAGCAGCTCTAAGGCCAAGGATAATGGTAATCTGAGACTTGATACTGATGCAATAAAGAAAATCCATTTAAAGCTAAGAAGCCAAGATTCCCCACAGACCTTTACATAAGTTAAAAAAAGAAAGAGCAAGGGAAAAAAAGAAAGAAAATTGATAGTGTACTTAAAATTAATGACCTAAGGTTAATTTGGTACTTCACTGACTCAATTTGCAAACAGATTATGATGGAGAAAAGTGTCTTTCTGACAGAGTTCTCATATAGCATTGGCCCTGAACACATACGTGTCTATATGAAATAAAAAATACATTTGACTTTCTATGAAAGAAACTATTCCCTTCTCACTTTACTAATAGGTTTAATCTCAAAAGCTGATTTCAGAGGGGTTTTTTTAAATCTAATTGGAATTCAGTGTTCGATTTACCATTTCAAAGCGTATTTTTATGGAAGGTTTGATCTCAGCATTTTGTCCAATCCTTCCTTGCATTGGCAATTTTTTCCTCACTGCCTTTTTGGTGACTGAAGCCAGGCTCTGCCACCTTCCTGCTCCTTCTGTGACCCATTGGTGTTATGGAGAAGCAATTCTGGACTTCCATTGCTGCAGTCCTCTCCCCTTTATTTTAGCCATGACATCACCCTCTGTATTTTGTGATTTATTCCTTTGAGAACTGTGAAAACTTCAGACATATTCCTTTCTAGCCTAAAACAGCACAGTGACACTGAGGCTATATTGTATCACAGCAGAGGGTTAACTTCACAGAAAAGCTGTGAAGAAAACCTAATGACCTTGTTTGCAAGACTGCAGGGAACAGGAACCCTCACCATTTCCTCTGGTCTCCTCCACATTTGTGGGTCATCCTATCCCTTGGAAATGGGAATTTATCTTCCAATTCTGACAGAATTTAGCTTCTGGCTGCCATTGTTCATTTCTATACTGGACTAAATGCCCCAATGTTCTAAAAGCATACGATTTTCAGATACTCTGTACCTTGCTCAGGTTTCTTCCTCAGCTCTTCCAGTTAAGAGCACAATATTGAACCATGAGGGGACACTGTTGGCTGCTGGTTGCAAGGGGCAGCATCATCTCCTTGATCTCAACTCTCCTCCTGTACATACAGAACTGTTTGGGACCTTTAAATTTTACAGGGAAAATCCAGGCCATGATGCTACAGGTAAACCTTGAGGCCACAGTTAGGAAGATGGTGGAATGCATACACATACAACCAAACTGACATTTAGGTAAAATGAAGGTGGGGGAGGGCAGCTGACTCAGAGGAGAGAATGATCTGACACAATGCATAAAAAATCAGGTCTGTCTTTTGTCCATGAGTTATTTTGAGAAGCCAAAATAAAAGTAATTTTTCAGAGTAGTCCCTTTCCTTTTCAAATTATCTTACTCTTGGAGACTGCAATGGGAGGAATGACATTTTAACTCTTTTTCCAAAGCACATTCAGCCTTTTCATAGCACAAATATTGTGCTCACAAATATTCCTCTTCATTTCACCCAATTATTTGGACCAGCCTAATTTTCACTAAATATGCATTCTAAACAACAGACAATACACATAAACCAATTCTGCAAATAACTTTTCACTGATAGCCAGGCAGGTATTTAACGCACAATGAAGAATGACTGCTTATATAAGCACAAAGTTTTCCGTACTTTCTAGAAGAAACTTTTCAATATATTCTTCATTTCCATTCAATCGGTTTGAATACAAAATAATGATTAGAGATGAACATGAAAAACTAGATATTAGGCTGACTTAACAGACCAGAGGGGAGGAACTAGAAGGGTTATTGTTCTCTCTCCATGGCAGGTGACTGAGAGCCCACCTTGCTCAATTGTCCTCCTCCTCCTCTCCATATATTGGGGTAGATAATGGGAGATTCTGTCAAACGTGAAGAGCATTTTGCATTTCTCTGGTCTCTCATTGCTTTTGTCATGAATCTAATCACAAAACCTATATAAAAAGTCATCCATTTTGTAGTGGGATTTTAACCATTTGCTGCTCTCCTCAGCCCAGGAACATATTGGAAATATGGTCTCTGCAAGGTGGTGACTGTTCAGCCTGCAGCCTGGCTACGCTTCTCAGTCTACATCCTAGATCCTGTGGATATCCTCAGTCAACCTTGCTCCAGGGCTCAGAGCCCAAGATCCAGCATATGCTGAAAGGCAAGTCCCCACTGCCTCCTTGGAGCATTCTATTAAAACCAAGATTAGATCAATCAGATTGGATTAATTTCCTCCTTTGATTGTACTTGCATCTCCTCATCTGTCACTACCAAACAAAGGTTGGTGTTTCAGAGCGATGGCTTAATTCAAACTCCACTAACACAAAGGGCAGGCAGCAGAGAACTGGTTGGTGATTTCATTAGGAGGAATGTCCTCCCTGGACTCTGTGCCAGAGAGCTTGTGACCCCATGAGAGAGAGGCAGCCCTCTGTACGGTCCCCCAGGCTGCTTCCTTGCTTTAACAGCATGTGGAAATGTGGAAGGCAGTAAAACAAACTACACCACTTTCTCTTGGAAGTCAGGTCTCCTCTGGTCACCAGCCCCTGGATTCTTGTCATCCAGACTGGGGTTTTTGCCCAGTTTCTCCCAACCTTTCTTTGGCTGGCTGTCCCCAGCACTTCCAGCCCTCTTCTCAGATGATCCACACAGCCAGGATGGGTGGCACAATGCAGGTCACAGAGGTTCCGTGAAGACAAGGCTCAGCACCTCAACATTTGCAGGGCTGGATTCTGCTTTCCACTCCAAGGGCTGATGTGTCCAGCCTTGCTGACACCAGAGCTAACCTGGCTATCTCAACAGAAGGTACTCTCAGGGTTACTCTCTGGGGAGAGGGGAGGGAGGCATCTCCACTGTGTGACTTGGCACCCCTTTGGGAACAAGGATGAGTGGGATTCTGTGCTGTGGATGTACACAAGCAAACAGAGATTAGCCAAATTTAGCAGCAACCTATGTTATTCTTAGGTTCAAGCCCTACTGAGACAACAGAAATCATTAATTCCATATTTTTAACTGAAACCCCCACAGGGCAATGATGGGGTCCATGACCAGAGCTCCTGAGTGCTGTTGACAAGACTCGTATAAATTGGAAGTAATGCCCATGGAAAGAGCTCCCCCCCACACTGCCACTCACCATTACTATGCTCTTTTTGGTCTTGCAGTGTGCAGTAGAATGCAAAAGGAAAAAAAATGCGCCAAAAATTAACCTGTCAGTTATGTGTAAAAATAAACTAATCTTTAATCTCTATTCTCCTCCACACTGTATTAGTAAATCAAGGTAAACATATTAATAAAATATTTAAAGAAGCTCAGTGTTCTGCATTTTTTGTAATTTTATTTTCCTAAGAAATCAATGTTTATAAAACAGCAAATATGAACACTACCCCATTTTCAGGAAAACATGTGAGAGTACAGAGTAGGAGAGCCCAATCTGAAAATCCTTCACTGACCTCATAGCATAGCAAGAACAGAAAGGTTCATCATGAAGTGTAAGATAATACCAGATAATATTATACTTCTATTTTTCAGGTTGTGATACAGGCACATACTGGCCCCCAGAAAATTATTTATCCACTTCAAGATTTTTTTTCTCATTCCTACAAAGAGCACAGTTCAAAACGTCCCACATGCATGCCACTCAGCCCAGTTCCCAGCTTTACTGACCATTCATTAGAGGTTAATGAATGTTTTTTAATTATGCATACAATTCCCTCCTTTCACATGCAGAAAACTGAAATTTAATACAGAAATGAGTTGCAACCTAAAGGCATTAGATAAGAGCACCCAAGTTCATGGGAACTAATCATACAGAATCTTAAACAGAGCCTACCAGCTTAGAGTCTGCACTCACTCAAGTAACTGAAGCTAATCAATTTACTGCCTCAAAAAAAAAAGTCTCTAGAGATATTATCTCACCATTTCCCATTATTGAAGACATAGATCTTAAAAAGCATGGATACGTATTGAAAAAAATTTTCTCAATCTCTTCACCTGATTATTTCATTTGTAAGAGTCTCAGATATAGGCTTCACCAAAAAATACTATTTGTAAAAAAAATAAATGGCCAAGAATTTTATGTCCTAATTTTCTTGTGAGCAAACAAGATCTAAAATCTCATCTACACTCTCCTTGTACCTCCTGGTCTAGCTTTTTTTGTATATTAATTCTGGTATTTAAGTCTTAACTCAGTACCTTAAGAAATATAACTTGAGCTTCAAGGAAAATAAAAATGTGATACACATTGTTTGTTTGCCAATTGCTACCTTGTGAAAAGAAACAGTTCATGCTTCAACTTCCCTGGGGTTAAGTCACCAATGGCTGCTAAAAGTGCAGCTTGTGCCTATGGAACCACGGCCTAACAGCACCCCACAAAACGTGATAGATAATGTCATTTCTTTTATACCTAGGGGACTAAAGAACAGGAAAATACAATTTCTCTACATCAGGCACTGAGACAGAGCAGAACCTGGATCAAAGCTCAGGATGAGTCTGTGACCTGGCTGCTGTGGTATGCGGTAGTTCTAAGTGTTCCCTGGTGTGCCACCCATGGGGGCATCCTTCCTCCCAGCCAGGGTAGACACAAACACCAAGAGCTCTCCTAGCACACAAGGCAAAAGCCTTGTGCATCACCCAGAGCCCTGCATCTCACCACAGACATTTTGAGCAACTGAAGGCAGAAGTAAACATCTCACTAAAAATAAACAGAACTCAGCATAAAGGTCTGAGAAGGAAATGCCTTTTCCAACAGCAGAGACACCAGCACAGCACTGGGCTGCATCCGCAAGGGGGGAAGAAAGGGCTAATGGCATTACAGCCATGACACACCACTACTATTCATTGCAAATATTTTTTCCAGTGAAATGTAGCACATTATGAACCACCCATGACCACTCAGCTGGTTTGAACATTTGGCTGCTTAAATATTCTAACTGTGCTGGAGGAGACAGCTGAACTAGCAGCTCAGGGCCAGGAATTAGCCCCAGGTCAAACTCATTTACATAAATTACATTTTCCGACACTTCTGGAAATAAATGGTCCTGAAAACTTACAGATGCTTAGCACTGTGCTAATAACTGCATCAGGCATCTGAATTTGTGAATGTACTGAGGTCTGAGGTTTCAAGAGGACAGCAAGCTCTCCCAGAGCAAGCTACATTTTCACCAGGCTGCCCTTCCACTGCATTTCAGCTCGATCCACCTATGCCCTGACCCAGGAGCGTTGTGCATCTTAAACAGAATCCTACCCGAGCAGACAGGTCAACAAGCATGACTATCCATCACCTTTCCTTTAAGGGTAAGAGCAACGTGCTCCACCAAGTGTCCACGCTGCTGCTTTCCATGTTTTGGGCTGGGCTGGAGCTCCTCTTCAGCAGGATGAGGTGCGGTGCTTCCTGCAGACCACACACAGGCAGTGGCAGGGGGAGCAAAACTGTGACTCAGGTGTACTCAAAGCTCAGAATTCAGCCTCACGTTGTGACCTTGTCCTCCATGGACTCTTTACTCCCACAAGGAAACACTTCCACACTACCTATCCAAGCTTCAGTGTCAATGACAGCAGAGAAACTAGTAGCATGTGGCTTGTTGCTTAATTTTACCGTTCTTTTTTTCTGTAGTCCCTTACATTGCACACAAAGTTCTGTGTGTGTATATATTTACCCTATAAGGATGAACTCCAAATTTATAGTGCATATTCCACATGCCATCCCTGTAGCTCTCAGACAGCAGCCTCAGGATAATTTTCCTGTACAAGGATCCTTTTTGTTTTAAGGCTCAAGTGACATTTCATTTTTACTGCTTACTGAAATACAGTCAATGGGATGACTTCGATGTATGAATAAAAATTTCAAGTGGTATAGGGCAGGAAACACATACAGGTATGAACCCTGGATTTATTTGTAAAAGAGATTTTCAGAAATACCTGCAGTCATTTTGCAGATTTGAGCTTTCATTTTGTGCTTAGTGACAAGAGGCTCCTCCCTGCATCTCTTCCCCTAGATCTTCAGCTTGCTTGTATACTTTGTTTTTCAAAGATAACAAATTTAGACAAGTATTTGACAACTTTATATCTGACAATATTGAAATCTGTGCAAGATGATCAACAAATGTAACACAGATCTGTACATCTCTGCTCTGAAAGTAGGTTTTCTTTTCACATATGTATCCAGAGATCCAGACCAAACCAGCACAGCTACTGCAGAGATTTTGTTTAGCAGAAGAGCCAAGCAGACTCGAGTTTAGTTCATATACAACCATTTTTAATTTAGCTTATACATGTAAAGTCTCTGGGACTGGACAGAATACTCCACAAAATTAAGCACTGGATCCACAACACACAAGCCAAGGTTACTCAAGTCATCATTTGTTTCTCAGACACGTATTTTATCATATGACATGCTACTGATTTATGCCTACTTAAAAAACCCCCAAAACATGTGTTTGTTTGAAGCCCTGAGTATTACCTAAAGATGCTGTTCCACATAACACATCATGATCTCGTGGATGAAGATCCTTAAAAAACAAGTCTCTGCTGTGATGAAAACCAGCTCTGACAGTGCAAAAACAACACTCACAAATATCCTTAAACAGCCAGCAAGCACAGGTACCTTGCTGCTAGCAGACTGCATTATTTCCATATTTGCACCATAATCCCACTGTTGGTACAATGTTTACCCTTTATGCTACGCTGTTTCAAGCGGTGCTTAAAAATAAAATAGATACCGTCAAAAATACAATAAATCTGCATTTTTTTGTCCATCTCCATAGCAGGTCTTAAAAAGGAAAAGACTCCAAATAGATCATTTTCATAGTAAGAAGAGGGGATCCTTGTAGTTTTGTGCATTCTGTGACAAAAAGAGCACAACTCACATCCTCAGCTCTGCATTTGGTATCTATCACAAGACATACCTTTATCATTCACATCTGCAAAAAATTAAGAAGGAATGCAAACTTTTCACAGAAGTTTTGAGGCAGCCATTGATCAATCATTCTCTTTAGCCCCCTAAGGGGGTAAGGGCAAAGAAGGGAGGCTGTTCTATCAGTGAACACAAGCTGTAATCTACATCCTACATCCAGGAGTTGCTCTAAGCAGATCTGGACAGGGTCTAATTTTTCCCACTGAAGATCAGCAGCGATCCAAGTTTTTATTGTACACATGGGAAGACTCTTAGCCATGTGGGAAAAATGAAACCCAGAACAGTCAATTACCTGAAAACATAGCTACTTGCCTGAAATCATGGAACATCCATGTGCCTACCAAGATGAGGCATTTGAATTAACACCTCTGTGGGCTGCTCTGTGTGCTACCCATCAGCTGAAGCACTGCTAATCCAAGATGGACTTTCCCATCGATGTCATTCTGCTTTGAATAATTAAACCTACACCAAAGCAAGGACCTCAATCGTACATCAGGGCCACACAAACAATCATCTGTCTCTCTGCTGCTTTGGTCCCAGTAGCTGCTTTTTGGAAGAACAGTGTCACCACGAGATATAACTGAGAGAAGCTGACAGTAGAAAAGCCAGTTGTGAGCTGATCAGTGTAGGTTTAGGCTTTGCCTAACCAGAGACTTGAAAACTGCTTGTCTATGTTCCAGGTGAGTTTGACAAATATCAAGTACTTATCTTCTGAGCACCAGGATTTAAAGTCTTCATTAGGCTAAGGAAGAAAATTTTCTTTTATTAAAGTTTTGCAAAACACTCTTCTAGAACATAAAGGATATTCAAGCTATATTTTCTATTGCAGAAAAAGCAATGTAAGAGGCTTATTGCAGAGGAGGGCAAAAATGCACAAAGATGCTAAAAAAATCAATGGTTTATAAAAAATTCTCATATCAGAGGATGGAAACTACCAAACATAACACTAGTGAGATAACAATTCACTCAGTGAAAACTTATCTTCATTAGTCAGTCAGAACTAAGTAATATAGAATATTCTGAGTTAGGACCCACAAAGATGACTGAGTCCAACACCTGATTTCACACAGGGCAACACGTATGAAAAAAAATAAACATGTATCTAAGAGTGTATGTGGGCCATTTAGCTATGTGGCTTCCTGCTTGGCATCAATCCTGGGCAGCAAGGAAAGGTTCTTGTGGAAAATATAATGATATACATGGATGTATATGGATGAAGATCATACAGCTGTTGCACAAGTTTAACACTGCTTCTTACACATTCTTTTATTTGGGGGCTTACTTAAAAGCAACAAGCCAAACTATAGATTTACTACTTAAAAATCACTCCTGATTGTGGTTCATGCAATCATTCACCTTGACTCTGAATTCCAATGATTATACCTTTACCTTTGGGTAAGCACTAAAATGACAGCAACCTAAGCAGTTCAGGAGAAATTAGATGTGTGCAGCTCACCAAAGCTCTGGTAAAGATATTTGAATTTCTAATTTTGTCCAAGAGAAGAAAATGGAAAGCTATTTTACACTAATAGTCCCCAATATATTTGTCTCTTCCAAGAGCTCTCACTCAGGATTTCACTCCAGGGCAGACAGGCTGACGCAAAGTCCACACTTTCATTTGTACCACCTTTTTAATGAGGATAGAAGTGATTCAGCTTCAGCATAGATGCTGACAAACCACCAAGCAAGTTTTAAATAGAACTAGGCAAGACAGCCTGGTCAATAAAGAACAGAGCTAAATTTTGTTTTAAATCTTATTTCCTTTAAAATACAGATAAACAAGGAAGCTGAACACCACACAATCAATATTTAAAATGTAAATTCTATCATTCTTCTAGAACTTTACACAGGCTTTCTCTAAACTCACACAGTGATGCTCAGTACACTTCTGAAGATGAAATTAGGCCACAGAAAAGAACAATTATGATGACTCCATGGGGCAACTTTCTGTTACTACATTAGTGCTGACATTCACTAACTCCTGGCTCCCTCATGTCTGAATTAAAGTATGAATCATAAACTGAGAATTTAAAGTGTTGTGCACACCAGTGGACTGCAGCCTATGTAATTTATTTTACCTATTAGCTCAAAGTTTCTTTTTAAATGGTCCGAGAGCACTCCAAAAAGTTGATTAATAAAAAATGTAATAAAGTGTAATAAGTGTAATAAAAAATAAAATTCCTGAAACTTTACATACTGAAAACCAAAGGTAAACCTGAAAATTTCAGTGAAGTCAATGATGCTCTGACAAATTTCTAGGGCACATACACAGTCAAGCCATTTTACTTTGCTCAAGATAACTCTGGATGTCTACAGCAGAGCAGGAAACAGGAAGATTATCTTACTATCAATCCAAAACTTCAGTCAGAAAAACATTTTTCCAATTCCCTGGTATTACAGCTGACATTTTGCATTGTTGAACTGGAAAAACAAAGTCACACAAATCATATTAGTATACAATGTTTATTACCTTCTATTAATCTGAAGTCAATAATTTTGATAAGAGTAAATTAATTCTGAAATAAACAGACATTTTTAAATACATTTGAAGATTATGGGCTTTAACATGAGAGCATTTAGTTCATCTGCACTCTTAATCCACATGCAGGATACATCAATCAAATGATTATAGATATCCTTTCATTTTACACTGGTCTATCATACAGCACAATTTCTGAAGGTGAAAACAGGGAGGGAAAAAACATATTTTCAAGTAGCCCTTTTATTTAAAAAGAGCATCAATGATATTTTAAGCCAATGTGTTTCTCTCTGATTTTGATTTTACTTAAAGTATACACTTTTGCAAAACATACAGCTCATCAATGATACACAGCGGCCCCTTACTAAGGGCAAGTAACCAAAAAAAGAAACACAACAGAAAAGAATTCTACAGATTAGAAAAGTCATATTTTAGAACATTGTCGCTTCAGAGTGCCTCCAACGTTGCTAAGAAAGGTCATGCACAACATTTCTAACGTTGTCATTAGTCCATGAGAGAAATGTCTGCGTGCTTCGCATGAACAGAAAAAGGTACAAGTCAGAAAGAAAGCAGCTTTCCCCAGTTATCTCTTAGGCCTGTCTATGTCATCAATGGTAGCTAGCAGCTTCTGTCTTGCCTTTTTGTTGATGTAGGTGCCCAGACAAATATTCACCAGATTGGTCAACTGCTTACTGGAATATTCCTGGCAAACAAAAGCAGATTATGTTAGGGCAGAATAAAACATCAGTCAAAGATAAAAATTTTAAAATACCCAGACATACTCTTTGTGGATTTTACAATTTATAGAAGTATCAGTACACAGGGGAGATTTAAAGCTGTAGTTCAGTCATGTCTGGATAGTTTTCAATGTTGAGGTAGAGGACAAAACTGTATTTTGCTACATGGTAGCTCATACTGGAAAATGTTTGTGACTTTAAAAGTACTGGACAGAGTTCACAGAAAGTAACTGTGAACATGTATATAAATCAATTTTTAATGTATTTTCCATTCTTTGGGAGGCTTGGTGGGAAATACATATGCAAATGGTTAAGATTTCAACACAAAAACTTATTTTTTAACAAACTGTGATAAATGTTGATCTTTTTTATTTTGACTTCCCATTTCCAATAAGCTTCAAAATGCTTCTGTCTGCATAGTGTCCAAACAATTTTCATTTCAGTACATGATAAAAGAGGAAAAAATGTCAAAAATGTGAAGAAAAGAATTCTTAATACCTGTGAAAACAGCATATTTTCCAGTATTACCTTTATGTCTTAATACTATCCAGAACATAGCTTCCACCAGTATGTTTTAAAAAGGAGTTTTTCCCTGTAAGTCATCAAACCCTGTAGCTCACAATCTCTCTTAGGGCTCCAGACAATACAAGAAAAATTCAGTCCAAGACACATTTCTTTGCTCCATTTCTAGTGGGATTTAAAGTAATCCCAAAATACAGATTCCAAATGTTTCAATTTAAAAGAGTTTTTACTTCAAAAATGGCTATCTCTAATAAAATGTGACTATTACACAGATCTGTTATAATTGTTAGATCATGCTAGAGTGAAAGCATCTGAATGTTTTCAAAACACAAATATAGACTTATCTCAGCAAGAAATGCTGGGTAAGCATTATCAAATGAAGAAAAAAAAAGCAATAACTTTTCTCCATTGTGCCTTACAACTTAGTTTAAGCAATCTACTCCTAAAGGCAATACAAAACCTAATTGTGCAATCCCAAACCGTGATTCTTGATGATCAAGTTGTGCACTTTGGCATATTCTGAACAGCTCACAAAGGTTTTCAATTTTCCTTTGCTCTAGTTCTCTACACTTTCTGATACAGTAGACAGATGTGATTGGTTTAGTCATCCTCCCTAGTGATCAGATGTTGAACCAGTTCAAACACATACTAACTTCATACGATAAAAATGAACACATACATGTACACATGCATGTATATTTATACTGCTTCCCATATAAGTTTTATTATAATAAATGAAAATATACATATATATGCCTATATAGTTATTTTTAACACATAGAAGGATTGATTATTTATAGTCGTTAGCATGTTTTTATCTTCAGGGTGAATCTTCTCAATGGAGAGGAAAAGAATGCAAATTTAACTCTTACCCTATGTTCTTTTATCCAGGATTCCATGTCATTTTCTGTCAGGTAGTATGCTTTAATGTAGGTCTCCACAAATTCTTTATCTGGAATAGGCCTAATGTCTGTTAACTTCTCTAGTTTCATTAAGAACTGTTGAAAATCCAGTTGCATCAAGGCACGTCCTTCATTGCTGCACTTCTTTACATTGGCATAACTAAAAAGAGAAGCAATGGAAAGAAAAACTTAGAAGGAAATAAAAATTTTGCTTCTCAAAGCTAACTTAGTCTTTTGAACCTTGAGAAGGAGCAAAAATTATGGTTTTAATTCAAAAGCAGACAAGAACTTGTCCTAGGATGTCTGCTGCAGAGCTTTATTTGCATTAGTATAACACATTTTAGCCCAGTCATTGAACAGAACCCCACTGCACCCAGTGACACTTAGAAAAATCACATCCTTCTCTCCCAAAAGCCACAAAAAAAACCTACATTGAACAACTTACTATACCTAAGTCAGAGGAAATCAAACCAATGCTTATTTAGCACACTGGACAGCAGTTTCAAGTGATCACAAAGTCTGGAGTCTGAAAGGTACCACAGCAGCTTTAGGAATGGTCACCAAGAGACTGCTGAACCAAGAGTGAGTATCAAAGACACAAAGCTACTTTTTCAAAAACAGCCACAACAACCAGAGGATAAAAGGTGGCAGCTCTGGCTCACCTCTGTGAGAAGCTGATGATTTAATGAGAATAGATTGACAGCAAACTAGTGACAGGTTAGAAGAGACAGCAGATGAACTTAAGGGCAGGGTAATACTAGCAAGGATGACAGTGGGGTGATAAGCAACAAACAAGGATAACTATCTTTGCAGTTCTTCAAATGGATAAAGAACTGCATTTGTCATGATCAAAGGAAATGACAATGCAGTGCCCTTAAGAACACCAGTTTCAACTGTGTACAGGGTCTGGGGCACAGTGACTTGAGAGACTTCATCCAGTTCATCCACTAGCTGCTCCCACAAGTGACAACCCTGTCTCACTCTTTCCCTCTACCAAATCTAAAGCAAGCTCAGTTTTTCACTGGTTCATGAAGTTGATCGTAATTATTATACACTCCCTAGATTATTAGGTTTGATGCAAAAGAGGCAGCAGAAACATGCAGCAGGAAGCTGGGTACATAACAAGGTCCAGTTAAGAATATGAAGAAATTTCACACTTAGAGTTGGTACACAGAAGGAATTTGCAAAATGCAAAAGTAACAGAGGCAAAAAGAGAGAGGACCAAGGCAAAAGTCCTCTGGAGCTTTATAGAAGACTAGCAGATGATTTTTCAATAAGCAAAGCTAGCTGTATAGGCCATATGCCATATGAAGGAATTGAGAAGACAGAGACAGGTCATGGATGGATTTAGCTGCCCTGAACATGAAACCAATCTCTCTAGAGACTGCAAAAGGATGAAGGCATGGAAGAAAAATGGGCATGAGATAAAAAAATGATGGCTTTATGGAATTAGTGGAAGATGATGATCTTCAACAGGCAGCTAACACCTGGAGAAGAAGAGTGTATTGTTGAGGTCCTAATTTAGAGCAGACAGCAGGAGAGAGGGATGGAAAGAAGTAAAATACGTAGAAGGGAGTGAATAGGGTAAAGGTAACAGGAAAGAAGTACAGAAACATATGCAGAAGGTGTGGAAGACAGCACACATTCTGTGATGCAGAAGATCTGGTAAGAGCCAAATCATATGTAGCAGGAAGTCAAAACCATAAAAAAAAAATGCAGGGGATGAAAAGTCTACAACACTCAGGCCACAAAATTAAATCCAAAAAGACTGGGACACTGATTACAAGAGCGAGGGGTGAGCAAGGTGTAGGTTCCTGACTAAGGTGCTCAAGCAAGCCAACTAAGACATCTCTCTGCTTTTGATGAATTTGGAAAAATCATGTTTCAGGGCTACTTTAAGAAAACTGATAGTGTTGATAACTCCATCTTTCTTCCTGGCAAAGATAAATGGTATCACCATGGAAGTACTGACTGTTATATTTTAACTCTCTTATTTGCTCTGCTGGGAAATGGTGATTTTAATATAGAAGTTTCTTTGAAGGAGTACTTTATTTTCAAACGTTTCAGTAAAACACTCAGTATCATTCTTCAGCAGTATCTAGGAACAAGACCACCCTCTTTAGGTTTAATGCTGCACCAGACTGTGAAACAACTGCTAATCAGTGTTAAGCACTGATTATTTTTAGGGTCCCAAAAAGCACATGAACTCACAAGGACACTACAAAATTAGAACTTACAATGCTATAAAATAAACATTATTGTCATAGACATACTTACCCAACAGCAAGACTGTCATAAATACTTACCCTTCCACAAGAGTTCTATTGGCCAAGCGTATGCAGTGCTCCCAAAGGATGTTGGAGACTGGCAATGGAATACGGACTCTCTTAGACACTTCATTCAACCTCCTGTTAAATTCTTCAAATTCCTAATAAAACATGAAAGATGTTTATTCCTTTAGGATAAAATGGATCATATGCTATACATCCAAAACCAGCAACATCTAATTAGAAATGCACATGAAAGAGAATTATGAAAAGAGCAAAAAAGAGAAGATTAATAGGCACAAACTGTAGATAACTCAATGTGCAAAACAGAAAACATATTGCTTTCTAGTATATCACTCACAACATTACCTCAATGATTTTTTTTAAAGGAACTAATGCTCTGTTCCCCAGAGCTGTAGTTCCCTGTGAAACTGACACCTCTGAAAATGAACCAAGTAGCTTATCCTTCAAATGCCATTTTCATTGCCTTACTCCCTAAACTCATATTTAACTTCTTTAAGTCAAAATACAGCTGCTGAAGAAAAATGTAGTGATGACCTCTTTATCCCTCTAAATGGCCACCCCACCAGCTTTCAAAAATATTGCAACCACTTTTCATTCTTCAACCTTTCACGTTAGATAATTCCTCAGTGCTTCAGAAGGAGCTGAGAGAACCCAATGAAAGAGGCCAAATCTAACAGTTTAGGACCACACTGCAGCACTAGATAACAATTCAGGTTGGTTAAAGGAAGGCACCTATTTCTATATGAATAATCAATGGCCTGGATGGATTTCAGCTGACACTTAGACTGAGAAACTAGTCATAACTGAATGCAATTACTGCTACAATGATTTTGTGACTTAAAGTGAAACAGAAGTCCTCTGCCATTTATTAAAGACTTTATCATATAAAAAAGTATCAAATTACTTCAATATCAAGCAGACTGGTAATGACCTCCTCTGTATAACCAGCAAAAAGTTGTTTGCAGTGCAGTCTTTTAAGACCATACTTGCCCAACAGAGATTTTACTTCCAAGGCTGTTAATCTAGAGTTTTTTCCTTTTCCTTTTTTCTTACACCCCCTCTCAAAAATTCAGTAAGTGAGGAAAATCAGAAGAGAACCTCAGTAACCAACTGGCATTTAACACAAATTTTCTGAAAGATTAATTTGGCAAGATGCAGGGTACCACAATGTCATGCTTTAACTGGCATACAACTCGTTCTTCTCAAGATGAAGATGCCTAATGCTCCATAATCTATTTATTCAACAATCCTCTTTCCCCACTCTGCTTTCAACATACTATGACCGAATATAGAACTTTGTGTATGCGCGCACACGGCTGAAAGTAGTTGATTATTAAACACTGTGCTCACATCCACTGTTCCTCGGGTTCCAGTGTACACAGAAAATCACTCACTGCTTAGCAGTTATTGAAAAGCTTTTGTACCAACTGGTACCAGCTGTAGAAGAGAGACTAAAACTGGTTTTAAATGGTATTAGCTTGATTGTCCTGAAGCAAATTCATCAGCAGTTGCATATTCACAGCATTAAAAAGTTTTGCCCCAGGGATCAACTATTTTAAGCACAAACTGATATCAGAAAGTCACAGCAGCATAAACAAGGATAATCACAAAGATTCCATCAAATTCAGTGCAATGATATACCCTCTCCCAAATTTTTTCTTCTTTGCTTTGATTTTTTTTAGCAGAGAAGAGCTATAAAGTATGAAGATGTTATCCAAACTGTTATTCCACACAATTGTATAGCTTTTTCTGTGATTCACACTTCACACATCTTTAAAATAAAATCTTCAGTTTCTCTGAAAAGAATTAGTAATTAATATAGTATAATTAATTAGCATTATTCTATCACTGCAAGAACTTCCCTCCGAAGACCTTTAGAAATACTATTTAGGCATATATAAAAGAATGAGAAAGGCCTTGTCCCAAGAACTCGTTCTGTATGCCATAAGACGTGGCAATTGTTAAATGACATCTACTGAATGCAACTGACAAGTTGGGTAAAGAACTTCCCTTTAGCCTCCTTTTCAAATGTTAACTTCTAAATATAGCAACGGTACATCTCCAAGACAATCAGCAAAATTATCAGAACAGCAAATAGTGTGCTTTGGGGGTTGTTTTTTAATGCTATTTCTGGCCACTGAATTTCCCTCAGTGTTACTCCGTTTACTACACATTTCTCTACCATTTAAGACTTAGACATGAGACTCATTAGGCTTTTTCGGTCACTTTCACACACCATGTAGTCTAAAAAAATCATCTCTGAAAGCAATGCTTTAGAAGCAAGACTAATGATACTTCTGCACAGATCTCATAGTAATTTCCCATTTGTCAGAATATGTATTGTCCTAGCCATGCCACTTTCAGCAGTTTTAGAGAAGTATTACAGCAATTTAGTGTTTATATCAGCTCTAGCACACCATTTCCCATAAACTACTCACCTTTAAAAGAGCATCCACATATACATTGTGCTGTGACATGATTTCCTTCACATCCCATTTCACATTAGCCATGAGAAGAAGCATTTGTTCATAGTCAATGGCTTTAGCAGCAACAATCCAATAAACTGGTTTACGTAGTTCACTGGCAGTTGACACTGTCTGAAATAGAAAATAAGTAACATTCACTTCAGTAAATTTTTGGCCAGTAGGAGCAATCTACAACTATGATGTAGAAGTATTTGAACCACAGTGTACGAGTTTCAAATCTTCTGTATGAAAATCAGCTATGAATTACACAATTCTGACCTGAGAATAAAACTGCTGAAGAAAAGGCTTCTTGGCAGCTGGCATCACTGCATCAAGATGAGGCTGAAGAAATTCGAATTGCTCAGCCAGAAATACCCTATGAAAGCAAAACAAAAAAATTATTGTGAACTAAGCGCAACGTTTGGCACGTCTCTTTACAATTTTACTCTACAGTTGATATATCTGGCAGTAACAATAAGCAACCTTGGAAAATTTAGTCCTGGGAAGAACTGTATAAGTTGCATGCAGTATATGAACTAGCATTCTCAATTCTGACAATTCTAAAATGTATTTGCAAACAAGAAAATACTTGAATAAAGAGACCAAAGCTTGAGTATCAAAAAATCGTATTTCCCTTTTACTGAGGATACACTGCAAAAGTTTGAGCCAAGGTCTAGTAAAGTCAGTGACCAAGAGTCACACAATTTCCATTGCAGGACAGTCAACATAAATATTAATAAATCCATCTTAGAATTTCAAAATAACATTCCCAATTAATTTTATACTAGAAAATCTATAAAATATAATTTGATCTCATATTCCTTCTCAGGGGTATAATTTGTTATTAACAACATAATAAGAAAATATATTTCCAACTAAGCATAAATGAAAAAATATTTTTTAAATTAACACCTAATCTTTAAGTGTCATATCAAGTGAGGAAAAATAATTCCTATCTGACTCTTACTATTATTCTTATCAAATAAAAATCACTTTGTAACATTTCCATTAATTGGATATAATCTCTTCTTCTCCTGTGGTGTGACATAAGTACACTTCTACCCATTGCAGAGAACATGGTAATTCAAGCCAAACTGATATGAACTACTGGGTCAAATATTTAATATAAGGTGAAAAGGAACCATAGAGATTAAATATTCCCATTAACCTCTTTGAAATTAAAGTTTTTTTATGTTAGATTTGGCCATATATTGTCACAAATTACTGGATCTTCTGCAGTAAAATTTCATTTCTTGTGTTTGCACATTGCTAGACCAAAGAATTAAACTCCAGTACCTTTAATAAAGAAATTACCTTTATTGTTCATATTTAAAATCACATTGAGAGGTAGGAATTTTTGACCTATCAAGAAGGCTTTGGATTGTAACTAGTTTCTTAAACAATCAACAGCTTTCAGTGATCACAAATACAGCATGTACAGTAAACAACCTACAAGGATTCTGTGGCCACCACTCTCTCTGCCAAACCATACAGTGAACTTCCAGATGTCAAAACTACAAGATGACTGAGATGTGGGCTTGGCACTTTCTCTTTTCTCTCTTCAGCAGCTGTGAGAGTTCCTGAAGGATCAGCAGACACCTCCTGAAACAAAGAATTAAGCAAATTAAACCCCACAAAACCAGCAAGAATGGCTCCAGCTGAAAAGTCTCAGATGCCAGATAAGATGAAGGAAGGTTTCAAATTCTAAGATGTAATTTAAATCAAGCCTATTTCTATTTGAACAGCATAGTGAAATGGGTGAAAAAATCTTATTATGTAAATCAGTAGCCAAGGAAAAAAATAAATTAAAAGAAAAAGGCAGCAAACAATTTTCTCACTACACTTTAACACCCAAACAGGTTTCAGCCCAAAAGCCTTTTGGGAGACTGACTTCTCATCCTTGGAGACAGTATCTTCAATCTGACAGCAACCAAACAGACACATCAAAGGAATGTTACTTCTGCATGGGTTTTACTGCTTATATGAGCTATGGCTAACTTAGGTAACAAACAACTGATGTTCTCAATTACAGAATGACTAGGTTGGAAAAGACCTTTAATATCATCAAGTCCAACCCATGCCCTAACACTTCAACTAAACCATTCCATGAAAATATCTATCCTGCAGACATCTTGATGCTTGAAAGCAAGGAAATATTCAGAGCAAAAGGAATAGAATCTGTAGCAAGAAACCTGTTATACCAGTGCCTTGTTCCAAAATTATAGGAAAAAGAGGAAAAATTCTACCCCCACATTTAAGGAATCTAAGTACAGGGTACAGCTAAGAGGAGGAATCATGAAGAAAGCAATTTCCAGAGCAGATGTACAAAGGGACACCCTCTGAAGCCTGGCTATTTCACAGGCTTCAGAGGGTTTCATAGCATGACAACGTGAAAACATAAAGGCCGGCTTGGATTAATTGTTCATACCATGCTTATACACAAGCCACAAGAAGATAAGAAATGCTACAGCACCCAGAACAAGTAAGAAGACAGGCAGGATATGGCACTGATTTTAGTAAGAACCTTTCAAGACCCTGGGGATAGAAACCCTGGCCAGTCTACAGCCTATGGATGCCACAGCATATCAGCCTGCATGTATAGAATGAAAATAAGTAACAGTAATACAGTGGCAAAGTAGTGGGAAAAGTAACTCTTACAAAAGTAGAGTAAGTGGCCCAATATGGCTGCTGTAAACAGCATAGGAACAACCAACCAATATGACAACAATAATGCTTAAACATAACACTTATGTCTGGACTCGAAAAAAAAAACCAAATTAGTGCAATTCTGAAACTGCAACTGCAAAAAGGAAAAAAGATAAAGCAAAAAACAACATAATGGAAAAAAGCAGCTTTCAAGCTTGTGAATTGTTGGGGGGTTTTTTGTTTCAACTAGAGATAGAAATAAAAACAGAAGAAATTGCAGTGAAGTAACTAAGGAAGGAGGGAGAAAAATAGGCTCAAGCTATCTACAACAGTAGCCATGAATTTTTTCTGGGCTTCACAGCAGAGAACAACTGTGAGACCTGAACAGAGTACTCGCTATTCAAACAGGTTTTGTTCAGACATTTTTGCTTAAGGAGGAGAGCAGTGAGCACCTGAAACACTGGTGGAAATTAGTAGTGGTGTCACTCATTTTGTAGGTCAGGATTGAGACAAGGAGGAAAGAATATTTCATTGCAGACCATCAAACACCAAGAGAAAAGGCATTACACATATGATCAGGTGAAAACTGGAAAACCAACAGGGCAGTTATTATTATAGCAAAATACCTGACAGCCCCATTGTGGTAGTGTTGCAGCAATTAAAGGTAGGGCAGGTGAAAATTGATTATGTCAAAATGTGTAAGGACCTGGTGAGAATTTAAGTGATACAGCATGAGTAGAAAGATCAAAACTTTGCTGCTATAGACAAAGCAGCACCAGAATATGCTTACTGCTTGGATGAATGCCAAACCAAAAGTGACATGAAGAATGTAAGAAAACTGAGAAGACAATAGCGTCCAAGTTGTTAAAAGGGGTTTGAGGTGTGGAGGAACAAAAATTCAAGTTCCACTTTAACTCTCTCAGATTTTATTTGGCAGTTTCCTCCTGTGGTGTGACAGCCCAAGGCAACAGAAGGTGGATTTGCTAAATCAGAAAGGTTCTTTCAGTTCTGTATCTCCAGAGATGTCAAACACAAACAAAAATGGGCTACAGCAGATGGAACAATGCACAGTGTGGGAAAGCAGGGTTCTCACTAACAAGGGTGAGGAAGTACCTTCAGACTTAAAAAAAATATTATGATAAGGTTACAAACGTAAACAGTCAATAAAACAGGGAACCTTGATGGTTCCCCACAGAAATTCTGACATTAAAAGCAAGTTCTGCTGACTGAAATATTCCATTAACACATCATTTGTAGCACTAAAAGATCTCACAGAAATACACCAATGAGCATGAGCAGAAGATAAAACTCCTTAAAGAAGCTTATGGCAAATATGATCAGATACAGTTGCACTGAGCATAGGATTCTGCTGAGTTTATCAGAATGGATAAGCAAGCCAAAAGGCCTGGATGTTTGCTAAGCTCATGTACCACTTTCAGAGAGCTCTCAGTTACTTCCTGAGCATGTTTACTGCAGATAGGCAATGACATCCAACCATCCAGCCACAGCAGTCAATTCTCTAAAAGCATTAACTAAGGCAAAGACAGTATTGATTCATTATTAAAATTCCCTCTTTATCTGCCCGCTCTTACACTTTTTTCATGTCATTCCGTTCTCAAAAACCCAGTTCAAAGAAGAAAATAAAACAGAACAAGTAATTAAAAAAAAAAAATCAGCTTTGAAATGGTTACACAGGACAAAAGTAGCCAAACCCACAAGCAATGCTGCATCCTGAGGAGAGACAATGAATGACAAAGCACGGGGAAGAGTATCAGTAGTAAACATTTAAAAAGTTTTCTTTCTTTCAAAGACTAATTACAAATTATGTAAAAACCAAATTTTATGAAGACTTCATTTTGTATTTATCTCACTTCAAAGTTGCCTGCCACTTCAGACACGTTTTAAACATTTTTTTTCTTCCTTTCTGTTTCCCATGAAGGTAAGTGACATCTTTTAAATGCCAAAATTGTATTGCATCTGAAGAACACAAAAGGTACATAAGAACTGGCTAAATAAAAGATAGGCTACTTCAGCCAGGGAGTCAAACTCTGGTTCAAGTATTGTGGCCAAGCAGCATGAGCATTTCATTCTTCTAATTTGTTCTAAAGAGCAGGCACTGCAAAAGCATGTTGATAGCTAAAAGTAAACAGCCAGTGTGCCAATACCCCAAAGAAGCTCAGGATCACTCTGAAAGGGCTTCAGTGATGCATGGGTTTTTTCCTCCTGCCTTCATTAACAGAAATGATCAAACGACTGAAAGCAGCAAATTAAGGGGCAAAACACACAGGCTGGAACGGGAAAAAAGGCTGTAGACTATTAAAAGAAATCAGATGTTTTTCAGTGCACTGGACTTGTTAAAGTTAACCCTTCCAGTAATGAAGAAAATCTGCAAGAAAATGTCTGTTGCCAGAGATTTCCAATGTGTACCATAGCAAACAAGCAGAGTCCTGTAAAATTGCCAGCCTCAAGAGGAAGAGGAGAGGAGTAGAAGCCAGAAAATTAATTAGCAGTCAGCTGAACTTTAATTTCAAGAAATGTCAAGTTACACTATGAACATATTGTAGCACCCAGCATTAAGCATGCAGAGAGCAAAACTAAAGCAGAAAAAACTTGCTTAGTTCCTCCCTGCATCAGAGTAGCAGGTCTTGCTGATCCAGCAGAACTGGGATATGTCAAAGATATACCACAGCCCACACAACAACCTTGTAAGAAAACGGCACAAAATAGATTTGATAAAATAATTTCAAGGTATACATGGAACTGATGCAAAGTACAAGATGCTCTTCTCCTTCCTTGCCAACAAAGAAAAAATCCAAAGTGTTAAAAAATTTAGAAAAAATATTAAAAGCACCAGACTTATCTGAACAATACCCAACTGAGCTGTAGCAGGCACAGGTTAACCAGTATTGCTTGCAGACACCTTACAGCAGGCCTTACCTATTAAATTTTCTCTAGTCTTAGTTTAATTTCCTCATACTATCACACAAAAAGAACTGTGTTTTCTAATGCTATACATGATAGGCATACCCAACTAGCAACTACTTTTAAAAGCTGCTTTGCTATAAAGACCTGAAAATATCAGGATGAAATGTTAAAGCAGGCTTATGACAGCTTTGCCTATTTAAGGGTTGCTAATAACAGTAGTACGAGATACAGTGTATGCTTTGGGAAGTATCTTTGCAAGATACCTACAGTTGAATTAAAACTCATTTGGAACATGTTTTTTCAAATAAAAGGGTGTGTATTAGCAAATAACAGGTATCAGATGAATGGGAGTGTGATATTGTTTAATTGTTGGGTATTTCACTTTATAATTTAATTGTTTACTCCCAAGAAGAAAATTTTTAATAACAGGTAGAAAAATAAAACCTATCTGTGTAAGGAACAAGCCCCTCCTTCAATCTCTTCCTCTAAAAATGTCATCTGCAACAACAGGACACTTGCATTTCAAATTTGACTGAACCCAGTGGCAAACCTCTCAAAGGGAAGAGAAGACTATAAACTAATTACCTAAATCAGAAGTATAAACTATATGAGCTAATTATCTAAGTTAAAAAATTGACATTGAATTTGCAAGGGGGACATTTTTACAGGGCTGATTTCGTTCTGAGAACAGAAACATTTTTATTTCAGTTATCCAAAAGAACTTATGCCTGAAGCAACTGCTTATCTGCAAGCCATGGTGAAATAGTTGACAGTTAATTACAATCATCGACCTCCACTAACTTTAAACAAAAACCAGTAAACTCCACAACCTGTCCCCAGCACATGAAGTTCTGCAGATCACACTCACCATCAACCATCTTTTAAAACTGCTCCTCTTCTGGCCTAATACTTTTTGCACACGATTTCAGTTTTGAACAGTTTTGATTTAATACGCATACACAATAGCAAAAATTTTAGGTTTGATTTCACAATAACTCTAAATGATACTGAAGAAATTCCGATGGTAAAGGAGTAAGTCGTGTTCAAAAAGAATAGGCAAAACTGTGCTATCTGAAAAGGTTCTGGAAGTAGACCAGTCTACAGCAGCTGTGACATACCAACATTTTTACCAAGAACTTGACATGTGCTGAATGACAAGGAAAAGCAGACTAACCCCACGTGTTTACATAAAACAGGATAGCTCTATCATCTCTGTTTATAAAACTGTTATTCTTCGTTTCTGTAATATCATGAGCATCAATTAGAAGAAAAACTGATCAAAGCAAGAATAACTTCATCTTGTATTCAAAAGCTGTCTGAAAATAGTTCAACTAACACCAAGGAGATGCTTAGTATACAAGAATTTCTTATCACAAGAAATCTACTGAAAGCAACTAATTAGGCTTTTTGTCTCCCCTTTGATCTTACGCATCCTTAAGTGTTCTTGAAACTGAATGCTGAAATTATAGGTAGGGCTAATTGCAAAACAACATGGCTTTCAAGGTAAAAGTACTTCTCAAATATGTTGCAAACGTGTTAAGGTTTTAAAATGGTACTTTACAATACTCCTACTAAATGATAAGTTCCAAGATTAGTATTTTCTTGCTGAGAGGCACAAAACTTACCAAGCAGGTAATCTTGCCTCAATCCTCAAGAAAGTAAATCAAAGATACAGAATGTAAACTACTACAATGATCACCACTCTACAGGCTTTAAGAAAGCAGATCTTTAAAAACCAAAATACAAACCATCTTGAGAAACCATGCTATTGATTTTCTATTATTTGCAATCTTTTTCATGCAAGTGGCGTCTTTATAGCATGGTTGAAGAGCCAGGAAAGGGATCCCCAAACTTCCCAATACTTACAGTGCACACATTTCACATTGTCCCCAGGGTTGAATTTATCAGCATTGCCTCACAACAGGCATGAAGTTCTGATTTCCAGAGTGTGGATCCTCCATGCTCTTTGCCACAGAACAAGCATGTCCCAAACCTCCGTTGGGTCAGTCCCAGTGACTTCAGTAAAAGAGTTCAATAAAGTTTGCACTGAAACTTCTGGGATCTCTGCATTTCTTTTATTTTTTAATGTCCAAAGTTAAATGGCAGACTTTTTGCATTAAAATATTACAAGAAGTTGGAAGGTTTATTTACCATCTTGTCTCAACCAATGCAACAACGCCTCTATGAGGAACCACTGTGTGCTGACAGACAACTGAGAAAATGAGTCATTAACCATTCCCTAAAAAAATAAATGTCAAATGAAATGCCACAGAAAACCACATGCACAGGCAGCATTAGAACCTGAACCACTACCTTGCAAAAAACCACATGTAAGTTGGTCTGGTCTGCTCATACACATTTTTACTGCAGCATTTTCTTGTACAAAGAAATTTTCTCAGGAAGAGCTGCTGCTGGTTCCCAGGTGTTCAGCTGTGACTGTGTGGACACCTGCACTCCTCTGGAAACAGCCCATTTTCAGTGCCCAGCCAGAAGAGTCTGAAGTGACAAAAATAAGATGCCCCAGAGACTGCTTAAAGAGAGACCAAACAACTGCCAAAACCCAGAAAACATATCCAGCTAAAAAAATAAGCTCAAAAAAACTTTAGAAAATTATTCCTGTCTGCTTGGTAATACAGTCAAGTAGATAAAGAAAAGCTGTATGAAGAACTCTAAATGAACAATGTCAGGAAGGAAAACACCTGCGGAAGTCCTAGAATAATTTCAAAGTACTTGTCATGTCAGAACTTTGCATACACAGAGTTCTCTTCCCTTGACAAGGAATTCATACAACACTTTAAAAATTGACACTATGTACACTTAGAAATCTCTTTTAAAGAGAGGAAAGAGAAAACCCACAAACTGTTTTCTTTTTTTCTTCAGGTTTTTATTGTTTGTTTGGTTGGTTTTTTTCCCTTTAAAGCAGCAGGAGACCAAGCATGGATTAGAAATGTTACACAAGGTATCTTCAGCCAAATAAAACCTTGCCAAGTATCACAGCTACCATTTCACTGAGGACCTCAGCTATGCCCTAGAAGCTGCATCCAGTGCTAGGTACAGCCATGTCAGGTAAACAATTCCACAGCCCAAACTCTCCAGAACTTGCCATTAATATTTTGCCAAACCATACATAACAGTGCACCCATCCACACCATGTAAATGCAGGCCTGTGATGTGACATTTTAAATAAAACCAAACCATTTGTTTCCAGCACTGGGACTAATGTAACTGAGTTGTACCATTCCATAGGATAAAAGAGTCAAAGTCAAAATGGCATGGGAAGTCAGACATGAAGAATAAAATTATTTCTACCAATCTTTATCTTATTTGTACATCTGAATAATCCACATTTTCTATCTCTGCACCATCAATCTCTAACCTGACTTAGCCAAAAGTCACATACTTTCTGGGGAAGGAGTCCAAAAGCCAAAGTAAAGACAGATTCTAAAATACATTGACTCATACTAATTTAAATTAGTAATTCCTTCCATCTACAACTGTAAGACACAGTGACTTTAAGAAACTTCTTTCTAAATTTCATTTTTGCTTGAGCAAACCTGTTTGCAGTGAATTACTTGTGAGTATTCCATGGTTATTTGCCCCCCAAATCTCTTTTTGCAGCAATATCACTCAAAGCAGCTATTTATATGCACAGGATATTCACAAACAAAATCTAGGCAATGGCAGTATCCCGATTACATTACATTTTGTGAAGATGAGCAAGCTGCTTAAAATCAGAAAAAAGCAAGGAATCAGAAGTATTTTCCTTCCAAAGCACTAATTATTCCTACCAAAGCACACAATAAACTGATTTGATGCCTTACACTTAGCAGCTTAAAGCTCTCAGTGAACTCATATGGACATCATTACTGTGTAAAAACACATTCCTGTTAGAAATTACAAACACAAGGACAATGTATGTAGGTACCTCTACAGATTACTTGGAAACTGTCAGCGAGGACATACAAGCAACTCAAAAAAGGGGCTTGTTTTGATGTATTTAGCCTAATCTGAACCACATCTGAATGAGGCTGAAAGAACAGCACCTCTTCGTCCCCTTTTCAGCCTTTTCCTTCTGTGTTTTCTTTTTAATACAATCTGCTTATATGAATGAGTAGAATATTTGTAGAGTGCTACTTTTGGAGGATCCAGAAGTAATTATTAAATTATTAACCCTGAAGCTGCTGCAACACAGAAATCTGTATGAAAGCTATTTTATACTAGATGTGCAAAGACCTGACTATGAAGTTCAGTACAGTGTAGCCAAATAAATCTTTGAAAGTCATACTGTTCTCTTAACTCTCAGAAATTAAACTGGACCCTAAACTACTTTAAAACAAATACAGTGCTTTTATTTGTTTATACTTTTGATTTAGAGTAAAGGTATCTCCCTGAGGCAAAGACAAGGAGGTTACATACAGAAAACAGCTTACTCAATCACTGTAAGCTGTCAGCACACTTCCACATAACTTACTATAAGAAAGCAAATAAAGGTTTGCTAATGGTAGGCCCCTTCTATTTCTTTTTAACTAAGTCTATTTATTTACCAAAAGAAATTTCAGATCATACTTAAACCAGTATCTGTATTAGCAGTACAGAGTTTTTAAAAAAGCCATAATTGGATTTGGTAATTATTAAATTTGTAACAGTTTGAGACTGGAAGCATAACTAAAGCACTAGTGTTTTAAGAGCCTACTTGCTCAATTGTAAAGAGTTAAGTCCTTTTATCATTGTCATAATAAAATCCTTCATCACTGTCATTTTGATTACATCATACAAAACATCCAAATTTTAAGTAACATTCAAATTAAAAATGTTTTTGTATCCCAATTACAACGAGCAGGAGCACATTTCCTACCAACTGAAGCAATTTGGTCATTGTTCATTGTTTGGAGGTTTTTGTTTACTATAATGTGATTTATCATTGTAGGAGAGACATATTGACATTGAATAATATGTATCACAGCTGAGGTGTCACATTATTGCCTTGCAGAGGTTAACAGGACTAAACTCATGCTCCCATCTCAGCTATTTCCTGTTCACTGTCTAAGACATATATCTAAACTGCAGGAGGACTTGCTGCAGTTCACAAAGTACAGTTGGTTTTGCTATGAAGTATTAGACTGCAAAAAACAGTGGAGTGGTTCAGCTATAGTTGAATACTGAATCAGAGGGGACACAGACCTCCAGCAAAAGCAGGAGGCATGTGATGCATGAGAAAGGATGGAGGGAAGAGCAGAGGAAGTGCTTCAAACTGCTGCAGCCTTTTGCAGACTGGCCACAAGTGAGAAATCTGACTTAGTCTCTTGGTGGTCCAAATAAAAACCAGCATAGGACTTCTTTTCCAAGAATGGTCAGCATACTGTAAGCACAGTATATATCAAAGGACAGAAGCTTCTTGCACTGTAATAATGGGAAAATAGAGTACGTCCCTAAGGGAATGCCTCCAATTGACCTCCATACTGAACATGCTACAAAAATGCAAGAAAGAACACTTAGTGCTTTAACTTGCCAGAAGTGGAACTCCCATTCCACATCACTTTTTCTTTCACAAAGGAAACTTAAAATTCAGCTGAATAACAACAATAGTAGTAGAAAAGAAGAGAGGAGAGAGAGAGGGAGAGGGAAATAAAAATAATAAAAAATAATAAATAAATAATAAAAAATAAAATTGAAAAAAAAATTAGAAAAAGTTATCTGGTATAAACTAGAAAGCATTAATTCAATCCCAAACTGAAAATACCAGAATTCTACACAAAGCTGGAGGGGGTGGCCACTCAATCCTCTAATTACTCCTCTAACTCCCAACAATAAATTTGAGTAAAGAGGCCCTCATCCACTGACACTTCAAACAAAAAAAAAGAATTGAGAAAGTCCAAGAGGAAAGCTAGAAATGATCCAGTCTAAATTACTGAAGAGTTGATACAGATCGTGTAGCTCAACCTTCATAGACACTAACATATTTGTGAAATTATTCTGATCTACATGCATGTCTGGCTGAGCTTTGGTCACAGACTCAGAATTGTCAGATTTGGACTATCTTTATGGAAATAAAATACCGATGATGTATCAGGAATTGAAATGTGACAGATATGAAGCCCTTAATAGAGTTACCATGGATAGAAGAGAAGGCAACAACCTTAAAATCCCAAGAGGCCATGGGACTGAATGCCACAACTCAGACATGAATACTTTCAAAAAGCAATTTACAAAAATTTAAAATGAGATAGAAGAATCCCTTGAACAGCTCAGAACCATCCATACAGTCTCAAGAAATACCCTTTTTATGACACAATGAAAATGAACCTTGACTTTCACAAACTCCTAAAAATAGGCAAACAACAAACAAAAATACCCAGAACACTTTTATTTCCTCATAAATCAAAAGATGAAAAATTTCCATTTATATTATAAGATTGGTGTAAGTTCGTAAGATATTAATAAACCTCATGAAATGTCTTTAAGTTAATAGCAGTTAGCTAAGATTTCTTTCTTCTTTTAAATCTTACATTGAACATAGCTATTAATTTCAACTGGCAATAACATTATCTGTTACAGTACTATTAATGACTGAGGAAGAAAACTGTTCCCTTTCACTCCCATAAATTTTTTAAAAAATTATTTTAACTGCTAAAATATTGAAATCTGTAAAGCACTGTCAGGAACCATCACTATAGCAAAATTTTAAAAATTAATCCACAACTTGCCATTTTTCCATAATCACTAACTGATTCATTTGCAACTACCTCCTAGAATGAATTTTTCTTCCTGAATACACTGGCTTTAAGAAGAATATCAAGAAGCCTTTTTCTCTTTTACAGAGGCTTAAGTTCATTAGTTATCTTATGCTCCCTCTACTGACTATATAAGAAATGGCCCCCAAGACCTTGAAGATGCTTCTCTGAGAGAAGAGTTTAGGATTCGATATAATGCTTCAAGGAATTATAAAAGCATGAAGTACATTTCTGTTGAGAGTCAAATCCCTGTGCAAGTCAGAGTGTAACATTGTTTCCTTCTTTCTAAAACAGAAGCCTCAGAAAAGAAAACCTTCCTGTAGCATCCATGGTATTAACTACTACACAAGCCATTTATGATACCCTGAGGAAACTTCTTCACAATGCTTCAAGGGTTTTGCATTTAGGTGGAATATGAGAACTTCAAATTTCCATTTCTGGTGTAGTTTTTAGCAAGACATCTTTATAAACTCTGCTGTTCAGTTGAATCCACAAAAACTACCTAAAGTCTCCTGTACCATCCTTCTATGCAGGACAGTAATCTACTGCCAGTATGACACAAGCACCATATTTACTTCTCACACTTTGAAACTAAATCACAAAATGACCTGTGGGATATAATCAAAAAAATACTTCAGTGAAAATTCCCCAAAATTTAGGAAGGTCTTAGTATACAACCTCTATTACCCTGAAAAGTGAATAATCTTCAGGATAGCTTACTGCTTCTTTATTCTGTTAGCAAAGAAAAATGAGTCATCTATTTCTTTTTATAAAATGTCTTTTAGTAAGGATAATACTGAATGTCTCTCTTTATTACATGAACCATAATAGAAGATTTAAATACAGAATTTCACTGTTACATCTCACAAAATCTATTTGTTTTGCTGTACATTAGAAACAAGTGATTTCATACAATAATGACCTCTACATCATGAAACAAAGCCTTTTTTATTAGACACTGAATGTGAAAAGAGAAAAAAAAAATCAAAAAGCCATGATGAAACATAATTCCTGAATGCTGTACACACAGAACTCTACCCACTGAGCATTACCAAACTCCAGGTACTCACCAGATCAATCAGACTCTCCTGGATTCTGTTCAGTGTGGTGCGCAATCTGCTGCTACTGAGGCCCAGTCCTGTTGATTCAAACTGGAAGAAATAGATTCTACTTAAGTTGGGAAAGGAAATCTCATTGGCGTAAACTCTGAAGTGATACAGGAAAACTTGAGCTTGCAAAGACTATCTACAACTTACTTAAAACTTTAGCACAGAATCACAACCATACAAAATGAAAAGAAAAATTGACAGACATCACAGCACTCAACAATGCACTGGTGTGAAGAATGACCTAAGAATCTTTCATGAAGATGACAATGTACCATTCATACCAATAAAACACCCAGTACCTTTTATTGCTATAATTCTGTATTTGACTGCAGGACTCTAGATTTGCTCATTTGGTGATGAGCCCAGAATGGTGCCCCACAACACCACCTCCTGGCCTTACATTCACACCACATCCAAGTCAAATGGATTTCACTCCTCATTCTAGCTATAAAATCTCTTGCAATTATAAAATATATATCTTGTATATGTAAAAATTATAACCACTGATCTTTATAAACAGTCATTATTACATAATGCCTCCAAAGATCTACCTCAAATGTGCCATCTTCATGTTCATGGCTCACGAGAGTGTGAGGCGGATGCTCAGCTTGGATACATAGTTATATACATATGTACATACACCTGTGCTATATATATGTATTTATATGTATATACACACACACATACAGATATATAGTCACACTTAGTTTCCTGCTAAGTGCAATGGATTATACCAGCTGAGGATCTGATTTGACATGCGTAACTATTGTAACTTCTTATCTTCTACTGTCAATAAAAACTCCCAACAAACTAACACAACAAAGAACACGTAAGAAACACACATTTAAGTCAACAACCCGGAAGGATTTGAATATAGTTCTGGTATGTGATTCACACCGAAAGGCAATTTTTTGAACAATATTTAGGGCACTTTTCTACACTGCATTATTAGACTTCCTTTCAGTGGGCTGAATCAGGGAATGAAGTATTTGCATTTATGTGACCTCCTCCCCCTCTTTTTGAATACTAACAGGTATAATTCAGGTCCCCATTTACTGCACCTAAAGTTTCTTGTTTAAAATGTCTATCTGCCCCAATCCTTCTGAATATTAAATAAAAATTTACATCTGAGTTGAATTCCCACTGGAAGTATACTCTGATGAAATCTAAAACCAGATCTAGGAGATGTGTCCACAAGAACAGAACCTCATGGCTTCACCACGAACATTTCACTCATCAGTACATCTGACTCCTTTCATACAAGTTCTCGCTATTTCTATTTGCAGAACTATAGATTTTTAAATTCCATAAATTGATGACCTAAGTAAGGCTAGTAACCAGGGCATTAAACAATTTGCAGAACAATTCCATTCATCACCAATTTTACCTCTTACCACTAACCACTTATAGTAATTACCTCTTATAATAGCTTCTTATAGTCACTAAAAAAATGTTTACAAATTAGTGCAACGTCCCATTAAAAAAAAAACAAACCTCACCTTAACTTGTTTCTGTTAAGGAAAACTATTTTGTGGCATGTTCATTAATGCCTTAAATTTTAGTGAGTAGATGTTAAATACAGCCAGTCCTTTTAATTTTTCTGTGCTCCATAATTTGAAATAAACCAGGCTTAATTGGCATCTCACAAATAAAAGAAGAACAATTCTGGCTACAACAGTGTTTAATTTTTGGCAGTGGAAAAAGCTAAGTACTATTTACATGGGATAATGGTTCAAACAAGGTCTGGAAAGAGCAATGGCAGCATCATGAACGGACACAGAACTCAACATGTATATTTTAAATCCCTGGTTTTCACTGAGCTGGCAATGAACTCTGTATAACCAATCACTATCCTTATGTGTGTACTAACTAACATATACAAAATAATCACAACACTCACAAATAATTTTAAACATTTAAGGAAGTTACACCAGCATACTCTAAGAATCCCATTTGACATTATTTTCTAAACAAAACAGGAACTCTCGGAGTGGTGCAAATCACATACCATCACCCATCTATAATTTCTAAAGGTTTAGAAACACTATGGGGAGTGAGGACACCTAAGCATCATTACAAGAGGGTTGATTACAATCATAAACCCTTGTAATCGTAGTTTTCCATGGGAAACACAATCTGTCAAAACAAATACAGGCACGCTACAAAAACATCACAATTTTACCACCCATCTGCTATCACTTTTACCTGCCTAGCACTGTGCTGTTCTCTGTTAGAAGCACAGACTGAGGAAGCTGGTATGGGCTTTAGAAACAAAACAGGAGGGGCAAAAAAAAACAATAAATCCAACACACTGAATACCAGAGCAACTAAGCCAACAGAAATCAATTATCGTAACAAAAGAAACCAAAAAGCCCCAAACCAAACCACAAGCAAACAAAAGAACAAAACAAAAAACCCATGAAAAAGAAGAAACCCTCCACCCATCTTGTAAACACAAATTGCAAATACATTTGTCCTGCCAAATAGAACAGTTCAAAAGCTTTTAGAACCATATGTTGAGTTTGAAAACTCATTACAATTTGCCAACACATGATGATGGATTTGGAATCTCTCAATATTGTTCCTTGTTAGGGGCCAAGATAGGAGAAAGTTGTTTTTACATGCAGCTATTAAGACAATTCTATGGAAAGCTGATCTATTATGTAAAGACATTGCCAACAAGCATTCTTTTCAGCTACAAGATCACTTAAAAAATACGTCGTTTTCATTAATGCAAGTAGTTTGACAGAAGAACAGTAGATACGAAAAAGTGTCTTTCAAACTTCTTAAACTTGAGTTATGAGTTAACGTTCATGGCCCCCTTTTCCTACATTTGCTATTCTTATGTAAACCAGAGAAATACATATAGAAAAATTCAATCACCTTATACTGTCTAGGCTCAAATCACTCTCCTTCTGCAGGCTCCTTTGCTACCCACTTTCTACCACTACTTCTAGGTATCTCACATTGTTCTTCCTCCTTTTCAGTAATGCAGGAAAAAAGAATAGAGAATCTGTCTATTCAAAACATAATACGACTGATGTCACACTGACAATAATGCTCCCAGTACTTCTTTCCCTTATTGCTGATCTAATCAGCCTTTTCTTACTCTTACATACAAATCCATTCTGTTGCTGCTAATTTTTCTAGGAATTTCATATTAAGTAGTATTTTAAGCAAAAATATCTCCTCTGTATTTTCATTCTCTGTGTACAGTGATACTTGAAAAATTAAAAATGCTTCTACCTACCATGTCATTTCGGCCAAAAAACGTATAGACTGCATACAGATAGTAATCAAAGAGCTGGGACATGAAGTGGATCACATCAAATGCAATAGGTTTCAGAATATTCATCATCTGCATGTATTTCCCTTAAAAATTAAATACAGAAGATCAGTTTCCTCAGCACAACTGCTACAAGGACAGTTTAGACAAAGTCAAAGCCAGCTTTACAAAGTATATTATGTAAACGTCAACGTTTATTAGCAACAACTTAATAATAGTTTACAGTTTGGAAAGGTTTAAAAACAAACCTAAAATCATGACTTAAGACACCACAATTGTTTCAAGACTTTTCGAAATGTAGAAGTCAATCCATATCAAAATGTCTTCAACTGTTCTTGTCCTTCTACTACCAAATTCAAAACATACCTAACATTCAAAACATGTCTAGAACCTCTATGAGTTTCAGCTTCATTTAGCTAAAAAATAATAAACTGCTAAAACAGTCTCTGGAAAATGCTATACAGAGCCACTGAAGATTTTATGCATTAGTGTGTTTATATATGCACATATGTATATTTTTCAAGCAGTAGAAAAACACAGTATAAAAATATGTCCATGACTGGATTTTACCCAACAACTAGGAATTATGAGCTTTACATTAATGCAGTGACACAGCATTTTCCGCTCTCCTTCCTTTCTACCCTGTGGTAAGAATCTCAAGTAGTTTTAAGTTTGAAACGTTTCCGGGGAACAGACTATGAGTAAAGGACGTCAGTACCCTGGCACATCCAAGGAGAAGAATAATTCCTTCTCTTCCTACCTATTCTCTGTTGCAATATATTGGACTTGGGAAAATATTTTTTTTTAAACAACAAAGAAACCCCAGCCTCAGGAATCAATAGGATTTGGAGTCCAAAAGGGATCTTTCCCTACACACCTAGCAGACAGGGCCTATAGTTTTAAGTTATTTGTGTTTTCCAGCATAGGACATGGATCTTCATTCAAAAGAAGCACACTTAATGAAAACCCTGATATCACACAGACCCCACATTTCCTGCTGGCTACCTCAAAAATTACATCCTGCTAGACCTTTTATTGTTCTAAAAATATAACAAATCACAAACTTTTGGTTATTACAGTAAGAGACAGACAGCAATTTTTAAACCAATACACAAATGCAGTCTACCCCAGCACATAGGATACAGCAGGTCATTTCACAAATTGTCATATTCCAGACAGGTTTAGATGTGACAGGCTAGAAAAATTACAGCAAGTTGGTAAAACAATTTATTTTTCCTGTAGTCAACAACACTCATTTTCAAGTTAATACTGTACCCAGAAAAGCAATTTACTAATAGATAAAGAAAATATTGGTTTAATCAGAGAAACTGGGTAACAAAAAGAAACAAAGCCAGCTTTTAGTTATTTGAATTGTATGTCAGCAAAGATAACTAAGTTGAAAAATGCATGATAGAGCTACATACTTGATAAAATGGCAGAGCTCTAGAGCAAGAACCAAGCAACAGCCTGACATTGCAACCTTCCAGATTTCTAATTACACTCCTTACTGAATACTGTGTGACTATGCCCCTGTTTGCTAAGACACGCAAGCATGTTTTGTTATTTTCAGAGATTTGACATATATTTGTCAGTTTAGCCCATTTGTTAACTCTATACTACTTAATTATTAATGTTTTGACCCAGAGCGTTAAACAAACTGAAAAGTGAACTTAAAAAAATATATTTGTCTTCTAAAAGGGAAAAACAAAGGCACAGTCTAACGTGGAAATTTCTGGATGTTTGTGAAAGGCTGGTACTGGTACCCTTATGAAAGCAAGTGTCACCTTCATCCATACTATCTGAATATTCTGTATTGGACAGGCTGACTTTTTCCACTTACTCTACGATAAACGTATTTTTAAACATACCTGCAGCCCAAACACAATATGAGTGATGAGTCACATTCTGGACAGTTAAGACTTCCAAGTATCTGGCAGCTGGCATGAATATTGAAGGTAATCTCTTGGGCAGTGTCCTACACTTTTCCAAAGGGCTGTGCACTGCACACCGCCCAAGTACTGTCCCTATAAAAATCTTCCAGTGCCAAGAACATTTCTCTATTACTACATCACTCAGCATCTTGACACAACAAGTGTTCCAAGAACATTGCCTCCTCATTGCTCTCTCTAGCAGGACACCAATTTTTAATGTTAATGTACACGCTGAAGTTACTGTTTTGGGTTAAAATGGGACATATAAGAACACTTCCAAACAGCACAAACACAGTCCAAAGCCATATCAAAATAGAAACACTTGAAAACAGTAAAGTTTCAGCAACTGAGAGTAGCTTGAATTTCTAGAGGCTGTAGACAGCTTAAACTGCTGAAAATTTACCAGGTTTCTTTTGAAGTACTGCTTGCAGAACTCCTTCTGTCCTTAAGGATAGCAAGTAGAGAGTATTCTGTATCAGATTAATCCATACGAAACTGATGCACTTCACATATTAGTACACACAAATCTTTGCCAATAAATCTTTACCAGGCCAAACTGATAAAGTGAGCTTTAAACCAGAAAAGATGACATAAGGGGAGAGTTACAGTGACCATGCATGCAGCAAAATAAGGTTTAAGTGGGGATACCTCCAGCAGGTACAAGCAGCCAAAGACACGACTATAAAACAGGACTATGGGACATCCCCCTGCACTCCCACTGGGATACTGACATGCTCAAATACCTCTGTGAAGTGCCTGTACACCAGTGCACACAGTGTAGGGGACAAACAGAGGAATTAGAGATCTGTATGCAGTCACAGGGTTTTGATCTCATTGCAGTTATGGAGGTATGTTGGGATAGCTTGTGTGACTGGAATATTGTCATGAAGGGCTACATGTTTAGGAAAGACAGACCTGGAGAGCACAGTGGTGGAGTTGCCCTGGATGTGAGACAACACCTGGAATGTATCAGGCTCTCTCTTGGGGTGGATGATGGGTCAGTCGAGAGCTTAAGTGTTAGGATAACAGGGCAGACTAGTAAGGGTGACACTGTCAGGGGTGTTTGCTGCAGACCACCTGATGAGGAGAAGGAAGTGGATGAAGTCTTTTAACAGACAAGTAGAAGCAGCAGGTCACAGGCCCTGGTTTTCACAGGGGACTTCAGTCATCCTGACATCTGCTAGAAGAACAAAACAGCAAAGCATTGACAACAACCTCCTGACAGAGATGGTGGAAGATACCAAAGAGGAATGGTGTGTTGCTCAAGCTTATACTAATGAACAAGGAAGGCCTTGTTAGAGGTGTGAAGGCTGGGGACCGTCTTGGCTACAGTGACCATGAGATTGTGGAGGTCAGCTTCCTGCATGAAGGAAGCAGGGCAGCAAGCCAAATTTCAGTCAAGAGCTAACTTTAGCTTCCTTCTTTTTGAATTAATCCCATGGGGGTGGGCTCTGCAAGGAAAAAGGGTCTAAGAGAGACAGTCAATATTCAAGCACCACTTCCTCCAGGCTCAAGAATGGTGCATCCTGATGAGCAAGAAATTGGGCAAAGGGGGCAAGAGAGCAGCATGGATGAACAAGGAACATCTGTCAAAACTCACTAAAGCAGGACATACACAGGAGGTAGAAGCAGGGACAGGCCACCTGGAATGAATATAGAAACCTTCTTGGAGTGAGAAGATGTAAAATAAGAAATGCCAAGGTCCACCTGGAATTAAATCTGGTCAAGCATGTCAAGGACATCAAGAAGGGCATCTTCAAATACATCAATAATAAAAGGCCTGTTACTAAATGGAGAAGGTACCCTGGTGAGAGATCACAGAAAAGGCTGATACACCAAATGCCTTCTGTGCACCAGTCTTCATTGACAAGGTCATCCCTTGGGAATCCCTGACCCAACTAACCAGGAAAAAGGAATGGTGGAAGGAAGACATACATTAAGAGCTAAAACACCACTTTGAAGGAAAAAGGGCATAGCCCGTTGTTGCTAAATAATTTTGAAAGACTGTGTGATTTAAGGATTTTTAAATCATATGAGGTTCTATGTGACCAATCACTCACTTCAGCTAATGACTTCTGCTGTGAGGTTTGTCATTACTATTATTATTTTCTTGAAAGATAATGGGGTTTAAAGCAAACAAAATCTAAGAATTTGTCCTCAAAACCCATTCTTAACACAAGCAAAAATAAGGCTAAAAAAGCATTAAAACCCATCAATATAAGAAATACCCACAAAATTATTTCTTAGGTCAGAAAGATATTAATTAATGATATTAATATATACAATGATAGAGTTGTTAATTATTCTTGTTGATATACAGTGCTTAGTCAAAATATTCCATACAAATTTAACACAGGTTTATTCTTCCTTTACATTTTAAGTCAACATGCAATGGCTTGATGTAAAAATTAACCTTATAAACTAGTCTAATGGCTACTTTATACTAGAAAGAGTACTAATTACCTTAGTTAATGTGAGAGAAATCTGATAAATTGAACTGTTCACTTGAAATTCAAACAGAATTGTAGCAGCAGCCACTTCAATTGTACATTAGCAACTAATTTATGCAGTTTATAAATATTGAGCTACATTTTTTTTATTCATTTAGCACCCATACAAAGCATACAGCACATAGAAATAGGTCAAAATGGTTAACAAACACTGTCATACTCCTTCAGTATGACATAATGGGCACTACTACTTTCCTAAAAGTAGTGGACACACTATGTTCCCAAAAAGTAAGGCAATTACTTCTGTTACTTGACTGAGCAACTTAAATCTACATCTTCATCACTATGACTGAAAAACAGCAAAGACGAACATATTAAAAGGAGGGAAAATAGTAATCCAAATAACTACTGATCCACAGTTTTAATTTTTAGGATGTAGAATTTCAGATTGTTTTGAAGCTAGTATGGAAATGACAGAAACAGAAACATGGAGGCAAAATTAAGATAAGTCACGGATCTAATAGAAGTGAACTGTACCAGACTAAGGTACGTTTTTTTTCTACACAAAGGACACAGTACCTTTCATCTACCTGGGATTTGGAGAAAGCATTAAATTAACAACATTGCACAGTAAATAAATGAAGCTAGAGTGTGTTGAAAAGGGAAGTAACTAAAAAAGCTACCAGTGGAGTCCCCAGCAACCAGCCATCTCTTTAACATTTTCATTAATTACTCTGGCACAAAAATAAGAGCGATAATATAAAAAAATAAAGACACACCATCAAAACAGAAAAGGACTGAAATAATGTACAGGAGTATTTTATGACTATTGTAATAAGAACTGGACGAAATTCAGTAGCACAAATTGTAAATCCACACATTTAGGGGACAATTAATTTAAAAACATGCATCTTTCTACTATAAGATAGCAGCTTTTCTCTTGGGGAAAAAACTGGGAAAGTGAAGGATCTGCTGGCTCTACAAGGTCATTACACACTACCAGTACACGGAAGCTGTAAGAAATCCAAAGTGCAAAATGGAAGGAACTTAGGACCATGAAGCAATGATATAAGAATTAGACAATGCAGGAAGATCTCATCCAAAGTATTGCACATGACTTTGCTAAGATTACAGCAAGAGCAGAAAATTTATGTTTTTGGTGGATAAATACAGAGGACACTAGAAATCTTGGCATATTGTTTAGCAAATCAAAGACTGAGAGGAAATAGGATTGCTTTGTGCAAAAACAGCAGAGCAGTATGCATTATAAAACAAAATGATCTGTTAAACCTCAGAATTTCTTTTGTCATAAGATCAAGTCAGCAGAAAAGAGGAGGATAATTTCTTTTTTTTTATTCTATAGGCTGACAAGGCTCCTGAATTAGAATTCCTATTAGAATGAGTGGTGGGAACAGAAGTATTTCTAAGCTGGAGCTCAAAACAAGCATATTTACAGGTAGTACTACATGACATCTTCCTGCTACAGGAGGAGCCTTTGTAATTCAAATAGCACTACTATTACTCACTACCAAAACAATATAAAACACCCCAAACAGTAGAAAATTTGAAAATTTATAATTCCAGAAGGAGAAAAAAGCATACATATGAGCTTTAAAAATAATGTTTAATTTTGAGGTTATAAACATAATCCACAAATAGGACTCCTTATGTAAAATTGAAAAACGAACTACTGCTTCACCTACTGGTATAGTGTTTTATGGTAAGGACAGAGGCAGGAATTTGCATGAAAGTATCATGAGTGGTTTCCAGATTCAATCTCCAATTTTCTCAGACCAAACCTTATAGCATAAAGCACCAAACAAATCTCTCCAACTTAAGTCAATCATAGAAAAGTCACAAGAGAATGAACTCTCATTTCAGGTCTATATGGTAAATGCTTGAGGAAAAAAATTGTTTTAGCAAACCAGCAAAAAAATTCATAAAATTAATCCCTATCTTTCATGCTGCCCTCAAAGACAGCAAAAGGTGCTAACCAGGTTTTAATCCTTTATAAAAGGGCTTACTCTGAAGTGCAACAATGATTTTCCAACTTTGAAGGCAAACCTCATTAATGCAACACATACAGAATTTATCTCCTCTCTACTCAAGATAAATTTAAGCACTTACTTTCCTTTCTCTGTTAATAAAACAGAAGTCAGTAGCAGAAAATTGCTATCATACAATTATCTAGATCATCACACAGAAGGTATGATCACAAAAAAATCAATCCCTTCACATATAGAATTGGAGACCAGAGTTTTCATAGAAAAGTTTGGCAAGAAAAGACCTCAAGAAGTGGCCTAGTGCAATCTCCTGCTGAGAGCAGGTGTAAAGACATTGATGACCTCCAGGGACGGAGATTCCCTTAACTCCCTAGGGATTACTAGGATGTATGAGAGAACTCTTTTCTTCCAGTTCATTACTAGAAGATTACTACTTTTATGTAGCAAACCCAGTTAATCTGATTGCAAGGATTTGAATAATGAAATGAAAAATGAAAAAACCCCTAGTCTTAAAGTTCTTACTTTTGCAACTATTCTACTTTATAATAAATCATTTCATAGAACACATCAGCAACTCAGAGCATTAAACTTTTTGCTGGCTTAGTCCACTCTTCTAACACATTCAATATTTCAGACAAATAAACCACCATTATAATGCACGCAGATTAATTTTCCAGGTAAAAATAACTCAAAAGATATAAGCAATTTTGTCTTTTTGATTAAATAATTTGTTTAGCATTTTATTTCTATTTTATTAACATTTTCAAAGAGTAGAAATAGAGCCCAAATAGGTATATTTTTCAAGGCCTTAAATATAATTTAACATATTTGCTATATGTGAAAAAGATTGCACAAAAATCAAAAACACTTACAAAAAATTACAATTATTCTACATACCAACAAGCCTTATTACATTCAGTGTAGTGTTGGTTAGAATAGGTGCATTCACTTTACTGAGGTTATAATCTGATCTCTTTCTGGTCCTCAGAGTTTCTCGAGAAACACTTGAAAAAAAAACAAAACAAAATACAACAAATGTGAAAATATTCAAAGACATACAAATGAAATTTAGTGCAAAATATATTATTCCTCCCACCTTCTTTCACATGACAGTATGTCTTCTGGTACAGAATTTTATTTATTCCAAAGTACAGCTGGGTTAGGATTCTAACATTTAAGAAAGAAACCTGACCCAATTTACATAGAATTGTGCTAGAGAAAGGAATTTTTGACTTTTATTCTAATGTTGGAGTTCTGCAGGCCTCTGTTTTGCCCCAACAGTCATTTTAATCACTCTGACTCAAATTCATAATTCATGAAGAGAATAAAAACAACACAAGTCACAACAAAATAGAGGCAGATTAGTCAGCCACAGCTGAAGGTTACTACGCAGAAACAGAAGCAATCCTGAGGAAGATGAAACTAAATTCAGGAACTTGGACTCAACAATATTTATCCAACTAGACACATATTAATTTTCTATAAGAGAAACCCTCTGCCAGCTGCTATACTTCAAGATTATATTCTTCCAAAAATTTCCATTTCACACCACAAACATATGGACAGCAACTCCTGTTCATTCCAATTAAGGAATTTTTAACTATATCTCCACCACTTCTTTGAAAGGAGGGAGTTTACATTTATAAGATGTACCTTACAGAAAGAATCATGCTAACAATATTTTATCCTAAAGAGTATCTTGTAATTACTCTGCTACTCTGCTTTTACCCAAGTAATGGCATTCTAGCTGTCCTGCAAACCCTACATAAAAAATGTTATGTTAGCCTGCTTCACAAAGTCTGAATGTACATCTAAGTTATAGTGTCCTAGACAGATACATGTTTTCAGATCCTTTTAAAGGATATAAAGTTGGCTTTTTAATATGAATATATAAAGATAAAATACTTTTTATATACAACAAAATGAAATATGCATATTCATTTACATATATCTTTGTATGTATTACAGAAAAAGAGAACTTAAAATTCAAAAGTACTGTCTTCAAGCTATGGAAGAATCTAATTTTTTTCTTAACCTGTAGTAGTGTACTGTAATGCAGAAGCACCAGCCCAAAACTTAAAAGCATTTGTCTGTTAACAACTGCTTTTGACACAACAGAAATTATAGGTATACACAACAGCTGCTATAGAAGGACCTTCAGTTAACATTTTGTCCTTATTAATCAGTTTTCTACTGCCTACTTCAGAGAGCTTTTATCTGCTTTCAAAATGTTCCTTTCTTCATGTTTTGTCTGCAATAATGATGAGCAGTTTAATGCTCCTCCCCATTCTGGAGATCTAAGTGCTGAGTCTTCTAACTGTGCAGGCAGCATAAAGTTTATTTGATTATTATTCTACTGTTGTAGATTATAGAAACCAAAATAATCAGAATACTGAGATGAAAAGCATTTGAATTAGACCAAGGACACAAACACCTTTTTATCTTTACCTTACCTTTTTATTGGGGCATCTCCTGTCTGCTCATCCACATAATCTCTTTTCAACTCTTCAGGAACATCACTGTCACTATCATACTCTTGATATGCACTTTTTTCTTGTTCATCTGATTCATACTGTTAAAAAAAAGAAAAGGAAATAACAAATTGAGTACCATTATTTTTCTTATAATATTGTCACTCATTTAATGTTGCATTTAGTCATGTTTTGGCTTTTACCTGGACTGGGATACAAATAACTCTGCTGGTTGAAAGGCTGCCAACAATGTTCTTTAAAAATGCAGCAGGCAAATTACATTATGTTGATTGAGTAAATATTTGCATCATTCTATTTCAGTTACTGATAATTTGTGTTGCTTCCTAGTTGATGTATAAAGTACCTGCATATTTGAGCTTTTATTATGTGCTTTACACTCCAAAAAAAACAGTAATAAATCCTCAAAATTCATCCATACAGTGGCAATCAAAAAAGAAAAGAGGCAAAACCCCTGGCACTGCATAATGCTTAATTATTATCACAAGAAGAACTAAACTATTGCTTCACAAAAATACTTGTTTATACTGTACATATTTAATTAAGAAAAGAACCTAATATCAAAAAATAACCTGCAGTTGGGCAGAATGCACCTGTACTTGAAGAGAGGCTTGAAGAGAGAAACTTTTCCTTAATGCATGCAATGCTTTGAAGCTACTTTATACACACAGTCAATAGTGACACAAGTAACACACTCTGGTTCCAGGATCCTTAAGAAATGGCAGCCAAAACACACTAGGATGTGTTTTTTCAGTCATGCATGCCCTGGCCCCAGGTTGCTGTGAGTTTTAAAGGCTAGCACTGTGAAAGCACTATGTTATAAAAGCAAGAACTCCACAGTACAAAAAAATTCAAAACAAAAACAGCTCAGGTAGAATAAAGAGAATGTAGTAACAGATACTCAAAAGAAATGTTCAGAACATTAGTATTCCCAGGCGAAATACCTTCCTCATGAACATTTTAGACAAAGCAGAATTTTAAAGAAAGCAGCTCAGTTTATTTCAAAAACGAGCTGAGGTCAGCCTTCACTAAGGACAGAAAGAACCACAGTTTAACTAATTGGCTGGATCATTAGCACAGAGAATTACCACCACTTATTATGCACTAATATATAGTAATTCAATTAAAATCCAGTGACAGTAAAACGATAAATTGACTACAAACTGTTAACCACAATTCATATTGATCTAAGAATCTGTCAGTTGACATTAATTGCCTTAACATCATAGAGTAAGAGGAATTTTAAGAATTTTTTTTAACATGGAAAAATACTTTATTAAAGTCTCCTCCTAACAATGATCTGGAACTGCTATTTATGAGATAAATGCATTTGTATTTTAAAGCATGCATTAACTCACAACTATTAAATAGTGACCTCAATCTGAAGAGACCTTATAAATCAATTTTGAATATGCACAGTCTGCACAGTAAAATTTTAAAGTGGCAACATGAATTCAGGTATCTTGTGGCAATAATTAGTTACAAGTGTTTAGGCAATCCATCCAAACCAACCCACAGGCAGCAATAAGATCCATCAAAGTAGAAGAATGTTACAATACTAGAAGTTAACTGTATCACAACAGAGACATTTTTAAGAAGCTACAGAAAAAGGACATAAAGTATCTCAGTGAGGCTCAAGATACTGAGCTGAGGTGATTTGGTCCAGAGGCCCCACTTTGCAATTTTAAAATCCTCAAAAGAAATCCTGACAGTTCGTCCCACCCTACAGATAAACGGGCAAGTAAATTAACTGTTTATGTCCTTATCGTGCTATTTCATTCTATATTTAACAACATGCCTGCATTCTCTGGAAACAAAATTTTGCAACCTCCATCTGAAGTAATTCCAGCCTTCAGTGCTAAAATGTGCTTCCACCTTAACTGGTCAGTCAAGAAAACTGAAACACAAAACCTCAGTAAAAATTTTATCATGCATTGTCTATGCAGGTTATTTATATTGCTATGTAAACAATAACAAAACAGGTGTACCTTCTACCTTTTAAACAGGAGCTCTTTCTATGTCAGCACTGTAGGACAGACAGTCGTGAGAGACTGGAACATTAAAAGTTAACGGCTCAAGCAATTGGCAATTTACAGAAGCAGCAGCCATATTTTGACCCAGATAAGGAAAAAGGTATTGACCTTTTTAAAATAAACAGATCCTGCAAGATAAGATAATGCTTTTTATCATGCCAATGTTCTTCCCATGAGGAGGTATCACATAAGCCTTAAGGTATTCACCCCTTCTGATAATGCATAATTGGCTCAACTAAGCCAGGTCAAACACCAGTCAAGCGGCCACAAACCATCAAAGACCCCCAAAATGCTACAGACTCATTTTTGCAGCCTTCCACCAGAGGACTACACATGATCCACAGTGCTGCAGCAAGCAGCAAAAAACACCCCTCCAAGGGAGGTACCTGGCTGCTCCCTCCTGAACATGAATGTCTATTAGCCCAGTGAACTTTGATGTTTGGTGGATTTCCCTCAGCCCCAACAGATCAAGACTGTGCCCATCACCTTGACCAATGGACAATGAAATTGCAAAAACCAAGTCCCAGTTGGATCCATGAGTGGTGTTATCTTTCTATCTACTACCTACTCGTACCCCTTCCTTCTTTTTTCTCTTTGTATATTATGTCTTGATATTTTTATAATGTTATATTACTATAGATAATAACATGCTAGATAAAATGGCTACGTACCTCATTTCCACTAAAACCAAATTGTCCTAAAATAAATCTGCCATTTATATGTATGTATAAACACCAATCACTCAGTGTTGTTTCACTCTAATCCATCCCAAAGGATCTATTAACAAGAACCTCAGTTACCCTGCCTCTGGGACAGTAATGCAGAGAGACTAAAAATGTCAAAATGGAAAGAAGTAGGATGGCCACCTGTAGAGTACAGTCACCTCAGTCATAACATACCTTCGTTCCACTAGCAGCCCTGGGAGATGTCCTGTACACCTGCTGACAAGTTAATTAACCTGTCCTGTGCCTCCATTCAGAGAGACAAATCTCTCTCTGTTTTACATTTATACTCTGTAATTCATGCAGGTTTCAAAGACTGCCAGTAAGACCTGCAGAACTACTACTTCTCATGAGCCTGCAGTGTTTGTGCCAGAGGTCCCTTTGAACACTAACAGTTCACTCACTAATTCTGTCCTACTGCCAGAAGGCAGCAGCGTGACACTTCATGCTGGCAAAAGCCAATAAAACATTGTCTCCAACATGTTCATCAGCATTTGCTACCTAGTTTTTCATCAAATGATTTCATGCTTGCAAAAGCAAAAGCTTAGTACAGACTAAGACCACGTCTTTTAAATTTTTCTTCGAGCTAGGAGAAAACAGATTCTGAAGCGTAAAATGTTAGAAATGGAAAGACCAAAGAAGGCCTGTCCTAACTTGTTTGCAGTTCTCATAGCTCATACAAAGGTGCAGAAAGAAATAAAAAAAACTTCAGCATATCCACAGCCAAGAAATGAAGACAATTCTACCCTTCTACAATTAAGTATGCCGCTTACAAGTCACTAAACAAAACACACGGGAACAATGTAGGCTCTCATTTGCTAGCAGCAACCTGCAAGGCATCAGAGGAGTTCAAAATCACTAATCAGCAATTATTATTTGTTGTTCTTGTGATGTTATCCAGTCTCAGTAGCACAGGTAAAGGCCAAGAAAACATCATTCATCAAAGGGATAAACAATAACATAAAAGAAACTAAAACATGCTAATGTAGCATTTAAGAGAATAGTACAAAGTTTTAAATTGAAACACATTTGAACACTGCTAGATTTTGACAGACTTCTGAAAAAAACCCACACAGTTATTGTTCAGTTTTATAGAGCCCACAGTAGAGAGAACGTCATGAGTATTTAAATTACAACTAAAAATTATGTAATAAACATCAGAAAATCCGTGAACAAATGCAACAAAAGGAGCAACCCACAATGATTTTGTCCTACGAAGCCGGAAAGCAAAGTCCTAAAATGAGAAAATTACCTCCATAAAGAAAGCTAGCTTAAACCCCTGGAAAAATACTAATTTAGGTGGAAGATGGCTTGCTAACCTTCAGGAACACTTGATTCAGTGGAAAAAAAGTACTGATTCAGGGCAAAACAAACTGAACTTTTTAACAGGATGGCTGGCTTTCTGGCACTTTTAAAAATCAAAGCAGCACAGTACTGCAGGCAACAGATATTGTACTAAGATATGTCATTGCCACACAAAATAAATCATCATTTACTGAAAGCCCTATTTGCATTTTTTTTTCTTTTTTTCCTGAAACACTCCATACCCCATTGGAAGCTAGCACATCTTCTGTCTCATCTTCTTTGCTGTCAGCCTGAATTTCAAAGGGGTTTCCTCCATTGCAGTACTGCTCAAACAGTGTCACTGATGATGAAACTGCTGAGGCAGGCTGCTTACTCGGTGACACGGACGGGGAACGCGACTGCTCCATGAACTTAAATTCCTATCAAGAGAAATAAATCACGTTTTAATCAGGCATTTCCAACGTTATTATGACTCCAGTTCCATAAAGACAAAGGATAACAACAAACTTGTGGACAATTAACTCTGAGCCAAACTTGCTGCTTATTTAAACATGCTGTTCATGCTGGCTCAGATTAACCTTCAAAGTGCAAACTTATGCTGGCTTGTCCCTGTACTTTTAGAAGTTTTCTCCTACAACATGCAATACATCTGCATTCTGAAAGTATTTACTGCCTAAAACTAGGTGAAAAACTAATTGTGTTTTTTATTTCACAGAAGCAAGGAGATAAAAAAACACTTAAATTCTATCCAAAAATACCATTTTTTCTACACAAGTGACCGAGTAATTTACTTAAGCTGAAATTTTAGTGTTGATACTTTATTTTTAAAAAGTTGTCAAAATATTTTACTTCTCCAACCCACTGTACAATTTCTGATTGCTGGCTGAGTGTACAAACTCTTGCAAGTGTATGAACCAAGTAGGACCCAAAAGGTATAATTTTTTACTTTTTTTTCCTAAAAACCACAACTTATCTCAGACAACCTACCACTTTTATCTATTAAACTCTAGCTATTGATATTCATAATGGCAAAATGTACATTTTCATTGAACTAAAGGTTTAAAGATCAAAATACATGCAGCAAAAAAGACTACAATGTTAGATTTCTGTTTGCTTAACAAATCAGTAACTTTTTGCCATTTTCTGCTGCTACAGTCCCCTGAGCACTATGTATGGATTTTTAACCCCATTTCTTTATTAAAAATATTGTTTCTTTTGCAACTGGATGCTAATGAGGGTCATCCCTTCCTTTCCCTCCATACTTTTAGTGAGCCAGTAGCCTACTGTTTACTTCTACAGTTAATTCCACAGAAGTAGCACAATGATCTTGCTTAATGTTGCTAAAACATCTCTGAGCTTTAGTTATAGCTTTAATCACAGGCACCATGTTTTATTTGGCAAAACAAGTTAATTTCATCCACCACATGCTAAAAATCAAAAAGAATCACTTCAGATGATTAGAAGGTGAGAACAGCAATTACTTGCTTTCAGTTGGACTTCAACACAGAAGAATATTTTTTCCTGTCCATGTGAGGCCATATGACCTATGTTTCCAGAAACAGATGCCAAATTGGTACAAGCTAGCAAGTGCTCATGCAACTACTTTTAGGCACTCATGTTTTAGCATCTTGCTGTCAAGTAAATAATTTAGAAATTAGAAACAGACACATTAACAATACATTGAAACAGGAAAAATAAAGGCTATCATAATGCTTACAACTCTAGTGTCTTCTATAAAAACCTCTGCCTGCCTAAAACAGAAACACTACTGTTGCAAAACCATTTGACTCCTAAGTTTCTAATACCATGAAGTAAAATTAAGAAGCTTTAAGAAGCCATTAAAAAAAACATTTGTACAGTAGTTCATGGGTCTTACTCCTTCTTAGAACACTGTAACTCTTAATTACTACAGTGTTAATATATTTGTGTATTTTATTCATAGAACTTACATGAAGCTGCAAAATACTAAAGCTTGATTTAACAGGACAAAGTTCCCAGGTCTCATTCTCCAAAAACATTCTTAGTTCTTCAAGACGGGTTCTGAAACACAAATGAATACTATTAATTGGCAGAAAGAGTAAATTACAAAGTTGGCAATTACTTCACTTCTGCAGTGAAAAACTCCTAAAACTGTACAAAAAGTTATACTTTAAAACAAGTATTTAAGCATTTCTTCTAACCAACAAACCACTCAAAAGCTGTGGCTACCAAAGCAGTGTATTTTTTATGACACCTCTGAAGAAAGATATTCTTTGAGACTATCTCAAAAATATGTAAACTAATTTTTTTAGTCCAAACTGTTACAAATTACAGAGGGGCACCAACAATCACACTGCAATACTGGATGTTCTTCCTTTGTAAAGAGGAATATAGAAAGCAATATAGTCTATACACTCCACTAGCAGCACAACAGCTTCTGAGTGCCCACATCAGACAGATGCTTCTTTCAAACACACTAAAGTCAACAGAGAGCAAAGAGAAGTGGAAAGAACTAATATTCTACAGACATCTCAACTTTTCAAAGAAAAAACTTAAATGGCTGTTAATCTCTAATTTTCTTCATAGCTTAAATTTACTTTGGTAATCTACACAGTAATAAGAAGTAATCAAGCCATTACATCTCTGCATTTCTTCTGTTGTTTTAAATCACTAGAAAGGCCTCCACTGTGTCATAAGCAGAAATATCCTCAAGAAAAAAAAGAAATTTGTGACATAAATGGAACATATAGGAAAAGACACCAATGAATGCTTTTTGGGATCACATTGCTCTATCTTTTCCTCTTAATATAGGGCATATTGTTTTGTTTAACAAGTAACGGTAAAATGTGCACCGGGTTTCTGATTAGACAATAAAATATTCTAGGAATACCACAACTTCAATAATGAACTATAACCACCACTAGAATTAAAATTTGCTTGCCATTATGAGATAAAGCCATGTGTTGAATGGTGACTACAGTTTGCAGCATCTATTTAAACTTACCAGCTAAATACAAATATACTTGAAGTGCTATTTTCAGGGCATTGAGTACCCATAGTACAGTAAAGCCAACAGAAACAACAGATAGAGATACTGTGAAAACCAGCATTAGATATTGAAAGTCTTTGTGAGGGAGACTAAGGTGAAAGAGTCATAGAAAAGCAAATATTTAAAAGCCACACAACAGGTTTTGTAGCATTTTAAATCTGAAAACAAGCTCTGACAGAGTACTTGAAGAAATGCTCTTAATTCTCACCAGCATATATGTCTAGCAAGGGGAATACATGAAGACCTGATACATTCATTCTCTGAGAAACTTAAGCAGTCAGACACCCCTTTTTACAAGTGTGTCAGTGCAAGAAGTAAATTGCATTTCAAAAATCATTTTACTGATGCTCTTTGCCAAAAGCCCATTCTGATTTATCAGAACAATCAACTTGCACCCAAAAAAAAAGTCTTCCTGTATGCTCTAGTGCTGTGCTCTCCTCTATGTTTTTTGAATCTCTTAGCCAATTCCTTTCAATATTTTCTCTATGTTGGCAGTTCTCTGTAACACCACACTGTCCAGGAGGCCACATATGTCAAATTACACAAAGAACTGATTACTCCTGAACTGTTAGCATTTCAGCTCTGTGTAGCTTTCATGTACTAATGAATCCTTAAAAGCACTCCTGCTTTCCCCCCGCTCCCTCCAATTAAATACCCAAGAGAAGTGAAAGCCACATTAGCTTGATCTGAAAAGGCATGACACTTAAAGCTTTTATATAAAACACCCTAGGGGATATAGCTCTGAGACAGGGGGTTTTTATGTTTTTCCTTCTGAGGATGAAAACATCAGCCAATTAATCTTCACAATACCCATGCAGCATAAAACATGTAGAAAGTATTAAAAGGTTTTATATCATTTAATTCATGTAAATAAATATTTCATTCTATTTTTGCAAGAATTACATTATCTCAAAAAACACAAGTTATTTCAAAAAAATTACTATTTCTATATATATTCCATCAATGTTTCTTAACCTTTATTTTACTCAAAGATAATTCAGAAAATTAGTTTATGATTCCTTAAGCTGTTTAAGACAAGCAAAACCATAACAGTCAAAATTATGTTTACTTAACCCAACAAGGCATTATGTAATGAGTCAGTATAGCAAAAGATGGTTAGGTAGAGCAAAATAGGTTCATGAAATTCGGTTCAGGATTCAGAAAAATTTTGAGAAATAAAAATAGGGGGCATCTCCTGACAAGACATAATGTGGATATGATGCAGGCTTAGAATTCCTAGCCACAAACTACCAAAGCTGGAAGAATTCCCAAACCACATTCTCATCCTCTGAATTCAGACACTGCTTCATGTTCTCCTGCTGTCATTTTCATACTGCATTGATTTTAGGCAGAAAGCCACAGATTTTTCAAATGGCTCTGGATATATTACTTGTATCACAGCTCCCAAAAAGAGGACAACAGATCAAGACTAGATAAGCAAGTGTTTCCTGGAGCATGGAAGGCTGTATTTCTTCTCTTATCTTCCTAGCTTTTACACCCAGAAAGAATGTAATGCTAGACAGCTAGAATTAAAAAATGTCAATCACCCAAACCATTTGTAAAATCAAGGCAACAAAAACAAACAAATAGAAAGATAAGTCTTGATGTTGTTACAGCCATACATTATATCTGACTCCATAGAATACCTGTCCCTGACAACACATGACTGGCCTCAGATATGACAATACAGCTGACTGAAATGTAATTAGATCCTGCCAACAAACAAGCCATGAAAACATGACTCAAAAGGATGGACTCAGTTCTAAATATCTTACTTGATGCAAGACAAAATTGCACATTGAAAAAAAATTCATAGTCATACATGATGAGTCTTCTTAAGCAATAGCATAGAAAAAGAAGACACAATTTTGCTACAAAACACAGACTTCAGAGGCATTCCTCCTCAGGATGCCAGGAGACATGAGGCAATGTAAAAAACTACTGAAATTCTCCATTAAAAAGTTGCTCATCTTTATCTGGCTTGCCTGCTGCAGAACTACAGTTTTCCACAAACTCAGTGAAAGCAAAGGCTTCTCTATCCTCTCCCCTTCAGGGTTCAGAGCCTTATTCTCATCAGGAAACATACTGTACTGTCAACCTCAATGCAGGAACATTATGCAGTGGAATTACTTTGGAAAGCATTAACCCATTAGAATCATCCACTGCACATATAATAGTCTCACCTGTGGTATGTTTTGAAATAGTTAACACTTTGTTTTCTGATAGATTCTTGCAAAACTTCAGACTTACTGCCACAGAATTCTTCTCCAACTTGCATCAGCCTAGAGTAATAAAAAAAAAGTTTAGACATATCTACTGATTTCTTAATACTGCTATTCGAATTGTGAATGTAGATCTATCTTCATAAATGCAGAGCAACAATGTTACACTGCAATGTTAAAGTTGCATTCCACAGAAGTCCATGTCTCATTTTCCTTCAAATCCTACCACTGTGCACCATACACATAGAGACAAACAGCCATAAGCAAAATAAATGCATTTTTGAGAGCCTGCTACACATGGCAAGCTGTCAGTTCACAGTTTCAATCTGTCATTTTACTACCAAAAAACAGAATGGTGTAATACTGTACAGGTTGGCAGTACCACAGTACTCTTCTGCTTGACTCAGACTCCCTTTAAAAGCTCTTAGAAAAAAATTGCTAGACCTGCACATCCCGTATCTTAAAAGGAGAAAATACAAAAAACATACCACACTTAAGCAGCAAAGCAGTTCATGCTACCTCTCTGAAATACATCCTCATAAACTCTCACATATACAAGAATTGCTCTTCAAGCCATCAGCACGTTTGAATGACACTAGCATCAAAATGCAAATATCAGCCTTAATCAACAGTGCTATCTCATCAGAGCTCACTTGTGGACACATACTAAAAGGTCTTACGACCACACCAGCATACCTGCTGATAACATCAAGTACAAATATGAAGTCATCGTATTTGAAGTTAGACAGATCTGTTCCCAGAAGGTATGTTTTCACTTTCAATTGAACATCCTACAAAATACAAACAAGTTTTTGTGTACTTAATACACTGAAGACAAAAGTGAAGGCTTATATGCTTGGCTCATTAACACTTGTTGGTTGCATGCACTTATAAATTCTTTTTTTTGAGAATTAGAATAGAATTCCATTTTCTGTAACATGGGTAATTTCTCTAAAGTAATTTTATAACCAGTTTCTTCAGCACTCTATAACACAGATAGAGTCAACCCCAGATGCTTTACGGTCAATGCAAAAACAGAATTCAGCCTCTTCATCATATATTCTGGTTGACACCAAACTGATCCAGCAATCACACCAAGAATACCATAAAACCAGTCAGGTTCTCAAGGCTCCACGTTCTCCACAGCTGTGGTTGTACCAGAAATATAAAGCAGTATACAGAAAAAAAGCACATGAGAAGAAAACAGACTGTGTGGCAGCACCCAAGTTGAAAGGAATGGGAACAGACTAAAAGTCGTGTTACTATGTTTTGGTATCTGGACTGAGTTTGGAAGCATTGCAACCATTGACTCATAGAAATTATATTTCCGTGGTCTTGATACATTCAAATTTAAAAAAAAAATCACTTTAAAAAAAAAAAACACCAAGCCTGAGACATTTCTTTAAAAACATTAGTACACATATAACCATAATTAATATCAGAGAGGTGGAAGAGGGGGGAAGTAAATACTTAGGGGGAACAAAATTCAAAACCCATACCTGCCATATTCGTGAAAGCCCGTGCTCCAATTTCTTTTTTACATAATTGCGGTCAAAACTGTTCTCTTCAGTTCCAATCACATTGTTGCCATCTGAAACTTCAGGTTAAAGGCATTGTAAATATTTCCAAAAGTTTTGAAAGTTATCCTACACAGAATTACGTTTCCTTAGCTACTCCCATATTATTGATCATGCAAACTCCAGAAGAGCTAATTTGCTCTAAACTTTTGAACAGAAATGAATAATGTACATATAAGCATTATATGCAAATGCAAACCAGGAGAGTTTCACCACCTGCATACCAAATACCTGTCCCAGTAGTGTTCCTTAGGCAGTAATGTACTGCAAGGATCACAGTAAGATCTAATCCTAACAGACTCTTTGCAGTTCTTCATTACTAGGCTTTACAGCTTTTTCCAGAAAAACTCCTGGCTTAGTTTCACCTTCCTTAGAGAAAAGAGCAATTTTTCATGTCTAATTGTGTTGTCTACTGAAGAAGAGTCCAGAAACATAAACAATGTACATTTGTCCTCCATTTGCCAGCATCAAGAAATTTTTATCAACAAAGTAAGTGCTCTTTCCTTGCCATGCCTTGTCCTGAATCCAGACCTTGCAGTCTAGATGAATATCATGTAAATATTGTGAGCACCTTACTAAAGAGGCCAGTAAGGAATGGGACACTGGATATAAGATTTTTATCAACCTTTTCTGATGTGTGCAGAACAGACCCTGCAGCATATCTATAGTATTATTAACACATATTTAAGAGAATGAAAGAAAAAAACATCCACTAGCAGGGATTGTTAAGACTTAGTTGAATTAACATTGTCTGATACAAGCCAAAATAACAACAGGGCACAGCAGTTTGACCATGTTTTGATTGTATCTTCTTCAGATCATCCAGTGCTCACTGTCAAGTGAGCAGAGTTGCAATTCTGTAACAACCACCAATTATAAAGAGCACTCAGCAGTGCTTCATTCTCCCAGTCCTAGGCCAGATTCTTTTTAAGTAGAGTGTCATATACATCATCCTTCTCCTCATCAACCCTCTCGTTTCTGATTTGAACCTTTCCAGAGAATGTTTCTCAGAACAAGAGCTATTGCCTATTATAAGAATGCTTACATAAATTTAATTATAAATTAAATGCTATAGTGATCATTTTACCACTCACTTTCAGGTCTTCTGTTAAATCACTAACACCATCACTAAAATCATTAACACATGGGAATTAAATCAACATCACTGTAAATTTCATGGTATGTGAAAATCCAGCTAAACATGGCAAGCTCTCACAAAAACCAGTATGACTTCAAAGTTCACTTTGCTTTGAGTAGGGAAGGCAAAAAATTATCTGCATAGGTCCTTTTGAAACAAAATTTCCTGTTTGATTCTTCATTAAAATTACAAATAATGCACTGACCATAGCAAACAATGTAATGGAAAACTTTCCAGTAAGTAGTTTATTTTCACGGATAAAACCCTATGTAACAGCAATTTGCCATTTACTGTATAAACAACAAAATCATAAACTAAGTAGCAGCTCATTAAATATGACACAGAATTCATTTCACATTATGTTGATAATTTTAGTTCACTAATTTTATCTTCAAGTTTGATTAAACAGCTTCTACATATAAATACTTAATTGTCTCTTTCCAAGGATTTCTTTTGGATAAGTTTCACTACTAGAATACAAAGAGCTTTATAAATAATGTCTTTCAAGTCCAGCTTCTCACTTCTACAGTTGTAGTTGTAGCCTAAGATCAAGAGTCCCTTGACACATTTAAGGTACTTTTATAAGAGTGCTGAGATTAACCATGACAATACTGGGACAACCATGACTTCCCAAAATTATAAAAGCCAGACACTGTGGTACATCTACTGCTCCAGTCTAAGTGGCTTATTTGAGGAACAACTTCAGCATAATCTCCTGAACTGCATCTCTGGTTCCCTCTGACATATGTGCCCATTCTACAGGAATTTTACTCTCTGACTTTACCACATACCACAGCCATTAAATCAGTAAGTATGAAATGAGAATTCCATGTACAGTTTTAATAATTATTCTAGAATAAGCAATGAGTTTTAGAAAAAAAGGACAACCAGTAAGTATTTATAGCCCCCCTGAAAGTAAACTGTACTTGTAAAATTCCCTTCTCTGTGCTTTATCACTGCTGAGGTATTTGAAAAAGTGATTCATTAGAGCACTACTTTTCAGTTGTACATTATAGCTAAGCCATATCTCCAGAAAATTAAAAGCTGAGTGACAGAAAGTTAGCAGCAAACATACCAAAACACTCTGGCATGCATTTAAAAGCAGTGCATTTAAAATTATATATCTGACTGTATATATCACTTTATTAGGCTTAATAGCTCCTGCAGAAGGCTTTAGAGTGCAGGTACAAGTAACAACACTAAGAGGAACTAGTTTTATAAGTGCATATGTGGCTGAATTAGGAGTCTACTGTGATCATTTTTCCATGACGTTCTTTATGGTACCTGCTTGATTTTACACCTGCAAAAACTACAGCAAAATGGACACAAGTAAAAAGTGTAACTATCTTATTCAAACTGTAAATGCAAATATTATTGCGAATGGGCAATTCAATCAAAACTTTAGAATCTTTCTTCACATAGCACATCAAAAAAGCAAATATTTCAACTCTGAAATTTAACATTTGATATAGCTATTAAAACTTTCATCTCAAGCAATAGCTTCAACTCAAAAAACAGCTCCAGCAATCCAAAATTTTTTTTTACTAATTTTTTTTTTTTAATAATGTTTTTTTAAGATTCCATACAATAGGGGAAGGACATTTCTGCTAAGCACTGTTTAAAATAAAATCATTTACATCTATAAGACTGGCACATACAAATATTTATGAAAAAATTAGTCTAATATTGAAGAGTAAAAAAATCCAGTGAATGCTTTAGTCCTTACTGCACACTATCAGCAAAAATGCTGAAATCACTGAGTCAAGACCACAAAGATACCAACACACAAATTAATAACTTGAGTACAAGATAAGTTATTTCCAAATATCAGAAGTTTTGTTTCCAGCAGTTTCTTACCAGAAGACACAACTGCTGCCTCATCTTGGTCATGGTCCTCATGCCACTGCATTGTTCTGTAGTAACTGAGCATGACTTCCCAGAGGGCTTTGCAGAGGTCAGCAAGGCATGGAATGTAGCTGTCTGGTGTAATATGCTGCAGAACAACAAAATAGCATTGTGAAACTTCAAAACTGAGTTCCCTGAAGCAACACAAACCATAACAAACCCTCCAAATTCATACAGCTGAGCTGACATACATTAAGATTCACTTTCAAATATATTTTAAAAAGTGACAGATTCCTGATTTTGGTCAAGTAATCAAACGCTGTCCAAAAGTATAAAGTGGTTTTGTAAGCATCTTTTTTTTTCATTTACTCAATTGGCCTGTATGTTAACTACCTCTTACATTTATTTTACAGTGCACAGATACAGAAGTAAGGCCATCTCACTGTCAGAGGGATACAGCCACTCTGTGTGTCAGTTCAACAACACAACCTTTTGTATTTCAGTGCTACAGAGAAGCCCTCCTGGCAAACATCCCATTGAATTGATCTTGATCTTTAAAGAAGTAGTTTAAAAAAAAAAAAAAAAATCAAACAAACTTGCTGGTTCAGCAATTTTCTCTACTAACTCAGCAGGAAATTTTACTGTATTTCAGGGGGTTTAGTATCTAAAATCTAAACTTTGCCTGTGCAAGTCACTACACTTGAAGACACTGATTTTCAGGTGGACAGGAAGAAAGGATTACTTACTAAATACCAAGACAATTCAATTTAAACTAAGGAAACAACTGAATTCCTTTGAGCTTATACTAGAATACAGAAAATAAAAACTTGAGACTGAAGCAGCCAAGTTTTGCCCTGCTCCAGCAATATTCAAAGAGAAAATACATAAAAGCATGGGATATTGCTAAAAAAAGAAACACTCAACAATGAAACAGTGACTCCGAGTGCACAGGCACTAACTTTCATAAATGCTTAAGAATTTCTGAAAACATTATTCTATTTTAAAAGAATTTAAAACATTATTCTTTAATATTCTAAAATATTATTCTTTTATAAAAGAATCACATTATTATAATACCCAGTATCTGAGTTCCAAAAAGATGCAAACAAAACAAAGAAAAAAGCCACTGTAGTCCCCCACTACCCATATACAATGTAAATAAGCTATATGAGTTCATTTTCACAGATTTTTGGAAACACACAGCAGAATACCTACCTCAAAAGGAACACTTCAATTGTATATGATTTTCCTTGCTTAACAAGAGTAAGTACCCCAAAAGCCTTTACATGTTAAAGGCATCCTGGCTTAACAGCACAGGCAGCCTGAAGAGGGTTCTCACTTGAACTAAGCAAAGAGAAAGAGGGCTCATATTTAGTCTTGAACAATTCCTTTGCCAACAACTGAATGCATGAGAGGAAAACCTGCTGCTTTTTTTCTACAGGAAGTTGGAAACTGATTTGCTATGATAGTTCATCTTATTCAGCACCTGATTTCACAAAAGCATTACAACAGGTAACAAACAACACTGAATATGGTTTGTAAGAGACCAAATCTGCACATTTGGGTCCAGATGGGCCCAGACCCATCTGCAGCCTGCCCCTATATGGTTATATGTCCCTATATGTCCCTGCATCTAATGGTTACCAAGATAGTCACGAAAAATTTAAGAAGTAAATTTCAGTGCAATTACAGCAATATTCATAGTACAATAAAGTCCCAAAATCTGAGTACCTTCCTTTATACAGAATGCCAGCTATTGCAGGGTCACATTAACTTAAGCATCATCTCATTAAGGCTTTGTGTAAGTAAAAACTAATAGAAATAATGAGGTAATAATTTTGTAATCATGCAATTAAAACCACCCTCTGTCTATGTATTACAAAATGTGGTATTTCCAAGTACCTGAAAGATCCTCCACACGCATAAGTAGAAGGATAAACATCAACACACAAGATGTGTTTTAGAATTGGTCAGAAGCAGCTCAGTAGTTTGTTTGCAAGTGTAAATAAATGGGCTTAGTATCATTAGTATTAGCAGGAATGAGAAATAAACTGGACATACAGAAGCATAAAGAAAAAAAAATGAAAGAAAAGTTCATCAGAAACAAACAGAAATAAAACCATGCTCTGAAGGCTTATAGCAGCAAGTGAGAGGACTGCAGTCTGGAGAACAAAGATCAGGGTTTGCTGGCTTTCTGCAGCTAGAATTCATCTCAGTGAAGTGGAAATACCAACTATCCAGAAACTTCCTCATTATGTTCACCAATACTTAAGTCAATTATTCCCAATAAATTTATTTTGCTTATCACATTTTTATTTATATGAGGTGCTTAGATTATGTAAGCTTTTTAAGTCAAAGAGGCATCTCTTTAAAATTAAATCGTTTACAATGCAGATATGTTGTTTACTAGCTACATGATGCCAGCAGATAAGAGAAGGGAAAGAACAGAAAACAGATCAGAATATGAACTTTAATCTCCTTGTGACTGTATTTTAATTTAATAAATTGCAACTGATGGGGTGGGTCCTTAAGTTGATGAAATATGATGAAGGTTTAGTCTGTGACTGAAAACATCCATCCTAAAGAACATTCAAGAAACATAATTTCAAATTGTAATTCAACATTAGGACCACCTAAAATATCTCAGATTCTTCCTCCCCATCACTGAAGTTTTAGAAAATTTCTCAGGGTGTAACAATAAAATCCCAAGTGAAAAAACTAAAAGAGTGAACTAAAAACGCTACTCAAACTACAGTAATTCATTCTAACAACATTACAAAATATGCAAGAAACTGCACTTAAAATTTGTAATAGAGGAAAATATATGTATATTCACCAGCCCAGATCTATCATCAGGCTTTAGCACCTCAGTATTATAGCTGTCCCTTATCCTGGTATCAAAAGTGCAAAATTAAATGCGAGAATGAAAAGTGAATGACACAAAGTCAGGAATAATGGGAAGACTCCAATTAAATTAGAATCTTTACAAGAACTCTTACCATAATGCAGCATCAGAGAAACTGTGAATACTACCTAAATGCACTGGAATAAAGTTCAAAGATAATAGTTATTCCAATAACTAGTATATCATACTGAAGACACACACATTTTGAAATGTTGTTAGATGGAGTGCACAATAACACCAAGATGCTGAAATTTAGTGCAATCAAAAATCAACATTAAGTTATGAGTAACAAATATCTCAAATAATTATAAATTGTATTAAGAAACTAGAGTAGCTACAGGGTTAACAACTGAGTCCCTATTGACAAAAGGTACACCTATAAGAGTGAAAAAATTCAGATTAAAAACCATACAAATATGCAAGAATTACATACTGTACAGAGGTCTTTGTACTGTAACTTCTGAAACTTGGTGTCTGTGTTTCCTGCACACAGCTCCACATATCCAAGGACTACTTGAAACACAGTGTTGTGAATGGCTTGGGTGAAGTGCATATGTAACTGGTCCATTGCTGTCTGAAAGAAATGGAGTAACATAAAATTAAATAGTAAAATTCCATTTCTCAAATGCCATCATCTTTTAGCCATCATCTTCTGATGTACGTCTTTTTCAGTACCGAACACTTGTAGGCATGTCCTCCAATCTCTGTCCTAAAAATACCTAACACAGATCTTGCCAATATTACAATATACAATATTACAATATGAAAGAGTTCAGGTATTGCCAGTAAAATCAGTTTCCTCTGCCATCTTCCCTCTGTAATTTACCTTTTTTTGTACACTGTCACTAGTAAATATTAATATAATATAGCCAATTATAGAATTTACTCACTCCTTTATTTACCCTCCCAATAACTGACAATGTGTCAAAAAGAAATTACTTGAGATTCATGAGCTTTCTCCCAGTGGAAACACTGTCAACTAAATCAAAAATATTTCCTTTGCAATCATTAAAATTAAAAGCATGATTACAAAATATTCATCCACTTGCCAGAGTGAAGATCCGAAAGTACAATTAAGTGTTACAGAAAGGCATGCACATCATACAAATAAATTTCCTATAAAACTCCTCCTTTTAGGTAGAAAAACAAAATCATTTGTTAAAAAAAAAAAAAAAGACTACCTTTTCCAGGAAAAAGTAACATACTAAGGACTAATGACTACGTAACATACTGCTTTTGCCATACTCGTGTCTGAGTTTCAGGTCAGGATGTTTCCCAAGCATCCCAGTTGTTAATAAATTGCATGTAACAGTATTCCATCTCAGAAACTGAATCTTCCTCACTGGTTTTGCACACAGATTTGAAAGTTTCACTATTTCTTATTTGACATTTTTAGCAACTGACAAGAGCTGAGCTCAATCACTCCATAAGAAATGAAGAAGCAATTCTGTTTAAATCTTATTGAAAACAGCCCATCTTCTATAGCTACTCCTAATTTCAAGTAGCCAAAGAAAATAGAATGACAAATGAAATAATGAAAAGTACAGAAGATACTGAAGAATCTTGACATTACGTTTACTGAGAAGAGGTCAGTATGGGAGAGATATGAGTAACAATGCAACTAAATTATTTTCAGGACAAGTTCAAAATATGTACTTTACTCATAATAAAAAGAATGTCAAGACCAAGTTACTCTATAATGGAACAAAGCAAGCAAAACCATGCAGTAACAAATAACACTTCCATTTTGTCAGAAACTTCATTCCTCTCCAACAAGTATCTGACTTTCTCAACATGTCATGCATTTGACACGCAGTGAATGCACTGTATATATTTTTGTTCAGTAAGAAATTGAATGCAGTGCACTAAAAAAAGTAAAAGTCTAATTAATCTTCTCCCCTGATTTTAAGTTGCAGTCATTACACATTCCAATAGTTATGCTTATTAACAAAGTATGAGAAGATAACTCCATTTCTATCCCATTGCAAAGCTACACTGTTATTATAGTCAAGCCAGGAAAATAAAGAACCCAGCTATAATGGAAAGGTTCTAATTAGAAAGAAGCAAAACAAACAAAAATTTAAAAGAAGCCCAAGAAAGGGAATCTTACATCAGATATGTTCCTGAAATCTCGGAAGAGCATTAAAAAAGCCAAGCATAATAAAAAATGATTGGGGCTCTTGGGGTCCTGTCCTCATCAAGAGACAGGTGCTTTAACTTGATCTTTAGCAACTAAAGCTTCCTGGGGGAATCTCTTCCCTAAGTAAATCAATCCCTGTTACACTGGCATCACCACATTCAGCCTGTATTATAAGCACTGATCACTGACAAAACACACCTCCAAGGCTTTTGTGTCCCCTTATCCCCTTTACTTCACAGGACCTTGATATCAGCTCCCATACTTCATACCTTCTGAAGGAAACTTGTTCATTGCCTTCTCAGAGAAACAAACCAATATGAAGCCTCAAGGGAGTGCACCAAGCAGAAGAGATCTCCATCCTATGGGAGAACTTAGGTCTACTCATATATATATATATATATATATATATATATGCAGAAAATGCTCTAAGCACACACAGATGTAACTTTCAACGTTCACAGTATGTGTTTGATGTACCATGGGATGTATTATCTCCTCACATGTTCCATTCCCACCATGTTAACAGTACAATATAAAATGGAAATAATCAAGGCACAAGTTGTGCACAACCCAGAAAAACAGACCTAGCTATAAAAAATAGCATTCACATAACCAAAGAGAATGAATAGTGCAAACAGAAGTATAAACAGAGCTGAAATGTACAACTGTTACAGTTATAACTTGTCCAAAAAACAAGATGTTGCAGTAACACACAGCTTATCTTTAGCAAGTACTGTTAAATTACTTGAGCATTACAAGAACCCTTGGAGGTATATATTTGGCAAGATTCATCAGCATTAGTGTGCTGGTTTTGGCTAGCATAATTTTCTTTACAGTAGCTAGTATGGGGCATGGGGCTGTGAGCCTTTGCTGAGCAGGGCTTCCATAGAGTCAAGGCTTTTTGTACTTCTCACCCCAACCCTCCAGAATGGGCTGGAGGTGCACAGTGGAGTTGGGAGGAGACACAGCCAGGACAGCTGAGCCCAACTGACCAAAGGGATATTTCATAATATGCTTAGTAATAAAAGCTGGGCCAAGAAGACAGAACAGGGTGAACTTTGTCTTCACAGGTCACTGCTACATGTGATGGAGTCCTGCTGCTCTGGGGATGACTGAATAGCTGTCTGCTCTCTGACTTAGCTATTGCACCAAGGAAGAGGAAGGGAGCAGCTAGGTGGGGCTTAGCTGCCACCTGGGATTAAACTACAATTAGGAAAACAAATCTCCATCACAGTACTCAAAGCTTCATGCTGTGATATCACTATTCATTGTGACTTCCTCAGAAGAGAAGTACTAACCTGTGTTTTTCCAAGCAGCCTGTAAGCCTGCTGAACCTTTGTATAATGATTGATATCAAAATTCTTGCATATTTTGGAAAGTGCTACGTCCAACTGTTCCTATAAAAATGAAAGAAAAAAATGTGTTAAACGCTAAATAAAAACAGGCCAAGTAATACATTACTCAAACAACAGCAAGCAAGGAAGATGTTTATATAAGCAGTGTGATAATTATGGTTGTAAAGTAACCAAGACTGTGTGTGGAGTGTTCTGCAGTGTTTAAGTGTTACCTCTTGCACTGTAAGTACTTCAGTGTCAGCTAAAGAGTTCCACCACTCCCAAAAACAAGCAAGAACATTAAAGTCAAATTCAAAGTGATGTTTAGTTTGGGAAGGTCAGGAACATCAATATGGGAGAGCTGGGATTTCTAAGTTGGTCTGCTTCCACCCCTAAGTAAAACCCAGATCTGGGGGCTTCAGCTCAATCAATTCAGTTATAGACTTCTTAACCCTCTGGCTGCATCTCTTAAAGGGAACTAGCACTAACACTATCTGAATTAAAAGTTCATTGGCAAACAGCCATTTATAGAATACTACATCAGCACAACAATCAGCACCTGAGGGAGACAAGAAAGAAAGCAGACACACAAATATGGGCTCTGCCACTGCAGAGCTGTGTCTGAGCACACTGAACAGCTCTGCAGCAAATGAATTTCATCTATTATGCAAACTAAGTGAAAAAAAAAACTTCAATAGGATCACATATTTAATGACTAATAAAGCTTTAGAGAATTTGACTATGTAGCTTAATAAAATAATTCTCATGTAGATGTCCTAATATATTCAGATACACAGCCTAACTTTAGTTATTTTCAACCAACAGTGCAAAAAATAAAAACAGAATGAATCAATAACATATAATAACATACACAATTAATAAATATTTTCTTTCCTTGCTAGATACTAAAGCCATTTCAATTCTTATTATTTAATGACCTTGCAATACAGTCTTGCTCTTAAAAATAGAAACCACAGTAGATGGGTGTTTGGTCTGTTATGTACTTTTACTTAATCCATTGGAAAATTTTAATGAATTACATCATTAGTCCCAAAATATTTTGGTGTTAATCCTAGAGATTTGGTGGGGGTTGTTTGTTGTACTTTCTTCCCTAAGCCAAATGGTAAAAACGCAACCTAAAGATTCAGAACTTCGCCAAAACATTACTCAGCAATTTGAATTACAGACATATACTGATTTTAAGAAAAACATCCTTGTTTCTTGCAGAGCAGCTGTACAAAGAGAAAAACTGAGATATCAAACTGCCCATGAACAGAGCTCTTAAACAGAGAACATTAATCTTTTCTTTTACATTTTTCAACAGTTCCTTCCACTATACCATCTTGCATTTTATTTGTAACACAGTATAAAAGTAAGATCTATATTAAAACTTAAATTTAAAAGAGACAAAACAAAAGGAAAAAGGAATGGACTTAAGTAGAGACACTCAACTATTGAAAAGACTCATTATTGAAGTCCTAACTAGTAGAATATTAATCTGTATTAAATATAAATTTAAACATAATTTAATTATATATATTAAATATAATATCATTCTGTATTAAAATATATTTTGCAGCAATACTCCATGGACCCCAGGATGACTTATGTTTCTTCCACATGCACGGACATAACTCCAGTAGAAAGTGAGATACTTTCACAGGAAGAAGTATGATATTTTTATAATTTCACAGGTAACAAATAAAAATATTGAACATGATTATTTAGCTAGCTATGAATTGCTTTCACCAACCAGTATGGCATATTTTATCATATTTTGATATGACCATAATTTGCTCTTCAAAGCTGTTACTGGAAGGAAGTAAAGATGCATGTCTCTTTTTAAGCAACATCAGTGTTTGCTCACAAGGAAAAAATGAGTGCTCACTCTGTGTTAGGCCTGTTAGAGTGGGAAGAAAACAGACATTCCATCAGCTCTTTTGAACCAGATATGCTCTGAATAAAGCATTATCAGAGAAAGCCTAAAGGAACAAAACCAGCTTTGCATAAAAGCTGAAGTACAAAGACATAACTGAAGGAAATTGGCAAAGTTTTAATTTTACAGGGAATTAAATAACAAGGTATGATAAAATGTACTAGTCTGACTTTCTGAAGAGCGCGTGACAACAGGTGCAGACAGCTGCTCAAATAGCTAATTCAGGTTTCTGCTAAACATTACATGTGTATGCATTACATGTATCACATACACATTATACATACCTATATTGCTAGACTTCTTATGAAAAGCTTGCCAAATTCCAGCTCAAAATTACCTAGTGGAGTTCAAAGAATTCCTTTTTTTCCTACCAGTTTCCAGGAAGACACCTAACATTTTATATTCCTTTGCTTTTGTGATACTATCTACCAACTTAAACCAACCTTAGACTCATCCTTCACAGCTATTCAAGTCATATTTCCTACAGCTTAGCATTGGTCCTATCCTGCAGTTTCCAGTTTGCTGACCTCTAAAATTTCCTGTGAAACTATGACCTCTTGTATAATCCAAACCTAGTGGCTTGCTATTAATTTACTTTTCACAACTCTTAAGATGTTCAATACTTCAAATGCTATGTAACTTTTTAAATTTTACTGCTCTACCACTTAGAGTGAGCACAACTAGTGAGCTGGGTCATAATGTGATGACATATTAGAGAGTATTTTGGTTGATTACAGCTCTAAAGTCTACATGAACAGCAATGGCTACAGCATCCAAAGAGAGTATTTGAAAGAAATGTACACAAACTATAATTGCTAACGACATTTTATTAGAAAGTTCTAGTACTTAGAGATTAAATACTAACACATACTTAAAGGTTAAATAATAATATATACTAAACATCAGTATATTAATTCTTACCTCTATTTGTTCCAAGGTGTCTTGCAGTTTTGAATTTAACTCACTATTGACAAATGAAAAAGATGTTTAGAATAAAATTACTGATTATATAAACATTTCAGACCATTTCTTATTTCCAAAAACCCTGCTACTGAGCCACAGCATATTAAGTCATCATAAACCATTAAGCTGCTGTTGCTGTATCAGACTAGCACCATCACAGCACTGCCATGTGGAAAGGAACATTATTCCAGGTTTATAATGCAACAGTATTAAGAAGGTCTAGACAAGACTCCATCCTGCTAGGATTTAACCAAGACTTCAAATACATTACCAACTCTCAAAAAACTTGCTTTAAATGTTTTGGTTTGGCACTGTGGTCTACAGCAGAACATACCCAGAGGGGTCAGGGCTGCCAAGTCTTTGCATACTACAGTGATTTTAACAGTAACCCCTTACCCAAATGCTACAGGAAAAAAAAAAAATCTAAGCTTTAAAAATAATTTTATAGTATAGAAAATTAACAAAAATAGCTTCCATAAGAAAAACTATTTAGGACAAAGAAAGGCACCACTGCAACAATCAGCTTTAAAAATTTCAGAACAGCAGCAATAAAAAAAGAAAACTAAAAAATCCCACTACTAAATTTTTGTTTGAAAGGGTCAAAGCAACAAAGAAATAGGCAGGATATTCTCTTCTAGCACAGAAAGCACAGTTTACATTAAATAATCATCATACTTGGTTTTACCCAACGTCCTTCTGTGCTGTGAATCTTCTCCTTAGGCGCCCACATTAATTATCAAAAGACAGATTCTAGCATCTCTGCTTAGTTCTCTACATTTAAATGATACACCCATCACCTTTCCTTTTTTGTTTCCATCAGATAAATTTGGTATAACATCCTCCAAAGAAAAGTTTAAATAGAAAAAAAGGCATCAAAAAGAACTGCCATTAAACACTAAAGAGAACAGAGAATAGTAGCCACTATTTTTTTATTGTTTCCCCACATGCAATGAACCTTCAAACAGGAGGACCTCCATAATCGTCTGATGTTACTATATCTCCTGCTGGGGTTTATGAGCATTTCCTGCTATTTCTTTTTTTTAGTTGTTGTTGTTTAAGTAATGGAAACATTAAGTCTTTCTAAGTTAGAAACTGGAGGTATTTGGATTAGTTTCGATTCTGAAAGAAATTTCTTCATGTCAGCATGAAACTCTGCACTTGCTAATTCCATTGACAAGAATCAGGCTAAGTTATCCTGCAGAAGCTATCTTGTTATAGGGAAATTAATTTCAGAATAAAAACTTCTCATTAAAAACTCAGTTCAGGTATCCCTAGGCAGGAGGTTATAGCACAATTATAATTCACTTTAAGTTGAAACTTTACCTGCCAACATATTACAACAGTCACAAAACAATTACATGGTCTAAACATTGATTTTGTGCTATTATGACTGAAGACTGGTTAGTTGTGGTAGAGGGAGGTGGGAAACTACAGAGGATACTTACACTTTTATAACTGCATCAGTTTTACTTTTCTTCTTTTCTAACTTTTTCTAAGCTGAAAATTACTTTTCAGTTGAACTTTGTTTAGAAAATGAGAATCAACGATCACTATTTTATACCACTTACAAATAAAATCATACAGAAGCTGACATCTGTACAATGTCAACCTACCTTATACAACTATAGTGTTTGAAAGTGCTGGCAGCTTTCTGGCATTCCAAGCACAGCTGAATAGCTCCTGGATAATCCTCTTCCTTAGGATAAAGCACAATTGAAAGTTCATCTGAAGCAATAGTGCAATAGCCATTTTTGCTTGCATGCTTATGTATAAATACTAAGAATAAAATATTTTACCTCTCCTGTTTATATAGTAAAGTTAAAGGAAAAGAATGAGGGTCTACTGCAGCACTTCATGTGCAAGTAATTTCGAAATAGCAACATGTGAGAACACTAGGTTTTACATTATCTTATGCAAACAACTTGCTGTATTGTTTCCTTATCCATACAAAAAAAACCCACAAAGTTTTTATTACAGAACAACTAGTATCTTCTCCCTAATCTATTCATGAGCATGGAAAGAGGTTAGTTCAGGCACTGGCAGGCTGTTCCCATAGTTTATAAAACATAAAAGGAGACAAGGAAGAACCCTCCCAACATTATACCCAAATAAACACTATTTAAATTTGAGACACATCCAGCTCGTAAGAAATTAACTTAAATACAACTGACTCACAGAAGGCTTCAGGCAACAAAGAACACACTATGGACACATTGTCCTAATATATAAGAATATCCAACAGGCAGATAGCTCAATCAGAAGTATATGAGGATGTCAGGAAATAAAAACATACACAAAAAAATGCAAAACCCAAGCATCCTACCAACAAGACACAGGCATTGCCTCAGATACACCTATTATTTTTGTATTCTGTTAGACAGGAAACCAGAAAGAATCTTGGAGGAAGAGAAACCCTCTTTAATAGCTAAGAGCTTCTGGATTTTGTCATAATTATATCTGTTATATTACGTACTTTAGAGAGCTCAAATGCAAAGCTGTTACTGGAATTTCAGTCATTGACTGAGGAGTAAAAATGCAAGGGTAATTTATATTCAGCTATTATCATGCAGGAGCTTTTTAAATGAAACTGGTTTTAACAGCAATGTTCTAATGCAGATCGAATTTAGCTAAAAAACACAAAAAACCCCAAATACATTACCCATAGATGAAAACAGAGCAGTACACTGGACTAAAACGACTGCTGCATTTATAGTTCTTTACATCTCTCTCCACTGGAAACCTGGTACTTGCTCCATTAAGGCTAACAGAGTTCAAATCAGAAATCCTGATAGATATGTTATGCATACAGACAAGCATAAGATATGTTACAATATATTCCAGATGAAGCTCAGCCCTGAAAGCTACTGTAGCTTCATTCCAGGTCTTTCTTTAATTGGGGACCCTTTCAAAATGCTCTTCTGTGAGTGGCAACTAATAGCTCTCGTGCATTTTCCAACCTACTAACTTCTTGAGGTACAGAAAATAAATGGGCCAGTAGCTCAGATAACTCACTGGGAGCAGACACTGAGCACAGCTCTAAAACTGCACTCTGCCAAAAACAACAGTTGCAGCCCTTAACAATCACTGACCAATTATGATAATCAGACATTAGAGTCTGTGTGTGAATGCAACATCCACACCACCTCAGAACAACTCCTGACAGTAGACAGTGAAGAGTTTATTTCCTGTGTAGCAAAATACAGCACAGAAATTAAAAGCTAATCATTGTACAGGGCTTACTGAGCAGAAAGCATTTATGCCATCTGAAAATGAGTGCAGTTTTGCCTGACAAAGAGCAAGAAAGTTTTCTGACAAGCTAACTTACTCAAGACAGAATTAAATTCACAGAATCTTGAAAGTTAAAACTATTAAGATTCAATTTCCAAATCTAATAACTGGGGACTGTCATCATGACATTCCATCCAGTATTAGCTGTAAATATTTGGCAAACTTGCAAGTTGAAATTGCTATGCTACACGTATTATAGATGTCAATAAATCCTGAGACTTTCTTTCATACAATTCATCACCTTAAGATCTATTGCTCTGTGCAGTATCTACTGCATTTTTAGGCAGTACACATAACAGTACCAGAATTTTCAATGTCATGGTCTGCATGCTGCAATGTTTTCTATAACTGAATTAAAAAGCCTACCCAATGAATAAGGACAGAGGCTACTACTTTACAACTAAAACACTAAGCAGGGAGCCCATCTTTAAATTTGTATAGCAGTGTATCCATAGAAATTCTTTATCCAGGCCCAGCATATCAACAGTCAGCTAAATCTCACTTTTTTTTTTTTTTTTCCCAAACATCAAGCTAAAGAAAAGAGCTGTAAATTGAGAGCAGGGATAAGTGAAGACTCCTCAAAATTTTTTACTGACCTAACACAAGCTTTGGTGCAGAAATCAAAAGTAAGAAATAAGTTTTTGATAGAAAATACTCCCCCCAGCAGAGGGGCTATCTAAACTAATATTAAGTTTTTCTCAATTTAAAAGAAGAATAAAAATATAATTTCATCCCATGCACACAGCCTGTTTGCAAGAGGAAAGGAAGAGACAAAATTAAGATGACTGACAAATGCAGACTCAGAACAGTTTCAAATTGTACCAGTCTGGTAGGGACTTACCTCCAACATCTCACTCAAACGCACATCAGTTCTTTGCTAAAAAAATAAAAATAAAAATTAAAAAAAATCCAGTCATTACTATATATAAACAAAGAAAAATATTTGTCACTGAACAAAAACAACTGTACATACCAGTGTTTTTATTGTTCTCAGAGACTTTAGCAGTCCAATAAGCAACTGTCGTTTCCTCTGATTTGCAAGTAGCCCCAAACTAGTTTGTGTGAAGCCTTCCTTTGCTATATTCAGGTGTCTGCAAGGCAAAAATTCAAATAATCTTCAACAATTCATAAAATAAAACTTACTTCTAATCAATTCTAACAATTAACTGATCCAACAAAATACATGGCAGAAAATAAGATTGTCAGCATTGTTAGGGAAACTCAGAAAACAAAATTTTACCAACAGACTACTAAGCAGGTACATCCTCCCTTCTGCACTTGTCTGTGCATCAGTGGTATATCTCCAAAGCTTTCTCTTTCAAAGAGAACTCCCAATTGCAGAAGTGAGGGCTGCAAGAGTTTGCAACTGTTTCAGAATCTCTAACTACTACTGCTAATAGCATTCAGCATATAAACGGGAAATATCATCAGCAAGCAAACTTCCTGGGTTTATAGCTTTCCTGTTAAATACTTCCCCACTTTCAATCTCTGCAGTTCTTAAAGCAAGATACCTTCTTCCATTCGTGCAAATAACTGCTGCTAACTGAAGGCCAGTCTGCAATGATGTAACACGTTCAAGTTCCTACAGGGAGACAACAGGTTAAACAAATATACAGATTAATCATATACACAAGTTAAACACCAGTGAAGACTACTAATTGGTAGATTTCTCTTGAGATGTTATAACAACTTTGTAGAGTTACTTTATATATTATTTGTTTTATCATTTTATATACACTAAGCACTGCAATGTAACATTAATATAAACTATTTTAAATACAATTATATTTTAAAGATAAAATTGTTGAAATCTGTTTTCATTGCAGTGGGACCCTCTACATCTTGCCTAAGAATTTCTATACTATTATATCATGTGCATTACAACAGAATGATCAAAACTTCAGGGATAGAAGCACAGGGCTTAATTTTTATTAATATGCCAGAGAGCTGAAGAACAAAACAAAAAACAAAATTTAAAAAAAATTATGTTTCACACAGCATTTTCTTGTTTAGAAGCACTTGTGTTCTATCAATTTAATAGATGTCACATCATAATGAATGTTAATTGTATCCTGTTGACTTTCAGCTGAAAACTCTTCAGCAGAGGTGACCTGAATTTAGCTTGATTTTGACTTAGTGAAGTGCCTAGCATAATCTCAACTCCTTGAAAAAAATAAATGTTTTAATATAACTATTAGGATTTCTTTTGTTAGAACAGCTCTGCAGAAAAACTAATTCTTTACCCAGGCTCCAGAAAAAAAGATTTTTTCTTTTTAATTTTATTTTTTTTATTCAGCTCATCATTTCAAAATGTTATCAAGTACTTTTCATGAAAAGAGAGATTTTCAATTTGAAAACTAATCTAATTCTAATAATACAACAAGCAAAACTGAGTTGAAAGTTCAGTTCTGTTTTAGATCAGCTCTTGGTCAGTCTCCAAATCACTAAGCTGCATTTTCCCCCAAAACCTGCTCCTTTATGTTACCAGTCCAGTGTTGCTCTTGTATAAATTATAGCCTAGTTGCTGATATGCAAAATATCTTAAGAAACCAAATTCAAAGATTACTTTCCTCAATACCTACTTCTCTCTAAAAACACACTTTGCAAATACCAGAGCAATTCAAAAAGCCATTGTTCCCTTGTTCATGAGAAAACACATACAATAAGGAGCAACTCCACTCCAGTCTTACCTCTTGCAAAGACTTTCAAATCTCTCCTCTGAACACAACTGGATGGAGAGGAATGAGGAGAGTGCAGTCTAAATATTCACTAAGAGGGAGTCTTCTGACCAGCATTTAGGGGCTGAATACAAAATTTTCCTCTCCTCAAAAACAGTTTTTCACCCACTGGCTGTTCCTAAAGCATGTCTTTCTTCCAAGAACAGAAAACTGTAAATCCCTTACATGTGTCTGTGCCATGCCTCTTGTGGCCACAGGAGTGCCTGTTAGACCAGTATTTCATACTAGGCACGGGCTTCAAACCATGATATCCCTAAACTACACTTTGCACAGTGAAAATGTGTCCAGGAGATGTGTTCAATTGCTTTTTTGGCTCTTGTAATGATCTGTTACTGTAGTTCAGCACTGAACTGGAGCTGCCATTACAAGTTCACACAGCATAGCAGGAGGCTCATTTCATGAATCAGCAGGAAAGTGAGATCTATAACGCCCACTAGAAATCTCCAATAAATCCACTGACAAGGCCTGTGCCCATAAGTAACACTGAAGGATTATTGACTTAATCAGGCACAAATGCATTTAAGAGAAGTTTTTTAAAGATTTTTACTGGCACAATGGATTTGTAACTGTCCCTTTGGAACATCTGAAAGCAATTCTAGGTATAAAACAGGTGCACGTCCCTAAGATGTCTGCAAAAAGAACATTACTCAGCAAAATGCAAGAACATTTGCTGCAGTTCCACTATGCAGTGAGAGGTTTTCAAAGTGAAGCTCCTGGATTCAGAAAAAGCAGCACTCACTCAAAACTATCTGTTTCAAACCCACACAGCAGTGAAATAATACCAGAAGATTTTTAAACCATACAATTACCCTTTCTCCCCCATCTACACTATCTTGCAAGGACTCAACCACAGCCTCCTTCTGCAACAGCCTCCCACCTCATCCCTTTAACTAAAACTGAAACAACTTCACTGTTACAGCCTTTTTCTTCCACCTGCTATTGCAGGAGATGACGCAAGCAGTGGTCACTTCTCCCTCCTCCACTGTTCTTTAAACAGCAGCACTCATTTCACCAGGCAACAATGCCAGAACACAGATGGCAAACTCACTAAGTCTGGATGCACTGGCCATAAGAACAAGCAAACAAAAAGGGACGTTGTGTCCTATGGATAAGAGGAAAATAATGGCAGCTCCATGACATCTATCCCAGATTTACAGCCAGGAAGCCATCATTGTTCTTCCACACTCCCTCCAGCTTCTTGCCCAAAATAAGATTTGCCATAATCACCAGAACAACAATGGTGATGTAAAGTGCTGTACACAAACAGAATTATTCAACACAGGATCATTCTCAGAATAACTTAATAACAATCACCATTTTCACTTGGCAGAATTGTTTGGACAATACTCCTAGGCACATGGTGTGACCTTTGGGGACAGTTCTGTGCACGGACATGAGTTGGACTTGATGATCCTAGTGGGTCCCTTCCAACACAACATATTCTGTGACTCTGTGATTCTCACAACTGTCAGATTAGAGGCAGTTAAGTGATCTTAAGAAAGATCACTACTGCTTTCTCTTATGAAATAAGATGTGTCACTACTCCTAAATAGGGGCAGTAAAGCAGCTCCTGTTCCGAGTCCATTACAGGAATGGACTGTGTGAATTCATGAATTCTGAATTCTTCAGAAAGCCTCATAAAATGACCATATGCCAAAACCTTTATCATCTTAAGGACTTTCAACTCAATACACGGTTGGTTTTCACTATAGAGACAGAGGTTTAGCATACAAAAATAGATGGTTCCAACCAGGCTAGCACCCCTACTACAAATTACTATAATGACACAATTAATTATAATGACACAATTAACTATAATGACACAATACAGCAGCATTATAACAGCACAAAATTGAGCAGTTTATTCTTGAAAAGTGTTAGTTGTCTTACCTCAACATATGCAGGCTGTTTTTCAAGGATTAAATCTGCAACTTTCTTAGATACCTTAAAAAGAAGAACACTCCATGTGATACATAGCAATCTCAATTAAGTGGGCCATGCCCATACTAAAGCTCTACAAGTTTGTGTTTATTTACCATTAAGTTTTGTATTTTTCAAATGTATTAATAAATATTCCAAAACAAAATATTAAAAAAATTGTAAAAATTATGATCAGCTTTCCTTAGAACCAAGATAAGAGAAACGTTCACAATCCTATCTAGTGATTAGTGGGCATTTTTAGACTACTTATTTAACTCTCTGCTTGTTAAGAAACATGCTAGAAAAGCAAATAGAAATAATTTGGGACACTGCAAGTGTTTACATTTTGCTCATGCTATTGCTAAAGTACAAATTTAAGTCAATCATATAACATGGTGTGCTGGCTTGGGCTGGGGTATTCAATTTTCTTCAAAGTACCTGCTATGGGCTGTTTTGGATTTGGGCTGAAACCAGTTTTGATAACACAGAGGTGTTTCAGCTGAGCAGTGCCTGCAAAGAATCAAGGTCTTTTCTACTCCTCAAGGCACCTCACCAGCACATGGGCTGGGGGTGCACAAACCTTTGAGAGGGTACATAGCTGAGACACCTGATCCCAACTGACCTATGGGATATCCTAAACATATGGTGTCATGATCAGCATACACAGCTGTGAGGAGAAGAAGGAAGGGAAGGATGCTCACAGTGATGGCATCTGTCTTCACAAATAACTGCTATACATGATAGAGCCCTTCTCTCCTGGAGAAGTCTAAACAGCTGCCTGCCCATGAAAAGCAGTGAATTAATTCCTTGTTATGCTTCATCCTCTTTTGCTTTACTTAATGCAGAATAAATAGCTAAAAATTATCTATTTTCATTTCAACCCATGAGCTTTTTCACTTTTACTCCTCCCATTCTCCCCCCTACCCCACTGGTGGAGAAGTGACTGAGAGGCTGCGTGACACTTCATTGCCATCTAGAGTTAAACCACAACACATTTAACATAAGGACACCTACTTCTGAGACTGATACTGCATTAAATTAAAACTATGTCATAATGAATATGCACCTTCTGCACATTCTACCCTTCCTTTAGAACATTGAATATATTCTTTTTTTTTTAAATTTTCCCCACGGATCTGGGTATAATTCAAAGTAGAATGCTCCTGAGAGCTGCTGCCTGTATTGAATTTTAAAACTAAGCACTGCTACCTTAATCAATCTCTTGTCCACAAACACAGAAGCTTAAAAAGAAATCCAGCAGTAACATTCTTATAAATGCCATTTTGAGAATAGTGTATTGTTTTTCATCAGGGACTAAAAATATTTAAGAACTGTTTTCAAACATGACAAAGAAACTATTGGTATTGTTCTAGATTCTTTTGGGGGAACAATACTCCCGGAATTGGAAATAAAATAAAACTGGCTATGACAGCCAGCCCACAATGCATTACTGGCAAAGACATAAAAAAGAGGTTTTTGTAAACTTGACTGCTTAGGCAAACATAGCACTAAGTTGAGCTCTTCAGTTTGCATTCCTGTAACAAACTTATATTGCCCCAACCAGCTCAATTCCCATCCTCTGGAACAGCACTAGCACATAAATGGTCTCTGAAGTATTCCAATGCCATCAGGGGGCAATGTGGACAAGGGGCAGATATATATACCCAGCTATGCTTTCCTCCTTCCATACCAAAAGCAGGCCAGAACCACAAAGCAATTTTAAAACATTTTTTTTTTTCAGTTGTTCTTAACCTTTTAGCTGTTCCATAATTAATAAAGCTTTCCTCTGCAGGACAGCAAAAGAACCACTCCAGAAGGAGGTGGGGTCAGGATAGCATGTTATCAAGCCAAATGCTACACAAGCCTACATGATCCTGGGACTCTTAAGAAAGTTTCTTCACTCCACGGTCTATGCACTGTGAAATTTTCACCTTCTTCTTTCAATGCATTCTTCATTCTAGTCCTGTACCTGTAAAAAACTTTAGGACATGGGTATACCTGCTACTCAATGCTCTAGTACAAATCTAATAGTTTTACTCTTCACTGTTAAGCAATGTTCAAACAGTACACATGAATAAAAGATACATTTCAGTTTTTACACTCTTTTTATTTTGTAAGTCCTTAGTTACCCTTGACTAACTACAATCTCAACACTGACAAGCACCTGCCACAGGTGATTTTTTTTTTCCCAGAACTTAGTGATACTACTTTTCTTTCTGATGTTCCAAGCTACTCTCTCAGGTATTTTTTCAGATGAGCAATATTATCCCCAGTTACTTTATTTATTTACAAACTGTCACACCCCTTTTGGCATCTTCCATACAACTGTGATGTGTTAAGTCTTAGGATCCTGAATTGCAACTGCTAGCACTGAATGTGACTGTGGTTACCAATGTCTGCCAACAAGTTTGCTGAAGGGACAAACAATTTTCTCTTTCCTAATCACATCAGTAAAAAATATTTCATCTCCTGAAGAAAAAAACAACATCACTAAGGATATTAGATTATTCATTAAAATTATGTCTAGCAGACAAACAACTAAAAAGCCTTTCTAATCCAAACTGTCTGGACCAAGATGATTATAAATTAAAGTTGTTATGACACATACATTAAAAAATGTTTGAGCAAGTTGGGATCCTTCCAGTGGAATGGAAAATTAATGAGCAAACTACAGAAAATAAGTCTATAGTGACCCTGAAAACAACAGGATGACCAAGATCAGCTGTGCAAAAACAGATAGTAAGTCAGTGAGAAGTGGAAGATCAGAGCTCTAGTACCTGTAATTCGTACTTATATAAGTGCTTTGCATTAGAGAAATTTAGAAATTGCTGTTATCTCCAAACTACTATAGTAAATTCCTCTGCCAGCTGTAGGTACAGACATTGAAGTGAAAAAGGCAGTATTTAGTTCTTTCCAAAAGCAAAAGTACTGTGTGATATGTCAGCAGGCTTCTTGAATCCTCTATCTAATAATCTATTCACCATTAAAGTATTTTTAGGACTGAACTAACAATTTACAACATTCTGAAGCTTTGTCTTCCATGAAAGACACTAATGTCCTTCAAGGCAGACAGTTCTCTAAATAACCCACCACAAGACAAATGGATAATAACTGAGACACAAGAAGAAAACATGCAACAGTCTCTCACACTCAACCTAAAAATAAGACATAAGGACATGAAATACAACATACAAGAAATTTTAACACCTGGGCAAATGCCCAAGGAGGAAACAATTCTTTCTTATACCAGAAACACATTTTGACAAGACTAAGAAAGAAACAAGCAAGGACCAATCCTGACTGTGGCAATGGTGAGGGAAGAACTGGGCACATGTTTCTTGTCAAAAGTTTTGGCTTCGATATTTTTTACCTGTTTAATGTTTGATATTCTTACCTGTTTTACCTATTTATTACATAATAACTGTTTGTATTCTAAAAGAAAGGCACATCTGGCCATATTTACTGGAAGCCTTGTGCTCAGTTCTCTCCCCAGTTAGTCATTAGCTGCATGCACTTTCTAATTCAATTGTTTCAGCAGCAGCCATGCCCTGAAACTACTCCCCCAGCTGCAGCCAGATCCCATCCTGAAACAAGAAGTGGCCAAGACATCGATAAGACATATTAGGATTATGCAGTATATCTTAGTGAAGTTGTCTCAGTCTTGAGAGGGCTTCCTTGCAAAACAAGGTCACCACCAGATGCCCTCTTAAAATTTAAAAAAAGAACACCAGCACACAAACAGACACACAAAAAATTACTACCTCTCACTCACTTCCACCTTCTTTCCTTATAAATACTGGTGAGAAACATGGAATATTCATTTCCTCAATTTCTCACCAATCTTTCTCAAAACTTCATAGGTATATTATGGAGAAAGCAGTCTAAGGGAAAAGGCACTTGCTTTATGCATTGTTAACAATGCAAAATTCTCCAATATATTTCATGTATTTAAAGACATGAATTAGGATTATTACTTCTATTTTACTTGCAGATACTCTCCAAATGTCACAGTTAATAGATTTGTTTCTTGTACCATGTTACTCATCTCAAAAGAATAATGGAACAACAATTACTACATGAATAGAAAATTTTGAAGTCTACAATGTAACAAGCACCTTTCAAATAAATGCTGCAGCTCCAATTTCTCCTCATTCCTCGAAGTTACTACTCATTACATTTCATTTGGTTTATTACATAATAACTCTGTATCAAGGTTCACTGAAAACATTTGTGAACAACTAGCATATTGGCAAATGAAAAGTAAGAGAAAATAGCATCTTCAAGAAGAGAGTTCTTAAAACATTTTACGTCTTATGTTGCCAGAAATCCCTCAGAGATACTAGTGTACTATTCAGCACTGTGTTGAACATTACAAGATAAACATTCAAAAAGTCATGTTTCTAAAAAGATAGTTAGCACATTTGCTCTTCGTTACCATACTTACCACTAAGATTTACTTCCATAATTTCACATGATTATTATTTAGTAATAATTTGCCACTATAAAGGTACACAACACGATATTAAAGAAATATTTAGTATCTAATGTGTTAAGAAGTTAAATCTTGCAGTTACACTTCTTGCTAGACTGATAGACAAGACAACAAATTGTGTAAGGGTACAGAGGAAAACAACTTTACTTACAGCAGCTTGCTGTTGTTTTAGTTTGTCTCTGTACTCTTCCAGTTCTTGAAGACTAAGTACTGGAGGAAGCCTCTGCATTTAAATAATAAATTGAAATCACTGAGAAATTAAAGATGGTTAACTCATACACAGTATTAGCTAGGTAATCAGTTTCATTAAAGAAACATTCTTACGGCTTCTGTAATCTAACTGCAGAATTAATCCATTTCTTTAGATGATGGATATTGGAACCAATTAGTGTTGATATGCAACATATGAACATAACTGCCTCATATAGCATTATAATTACTTCAAAGTTACTTTATTTTACGTCATATATGTATACACACAACCACCCAATCACAGAAACTGTCTCAGTCAGTTTGCTAAAAAAAATACAGAAAATATAGAACAGATTTGTTTCCTCAGCTATCTTGACTTTTTCACTACAGTTTAAATCACAAAATGCCTGTTAGCAAATTTCACCACATTAAAAAAAGAGACTGTATATGCACCAATACTCTATACTAGAAGCTCCACACAATTACAACATAGGGGAATACAGCATTTTATAATGAAAGACCTATGAAACAAAAAATAGCTCATTGAAACAAGCATACTTTTGGCCTTCATTTTTTATTATGGTACCATTTTTTCTTTTAAGATGACAGCTCACCTCTAACTCATACTTCACAATATCAAAGGAGTCATTGGAAAAATAAACTTCTTCAATGCTGTTAATTATTTCCTGTTGTGCCTGAGGATCAGTTGGTTCTTCATGCAGTTCTCTGAGCTCCTCCTGCACAAAATAAAAAAGAATTTCCATAATCTAATAACACATCCTAGGAAGAACAACGTCTTAACAAAGCAAACTCCTTTCAAAAGCTACTTCAAACATTAGCACAAGAAGCAATGTCAAAATACAGAAATATCAGTACACTGTGGCTTTAACTTCCTATTAGGGAGAGCAATACATTTAAAACATTCCAAAAAACATAGTGTAGACTTCAACATTGCAGCCCACTTAAACACTGCTTCAACAATACACTTACAGCACCAACTGCATGTTGAGTCCAGTTTTATGAGTTGAGTCCAGTCTCCTTAACTTTAGAAATTCTCACAACAAACTAAAAATAAACTGGCAGACAATTTCTCCACAAGGAGAAAAAAATCTGGACAAAGCAAATAACACCTTAATTTTTTAAAACAGAAGAGCCCTCTTTCTAAATGACACATAGATAGTGTCATTACAAATGCATAACTTTTCAGCTCTGCTCTCATACTCACTAAAATAAAAGTCATGCCATTAAACACTTCATTTCTACAGGTAAAACCAGAACAGGTCTGCCTTCTTTGCACAACATTAACAGCTCTCAGATTTTAGCACAGTGGTTTAAGCAGAGATGTGCTGTCAGCTTTCTGGAGGCTAATATTCCAGAGATAAGCATCCCTATCCTTGCTGTCATGATCTCCTCCAGAAGGTCTCCACAACAACCCAGGTGCTTCCAGTGGTTGAAGCAAACCAAGGACTCAGCCTGAACCTCTTCTTCCTCTGCTGTGCTGGACACTGCAACTAATACTGGCCTTCTCCTGGATGTTGTTCTCTCAAAAAGAATGAAAAATCCTTTATCCCAAACTCAGAAGGGAGAAGTGTTAGAATATTCTTTAATCAAAAATAAAGATAAAATGGATCAAATTGCTTGATAATGAAATTGAGCTCTGGTGAAGCAACCCAGCAGACTGAGGAGTCCCATAATGACCCTGAGCCTCCCAGCAGTGCTGAGTTGTTCTAATGGGGCAAGGTGCTGGAATTTTCATCACAAAGAGCTCAAAAGTTTATTTCACCTGCTAGTGGTATCCAACTTTAGATTAAATGACTGAACAACCACTAATTTGCTTATTTTGCATGTCATCTGAGATAAGATCAATGTGTAGATGTTCCGGGGCAAAGTGACCCTTGCAATACACAGCAAGGTGCTGTTTCTCTATGCAGTAAGAGGCAGCCAAGGGGTCACAAGTGGGAGGTTTGGAAGAGCATCAGAGGAGCTGCCACTCCTCTGAAACTCTTCTCACAAGAAAAAAAGACGGGAAAAAAAGGAAAAGAAGAAAAAAGTGGGGTAGTGGAGAAATAAAAAGCAGCTACTCTGATACAGAGAATAATGGGTTTCAAGTGTATCTCACGTCCCCATGTGAGGCCAAAGGAAGGCACCAGGCGCTGCCGCTGGCAGTGTTGGGGCCAGGCTGGGACGCTCCGAGCTGTGATGGGGCAGTGGGGAACAGGAGAAAAAACACTGAGGAGGCAGTGGGGAACAGGAGAAAAGCCCTTTAGCAGCCACCTTCTCCCACCCTGTGAGGTCCCAAGCACCTCCAGTCTCCGTCTGAAAGGCCTGATGCAGTCACTGCCAGCAGTGCAGGTGAATGCACGGACCCACGCCCAACCTGAGAAAGGACATGGATTATATCGACAGACCAAGAAACAAGGAAATAATATAGTTACATCATTATATATCTCTACTGGTACCTTCATAATGTACAACCAACAGTAAGGAAGTTTCACATCTTACAGCACACTGAGTTTTAGCTATATGAAACTAAAATTAAAAATTATCCATGACAGCCAGCAAGGTTCACTGAACCACTGCAAATACAATAACTGAATTTAACATCCGATATTTGCCTACTAGATTGTGCATGGATGTTTCCTGAAAGAAAAAAGATGAAAAACTAACAAAAGAAGAAATGCTTAGGATCATTTGAAATTCTGGACTACAGATATCTTGTCATGTTGCTGAAAAAATATCTCAATGCCATAGGTCAGTGGTGATTTACACCTGCTAAAGACGCATTAAGAAAGCCATTATGAACATATATTCTGTATTTCATGTTGGAGAGTCTAGGAAAACAGCTACGAAATCATTTTATCCTGTCTCAGAAAGATCACTTATCTGAGTGTTTCTTGCCAGAACACTACCCAGGAAAGGATTTATGAAATGACAAGCTTTTTCTTTACCTTGTTAATTTTTCTAGAAAAGCAGTCTAGTTAGAACAACTCTACAGGAGAAACTTTAGCTCCCACATAAATTACATTATCTGACACCAGACTTTCTGCCATGATAACATGCAGGTTTCAGCACATCATGCTCCAGTAGCTTGAAAAAACCAATAGAGTGAAGGACATTTTATTCACTCATCACTAAAGGAGGCAGCAATTCCCAGCTAAAGTTTATTTGCTGATATTCCATTTTCCTCTTCTTTTCAATGAGATACACAAAAACAATTTTACTATATAGAAATAAGCCCATAGGGTCAGGGTTCTTGGCAAAGGGCCAGTTTAGCTCTGTGGACTTGGTACTCACACACTCAGTACAAGAGAGAAGCTCTATTAAATCCCTCAAGGTATTTTTCCATCTCAAAACCTGCCTAGCTATTGCTATATAATTATCTTCCTCAAAAAGAAAAAAAAAAAAGTCAGCATTAAAACACACTTAACATTTTGCATTTTATGTAATTCAGCAATTCCAACTGCTATTCTGAATAGAAAAGCCTGTCAAAAATTGTGACAGAGGGAATCTTCTGGTAATAACCTTGCAGAGAACCTTGTCACTGGTAAACTGAATCAAATAGATACATAGGAGGTCAGGAAGAGCAGCAGATTGGCAAGGTGGACCCCACAATATTCACTTCAATCCACCAGTCCAGGTTAACACAGAAGTTCAGCAGTAGGAACTCTCCAATCAATAATGGGTCAACATAGCCTGCTAAGATACCTTTTCACAGGCTACTCATTTTTACAAAGTTTTATTCAGCAAGAGGCTTTACCTCCTACCTAAAACTCATGTCACTTTTTGTGCTAACTGCACTTTTTTTTTTTCCCCCAGCACTTTGGGATCATACTTTCATGGAAAACCAATTTATCCTGTTAGGTTACCATTAGTGTAACCTTCAGTAGCAGGCCTCTCATTATGCCACCTAAATAGATCAGTGAAAGACAGCATCTGGAAAGGAAAAGAAAGAAAGAAAAAGAAGTCTGACAGCTTTGCATATCAAAGAAGCCATTGCTAAATAAAACACAGGGCTCACATCCACACACATCTCGCATCATTTTGTCTTTCTGTTCTATGGAAATAGGAGCTTACAGCCTGTGGCAATTCCTTGATATGTATTTAAGAAGAGTCATCTCATTGCAGAAACTCATCTGAAATGCAGTTCAGCAAGTTTTAGATGTTGACCCAGCTATTTCTCAGCGCATCACACTCCCACTCCTTGTATGTTGCCTGTAGCAGGAAAACCAATATTGCTCTGTTGAATTCAGCATTACTGGAAAGGAGGAGAAGTGAACACCTTCTGCATTCCAGTCACTATCACCTAAAAAAGTTAATTGATACTACTTAGAAAAAAAATCATTCTAAACAGTTTCTAATCTAGTTAAAAGCTGAAGTTCAGCAACAGCCTATACACTTCTATCCAGAGACTACCAGAGGCCCAAGTCTGTCCTATACTCATTTGGACACAGCCTCCCTTTCTGTCATGAGCCAAAAACACACCAATGAATATGCTGCTGATTTATATCACTCCATTCAGAACATGGATAACACCGGTGCTACAAACTAATCCTAAATACCAGGATGAGGGCTGTGCTCAACAGATTCAATCAGCAGGTATACCACAACACTGCACCACTGTGAAGTAGTATTAAAGCATTTAGAAATGCATCTGTATACATGAAAACACAATCTTAGAATTTTATCTATATACAAATATATATTTAGAGATTACATTTGTCTTATAATCACAGAATACAGAGTTTGAAGGGACCCAGAGGGATCATCAAGTCCAACTCCTGGCCCTGCACAGGACCATCCCCACCATGTGCCTGATAGCATTGTCCAAATGCTTCTTGAACTCTGTCAGGCTAGTGCTGTGACCACTTCTCTGGAGAATTGTTCCAGTGCTCAACCACCTTTGGGTGAAGAACATTTATCCAGTATCTAATCTAATGTACGTATTAGAATATATTATACTATATTATACTCTAATGTAACACTATGTATTTCATATAACAATATACATATATTATCTAACTATACATATATTATATAACAATCTAATATATATCTATGTATTTTATATAGCAATTAATGTCTATAATATCATAAAATACAATGTGTAACTATATCTATAAGCTTACTTTGCTTTTCCTCCCTGCCCCTCCCTCCCCCTTCCCCAGATAGCAAGGCACTACCACACAGAAGTTTGTGGTATTTCCAGTCTGTCATACAAAATGCTCAGAACCTCCTTTTGATCTTTCCTTCTTCAATATGTATAGAGATTACTTATTAAAAAGTTCCCACTCTACCAAAACAAAACATCATACTTTGAAAACAACTCTCCTGATGGAGGGAACAACAAGGCTTATCCATAGAACACAGCCACACTACTACTTAATGCACTCCTGAAAAGCACTCAGGTACTGCTGGGGAAAGAGAAACACATATTCCTGTATCTTCAGGAAAAACATTTTAAAAAAAAATCTCAGTGTTATTTACCATGATAAGCTACGAAGTCAAGTAATATTCATATACTGCATATGAGCTGATTATCATCAAACTAAATACAACCTAGTTCAAAGTCAACTCACCATTAATGCAACACACTTGATTTCAAGCATGCAAAATATCTACCTCAGCCTTTTGTGGCAGAATCTGCTAAACAAAACTGTTATCAGCTTGGGAAACAATAACAGAATGGTTCAATAACAATAACAGAATTAATTTCCCTGGGTAATCAGAGTATGCCAATGAAGTAAGGTATCTCAGTCAAGACAGATATTATGTCTTTCTACACACTACTTTCTCCTCCACATATCATAGCATCATCAGAGAACGATGGAAGGGATCTTGAAGATCATCTAGTTCCACCTCTCCTGTCATGGACACCTTTCACTAGACCAGGTTGCTCAGAGCTCCATCCAAGCTGGCCTTGAACACTGCCAGGGATGGGGCATCCAGAACTTCCCTGGGCAACCCGTTACATCCAGACTTGCAGTTCAGATTTGGCTTCTCTGCAGACCTTAACACAGACTCAAACTACCATACACTTACTTCCTACTGAGATACTCCCCTATGTGAGTTGGCTGCATGAGTCTGTATTAATAATGAGTAAAGCAAGTTTTCTGGTGATATGCTTTCATATGATAAAAAATCGAAATTTTTCAAAATAGTTGCAGAACTTATTGGAGTAACAGTTATCATGAGTGAATACATTAACAATTTCATTGCCTAAAAATAAAAGACTGGGGAGTACAGTCATCACTTCGTCATGCTGGCCAGTCAGCAAACAGTCAGCAAATCAACAACTTTCAGATATCAAGACCCAAAAGAATGTTGCTGGTTTTGCCCTCAGGGGATGGAATGTCAGCATATTCTTCTTCCTGCCCTCCATATTTCCATTTGACCTCCAAATTAGTGTGAGAGTCCATCATCTCAAAAAACATGGGTTTGTGCCTAGGGTTGGCTAACCTAATGGCTTGTGCTTTTGCCAGTAATTCATACTGGCCCTAATTCATGCTGACCCTGCAGCCCTTCATTCTATATACTTCTGTATAGCTTTAATGCAGCTTTTGAAGTTTTCAGTAGTATTTGCCCTAAATCAGTCTGGAGATACCAATTTAAATGTGGAAGAGTGACAATGAAAGTGCAGCATCATAAGCATTCTGTCATCAAAAACAGCTTGAGACTTCCATGATTCGAGAGATAAATAAAAAGTTATTGCTACACAGTATAGACTTACCAGATATATTAAATCAAACCACTACAGAATGGAAACCCCGCCAAGACACCCTACATCTACTTTTAGCTGGAGAGCCAACTTGGCAAAAAGACAGTTTGAAACTGGTTGCTCAGGGAATGGCAGGAATCTGCAATTTTGACAGTTTTGTCAACATTTCTGCAACTGAATGCTTCTCCTCTTTGATATCAGTATATTGGCCCACTGTTTAACAAAGTATAATGTACCAATTCAGAGACTCTTACTTGATTTTTAAAACATAAAGCAATGCTAATTATCTGATCTGCCTCAGCACAAGCAACATATTGCACAATACTTATACTGAGACAACGAAACACAAGGGGTCTTTTGGTTTGATTTCTTAACTACTGTAAAGCAGGTCATCTAAATTCAAGTCAGTAATTTAAGTACCTTATTGGTTAAAGGCAAAGACCAAATTCATAGAAAATAATAGACAACAACCACAGAAGTCTTGTGAATCCTCCCCTCAGATCAACAGGGTATAAGGAACAGTCAGTTATTGTGTGACAATTACTCCCTCATACACAGATTACTCAGCATGACTTGGGAGATGACAGTGAGCTGGCTTCATTTAAACAGCAAGACCCAAAAAACACCAAAAACTATTGTTATTATAAAGATATAACTTTTAAAGTAGAGCATGAAGTTAATTATATATGCTAAAGATTAAAATTATGAAATTACAAATTATACTTACAGCACCAAAACCATGAAAAAAGTAAATGTTAAGACTAGTACTATATGGGCCATCTGCACAGCATCTACTTTCCCAAGTAAAACTAAAAAAGGCATTTTTCTTTTTCCTTCTTTTTTTTTAAAATTCACGCCAGCAAGAAGCCTAAATAATACTAAGATGAGCATCCAGTGACAACAGAAAAGTTTTAAGAAAAACATTTTCATGCAAGCTCATTTGGAGTTGGTTAACTGATTTGTCTCACAGCTCTTCACTATTTCACTAAAACACTCTAAAAGATTATTCAGCAAGAAATAAAACTGAAAAAAGAACAACAGCAAACTTGGTGTTAAGGAAAAAAAAAAAGGACACAAGTGTCATTTAGCTATAAAATTAAATATTAAAAACAAAGTGAGAGGAAAGGGATGTTGTATCATACCTTAGTAGGAATCCGAAAGCTTTCAATAGGACTGAGGTCATTAACACTCTCCTGAGGACTTCTTAGACCCTTTAAAAGAATTTTAATATCAGTTAAGTTTGATTCCTTTATGTATCTTGCAATCAAGTCTTATCTGATGTTGAACAGATATTTACAGGCCCCTTAATAAATACTCTGACATGCAGCTGGAAGGCTAAGACCTCATTATAGAAAGTAAGACCATTGGTACAGAAATTATCTAACTATTTCCAGTTTTATTTATACTGAAAAAGTACCTTTTCAGTACAGTTTACTAACATTTTCTTTATAAAACTCACTCACATCCTCCTGTCAATGTCCAGATGTTCTCTTAAATTTTAGAACAAGCATGTGTCAAAAAAACACAGCATACTTTGTTCCACTAACTTAATAATTTAACGGAATCAAATACCTGAATTCAGGTTACCTGCCACCTACTCTATAGCATGATTATTTCTGCTTCATGGCATATTTTTCTACTTACCATATTCCTCTACTAGGACTGGTTTTCCCTATGTGTTTCTGAACTGAAAAGGTTGCATAATCCACATTAGCTGCTTTATATAATTATTACTCCTTAAAACACATATAACCACATAAATGGCATGTATGTTTGTTGACTATCAAACATACCCACAATTTTTCTAGAAAGGTTTGGGTTAGAAGGAATCTAAGGATCATGTCGCTCCAAGTCCTGCCATGGGCAGGGACACCTTCCACTAGATCAGGCTGCCCAGGGCCCCATCCCACCTGGCCTTGAACACTTCCAGGGAGGGGGCATCCACAACTTCTCCTGACAACCTGGAACAGCACCTCACCATTTCATGCAGCAATACCTCACCATTTCATGCACACAACAGGCTGCTTAGCATATTTTCTGCCAGCTCCCTAGGCAGAAATGAATCTACACATTCAAGTTTCAGATATGGTTCTGACTCCAGTTTCTCTTGAGACTTCAGGTATCAGGCAGACTTCCTTCCTGCTCTTGTGATTGATGTTAACAGTATTTTTTTCCAAGCTCCTTTCTATCCCTGGGTACCTATATTTCTAAAAGGATTTATGCAAGCACTATGTTAGGTTATGGAGACAAAGTTTGTATTTATTCTTTGAAACTGACAAAGTGTTGTAAATCACTACATTTTACAACTGTATCATCTTCCCAAGAGGCAAAACTTCTCCATTTTGGTTTTGATTCTCAGATTTTGCTGCACATCACTTCAAAACATCCTCCCTCTGCTGTTACCACCATCAAAGGTGACTCATCTCTACGCATCAGAAATTCAGAGTAAGCAAAGCAACTGCTGCAGTTTCTCATACTTCACACAAAATCTTCCCCAAGTCCTCTCAAAAATATGCAGCTCTAGTGACTTATCTCCAGAAGAAACAAAAGGTTTCATTTATCAAATCATAAATGGAACCTAACCTTCCAAATGACTGAAAATTGCCTAAGTTGTATCATTTGCAGAAAGCATCATCTCCACACTGGGCAGGGTTCCCAGCACTCCTCCTTGTCAAGCTGAAAACGAATCATGTACCCCTCTATTGAAGCAGAACAAAACATTATTTTGGCAATTTCACTTCCACGTAAGTGTTCATTTTTAAGTCCTGTCTCCTGCATAAGGATCACATCTCTGAAGGCATAGTTTTAGGGGAAAAAAATGTTTCTGACTTTTCCATGATTTTCTTTAACTATCTAGAATATCAGATGTAGGTAACACAAGTGATTTTTTTAAATTCTCCAATTTGACATAGATCAACAGAGCCTCTTTTCAGGGGTATCTTCTATATGTAAATAACTGGACTGTTCTGCTGATACACTTCCTTAAAAGGACTCTCAACCTTAGAAACAATTGGTCTAAATGTAGGCTTAGATCTGCATAATCCTGGAGACAGCCAGTACAAGCGGCACACGGCGGTGAGCTGACAGACACAACCGAGTGCTCTGGCACACATTCACTATGTGCCCACCCAAGTACGTCCCTGGCACCTCCTCGGCCTCGCCTCCGTTTGGACCAAAAGCATTTGCTGCCAGACAAAGCCATGTTACAGAACCACAGCCCGGCGCTCGAAATTTTACGTCAAAAAAAGCAAACTGACACAGGCCTGCCCTGTCATCTTCAACAGCGATTTCTCTGTTGCGACACGAGCTACGCGTTGGCACCTGCGCACGCTTCCGAAAGAGAAAAACAAGGCGGATGCGTGTGCAGCGAGACTCCCACGCCCCGAGCCTTCCCTCCCCGAGCAGGGCATAGGGCGATGCCCGCACGCCGGCGGCTCTCCGCAGCGCCCGGGCACGGCGGCCCCGAGGAGAGCCCGGGCCGGCCGCGGCCGTACCCCGCCGCCCCCCGAGAAGCGCCGCTCACCTGGCGGGTCATCAGCGACTTGATCTTCTGCATGATGGCCCCGCCGCCGCCCCGAGTGCGCTCAGCGGCCGCGCAAGGCGCTGGGGCACGGCGCAGCCATGTTGGGCGCCACCTGACCGCGCCCGCGCGCGGCTCCCTGGGAGCGGTAGTTCCGGCCGGACCCACTGCGAGTCCCGGCAGGGCGGGCTCCGGAGCTCGGCTCGTGGAGCTGTGGGAGCTGCTGGCTCGGTAGACGGGAGGAGGCTCTGTTTGTGGGGACGAGCTGGAGCGTGCACGTAGAAGGGGGGAATTTCCTGGTTGTCTCGGGAGCGCGTCTGGCCTGTTCCCGGGTGATGGACGTAGTTTTGCGTCGCCAAAGCAGGCTTGCGTCACTCTATTTGGTTGTATTAATGGCAACTTAAAAAAAAAAAAAAAATACACACACACACACACACCAAAACTCACCAGGTGGGTTTTTAAATCTACTTTGTATCAGCACAAGAAAAGAAAGAATTTATCCTACAGTGGAGACAGCATTCGACGGTGAGACTACGGGCGCATCCACTGTGGCGTGCTTGTACCTGGAGGGAAAAAAGGGCTTTTTTTTTTTTTTCTTCTTCCCCCTTCTCGAGTTCACGTAGGTCAGCTGCGGTTGTTTCCTGATCCCTGCTCCTCAGCGGCCCAGCTGCCGCTGTGTTGTTGCAGGGCAGGGCAGGTACGAGCAGGTGTCAGTGAAACGACACCCTGACAAAGGGAGGGGCAGCAGCCCTGCTCCCTCCCTTTCTTCAGCGGGTGCTCATTGCTTCCGCCTACCCTTGGCAATATCGTGCCATTGCCCTGTGGAAAACCTGCAACAAGTTCAGCACATAACGGCGTTACTTCTCATTAATAAAAAGATCTACAGCTTGCGGAATGTTAGTGCCGCAAATAGTGTTGTTTTAATGACGTTTCTTCTATTCAAAAGGAGGAAGGTTTGATTTGCATTAAGTCTGAATGCCACTTAACAACTAGTGCAAGCTACAGTTCTACAGAAGAAAAAATCCGTTTTTCACGACGTTTGTGTGAAAATTTGCAGTATAGTAATGGCATCAAGAATCTAGTCAAATGCTGGAAATGGCAGGACACAATTGAAAAACATAACTGTGCTAATCTGTTTCTTTTTGTTATTATTATTTTCTTTGCCGATATTGGGCATTTAACGTGCCAACACGGGTTTTAGTCCAATGCTAAAAGTCCCATCATTTTAGTTAGAACTTGTGACCAATATTTTATTACATGGTGAAATCAAGTAGCTAATGATTTCTAACCTAGTTTTATGGAAGGTTGCAATTTGATATATCAAGCCTACAGTTAGATGGATTAAGAAAGTTATAAACAACAACATTTGGGTGGGCAGGACAGTGGAGCCAGAAAGCTTTTGAGAATATGTGAAATATCTCCTGATATATGTTGGGTGGTGATATTATTTCTGGTGGGACCACTGTACTTCTGCTTTATTAACCCTTCTGCTGGAATAACCCTTGTATTTCTTATATTGGACCTGGGTGCTTGCACCTCTCTTTAACTAAGGTAAAAATTGTCTGATCATCCCTTCTGAAGGGGGCTTAGCACCTTGCTGGACCTTTGCTCCTAGCACACAATGAGAGGGAGGCAATTCCTTCCTGCCAGTTGCTCCTGCACAAAGCAAGATACAGTCTAGCCTAATATTTGTTAATCCATAATAGTCTGCCTAAGTGCTGTTTAGTGAAAAATATTGTGTGTTTTTTTTATGGATAAACCATCTCTGTCACTGCTAATATTTGCTGTTGCAAACTGTTACTGCACAGCTCTGGGAGGGTTTGTCCAGTTTGCTGCTGATTTGTATGGTGAGTGACAGCTTTGGACAAAATCCAAACCCTACATTAATATTAATTTAAACTGATGTACGTTAATGGACAAGAAACAATAATCAGCAGTTAACAACTGTAGTAAGCTGTCCACTCTAGCCATAGGATTTTCATTTCAAATATATGTTGGGGGCACTTAACGTCACATGTTGTTTAGAGAAGGGGAATTAATTCTTTGCTGAGTTATGTTTAGGGAAAAAAAATACAGAAAATTTATGAGCTTTCAAGTGCTAAGAAAAAATTTATCAAGGCTCTTTAACAACTGTTTAATTTTTTTGTTGTTGTTGTTTTTTTGGGTTTTTTGTAACAGAAAATGAGAGGCTGTCATTAGAAAAGTTCTGGAAAAATATTCTAAATACTAATTTTAGTTTGAAATAAGCATGTAGCATCACAGTATTTTTTATGAAACTGTAACTAAAGGACATTATTAATTGTATAACTTGTTCACGTGGTGCGTTTACTTACTTCTATTAATTAAATGTACTTTGTATTGTGTGCCCCATTTATTACATTCTGTGTCATGTTTGCTGTGTCTGCTGGGGAAGGGTTATGATAAAGTCAGAGGCAATGAAGATGGGTCCTCATCTAACAGGTGCTCCACTCCCTTTGTTCTTTGTATACCCATATTCAAATCACACAAGTCAGGGGACAGGATAGGACCTGTTAACTCATTGCTGATTTCCCTAGCAAATAAACCAGCAGCTGCAGGTCCAAGCCCTGGCTTAGTGCTGAGAAGGTGGCATTTATGTGGGACAGGATGCTTTCATGGAGCCCTTTAGCCAACTTCTTTTGGGACTTACAGTGCAAAATATATTTTCTGCTTGTAGGTAAGATACAGTATGAATTATATTTGATTATCATTGTGGAAATGTGAATTGATCCTATAAGATATATCTTTATAAATTTAAAGATGTTTCTGTTGTATTGTCAGGTGTTTGATTTTAGGAAGGTAGCCTAAAAGCTTTTCATCAGGTAGTGGCACCTTGTTTTGTGAGTGAAGCTAAAGTTTTAGCAGAATTGAACAAAAGTGAATGCTGTACATAATCTCTATGTAAAACTTGGCATTGATTAAGTACACATAATCTACATGTAAAACGTGTGTATTGATTAAATACATACTATTACATTTTATTAAGTAACATATATATTGGGCAGTCTTTTTAACAAGTAAGGCTGGACAGGTTCTGAACCAAAGATTATACAGAAGCTGTTACACACTTCTTTAAAAATTTATTGACACACCACTGATACATTATTTTTCACTGCTTTATAATTAATTTATATATAATATCTAAATGTAAATTGGTATTGAAACTAAATTAGGCTCTTAGTCTACTGAAGAATATCTCCCCATTAATAGTGCATTTGTTTGGTGTCTGAGTGCAGTTTTAGTAAGTGTGCATTTGTTATCCACGCAATGGATAAAAAATAGGTGTTCTATGTATTTTGACAGAAATACCTTGTGATCAAATGTTAAATAAGCTTATTTCTACAAATTACTTTTGTAATTTTGTAATTATCCTTTTCTATATTTGTTTTTGTAAATGTCATCAGAGGAAGTATATAATATTACAAATGTAGTGCACCCTCTAATCATTCATTTATAGGAACAGCTTTTCTCTTCTTTGTGAACCTCACAGTTCTAGCTTATTACAGTCACTTAATTTCCTTGATTTTGAGCTAAATGCTTTTTCAAGACTTTTGGCTTCATAATAATTGATGGTTTATATGACGGTTATTGGATCTCTTCCTTAAAAATGAAAAATATTTGGTTAATAAAAAACAGTGACTTTGTGCTTTATCTACTTTTCCACTTCATTGGATACTTTTCATTAAAATCCTACAAGATTTATTGTCATGCAAGCAAAATGCTTTAGAGTACAGGTTTATTTACCAGGAAGTCTTACATCCTTACCCAGATATACACATTTTCTAGTAAGGGAAATGTGCTGCCCATAGTTCATATCATGATGAGAATTGGGTGCATTGGAGACATGACACAAAGGCACTGACCTCAGCAAATAAAATTAAGTCATGTAACAAAGCTTTGTGGAACATTTTCTTGGGCAAAAATCCCAGTCCAGGGAAGAATATTCCCAAGTTTTCCATTATATAAATGGAGGTATAGAAATTGCAGCTTTCCTGGACCATTACATCTGGCTTGTTTGGGTTTTATTTTTTTCCGTAAATGAACATACTTGTAAAAAGGGGGGAAAAAGTATTTCACTGATCTAGTGACATTTTGCACCAAGTTCAGGAGAGTTGAAGGGCTAAATGAACACTGTTGAAAAGCAATTGAGAATCCAAACTCACTTTGACAAGGAGATGTGCATGTTAAATTCAGAGAATGCTAAAACCTTGCTAGGCAGGTTTCAGTTTATGCCATAAACTGAAAAGTTATGTCATAGTTTTTTATTTAAACTAAAACTGCAGCCCTTGTTTTATGTCAACAACAATTCTGTTGTCTTTGCTAATACTGGTGATAGCAAAGTGAGATGGAAGCAAACCACAGATCACTGCGCTCCAAATGGAGGTCATTGTGGTACAGCCCTTACATTATATAAAATTAGGTTTTGGAATTCCATCATCTTGGAAAAAAAGTTCATTTGTAAAACTGTAGGGATAGGCTTAAATTGCATGGAATTTGGGCCTGATAAATATGAATTTAGTTTGACACATTGGCTTGATTTTGCTATTAACATTAATTCAAGGACTAGTCATATCACTCTCCAGTTAAAATTAAAGATCAAAATTAGTCACATACAAGTGAATCATAGAACCCTCTAGGTTGGGGAAGACCATAAAGAGCATCAAGTCCAGCTATTAACCTAACACTGCCAATTCCACCATTAAAGCATGTTCCAGAGCACCACACCTACACATCTTTGCAGTTGCCCCAGGCAGGGTGACTCTACCACTTCTCTGGCTGTCCCACTCCAATGCTTTACAACTCTTTTGGTGAAGAGGATAACCTTCTCAATAAAGAATATTACAGACTGCAGAAGACTTGGTCCAGAATATTTCCACCACTGCTCCTGTAAAACCCTTGCTTTTGACAGAACACTGTTATCTAAGAATTTGCCCCAGTCTCAGCCTGCTTTCTCCTTTGCCCTACCAGCCATGGGGAAGCTCCTGAGGGATGTTGGCACTCCACAAAATCAGCCCAGGAAAGCCAGAGAGAGCAACAAGAACTGGAATTATCCAAAACCACTCCTGGAAGGACTGAGGAGAAAATGGGGTTTCTGCCCTCACCACCTCTGGTCCTAGCTGAAAGAATTTCCTTAATTGCTGATCAAAATGTCTTTCTGAGGCATTACACAAAGCCAGTTTTCAATCAAGTGGAACAAAGTTAATTTGCAGTTTCTATTCCAACAATTTTTAGTTGAAAACAAAGTCAGTTCTCCAGCCCTGATTCTCTTTTCATTATGCTGCTGTTATTATTATTATGCTGTTACCTTCTATACTGGTGGTCCTAGTTTTTCTGGTGCTCACAAGTCTGCTTAGAAACAGATCTGTGAGAAATATTCATTTTCCATATTTTATGATAGCACTGCTTCTGTTACTGGCATGTTGTCCAACAGCACAATTATCCAATGGACAACGAAATAAATCCAAAAATGAAATGACATCATACATGAAGAATGAGTAAGCATATGGACAGATCTTTTACAGATCTATCTCTCTGTGTTTGAGAGAAGTTTTTGACTTTATTCCAGGTGATCTAAAAATTGAAATGGGTGGTTAGGTAATTGGTAGGTTATACGAGCTATATCTCCAGGATTAAATATTTCATGAAGGATTCTACTGAGGGGTTACTCTCTTTCTCTCTTTTTCAAGTGGACAACAGCAGTTAAAATCTGATTTGTACTGTAATGGTGTCAGGAAGTATATTAACATCTGAGAAGTGTTATAACAACCAATATAATACTTAATGTCCTGTTATCCAGAGTCTAGAAAACCTTGAAGAGTTGTGCAGTGTTAGAAAATTGCAAGAACAACAGGCTAAAAATACTGTTAAAAAGGGGTAGAGGAGCAGGCTTCAATTTGAGGTGCATCATCCATTTTAGGTTTTTCATCTAGAAAGTTAAGTATGTAAATATCTCTGTCCTCCTGTGTATCCTCCACTTAAGCCATTCCACATTTTTTCTACGTTCTTCCTCTTTTTTTTTACCCTGTTTTCCTATCTCAGCTGAACCCCAGCCAGTCCTTTACAAATTAAAGTTCATGCAGCCTGAAGCCCTCTGTCTACTTCCTCCTTAGCCCCTATTAATGGGGGCTTGCCAGACCTTCTGTCTAAGGATTTCACTGTCTTTTTGTCTATTTCCCAGTTAGTATTCTGCAGCATTTTCCTTTGGCTTCCCTGCCAAGCTCTCAGAAAGTCTGCGAGCTGTCTTTAGCTGAGTGTAATATTGCTCAGCTTTATTAGAAGAGAAGCCAGCCACAAAACTACTTTTTTGGGGGTAGATTCTGTTCAACACTGCTGTCTACCCATGAGCCAGTCCACTCACACTCCATCTCTACTCTACTACTTTGCATGCCCTTCCAGAGTGCCTCTGACATTAATTACTGGCATTACTGCTGCATCTGTAACCATGACCCCCTTTTTGTGTCCCCACCCTCATCCCCAACAAGTTTGCTTTGCCATTAACTCATGCACTGAAACAGCTGTGCACTGAAATTTGATTATTTTAACCCAAAAGATATGTACAGATACCATATTATGCTACTGAATTGATTTTTTTTCTGTCACATAACCTAGGAAACTAAACATAAATTAACCTTTAGCAATTTCCATCACAAAGAATAATGATATGAAAGTAACAAGAGTAAGACACAAAAGTTAACTCTGCATTATATTAATGAGCTGTCATGTTATTTTTTCATACATTGCTCCTTCTGTCCTTCCCTACTCACCCAGCTCTTTCCAGGTAGAAATGCATTCCATGTACATCAGCTTTTTTGTTACAGGTATTTGGAAGCATGTTTAGAATCACAGAATCTCAGGTTTGAGGGACCTCAAGGATCATCAAGTCTGACCAAAAATTATCATTAGCAGGAAAAGAATAGATGGTGCATGGTGAAAGCATTGTGTGTTGTTCTGGGAAGTGCGTTCTCAGTCTCCATGGTGTTCTTATGCAGTAGCAGGTGGCTTACTTAAATCACAGTTTTTACATTTCTTACTTATAAAAGGTTGTTTTTTTCCTAGGGTTTTTAGCACTTTCAGCGTGCTTCTCAGTATCATTGAACACAAGTCTGAGCAATGAAACTTGCAATTAGAGTCAATTGCAGCATCATGAACATGCTAAATGTTTTTATATGTATTTTGAAAAATTGTATCCTTAATATTTCAAATTTATCATCCAAAATGAGTCTGCATTTTTGCTGTTAATTTTTTTCTGGGCTTAAATTCTTCATCTCTAAAGTCCTGTCAGTTAAAATGGTGTTGTGAAATCAGTTCATTAATGTCAATTCATTACATCATTGCTGTTCTCATGGGTGCTGTGGAAAAGTTAATGTGAAAAATCAATCACTTAGTCACAAGACTAAAGCTTTAATTTTTTCTTAGTGTTCTATAAATACATCTTTGGCCAGCACAAGGAAAAATTATTTTTAAAAATGTATGGGAAAGACAATGATTAACTGATTAATGGGCCTTTTTGCACCATAACAGAGGCAGAATTCTTGAAAAACAGAATTAATTACATGGCTGAAAATGTCACTTTTGTGCATATCAACAGCAAGGGTTAATTTTGCCAATGTTCTAGGACTGGAATACTTGACTTTCACAAGCTTTGTATTGTTTCTTGTATTTAGTCTTACAGGTTCAGAGCAGTCAGCAATAATTATATGTAGTTTTAGTCAGAATTCATGAAAGTTCTGCTTGTCAGATTTTCAGTCAGTTTCTCAGTATAATTGGCAGACTACCTAAGAAGCTTCTCTGTAGCTGAACCAGCCCAGAAAAAATCCTAAAACTGAGTTTACAATCCAAGACTGTTGACAGTGTAAGACCTAGAAATACAAAATATTTTAAGTGGAAGATATTTTTATACATTAAGGTAAATGTGCAATATCTCATTTTTGTCAAATTTTCAACCTAAAAGATCCTTCCTTTGGCTATTTGTATAATTTGAGACTAGAGTTCTCTAGCTACCTTCACCAAGGTCAATGAGCTCTTGCCTCTTTTGTACTTAAAATCTGAGTTATAACCATGCAAAAATGTTAAGTTTTAGCCTTGAGAGTTTTTCCACTGTGAGAATTTCTCATTTGAGTTTTCTGGGGTTTCCATTTGTGATTCAGATTTGTTTATTTGTTTGTTCTTTCATTTTTATGCAGGGATTTGTTCTGCCTTAAAATTGACAGTACCATCTCATACTGTCCATGGTATTGAGGGGCAACCACTTCATCTTTCTGTTGACTACAATTTCAATGCTACAGCTTCTGAAATCCAGATAATTTGGCTTTTTGAGAGGTCTCAGAGTAATCCAAAATACGTGCTTGGCTCTGTAAATCAAAGAGTAGTTCCAGACTTGGAATACCAGGACAAGTTTACCCTTATACCACCAAATGCATCTCTGAGGATTAATCCATTGCATCTCAGTGACGAGGGCAATTACATTGTAAAAGTCAATGTCCGTGGAAATGGGACCATAGCTGCAAGTCAAAAGATTCAAGTAGCTGTTGATGGTAAGTTAGTAAAAGATAGCATTTTCATTTTGAAAATAAAATTGCAAGTTTTAAAGTCCTGGTTCTTAGTATCCAGTGACAATGGTGTCTCATTTAATGCAACTGTACATGAATAAATGCTAACAATTAAGTTATGTTGTTTTCTGCTGCCAGAGGGAATGCTAAAATATGTAATCTTCAGGCAAAATTAATATATTGATTGATGTTTCTGTATTGTAAGTAAAAGAAGCTGAAGAGGTATAGAAAAATTTAAGATTAAATAAGACAGACTTCTGAAAATAAGATTTAATAATTTTCTGCTGTGCTATAATGAGGATGCATTGAATTTCAAATAGTCTTTTTCCCTGAACAACTTTACCTCCTGTAACAAAGAGAAGCCATTGACTTTTGCTGGTAACTGTAGCCCTGTGTCTGTAAAAGAAACCCAGATCTGAATTTGTAAAGTACTGAATTTCCCTCTTTAGACTCTGCTCTTTGTACTTTAAAAAAGGAAAAAAGAAAGTGGAAATGGAAAAGAATTATCTAAAAGGATGACAAGAGGCTTCTGTAATTTATGGATTATACAGAGGGAAACCTGTAACTGTTGGGCTTGGAAGGAATGAGATGAATGACATCTTGAGATGACAAAGTTGTATCTGCCATTTAACTCCCCAGCCCATCCCAATCTGCAGACATCCTCATGACAGATCACCCAGATTTCAGTGGTGCCCAGTGTGGGCAAAGCTATGGGCAGTCATGCTGAGAGGTCACACATGGTGGGCAGTGTCATGCTTTGTACTCTTTTCATTTCTGTGGACTCAGTGATTTGTGTATGAGACAAGAGGCTGTCGACTCTTGTCTGCAGCCTTTATCCTATTACAAGCAATATAAACAGTTTGGTTTTATTTATGTCCCATAACAATTCCTAAAGTCACCAGCTGAGAATATGGCTTCCTTTTTTTAAGATTTAAATACATTTAAGAGATAAAATTTGAAATATTAGTAATTTCTAGAGAGAAATATGATTTCTATTGGAATCATCTTGACCATGAAGACTGTAACACAATGGCTTGTCACTTTAACAGTTCTTCATATCTCTTTATTTTACAGTTCCAGTCACAAAGCCAACTGTATATACTGAACCATCTTCAGGAGTAGTGGAGTATGTAGGGAATATTACCCTAAAATGTACTGTGGATAGAGGTACAAGGGTAATTTACCAGTGGATGAAAAATGGGAAGCGTCTTCATGCTGGCCCTAATTACACCTTTTCATCAAACAATGCTACACTTCTAATTGTTCCTGTAGTAAAAGAAGACATTGGGAATTACAGCTGTCTGGTATCTAACCCTGTCAGTGCAATGGAAAGTGAGATAATTGTACCAACCATATATTGTGAGTATATGAAATATTCATTATAATCTTTGTAGGAATGATTTTGCTGGAAGGAGTGCCTCCAAATATGAAAACAGGCAAAAAAACAGTTGAGTCAACATTGTATGTGAGCTTGCATTCAAAATGAGTTTGTTTGTAATAGCTCTAACTTAAAATAAGATAATAAAATTATTCTGTGTTGTGTAGTTGTGAAAATCAGTTTCAACTGCAGAATTCAAATAGAAGCTTCAAGACTTCCACAGATGTCTTCAGATGTGACTCATAGGAAAAAAATAATGAGGCCTTTATACATGAAAATGTTGCTATAAATGGTGACACCAAATAGTATCCAAAAGCTAAGCACAGGAAGTACCAGGCTGAAGGACTGGTATTAGTGGGTTTCCTTAAGATCATTTCAAGTCCAGTCCTTTTTAATGCTTCTTTTAATGGCACGAGAAAGAAGATAGGGAATATCTCAATGAAGTTAATTTATGATATTAAATGGAAGGACTGAATGACTTTGACAGAGTAATAGAGGTGGGATTAAATTTACAAGTAAAAAAAATAAATGGGCATGCCCTTTCAGAGAATAAAAAACATGGACTTCTGCTGATAACATCAAGATTGATTAGAAAATAATCAAGGCAGTGAGCCTAGGTGATTGAGCTATCACAAGATATCTATGAACTGACAGTGTGATTCAGGGATGAGAAAGACGTATTTAATTCTAAGGGAGTGGGCAATGGATTTCCAACAAGGAAACAAGGCAAATGCCAATGGCACACAGAAGATAACACCACATATACAATATTTCATGTAGTCCCTGCAGATCCAAGAACACTGGTCTTGAACTGGAAAAAAGAAAGACAGGAATGGAGAAGAGACACAGAGACCTCAGACAGATTTAGCAAAATTAGAGCTGGAAGAAGTGATTGCATTCCAGATCAAATGGAAAACAAGAATGAGGGAGCAAGAAGAGTTGCATAAAGACCATTTTTTACAGAAGAATAAACCATAAGGTTTATAAGATACCATAAGTTAGCCAGGTATTTTGACTGAAAATGAAGGCACCTGAGAAACTAATTGAACTGGAGGAAACAAAAAATTGATTTAATCATCATTCAAAAATTATATGGTAAATCTTAGGACCTTCTCATTTCGGTCCATGTCAGGAATTCCCAGTGCCTCTTCAATTTTCAAGTAGCACATGCTACACATATGTGACCTGCTATGCTCTAATCCTCATGTCCTCAGGGGTCGAATTATCCTTCTCAGAAGAGAGCTGAAATTGGGAAGGCCAGGACCTACTTTGCCACCAGTACTATTCAGATATAGCCAGTTTACCCAGTGACCCAGTCTGGAAGGGACGCTGGAAGGACTGGAATTAGATTCCTGTCCAGCCAAGGGCTGGTGCTCATTCCTGCTTTCCTCAGGCTCTCACAACTGGCAGCTGGCAGGCAGCCTATGCTCAACTTGTTATGATTGCACTACCAACATATTCAGAACCTACATCTGTTATATCTCTGGCTCTCATATTTTCCTCCTCCTCCTTTCATCTCCTTTTATCTCTGATTATCTATTCTGCTAGTTGTTTGGTGGTTTTTGTTATAACTTGAAGAATTGGGTAAGAATTGGGTAAGGGGATGACATGCATTGAAAGTATGGGGGTGAGCGGGGGGGGGTCTCTACACTGCACCAGAAGAGAAAAAGACTGCCAAAATTAGCAAAGATTAAGAAGGACATTGTTTTGTATGAGCTGATACAAGCTTATGGGTATCTTATAAAATTGACAGTGGTGCAGATTTGAAGATGAAGAAGCAGTTGCAAAGAGTCCTAAACAGGGCAAATATTAACTGAGCTTCCATCTCATTAGACAGAGGAATTACGATAAATAAGGAAATAACCAGCACTGAAAGAGCTTTAACTTATCATTACTGTAATTAAAATAAAAATAATCAATCACATTCTTTCCTCAAGGTAGCACATTTTTATATGCCTGCTTTTGTAGAGTCACAATCTCAGCTCACTTATGTGCTTCAAGTGCTAAGAATGAGGCCTGAGAGTGTACAAATGCAGTTCCTTTACTGCTTTTCTCACTTTATCGGTCTGTGAATTGGCCTTCACAGGTCTGTCTTCAAAGAACACCTACATAGAACTTGGCAACACTGTATCCAGTCTGACAGCCTTCTTCCCATGCAATAAAGTCGGGTCAGGCTAGAAAAACATCTCCCACTTTTGTTTCCAGTCCCACAGCTCTGGTTGTTGCACAGTCCGTGTGAGATCTGAATTTCTGACCTGTTGCACATAGGATTGTCTCCAGAGCACTCATCACACTGGCAGGTGTCTGGGACACTTGCTCTGACCACATGTGCCCTTCAATCCCAGCTCTGCTACTGCTTCCTCCCTTCTCCCTCACTCAATTACACACATTTTTCAGCAAATTTGAAAAGTCTTTACAAGTTCTAAAATAGAAACCTCTTTTTGACCTATTTTTTACCAGAATTTTAAAATCTCAAAGTCATTTAAGTGTCCACATTTCATAAATTTTGCTGTTGAAATGGTTGTGATATACAGCTCTATCAAAAACCTTGAGATCCACTTTTTCTCCATGTGTGTAAATATTATTGTGTATGCATTTTCAGAATGTCCTTCATCAGAACTGAGGATTTGCTTTGTGCAAATATAAAATTTGAAAAAAAGTATTAAGAGCAAACAATGCAATGCTGAAAAACTGCAAATACCTGTGATATTCTCTATATCCAAGTCAGTGATGGGAACTGGGGTCTCACTTCCTGAGCTATATGAAGTCACCTAATATGGTTCAACCTCTGCCTGCAGAAGTACTTTGTCTCCCAGCTGCCAATAACAATCCAGAACAGGCCCAAGGATCTCTGTCTGCCATATGCCATTGCTGTAGGGGAGTTACTGGAGGTGATAAAGAAAAGGTCACTCACAGTAAATACCTGCCATCTGCTTGGAAACTGCAACAGTCTCGTAGTGATAGGAGCTATTGGAAATATTCCCACAGAGCAGTAAATTGTTACTCAGAAAGATTGATTTATTATTTTACACTTCATTTAGTTAACTGGTTTTACTGAGACAAGAGGCAGTTTTCTGTAGAGAACAATACTGGAAAGGAAAAATTGATCTGTGGGATCCATGAAGGCTGTCAATTTGGGTTTTTACTTTGTGCACATGTATGAAAAGTGTATGTATGAAAAGTATGAAAAGTGTTTTATAATTCATGTCTTATTAATATTATCCTGCTTCTCCACTAGTTATGATGATAATGCAGCCTGGAACATGGTTATTACAATCATGTGACTCAGGAGCAAATTATTTCAAGGCTGGAAGAAGCTGCTGTCCTATATGCAGCAGCAGACACTGTTGTACTGTGTTGATGGAGTTGAACTCAGCAGACTAAGTGGGATTTTCTTCCTCAAGTCTTCCAAAAGATAGAATATACTTAGTACTAGTGAGAGAATGGTTAATTGCCCGCTTTTCAGAATCATCCTTGAAGCTGTGTATAGTTGTCACTTACCCATTGTTTAGGGACCTTGATGTACACAATGCCCAGGAGAAGCAAAATACTGCTCCAGGCAAAGCAGAAAGGATTACCTAATCCTTGTGTTGACTTTAGCAAGAAATGCCATTTTTCAGATTTTCCCAAGATTTGGCTATTTCTTGAGATAACTTCTCTTTTTCAAACTTACTTCCCCAGCCAGTGTACATCAGTGTTTGCATAATGATATCTTTCAACTTGAAGTTTTCATTAAAATATAGTTCTCAGTATGCATCTCTTTATGCTGCACAGTTATGATACTGATAAAAAAGCAGAACTCAGTTCTGATTCTTTTGCAGACTGTGGCAAACCACCCACTACAGTGAGGGGGGCGTGGAAACCAGTCAGCTATTCTTACCATTAACCTCTGTTAACACTTATCAAAGTCATATTATCCATGAAAATAAAAGCTAATTCTCCTAAGAAGCAAGAATTGGATTGTAAGAACCATTTAATTGCTCTAAAAAGTAAAAAAAAAAATGTATATTCCTGCCTATAAATAGTTTTTGAAGGGCTTTATTTCATTTATGTAAAATGTCAACGGCCAGTACATCCCTTCTCCTTTCAGATCTGAAAAAAGGGAAGTAAATACCTATAAGAGGTGAGCCTCTGTGAAAAGATCCCCTTCCACAGAAACATAAAGCCCAAGTGAGGCCAGCAAAGCCAAAACAGTGGGGTATAGATCTGTACTTCATAGAAATGGTCAATACAGGGTCAGCTGGCTCTTGGAGAAAATAAAGCAAATTACTCAGGAACTGCAGAGCCTGTGAGGAAGCAGCCCAGCATCAAGAATTTTAAGAAAAGCCATGATTCTTCAGAGTGGCCACTGCAATGTAGGTGGGAGCAGCACTAATTTATGCTGAAGTGAATTTGTATTTCATTTCCCAAGTAAATATTATGCATGATGTTGGCCATTCCTTAAAATGAGACTGCAAAAAGCTTACCACTAGGAAATAAGTAGAGAAAACATCAAGTTTATGTTATGAAATATGGACATTTACTTAAAAGTGGACTAAACTGAGGTCATATATGGTTGTCTGTAGTCTCTTGTCTAAACCTGAACAAACAGAAAAAAACACAGAGGTACACATAAAAATGGCCTGGTTTGTGCTGTGTGCACTGGAGAACGTTCTAACATCATCCTGAGTTTCCTGGTGGGAAATAAAGTCTGAAATATAAAAGTGTGCAGCTTCATGTAGCAGGGATTTTCCCATTCAAACCCAACTACATTATCTTAATTCTTCCGGGCAACCACGGGAAGGTAGAAATATTACTGGATGCCACTGTCTGCAATGGGTACATTTTGTGCTACACCATTCTGTATGAGGCCGCTTTACTGATCTTCAGGCATCCTACCAAAAAGATATTCTGCATATTCTCTTGGTCTGTTAGGTCTTTGGATTTTTGATTATTCATTAAATAATCAAAATTATTAGGATATAATATCAGGAAAATAACAACATTAAAATGATTAGGGTTTAGTTTTTGTCTTTTGGGGTTTTTTTTGTTTTTTAAACTGGAAAAAGCTATTTAATAAGGCACACTTTGATTATTGTATTCTGTACATAAATTTTTATCCTTAAATAGCTGTAAAAATAATTTTAACATGTAAAGATATAAAAGCCTCAATGATCTGAAATATTCTAGTAAAAACAGCATGAGAAATATTCGTATAATATTTAAGTATATTGTTTCCCTTCTCATTTTCCTATGCAGGTTACACTAAAAATACTCATCTGCTTAATTTTTTGAGTAATGAAAACATGGCTATAGAGCAACATATGCTTCTTCTAATTATATTTAGAAAAATAACTTTCACGACAGAACTTGCTCTTGAAAAAAGCATATTACAGTAGTAATTATTTAAGTGTTCTTAATTATTCAATTAAAGTATTATTTAATTATTTAAAGTATTATTTAGTAGTACAAGCCTACTAAAATGCAGGGAAAGTTAGAGTGTATTCTAGCAGTCATTTATGGAATTTTTTTCTGAATTTATCTAAGGCACGTCCCACTTAATATTATACCTGTAAGTTAGTTCCCTAAATAATTATTGTACTGTAAATTATTGCAGTGAAAGTAACATTACAAAGCAAATTTGTTCACTTTTCAATTTGTAGGGAAATTACTTATGCCAGTCAGTTTCTCATTGAAGTAGAAATCAAATATGCTTCTGAAGAAGACAGTGCCTCTACTTCATAGAAATCCAACTGATTTCAGTTTTCATTCTTTTTAACATACTGAGAAATACATAGATTCATGCCTTTTCCTTAAACAGCAATTTGACCAGTATTAGGTGGGCATAGCCTGAGCTAAGCCTAGCAAAAATCCAGTTATTGAACTGAAAGCCTTTTCATTGAAATGACTGAATACCAGCCATTCTGAAGGTTAGTCTAACTTAAATACTCCAACTTTAAAGATACACTTCTGATTAAATTTTAACTATATACTTTGATTTTCATTTCCCTTTTTTTTCCCAATGCAGATGGACCTTATGGACTTAGAGTCAAATCAGACAAAGGTCTGAATATCGGGGCAGTGTTTACAGTTGACATGGGGGAAGTTGTACTGTTTGACTGCTCAGCAGATTCAAATCCACCAAATACTTATTTGTGGATTCAGAGGGATGACAATACCACTCAAGTAATCAAATACGGACCCCATCTGGAAGTTGTATCTGATAAAGTGGCCCAGAAGACAGTAGATTACATGTGCTGTGCTTTCAACAATGTGACTGGAAAACAAGATGAAACCCACTTCACAGTTGTCGTTATGTCTGTAGGTAAGAATGTAACTTCATTGTTGTACAGTGCAACATCTGAGTGGGCTGTTTTCAGCCCCAGAAAAGGGAAGTCGTTCTTAGAGTATGTGTCAAAATTTAGGTCTTGCTAAGACTATAGTAAAGGGGCTTTTGGACATTCCATGGGATACAGGTTTTACTTGCAGTATGACACAACTTGGAACACAACCCGGTAAGACACTGAAATTTTGTGGGATCTTATTACAATGGTCATGTAAATTATTTCCTTGTCATATTTATGAATCTCTGGATTGACTGCTGAGTTCTGAAGAACACATACCTTTGTTTCTCATACACTAGAACCTCAGCTCCTGTATGATTGTGTTCAATAGCAATGAAGCAGTTTTTCTGAAAAATCTCCAAAAGCATAGAACAAAGAACAAGATACCAAGGACGTCTGCTATCTCTTCTCAATACAGATGGATACAAGTATTTCCAGATAAGGAACATATGCTATTAATGTTCAACAAGATAGACTAGGTTGCCTGTTAGAAAATTTAACAAGGCAATTTCACTTGTGCTGAGCAAAGAGCTAACAAATTTGTTAGTCTGGTAAACAAGAAGAGATGTCCATGATTCAGGCTACTTATTGATTCATCATGAGTCCTGGGCTTTCAGTATGCTGGAAGGAAGATGGATTGCATTTTCATAATAAGAATACTGCACTCAAAAACTAAATACTGTGGTTAGTAGTGAAAGAAAATGTAACCAGAACTACATGTCAATAGATATAAACATGACATTTCTCCAGGAAGTTCATGTAAGATATGATATTCAGCCAAGATTTCCTTTCAAAGGCCAAAAAGGAGGGAAGACTCCACAGCATCATGTTTAGGTGGACTTTAAATAACAGATTTCCTAATTACAAATATTTTACTTAAATCTTATTAAAACATTTTATCCTAAGTATTTAAAAATATAATTTTCACCCTCTTCAGCCATTTTCTATTTGATGAGTGTTTGTTCAAACAGCACTAAATGGAGATGTCAAGGCTACGCTTCGCAGAGCAGCACTGACTGATTCTAAGAGCTATGAATTCACACACAGTTCATTCTCAGCGATGCTGCTCAGGCTAGATTCCGATTGCAACTGCATAAACATACTAAGAAAAACTATGAAAATTGTCCATATTCCTTTTCCTTACCCCCATAATCCGAGATACAGAGCCTGGACTAGAGCATTCAAAATACTAGAAACCCCATTTTTAGTAGCAACATGAACTCAGATGTTTCAGAAGACCTTACACAACTTCCCCATGGGACAGTTGCTTAATTAATACTAAAAATTATCAAGAAAACAGTTGTTTTAATAAGTTACAATTTTATCAATAGTGGCACTAAGCTGTTATTAATTTTAATCCAAGATTCTAAAATAAAATGAGGTTTCTCATGTACACCAGTCATCACTCAGTTTTCAAGGTTAGTTAGCTTGAGTTTGTTAAATGCATGCAAAGAGAATGTCTTTGTTTTCTGACGATAATAATATCATAATAATATCATAGATATATCAGTTTTCTGCACTGATATATCTATGGAGATTTATTGAGTCTACATTTGAAATTACTCACTTTAAAGAACAATTTTAAGGACTCATCTGATTCTCCAGCATTTGGGCTTTTTCTTCCCAAGGAAAGCAGTACACTGAAGGACTATTAAAAAATCGATGAAACTGCAGTGATTTATTGTCCCGTATCTTTAGGGCACATCTGGCTAAAAATCCTCGTATTTAATCTTCATGAAAACCACTGCACATGTAGCCAGCACAATGCCAGTGAATTACATAGTAATTCATAGTAAGTAGATGTAAGCTGTTCTAGCCCTTTGAGCAGGAGTTCATCAACTACTGGAAACACATCCAGCTAAATAATATACATTTTAATTTTACTAATAAATCTGGCACTAGAAACATGCAACCTTAATTTACCTGTATGGATTGTGACATGTCCTTTAATTACATGAATTCTGCACAATTCAGAGCAAAATGATGAAATTAAGAGTGCACAAGCAAACATGTCTGGCATTTCCTAACTTTCACATTCTTGTCTTTGCAAATTCACTACAAATATTTTCCATGTGATGTTAGGTATGTAATTATATGCAATCTGTGTTTGTGTTGTATCAGAAAATCCTGCTGGAAAAGTCCTGCTAATGCATATCCCAGTAAAAGACCTGAGCAAAGGCAAGAAATATTTTGAATATATTTAAATATTAATACAAACTACATGGTGGAGTCACCATCCTTGGAGGTGTTTAAGGGAAAACTGGACATGGAACTTAGTGCCATGTTGATCTTTGGTCATAGGTTGAAGTTGATGGTCTCAGAGGTCTTTTCCTGCCTAACTGGTTCTGTGATTCTGTGATAATTTCTTGGTTTCTGATGTGGTTTGATAAACAACCAGATTGTCAATGATCTAAAAATCTTCATAAAAATGGATCTAAAGGATCTTTTGTCTTCTCCTACTTTTATAGCTCATACTACTAGGAGGATTTCCATCCAGTCTAGCACAAGTTGCTCTCTCACCCTCTTTTTTGGTAGTTCAGTGTCTCTATACCTCAAGTTATAATAGCCGTCTTCTTTTTGTGATGCTGTAATTTGTGGATTACATTTACTGACTTTTATTTAGCTCTAGGCACTAATCTGCTTTGATGTCTTTTATGATATTCATATCATTGCTTTTTCAGTTCAGGAGATCTGTGGGGAAAAATAAATATTACCCATTCACAGGACCCAAATTTTGCATCTGCTTTGTATTTCTATGCAGATTTATTATCTTCAGAATAATTTTAAAACATGCATTTTTCCGTGTCATTGTAGCACATAGTAAAGAACAAGGAACTAAATACAGTACTCATCTTTTTTGTCACAGGGTTGGAAAAGCTGGCCCAGAAAGGAAAATCTTTGTCTTCTCTTGCAGTAATAACAGGAATTTCACTATTTTTGATCCTAGCTATGGCCTCTTTATTCCTATGGAAAAGATATCAGCCACATAAAGGTATGTAAAAGTTAAACATAGTCCAGTTCTTCTTTTGGACCATTGGAGCAAAAAGAATAACTTTTTTCTCCTTCTTCTTTTCAGTGATACAACAGAAGCTACAGTGCAGGTATAAAAATAATTAATCTTAGGTCTAAAAGAAATTTCCATCCAGAGAATTGCATTTTATCATATTAATTTTCTTTCCTTGGATTGTGATGTCAAACTGAGAAACATGTTTATGTTTTCTAGGGCAGAGGCTGATTACAGAAAGGCACAGGCATTTTCAGGTAATGGTAATGAAGTAATTGTGAGCATAAGGTCAAAGTCCATTCCTGAAAAAGAAAAATAGCATCCCCACACACAGAAAAAAAAAAATTAAAGGAAAAGAAGAGAAGTGTGGTTTTATGTTGCACACCTCTATGATAGCCTAATTATGATAAGACTTAAATGAGAAGCAGCATGGGGTTAGGTCGTGCCTAGGGCTCATAGCATTATGTACTGTTGTCTTGAATTCTACCTATTAATCCCAGTATTCTTGGATTGGAATACCTGTATTCCACTGTTTTCACCAGCATGACTCAAATGAGTGTTATTCTGGGATAGCAGTAAGAAGTGATACATCATGGGAAGATTACAACTGAAAATGTTCATGTCATCAATTGGTACCAAAATCATGAGTTAATGACATTGCAGTATATACATATAACCTTCTGATATATTCTGTACTGCCTTTCTCTGTGTTATCAGGACCCAGAGCATTTTTTTCACTGCCTCTTTTCCCTCCACAATTCTTCCCACATGATCCTAGGCAGGAGATGCTAGACACCAGCCATCCTTTGAAAGGATATTACTTTTATTACTTTTATACTTTAGGAATATTACTTATTCCTATTCCTTTCTACCAATGCATCAGAGCAGACCATAAACTGCTACATGCACAAGTTTAGGGAAGTATATGAAGCTTAGGAAGATAGGACATTCACTTGAGCACAGAGGGTCCATTAAAGTCGTAGCAAAGGATAGAATTTCAACACTGTTGTTAGTGCTGCAACCTTTGATATGGAATAATGCCCAAGAGACAACAAAGAGCCTCACATCTCCTGGACAGTGGGAGGGCAGAGAAAGAGACTAACTGCACCTAAATACAAACTGTATCTGAAGTCCCAGATAATAATGTGGCATCTATTGGTACCATGTTCCTTTTTATTATTCTCAGAATTGCAAAACATTCAGGTGGTACTGACTCACTACACTGTAGATGTGCTGAATTTATTAATTCAGCCTCTTTTCTATGGGAAATGAATGTAGATTTTAGCCTTCCAGAACAGAGTATGAATGCCTCTACCAAAATTGCTGCTGAGGCTAGCAAGAGGCTCCTCAGTTGGTACAAGGTGTGGGAAATCACCAAGTACCATGCACACCAGCTCTGCAGCTGTCCTGACTTGCTCCACACCAGTTTAGGAGGTGGGCAGGGAAGTGATCTAAACCAGATCACATAAGCAATATTCGGGTGTTTTAAAAATTAGGGCAAAATACCTTGCCAGTCATTATTTTCCAGTTTCATATTACACCTTTTTTTAATCTTTGTTCTAACTCCAGGACATGAAAGTGCTTCAGATGATTTTGGGATATATGAGTTCATCACTTTTCCAGATCTTACCAGTGGTTCTAGGGTATGTGATTTTACATCATAAACAGACATAAACAGTTTCTCTTCTATTTCTCTAGGTATACTAAATATCTGTACCAGAATCCTTCTGTAGGCTTGCTTCTGTTGCTTTTTTACAGATGTCTGTATTACATCATATTCATGGCTATTGTTTAACCAGTACTTGCTCTTTCTTTCCTGTTACTAGTTCAGTGCTTCATCATCAACATAGTGAAGTAAGGAATAACCACGCTCTAAAGACAGCAATCTCCATTCAACTACCCTATATTAAAAGAATATTAAAAGAATATTAAAAGAATATTAAAAGAATATTAAAAGAATATTAGTAGTGTTTTTAGTAGTTGGGTAGCACTGAACCACTTGTGTTACACAGGCAAGTGTACTGTTGTGATGCCACTTTCTCCCTTGGCTCTAATATTTCTGCCCATGTAACATATAGTCCTGGCAGTGCAGAAAATCTCAGGGGGTTATTTAAAGTGTAAATGTAAGGTAAGTCCCAGCTGTATTTCACAAAAATTATTTTGTTGGCTTCATGTATTTTTGGGGGACGAGTTAAGCAAAGGAATTTTGCTAGCAGAAAAAAAATCCTGCAACATTTGCTGCTTCCTTGCATTGTGCCTTTGCTGACATTACTGCATAGTAGTTGGACATCATTCTGATATGGTGCAAAAGGATAAAAAAAAATCAGAAGCAGGGCCACAGAATTTAGGGACAATGGTAAAACTGGGAGGAAACAGAAGAAATACTATCCCTTTGCTAGGGAAAATTGCCAGCAATATAATCTTGTAGCTTTGGAGAGCATCAATCTAGTAAGGTAAGGGAGGGATCTTAAAGCATGGTCACAGGGTCACATTGTCACACCTAAATTGTTTTTATGATTAGTAATCATAATACATGGTGTCAAAAAACAGTCATAGATTAATTTATTATCTTCTCTGATGGAGTTAGATGTTTGAAATATACATTTATAGGGATAAAGTGCTACTGCAAATGTTAGTGGAGAGGACAGAATTTTACAGCAGCAGAGATAAAAGACTTTTAGAAAACAGAGCAGCTGAACTGCTTCTGTTAGAGTTTGTGCCAGTAAGAGGCTTATTAAGTTTAGAGATCATTACAGCCTTAAGCACATTGCAATATTATACTGAAGAGGGTATATTTAGATTAAATAAATTCTTTACTGTGAGGACAGTGAGGCAACTGGAAGTTACCTCAGTTGCGGATGTCCCATCCCTGGAAGTGTTCAGTGTCAGATTGGACTTTGAACAACATGGTCTAGTGAAGGATGTCTCTGCCTATGGCAGAGGGGCTGGAGGGGTGATCTTTAGGGATTTCCAACCCAAACCTTCTATGATTATATATTCCTTATGCTGACCATATCACAGTATCACATTCTTGCAGGATCAGGGCTTTAGTAGGTCAGGAGGGAGAGAGCAGTGACAAGAACGACAGGATGAATGTACGAGCAATGAAACTTACTGTAATTTCCAGTAAAATTTCAAGGAACAGGAGAAACTCCACTGGTTTATGTTCACCTACTCAAACGTATAGCATTGCAGATAAAGTCAGCATTTGATCCACTGATTCATTTTAGTCAGCAGAGAAAAGGGAAAATAAGAAAGTGTAGATAATGAAGAACTGGAGATTGGGTATAGGCAGAAAGACTGCTAATTCCTCATGGATGTGGAGTCTAGGTAAATCTGTTGTCATGACATAAGAGGAAATGAATGTATTTAACATGCTGAACAATCAATATTATTACTTGATTTATGCAAAATTCCATGCTTTTCTCTCTCTTTGACAGGCCAGTGGGAATTCTATGCCAAACCCATATTTACTGCTTTTTTACTGCTGTTCTCCTGCTTTTCTTTTTATTAAATGTTCCTTTCTTGAAATGTGGTACATTAATAGAAAGTATGTGCTGTATTAAACACAAAAGCTGCATCCTAAATCTTTTAAGGGGCTAAATGAATTTACAACTCTTACCTGCCTTACTATTAATGTGATGAGAACTTATCCAAAATTAAATATAAACTAGCAGAGATTACCTGTTCAATCCACAAGCAAATTGATGTAAAGTTTAGATGATTACAAGTTACATTAAGAGTTTAATTTCTGTTGAATCTTTTCATATTTGTCCTTACAGTAGGAATACACTTTGTTGGTTTTAGGTTTCGAATCAATCTGCTCCTGGCCCTGACTTTGTCGCCGGCCGGGATATGCTAAGTACGGTTTATGAAGTTATTCAGCACATTCCTGAGCAGCCACAACAAGACCACTAGCAGTAAGTTACAGACTGTGCTCACTCACGTGGTAGCTTGAAGACAAATACTTTTGCATCCAGAACAATTTACATTTTGGTAGCTGCTTTTTGATTCCACTGAGAGGATTATCAAAAGAAGGATATAAGCCACCTTAATTCCTCCACCATTTCCTATCAAATCCCCCACTTTTCCTCAGAACTCCAGTCTGTTGTTTCATTACGTCAGTTTTGTTAAAGTGTAAAAACAAAAAGTTAAGATCTTCAAACACAAATTCAAATAAAAATTCTTACTTAATTTAATAGGGCACTGAAACATCTGTACTTCTAACTGAATAGGTTAAATATTCAATCAAAGCAGTTTAATTGGTAGCATGGCCTCCAGAACTCTCAGCCATGTGACAACTAGAGTTAGGGTGGGGGTTTCTGCAATGTTTAAACTGGTCAGCTGAATAATAATCAGTGGTTGTCAAAATAGTCTCTGAAATACTGACAGACTAGTACTTGAGCAAGCAGTGTCTCTATAGCAAAAGAATTCTTGTTGTGTGGTAGCCTGGCTGGGGACTCCACAGAAACACTTTTGCTGAGTTAAATACCAGGAAGGTCACAGCACATTGTGCTTGTGTCTTGTAGACCTGGTTTTGTTCAAATGCTGTATATCACTTCCTAGCATAAGAAGGGTTAATACACTAAAGTTTTTGTAATTGTGGTATAGCTGCCATAAATCTATTGTGAATGTAGTTCTTACAAATTAAGAACATCATTCAAGACTTTATTTAGTAACAAGCCTATTATATCTCATTTTCCACGTTTTTTTAATGTGTTATGTTTTCTTAATAGTTGAAAAGAAAAATACACCCTCTTAACAATATGCTAATTAGTTGGCTGAGTAATCACAATGTTTATGTGACTGCATTAGCATGTGGTACTTACACTACAAAAAATTTCATTGTATCTTAGGTTATGTCTTCAATTGTGTATACAAGTTGTGTATATAAACATGTACCCATGCTTGTCAAAACAACCTGGTCAGTGAGAAAGCAACACTGAATTGCTAATGATGCTTTTGTTCTGCTCAGAATTTTTCTCTTTGAACCCTGAGATTTTTAAAGCCAGATGTAAAAAATACCATTCATAAAGTATGTGTTTTCTTACTCTTCCTCTTACATGTCTTCTTTCTCAACTTTCTCTGATACATGACCCCTCTGAAAAAAAGGAATAGATGCAACAAAAAGGTAACCAGAACTTTTTGATAGTTCAGATTTCAACTTCAACTTTGCAAAACATATTCTGTAGTTGTAAAGGACTCATTTGCATTAACCAATTTTGCTGCACTTTTCGTATTTCATATTTTGAAAAAGAAGCAGGGGAAAGTTTTCACTAATAGCTCAAAATCTGCTAAGCATGATGCTGCGCAAACTACTCAGATTAGAAGGACCACATTCATGAATTTTCCAATTCCTGACCTGCTGAGAGGGAGCACTCTGAGTGATAAATAAATAAGGATGACTAAGTCAGTACTGGTGCTTACAGCAGGATGCTTCAATTCCAGTATAAAGGAGAAACAAAACACCACAGAACAGAGAATCAAGCTGGGAAAGTTATTGCAAGCTCCTGTAGTGCTAAGTAATGATTATTGATGAATGAATATTCATTATGCAGTCATCTGTACAATAATCAGCAATATTCACAGGAAAAATGATACAAAACTTGTCTGCATTCTGCTTATGGCAGGTACAAAGCAAAAGAACAGATATTATGGGAGGCAGACAGATTTGTTAGTTAAGTGGTCACTTTAATCTTATTCCCAGTGCTTCTAAATGGAACTGCTGTGATTTCCCAGATTTATTAAAATAAATAAAAGCCAAATCAGTCAAACACAATGTTTAATTCTCAAATTTACAGTTTGAGAATCTTTCAAATCCTGTCTTTGAATGTAAGTTCACCAGAATTAGCTGGTGTTCTTGCTCTTGCTCTTAGAAGTCCCAGTGACAGGACCAGCAAATTTGCAGACTAGCCAATGCCTAACACCCGGAAATAGGTTTTTCCACTTCTCATCATGCTTTTATGAGCCTTTTTATCCTTTCATCCACACATGCACGTATGTCTTTGACAGTCTTAATAATTACAAAATTTTAGATGTGCCCCAGCTTTTAAAAGGTAGAAATACTACAGGAAAATAATTAAATTCTTTAAATCTCTTGGGTTTGGACTGACAGACTTATAACTTAATTTCAGTCAAAACCTGAGGTGAGATGATAGATGGCTTTGCATTTTTATGTTCATATGCTTCCATTAGTTGCTTTTCACAACAGTCTTTTGTGGATTTACCTCCTCTGCTCCTCAAAGGATCAAAGGGAAAACACAAAATCAGATTTTGAGGGAACTGTTCTGTTCCATCTCTGGGCTCCACAGTCACAGGGAGTTACAGGATTGCCGCATATTCCAGTATTTCATTAAACAGATTATTTTAAGCCATTTTGGTTTGATTCTTTTCCCACCTTTGGACATTTTTTTTAAACTAAATATAAATCCTTTGACCAACTGAACAGGTTCTTCCATGTATGGAAGAAATTCAAAGATGTCTGCCAAAGCTAATGAGCGAGAGATTTAGCCAGACTTTACAGATAAGCACTGACAGCTCATAACTATTCTACTAAAAACTGTTTGTAACTTAGATTTCTTTTTCATTCCAAATGAAGATAATTTTACATCATCTTCCTCTCTGGTCTATACTGTTTCTCTCATATCAGTCATTTCTTCTCTGTCAGTCGTTAAAGAGCAGTAGGGATGAAAGCCTGGCCAGGCATTTCAGCACAGAGTTGTCTGCAGAGTTGACTGCACTGGCTCAGTCCACGGTTACCACCACCCTGTGGCAGGTACATTATTGTTGTACAATATGAGCAACTTGAAATACCTGTACAGAAAGAGCAGCAATGCCAGATGCCATATTAACCATGATATTATTTATGGCTCAAATCTGTGCTGTCTTTTAAAAACTAGACATACAATGCATACTAAAAATTCAGTCAAAAATCAGTGTGTTGAAAATATGTCCCCAGAGATCTTCTTCAGGCTGAAGAATTGTGTTTAGAACTGCTGATTCGCTTACATGTTTGCAACAGTTCCTTTAAAGAAAAGAAAAACAGCATTGTGGACAAGTATTATATATCTCTATATCTATGTATATGTTCTTTCCTAGATGTGTATGAAGACACAGGAAGAGGAAATCACGATGTCTGAAAATACCAAAGTTACTTCTTCTTCTTCTTCTTTATAATATACTGAAAGAAACGCCAACAACTCCAAGAGGAGCAAAGTCTTATGCGTCTTTGTCTTAAAATAGCAATTTCTCTTCAGACTGACAATCCCTTTTCTTGGGGTGCTCCAAACTGCCCATTTCTTTTTTTTTTTTTTTTTTTTTAGGCAATAATTCCTTGGAAAATAGGAATATTTTTATTCTTTTTTTCCCTTATCAGTGAATACAAAAGACAAAGGGATAGCTTTAAGAATGCACTATAAATCCTACACCTTTTTTAAAAAACAATCAGCAAAGGCACAAGAAGGAATCAGGCCAAAGATGCCATCTTTCATTTTAAAAACAGCAAAAAATAGCATACAGGAGGTTTTTTATTTGGGTTGACTTTCACAAGATATCCATGCTTGCATGAAAAGTAATAAATGCAGTATGTCAGATTGCAAAATATATTTGGGGTTTAGAATGAAGTCATTCTTTTAACTCATTTAATGTGACATAATTTTCATGCATAGAAACGGATCTGTCAGGCAGTTACAAAAATGTACATATGTATATTATTCAGAATAACGTGGTCTCATTAAATTCTGTTTCCTTTGCATTTGAACTGGTTTTCTATTTGCTACTGAAATGCCTGTTTCTCATTGACTAGGAAAGTAAGTAATATTCAAGTTATTTCCAAAAGCTGCAGAAGGTTCAGGCTATATGTACATTAAAATAATTCTCCTGTGCAAATGAAACCAATCTTACTCTGTTTAAACAAGTGCTACAAGTCCATTTGCAAATAGAATACTCTTGCAGAAGCTTCTGTTAGCTGGCTTCTGAATCCTGCAGGAAAAATCACTATTATTTCCACAGGGCCAGCTATTAGTTGGTGTCAGTTAGCTGCAGTCAGGGAAAAGAGAAAATATGAACTGAATTAATCTACCATGGGGGGAAGTTACTTCAGGAACAGTTAATTGTGAAGAAAATCATTACTGTGAGTAATGAGAAAGCATACAGTGTGTCCACCCTTTAAAACAGGCTGTATGTTATTATTTAAAGCGCTCTGTATTATGGAAAATAATTTGCATTTCTTTAAAATACCTCCTTAATCCATATTTACTAAATATTCTTCCTGCCTCTGTCTTTCAAAGACAAGGAAAATTAGCATGGTTTTTGGTTTTCAGTGAGCATTCTGATCTTGTGAGGCTGAAAAAAAGGGAAAAAAACAACTGCACCATTGTACGTGAGGAGAATAGTATTTGGTATTTCACAGAGGCAGCATGTGAAACCCAAATATGCAAGTAGTACTGACATGATCTCGAAAATAACATAGTCACCAGATTTGTTCCCTAAGAAATAGCCATCTGACATGAAGGCATCAGGCAGAGCCTCTAAGCAGAAACATTTGGGCAGAACTCTGAAAGACTGAGAAGATTAGAGAGTTCCCCATAAATTCCTCCATTGCAAAAATCTGATTTTCACCCTCTTTTCTCCTTCTCTTCTTGCTGGAGTGGTAATTTTAATTGCTCTGAAGGGAGTATGCTGTGAGGAAGTGCTTGAGACCATTCCATCTTACAACATTGGATGTCACTGTAGGCCACAGGGCAGGAAATGCAGATAATTAAGAGAGTAGTTTCTCCACCTCTGGACCCTCTGTATTCAAAACTGCCAGTCATTTACACTTTTTAAGCTTTTGCCGGGGAGAAGAAGTCAGGTCAATATCAGTTCCCTACTACATTCTTTTAAGCTCACTTAACCCCATGCCCAAGTGCTTTTTAAAGGTCCCAAAGCATTTTGTTTCAGAATCCATGCTTGTGTCTCAATAACAGACAAGCAAATTGTTTTGGATTAAATCATTCATCAATAATGTGAGATGGCTTCAGTAGTCCAATACAAAAGTCCACCTTAACAGTCTTTTGAACTTCTGAAAAGTGTCTGTAAAAATAACTGTAAATTTAATAAAACAGTTTTTTTATCCATCACATAATGCCTAGTAATTCTGCTGGTACATGCATTTTCACTGGAAAGGACATCCATCATCAGGGTTGTAAATAAGAAACAAAAACCTGCCTGTTGCAAGTAAAATGTCCCCTAGAGGCCCTGTATGCAAGTCATGGCAGCCACATTCCTACTCTCTACTTACAACAAAAATTTACACAGAAAAACTCAACTGGAAAAGAAATTTATTTTACTATAGAATGAAGAAAAAAATGGCTTAAATAATTCTTCTAGCTATGGCAGCAGAACCAGTTCTGCAAATAAGAATATGTTTTTGAAACAGACAGAGAGCAAACACAGGCAAGTTATCTCCAGCTTATAATAAATTGTTCTCACCTGTTTTTATTTCATTGTGTCTTGTGTATTATTGACTGTTAACCAAAAATACACTGGCATAAATTCATATTCAAACTGTGCTCATTCTTTACTGTCCTTCCAAAATTTGCACAGTGCATTTTGCTATTTTTGGTGGGGAAATCCATTTGGTGGAGATATAAAAACAAACTACAAGGAAAAAACTATACTGAAATGTCACAGAAATTTAATGGATGACAGTGAAAACTTTTGCATATTGTACTTTTGTCTCTTTCTCACTGGTATCACAATATTCAAAAGAGATTTATAGGCTTTTATTAATTGATGTAAAATCTATTCCAAATTTTACCAAAACCGATGGAGTGTGTGTCCATTGAACTAGATGATGTATACATTGGACAAATATGTTCAAATATGAAATGGGGGATATTGAGAAAGCAGTGTGAAATGAGACAGGGAAGAATTTTTGTTAAATCTTGTCTTGTTTTTTTCACCTATTCCTTCTGGTGGAGGCTTTTGCCATTTCATTTGCCTGCTGATGAGGGTTAAGAATGGCTTTCTTTGATGAAGTGAGGCTGCGGACTTGAGACCAAAGATAGGGAAGATAAGCCATAACTCTGGAAGTTTGAAGTGTAGGAACAGTAACAGCAGTCACAGCACCTTCTGGCACTTGTACCGTATCACAAGGTGGTTTGTAGTACTTAGTCTTTCTTACTACATATTTTTAAAGCAATTCATAAGAATACTGAAATATATCAGCTTTCCCCACTGCTTATATGGGAATGCTCCAACTGACACTTCATTATGGCTTTGGAATATTAACCCCTTCTTACAGGCCATCAGGTATATTCCACAGTCCTTTGAAGACTGCAGCAAGATCAAGGAGGCCAACAGTATCCTTGGAGCACTAGGAGAAGCATTTCCAGCAGGCTGAAGGAGATGACCCTTCCCCTCAGCGCTGCTGAAGCCAAACCTGGACTGGGCTCCCCAGTACAAGGCATGGACACAACAGAGCAATCCAGCAAAGAGCCATAATGATGATGAGGATCATCTGACACACAATGGTGAGTTGAGAGAGCTGGAACCTGAAGAAGAAATGCCTCAGGGAGATGTTACCAATGTTCATAATATAAGAAAAACCTTTTATATTGTCAAGGTGGCCACAAGACTTTTGCCCAGAGAAGCTGCGGAGTCTCCATCCTTGGAGATATTATAAACCCAACTGGATGCAGTCCCAGCCAATCTGCTGTAGTTGACCTTTGTACTAAATTTTGCACTGGACAATGCCATATAAGGAGACAAGCTGAGATGCAAAGCATAGAATTGCAAGAGTAGTTCTTTTATTCATGCACTTGAGGTGTCCCATTCAAAGCAGGGCAGGCATTCAGGTGCACATTTCACTCACTGCTGCTTAACAAACACACACTAGTATTTACTAATCATAGTATAACTTTGCAAAGCGACTACATTTCTGTTATGTCATCATCCACCTGCTTCTCTATTGATCAGATGCACCCAGAGTCAGTCTTGCTATACTTACTTATCTGTAGTGACAGAAGCTGGGAGGGTTTTGAACACATGTTAGAGGGGCTAGAATGCTGGCATTATCTTGGTTGCCCAGGATATTTTATTCTTCAAGGACAGTGATTAAAATTCCAAGAAGCAAAGTCCTTATCTTGGGGAGCAGGTTGTCCTTCTCCTTACAAAAAGCTGAGGTTCTTTAGTTTGCTTGCTTAAGCATGACTGTTCAGTATTCAATGTAAACTATACATATGTTTTAAAGAAAGTTAATACCAGTTTATATTTCAAAGACAAATTGGTACAATACATAGGGAGTGAGATTTTCATAAAACCCTGCTTTGAGCAGGAGTTGGACCAAATGACCTCTAGAGGTGCCTTCCAGCCTCAGACATGCTGTGATTCTGTGAGCTCAGGGCGGGAGATGATTAGTAGGTAGATTTCAGCAAAAATGACACTAGCAGTTGCAACACCATGAGTTCATGTTATTGTAAAGGGGATGTATGCTTCCATTAAACACCTACTTAAACACGCATGGCCTGCTAAGCAAGATATGATGGCAAAACACAAGCACAACACTGTGTACGTACCTCCATGCTTTACCTGTAGAAAGCTGAGCCTTGAAAAGGAGATGCCTATTGTTTTATGATCTCAGGTTAAAACACTTTTTAAAGCAGCTTTATTCTTTTTTGTTACCTTTTGCCTTACTCAAATAAAATACAATCAGATATTTTCTATAGACTTTCTTCAGTGTTAGCATGAATCTTTTAGAAATCTGTCACCAGTGTGGTCCTATCAATGCATTTATATCACACATCTTCCTGGGAGCTAGAGGCCAATGGCTTCCCACAGGAAAAGGCAGGAGTTTCTGGGACAGTAAGAAGGAGAAAGGGAAAGGAGCTAATACTAGTAAACATTAACTTTCTGACAGATATGCAAATTGATCGTGTCCCATAATGACTTTTACATTTGAAGGGGGTCTGTTCCCTCAATGCTGTGTCCTGCAAGAGGCTTCCTGATTAATAGAAGCTACTTTCTAAGTAGATACATGGCTGTATGAGAATACTTTTGCATCCAACCAAGTGTTTTTTTAATGCCCTTGAACAGTCAGCAATGATGTATTTTTTAGTATATTCTCCATGCGCACACAAAAAACTTCAGAATGTTGTTCATTAGCATATCTTAAAAACTTCAATGTTCATTACCCTATCTTAACACTGGCTGACAATATAAAAGTCCATGCCAGTATCAAAATGTTTTTCTCAACAAGTAGTTCTTCATAAAGGCTTCTGAGTGTATGAAATGAGCCCAGCTCTTCCAAAGGAGCCCAGCTCTGACACTGCCTTTCTGTGGAGATCACAAGGCTTTTGTAGAAAGAGACAGAACTGAGACAAAAGTTTCCAAACACTTCATAGACAGATTTAAAGGGATCCCATTCTAAGAAATTAAACTGATGTAGCCTTGCAATGCAAAATGACAGCTGTGCTGTGTCATTAAACAATAAGGAAAAAAAGTGGAGGATCATTTCTTGATTAGAATCTGTGGTAAATATACAACAGACAAGGAGCGAGGAAGACAAATAAAGGATTAGACATTTAAGGAGTCCATTCAAGTATAAATCTGTATCACAGTTCAGTTAAACATGAAATGCAAATACCAGAATATTGGAAATCCTGCTCCACCTAAAAAGATAATATGCATGTATCTCCTCAGGCTATGTGCTGTGTTCCAGGGCAAAGTACAAACTGTTGGTCGCAGAGGATCTCGTGACTCAGATACAATTATATGTACAACTATTAGGGCAGGGCTTCTGAACTAGAATACCTTAGTACTATAGTATACCCCAACCAAATATAACCTATATTCTTATTTAGGAAAGTACTTTCCAATCTCAACACTGATATCTTCATCAAGCTAAAACTTTTATACTGTAGGGCTAAAAAGTAGCATCTATACAATGTTTTTCATCTTAATAGTAATGGAATAAGGATGTCTTGCAAGGTCAAGGCAAACACTTATCTGTGAGAAAATTAAAATTTTGTTGAGCATCTTTCATATGTTTTCCGTAGAGCGATATTTTCTTCTTTAATTTCAGAGTGCTGGTTTTTTGTATGCTGATTTATCAAATCATATTAAATTCAAAATCACTTTTCAAATCCTTTAAATCTGTCATGCTTAGTCCCATCCACTAGTTGTATCTAAAAGTGGAGAAAATGCCAAGTACATTCAAATATTCTGGACCTCTATTCTAAGCAGCAGGCTGGGACACTGAAAAAAAACTAGATTCCATTTGAAACTCTTTCCAAGTGTGTCTGAAAGGTACAGCCAAATGTGGAAATTGTTGAGAAGCAAAATAAATGAGGAAAAATATTTTATCTTCCCAACAGCATCAGGACTGGGGTGAGCGCCCTGTCCCCCACCAACTTCTGCCATTCACAGAAGCCCAAGGAAATACAACAAGTTTGAGAAAGTGTAGCAACTGTGATGGGAAGGAGGAATGGTGGGAAGAAAGGCATTTCCCTGTGTTTTGCTTAGTCGTTTGTCTTCTTGGTTTCTCAATACCCCAATCAGTAGTTAAAACAATTGGCAATAAACTAAGCCAGACTCTCCAAGTCAAGACTGTTTTGCCTGAAATATTTGTACATTTACTAATAACCCTTGGGATCTGGCACAGTGTATTACATGCTAAACACTGCACTCTATTCCTATCTTGGTTTACAGAAATAGAGATTTCATTATTTGTATATAATAAATATTTAAATATATAATAAATATATTTATATACAGTATTTTGTATACAGTTATAAAACTGTAATTTTAGTGGTAGTCCAATAGTAAATGTGGATGTTCGATAACAATTACAATTACAGAGTGTGGAACTGTATCACAGAAAAAGACTGACAGAATTGCTATTTACAAGAATTTCCTATTTTCCAGTACTTTTTAAGATATTTCTTACATGGTGTGTGAATTTATTGATCTTTGTATTTTGAAAACTAAGCTCTCCCACACCAAATATCTACACAGATGTTTCATGTTAATTAAAACCAAAAAGGCTCAGTAACCTTCAAATATGAGGCCAAGGCAAAAATATATTGTATTGCCTATGTTAAACAATTCTTACCATCTTTTCCCAGCATGCTCAGAAATTTTTGCAGCATATTAAAATAAGGCTTTACTCTGCTAGAAGAAAAAATGTATATATGAGGGGAAATTTGTCTGCACAGACCTAATTTTGTCAAGTTGCAAGGCCAGAAAAGACTGCCATTAGTACACAGGCTAGGTGGGCATATGCAAACTGAGGATTTGACAGCAGGGTCTATACACAGGTGACAGCCCCAGAAGTCACAGATCTGGCTGTGATGGGCCAGGTGAGTGCTAAGAGCTCAGCCCTGCACTGTCAGTCCTGAGTCTAGAAACCTGGAGGAGACAGCCAGAGACAACAGTACAGGAGCCAAAGGCAAGTTTGCAGGAAGGAGGAGAGACAAGGAGGCCCAAGGAGCTGTGTGACTTTTCAAAAGTGGTGCTCTGTCAGCAGTTCCCTCCACTGTGCTGGTGGAGCAGTCAGGGTCCCCACTGTCCCCAGGTAGCATTTATGGACTGTGAACTCCTGCACAGGGACAGGGGCTGAGGAATCCTCTCTTGGAAGAGTTCATTTAGGGATGGAAGTTAAAAATACTGGGAAATCTTCCCTAAAAAGAGCTGGAAGTACAGAACATGGAGGGAGCTTCACAAGCAGTAACAGAAAGAGAAATTTTCACTAAGGAAAAATGACTGAAAACAGACTGGAGCACAGCTGGTAAAATTTAGGATAGGAACTGTGACAGGGTCTAGACTAGGCAAAAAGGAAAAAGAGCAGAGAAACATGTACCAGAAGGTGATGAAACAGGAGGCACATGGGGAGAGTTACAGTGCTCAAGAAAAAGAAGATGAATGGATCAAAAGGGGGAAGGGAAGGGAAGGGAAGGGAAGGGAAGGGAAGGGAAGGGAAGGGAAGGGAAGGGAAGGGAAGGGAAGGGAAGGGAAGGGAAGGGAAGGGAAGGGAAGGGAAGGGAAGGGAAGGGAAGGGAAGGGAAGGGAAGGGAAGGGAAGGGAAGGGAAGGGAAGGGAAGGGAAGGGAAGGGAAGGGAAGGGAAGGGAAGGGAAGGGAAGGGAAGGGAAGGGAAGGGAAGGGAAGGGATACTTCTTGGGCTGAAGACTCGCAAAATTGTACCCAGAGCAGGGACAATAGGACTCATGAGGTAAGACAGACAAGGAGATTTTCAAGAAAAGAGAAATAGAGGAGGCTACAGTGTCTTCTAACAGATAAAGGTTTCTGCGAAGAAATAGATAAAAAGGATGCTAGAAAAATATTCTCCATGTTCAAGGTGGCCATGGATCGAGAGTAAAAACACACCATAGGAAAGATTCAAGCTCCCCTGTGCCTGGTGCAATGAGCAGTGTTGTAGCACTCACACTTCACACTTCTATTTCAAACCAAGTTTTTCTATAGAACAAATATACTTCTGATTATTTATGGGTTGTCGTGGCTCTTTCTCACACAGATGTGTGCAGGACTTAGAAGATTCGGGGGCTGAAATAACCTACTACATCCGTGGAAGGAGAAAACCAGGCAGCAGGAATTTTAGGCAGAAGGAGCGCTGTGTTTCCCTAGGAGCACCCAGGGCCCGGGATGAGGAGCTGCCAGGCACGGCGGCGGCCGCCAGGGGGCGCTGCTGCTCCGCGCCATGGCGGGGCTGAGGCGGCGGGGCGGGAGCAGCGGGCGCGGCGCTCGCCGCAGTCTTTACAAAGAAACGCCAGTAAAAAGAGAGATTTGTTTTACTCAGGTCGTACACTCTTGCAGAGATATGTTCCAAGTATGGGGCTGATGGCGAGACTGTCACAGTCTGTAATCACAATGGCCTCTGGAGAGGAAAGACGCGCTCTGGCCGCGTACTTTGGTGGCTGCGGCAAGAGGCCCCCTGGCCCTGCGTGAGACAGACGTGGAAAACGCCATCCCCACGGGAAGTCCCACAGCCCGTAAGGAAATCGCTCCAGAGGCTGCACAAGGGCAACCGCGAGCAAAATCCATCCTGGGCGGGACAGAGCCCTCCCCTTCCCTTCCCTTCCCGACTGCGTGTGAGAGTAACTAGCGGTGGTACCGAGAGGGGTCTGGGCGGGGACCTGCGTGTCACCTGTGCCAGGGCCATCGCTGCCACCGCGGGGCAAGTGCTGGACAGGAGGACCAGAGACCGACAGGGCTGCAACGAATGACATGGACTTTTTCCAACCGCAAACATCCGTGTTGGGAAGCTTCACACGGGGCCCGGTCCAGGTATCACTGCGGCAAGAGCTGATGCATCCTGAGCGATGGGAGTGGCTGGGCTCCGCTGGAGGCACTAAGCTTCTCCTAAGAGAACGAGGAGAGCCAGCACACCACAAGGAGTTTCTCACTGGCCTGGTTCTAGCTAGAAGCATCAACCCAGCATTCAGTGAAGGGAGTGTTGGCTGTGACAAATCCATATTGCTTATTTGAGTAGTCTGCTGCAGAAAGCTTTTTCTTGTTTTCCTTTGCCTATTGGAACCACAAATCTTCACTTTATATAACCTGTCACAAGATGGCTTTTGATTTCCCCTTTATAGGCCCTTGCTTGTTCCTTGCTGTTGCTTAAGAGGTCAGAATAAAAACCATTCTTTTTCGTACTCAGCAGCTGTGTTCCCTGGGAGCAGCTCAGGGCTCCACCATGTCTTGCTGAGCCAAATTGTAGCACCAGCTTCAGTGCAGCTATGGTTGCATTGGGGGAGATCTGGCTTCACAGCACATAAAGACAAAAGAAGAAAGTTGCAACAGCAAAGAATATAGTAACAGTTATGAATTAATAATGGTAATAAGAAGTGAGGAAGAAGGGAAGAAGGGAGACCTGGTTTTGTGCTAACTTCCCACTATCTTCAATGATAACTCCTGTGTGTGAGTCTTGTAACAAAGGGAATTGAGAAAAGAACACAAACTGACTGGTTTAGTACAAGCAGTCAAGGTGGATCCAGTTCATGCATACGATGGAATGTGTGTGCTCCAATGAAACAAAACCTAGGAAGAGTTATGAAACATACCTCAGGCATTAGTTACCACCTCATGATAGACTGCCCAGTGGACTGCAGAGAACAGAAACAAGAAAAAACAGCTTAGATGCTTCATAAAACTCCTATTGGCATCAGTGTATAGATTTCAAGACAATGATGATCAGATGTCAGTATATGGACCTGCTTTCCCAAAAGGCCAAATGGAAGGCAAAGATAGAGCAGAAATGAGAGTCTTGTTAAAGGGAGGGTGTTTTAAAGTCCTGCGTCATGAAGCTGGTCAGAACTGGTCTTGCAAGTAGGGTTTTTATATTGTAACAACTAATCTTTATGGTTAAATTTCTTCGCTCTATAGTTGCCATGAAAAGGGGCAGTAGCAAAAAAAAAATAAAATAAGCATAATAGCAAAGAGAAATCTTTTTTGAGAACAAGCTGTAATGTGGACTTAGGGTCCACAGTGTGCTGGTGAGATACACCGTTGTGTGAACTTTCCCTCCCAGAGCCATCCATCTCTATTATCACAGCCTGGAGATGGTTCTGTGTCAACTTTGCATCTGCATCAGTAACTCATTCTGTTCAGCCATCTGTTCCACAGACATCAAACTGTTAAGAAGCCCCAGTACGGCACAATCTAGTCCAGTAACACAGAAACAGAAAAGATCTCATTACCATTTGAATTCACAGGCTCTCCTGTGATACACATACAATATTTTCTTATATTGACATGAACACGGTAATTTGGTAAGTAAATTCACAGTTATAACAAAGAAATTAAAATCAAACACTTAATATGCAATAGCTTTATTCAGAGGCAAAATAGTTAAGTTAAACTAAGATTTAAGGTAGTTTTTTTCTCATTTTGCAGACTTTAACAGAATTAAGAAAACATTAATGTTAACTGGAATGACTGTTTACTAGGATGACATCTTGCCAATTTTAACTTCTAAAGATTTCACCACTAATTTATTATCAAAATGAAATAAGCATTCATAAGCTAAGGTCTCAGATAAAAATTATAATGGTAGATTGCTGACAGTGCAATTTGAGATTCCTTATATTGTTTCTATTTATCCAATTCCATATATGATTGAAACTTAGTATTTTTTAAATTTTGATTTGCCATGTTTTCTTTCTAAATTAATATGTCCCAAGAGCTTGTAAAGTTATATCTGCCTAGTTCAGTTGCTTTTGATACTTTTTCCTAGGTTTTTCAGTACTATAGAGCTAAGATAATTAAAGGCCAGAGAGCTGGATTCCATTCTGGCCTGTAAATCTTCAACAGAACTGGTGCTGGAGTTTCAATAACAAAATCATTATTGTGAATGATTACTGAGCCAGAGAAAACCATTGATTGACATTCAGATTCTTAACTGAATTTGCAGATGCTGCAAAGTGAGATTTGGTGGGAGGTCTGTGAGTCATTGAGACAGGATCTTAGTCTCACAGTTTTAGAGAGCTCTCCTTCAGAGACGCACTGCACTCCAGCATTGCTTTTGGGTTTGGGGAGACAGGGACTGAAGAATCATGCATGAACAACATGCTCAAGCCTCGTTCAAAGGAACATGAATGCTGTGTTTAAAACAGTAATCCCTTTCACTAATTAATGTGTGATCTGATTGGTAAATTAGCCTCTATGAAGTTTTTGCTACCACAGCTCAAGTATTTTGAGGACCTAAGGGCTTTTATTTTTAAAAGGAACTCTCCCAGGAGAGAGGCAAAGATGTATTTGACCCCCTTTTAACTCTTAAAAAATTATGAAATGTAATCATCTGTTGTGTCATGGTCTTCACTGAAGAGCTGGATATACAGCCTGATAAAGCTTGGGACTCTGCAGCATGCATGCCATTAGATATACTATAAGCCATGTGTTAAATTCTATTGTGTTCTAAAGATTTAATACAACCTTTTTGTTTTTACACAACACTCTGATCTACTCACATATTTTTAGTGCACAGAGCCTGTCTTTGGAGCTGAAACTTGCTCAGCCTTGTGGTATATCTTTCATTTCACCTCTCTCTTTGTTTTATATAACTCTCCCTGCACTGTCTCTGGGGAAGAAATACACCAGACTTGTGTCCCCCAACAGAGCTGTGGTCTCTAAGGAAACTCGTGCATTAATTAAGGAATAGTATAATGGGTATGGTTTTGTTTTGTTAACCAGTGCCCCAAGGAGCATCGTTTCACGTGAGTATTTTACCACCTCCCCCCACTAGCAAATATCAGCATATTTCTGTTAACTGTTATGTGGCTATGTTCAAAACAATACTTGTGAGATAAATTTTTGCCTTTTGAAATAGCATGCAAATTGGCACATGAATTTAATTTCTGTAGTAACTTGGCACTGTCTTCTTTGGTTACTGGTTGTTAGCCTCCCCCTCAAAATGTTCTAGTATTGAAGCCAACACCCATGGCCACACACTGGGTGTGCTTGGCAGCTGCAGGGCCCAGATGCCAACCACTGGAATGCATTTTACGTACCAGTGTCTCTGCCTGTGGCTTGGTTTCTTGGCCAGTCTTTAGCAAAGTCTCTTCTCTGGACTCATCTGACTCTAGTGCCTGCTGCTCTTGCAGCTGTGGAACTGAAGCAAAAGCAATTTACAGAAGATCTGTCTCACCGTTCCAGGAACCTCTTGCCTGCACCATCTCCCAGCAAGATATATATAGTGAGCCTTTTAGCTTGTGAGAGAAAGATGTCCCACCTGCCTGTACTTATTGTGGAGGACCAAGTGTATGGATTGACTGGGGTCTCAAAGGACAGAGCACCCTGGTAAACCGGACAGACACCACTGAAAGCTACTTTTTAATGTCTTGCAATTTCTGTAACAAATGTCTATTTCAAGTTTCTTCTAGGTAAGGACACTGTAAAGTACAGAAAGCCCTTGAAAACATCAGTTCCTCCATCAATTAGTGAAGGAAGGAAGGAAGGAAAGGAAGGAAGGAAAGGAAGGAAGGAAGGAAGGAAAGGAAGGAAGGAAAGGAAGGAAGGAAGGAAGGAAGGAAGGAAGGAAGGAAGGAAGGAAGGAAGGAAGGAAGGAAGGAAGGAAGGAAGGAAGGAAGGAAGGAAGGAAGGAAGGAAGGGAAGGAAGGAAGGAAGGGAAGGAAGGAAGGAAGGGAAGGAAGGAAGGGAAGGAAGGAAGGAAGGAAGGAAGGAAGGAAGGAAGGAAGGAAGGAAGGAAGGAAGGAAGGAAGGAAGGAAGGAAGGAAGGAAGGAAGGAAGGAAGGAAGGAAGGAAAGGAAGGAAGGAAGGGAAGGAAGGAAGGGAAGGAAGGAAGGAAGGGAAGGAAGGAGGGAAGGAAGGAAGGAAGGAAGGAAGGAAGGAAGGAAGGAAGGAAAGGAAGCAAGGGAAGGAAGGAAGGAAGGAAGGAAGGAAGGAAGGAAGGAAGGAAGGAAGGAAGGAAGGAAGGAAGGAAGGAAGGAAGGAAGGAAGGTCTACCTGGCAAGCAAGAATAAGCTTTCTTGTCTGGATATGTTTAACAAGTAACAGAGAAAATTATATTTTCACAGAAGACCAGTTGGTGTAGCAAAAATTAAAAATACAGCTTATTTCCATAAGTTATTTACTGAGTAGCTTTTTATAAAATAGTTATTAATGTTTTTTTATTTTTTCTTGTATTTCCAGTCGTAATGCTTCCATTATAGCATTCCACTGTGGTTTCTTTGCTACCCTCTAGACTAACACACTTGCCTGGAAAGCTGGCAACTCTCTAAAGACGAGCCAAGCTGAACACCAGAGGTGTGTTTTGCTACATGCCCACAATACAGAAATTGCCTTAGCTGAATTACATGCTTCTGACTGCACTAGAGAAACACAACTTCTGGTAAGAAGCTGCAGTAAGCAAATGCAGATCTATCAAATACTGAAACACTCACCAAGCTGATACTGAATTGCAACCATTGACTGAATTTTAAGTATCTAAAACACTACAGAAATTAATTTTCCAACCCTAATTTGTGCTTGCTTTGGTGTGTACAAGGGTAAATTCACTGAAGGATAATCTCAACTCTCCAGGCTGTGTTTAAGAATGACTGTAACTCGAGAAAGTGGACAATTAGTTCCACTTTTAAATTGTATTTAAGAACAATTATGTTGACAGTAGAAGAACATGTCTAGTACCATGTGTGCACACAGGATTTAAAAGATGTACAAGATATTACTACATGCTCATCTGGGACCTGTCCTTTAGGGGGAAAAAAAATAAATGTATGTTATAGTCTTAAAATAATATTGTTCAAAAATGTAACTAATTATTATGAAACAGATTCTTTTGTGCCTTAGCAGTTTAACAACTGTGTCTTGTAACAACTTCAGAGCTGTATTTCCTGTTGACATTGGTGCCACTGGGAGCACTATTATCTACTGGTGTTGTAAGACATCTTTGTGTTGATTTCACAGAATACTTTTTTCTATTACTTTTTTTTTTAATAGAATTAAAATATAAAAAATGGTTAGGACTCTCTGAGATTTTATGTTATGTGAGAGTTTCCTCTCTCGGTACAGGAAAAAAAACAGTCTGCTGATTCAGTACAAGCATTGGTAAAAGAGGGGAAAGGTCCAGTAAAATGGCAAGAAGCTAGTGAAAACTTCAAGGGGAAATAAGAAAAAATAGAAACATGACAACATAGAGAATTCAGTGTAGGGGTAGGTAAGCCAAGGAAATCAAATTAATTGTGCAGGTTGATGTACTGTAAATCTGCTGAGAAGACCTGTATATTATTACAAACCAAAAGAAGATGCACTCCAATTTTAACAGTAATTGAAAAGCAAGCAATATATTAAGTCACTCTAAGAAAAGCATTGGCAATAATTTTGGGGCAATTTGGTTTAGGCAGAAGGGATATTGGAAGAGAAGATGATGAAGTACTGGAAGAAAAGATGAAGTGTAGAACATGATGGTGTAGAGAAAGTCAGTTAGGCATCTGTATTTTGCTTTTTATGTTCCAAAGAGTATATCCAGTCAAATCAATAATAAATAATGAGTATTAGTGAGTGATATTTTCTATATAGTGAATGCCTGAAGCATGCTACTGGAATACCTGCTGAGAGAGAAAGCTTTGCAGTTTTTTTGTAAAATGATTCAAGCATTTATTTTCTTCATATAGATGTTTTCTTTGAGTCAGGCAGGACAAAATCCATCAGACATATCCACTTTTGTAAGAAACCCAGAAGCTAGTTATGGGGCATATTAGTCAGAAGGGTCTGTTATGACACAGCTCTCAATCATCAGTGTTCTCCTTCTGTAGAATTTGATTTTCACTATATTTAAGTATATTGCCAATATTGTGAACCTGTTTATCAAGATTTACATTACACACTTTCTCTTGATTTTAATGCCTGTAAAAGAAAAATATAGATTTCTATGAACATAAGCTTCTTTTCACCAGGTAAAAATGAGCTAAATATAAAATTACTTGAGGGGGCATTAAGTCTGCTTGCAGCTTGTGCCAATTGGTTGCCCAATCATTTCTCTTTGACAGGCAGCATAAAATAAATAAAAATCTGAACTATGAGTAATCTCAATGAACTTTTTTTAATTACTCCCAGTGACAGAAGAGTCAGACCTTTCATTATATAAGCTTGTTGTGGTTCCACAGATAGGTTCCCTCTCATTTTGGTATTTCAGCTTTTGTTTTGAGCCCACTTGCATCTTCTCATGCACAGAAGCATCTGATACATGGTCCAGAGTACTTTAAGCAGCAGGAGGGAAATGGAGAACTTATTATAGATGTTACAGAGAAAGATAGGATTAGATTGCAGGTATATTCTCTTGATTTCTGATATTAAGAGAGCTGAACTCATAGGCAGACCTACTTAATATTTTAAACTTAAACCTCTGAGTAATTGATATTTGTGTTTTAGTGAGTATCATGACACAAAATATCTTGACGTCATGCCACAAGTGAGCTAGAAAACAGCTTCCTTGATGATGACAGCCACTGTAATGTTCATGATGACATTTTCTGACTAGCATATAGAATGGAAGCCTAGACTTGGATAGCAGTTTAATAATACAGTAATTCAACACATTCAAAAGAGCTGATCTTCACTTAGGGTAGTATCTTAACACTTCCTTGCTTCCTTGCTTACTCCTTACTTGCTTAGTGTTGTTTCATTCTCAGTAATGTGAAGCAGTCTTTCCATTCCCACATTTGAAAGAATAAGACAAAATCCCACTAGCATGAAATGGTGGAATGAAGACTTCAGGGTCTCCTTGCACTATTTTTATTTGTGTGAAGGTGCATTACTTCAGTGGAAGCAATCCTAGTTTCATGCTAGTTTTCCTCCTTTGAATTATAAAGACTAGAAAAAACAGGCAGTGCATTTCAACTGTATATAAGAATAATCAAAGTGGATATATCTCTTTTTTCATCTCTATTTTTCATACAAATTATTGAAGCATACAATACTGTTCATATTTGAAGGTGAATATTCTTGTTTCTTCTGAATGAAAGTGAAGAATCCCAGGCAACCTTCTATTACAGCAAAATTTTCTTGTGATCCCTAGATAAATTCTCCTTCCCCAGTAAACTGCACAGGTATCCATAAGCAGTTGCAGGTAGGTGCAATGTAGATGTAAATATTCATAGATATTGTATATGTGATGTACCTACATATACAGTTTCCCACTATGAGGATAGATACTGTGTATGCATATAGTATTATCTTCATTGATGTGTGTACAGTATCTTGGTGTTATTATATTATTACATACTGTTAGCTAGTATGGACAGAACATAGACTTTAAATTGTGTAATGAAGGGATGGTATTACATGGTGAATATGGAATTTGTTTGACTTACAGTGTAGTCAGTTGCAGCAGGACAGCTTGGATCCATCTCCTGTTTCTTGGAGGAAGCAACAGTGATGGGAGTAAATCTTCTGACAAGTCTCAGTAGGCAAAGATTTTGTTCCTATTCTTTCTGCCTCATCCCTGCTCATTTTCCTCCACACTACTTAGACAAATTACTAGTTTTTCACCTTGTCACTTTATCTATTCCTGTCTTGAACCTTAACTGGTTTTTCATCTTCTCTAATATTCTTACCCTGGAGCTCTTTGCTGAACATACCATGTGTATGCATTTGTGTACACATGTGCAACTGCCAGAAATGTTCCTTTATATTTATTATGTTATTGAACCTTTGAGATAAAATGCCTGTTAAAATTAAGGGGCCTCATCTAAGTGCAGTCTTTTAGAGCCCAGCATGGGTTTTACAGCTCACAGAAGCATGCAGTCTGGCCCTCTTTTCCTTCTTTCATGGAGGAATACTGAGTAGCAATTGGTGGTTTTGTTTACTGGAGTCCACATCTCACAAAGCAGTTCAAAACAGAATGCAAAGGAAACTAATGTGCTAGCAGAGAAAAGAATATGAAGAAGTTAAATAGTTAAGTTTTAGTAGGCACAAATCACATTTCCATCAAGTGCAAGCAGTCAGCTGTTATTGTAGGTCACTAAGATACAATGAATTATTTTCTGCAGTTCGTGGAAAACATTAGGCAGCTGTAATAAAGTCAATGGTATTTCCTTCCTTACTGAAACATTACTTCAGCAAATACCCCTGTTTTGTTAAAACACCATTTCATGCTTGATAAAATTTCATTGATTTCTTCTTTAATATTTTTTAATTTCTTTTATTGGTTGCTTCAGATAGAGAAAACACTGAGGGGAAAATATTGCTTTTTATGTTCTGATGGGTGACAATTGATCTAAACTAAAAAGATTGTAAACGGAAGGGGGAAGGGAGCATTTCAGTGGCCTTTATATAACATAGATATTCAGTCCAGGAAACATACCGCAACATAAATGTCTTTTTAAGACATTAAAGCTTCGCTTAAGCAACAGCTAGAGTATTTATACCATAGTTCACCACATTTGTTCTTCCTTCCATATTTATCCATGGTTTATATGTAGTAACATAAAAAGTTGTATTTTTCAGATTTTGTCTTGATTTATAAGCCTCTATTTAAATCCTGCATGAAGTATCTTTAATAAATCCCTTTTGAACAGATAGTAATACATCTTTTATTCTTATTTTTTTTAAGATCTGGTGAACATGAACAATTGAAGGGCTCCTTGGAATTCTGAATGAATGGAATAAATGATGGTAAGTTTTCTTTTGAGACATAATCAGTGGTGAATGTCTCACATCATGTGAAATGAAAAATAGACCTTGACTGTATATATGCAAAAACTGTTCAGCCAGCTGGTTGGTCATTATCAAGAAACACTTTTACTTTCTACAGAGAAACAGCAGCCTCAGTGTTTTAAAAATATGCACTGTCCTATGCATTGGCTCACAAACAGTAGCAGCTGGATCTCAAGTTAGGTACCCACACTTTAGTAAGGAAACTAACACTACAGCAGAGGAATGAGAAAAATGTAGGAATTAGTAAGGGTTAGAGAAGCATGTTTGGATGGGAGGTTATAGCATTTTCACTAGCTGGACAGAGACACAGCTTGGATAAAACCTGCAAGAACTTCTGTAAAATGTTGTATTAACAATTTCATACTCACTTTTCTTCACAACGCTGTATTAATAGGATGGAGTTGAATTTCCCTCCTGTCTTTCAAACTGTTTTATCTACTTCAAATATAGTCCAACTGAATATGAGTTTAAAAATGCCAGATCACATAGCAAGTCTTCCTGAAAACTCAGGAACAGTATCCTTGATTTTGGAGAATTAGTGATGTTTTATTAAAAAAAAAAAAAAATCTGAAGTTGATAGTTGCTGGCCCTCTCTTAAGAAGGATTGGTTAATTTAGAAGATATAAAAAATGGTGAATCATGATGTGAATTCTGGACTAGATACGCATCAAGAACAGCAGTGAATTAAGGGTGTATCATCATATATGTATGCATCATATTCATCATATTCAGATGTTTTCTTCTGATTTTTGTACTCACTGCTGAAATATTAATTCCCTGTTACCAGAGTTTTGTTCATGTTTATCAGAAGTGATAGTGTAAGTGGCTCACTCCATGTTAGTGCTACTTTCTGTGTGTAGTTCCTAATATGTTGCATATTTTACGGGGCCTTGAAAGTATATGTGATTAAGTTAACATCACCAAACATACTTATGCAAATCTTTTCTGCTCTTTTATTTTTCTACATGCCGTTCAGTTTCTCACTACCTTCTTGAGCATTGTATATATGAATATAGCTTGCTGCAGTTTCTTAAAAAGATCTGATCATTGAGAAGTTCATCTGCCAGTAAAGCAGCCAACTCAATTGAACTGACCAGTTTTAAGGTTGGAGAACTAATAGGAGCAGACTTGAGCTTAGTATGCGGGTCTGCACGGACATACACCTACTCTGCTGTACCCTAAAGCAAGCTGAAGAGGTACAGCTGTAGCTCTCAAGGCACAATTAACAAAGCTGTGCCTTGGTAATACATTAATGCATTAACAATACAAAAGACTGCTTATCTTTACCAAACATTTCCAGAATACAGGGAAGGAGTTACTAGTCAACTATTTAGTTAAATCAAGACAACATGGGAATTATCTGACCTTTATTACCACTTGCCTTCCACTTATGTTCTAGAAATTATTTTTCTTATTCTCTATGGTCCCTACCCCATAATAAAACACTGTTTGCGCCATAGCTTTAGCACCAAGCAAACTCACAAAAAGATGAGAAATTTACCTCTATTAAAAAAAAAAAATCTATCAAGTAATATGTAATAAGCTTTAAATAACAGGTTTGTGGCTTGTCTTAACTAACTTTATTTGCCAATGAGAATGCCTCCATTCTTATAATGAGAGCATTTCCATGTCAGAGCCTTATCTTTCCTGGAATTAAACTGAGAAACTCATTGTCTTGTTAAGGTTAAGTTCACTACAGGTCATTGAATCATTCAGTATATCACTGATATAAGAAGGCCAAAGGCCATTGCATTTCACTCCTTCACCACTGTTCTCTGTCTTGTCTTCAGCTAAACCACGTATTCCAAGAAGATACCTGATTTCTCTTCAGGCAGATTTCACTATTTCCCTTAGTAGTGTCCTCCCTGTTTAGCTACCACCAAGGCATATTTTTGTTATTATCCTTCTTCATTCTAAGAACTAATTTTTCACCTAATCTAACCTTTTACATCTGAATACTTTTTTTTCTGTTTCCCAGTCAGAAGGTGGTGTTGTCATATCTTCTATGTATATTTTCTCTGTGATTTAACTGAGCTCTAATCTGGGAACGATAGAGGATATGCATTCTTTTACTAGCTGTCTATAGCTGTTTTCACATTAAATGTCTTTAGAAGCAACCCTTATGACTGGTCTTGGTTTTAGGGGTAAAATGGTGAAAGTTTATTTACACCATTTTAAAAAATGGCCTCTAGCAAATACTGTGCTCAGAACAATTAATATGAAATAAGCCTTAGTATAGATATGTTGCATACCTAATTTTATTTATTAATTTGAGAAAAAAAGCAACCCAACATCTACACACACATACACTTCCTTTTGCTTCAACAACATGCAAAATTCAAAATGTTCCACCCCTGCTTACTCAAGGGTCAGCCTGAAGTGGTTTCTTCTTCAGTCATGCTGCCTACAGGGATACTGACATTAATGTTATTTTGGTAATGGGAAAGCAGTGGTAGCTCCAACTGCACAAAACACCTTTAAAATGTTTTTTGTCTATGACTTAATCAGACAAGATCACCATACACAATAAAAAACAGTAGTCATTTTTCAGGAGTTCACACACAAAAATCAGCTGTTAGGCTGGAGATCCCAACACTTCACCTCACTTGTGTTGTGGAGGCTGGGTTTTAAATTCTCCAGTTTCAGTTTCTTACATACCTGGACAGTCTCCTAGGCTTCCTAGCAGCTAGGAAGAGACATAAGCCCTCTCAGAGGATCAAAGCATATATTTCAGTCACCATTCTGCTGTGATCAGCTTCTAAATCCTCCCCTCTCATCCAGTTCTTGCTTACAAGAAAAACACAAATCCATGGTGAGCACCGGCTTTAGCTAGGTCGTCCTTGGCCTGTGAGCGAGTCAGTCACAGTCCCACTCATTCTCATCAGTGCAGATCTGATAGTGTATAGCTGGAAGTGGAATGTCCTCTGGAAAGCTCCACCAAGAGAGAGTGACAAATACCAGGCTATTTGTGGTCAAAACTCCTTCAGGCAGTTTGTTATCAGCAGCATAAGGTCGTTTGGTCTAACGGGTCATTGTGATGGTTACTTAAACAAAAGAGAGAAAACAGCACGTCCCGGTGTAGGGACACACCATGCAAACAAAGTGTTTTGTTAGAATCAGTGCACGCTCCCCCTCACACAGTGCTGCAGTCAACTCTGAAGGTGTCAGAACGCCTGTCAGCCAGGACAAATGCATTCGGCAAATTTAAACAGAAAGTGACCATCATACCAAAGCAATAATAAGAACCTAAAGACTTCTAGAGAGCCAGAAAGTCTTTATTATTTCAACTGTTCCTAGAACACAATATTGTTGACTGTTCAACAAAAAACAAAAGAATAATATATTTCCCACCACTCCCCAGCCCCACACACATAAAAGGCAATCAAGGTTAAAACTATGCCTGGTTAGGAAGCAGAAATTTTTAATACTCCTAAAGCAAAAAAGTTTACTGTGGCAATCTTTAAGAGGGACATAACAGCCCTGGTGTGTAAATGTTAGTCACACTGCCTGAAAAGTATTAGTTTGCACCTGAAAAGAAGCTAACTCAGAATTGTGTGTTCCACCTTCTGTACAAACATTTTTTCTACTTTTCTTTTCGTCGTATTTTCTCCTTGCAGTTTCTTTCTGGGTATATAATATAGGGGGGAAATAGTCTCATATACCAACAGGTAGAACAGGTACTTCAGTATAACAAACCATGTTGATGTTATTAGTCCTTCTAAGAGGGTCTAGGTTCAAAAGATAAATATTCACAAAGAGCCTAAGAAATATATACCTAGAGAGAGAAAGAGAGAGAGAGAGAGAGATAACATTAACATTTTTGTGTCCTAAAACTAGGAATCAATCATGCCTCTTGGCTGATAGGCTGAATGCTTAATCTTGAATATAGGCCCCAGTAGGCAGTTTAACTTTTGGATACTCTCCATTTGAGAGAAAGGCAGACTTAGACTGTTGCCACATGAGATCCTCCATAAACACAGGGAGTTATTTTTGCAGCTTTTTCACTGGAATTTTACACAGTTTGCACACATCCTTTCACTGCAGCTGTACTGGGTAAGGCTTGCTCAAAGTGAAGTGAAAACCATACACCTATTTCAGCTCACACGTAGCTGCTGAAGCACTTCTTTTTTGCCTCTGACTTCAACACAACCCTCATCACCACTATTGTGACTGTTCAGGAAGCATGTGGATGCCATGCAACATCATAACACAGATGTGTCATTTTCTCTGTATGTGGCAATTCTGTTCAGTTGTATGAATTGTGTCGCTCTGCTTGCAACATACTGCACGAGTAAGACTGGGAGTCAAAGTCCCCTTCCTCACAGAGCTCCAAATATGTGCCAGTTTTTAGGAAATAAGGAAACAAGTCTTGCATTTAAGAGGTGAGGATCCCACAGCTGCAGCACTGACATGCTGCAAAGAGATGGACTATCTCGAGCTAAGGGTGTGCACTGAAATGTGCTTATCCCAGCTGCAGCCTGGCACTAAGACTCTTGAACAAAACATGGAATTTACCTCCCTTCTGCTCCATACTAAGACATGTTGCAAGGATTCTCATGAGTCTTTTTTTCTTACTCATACCTGAAAAGAGAAACTTAGACCTAAGCTGTCCTTGTGCAACTTAGCTAACTCAACAGCCACTGTCTCAGATGGGGTGTACAGGGATCACCCAGAGCCAGAGGAATTTACCAAAACCTCCACTTGCATTCCTTATGGTCAGTGCCAAACAACTAAAGTCTCCACTCACCTCCAGCTCATCTGTACCTTCCAGTTTATTCCTACAGAAACCAGTTAAGCATTCAGGTCCTCACACAAGACATTACTGGAGCTGTAAACATAAAATGCAACAACTTAAATGGAAGTTCTGCAGAGGTGGCTACCACAGCTTATGCCTTCTGTTGATTTTCATTTTGCCATTGTAGAAATGTTTAAGCAACAAGAAATAAAAGGCTTTTGCACATGCTTTTTTGCACTTGTGTACATTGCACAACTGTGTACATTGCTGAAATCTTAGTTACATGTGGGAAATACCAAATTCTCAGCAGACATAATGAAAAAATAGAGAAGTTGTACAGAGATCACAGTTCCCTTACTCCAAATGAGCAGACAGTTTATAGCGTTTAGTATAAAATATAGGTCAAGCAGAGATTCTTATGTTCAAAGTTCGTAACAACAGTGAATTTTTTAAGAAACTGTTCGTTTTCTTTCACCATGACCATTTAAAAGCTTCCTCACAATATTTATCATTCTTCCAATATGAATCTTAGAAATAACTGCTGCAAACAAACTTGTTGGCCTGACCTACCAAGTCTGCAGTATTTGGACTATTTTGCCTCTTTTTATGTCATCTTGTCAGTCCATATGGTTCATCAAACACTCCAGCCTGTTATTTCCATTTATCTGCTGCTCTCCAATCTGTTTTCCATGCTTTCTTCCTTGGTGTTTCCTACGTGAAATCTTCACAGGCTTTGTTCCTCAGCTGGGTCACAGAACCTTTATTTTCTGCACTGTAACTCTGCAAGAACTATTTTCAGAACAGTCCCTATATCTGCAATAAACTAGATGACTGAAAATAGCAAACCTGAGGGACACATTCTCAAAATTGTCAAGATGTATTTGGTTGCTAATATGTCTGGTTTTGTCGGGGTTTTTTTTTAATACTTATGGCGCGAGACTCGAGGGCAGTCTCCCCGACCAACCTCTAAAGGTCCCCTGATATCAGGGCTAAGGTGGCAAAATGAAGAACGGGTCCACACCACAACTCTGCAACTAAATACTTTAATAACCATAAAAGAAAATGCGGGACGAGGCCCAAAACACGTGCACACACTATAAGAGCTAAGGGTAGAAGACAAGGCTGAGGGAAAAATCCACGGTATTTATAAGGGATGATGAGAGGTGGGTCCAGGGTGAGAATCCAATGGGTAAAGGGAAAAGTGGAGCAAGGGAAGAGTAATACAGGGCAGGAGCCAACAAGGTAGGATGGGTGGAACAATGAGGTGAACATAAACCAATGGGGGAACAAGGATACAAGAACTTTCCAGAACTGGGAGGAGAAAAGGGATGACATAACTGGGAACAGAGGCAACCAATGGGAAATGAGGGTTATAAAGCTTTACCATAAACAGTTTTAAAACCTTTGACAACTTTCTTAGGAACTGTTATAAACTTAAACAAATGCCCTCCAAGGTCTGGGGCCAAGGGGCAACTCATCAGAAACACTGGTCTGGTTTGGGATGTCAGCCAGTTCGATTCCTACATGGTTTATTCTTTTTTTTTCCTGTCTCTTGAATCTATCCAGGCAGTGTTGAAAATAGAATACTTTTTCTGGTGTTTGTATAGTATCCAATAAAATAAAATATTGTTTGTTCTAGTAAATATGAAAAATAAATAAATATTTGTTAGAAATAAACACACTACTGTAACAACCCTAGAAAATACAAACCTGGTCATTTATATGGAAGTCATAGAAAGAATAGTAATTCAAAGCCTGAGGTTCCAAATGTGGTTTTACAGACTTCCCACATTACATTTTATTCTGAAAGAAACCTGACCACCACACAGGATCAGGCTTTCGCATGAAATCAGTGTGATAAATTTATGTTTGGCCAAATTTTGTGAGTGGAGTTAGGCCAGATACAGAGTTGGCTCTGTGTCTCTAGTCCTAGCCTGCCTGGAACAAAAGTTAGAAACCATAACAATTTCTGTTAAAGGTCTTGGATTTGTCTTACACATATTCAAAAGCATCAAGAGGCAGCAATTTCTCTGAAATAACAAATAAATGAAGTCACCATTAGCATTACTTCCTTCCAAATATAGGTCTAGTGTAAGGATTTCATCAACTTTATGCCAGTTTATTCTGTTGACTTCTATAAATGACATGACTTTTAAAATTATTACTCTATTATAGTGAAGTTACACTGAACACTCTACTAAACTAAAATTTCCTGGGACACATATATTACTAGTTTACTTAATCTCTGTGTTATTTGATGCCAAGTATTGACATTTATTACAACAAATTTCATTATTCTTGTATATGATCATATTTGAAAATGTGGATATTTTCTGTGTCCATACCTCTTAAACAGTTTTAATTTTATCAATATTTTGTCTATGTTTTGTAATGCTAGTTCTTCATAGTAGATTTTTTTAACATGAAAATTAATTACATTGCTAAAGAAAAATATGTTCCTTTTAAATTGGACTTAAGGAAAGAAGCTGAAAAATACAGCTGTAGCCAGATCACTTTTTCAAAACAAACAAACAGATAGTCCAGGTTGTTCAATTTCTTATAAATTAGCATATTTGGTAAGTTTTTTTCTAGACTTTAAAATTTATGTTTCTGACACATCCCTGGTGCAAAATATGACACTTGAATCTGTTCATGGAAGCACTTTTAGCATTTTTTTAGCACCTTATAATGCAAAGATAATGTACTGCTGGTGAACTATTTCTTGGAAACCTCTGGAATGTTTCTGCCGCAACACAGACCAACCAGACTTAAACAGATGATATAGTTTCATTCCAGAAGTAATATTTTAATGAAATTGTACGCCACTAGTAGCAGTCTTATAAAGTGTCAGAATAACTCAGCTGTAGGTGGTGTTGTTAGTTCTGCCTACAGTGCTGTCAAATCTTGCTGTAGTTCTGTTTCCATTAAATACCAGCTAGACCCCATGATGTAGCGTCAATAAAAATTAAAATATTGCCTCAGAAATATGACGTTTCCACTGCAATTACTTGGTTACAGAAATGATGAAACATCTAATCTTTGACAACTTTTAGCACATTGAAGCTGAATTGGAAAACCGAGTAAGTTTCCAATACAGGATTTGAGGTTTATGGTATTTCTTTTAATTGTGTATTAAATTTCTACTGCTATACCTTAATTTAGGTGTAGCACACATCATTCAGGTCTGTAGCATATATATAATAGTAATTATTCTTTTGTTAGTCTTTATAATCCCTTTATGAATGTTCCCTATTATGCAATATGTGAAGAAACTGAAGGCTAGATCATGAGAAAGCTTACATTGCTTCTCCGTCATGGGTTGTGTTTGAAGAATTGGAAGTGACATGCAATTTTTAGGATCCTTTTAGAAGAATTTTGCGGTTATTCACTTCATCTCTTTACTTTCATCTTCTCCTTTTTTGTGTCCATTTTCACTTCCCTTCCTTTTCATTTCTGTCTCCATATCTCCTTCCCACTCAATTCCAAATTATGCTAGACAGAGGGATAGTGAAGGAGTCTGGAAAGATTCATGTCAGTAGACAGCTGAGGTTTTGTTTACTTTTTAAATACTTGGGTCATTCTTAACAAGTTCATCTTGCAGAATCTTAGACATTCTCTCTCAGATAGGAGTTAGTTATTAAATTGATTTTCAATATAACCTAGAGTACAACTGTTTTTTTACTCAAGTTAAAAATAGGACTAGGTTGTGTTCTCTAATAATGACAGTCACCGTGGAGACAGGCAGCCAGGTGGAACTGAATGGGCACCATCCCTGCCCCCTTTACATTTGCTGCATCCTCTCTGTTCCCTTCATAGACCTGTGTCCATTTGCATCTCTTTCCCTAATCTCTCTGAAATCAGATCAGGTAAAGCAAAATAAGCCAGAAATGTCAGGCTGAGTCCCACCTGCTAGTTTCTCAGCAGAAAACTCTCACACGATGAAAAACACAAGAGTACTCTCAGAATGGGTCCCTGTAGAAGAAAAAGTCAAATTATATTCTTCTGCCTATCCATTCAGAGAAACTTGAGAGGATCATATTCAGGATCTGCATCATGATGGCCAAGGTCAGAATCAGAGTTTTGCTGCACTCTTTGTAGTAATTATTGTCCTAGATTTGCTTTCAGTCTCTTGTGGGAAGATCATTTCCTGTCCAAAAGCAGTTCTTTCTGTAACAACCCACTCAGCTGCAGAAGGAGATCTGAGTGTTGAAATTCACAGATTTTACTCGCATGTGGCACAGAGGAATTGTGAACCTGGTTGAGGGATTTGCCTTCTGGTTTAAAATTAGCAATAAACAAGTAATAGGATATGAATCCATTACCACTGCGATTGGGACTGTAGAGGGAAAACAAACAAACAAACAAACAAACAAACAAACAAAACCCAACACTGATAACATTTAAATATAACTCCAAACCACAAAATGGGGGGGTGACACCTTTCTCCTCTTCCACAGTCCAACATCTAGTTTTCAGATTCTGGCCTCTGAAACTTTTGGCTCTGGTTCTTTGGTTTGTTTATAAAATCAGGAAAAGTGAAAGAAAGAATGCAAGTTCATAGATACAATTTAATTTATAGTCAAATATACATTTATTATTTGTGTCTAGATTTTTAGCCAAAAAGCCCAAATTAAAATGTATTGCCACCATACGAAGTCTGGGTCAATTTATTCTTGTCTGATCATGGAGAATAAAAATACGTGGTTATTGTTGGATTCTCTGCAGTACAATGTGTCCAACACTGCGCTGAGATGATGTCAGAAAATCTGCATTTTTTCCCAATTATGAAATGAATTATGGGGAGCTATCTTACCACAGGCAGAATTGTTAAACCAGATATTTTGCCTGATACACTGTTGTCCAGCCAGAAAGCACAGGTGCTTTGGTTTTAATTTTTTTTTAAATGCTTCAAGATTACATTGACCACCTCTTTCTCATGCTCTTCAGAATTTAAATAGTAATAGTCCATATGTTGAGAAATATCTGAAGAATTCAATCGTCTGCTATTTTCTAAAAACAGATCAAAGGCAATCTACAGTGCTCAAACAGGTGGTAATATCTGTGATGACCAGGGTAAATTTCTCTCTGATTGAATGAGTTGTCAGTGTTATATAATAGATTTTAACTATTCTTTTTAGTGGGAGATATGAGGTGTTTTTCTTCCAGTTTTACTCACAAACTCCTTAAATACATGGCTTAAGTTTGTCTAAACATGCTCAGCAATGTTGAGGCCACTGTAATTCCAGAGTCTGAAAATTGTGTTAAAGTTACAACAGAGATGAAGTCCACACTCATTGTTCATTCAGATTGTTTCAGATCAGCAAATTCAACTAGTTTCCAAAAATCTGGTGTGCATATTCATTGAGTTATTCTTTTAAGTTTTTAAAAGTAGAATTTTTCTTTTTCATTAGCTTTAAATCATCCTGAAATGAGACAGCCAGGTTGGGTTAATCCATTTCAGGAATTTGGTTAGCTCATCCAGCTATGTCATTCTGAATCACATATTAGTAGAATATTCAGGGAATTTAAATATTTTCTTTTCATCAAGGAGGCAAGTATGTCCCAGTGTCTCCTTAGGTAAGGACTACTGTGCCAAGTCCTCTGCTACTTTAAATCAGTACTAATCAGGATCTATCCTACATCTCTGATTTGTAGTACCATCTCCTTCCTATCACTATCAAGCATTCCAAATATCACAAAAAGAACACAGAAAGGGGAGTGATTGTCTCTGCTAACAGATGGTGACTGCTGAGGTTGTAAACTACAGTTTGAGACACTGCCCTGGTGCCTCACAGTGAATGTGAGACTGCACACATACAGATACTATAAAAGAAAGACAAACTCTTCCATTTCAGCACTCTACTGTCCTTCTTATGTGTCTATGTTAATGACATGTGAAGATCTCTCAAAAAAAAATTCTCTGACCCACAAGTGCTTCTCCAAAGAAAATCACATCCTTCTGGTTGAGTAATGCATAGTTAAATTCCATGGCTTCTAGGGAGAAGACAGTGTCCTGGTCAATTAAGAGACACTGGGCTGAGGTGAGGCTGCTTTTGGTTTCTGTCTCCTGCAGTCTTGTTTTTAAAAATAGTGAAATGTCTGGTTCATTTTTACCCTTATTTTCTTTTTCTTCATTTGATAGTGAGTTTTTTGGTTGTTGGTGGTTTTTTGGGGTTTTTTGTTTGTTTTGGGTTTTTTGGGTATTATTTGTTTTTTGATTGATTGTTTGGGGGTTTTTATTTGTTTACATCTTCCAGTGACTCCAAATGGGCTGTATATTTTCCTAAAACAGTGTTTGTAGAGATAACATGTCAAACATCTGGTCATTCCCTCTGCACCTGCTCAAACATTCCTGATTTGCATTTTACTGTGTGTAAGGAGCACACCCCCTTGTACTTGCCCCAGCTCTTCCATTGCATTACAGTGAGAAATATGATGAGTCCAGCGCCAGTCATGGGGCCAACAAAAATATATGCTTTCTGTGGAGAGAAGGAATTTTATCTAAACTGCACATTAACTCAAAATACCAATCTTAGTAATATCTGTGAGAAGTGGGAGACTGAAATCAGTGCAAAGCTCCAAATTTGCAAAGGCAATGAACACACTTGATGTCTGCTTGTAGGTACACACAGGATATGTTTTCTTATCTCCTCCGAAGAGAAAAGCAGTGTGCTCTCCTTGTGAAATGTGGAACTAGTTATCTGGATTCTAGCTGCTTATGTTTTCCATGTTCTGATCAGGGTATCTAGCTCTAACTGACTAATACAGCAGTCAGTTGTGGAATGAACTAAAAATGGAGATTTCTCAGAACCCTTCCCTGAAAAGATGATGGCTAAACTAGATGGCAATTACCAATGTTCCTGCAGGGGGCATTCTAATACATTATTTATACTTTTCAAGTAGGATAAAAGAAAGCCATGAGGATTTCTGGTTTATAAATGAAAGCCATAAGGATTTCTGGTTTAAACCAGAAATTTAAACTCAAAATAACTTCTTTTTCTACAAAGTGTAAATTAGTACAGAGAAAAAAAAACTGAAAATTTTAAGTATTTCAATAAAATTCATTTAAGTCTACAAACCACACAATCAAAGCCCAGATATTGAAATTCTGTTAGCAGTATTAGTCTATTTTCAGATTTTTGTCCAAAAACAACCCAACTCTGTGACTTCCTGGATAATAGGTATACCCCTAGTAAGACTGGGTTGATCAAAGGTAAGAAAAGAAATGAATGCTTAATACATTATCTGTGGAACCTACAGAATATTATTGCTAAAACACAAAAGATTACAGTTTATTTACTTTAATTTGGTAAATGTCCATGCGTAAAATGAGATTTAAAAATACCTGTTGAATGAGGACATAGCAGAAAAGGAAAGGAATTATATTACATTCAATAAAATGAGTAACACTTCAGACTATATGGGACTCCAGCAATCTTTTATTGGAGTTACAAATTGATGGTAATGGCTGTTCTTAGGCAAATAAGCAAATCAGGGTTGGATAATGCAATTTTTAATGTCAGTCCTTCATTATCTTGCTTTACATAGCCGTCTTTTACATGTGAATAGAATTATTGACTACAGGAAATTACCGATATAGCTTTGATATTAAAAGGGAATGTAATACAAAGGAGTAACATAGGCCAACAACACTCAAGAAAGTAGAACAAATATTTTCCAGAGAACCAGATGTTTACAAATTAATTGGACTGTATCAGACATTTTAGCAGTCTCCAGTACTTAAAGATACAGATTCCAGTTCAGTTTGAAGTGGTTTAAGGTATCCAGTTTCTCAAAAATAATAAATATTTATTAAGTTATTTTTAAAGGATTGCAATAAAAAATATAAGGATCTTCTAAGGCAAAAGGTATTATAATATAAATAATTCTTACAGAGGTGATTTTTTTCCATTGTATGATTCCATTTTGCACTAGATCTGCACCTGGCTAATTTGTATAGTCCCAAGTAAGCTGAAATCAAATCTCCTTTCATACCTCTTTACAAATTGTGCATTATTACATGAGGAAACTTACACTGGAGAAAAACTGACCAGAAACGTTGGATCTGGCAACTCTGCTGTATAATGTGATTATAAAATGATCACGTAATATTTTTATAGTACTTTGGTTCTTGCAAATGATTAGAAAATGAAACTGGACAATCAGTTACTTGAAGGGTTTCTATGAAATAACAGAAGTTAGCAAAACCTTCAGAAAATCTTCTGACAACTCAGAAGGAGTCCTAAAATTATCCTGGGTAACAGAGGTTTTTTTCTACTGCTAAAATTTCTAATGATTTGGAAAAAATTGAGCCAGATGTCAGTTGGATGTCCTGCAGTACAAATTCCACTTTTTAATTGGCAGTCAGGCTCAGGGAGGATTCTGCTGTGAAGAACACCAGGAGGAGCCTTTGAATTAAGCAGCTAAGTGCAAGTGGATAACACTTATACTTGCATTTGTAATACACCAGGCCAGAAGCCTGAAACTGAAACTGGAGGGAGAAAAACAAAACCCATCTTGTCTTTCAAAACAAAATCTACTCTTCTGAGAGGGTTATGAACTTCCTAGTTATATTCTTTCGTTGTGATTACTAAAGAAATGCCTATTAATTAAGTGATAAAAGTGGACTTTTTTCAGCAAACACAATCACTACATCTATCTAATATCATTACATTCTTCTGAGAACGTAACATTCCTGAAATTGAGAATTATATTGCATCAGAGAAACTACCCGCCAGGCTCAGTCATAATTTGTTTTGCTATAATGTCACAATGAGTGCAGTTAAACAGAATCAAAATAATTTTCTTGTATAAAGATAGGAATTGCACATGAGGAACCCCCTCTTTTCAACTGGTTTACTCATACAAACTCTTCACATACAGTTATAAGCTTCTTTTTATAGTTGTAGTCCTTGCTGATTTCAAATGTCACTGTTCTTTCTCAATGTGTTTTAGCTTCATTCCTGCTGAAACACATCTAGCAGGATAGAGTGCTGCTGCTTTAGTTTTATGCACAGATGACAAACTATCTTTTCTAAGGCCATTTAGAAACACTTGGAAAATTGGGTATCTGTACCTTGAATACAAGAATAGCATTGTTGGGAGCCATAAAATCAGTACCGGACACTAGACCATAGATTTTTCACTCCTGCTTTATTCCTAGAGACACATGTTTATCTAGCTGGTGTGTAAAGATTTCTATGGACTGTATTTGGAGCCTGCTCTATGGCATGTAACATGGAGCACAATTTTAGAGGGTCATCATAAATGAGTCTAAAAGAGAATACAAGAGTGGTTTTGGATGCCTTCAGGAGACAGTGCTAACTACAGGTTCTTGAAGGAGAGGACTGTGCTGTCTCCACTCGAGTAACAGTTTTCCAGGTCTAAAGTATTAGTGTGTAACTTTGTATATCAGAAGATGGAACAATTGCAGAGTTGTTTGGGAAAGTTGAAATAATGCCAGTGCTTTTGTTTTATGAGTTTTGTTCCAGACCTGTCTGCTAGAACTGTATACAGCTAGCAATTAGGAACATTATTTTTTGTGGGCCTTATCATATGATCATTTAAAGTCCGACCTTATAAATGAGTGGCAACAAAGCTTCTCAAAATTAAAAGAGAGCAAATAATACCTATCACTCATGGCTAGTCACCTCTTCATTTAAAAAGTAGGATCATGTTCCATCTGAAAGGATTGAGTGATATAAATTATCTCTGGCTTAATTCTGTCTAGAACAACTACATTCAGCAGAGCTTGCAAGACAAGTGCAGATCTAGCATGTAACGAGTGCAGAGAAGGTAGAGATGCATTTTAATTAAAGATATGGAAATATCTTTTGTCAGTGTGTGGTTTTGACAGCTATTGAGCTGTCTATAGAAACCACAGCATAATGCAACACTGCATAACTTGACTAAGCTGAACACAATGGACTAATTGCTAAATGCAATGCGAGAAGAGGTCCAAAACTAAAAGATCATCTACAGACATTTGACTTGAACTGTTTCATATTTCTACTTTATGTTTTTTTAGCAAATGGGAAAGTTACCTTAGGAAAAAAAAATGTCAGGAAGAATAGCCTAAAATTGTTTTTTTTTTAAAGCTAAGACATTAGAAAAGTGATGTCTGATGGACCCCATAGCCACATATACAGAATAACTCATTTACAACTATGAAGGCATTCAGACTACTGAAATGAAAAATGAGACAGTGTTTGATCTACTTGTAAAAAGTTTAAATAATGATGAGAGAAGTATCTGTCTCATATATCACTGTCTAAGATGCCCCAGATTTTGCAACTCTTATAAAATAAATCAAAGAAATCTATCACCCTGCATATGATGAGGAAATTGGTATGAAGAGTGAAAGAATGAACAGAGAGGTTAAAAGGACCTAGGTCTGAGAAAAAGGAAAAGGAAGAGCAGACTTCTGTCTCATGGGATTGTTCTAGTTTGCCCCAAGATGGTCACCACATATTGATTATATAGCTTGGAAACCTGATTAAAACAAACTGCTACTTCCCTCCTATATCCTATCCCCTCCTATTTTGAGGTCCTTTGCCTAGAAATGAAAGTCTAGTGCCTGTCTATGATTTTGTGCATAATTCATTGATGCACCAAAACTGATGAACACAGAAAGGCTCTAAGAGCCTCAGCTAGAGTTAGTCATCATACTGCTTTTGGTTTGGAGAAGTTTGTTGGAAACAAGAAGATTTTTTTCTTTTTTTTTTTTTTTTGTTTTTAAATGTCACAGAGAATGTGATTTAGGGAAATATTTTGGGGTTTTTTATATTAACTGAACTCAAAATTAATCCAAACTAATTAACAGGCATGATTGTTCCCACATGCTTGAGACACCTGTCTGGGGCACAAAGAACTTCCTTCTGAAGGTTATAATTCCTCTCTAGGGAGTCCAAGATGCCTTGATAACTCTCTTAAAATAGACACCTCACTTGGCCAAAGTCAGGTTAAATAAAACCTACCCATGACTATTGAGACACAGGGCAGTGAATCCATTAGAAAGATTCACAAAAGCCAATAAAGCCAGCACGTCTGCTTAAATTTAATCACCTGGCATAAGTTTTCATGGTTAATATTAAAGGCAAAACTGTTCAGCACCTTGTAGAACCATTACTTGGTTTACACCTAAATCGTACATAAAAATGTAAGTACATGAATATTTATGTGCTGAAGAAAGATCAGGTCATAAAGGCTTACGAAAAGAAGAGCTGGAGCCCAGCTGTCAGAAACTCCTGCCGAGCTAACCATCTGTCTGTAATCACACATCTATCAGTTTTCTGTCTGTAATTACATGTCTGTCAATGGCCTCCTCATCTCAAATGCAGACTTCAAAGAATCCAGGTTTTTTCCTGAAAATCTGACCTTTCCTCTGCTTCCCCCAGCTTTATGTACCTTGATTAGTTCTGCTTTTTTTCTGCTTGGAATGATTATGCTGGCATCTTACAAATGGAGAAATCTGTATTTACTCTAAGGATTCAGGATGCCAAGATAGCATTTATTAGTAAGGTGACATGGACCAAAGGGAATCTCCCTTCTGCTTGCAAACAAACTGCTATGAAAGTAATTCTCTGTATACCTAATACCAGATTTTAAGCAGTTGTCTAGGGTTTTGTTACATTTTACTAGTGCTTTACAGGCTCTCAGATTCACATTAGTCAGAAACGTGAAGATACTAAACCGATACAACACAAAGGTGAACTAGGAAGTGTACAGTTTTGAGTAATTAATGTAACGTATTCTAGTGCTGGCAGGGAGTTATGCCTTATAATATTAAGGGAAGTTATTTATTAAAATTAAGGGAATTATCTTAATTATCATTGAAGATAATGAAATAAAATCCAACATATGCTGGTGTATTTTTACTTAAAATAAATACTGTTTGGAGACAGGACCTTCCAGAGGATTTTTCTGGTTATCTCCAGCTTACTCAGTCAGAGTAGGTGGTGTCTCTGCAGTGCATCATTAATACAGCTGTCAGGCCACTGAAAAAATCTGAGTTTGCAGTACCTGCCAGTACCTACCAGTACCTACCAGTTTTCTCATGCTCTTGCCCAGTAGTAAGGATGTGATCTCAGAACTCAGTTTCAGGTGTCCTGGAAGACTCCTGCTGGCTTGTCCAACACCTCCTGGCTTTTAAAAAGAAACTTAAATAAACTATGTTTCCTAATGATTTGTGCAGGATTCACAGTGAGAAATCTCATTTCTCTGCCCACCACTTGGGCACAGAAAATGTCCTACTTTCCTTTGATCTAGATCCACACCCTTCATTAGCTTCAAACTTTCTCAATGTCCTCCACATGGATGTAGTCCATTCATTAAATGGCTTCAAACATTACTCTCTTCTACAAGGAGTACCTTCAGCTTGAATTCCTTCTCATTAGGACCACCCTCCCTCCCGACACTTCCAAGAGACACTTCAACACTTCCAAATAATGTGTCGAAATCTCAAAGAACTGAGGAAATAAGGGGGGAGGGAGAATGAAGAAAAATCTCGAAATGTTAAATATTACCTAGTTAGGGGTAGAAGAGCATTTAGGAGAGAAGCATAAGAAGCAAACTGAAAACTAGAACGGTAGAATAGTTTATTTGGAACAAAAAGCTGTAGGAAGTACTAATCAGGGCTTTATAGTGTGGTATATGCTGAAAAAGAACTGTTAAAAAGTTAAAAAGTTGTATAGGATTAATTCATTCTTTGAACTGTACAACTTTATAGTGCTGCTTAGGAGATACGAGATCCAAGTTTATGTACAATTGAAAAGATTCCTTTTCCTCATTTATTCTCTCTAAAGAGAGATGAGAGATAATTTCATTCTATTCTTTACTTGGAGCTGCTCTTCAGCAATTTGAACAAGGAGGTACACATGCTTGTGCCAAGTGACTTCTTCACCTACCCCGCTAACAGGATAAAAAAGCTTTTTAGAGCTAGGCACTGAAAAGTCAGCCTGTGGGTTAAAAATAATTTTGCTCCACGTAGGAGGAGGACTATATGCTCTACATCTGAATAATAGTGTTGTTTTGTAATGAAGCTACAAAACATGTTCCTGGTATAGGTGCAGAAAAAAAAAAAAAGAGGGAAAGATTGGTAAAAGCACTTTGTAGAAGTGTTGTAGCAGGACCTTTTGGTTCCTAGAGTACCCCTCCATCCTCCCAGTATCTCTTCATCTTATAGGATCTGAGGTTCAGGTAACTGCTACACAAAATGTTGCACAGTAATGTTACAGAAAATGATAGAGACAAGTAAAAATCAGCTCTAAGAAAGAATTACTTTTTTAAGAACACAATAGATCATATCCTGATGATGCTATGTTTTAAATCTCTCTGAGAGTGGGATTGTCTGGCCTAATTATTGATTTAGGTTAGGGACTGCCAAATTACAAACTTGCTGTCATTCCCACAGAACAGGGGTTATTGTCTTTATTTCCTGTCTAACACTGCACCTGTTTGTCAAACTACCAAACTAATTGCCTTGACTCCAGATTGCTGTTTCAGGGTCTGAGTTACATCAAAGTTTTAAATCGGGTTATTAACTGGAATGCTCCTGATGGGATACATTTGTCTGGGTGTATGGGGTTCACCACATCTACATTTAGTCACCTAGGAGCTGTGTCTAGTCCAGGATCATCCTTAACACTTCCTCTCTGGTGAGCAGAGAGAAAGAAGCCCTCTAGAGTAATAATATAAGATTGGCTGAATAAACTGCCTTCAGGAGCTACTCATGTTTGTATGTTGACTGTGAAAGGACTCTAGATGCCTTGCTACAGCCAAGTACAGTTCTGAAATGGCGGAAGTTAGGCATGATAAATACCATCAATCTCTGCATGGTAGTTGAAATTCATTACTGCTGCTCACTGGGAGGAGGTTCACCTTACATATTTCAGTTTTACCTTATGGTAATTACCTCTTTGAACCCCCGTCCTCCTATCCAAAAGAGAAACAAACTCTGCACAAGTACTCCTTGCAGTATTCACTCAGCTCTGCTGCTGTCTATGTGTACATAAACTGACTAAATGAGTCAATAAACTTTTCTGTATTTTGTTTTTAACATCCCTTACACCTGAAAGGTAGTGCTATCTCTGAGGAGTAAAACCAGCTAAAATTCTATCCCTCTTTTTGGATTTTAACACAGAAAGGATTGCCAGCAAATGTGTTGGTTTGTGAACACTTGGACTGAAACACATATTTCATTTTGCTGCTGTATGCTCATTAGATGGTAATAGCTGTCCATCAATGTTGCACTATGCTACACACAACTCTGTGACTGAACCAGAAAGTCTTCACAGCTGTCTTCCAGTCCACAGTCACACATCACAGAAAAAAATTGATCTAAGCACAAAAAGGATCATAAGAGAAAGAAACTGAAAAGATGTGTGTGCTTGTTTGCAGAAGTGTCTTTATTAGTGTGTTTTAATGTATTTGTGTTGCTATTGCTTTGACATTAAATCAAATGGCTAATATTTGTTAATCCAACCTCTATATTTTTGTCACAAATGGAAGAAAAATTCAAGCTACATAAAAAATGAGACACACAATTTTAATTTTTATTTTTAGGTCTAGCAGAAGAAATGTGCTTTTCCACGTACAAAATACACTGTAGTTCAATTTAGATTGGTGGAGAAAGCACTGTTTTACAGAGGACTGGAGGAAATGACCATGATCCAAAAAGCATAATTTTTTTTTAATTGGCCATTTTATTAAAACAGTTTATTTTTCTGAACCTTGATGATCCCAGGTCTACTTCACATGTCACCTCATTCTTTGCTCTTTCAGTGTAAAATCCTCAAAGGTTTTAAATAAGCTGGCTCATATACTCTATATTCAAACAGTTGGGTAGAGAAAAATGAGCTGAAGTGCTCTGTAAGCTATGCTCTTCTTGGAGCAGCTGATTTAATATCTGCAGCTGCTTCTAACAAAGAGAAAACCGGTCTACTTTGTAATTCCATTTTATTGTATGTCAAACCACAACTGCAAATATTTTTTTTTTGAGTAATCAAGTGCAATCTGATATGCCTGAGCAGCAGCACTTTATTGACATTTTATCAGCCAGAGTTCCTTTGAAGGGATACTGGTGACCAAGGAAATTTGCCAGTTCAAAATGGCTATAATTGTTCACTTATTTAATCATGTACTAAAACAATGTATGTAATTGTATTGCCAGTGATATATTATTGACAAAATATTTTTTGCTATACAGTTCTTCCTACTTTATTGATGGTTCTTTTCTACCTTAGATTAGAAATAGGACATGCAAGGAAGTCCTAATTGCATGGATCAACAAATTCAAAAACATAAATTGCCTACTTGCTTTACTGAACATAGTAAATCTATCTGACAGATACATCTTCCTTGCTTTTATGTGTTTCTGTTGACAGTGTTTTCCAGCCTCAATCTCTCAGAGCCATCGTATTATATTGCAGGTAGGTTGTCACGGGTTTTTGCAAAAGGTTCCAGACAGCAATGGTCATTATGTTTTCACTCTCCCCTGTGATTTGACGGTCATATTGTAGGGCTACTATTGTGAGTGAACATGACAAGGGTAAAAGTGTGTTGTTTCTCTAAAACTTGGAACTATTGAGATATTTGAAAGAAAAATCCAACCGCACCAAATGCAGTCAGACTACTCCAAAGCACAGTTCAGGTAACCTCGCCTCCAGCACAGCTATCTATGTTTCTTCTCTGCATTTTCATAGAATCAGAATCATTAAGGTTGTAAAAGACCACTAATATAATTAAGTCCTACCCTCATCTTAACACTACCACCAAGTTCACCATAAACTATGTCCTCAAGTGCCATAGCCACACATTTCTTGAATACCTCCAGTGGTGGTGTCTCTACAACTTCTTTGGGCAGTCTGTTTCAATGCTTTTTAACCCTTTCCACAAAAAAAATTTCATAATTTTCGACCTAAACTGATCCTGACTCAGCTTGGGGCCATTTCTTCTGGTGCTGTCACTTGTTACCTGGGAGAAGAGACCAACCAACCAACCCCACCTGTGTACACCCTCCTTTCAGGAAGTTGTAGAAAGTGATAAGGTCTCCCCTGAGCCTCCTTTTTCTACAGGCTAAGCACCCCTAACTCCCTCAGCCCCTCTTCACAGAACTTGTGCTCCAGACCCTTCACCATCTCCATTGCCCTTGCCTGAACCCACTGCTCAATGACCTCCCTGTAGTGAGTGATCCAAAAGTGAACTTGGTATTCAAGGTATGGCCTTGGCAGGGCTAAATACAGTGGCACAGTCACCTACCTGGCCCTGCTGTCTACACTATACAAGCCAGGATGCCATTGGCCTTCTTGGCCACCCAGGCACCTTGGCCACCTGGCCACACACATTTTAAGTCACATTCCCCAACACTTCAGAGAAAGGAGAAAGAGGCCATCACAATATAAATGAAATATGTGTTTTTCATTACTCCTGTCACTGCAAAGTGACAGCAGTAACTGAGGGATTTACAGGTAAGAAAATAATTTCCTTGTCCAAAGAAGCCTGGAGTAGCTGTTTGTATATGCTGGAGATTACAGAGAAGCAAGGTAAGTGATCACTGAATCACCAAAAGAGGGAGAATTAAACAAGTTGTTAACAAGCCTGTCTGGAGAATTTGTATGCTGGTGTGGGGAAGACCTCTGGGAGTGTATTTTGAGCAAAGTTTAAGTGTGAAGAGTTACTGGTACCTCATGGCTTTACAGCAGGATGTCTAAAGACAAAGATAACAAAGATGGCTTAAAGACAGAGCTGGAACAAATTCTGACTTAAGGGAAGTGAAAAAACCCTCTAACAAGGGAGGTTAAAAAATTCAAAACTTGTGGAAGCAATAGTGTAGATTGCTCTGGAAAGTATGAATCCCTGTTGTTGAAGGAAAAAAACAGATTAGACAACATTTGGTAACTGATGTGACAAGTCTATCTGATGCTACTTTGAAGAATGATTCTTTTTATGATTTTTTTTATAATAACTGCACAGTGATAAAGAGGCCTGGATGCAGGACTAGTTTTGTTCTGGATCTATTTCAATCATGTCTTCGTAATGGAAGAAGTCAGTAAAAGTTTTTGTTGTACTTAATGTAAAAGTATTTCTTATTCTAGAGCTAACAAGGTTTGATTTTAAGTATTCACAAACAAACAAGATAATTTTGCAGCTTTACAAAGACTCACACTTTGAGAGGTTGCCCACTCTTAAGAAAAAAATTGTACTTTTTCCCAACTTTTGCTCATATCCACTTTTGAGTATGCTATGATCTACCTTCATATTACTTTGGAAGACACACGAGTTAGAAAGTAGGCAAAATATTTTTCTTACTTCTTTCTGGTATTGCTTCATTTTGGGCCTATGTAGAGAATAACATTCACATCATGAGTGTCTAGGGCTCTGTTCAGTGTTGGGAAAGTGGGAAGAATTAGTTCACTGTTCAGATTCATTCTGAAAGTCCATTCTGTGTGTTTAATTGTTCATGTTCATGACTGTCCAAAATCTGTGTGTGATTTCAATCCACTGCTTCTGAGTGGTGCTCACTGCTGAATTTTGAAGCCTGTACAAAGAAAACAGAATAGGCTGTCAATTCTTATTATGATTCATGCCGTTCTAGCTGATTAATTCAGTGAAACATGGCATAATCACACCAGGCTAGACATATGTCAGCAAAACAACATTTGAGAAAAATACAGGACAGCCCCAGCTTTACCCTATTTGGGGGCAGGGGGGGATGTTTTTGAAGGGGGCTGGGTGAGCTTTCCTAGGAAATAGGAAGATAATTAGCTTCATCACTCTCTCCAAACTGATAATTTCAGTGAAAAAATATTAGTTTCTTACATATAGCACATTTTCTTTTAGCCATCTTTACCTTTTTTCTCAAGGCAGGTACAGGGCACCCCTTTTCCCAAAGCAAATTTTGAACAGGGATAAATCAAAGAGACTTCAGGAGCCTGACAGATTCTTTTCCAACATTCATCTTTCCTTCCTTTCCCCAGTTCACACAAGGAGGACAGCTATAGGAATTTTACAATTAAATGTTTGTAACATAGGACCACCTCTTTCATTTCCAAGGTAGAAAATTACTATTTTGTTCCAAATTTCAGGGTTCAAAGGAAAATTGTGTTGGAAAAGAATATTGCTGATGTCCATTAGTTGAAGTCTAATGTTAAAGGTCAAAAAAATCCAGTCCAGAACCCACAGGCATTCATTTTTCCTATAGAAAATGATGCAGAAATTGCAGGTTATTTGTTGGTTTATTCTGTATTAAGATCTATAATAACCATTTGTTCTCATTTTCCTATCTCCTCTACTTTTAAATTTAGTTTTAAAATGTGAACTTTATAAAAAAAAAATCAAACACAAAAAACCCTGTTATTCCTAGTGCTTAGTGCTTTGCTATGTAAGAACTTTAAAACATTTGACTGTCATTTTCCCTGTGTGTGCAGCACAAACAGTAGACAAACTGCGGCATGCAGCCAATTAACATATTCAGGGAACTTTGGGTATGAGGCACTGCAGAGTGATCAACAACAAAATGTCCTTATGGAAATCAGTGACAAGTAGTGTCCCTGACAAGTAGGGTCTGTGTGGCGATCAGCACTGTTTAAAGTCTTCATCAGTGACACAGACAAAGAAATTGAGCACACCCTGAGCAAGTTTGCAGATGACACAAAGCTGTATGGTGCACTTGATGGATGCCATCCAGAGGGACCTGGACAAGCTGGAGGAGTGGGCCCATGTGAACCTCATGAGGCCCAACAAGGCACAATGTAAGGTGCTGTACATAGGTCAGGAAAATCCCCATGTCAGTAGAGACTGCGGGATGAAGGAACTGAGAGCAGCCATGCTGAGAAGGACTCGGGGGTGCTGGTGGATGAGAAGCCTCATACACAAGTCATGGCTTTGTGGTTGCAGCCCAGAAAGCCAAACATGTCCTGGGCTGCATCCAGAGATACATGGCCAATAGCGTGACAGAGGTGATTCTGCCCCTGTGCTCTGTTCTGCTTTGCTCTGCTCTGCTCTGCTCTGCTCTGCTCTGGTGAGACTCCATCTGGAGTGCTGCATGCAGCTCAGTACAGAAAAGGTGTGGACCTGTTGGAGTGGGTCCAAACAAGGCCACCAAGTTCATTAAAGGGTTGGAGCACCTCTCCTATGAGGAAAAGCGGCAGAAGTTCAGGTTGCTCAGTCTGGAGAAGAGACAGCCCCACAGAGACTTTATTGTAGCCTTTCAGTTATTAAAGGGGATTTATAAGAAAGATGGGGACAAACTTTTTAGCAAGGCCTGTTGCACTAGGACAAGGGCCACTGGTTTTAAACTAAAAGGGAGTCAGATTAGATATGAGAATTTACCTTTTTTTTTTACAATGAGTATGTTGAAACACTGGAACAGGTTGCCCAGAGGGGTTGTGGATGCCCCATGCCTGGGAAAATTCAAGGTCAGGTTGGATGGGTCTCTTAGCAACCTGTTCTAGTCTAAGATGTCCCTGCTGATTGCAGAGGGGATTTGATGAGATGACCTTTAAATGTCCTTTTCAACCCAAACTATTCTATGATTCTCTGAATGATTCTCTGAATGAATCCTGCTTACCTTTTTGGTAGAATACTAAAGCCACACTTTATTTCTTCTGGAGTTTTGTTTAAGCAGGTATGTGCTCCTTATTTGAGAAAAAACAATTTTCTGATCATTTTTCTGATCATTTTTGTGACTGCTTCTTGGCAGGTAATTTCTGGAGGTAGATGCAATCACAAAGAACGATTTACAAGGTCCTTGATAATCACTAAAAATTTAAGTTACTTGTAGAAAACTGATGAGATCATAAGATTTCTTTTTCCTGAGATCTCTGTGTCCCAGGGATACTGAGATATTTTTCTGACCCCCTGGATTGTTGTACTTCTGCTTAAATCTCAGAAGTAGAATTCTGAGATTGAATTATTGTTTTTTTCAAATACAATATTATTTAAGAAAAAAAAATTACATCTGGGTAACATTTTCAAAAGTACTTCAGTCACTTCAGAGTCTGAGAGGAAGTATGCCAAAGACTCGAGAGACATATGGGATACAATTGTCATAAAAATTTAATTGGACAGATATTTAACTTTTGTGCCTTTAAAAATATTGCATTAGTTCCCCTTTCAATAGGTCAAGGGGCAAAGCCAAAAGTGAACTGGGACATTGTGTTTGCATATTCACCTACACAGTATTCCATGTTCATGGATTCAAGTATTTTCTATTCAGACTTCCTAAGGGACCCTAGGTGAACCTAGAGTTTAGCTAGTCATAAACTAGAAGTTTCCAGCTAAACTCCTCAGTGATCTCTGCTTTCAAAATTTAGTCTCTGATTTCAGAAATTATTTGCACTAAATTTAATTTCAGAGTTAAATGATTTTTTTAATCCTGCAAAGACAAATTCTAGTTCACTTCTACATCTTGTCCAATTTCAGAAGCATTTCTGCTTTAACAGTTAATTTCAGGGAGAGCTTGTAGGCTCCAGATTTGGTCAAATCTTGACATATGCTGTATTGGTTTTGCATGGCCTGGTTTATGGTAGTGGGAGACCACAGAGGTGGCTTCTGCAAAAAACTGCCCAAAGCTTCCACCATGTCCAGCAGAGCCAACCCCTGATGGCTCCAAAGATGGTTGTGCTGCTGGCTAAGGCTGGGCCAATTAAAAATGGTGGTAATGTAGAACACTCATATATTTAGTAGTATTCTTAAATATGTTATCACAGAGTTGTTCCCAGCATTTCTAACCCCACTACCAAAACCAAGCCATGCAAAACCAATACACATGCTAAGAATGCAATTTAACTTTGTGAAATAAAAAGTTACAGAGCTTAAACTTTGCTCTGTTAGGTTTTAGCCGCTTTTAAAGACTAGCAGTTGAACATCATAGATTTAAAAAAATTCCACAGATTTCAAATACTAATTTAGCTAATTATCTATATTAGCTAATTTTCAAACCTTACAACATCTGAAAAGCAATTCTTGTACTTCCTGCTGAGGTGCTTGGCATTGTGGCAGTGGTTCTGTCTTACCATCAATGCAGCCAGGAAAAACAGCAAACTAAGTTTCAGTACATGACAATAAAAGTAATAAAGGAAAGAAGGGATTGATTTCTGAGGGAATTTTTTTAATAAATAGAGCAGGAAGGATGATCTTCATTTAAACTAAAATGGACTCAGGCTGCTGACACTAAAAATAGAAAAGGTCAAATGGAATTTTTTTAAGTTTGAAAGAAAGCTGGCAAGTGAAGGAGATTTTGGGATGCTACATCCTCTAGATAGGAAGTTATAAATGCCTGTATCCTTAAATAAAAGATAGAACAGAAGTTGATACGACTGAAGAAGAAAGCAGCAAAGAACAGCTTCAAGTAAAGTATTCTTTAAACAGAAGATATAAAATCAGACATGCAGGCTAACTAGAAACTTACAAGTACCAGTCTAACAATGGCTGAATTAGCTGAAGTACAGAAGGAGAAATTAAGATATTAAAAAAGCAGGTAGAAGGCAGAAACTGGTGAAAGTCACAAGAGTGAAATATTAAGAGCATAATATCAGGTCATTCTCACAAGTCACCCAGCTCAGAGAGTAACAATGACTGTGACACAGGAGGGAGACACAAGGGAGGCAAGGGAGCCAACAGGATAAAAAGCATGGTAGTATCTACAGAGCTTATTTATGTCCACGTAGATTGTACAACGTTACAGTTCAGAGACTGGATTTTTTTTTAACCCTCCTAGACCAATTAATTAGCAACTGGTAAGAGAAAAGGCAATTCTTGATGTAGTTCTAAGCAATAGAAAGAGGACCAATGAAGGACCCACAGGAGAAGAGGGGTAACATTTTTTAATTAAAGACCCTTTTTGCAGCAAGACTGAAAGTTTCACGGAATCGCAAAACAACTTGGGTTGGAAGGGACCTGAAAGATATGCTACCCTCTTCAATAGCATTTCATTAAACTGAGGACACATCTGAAAAAAAAAACCTCTGTAATCTAAAAGGGCATAATGTTTGCATGTGGCATGAAGATTGTTTACTGGCATCATATTATAGTCTCAAGGTGATTGAATAATATCAATCTGAAGAGATTTTTGGATAGTCACACAAAGAGCCTGACTGACCCTACCCCACAAAATCACCATATTTAAACAGTAGATGAGAATATTAGAAATTTAAAGGGAGCAGTTGATCCTGCAAAAAGTGAAAGCTGTGTTCAGGTAAGGAAAAACTTAGAGTATGTAAGATTGGGCAAGTAAAGTCATAATAAATCAGGTCAGATAATATTTTGAGGAATCGCTAGTTGAGTGGCTAATAACTAAGACTACAAACATCTTCAAATATACCAGAAGCAGAAAGCCTGTCAGACCCTGCCAAATAGGTGATCACAATTTAAAATAAGCCCTTGAGAAAGATACAGGCATGGCAAAGTTGCTAAGTTATTGTATTGATATTCATCAGAAAGAGCCTTAGGGAGAATCCACACAGCCTTTCTTCAGAAGGGAAGAATCTGAGGTACTGTATCAAATTGATGTGTCAGCAGAAGTTTCAAACAAATCTATCCAGTAAACAGGAACAAATCACCAGAACCAGATGTTTCTGAACTATAGGATGTACTATTTAGTTATGTCATCACTTAAGTTCCCCTAACAACAAACTAAATTAAAGGAACAAAAGCTGGCCAATATGTTTCATTTTTTAAACTGGATTTAGTAAAGTTTTAACAAATGTTCCTTCAGCACCAGAAAAAGGGCACAAAAAGATTGAATTAAAATATATTAGAAGCTATCTGAAGAGACTGACAAATATTTTGCAGAAAAAATCACACCTCTTCTGGCCATTGAAGATTTTTGCCACTCCATTTTAGAAAAACTCTGATGGTTTACACAGCTTCAGTGAACTTCCAAAAAGTCTTTGACAGTACTCTTCAACGGAAATTGTAAATGCCATTGGAGGAAGGTAATTCCATGAATTAAAAAGGTAATTAGCAATTAGGAGACATAGGTATAAGTAAATAGTTAACCTTCACTACCTGCGGTTTCTACAGAGTTGTAATACAAGGAGGAAAAACCAATGTTCTTGGGATATTTCTTGATAAACTAACTGTGCACTAAAAAAGGCACTGAAAATAAAAATCTTGGACACATTTTGGTTAGTTCTCTGAAGATACTGGTTCCATGCCTAAGATGTCTCAAAAAAAATCAACACACCCATAAAAATCTCTTGGGAAATTAGGCAAGAATAAAGTGGGAAAACATTATGCTACTGTGTTATCATTCTGTGCCAAAAAAATATGAATACTGTTTACTGTTCTGGGAAGTCTTTTCTAAATATTTATGACATAACTAGAAGAGACACAGGGATACAATATTGATTATCAGAGTATGGAAAGACTTCTATACATGGAGACGTTGCTCAGGTTAGGACTTTTAGACCTGGTGAAGAACAATTTATGCAGGGTGGAGTAGAAACTCACAGGGTAGTGAAAGGAGAGGATATGTAGGAACAGTAACATTCTCATTTACACCTATCTTACACCTGTCTTAAGAATAAAGACTCACTAGACAAAATTCTCAGACAGCAGATTTAAAACGAACAAGAGGAATAGAAAGCATGCAATTACATCACACAGCTCATTGTCCAAGGATGCCTAAAGTACCAAAAGTCTAAAAGGTTTCAAAAAGCCTCTGCAGACAGTCTATGAAGAAAATGCATCATATGGCTCAGGAATTTCAAATCCACAGATTTCCAAAAGCAATACTCACATTATTTTCCACAGTCCACACCTTTGGCTATGTGTTTTGTGAGACCATTGATTAAACCAATGTCCTTATGTATTTCTGAAGGATCTCCACACACCAGGATGTATACTGAGGTACAGATTCTTTATTGCCTTCTGTCTTTCAGGTGACACTTTCTCACTAGAGGCATACTATGTAGCTTATAAATCCACAAGTGGGCTTACGTACTATCTTGGTGGAAAACAGAAAAAGGTCTCCAAGGTTACTGGCTGCATTTTCAAAAAGAAAATTGATGCTACCATTATAAGTTTATCTTATAAATTCTTTGGAGCAATGGTTGCTTTCTTTGCTTTTCACTTCTTCCATGTAGGGCAAAACAAGGAACCAAAATAATTCTTCAATGTTCAGAGGAGAGATATCTCTGCTCTTTCTCCTCCCAGGTAGCTGTGCAGAGACCTCTTATGAGCGGAGACCTCCAGGCCTTAGAACTGTGTCTTCCTGTGCCATGGCCATACTGCTCGCTGACTTCAGAGGTTGCCACACAAGCAAACACGTGGAGACAAATCTACAATCAGACACTCCTGAGTACTAGGTTTTGTAAACCTAACATGAGCTTTTCTTCTTTTAACCAACCTAATCTGCCTCCATGGGAGTATATTTTTCTGTTTTACGTTTGGCCTCCTTTAGCTGGCTGAACTCCCCCTTATTAAGCCAACTCATTGGAGGATCAGCACTTTATGGCTTCTAAGACATCCATGGCCAGAAAGTCATGTGTCTTTTCCTCTTGTTCTGACCTTAAAATGAGAGGAGAAGGATTTAAAACAAGCAAATTACTCCCCTAAGAGAGAAGAAGGGAGAAAATCCAGCTGCTGGCAGGCAGAGAGCAGCAGCAGAACAGGAGTGTGCTCCCCCTGCCTTTGCCCTGGGCCCCTGTGTGAACGCTCAGGGTGGTCCCCAAGGAGCTGGTATGGACACCAGAGCCCAGGCGAGCAAGCTCACTGAGCTCCCACAGAACTGACTGCACATGCTCAGCACCAGCATTGTGACTTTACAGGAATAACCATTGTCTTACATGATGGTGATTTTTATCACTGTGTCAAGACACAGCAGAGAGAAACCACTCAAATAATTTAATTAAAGCATCCAGTACTGAGAACAGGTGAAATTACAGGTTTCATATTGGCACTTCTGCCAACATGTTAGAGAGAAGGTATTTCCAACTACCTCCACACAAAGAAAAATCATAATATAGACTCAGTAATTTTGATTTAAGTACCTCTTCTTTGATCTTGTTGTTTAAGGAAGCAATGATAAATCTACAAGACAAATTCTACCAGACTTTGCCAGTACTATCATCTGGGAATATACATATTTGAGTATGAATCCAACCTTAATTTGTTCTGCCAAATAGGCGTTTGGTACTGTTCTTTTAATCAATTCTTCCAGAAAGACATACGCAGGGAAAAAAACTGATCTCGTGTAGATGCACCTGCATCAATGACTGATGACTTTGTTCCATTATTTTATCTCCACACTTATCTTTATTGCTGCAATGAAATAATTCATGCAGAACAAAGTAAATTCTTGAATTGACTAAATATTTACAGTACATAAAACCAGTGAGAAATTTACCTGCCCATTATCCCAATCATACACTTCAATACTTCTTTAGATACAACAGGCAAAGATAGAATATAGCTTTTAATTCGAATAAGGCATCCAGTGTTTCAAACTGTTTCAGAAATATATTTCTTCTCCAACAACAACATGCTTTTGTGCCAACTCCTAAATAACCATAAATTTCTTTTTATATAAACCTTAATGAATACTTGGCTAAGATGCTGTTGGCTTCTACCTTTAAACAGAAATGGAAAAACTGCACACTGAGCAAAATGGAAAAAGAGATCACAGCAAGCCCAATGTTGCATTTTGCATTTAATGTGAAGGAAGCCTTGTTTTCATGGTGTTTCAGCTTTCAGTGTTTTTAATCTTAAAGTGGCTGATCAATTTAAGGTAAGTGGCAGGCATTTGGCCTAGTTCCCAGGCTCTGCTTTCCTACCAGAAAAGAAAGGATTCAGTCAGACACACAGACAAGGGGCATCATCGGTGGCTCTCACATTCCAAGCATTTTAGCACAGATTAAGTTGGAATGGTTTTACTGTTTACTGAAATCTCCTAGGTGTTGCATTTTATCCCCCTCTGGCTGTGGTTATCCAGGTTGAGCTTCCCAGGTCAGGACCTCCATAATCAAAATGGCTTGTAGAGCCTTGAAGGGAAATACAAAGTACAGGTCAAGACTCCTTATTAAAATGCAATTTCAGCAGCTTATTGCAAAATGTTAAGTCCCCAGACAACAGGTAATTTAGCAGTGAACTTTTTTCCTAAAGCTTGCAGCAAGGCAAGAGCTGTTTTACATGCATTCCAGAGGAAAAAGCGAAGATAATCTTCTTAAGAAGGACAAAACCTCAGCACTTTGTGTGTCTGGAAATAACCAGAAGATAATTAAGTGTTATTTTTAGACTTTTTTCCCCTTTTAGGTGCAATAAAGTGCAGATTTCAGTGTCTAATACATTCAAATTTGGCTTTATTATGTAATTGTGAAAATTTGTTTGGTTATTTTAAGAGCTCTTGTCTACAATGAGTAACTTTTAACAAATGTAAGTTTTATATTTTAATACAGTCACCCCTTTTTTGGATACTCAGGCTCAGATTTTTTGTGATATTAGGGTGATAAATTAGCTCAGGCTCTCTGGAATTGCATATGCACAAAGGACACTGTGTGGAGAGTTCTCACTATCCACGTTCCTAGGAGCTATGAGATGTTTGTCTGTTTGCAGTTCCGGGGTCAGAGGTATAAATGTGAGGCTGCTTTCTTGTTGATAGCTTTAGGAAAAAAATCCTCAGCTATTCAGCTTTTTTTTTTAACTATGCCTTTAAAATAAATTAATTACCAGATTGAAATGGACAGTATTTCTGCCAAAAGTGAACTGGTAGTTCTGAAAATTTAAGCAGAATATAAACATGAAAAATTTAGGGGCTACACTTCTTTTTTTTACAGGTGAAGACATTTCACAGATATACTCCAGCCTATTTGCAAACAGTTTCCCTTGAAAATGTCAGTCTTTCCACAGGTCAGGTTTTAATGATCCCCAATTACACAGTTGAAGATATCCTGTTCCTTGAACCACTTACTGAAGACTGATGTTCTAGATGTATACATGAGTATGCATATGCATGTCAGTGATTTAACTGGACTGAACTGACCCTGCTGGTACCTCTGACATCCCAGTTGCACAGCAACCCTCTGGGAGGTATTGACACATTGCAGCCAGGTGCCAGTGTCTTGCTGGAAAGCATCATTACATAGTCAAAGCTTCCATCATTTATGCCTTTTTTTCCCAGGTTCAGTCTTTGAAAACAAGGAGTAAATTCAATGGGAAAAGTTTCTTGTTTAATCAGGCAAGTTAAATTATGAGACAATATGCTAAGAGTCTTTAGGTTGGAGATAAAAAAATAGTGGTGCAGTGAGAGTTTGCGGAAGCTCAGATAGCTGTGGAGAGCAGGGCAGTGCCAAGGACAGTGAAGAGCCATGTTCAATCCACACACACAGTGAGAGGCAGAGAAGGAGTTAACTGCAGCCCCAAGGAGGGGCAGGAAGCTGACCAGCTGTGTGCAATTGCAGCTGCTGCTATAAAAAGGCTTTGCCTTAGCGGACAGAGAGTCACAGTTGAAGGGAAGGAAATTCTTCTTGTGAACTTATGGTTTTAAAGGGAAGGAAGTAGATTCTTGATGATTGGCTACCTGAAATTTAGAAGATCTTGCTAATGTCTGGTAGATTGAATTTATCCACTTGGTCAACAGCTCTTACTTGCTGTTAGTGCTGTTGAACCACTGTGTGTCTTAAGCCTTCCTCAATGTTCCCATTTGCCAAAAAATTGTTGAAAACTGTAAAATGCTGTATCTCATACTGAATTTTTGTCCTCTGCTGTGCGGAAGCCTGATGCTGACCTTTCTGCAAGGAAAGAGATGGGTTTATTATGGGACTGTTTCCATGAGGTCTTTGAAATAGAACTAGGTCTGAGTAGGTTGGGAGGGGGTGTAAAACACTAACTGGTTTGTAGGTTTGTAGCAACATTCTACCAGAACAGGGCTACCCTGATAGAGTGTTCAGCTGTAAAGGGAAGGAAGCATCTTCCTGACAATCCCTGAGGAAATGACTTAACCCTCAAGGGGAAGAGAGCAGAGGAAAAAGACTGCTTTATATAGCCCAATAAATACTTTCATGCATACAGGGATATAAAAAAAAAACAGTTTTGGACTTGATATTGATTTATTCCACATGTTGCTGTCCTCTTCCTCCTCACAGTGTTCATATGAATTTTCCTGTGAGGGATAACCTTACCTGAATGTGTCCTAGTAATACATGGATTCTTTTTTTAAAACCAAATAAAATATATTAGCATGTTATCAGAATCTCTAGGTGAGATTTTTCCATCCTCATTTTTAAGGTGGAGGCATATATGGAGGTCAAGCAAAAAGAACCACCATAGGTAAACAAAAAAAAATGTTGAACCCTGATGCTGCAGTTCAGTTCAGCTGCTGAAACACTGCAGGTATGGCATGTGGCACACAAGCCTCTTAGCCATTTTTGGACAGCAGCTCTCTTCTGCTGGCTCTACAGGCTTGGCTGGCTCTTACTTTCCCCCTGGCTGGTCTATGGGAAACAGAGAGGGTTTTATTAACCAAGGTTTCACTGCTTGGGAATGGTTTGTAGTTTGCCAAACTAATCGCAGCGGAGTGTCACAAGATTAGATTTGTCGTGGCTGACTAATTCAGGCTCTTGTGAGACAGCAAGAAAAAAGTAGCAGAAAAGGACAAAGAAGATCTAAATAGGAATTAGGACTGGTTGTGCTGCAGGGTGCAAAAGAAATAGTATATCCAATTCCCATTTGTATTTGGGATCCTCTGATACCTGTAGAGGAGAATATAATGGAGTTGAGCACAAAATGAAGTGTTGAAGTTTGCCTCCCAAATTGTTGGGATTTTCAGTGGTTGTGTTAGAGACAGCTTTCCCAGAGAGAGCTGAAGAAGTCTGAGCTTCACCACATATAAGTGCCCAGCAGGTATTGCACCCATGGTGTCACCTGCAGCAGCCATGGCTGACCTGGTAGTAAGGCACAGTGCAATGGCAAAACTGACTCCAGCTGGTGGTGTGCAGGAGAAATGCTGACTTCATGGGCACCATGAACCACATGTGGCATGGTGGCCATTACTCAGCAGCTGACTGGCAGTTTTGCTTCCTTCCTCTTCTAGCCCAGATCATCAGATCATTCAGGCACATTCAAAAGAGGTTTTTGAAGAAGGCTCCTCTGTTTGTTTGCTCAGGGTTTGTCTACAAAGAGCTCTGCTATGTCTAAATGACTTTATGATGACCCATGCATAGTAAATGCATGTAACTAAGATGTCATGGAGAAGAAGACATGAATAATCACTGAAACTGCTACACATCCCACATGGATACTTTTTATCTACCCCATACAAAAAGTATGAATTATTAGATTTTCTTAATTTAATTTAGTTCAATCATTAATCTAATTATGGGCATAAAAGACCTCTTCTAGTTAAACCTGTTCCAGTCCAAATTGCAAGAATATGACGAAAAATTATATTGGCTTTAATTCAGATCCTATTTTCATACAAATGTATATTCAACTTACAGACCTCCTTGAGAACCTAATATTTCTGTACTCCTATATTATGGAATACATAATTACACTTAATAAATGAGGCAGGAGGGGAGGTGTAAACTCTCTTTAAATGGTTTATTTATGTTGATGTGGTTTATTATTTATTTATCTACCCAAGGAAGCTATGCTGACATATCAGGCTGTCTTGCAGACTTCATCTGAAATTATAGGCTTGGTGAATTATATCAACAAAGTAAACATTAGGTCTGACATAAGTTTTAATGGTTTGGTTGACAGAATAGCAACCAAAAGACCTTAAATTAATTCCTAGTTAGGTCATTTATTATTATTTATTTCTCACAAGAGCATTATCATGATTAAAGAGGAGACTCAACATTTGGATTATACAGCCCAGAGACTCACCTGAAGAAAGTAAAAAAATGGGATTGCTGATTGCTAATAACTGAGCTAATCTCCCAAGATGTGGGCATGACAGGCAGTATACTTTGGAGTTCATCCAAAATTTGCAACTGGAAAATCCTATGAAAAATCCGTTTCTCCTGTGAGGTTCATAGGAGCAATGTTCTATGGATTGCATCATTAAATGAGAAGGTCACTTATATATTTACCAAGCTCCTCTATTATTTCAAATTAGTATGTGGAAACTCCCTCAAAGGTAAAATGGAATAAAATATATTGTGTTTGAAACCCATTACCCCTGCACTTGTTTAATAACCTATAACAAATGTTTTAATAATTGCACTCACTCTCAGAAAGTCTCTGTGATTAGTCACAAATAATTATACCCATATTTACACTTACCTTTAAAAGGACAAGTTCCTCTTATAGGGAGTTTTACATTGTTTTAAGGCTGTATAGCTTGACATTTCTTATGCTCCAGGTGACAATGCATACTGTCATAGAAATCTATAAATTGTATTAAAAAGATTGCTTTTAGAAATATATATTCACTTTCCAAATATATAGTGGTTAATTTAAAAAAAATAATTAATGGTTTCCAATTAGAAAAAGTTTTCAATCAAAAGCTGGAAATCCTTTAAGTGCTCAGATGATTGAAAGTAAAACAAATAGACCAGAATATTTGATAATTTATTTGCCCACCATAAAGCCATGAGAGGAACTGTGGAATTCAGATGTTATTTCTCTCTCACTGTAACTATACCACACATTGCATCAACTTTTCTAGATAAAATTTAGAAAACAAATTTTAAAATTTAAATTAAAATTTTAAGCTAAGCTAAAGTTATCTTAGCTAATTCATTCAATGGAGAATTTCCAAGCAAATCTTTAGTCCATCAAAAACATGACAATGAATTTCTCTAGAGTATTCATAAAATCTTTGGTAGATCTCACCCCTGCTTGTAGGTCGTGGGGCTTTTTAAATTATTATTTATTTATATTTCTTTTGTTTGCTTGCTTTTTTCTCCCAGATGAATTTTAATATTTTCCAGGCTTCTAGTTTAATGCAAAATCAGAGCAGGGGAGAAAGGGGAAAAAAGTACTGTGACATTCACTTTTTCAATAATTTTATTTAATTGATCCAAGTAAACCTGTATATAATTTAATTGACATAAGATTGAAAATTCACAAAGGATTAAGTCACTATGAAGTGCCATAAAATGACCTTGCTAATTTCTTTTTTTTACATACCATTTTAATAATATTTCCTTGCTGTTTGTGCAGCATGGAATGTTATCTTTATGTTCACAGTTCTTGAAGGAAGGCAGATAGCTTCTCATTTGTTCCTACATTTATCTAAAATAAATTACAGATGCAGCTGATGGTATCTGGTCCTTCCTTCCCTTCCTTTCCCTCTTCCCCTTTTTGCCCCTCTGTCTTTGTTCTGGATTATTTTTCCTTCCTTCCCTTTGGCCCTCCTCTAATGATAGCAAAATTCAGAAAACATTGGCATATTCAAAGTTTTTTTGTTAATTACATAATTTGTAAAAAAAAAATCAATATAATTTATTCATAATTTTTCCTGCCTGAACATTGCAGATTTGTACAGTGGAGTCAACAGCATTTTAGCAAAAAAACTGCATCATAAACGAAAATTTCAAAATTGTCATGTGCTGTTTTTCCTGTAAGTGATATTTTATTGGTTTTTTGAAAATGAATCATCTGTTGTGCAGTGTTGGGATTTATCTGGTAGGATAATCTTGGTCAGACAGTCTGTAAAGGAAATGGAGGAAAAAACCCAGCCAAGAAATTATGGATAATATAGAGATGAACAAAATCTTCACTTTATAAATACAGATTGAAAGCTTTTGGTACAGCCTGTTAGAATAAAGATCCCATTACCCCGCCCATTAGTGTGTGGCTTAATCTTGTGCAATGCAAATAATTAATTCTCAGTTTCTTGGTGTATCTATTTAAAAAATAAATAAAAATAAAAAACCAATTTTGTGAAACGATTTTTGTTTTGGTGAAAGTTGAAATGCAGTTGAACACAAGGTATTACATTCAGGACAGGCTGAGTGATACTCACTGTGATGCAGGTACTAAGAGTAGAAAGATGTGTCTTTTACTAAGAGAGCAAACAAAGTCCTTGTGCCTCCTTCAGCTGATAAAGCCTGTAATTAAAGCATGTTAAAGCCCAGTTTTGCACCAATGAAAACAGAGTCAGAACACAGGATAACAGTCTCAAGCATTACTTGTCTAAAAATCAGGTTATTGTGACCCTCTTTTAACTAAATTTTATAGGATTACTGGATAAGACATCTAGTTATCTCTAATTCAAAAGACAGAGCATATCTCCTTTACCTTTGTCCTGACAGTGAAGAAAAAGGCAGAGAAGCCACCGCTGAAATATGTCTTTCAGCACCATAGCTGGCAGCCTCATGTTTCAGTTTTATCCTAACCTAACTGAAGACTGAGAGCCTGTCAATGTGTACAAACTATATAAATAAAGCCAAATTGAGAAGTCAGGTAAAATATTTCATATGAATATCAGAGCAGGAAATTATAGAATAGTACTATAACAAAGGCACATAGACTAATAATCTTCACGCATTTTATTCTGGAAGATACTCGACAATCAAAAAAAAATTGGCTGATATAACTCTCTGGAGTGGGTAAGGAGGGGAAACCTTAAGAAATTAAGTTGTGAAAAAGTTGAGATTTAAGCAGTATAAACAATATACTCTTCAGAGTACAAGTCATATCCAGAATCCTAAAAACTACTGCAGAGCTGTTATTGGATGTTTAAAAAAATGATCAAAGAAAGGATTTGGAACAACATGTCTACATGGCCTCACCAGCATCCGACAGAAACTGCAAAGTGCAAGTAAACATTGTATAACCTTACAGGATCTAGGCAGGTTATAAATCCATAGATAAAAAACAACGGGGGAGATGTAATTTATGTGGTTTTCAAGAAGTTTTGATAATAAATTAATAAGGAAGTCAAATAATCGTGGATCATTGAGCAAACGGCTTGTTTTTATCATTTTTTTTAATGATAAAATCAAAGTAATAATGAACAGGTGCTCTTTGGGATGATAAAAATAATAGTTAGATTTCCCAGTTGCTGCTATGGGTATGGTGTTATTAGATACACTTAGAGCTCATGTCTTGAAAGAGAAGGTTTTATTTTGAAGAGGTATTGTATTCAAAGCTGAACACCAACTGGAAGAATAGGAGATGTAATTGCTTATTAAAAGTATAGTGGCTTTGAAAAGGTTCTGATAACACCTGAAAAAGGAAATAAAAGAATCTTCATTTTCCCAGCTGTTTTCTTCACTGGAACAAGATAAAAACGAATAAATATTGTAGGGATCAGCAATTCCTGCTGCACATTCTGTAGGAATTCTTGTACCATGGCTAAAGGCATTTAAATACTGGAGAATGCAACCATTTTTTGATTAACATATGAGAAATACTATTTTTAAACATTTTTTTCTCATTATAAACTTAGATTCTTTTCAAAGGAAGATACAGAATTGCAATAAAATGCATTGTTATTTCTTGTCAGCAGTTAATGTTAGCAATGGTCATTTGCCTGTATAGTAGTATTAAATGCAATTCTGTCTTAGCTCATTACAGATTGCAGCAAATCTTACCCATTGTTCCAGATACAGAACAAAATACCTGGAAATTGTATGCTCAGTTCTGCTAAGGTGTCCTTTGTGTATTAACTTTACAGTCCTCTACTACAGAGTGAAATGATGCAAAGCACGGAGGATAAATAGTCTCAGGTACACACAGAGCTTGTAAAGGTGAATAGTATTTTAGTCCTATAGAAAATAAAAAATTTAAAGGTACCTGACTGAAATATTGAGATTTCTCAGGAAAACCACAGAAACTCACAGCCTCACAGCTCATCCATCTGCTGTCCCCAGCTGAGCAACAGAAGAAAAAAAAAGAATAAAAAAGAGAGAAATGCAAAAGCAGTGCTTTTCCAAGAAAGAAAAGGAAATGTTTCCTTCAGCAGCATGCAGTCAGACTGAAATTCAGTAGGTAGTTGCAAGAGGTATTTGAAGACTGCAGTTGGATTTTATAAAAGGCTTGTTCATTAGTTGTTTGTTCATTAATATTGTAGCTTTACAAGCCAACCCCGTGATAAGAGTGTACAAACTTGCCACCTCAGGGCATAGGCACTCGGGATTAAAACTCCCTGCCCACATAGTTTTTGAAAAGTATAGCATCGTTTTGGTTGGAAAACACCTCTAAGGATCATGAAGTCCATCTGTTATCTAGCACCACTGTGTTTACCATTAAACCACATGCATAAAAGCCACATCCACATATTTGGAACACCTCCAGAGATGGTGATTCCACCATCCTCCCTGGCAGCCTGTTCCAATGCTTAACTACCCATTCAGTGAAAAAGAAAATTCCTGATTTCTAACCTAAACCTTTCTGGTACAACTCGGGACCATTTCCTCTCATCTTGTCACTTGTTACCTGAGAGAAGAGCCCAACCTTCATCTGGCTACAAGGTCCTTTAAGGCAGTTGTAGAGAGTGATAAACTTTCCCTTAGCCTCCTTTTCTCCAGGCTAAATTTCAGCTCCCTCAGCCATTCTTCACAGGACTTGTGCTCCAGACCCTGGAGGTATCTCCATCACAGCAGTTTTCTCTAGGCTGCAACCACAATTTTAAGAGAGAGAGGAAAGCGATATTCTCAATTTAAACAACAAAGTGCATAGCCCTAACATGTTTTAGCTGACAGAAGCTCTGTCCCTTACTCAAACCACAGAAGCATTTATCTGCAGAGGCACCTATCACTAAGTATGCCAGTAGCCAATACTTGGATTGTGTGAGAGTCAACAGCCAAGTCTCAAGATAGCATTGGCTGCCCAAAGGAATGAGAATCCTTTTGCAGGTTCCACAGTCCTAGGTTAATGAGCCATCAGCATGAAAATGCAATAAGAAGTCATTCATCCTGGTGAGAGAAGATCCAGAATTAACAGTCTCCTGGATGCCCATAAGAGTGATGGCAGAAGCACAAGGAGAAGGATCTGTTTAGAGAGTCCTAGCTGAGTATTTGTTCCGGGTACTGACAGCAGGGCTGAGAGTTTGGACAAATGTACATTCAGCATTAGCAGATCTAATGGAACTTTGGTACTGAGCCAAAACTGAGCTGTGCCATCTGAAAGATGGACAACATCAGGATTTTGATTTCATAATTTGGCTGGTCTTGAACAGATCTACACAGTTCCCACAAAAAGCATTTTCTTGGCTCCAAAACATTGTCACCACATTCTTGACATTGCCACCAGATTTCCAAGCCTATTTGAAAAACACAGAGATACATGAACTTTTCAAACAAAATGAATTATATTTTAATGTGGTTGAAAGCATTAGGCGTCCTAGAGATAAGGGGAACTCATACTCCCAGTGTTGTAGTTCAACTGCTATAAAACAACATAGAGATCCTTAGACAGTAGACTTCCTCTTTGTAGAGATTGTACATATATTTTTTTTCAGAGCTGCTGAAATCTAGAAATAAGCAAGCTGATATTGCTGCCCTGTTCCATGCTGAGAAAGACATATATTCATGTACACCTGAAAACAGCACTGGGAAACACAGGTTGAAGAGTTGGGTAAAAGGATAAATATATTGTTTAAAGCTCAGGGATGAAACTCATTTAAGCCAAGAACACTTTGCTATCAGATCATTAACAGCAAGCAAATCAGGCAAGGCAGAGGGAATCTGCAGTGAAAAGCATCCCTTTCAGTCTATATTTCATGGCTCTCTTTAAGGAAGGGTCTCCTCTTTTCTTCTATTTTGAAATCAGTGCATAGCAGTCATTGTGCTCTTTGTGCCCCCCCACTGAAATGACAGGATGGGTTTCAGTTTATCCCAGTGGGACCCCAGCAGCCTGGAAGCCAAGTGGTGGGATATCTTTGTAACTGCTTGGCAATTCTGATCTAGACAAAAGTTCTCCAGCAGGTTGGAAAGATGGATTCAACAACTACAGGACCAAATCAAACAAAAAAATATTGACCAAATTAATTCCTCAGTATAAGTTATTTATTGTGCAAGAGTATGATAAACCCAAGAATTAATCTGGTACCTGATGTCTAGCAGTTCTGGCTTGAAAGAATTCTGACCTGATTTTCAGAGGTACCCACAGCTCCTTCTGACTAATGTGGGAGAGCATACTATACTACCAACCACTCCCTAAAAACTAGCTAGTGATTAACTGTAAATTTTCCCACAGCATAAGGGGCCTTTTAAAATTATTTCTAAGGCATTTTTTTGAATCTTTTAACATTTATCAAATTTGTAAAGAACTTCTTTGGAACAAAAACCAACAGAACATGCACGCTTGGTTGTTTAGCTTCTCAGTTGAAAAAAGTGACCAGAAATCCAAAACAAAATACCATTACTAAAGTCTCTAGCTCTGTACACATATTATGCCCTTGGGAGGGGAGAAAGAAAGTGCCACACCCAAAACTTCATTTTTCCTCAAGCAGTGACCTGTTTTCTACTTTTTTATGACCAGAGGTGGGGGAAAAATAGGTATGCCCTAAGCCAAATATGCACCTGTGTTCTGCTGCAGCTTTGTGTCATTCCCTCTTTGACATGACCAGGTCTTTCTTTCCTGTGCTTATGTTTGTCAACAATTTCTGAATTCACAGGCTTAACATCTTTTAGGCTTCAAGATAGTTTTTTATGGTCTACTGGAGCTACTGCAGAAAAAGGACGCCTGTTACTGACAAATGAGTAACAAAAGCTGTAGAAGGATATTGGTTTAAGTATTTACTAAATCTAGTGCATTACAACTAAAATATTTGTCACCTCTTAACATACTGAATTTTGTACATTTACTAATAACTGAATAATTTTTAAATTTCTTTTCCACCACGCCTTACAAATGCTAAGCTTTATTTGGGATATCAATTCAGTTCTGGAGCAAGAATGGAGTTTCTCTCACTTCCCCAGTATTCCCTCTTTATTTCTTTGTGCACTGAAGTAATTTTCCAATTAACAGAAACAAAATATTATTCCAGCAGCTATGCTTATTAGAAAGCTACTAGTCCAGAGCCAGAAGAGGGAGCCTAGAGAGCAATTCTCATTCTTCTCTGTTGGCCACTGGCTTCAAGGCTGGCTTGTTGGGTTTTGAGGGTGTTTTGGGGTTTTTTGGGCTTTTTTTTTGTTTGTTTGTTTTGTTTTTCATTTGGGTGGGGGGTTTTTTGTTTGTTTGTTTGATTGGGGTTTTTTTTCTATACTGGTTTGGTTGATTTTTATAATTAATTGTTCCACAATAGAGCTGCACATAGCAATGGGGATAATAACTTTCTTCGTCAAGTTTCTCTGTTAAACAAAATACCATCAAAGAGTAGAATGCATTGACCTTTGGTCATCAGATTTGGAGAGGACATAATGATGTCAGATGCTCAGCCTTTTACTGTGGATATCATCTGCTCTACTTATCATAATTCCACTTTCTTTTGTATATGTTGGCAGGAAATAAAAAGTGTTTCTATTAATAATATTAATATTCCCCAGTCTCACCTCCGAGCCCTTATTACAGTGTGTGTTTTTTCTCTATTTATTGTCTTTTTCCTTATTTGGCCTCTTACAGAAATGAGGAGGCGTCCTCCCTGGTGCCATGTTTGCTCCTATCCTGTTTTATATGGGTTCCAGGGATCACTCTTGTAACAAGCACAGTTCTCCTGCAGTCCCCAAGCACTGAGAGGAATTCCTTCAGCTCCTCTGGATTCCATCAGACACACAAAGAGCCCTGAAGCTGCATTTGTGGCTCCAGAGCAACAGACCAGGTATTATTTTGTGTGGTGGGAGACAATGTTCCTTCTTCAGAAAAAGTATCTTTAGACTAGATGTGAAGTTCACTAAAATCATTATTCCCTGTATCTTGAGGCCATCAATATAAATTAATTAGGTCATCAATATCAATTAAACACGGAGAATAAGAGGGAAAGAATCAGTTGATGATTCACAGAAGTGAGATGTACTTTTGTAAGACCTGTAAGAAAAAAGGACAAAGTCTTTCTTTTCACCCATTTCTTTCCATGAACACATGCTGCAGGTTGCCTGGAGAGATCGTGGGGTTTCCACCCTTACAGATATTCAGAAGCCATCTGGACATGACCCAGGCAACTGGCTCTAAGTCACTCCACTTGAGCAGGGGGGTTGAAGCAGATGACTTCCAAAGATACCTTCCAGTTTTGACCGTTCTGTGACTCTTCGAATAATAGACATAATTTAAATTTAAATTTAATTGAAACTAAAAGATAATGATTTTTTTTCTCAATTTATGCTGGTTTATGGTTTATACTGTATTGAAAATATATTCAACTTTCTCTTGTTCTTTGTTGCATTTTTGCCTCCCTACTTCGTTTTCTTAGATACCAGATCTTAGAATGCCACAAGAGTTATTCTCTAACGATATTCTTGACCCAACTAAAATTGTAGAACATCTAGAAATCCTTATTTTTTCTATACTGCAGCAGTATTTCAGGACCAAAAAGGCTGAGAAGGAGTCTGGCCCAACTATATAGCAAAACTCCCCTGGAAAATAGCTTCTTTCCCAAGCTGATCACAGGATGTGTTAACAGCTTCAACAGTAATTCAGATGCTCAAGGAAACTGACCTTAAGGTTAAATAAAAAAGTTTTGCAATTCCTAAGTTGTGTGTTTTAAATTACTACAATACTTTGCAATATCATCAAATTTTGCAGGACTGCTTCTCATCACCAACCATTACCCTGTAAATTGCACTGAAAAAGTCCTGATTGAAGGACTTAGTTTTATTGGAAGTGTGACACTGACAAAAGCCTTGAATTATGGGCCCTGTGGTTTAAAGACTCTATTTAGATAAAGCCTGTTCCAATGAAAAATACCTACAAAAAAAGCAAATAATTAACACAATTATTCTAATTCAGACATTTTTACAGAAAATGGTACAAATCAGAAGAGATTCCCATCTTATATTAGATAGAGACAACTTTTGAGCTGTACTCACTCCAACTCTTATTGCAGTCAGTGGCTCAACCTAAAATGTAGTCAGTACAGATTTTGTCCATAGAGTGATGATATTCAGCTACCTTTTATGGCACACTTTGAGGCACAGCATTTTTGCTTGTTTTCTAATGTTGATCTCCCACTCATCGATAAAATGAACAAACACAAAAAGAATGGAGAGTCCTGACAGCCATTTCTAAAGGTAGTTAGTGGAACTAGGAGCTAAAACCAAACCTTGATAAGAAACAAAACATGCTTAATGTTTTATATAATAGTACATTTCCTGTAATTCAGAATCCCCACTTCCTTGAGTCTAAAGTATTTATTTTCCTTTTATAATTGTCATTCTCCCTTTTGAAAGAAGATATCTTGTATCATTATTCCCCTTTAATTAAAATCAGAAGCAGTCCAGAATTGAGAGATTTCAGAAAGAGTAGCAGAACAGAACACTATGGAAGTCTTTGGACACACAATCCAGAGGCTACTTCAAACAACCTAATTGTAGACCTTAAAAAAATTGGTTTTAAGGATTATAATCATGCATGCATAATTTCTCCAAGCTGTGTATTGTCAGCACTGAAAGTTCTTTCAGACTGAAGCCATTGGAAATGTTTTGTTTGTACCAAGATAATACTAAGTTTTTTTACCAGTCTTTTAAATTTTTCAGTGGTCTAAATTCCCTTAAATCTCCCAATCACAGTCTTAACTCTGATGCCTCTGGTATTAGGGACGTAGGGTTCACAACCTGAGGATGTGGTTCCAAAACTAAACTGCTTAGGTTGATTTCCTGGTTTAAATCCTACAGTTTATCCATCCCCAAAAAGATGAACTTATTGTTTTTAACTACCACCACCCACTCCAACTGGGAGAACATGGAGCATTCATGGTGTTTTTTGGTTAGTCACAATTCCCTTAAGGAAAGGCACATTCTCCTACACCAAAGAGGGCATGTATCTCACCTCCTTTTAATGATCAAAAAGATAGGTGTTAGGTTTAGAAAGACATAGATACTTATAGTATGAGTCATCTGGCCCTAAAACAAACTAGTTAAAAGCAGTAGTGTGACTAATTCTCAGGAAGTGCCTAGCCTCCAGTGACTATGGAGGGAACAGCTCGTTCCTTTGGATAGCTGTCTGAACTTTAGACAGATAGAATTTGGAAAGATGGACCTCTCCATAGTGTCTTTCTACTATGGATGTCTTTCACACAGTGACATAAGCAGACAGCTCCTATCAGACAATGATCTGCAAATCTACAGGAAACATTTTGGAGGTGCCTCTGCCTGATGAAACTGGTGTTTGTTACCATAATAGGGATTGACCAGCTCCTGAGTGTACAGCAGGCACATTTCAGAACCATGGTAAATTCCTCGGTAATTGGTATAGCTGCTGTGCTGGAACACATCCTAGAGATCCATTCTTGCTCCTTTATGCATCAAAATGCTTATTTAACTTATAATTATATTTATTTATATTATATTTTGAAAACACAAATGGGGAAACCAAGGTTTAGGGAAGACAAGTTCACATTTTTCTGCATTTGTTATTTTTATGCCTTTCCAAAACCCATTTTAATTAATTAGGACTGTCATATATTTTCAAGGCAACAGGAAAGGCCTAGCCTCTGACTCAGTGGACTTCAACAAGACCTAGTGGGAACCTGGCTCTCCAGATCAATTTTTTCTCATATGTTTACCCATGGATTCAGCTTTTGCAGTTACAGGCTTTCAGATACTATTATACAAATCTCCAGTGATTAATATTGTTTCCTATCAGCAGTAATTTGGTCCTGAATGTCTGAGCTGGTACAGATATACTTCAGGAGTCCTTATTAGCATTCTTCTGCTGTCAAGTAGAATGTTTTAATTCAGAGTAACCTTGTTAATTTAGTTTAAAACTATAATTTTACAGATTCATTGCAATGGATAAATTCAGCAACAACTAACATAAACTTAATCTTTTTCAAGAACAATGTGTATTTTCCTTTCCACTAGAAGACTGAAAACTAAATAAAAATCAATTTGCAAGCACCCACCTTGTAGCTTCATTTTAAGTTAGTACATAGATTATTAACCAGCAGTCAAAAGGCAGTTGTGTGCTTAATCTGATGTGTGCACCACTGACAACTTACTTTGCTGAGTCAAATTTCTTGTTGTGTAGATGATACTGGTTTTGTTCCTATGTCTTTTTTGTGTTGAAAAAATAAGGGTTAATTAAACATTAACAGTGAGTCTGTTGCAGAACTCCTAAATTCCCATCTTTTTAATTAGTTCTTTTGGATGATGAGCACCAAAAATTTCTCTGACAGATAATAAATGAAATTAGTCAGTAATCTTTGCCCTCAGATCTCTTTCTTTTGGCGCAGGAACAAGTTCCCAACCTATTATGGAGATATAAAACATGACTTTGGAAGCAGAAGCTTCAAGTTAGACATCTAAATAATAGACCTGTTTTTTAAAATCTTTAGAGTCCTTGAAAGCCTCTGAGTTCCCAGCAGCTCCCCTGGAAGCTCATGCAAGCTGCTGGATGGACTTTTGAAAATCAGGCATCCCATATACATGCTTTTCTCCCTCAAACCTTAATAGATTTTTTAGAGAAGCTGTCACATTCAATGCAAAAATGCTGTCGCATTTAATGCATCCTGGTGTCTGTATATTTCCAGTCAAGTCTGTGCCTTCTTCCCTTAATATGGTGGTTTCTATTTGGGGAAAAAAAAATTAAATATCATAACTATAAATGCAAACAGCCCTGTTAACTAATTGTAGGTTAAGTCTGAAAAGGTACTGAGTCTCTTTTAGTGGTGCGAAAGCCTTGAACTTTCTTTGCCTTCAGTGAATGGTAGATCAGCTCCTCTATGGCAGGCTGAACCCAAAGTCTTCAAGATTGATCCCTTTTACTCTAGTCCATCATTGCTGAGCCTTGTGTAAAGTGAAAGACCCTGTGACATACACCAGTACCCTTTCCTTTCCTCCACATTGCTTGGCACCTTTACTTGTCTTTATACTGTTGCTTCTGAGACATAGGGACAACTTGTGTTTGGGGGATGACAATATACTCCATGTCCAGGAAATCAGGTACATAAGCTAGAGGAATGTTAAAACAGCAGCAAGGGATCACCATGACTGCAATAGAGGAGGGAATGACTATCAATAATACTTTTATTCCACAAGCCTAGTATACCACAAAGTGGGTACGGGTGCGTGTGCTGGGAGGAGGGATGGTGCAGCACCGAGTCTGTGGCCTCGCTGCCTGCCTTGCCATCACCAGAAGATGGGGATGCAATGGCTGTGCTGGTGCCCATGCTGGGCAGGCTGGTCACAAGCCCTACAGGCCTCCAGTGTCTCTGTTTGTCCCACCTCTCCCCTCCTGCAGTGGCAACTGGATCTAGCTGAACTCTGCAGAGTCCTGTCCTAGCTCGTCCCTTACCCTGCCACTCCCTTTTCTGTGGCAGGAACAACCTACTTACAGAGCAAGACGGCAACATTTAGTTTTTCCTCCATAGTCTCCGCCTTGCACTACACTTTTTGTCTCCATTTTCCTATCCTTAAATTTTATGTCATGTCTTCCCTGAGTTTAGCAGTTCTGCAGGGCTGCACAAGGTCTTTATATTGAGATTATGTATCAATGATCATTATGCGGCCCTCAAAGCTCACAGCGTCTCTACCTAAAACTTCAAATCTATGAGCTTTAAGCTGTTTCCAAGTTCTTCAAGAATTATGGTCAATTTTTAAATTAACAACACTGAAGGAAAACGTTGATTTTCTGTTTTCTCAACTGTAACGTGGCAAAGAGGTCAGGGAATGCATCCTTTGCTGATGCAAAGCATGGTAAGAAAATAATCTGTCATGTGATCCCAAACTTTTACACCATTTTGAGGACAGCAAGCAAAACGATTCATCATTTTCTAAGGAGACTGAAGCTGATAGAAGGAACCTTGTCTGAAGCAGTATTTTCTGTGGTGCCACATGACTTTTTTTTCTTTTTCCTTTGGGCATGGTTTCAATAGAAAACCCTGTCCTGTGCAGCATGTTTGTATTTCAGCTACTGTGTGCTTATGCAATGCAATAAAAGAGGTGAAAAATGCAATAAGATTCTTATCTTGCAACAGAATCCTTTGAATAATTAGTCCCTGATAAACAGTGGTTTAAAGTACTGGGAAACTACTCTATACAATAAATACAAGAACACCTTTAGCTTTTAACTGCAACTATCTGGTTTTCTCTGAATGGCAGGTGTTATGGCAAAGCTGTTACTCATAACCGTTCAGAGCTTTCAAGGACTGTGGAAACAATATGTAAACGCATACTTGGAAAGAAACCAGTCTGACTTCTGACTTCAGATAGACTTGTGAGAAGCCTATTGTTCTTTGAAGAGTTTTTAAATTGCTGTCCTAATAACTTCTGTGCTACATTACTACTGTATGTTTCTGGAAACAGTTCTGTCCCCAAATGCAGAAACCTGAATTACTGAATTTGGTGTGCTTCCATTTAGGCAATAGGAGAGTGGGAGTTTTTTGAACTGTGATTGTAAATCTGTGATTTGTACACTCAAATTCCTTGCAAGTTTTATTTTGAGGCATTAGTCTTTCCTGGAATGGAGCCATATTTAAGAAGAAATTGAGACATTCAGTGATAGAATTAGTATGGAGAGGTTCACTATTGAACTGTGTCAAAGGGTAAAGCTGGTTGATGTTTTCAGCTGTGACATGAAAACAGATCAGTGAAGCAGAGAGATTTCAAAATATTTCAATAGGAGTTGCTCTTACACCAATAATGGACAGGCTGGATGAAGCAGGCTGTGCACACCTATCTCTTTTATTTGCTTCTGCTCTTGCCTTTGGTTTGTTTTTTTTCTCTAAGTACTTAGAAAATATGTGCAGTAGATTATGACAAGGCAAAGCTTTTACAAAACAAAGAGGTACTACATTAAGTATATTAGTTGGGTGTGAGAAATCTCAAAAGCACATCTGAGCTGATCAGTAGTGAGGAACCCCAGTAAGTTCTGGTGTTCTGGTAGAACTGGGTTCTGATGGAAGGTTTCCACAGTCCTGCCCAGCCCAGAAATTTGAGTTTACCTTCTGCAGAAAAGTGGGGCATAGAGAATAGGGACAGGAAGAGAGAGAAGGACCTGTACACATCCCGGTCTTGCCCTGACATGGGAGTACTGCAGCTCTCCCAGGTCTTGCAGCATAGAAGGAGTCCAAGTATTCAGTACAATTTTGTTCATAACTTTGTCATTTATTAATTCTGATTTCAATATATATACATTATTACAAAATATGAAATTATGGATCTTAATCAAAAGGTAATTATTTTGCCTTTTAATGTCATCTCTTTTGAATACCTGGTAAGGCTTTGTCAGTGGTGTTAGATCTTGTTCAGGGAAAAATATTTGAGCTGTGTGTATACATGTATGTGCACCTATGTACACCCACGCTTGAAAGGTGATGCAATTTTCCATTAAAGTTCAGAATATTCTTAGTTAGGGAGAGGTAAATAATGGTTTTACTTACCTGTCATAAATAATGACAGTGACTAATGACAATGCTCTCTTGTGAAGGACCTTCAAAGTCTTCATACACTGTGAAACAGGGATAGGGGATTCATGTTAGCGATGGCTGGGTTGGTGCACACACTGTTTCTTATTTGCTCAGTTTTACTTGCTAAAAGCAGAGGCAAGGTCGGGAACTTCAACTGTGAGGGTTTAACCCCTAGTTCTAGGTATCAGACAATTTCCTGTTAATAGTAGAGTAGGGAATTTAAAGTACTGTGCTTATACTGTTCTCCTAAGCATACATTATAAACCACTGTCAGGGATTGCACTACAGAGGTCTTTGTTCTGACCCAAGAGAACTGTTTTGGGGGTTTTTTTTGTTTTGTTTTGTTGTTTGTTTTTTTTGTGTGTGTTTTGTTTTGTTTGTTTTTGTTGTTGTTGTTTGGTTTTGTTTTTGTTTTGTTTTTTACCCACTTGGTTGAGAAATTAGAAATGCAATATCCTGACATCAGTGTTGGATTTTAGTAACCACAGCACATTGTTTGCATCAGGCATGAAAACAAAAATTAAATTTTCTAAAGCAGCTTCATGAAGGCCAGAATACACACTCAGAACAGACCATTCTATAATAGTGGTCATACAAGTAAGGAATATTGGCAGCCATACATTGTACATAACATACTGCATAATTATATTTGATAGAAGCTTTCTGGTATGTGTGGATAATAAGCTGATGTATCTATGAATCTGGAATGTTCCTAAAATGAGTTAGTGCATGCTTAACATTAGTTTCCCAAGTTTTTCATACTGAAGTATTATATTACATTTACTAAACAGATTAAACTCTATTGCAGCCTTAAGGGATACAGTATTCCAATGGACAAGCAAGAGGATTTATGATGGCAACGCTGATTGATTTTAATAGAAGTTATGTGTGTAAATCTATGTGCAATGAGATCATATCATACTCTGGAGAATACCAGTAGAAGTGTTTTAATCCTGAAAACACAGCTGCCCATATTTGCAAAGCCTAATTTACCTTTAAAACAGTAGACAGCAACATTTTATATCCACTACAGTCATCTACATGACTTCAACATGCATTGCATTTTGTGCCTACTCTAGAAATATTGAGGTCTAACCAAATTTCCAGTACGATAAAATTAATAACAGTACAATTTGGATTCAATGAGACTGTTTTTCTAAGTCTCTGTTATGGACAATATTGAAGAATTGTTTACCAGAAGCTACAAGATCCTACCCTATGACACCATGGTGATATGAATAATCCTCAACAGACTCCATTCAATTAAAAAAGAGAATTATTTTTCAACATTGTATAGGTTGAAGAGCTGAGAAGGGATTTACAGCTATAAGAATAATATAGTAATTTTGTTAGGCAATTTAACAAATGTAATGTAGAAAAATATATCTCTAATAGAGTTTCTTATGTAAAGTGCATGGCTATTTTAGATTAAAAGAGTCATTGCTGGATATCCAAAATGGACAAATCATACTGGCTGCTAAAATTTGTGGTCATTACTATTAATTTTATTGTTCTTAAAGTTTTACTTTCTTTTTTATCACACTTTTTAATCCATTGAATTGTGTAAGGCAGACTGTGTTTTCCCCTTTAGAAATCATTACTATGTATTTACCACATAACTGGACAAACAGAGGTGGATGCACTGATGTGATACCATAGACAGAATGAACAGCATTAAATGCTATTGCTTAATAGCACTTGCTATTAAATGCCAGAGAGCAGTTAGCTACAGGGTCTCCACATTCCCCATGCTTTTCTAGAATACATAAAATTAAAAACCTTATTCTGTCATGGCTGTTGATGATTGTATGCTCTTATTGTGTTTGTACTCAGGAATGGTACCTTATCAGAAACACATAGAGCTAGATGGGAGATGATCTCAGAATGACCTAGTCCACCCCCGTTCTCTGGAGCAGAATTAAATCATTGCCAAAAGATGTTTAACTCCTGTGCTTGCCTTACTCTACGCTAGAATACTCGTACTTAACTATATACTTGTCTTTAAAAGGTGTTTCTTAATGCCCAGCATAGGTCTGTGCTGTAAATTAAGCCAATTGTTTCTGATAGGGATCAATAACCAGCACAGATCTGATAGTCAGGTTGGATGGGGCCTTGAACAACCTGACCTAGTGGGATGTGTCCCCTCCCGTGGCAGGGGAGGTTGGGACCAGATGATCTTTAAGGTCCCTTCCAACCCCTAAGCCTTCCACCGTTCTGTGGCAGACCAGCATAAATCAATCAATGATACAATGTAACCCTCAGTTATTTCTACCAAAGAAAACACTGCTCCCTGTTGCAGCTGCTGAGGGACAGCCATTCCTCATCCCTTTCTTCACCTGACTGATAGGACAGGATGCTGCTTTAGAGGTTTAGACTTCAGTGTCTTACCATCTCCCAGCAGTTTCACACTATTCATTTCTTCTGCAGTCAAATGCTACATAGTTTCAACTTAATATTCATTACATTTATATTTGCTGTCTGACACCAGAGATCATATGTGGTCATATTTCTGTTTAATTTTTTTTTTTTTTTGCTAAATATTCATTAATTTACAGTGGCACCATATACTTTGGGCAGGTTCCTTTCTCATACCCTAGTTTTTGTAGCATGCTATGAAAAATGTAGTGGCAGCAAACAAGTCGTTTCTCTACAAAATGGGACAATATAGATGGAATGCTGGGGTTCTGGGTGAACTGGCAATTTCCAAATCAAATTTACCTAATTTCCAAGTGCAACAAAGGCTTATTGGGTATCCACCACATAAACACCTTGTGGACTCTGGGGTAAGGTAGGTTCTTTCTGCAAGACAGAAGGAAGCCCACACTTGGAACATGCTTAAGAACCTGGTCTAGCATTATCTGCATTCAAAGTCTACTCCCTTTCTGTGAAACACTGACAGAAGAAAAATACATAAAATCTTGTTTTGCTCACTGTTACCAACAGATAAGACTAAGCTTATTTGGCACCAGATCAGCTAAGTAAAGTTCTGTTTTCTGTGACCAACTTTTGTGAACATAGCTACATTCTAAAGTAAGTCATATTCTGAGTCATTTTTTAAGATGTGAGTGACACAAAAGGTTTAGGATTATGGCATACAAATCAAATGGGGTGTTCATTGAAAGCTCCCACAGACAATATCAATTTTCCCATCAAAAACTCTGTCTCTGCTTCTTTTCTACACTGAATGGAAAACAGAGATTAAGAATAACCATTCTGCAAATGGCATGAAGAAAGCATGCAATGAGTATATAAACACAGATGTAAATACATTTACCTGAGCAGATGTAAAAGTCACTAAAACAAATAGAGCCAAAAGGAAGAGGGAAGAACATCACCCATGCCACCTCACTTCCATAAAGAAGTGTAGAATATAACACCAATGAGGAATGACTGCAAATTAGGAAAAACACTTGGAAGCAAATAAAACACAGGTATCTTCTTCACCATGTACTTCAATTGTTGGCTATTGCCAGCTTCAGGGTGGCTGATATTTCTGCCCCAATGAGCCCCCTTTCAAAAAATTTTAAACGTTGAGACCAAGACAGATACCCTTTCAGCTCTGGGCTGAAAGGAAGAGTGCCAGTGAGAGACCACAGATGGGAGATGGCATCAGCTCCTTGGGAGTTCCCCTTCATGCTTCATGCTGCAGGGTCCCAGGATGAACTGGCAGTGCCCCCATTTCAACAGACTCTGCTGGCTCGTTTCTCCACTGTCACTCCTGTTAGGGATTTGGATTACCTAGCAGCTTCCACAGTGGCATAGTTTGGCTGCCAGCCCTGTGGCATAAAACATGCCACCAGGACCCCACTGCGTTTGACACTGTCTGCAGTGTATATACTGTATCTACCTCTGTGCAAGGTCGTAGGATCAGGGCTGCAGATGAAGAACAATCTTCTTGCTGTACTCTTCCACTATTGTCCTGCAGTGTGATTTTCCGTGAATTGGTCCACTCCCCTGTCCTTCCATTTCCCTGACTCTGACTGCAAGCTGTGTGGTGCAGATTGCCTTTCAGTAAGAAGCTGCACAGCGTGGAGCCAGCCCAAGGCGGGACCCAGTTCTGAGCTAAAGCTTCAGGGAACAAGGCAAATACAGATAGCAAGCTGCTTTCTTCACAGCTGGTATATATTTTGCACTTGATAATCCACTGAACTATAATCCCCAAAAGTCACCTTTCTGAAGACAGTCAAGGAAATTCACTGGCGCTTGCCTTAAGAGCTGGATGGCAAAACACAGATGATGGATTCTCTCAGGTGCATTCCTAGGAGTATACAGAGACTATTGGAGCAAACAGGTTTATGTTAGTTGTAGGCGTGCTCTTCACATGGCAACTTGCTTGGCCACTCCTGCCACCAGTAATTACTAAAGCATATACAAACAAATATGGGGAAATATGTGTATGCTTAAACCCTGACATTATGTTATTGTTCTTTGTACTAAGAAACAATAGCCCCACAGTATACTTTATTGCTGTAAAAACAGAGATACATGATTTGTAAAACAAAACTATCTGCTATAAACAAAGGCTCTGATTGAAAGAAAAATAAACAAAACAATCATACTGTAATTGGCTTAGATGCCTTAATCAGTGCCAATTATGCTGCGCCTTCTACGTTTTACATAGATTAGACAGTACTTTCTCTCACTTGAATTAGTTAAAACATTGTGTGAATGTTAATGACTCATTTGTCTCTAAATATGTTAGTAAATATGTTAGAAATTTTATGTGTTCAGCTAAGAAGTTACATATGAAAAACATTTTGATATTTCACATTGGAATTAATTCTCAGTGTTCAGTTATATCATCTTTCTCATTATGCCGCAGCTTCACTAAAAGTAGCTTTAAAATACATAGTATATATTTATAATCCGTTTTCACACAGCTATAACAATGCTAATGACAGGTGAGAACAATTATTTCCCAAGTTTGGTATTAGATGTGATGTCTTAAATATCTTCTCAGGAATAATTTTCTGTGGAGTATAATTACTACTTTTTTGTTTAGAGAACCTATTTTGGTTTGCTAAAGGGAACTTATAAAAAGTCATAATTTATGCTAACATTTTAAAACAAATTCTAAATATTCAAATTCACAATAACTGACTGATGTATCTCTGCTACAACAGTAGTTGGTCTCTCATCAGTTCTAGTGTTTTCTTGAGGATAAATGCCTGGAACAACGGGTTAAACCTATTTTAGCTGTGAATGAAGATGCAAATTAATAAACAAAACCCGACAATAACTCCCTAAAAAAAGCAAACTATTCTCCAAAACCTTTATGAAAATCTGTTCTTTGAAAAGGAAGTTTCATGTTGTTCTACAGAACACTTCTTATAAGCTCAAACTGTGAATCCCCAGCAGAACTTCAGCTGTTCCAGAAATACAGATAAAATGCACAAAGCAAAACAATACATTGTGTCTCACCCTTTCTGAAAGTTTTGGTCTATTCATCACAATTCTTGGTATTGCCCACCACTACCAGCTTCTTTTAATCAACTGCTTTATACTCATTCTGGTAATTGCTTGTTATCCATTTCCACACCACTGGCTTATTCATTATTTTCAGCAAAACAGTACAGACCTAATTTTATGAAAGCAATTTGTATACAGCACATTACGTAATTTCTTTTTAATTTTAAGGGAATTTGATTGAAGTTTAATTCAAATTCAAATCATACATTAGAATTTTCCTTTTTAAATTCATTTCAGTATAAATTGTCTCTTTTGTCTCTTTCTTGATTTCTTTGAAATTATTGTAATTTAAAAATAAATTGGAATTAAAAATACTGAAATTGAAAAGTGTTGAAAAACATAATTTCACAAAGAAAAATTTGATGTAAAATCAGAAAACAGCGATGCAGAAAAAAAATTCTTCCTCTTCAATACACATTCCCAAATTTTTGTAATTCTAGAACAAAAAATACTTTAGAATTACATAAGTGTAGAAATAGCTGCAAATGGCAGTCATAATTCATTTCATAACAATATTTAATAAGCTTTTTAAAACATTAATTTCCAAAAATAGTTATAAATTTCTAAAAATTAAAATATTGTCAATTTTTAAAAGAAATAAGGGATTTCTTAATTTCAGTAAGAAAAAATTCCCATTGTTGATAAAAAGTACATTTATACTTACCTCTTCTAAATCAGAAATGTTAGAAGAAGCATATTGTTTTCACAAACACAAAAGATTAAAACTTCTTAAAGGCTGTTATGAAAATATCTATTATTCACAGTGTGCTTTTTCTGATTTATTACTATTCTAAAATGTATATTGTTTGAACCATCTCCTTGATTTTGAACTTTAAAACAAATGTAATAGAATTTATACTTTCAAAGAACTCTAAAAATTCAGATAAGTAATTTCATCCTCTACAACAAATTGTTTTTAATATCACATGTTTTAGTTGGTGTTTATAGTTTATAGTTATATCATGCTTGGAAATTTCTTCCTGAAATGATTTAACTTGTGAAAATTGAGAAAATTGGTTCAGGTAATTTTAGAGATTTGTATAGATTCTTTATACTTTGGAAGACAGAGTGGTTTGACTACTTCAGATGGGGAGGAAAAAAAATAGTCCCATCATTTATTTTTAAAGTTCCTCAAAAAAACTCTGAGGAGCATATAAAGCCACATTAACTATGTGGCACTTTTCCGTTATAAATTCATTCAGTTTGACAGCATGAGTATATAATCTCCCATGGCAATCTCTCATGACATCACCACACAGAAAGCTAGAACACTTTTAAAGGACAGAACAATTACATATGCTTCCCAAAAACATTGGGAGAATTTGGGATGAAAAGGTGATCTTGCATTGAACACTGTTTAGTAGAAGAATGATAAATCAGCACATTTGAGCACAGAGGTAAATGTCAGGGTACTGCAGAAATCTCTTTTCTATCTTCATCCTGAATGTGAGGCTGCATATTTCTCTGGCCAAAGGAGCCCGTGCCCCTCAGCCCCTCCTTGGGAACTTCACAGTTAACAGAGCCTGATGGGTGTTTAAAGATCCAGAGATCTTCAGAGGGAGGCAGCAACCAAGGCTTCACTTCTCCCGAGCAAAAGTGAAACCTATTGCATATGAAGTGAGACAATTAATGCTTTTTGGAACCTGGGGAGGGTTTTGTACTGAGCTTGTTACAGCTGCCAAAATATTAGGGAGAGGGAGAGAAAGGAAAGGAAAGGAAAGGAAAGGAAAGGAAAGGAAAGGAAAGGAAAGGAAAGGAAAGGAAAGGAAAGGAAAGGAAAGGAAAGGAAAGGAAAGGAAAGGAAAGGAAAGGAAAGGAAAGGAAAGGAAAGGAAAGGAAAGGAAAGGAAAGGAAAGGAAAGGAAAGGAAAGGAAAGGAAAGGAAAGGAAAGGTATGAATATTACAAAACAAAAAAATTGAGACAGTGTACCTTATAATGTGATGTGATTTTTCACATATTTTAAGAACAAATATTTGATCTGTGTATTTGAATCTGTGACACTTTCACATTTAAATATTATGGGGTTTGCTGTTAACTTCAGCATATTTTTCTGAAAAATCATGGACTTCAGAAGTTGATGAGGAATTTCTGTGATTTAAACTAAACTGTATTGTGAGTATAAATTAAGTTCTTGAAAAGCATGCATGATCTTCTGCAAAAACACACATACCACTGGCCTCTACTTGAAGGTGAGTGGTACCAGCTTCCTCTTTTCTCTGGAGGAAATCAGGGGTCTCCCTTCTGCCCTCAACCAGCTTCCCCTCGCTGGCCCTTTGGGTGCTGCTTCTAAACCTCTCAGAAATAGGAAGGGCATGTGGAATTGCTGGGATCAGCTTTGAAGTCAGTTTCTATTTAACCTATAGGATTATAGGACTTCATATATGCTGATTAGCACTGTGAGCCTAGATAATTATATGCTTCTTTCTGATATAAATTATTTTCATTTGTACAGTATTACATATATATTGTTATTCTAAATCAGTGTAGAGTGCCACATTCTAGGTATACAATTTTTGCAGTTATAAATCCACTTAGTTAAATTACACTTCTAAAAAAGGGGATTTGGGTCCACTTCTTCCCAGTTAAACTAGTGTTTGAGGTGGTTCAAGAGCTGGATCATAATCATCCTTGAGGTCCAGAAGATCATGTGCTAGAGAGTAGGGTACCAGCTGGGGGAACTGGGAACCAGGCCGTATGCTGTCTCCCCATGTAGACAGTTGATTGGTATTTGTTTTGTGATTATTTTTTCCCCGCAGTGAATTTCAGTATTTGCAGGAATTGGCTCCATACAGAATAATCTCTGCATCAGAAAACAGGATGCCTGTGCACCCTACTCCTCCACACTTGCTCCCCTGCCCCATGCACCTCCTGCATCTCCAGCAGCAATTCTGTCGGGGCAAAGACTTTGCTGTGATTGGGGGCTCTTCAGCAACGAACTTTCTTGATGCTTCCCGAAAGCATGCATTCATGGGCGCTTACTTCCTGCCGGGGCTGATTGTGAATGGAAAGCAGCAAATTATTAAAAAAAAAAAAAAAAAAAAAAAAAAAAAAAAAAAAAAGAGAGCGCACAATATTTCACGTTTTTCTGGAGGGAAAAAAAAATATATTTTACATGATTATGGGGGACGGGGGGCGTTGGGAAACCGAAACCCCAAAAGGGTTATTTCCCAGCGCCTCGCACGCTGAGCTCTAGGAATGAGTCAGGGCTCTCAGTGCTGCCGCAGCCGGCTGAGCCCGCGCCCGTGCAGCGCCGAGAGCGGCGGGGCCGGGCCGGGGCCGGGGCCGGGCCGGGCCGGGCCGGGCCCTGCCGGACCCCCCGGGGCGCTCGCCCCGGGCCATGCCTGGCCGCGGTGCTCGCGGCGACCCTTGCGGTATGCGGCTGCCTTTGGCAGGGGCACATGAAGGATTTCATTGAGTGTGAAGACAGAGAGCAGAGACAGAAAGCAGAAGGAGGCGGCTGCAGCCTTTGTAGTCGGGGAGGAATGCGGAAATGTTGAAGCACTATGTCAAACTTTTTTGAAACGGGGTCAAGTCACATTCAGCCAGCGTGGGAAAGCAAGGGAAAAAAAAAAAAAAGTTGAGGAGAGGGAAGAAAAAAAAAAAAAAAAAAAAGGCAGCAAGCTGCTGCTGCTCCCAGGCAGAACAGAGGCCGGGGGAGCGAGCGAGGAGCGGCAGCGCACCGCCGGGGCAGCGGCGGAGCGGCGGCGGCGCCGAGGGCCGGTGCCCGAGCCCCGCACCGCAGGCTGCGGCCGGCGGGGCTGCGATCGTGGCGCTGCAGCTCCCCGGGGGCCGCCGGCCGCGATTTTTATTTCGCGTTTTCCTTTTCCCCGGGCAGGGTGGGGGCGGGAGGAGCGGGCTGGGGGACGAGTGCGAGCTCCTTCTGCGCCAAGGTGCAGCCCGGCGGCGGCAGGAGGATGCGAGCCGAGGGCGGCCGAGCCGCGGATCAGCTACCTGTGTGGCCCGGGCGGCCGCTGCCGGGACCTGCCGGAGACATCGCCATGTGAAGGGGCAGACCCCGGGCCGGCTCTCCACCCCGCCTCGCTCAATGGGAGGTTTGTGTTAGAGAGGACTCACCCCCTCCCTCCCCCCCTTCCACCCCCCGGGGCTGAGGATTATTTGGGGAACTGGTGGCGGTGCAGGCGGCCGTGGCGCACACCAGGTAACGCGGGGCGCCCATGTGCTCCGCGCACCCGGCCCCGCGGCGTGGCCCACACGCCGCCCCCTCCCCGCCCGGCCCGGGAGCCCACACCGCGCACTCCCCCTCCCCGCGGGCGGCACCGCGGACGCGTCCCTTCGGCGGCCGGGCCGGAGCAGCGCGCCCCGCGGGTCGGTGCGGGGGCGCGGAGGGGCCCGCGGGGGAAGGGGTGCCCTCAGGGGGAGCCGCCGGGGGGGTCCCCTCGGCGTCCTGCCGAGCAGCGGAGCCGGGCCCCCCTCTCCGCCCCGTCCGCTGAGAGGAAGCGCGGGGACGCGGCTCCCCTCGCGTCCCCCGCTGCCGCCCCCCCGCCGCCTGCGGGGCGCCCGCGGAAGGGGAGCTCGGCGGCGCGGCGGGGGCAGCGGCAGCCGGGGGCTGCCCCGGTGCCCCTCCGTGCCCGGGGAGGGCGAGCACGGGTAAGTTTCCACGCGGCCGCGCCGGGGCAGAGGCCCGCCGGCCCCGCCGCCACGCACGCGCGGCACCGCTGCCCACCGCTCGGGGGCGCCCTGCCCGCGGCGCGGGGCGGGAGGGGCGCGGGCGGCCAGGGATACCCGCGCACCGGGATCGGGCAGGGATACCCGCGCACCGGGACCGGCCAGGGATACCCGCGCACCCTGATCGGGCAGGGATACCCCGCACACCCGACTCGGGCAGGGATCGCCCGCACAGCCGGCTCGGGGCCGGCCCCCGCGGTGGCCCGCGTTCGGTGTCGCCCAGTGGTGCTGCAGGCGGGGGACGCAGATCTGCCCTGTGGCTGAGGCGGTGCGGTGGCGCGGCATCTGTGCTGGGAATTGAAGCCGGCTCTGGCTGCAGCCGAGGAGAAGGGATGAGCAGTGGGGACAGGTTTTCTTCATATTGCGCTTTTCACCTCTAGCTGAGGTGTCAGATCAGTGTAAGTGTATAGAATAGCCCTGGCTCTTTGTGCTACTTTAGGGATCCCTGACTCACACATCTGGGACTCATTCGTCCTAGCACGGTAAAAATTTGGTGTAGGAGAGGGCTACAGTCCTGGAGGTCACTGTATCACTCTATTTAAAAGGGTCATGGGGAATGGAGGAATTGGTGTGAAGCTTTGTGAGGGAAGAGGATTTGCCCAGTCCTGCAGAAAGTGAATGAAACTGGATGGAAAATGAAGTGCTTCAGCTCTCCAGCTTCATGCACTCTGCAGCAGAGCATGCTATTCCTGAAGACATCTTTGACCATGCTGCTTTGTAAAGAGCTGCCAGTGACAGATGTAGCAGTATCCACAATCAACACCCTTGCTTGTTAAGAAGTTTTCTAAAGTGCCTATTTCTGAATCTACTTCAGCACAGAGTGCTTCATAACGTATTATTGTCATCTAAATATGCATTTATTTCGCCTTTCCACTGGCATATTGTTACTCATAATGTGATAATGATTTGTTCATGAAGGACTTAGCACTGGAGAGAGCAGACCAAGGCAGAAACCTCCAAATGCTATTTACAAGCAGCAGTAATATAGCGTAATACATACCCAGATTCCACCACACTCAATGAAGTAAACTTTTGAGTCCTGACGTAAGCTCTTGGGCATACACTTCCTCTCACACATGCCTAGTTAGCTCTGCCATCCCCATCACCCATGTGTCACAGGGTCATCATCTTTAGCCCATTCTCCGTGAAACCCCTTGGCATGCTGCTGCTCTGTAGCCAAGTGCTCTGCCTTCTCCGCAGACTGTGATAACTTTGTAGTGTATCAGGTACTTGGGGACGTTGATACATATGTCACCCTCATGGTTCACATCTTCCTTTCCACCAGGATTTTGCTTTGCGTGTCTATATTAGCTTAATTTTAGCAAGTTTTGAGCAATGCAAAGCCATGAAGTAAAGTAAAGTAAACTAAACTCACTTTTCTTGCTTGGTTTGTCCTCCAGATTTGTTTGGCTTTACACAGGCAATGCTCCCAAAGACTGTATGATAATTCCTGGTGGCCGAAAGAGGAGGCACATTGTGGCCAGTACAGAAAAGGAACAAGAACAGGAGGGCAAGAGCTTCCTACTGCCTCTCTGGCATAGGTATCAAGTGCCTGTCTGCACCCAAGCAAAGTACTGGTTTTCAGAAAGTGACTGAGACTGAGAGCCACCTTGAGGCACTTGGAGAGGGGGAAGAGGACTGGTGCCAACATGGATAAGGACAGCACAAACCTGGCTGACCAGCAGTATGAATGTGTGGCTGAGATTGGGGAAGGAGCCTACGGGAAGGTGTTCAAAGCCCGAGACTTGAAGAACGGAGGTCGCTTTGTTGCGCTGAAGCGGGTACGGGTGCAGACCAGCGAGGAGGGGATGCCACTGTCCACTATCCGAGAGGTGGCAGTTCTGAGGCACCTGGAGACATTTGAACACCCCAACGTGGTCAGGTGAGGAAGTGGGACCACTGTCTTGATCAGTGGGGTCCTGCGTTTAGTATATGAATTGGGTGAGCAAGAGTTTGGGGGGCATAAATAGAATGGACGCTAGTTCGGGTTTGTGGCTGAAGTGAGCACTAAACTGTGCATGAAGTGTGGTTTGAGGTTTCGACAGGCCATGGTGCTGCCTGCCAGACCTCACCTCATCCCTGTGCATTGCCTCCCACACACACAAACACCCATCTCCAGAGGCATAGGTGTGTGATTTAAGTGTTGGAATGGATGGGCAAGGAGCCACATATATATACTGTTTCCTCAAGCATGAGAGAAAATTTTAAAAACCCCAACCTCTCCCTGGTTTTGTCTGAACTATTAGTACTGCCAGCTGCAGCTGATTTTTAGCAGCTCTCTTCATTATAGAAACAAGAATGAGAGCAGTAGTGGAATGCACATTCTACCTTTTTAGATGCTTTTCTAGAGAGCTATAGATTATTGTATTAAAGAGAAGCAAGAGCTTAAGACTTCAGGCTTTTCAGGCAGCCATATGGTTGGGTACTGTTTGGTACTAATTTTCACCATGAGCTGCTGATTGCGCTACCAAGAGGGCAAAAGTACAGATGTCAGACCTTGCTTGCAAAATGGTGGCAGTGGCCCCAGGATGTTCTTTCTATTGTGTCAATAGCATAAATCCTAGATAAATGGCCTGTGCTGTCAATGATAAAGCTAGCCCTACTGTAGCCTCCTACATGTTTCTGTAGCTATAAATCTTCAGCAGCCTGTGAGCATCTTTTACGAAAATTATGGACTTTAAGAAGTAAGTTTCACTTTGCAGATACCCAGATTGAAACTGGTCAGCATCTTGCTGGTGGTGTTATATTAGCAAGAGTATTTCCCATTCTTTGTATTACTTACGCACATATTACATGGCAAAAGGAAAACATTTCTGTACTTTACTAACACCAAGAATCTTTCAGTCTTTGAGAAATAGATACTCTGAACTTATAGGTGAATTTCAAATTGCATTGCATGTGTAATCATCCTTTTTTGTAGGGTCTGCTGAGATGTGGGGGTGTTTATTGGGTGCAAGAGGAAAGATGAGACAGAGAATAATATTTAAATTACAAGAGTCAATCGCTAGAGATTAATTAACTTTTGTCCATTTCAAGGCAGTGTAAAGTGACAGGCTCCTTTATGTCAAAGCTGAGTAGGCAAAGTGTATGTATTCTGAAATGCTGATCATGGAGTGCATGTCATCAGTGTCACTTCAGTGAGCAGTGGGACACATACAGGCTGCAGCTCACACTTCCATTGCTCATCAAGCAAATTCACAATTCAGTTAATAACCATTATTTTGGCTGGTACCTAGTAATGCCAGAGGCTTAGTCAGTATACTCCAAAAGTGGGCATCATATGTTTAATCACTGAATCAAGTGGCTTGGTTAAGAGGAGCACACACGGAGTTCTTCTTTAGTAGTAGAGGGATAATGGGGAGTTGTGAAAATCTTTGAAATGCAGCCCCATTAATTCATGGGAGAAAAAGAGGATTTAGTTGTCCAGGTTTAGGCACTTATATATTTGAAAGCTAAATCTTGTTTTGAAATAATTAAACATAATGCTTATATTTTTTTCTACCACTGGCATCTTCCCACATGATGTAAAAGATCTTTATAAGACCTTTCTAATCTTGAATGCAGCTAAATAACGAAAATAGAGTTCTTGTTTTCCAAAGAGCTGTTTGATCAACTGACTATGCAACTGCAGGCTTCTTTTGCTTGATTTAAGTGCACTTGAATCTCAACAGAGCATTTCATAAACACATTCAAGCTTCAAATATTGTTGCAAGCTTGAATGAAAACTAATTCTCTGCAAAGCAGTGAGTATTTCAGCCAGCAATGAGAATGTAATTTCAATATAAAAATCTGTGGAAGTGTGTCCCAGGTCCTCATAGTGGTGTTGTGAAGCCTGTACCTTTTGCCATGAACAACATTTCAGACACAAGGGGCTGGTTGATAATGTATCAGGGTGCCTGGGATATTGATTACACAACTTTTTCCATAAAGAGGCAGAAAAACTCCCATCTTTTTTTTGATATTTTTAATCTGTAGAGCAGATTAGGAGCCCTCTGGAGTGACCAGAATCATATCCCTCAAATGGAAAAAAATATTTGAAAACATTTAAATGGCCCAGTTCTGTTACAAAATATGTTAGAAGAGTTTGAAATTTATTGAAATTAAACATCTATTTTTGTATTATGTAAATATACTCAGGAAAGGAAATGCTATAAAAGAAGTTCTGCAATTTTAAACTGCTGATCTAACTGCACTTACTTATTGAACATATAATGATCAAAATATTTCAATTGTTTGGGCATGCATTCTGGAAACTGCTATCATGGCCAGGCTAATAAATAAAAACAATTCCAAATACACTGTCTGAATAGTGGATTAAAATGTACATTGTTTGCACAGCACTGGGATAACAGCACAAATATTTAAAACCAAATATTTTTTATTTGGAGAGGACATCTAGTTTTCTGGGGGTTTTTCTGAATATTACAAGCAACTAGCCTGAGAGAACTATGTTGGAACTGCTATACTGTGTTGTATCTGTTACCTCTGAGTAGTGGCGTGTGTGATCCATGAGTTGCTCAATGCAAACCAGCAGCCATTCAGTGAGTCAAAATTTAGACAGACTTTGTACAGATGAGCTGCACAGGTCCTGTGCTCCTCTGTGGTACTCAGGCATCAACTAACAACAGAGATCACGTGCCACATGGACTTAAGCTGAGTATAATTTTCAACTCCAGTGGTAGCCCTTGTCTTCTTTAGAGAGTGTGGTCAGGATCTCAGCAGCCACAAAGTGGTGCTAAATGTGAAGAACAGTTTGATAAGGAAAGACCTAGTACTTTCCATGCATAGGTAGAGCTCCATGGCTTTGCTGGTCCTAGAACCAGGAATCAGGACTAGCAGTGCTACTCCAGCCCAGGATTATCTCAACAGGTGTAGATTCACTTCTTCTGAAAAATAGTTAGAGCCAAAATTGGTCTCCAGTGCTTGGCACTAGGGTTGGAGGAGAATTTTCTCCATAAGGGAGAGATGTCTAAATAGCACAGAATAATTTTAAATGTAATATTTATCATATTTTCCCATGCAACTGCTTGCTAATTTATGAAAGCTTTGTTTTGTGTTCCTTTGTTCCAAGTCTGTAATTTCCATATTTGTAAAATGAAGAGATGCATTTTTCGCAGCGCAGTTGCTTTTACAAAGATAATGTAATTAGATAAGACTTCACTGCAGAATAAAGCAACACAGTGTGCAAGCAAATAATCAAAGGGAAATACAGTCTTCATCAGAACAGTGATGGTAATGAAAATCTCTGTACTGTAGTAGAAATAAGGAGGATTGACCTAAAATTTTTTAAGACTTAAGAAAAGCATGGGGGAAAGCCAGTTAAGAGAATTGCTATGTACTTAAAATCCTTTGCTGTTCACATTTGCTCTTTTTATAGAGCTCCTCTCTGCCAGGACACCTTACTCTATTCTATTTATTTTCACAAAGCTAAGTTAAAAATAGAATCTTCAGGAGTAAAGCTTACTGTAAATCAATCTGAAAATAGCTATGTTGTGGGCTTGGAAAAGTCCCTTGTAGCTTGTAGGATGATCAAAGTGCTCCTCTAGCTCACCTTTCAGATAATAAGATGTAATGCTTTAATGAAACTTTAATATATACAGTAGGTAAATCTGGCAAAACTTGGTCTGGCACTTAGTGCTGTTATAGTTGGGAAAAATGAAATATATGTCGATAAAGAACAGACTTTGCCAGGAATAAATGACATATTAGATTCAGGAAATTCCTGTGTGTAAAACTGTGCTGCAAGATATCTGTAAAAATTCTTCTTGTGATTATAATGCTAAATTCAGCTGTATCTGGCATTCATTTTATCTCTCTCCTGCTGGTAATCAGATGAATCATTTTCGCCATCTTCATCATCATCAAACTGTGAATTTGCACTCTGGGAAGGTGATATGCAACACAGACTACTGTAGTTCTTGGCATGCTTGTTTTCTATCACATTTATATTTAACAGTTTAAATAGCACTAAACCTTAAGCAAATGGAGCAAAAATGAAAACCTGTATATTTTTGCTTCCTATCTCATAATCTTTCTTTCATAAATGCAACTTCTTTAGTATTTTCATGGTTTAGTAATTTTAATTTTAGAATAACCAAAAATATTGAATATGACCTATTAAAATATAATCTAGTCTGGGTTGTTATTTCAAAGGTGTCAGAGATCTTGCCATTCAAAGTGATCATAAGCATGTAAGAATTAAAAATCTTGATGCTGTTCTTCCTGTTACTTTGCAGAGTATGTGCCCCATCTAACTGACTTAGGTTCAACAGAATGATCCACCTAGCTGGAAGTCTAAATTCTTCATTCTTTTCTGTATGCGAATCAGTGTGGGGGGGGAGAGCACAGTAATTAGGACTATTTGCACAGTTATGCCATGTTCAAGTTTTTATGTTAATTTATATCCATTGAACTATAAATGGTGCTGTAACTGCTCTCTGTGGTACAGCAGACATGTCATGCTGCTTTTCCCTGCTTTTGCAGTCCAGTGGTCCATGCTGTTGTCTCTTGGTTTTTGTCTGAGTGCTTGGTGGAGCCCATCAACTGATTGCCTTGGCAAGGCCACCTGAGTGCTGGGGGGTGAGGCTGGTGCACGGGTCACTCTCCCATCCCTGCCCATGCTGACACAGACTAGCACTTTCTTGACTTGCTCAGAGGTCAAAGAAGTGTATAATTGGCTTGGTGCTTAAAATGTCTTTGTACTTACAAGGTCTTTTTATGGGTGTCTTAAAGTTCCCTGTCTAACCTGATAGAGCATTCAGAACGTATCAGTAGCAGATTATCAATACCTAGTTAACCTTTTGGAAGACAATTTGAACATGAATTTGTTTTGGTTTTTTTCTGTTTGTTAAACTGCAATAATGGGGAAGCATACAGAGGGAAAAATGTAAGAGGCTGTAGCTAGTTTTATTTCTCTTCCTAATTTTTGGTGATGCTGATGTTGGCTTCTGGCTTTATTACTGTATTATTAATAAGTTGAAAGGATGATCTTCTCAAAATCATTGAGATGTTCCATCCTGTCAAGTGAAACATTTCTATTTTAGGGGGTGTTTGTCTCTAGTGAATTCTGCTTCCTTCCTTTGTTTTTCTGCCAAGCTAATGTTAAACTTCTAGTCTGTGAGGTCATTCCTGCACATCGGCAGTGTGCTGTATTGTGTGATACAATTTATTTTTGTGTAGCATCACTCAATATGGCACCTGGCAAGCCCCTAGAGACAAAGAAATGGTGATCTTAGCATTGCTAGTTAGAAAAATTATCTTGCACACAGAAAGAGTAAAATAAGATACAGGGATGGAGTGGAGCAGAAGAAACTGAACTTGAAACTTGCCACATATTTGTGGGGCAGATGAATCTCAGCTGAGGTAGAAATGGTGGATGAGTAATGGGAAGGAAAAACTGAATGAGCTTCAGAGTCAGTTTTAGTCTCACACAAACAGGATGGTCTTCAAGGCAGATGTGAAGACAGGAAGTGCCTTGGCAAGGGAAAGGCATTTCCAGGCTGGAGAGCAATTTTGGTCAGAAGGCAAGGGAGATCATCCCTGCACTGACTGGCCACTGTGAGGGACACTGCTGAGGTCCTGGGGAGGAAGGGACTGCCTGCCTAGCAGTAGTGGTTTCTCTGATGGCTGGAGGGCAAAGGGGAATGATGTGGTTGCTGCTGAACAGGGCACATAGGACAGAGAGGGCGCAATGGGCAGAGAGAGTGGGCATGAATGCTGGCCTGTTATCTGCTTGCAACTTTCCAGTACACAGAATGAGCATGTGCAGGGAAAACAAGAATATTCTTGGCAATCATATGAATTGTTTGTTAGTTATGGATGTGATAGTTTAGTTTTAATACATGATCTGGCAGAAACAGGACAAGATAAAAGCATGTCAGGAAGGAAGGGTTGAGTATGGAATGGACTTCTGAGCCTTAGGAAATTCAGTTTCTGGAGTGAGTACAAGACTGTTTAGAAAAAGTATTGTATCTCATTCTAAATCTAAATTTTTTACAAAAACATGTTTCCAGTCTTTGCATGAGTAAATATTAGTCATTTTAAATTATGTCCAGTGCTACCTTCTTTAAATCTGTGGATGGTTATATCTGTGCTGTTCTTGAAGAGATTTAGCCTTGCTGAGTCCTGTCTGGAATGGAAAACCGACTTCTTTCACCACAACCATTACTGATGGCAGGCTGTGACTTCCAGGCAAGGAAGTGGAGTGGGATCCAGGATTCAAAACTGTGCCTTGAAAAGGTTTAGATGTCAGGAGAGTGGATAGTCCACACTTACAGACAGGGACCAGGGTAGATTCATTGGGACTTTGCAGTTATGGTACTGACTTCTGATTGAGATGTGGAACAGAGCAGGGAGAAGAAAAGGTGCTTGCTTTCCCATGGTTTAGAAGAGAGCATGCTGGATCTGAAGTCTGTGACTTAGCAAGGTACTAAGTCACTCAGGTGGGCTTGGTGGGATATAAGCCATTGTTTGAAGCTTAGCACAGGTCTAAGTGCATTATCAAATAGAAATAGCTCTCCTAAGAATGCACTGAATTTTAAAACATCTTTCTGGATAGAGTTCAGGGACAATATACATGAGAATATGAATCACAGATACTGATTCTTATTCATGTATTTCAGCCTTATTTCTAGAGAATATTTCTATTAAAAGTTAAAATGAATCATGCAGAATAAGTAATATAATTATCCTGACAGAGTAGTAACCTGAATTTGACATTGAGTGGTTTTCATCACTATAGGTGATGTTCTGAAGTATAAAAATTATTCTAGAAAGTTTTGTAACAGTGAATGAAATGGAAGTTGCAGTTCATTCTGAAACTTTGCTGTACATAGAGGATTTAGTTTGCTTGGTAGGAAGTCTGGTTATTTTCCAGTATTGCTGAACAAGTTGCTTCTTAATGATCAAACAAATTATCAGAAGGTATATGTGCCCATATACATATATAACTAACCTATGCTTTCTCTTTTAAAAGAGAGAAGATTCTCTACATATACCTGTTCTTCATATCTTCTTATAATCTGAAACATACTTCCAATTAAGCAGGCACAATTATTTAGCAGGTATACCTCTAAACTCTAAAGAATTGTATTTAATAAATAAACCACTTCAGAATTTTCCAAGGAGTACTTTTTTCAATCGTGTTCTTTGACATTTTCCATTTGGGAAACTACCATTTGGGAACCTTTTTATGAGATGATTGTCAAAGAGTGGAAATGTAGCTATTGATTTCTGTACTCTTTTCAAAATACCTCATTGCATCCAAATTATTGTATTGACTTTTTTTTGTTCATTTATTTTCCCTTTGCCTTTGAAAATCTGTCCCATCATTAGAAAAAAAAAGCAAATAGTCTGCTAAATGATCCCTTTAAAATCAGACCTTAAATTTCTAACAACAAAGTTGTGTTTTCTTTAGGCAGAATAAAAAACATTTTATATGAGTAGTAAGAAACTTATTCATATGACGCTTTAGATGTTTTTTTAGGGTTTCAGAAGAAAATGAGTTTCTATTATCTGAAGTATCTTGCATTTTTGGGATGAAGTGAACGTTTCACACACCTAAATACAGGGTGTGCCAATTTGCTGGTATTGGTAGAGTTGTCCTTGGGTGGATTTCTCATTACATGCCTAGCAAAGGATCTGTGAGCTTAGCAAAGAGTTCTGTTCTGTTTTAAAAGGGTTCATACCAACACTGACTGCTTATTGCTCTGGATTGTCATTAACAGGTGACTGATGTTCTCTTAATAAGAGAAAATAAAAAACTAGCTCAGACGTGAATTCGTCTTTCCAGGAATTTCCCATATTTAATTATTGAAAACTCAGTTCTGGCATAGATGAATCATACTGAGTTTAAGTGAAACCTATTGATTGTGGACTTTTGAAACATTAGTCAGTGCAGAATATTACGTTTTGATAGAAACAGAGAAATGAAGTGAGAAATAGAATGGAAAAGCCTGTGTGATTTTTTTTTTCTCTCTTTTACGTGAAGCTTTGGCTAGTCTTTTAATATATATTTGAAGTGTGGTCAGTGTGATAAATTGCTGTTTAACAGTGCCAGAGAACTCCCTTTTCCCTGAAATCAATTAATTATAAACTGGAAATTTCAGTACTTTGTTCACTATTTCTTAAGTTAGCATATTTCTGGGAGCTTTCTGTGATCGTAATTCCGAGCTGCACTGTTGCTTTTGTTTCTCTTCATCTGTGGAGCCAGGGCTCTACTGTAAGGATAGAATTCTATCACTTTTTTTTTTCCACATTTGATGTGGTATTTTGCATACAGCTGCAGAGTAGACAGTTACCTTTGAAAAGAACATTTGGCTGGTTTAATTTGATTAGAGCAAACCACCTCAATCATTACTGAACTAAGACCGTTTTCACTTTAACTTGGCTGCAGGAGTTGGGAATGTACTGACTGTGCTTAGATGTTTGGGGGAGGACTCGTTTGGATACACAGCTACCACTGAAGTGAAACAACCTTGGAGGACCTTGCATACTCTGCTCTTTGCCAATAAAAAGAGAGAGCCATTTCCCTCATTGTGACAAGGAATTGAATTATTTTTCTACAAAAAAAAATTTGAAATGTTTAATGCACAGAAATACAGAATCATACATTTTTAAAAAACACCATGATACTAAAAGCATACATAGGATATGAAAGTCTTACTTACAGCAGATGTAAAACATGCCTAGCAACAGTATTTTGAATAAAGTTGTAATAAAATTCAACATAGAAATATGGTGGGATTCTCATAGATACATTGTATCCAAGTTAAAATGGAATCCTTTTTAGTAAATCTCAGTAAGATTCACTCTTTTAGCGTTTTAATTTTCTACCCTTTTCCTCATCATATAAATATATTGGGGTGTTTTTTTTATTTAGTATATTGAAGATCAAATTAGATAGTTAAGATTCACAGTACTACGTATTCTGTATGATTTTTGCTTTTCAGTTTCCCTCACTGGTGATCACATAATTTTCCTAGAAAAACTCTCATGGCTGTCTAGAATATAAATATGTCTCATAATAAATGGCAGACCTTCAATAAATTGTAGTCAGCTGGTGTTCTGTAGAAAATGCAGTTCTGATCTTTTAAGTGCCCTGACTTCGTGGTAGTGCATCATCATATATACATACATGCATCATACGTACATATACAGTATTTAACCAGAGGACTACAGCTGAAGGAAGAGTTTCTGCTTCTTCATGCATTATGATCCAAAAAGCAATATGCATCGTTAACTGTCCATTTGTGTCATCCGCCTGACACTTGCTACTAACAGCAGAATTGCCTGCACATCTTCCAGCTAGTCCAAGAATCGAGTTGCAAATTTAGGGCTTGAGTTTCCACTGGGGAATTGAAAGAGCTACACTGATTCAAACAGCTTTGGTTGTTCAGATTACAAGGTCCTAATGTTAAGATGAAGAAAGATGCATTAACACAGGCAGACTGTGCAGAGGTGTCCCATCAAGCATGCATATTTGAGTCTTCACCATTTAGATGTTGCAACTATTGAGTTCTCCAAATTGGGGTATAAAAATTAATCAGGTTTTTCACTGAAGTAGAATTAGCATTTCTGTTTCACTCCTAATTGTGCTCCCTTTTTGCACCACAAATAATTCCTCTCTAACTCTCTATGTATCCTCTGAAATACTCAATGTCTTCTTCTGTGTTGTTACCCAAGCATCTTGTACATCGTTATCTCTTGAGCTCCAGGTTGCATCACAGATACAGTCATTTCAGTGCAGCGTACATCTTCTTCAGGGACAAATGCTTCTAGTGCAAATGCTTCTAGAGCTACAGTTAGAGATTTTGCTGTACAGTATTGAAATTTATGACTAATGTTGCTCACTAACACAGCGCTAGAACCTTTATTACTGATTTCCAGGTTCCTTCAGGACAATGAAAGTCAATGACCTGTATTACCTCTCTGTGCTAGGAAGTAGATTATAAAGTGAATCTCATTTTGCCGACTTTATCTATCAGCATACTTTGTATTTGTGAACTTTATGACATAGAGATTAGGCAACATCTGCAGTTTAATTAGGGTGTTGTTTATCCTTAGATAACCTTCTAGATTGTTAATGGAGATAGGCCTACCCACTGATCTTTGTGGTTTCCTCACAGACATCTCTAATCAATTTGCTGCCTGTTTATCTCTGCATTTTATAAAATGCTGAGCAACAAGTTTCGATCAAAGCAGTAATACCCATATCCAGACAGGTTGGAATCAATGACTGTAGTCTGAAAATTAGAATGAAATGTCTCATTGCACTTAAGGCAGGGCCCAGACAAGTTAATACTTTTGCAGAACTGAGGACTTCTATCTCTTCATTGCATAGAATCCCATTCATTATACTGCCTTTTTGTTTGTAGCATCATTTAAAATGAAAGAGGTATTGCCTGGCATTTCTTAATTCTCTGTTGCTTATTATTCATATTGCCTCTATTCTTAAGAACTCAAGAAGGTTTTATTACTTTTAAATTTTATTTGGTCAGATTAAAACATCATTTAGAGATGTCAGTTATTTCAGAAGCAAATATTTGTGCAGAAGTGAAAAAATACAAACAGAAATGAGACTGGAACTGAGGATTATGGCAATACAAGAACAAGAATAGGATTTGCGCAGAAGAGACAGGTAATCCATTTGACTAAAAATGAAAGGTAATTGTGGATATAGATAAATGACAGACAGGTGAATGACACTGATGAGTGAGTTTTCTTAGAAGACATTTAAAGTATATTGAAATATCCCAAATCAAAAGGGTTGTGATGACTGTAAGAAAACACAGTTCAAAGACCGCTTGGTTTCCAGTAAGCCAAAGTGAACAAGACCATTATGGAGAAGCAAAGCTTAAGTCATGGAAAGTAAATAATCTTTTGCTGTCCTGTACATCAATGAAAGGATATCGAGCCATGATTCTGGAAGAAGCCGTAAACTAAATTCATTAAAATAATCATAAAGCACAATTTAACCACCGTTCATGGTAGACAAACTTTAAAGACAAGTAGACAAGGTTTAAAGACAAAACTTAAGAGATAAAATCAATGAAGTAGCTCTTCCTCTTCCTACGAAAAAGAGATCACTCTCTGCATAGCCTGAAGTAACTTGCAACAGCTGATTCAAGAAATTCTTACAGTCAAGACACACAGTCATAGTGACCACAAAATTAAGTCTGACATTTTTTGAAAAGGGATGATTCCCAAACTTGACATAGTAACAATAGGCTTTAGAAAAGAGAGATTAAGAAACAAGAAGTAATCAAAAATTCAGCAGTCAAGAGGAATGATATGAAAAGGCTTAGATTGGAAATGGTGGGTACTTAAAATAGCAGCACAGTTTTTGTCACTTGGGTCATACACCATTCCCTGACATCATGCTTTCTCCAGTCAATGAAATCCTGGTTGCTGTTTTGATCTATATCCTCTTCCTGGGTGCTAGATATAGCAGGACAGTTTAAGAGTATTGTATTCTTAAACTCTCCAAAGGAATGGGCGACAGCAGACTTTTTTCACCCTTTTTAAGGCTGTGCTCCAGTGTATCCTGATGGATTCACAAAAGCTACACGTAGCCATGTATAACAAGGTAGGCATGTGAGATAATTGTGAGTAGACACTTTAATCATCTGAATATTAAAAGTGTACTCCATTCTAGTCATTTAGGGTCCCTCCGTAGTGAGTGCAGAGCAAGCATGTGCTTTAGAAGAATAATTCATCCCACTCACCCTTGGTGCCCATGCTGGAGTACAGTGAATTAATTGCTCTCTGGAAATGCTAATTTTGACTGTAGAGAGAGCCCAGGTGGACAAGCTTGAGGAAGTGGGCCCATGGGAGTCTTGTGAAAGGCTGGACATGACCTAGTCATGTGTACTCACGCCCCAGAGAGCCAAACATGTTCTGGGCTGCACCAAAAGCAGCGTGGCCAGCAGGGCAGGGCAGGGATTTCTGCCCCTCTGCTCTGCTCTAGTGAGAGAGACCCCACCTGGAACACAGCACCCAGCTCCAGGGTCCCAGTTCAGGAAGGACACGGACCTGCTGGAATGAGTCCAGAGCAGGGCCACTGAGATGGTTAGAGGGATGAAGCACCTCTCTTGTGAGAGAGGCTGAGAGATCTGTGTTTGTTCATCCTAGAAAAAAGCAGGCTTTGGGATGACCTATTTGTGGCCTTCCAGTATCTGAAGGGAGCCTACAAGAATGAAAGAGGGGGACTTCTTACAAGGGCTTGTAGTGACAGAACAAGAGGGAATGGCTTCAAACTGAAAGAGGGTAGGTTTAGATTAGATATTAGAAAATAATTCTTTACTGTGAGGGTGGGTCAGTCACTGAAGAGGTTACCCAGAAAAGTGGTGGGTGCCCCCATCCATGGAAGTGTTCAAGGACAGACTGGATGGAGCTGAGCAACCTGGTCTAGTGAAGGGTGCAGGGCAGGGGGATTGGAAGTAAATGATTTTTAAGATCCCTTAATCCCCAGCTATTCTGTGATTCTAATGTAGAGTAGCCACCTAACTGTAGCTTGCTCTGTCTCAATGAGATGAATGCCAGTCAGTAAAGTTGGAAGGTGAAAAGTGCTAGTAGAATAGAGGAAGTGCTAGTAGAGAGTTTGTACAGTAAATAACAGATGTCACAAAATCAAATAAGAAATTATTTTGGGTGTGGGAGAATGAAAAGTTAGTATTGAAATCAGAGAGTAATTGTACTATGAGAATTTAGATGAAGACAGGATTAATATTATAGGGGAAATTTTTTTTTACCAAATTCTCTTGTCCGTGGATTGTTGGTAATCAATCAAGGCTTGTTCAAGGCACTTGTTTTTATCACTTGGCAAAAATTACGCACTTTCTCTAATAGGAGAATGTGGGTTTCTGTGAAATTTACTGGCTTCAGACAACCTGCTTCTAGTTTGTGTTTGGCATTAGAGTGCTAAAGGGAACTGATAGTAGCTGGGAGGGATGGGCATTGCCTGCTTACCCTGCACCCAGTTTTAAGCTCCAGCAGAGGCCATTTTGGTCAAAAATTGTTCATGTTTCACAAGAGGAAAAGTAACTGACAATGTGTGTTGGAGGAGGCTGCTCATGGGGTCTACAAGTAGTTTAAGGCACCTTTGAAAGCTTTCTCAGTTGTGGCTTCTCTTTTTGTCATTACTCTTCACTCTGCCATACTGATCTCATACAGGATTTGCCCCTAAGTGGGTTTATTATGTCATTATTGAAAAAAATAATTGATGCTGCACAGTTTCATTGCCTCGGTTTAATTTTGGGCAAATTGCATGATTGTACAGTTGTAAATAGTTGGAAAACTCTGGTGTCTAACTTTCATTCCAGTCTTAATTATCCAAGACCTGAGTTTTTGTAAAGAAGGAGTGCTATACCTTTATCTCTTGGAATAATCTGGAGGGAAATTCTGTTTTTCAAAACAGGTCAGCCCATATTGCTCAGTAACAGCTTTCAAAATTAAAATCAGTCAGTCAATACTGCTAAAAGATTCTGCTTCATGATTTTTTATGTTAAGTGTCTGTTTTATAATTTGACATAACATGCTTGAAAACAGTTTTATTATGGAACTACTGAGACAATATAGTAGTAGTAGAGTAAATAATCTGCTTTAGTAAGCTGTTTGGATATGCATATTACACTGCACATTAGACATGTGGGTATATGTGGAAAAGGAAAACCATGAAAATGTCAAAATTTGGCTGCATTTAGCTTGAGTGTTACTATTTTGTAAACTGGATTAGTATTGTTATACATATAGGACTACAGTTAGTTTATTGCCTGTGCTTTAAAAATGTGTAAGCAGTTTTCTATTTAAAAGTTTAGAAAAAATGGAAGGGTTATGAGGGCAAGTCAGGAAACAAACCATCCCAAAAGCTAATGGTTTTTAAAAAGTTGCATGACATTGAAAATTGGAAGATGGAACTGAAACTCCATTTCACTCTTAAGTATAATAAAATAGTACATTTTATTAAATGCGTTCTGGAAAGAGTAAATGAAAATTATAAATCCTAATGTCACTGGCAAAGAGCCCAGGCATCTTTTGGCATCTATTGGCTTAACCTCACCTGGGCAGCAGGCAACTGAACAGAGAATGCCAATGTTTAAAAGTAGCACAACCAGGTTTTTTTGATAGACGGCTTTTTTTCTCCTCTTGTTTGCAGTACAAATACATATTTTTAAGGGCTTTAGGGAATACTTAGATGATGTGATTATGTATCTCCTTTATTACTTTAAGTTTTCAGATCTTGCAAAATTTAAGGTCACTTTAATCTTTCTTCTTTCAAGCATGAAATTGCCATTCCTAATCAGCAGTAGTCACTCAGTTCAAGAACTGAGTCATCCCAGAGCACATCCTTTATACAGAAATATTGCAGTAACATTTGTCAGCTTTTAAATGGAGGCTTTTTTTGAAAAGTCTGTTGAGTTCTTGAAGTAAAACTAAACTCTTCTGAATGGACATGGGTTATCATGGCTTTTCTAATATATTGATCACTGTTATTTTCACAAGCCTGATAAAGTGTTCTTTTGCTTTGAAAGGTCTAAATCGATGTCACTTCTCTGCCTTCTGTAGTGAAATTGTGTGAACCATACTGAGTTTATATCCTTAGTCATACACCATAAGTGCTTGTATACAGAGGCATCCATAGAAATGAGGACTGCTGTGTCTACTTGGATTTAGCAAAAAATAAAGCTCTACTGTGTATGTTTCTTCCAATGGACTTGAGACAGCTATTTGTCAGTCAAATATTCTCATAATCGAGACACAGATTCTTAACATTAGAACAATTAGGTGCCAGTTGTGATGTTTGAAAACCAAGATACACTTGCATGAAAGGTGTAAGGGAAATCACCAAATAGTTTGTCTTTCTTCACATAAAGTTACTTCAATTCTGCAATAACTCAAGAAAGCAGCTGAATGGACCTTTATAAAACATGTGAACTAAGTCACTTCTAAGTGGAGACAGCTGGGGTCTATTTAATATCCTGTGTAAAATGGTAGAGGTCAGCTTCCTGGAATAACTTAGGAGTTTTATTTCACGAATATCCTAGTGCTTCAGCGACCTGGGGTGACAGTAAGGCTCTCAAATGAGAGTATGCTATAAGGAAAAGCTTCAGGGCTAGAGGTTTCCTAGCTCTGCATTTGCTGTGGAGGAGTGGGAAGCATCTTGCGGCCTGCAGTATCTACACATTCTCAATGTAAATGTCTGTTGTCAGAGTGCTTATTAATGCAGGCAACTAGTCTCAGTTTTTTCTTCCAATCCTATATTGTTATTTAGGCTTTAGGATACTAATGAAAAATCATTGAGAAGTCATTGAGAATCTTTGAGAATTTGGACAACAAGTGATTTCCAAATGTACTGATTACCCTAAATACATAGATTATTTTGTAATTGGGGACATTTGTTCCTAAATCACTGAAATAATCTTGAAAGTTTAATGATTTTTTTTCTCCATGCAATTAATGGAGCCACATCTTTACTAAGATCGTACATTCCCTTAATGCGTCCCCTATATCTTTTCCATTTAATTAGTCCTTGAGTTTAGAATCTGATTTTATTTCCTGTCTCCTTCTATTCCATTGTGTGTTGGATATGTCAGTAAAAAAACCTATCTTTGTAGGCCAGTATCACTGGTAACTGTTCACTCACACAAAAATTCAGAAGTTATATGATACAGCAATTGATAACATTGGTAGTTCAGTGACACCGTAATTAAATACTTGTGGTGCAGTAAGCCCAAAGATTCACATGAAAAACCGTGAATTCTGATTTTGTGATGATGTCATATGATTACATACTTTTCATACTTGTGACAATTTCCCTTTTCCTTGACTGCTTTTTAAAGTTGAAGATAAAAAGAAGCACTAAACTAGAACTAAGAGGAGTAAGTGTTTCTGTTAGATTGGACAAAGATGAAGATTAGGAATAAAAAAGTAGTGTGTCACTGGAATGGGCAGGCTGACCACACAAAAGGCTTTTGTAGACTGTGGTGGTTCTGTGGGGCAGGTATGGTGTGTACCATTGCCTGTTTAGTCAACTCTACAAAGGCTCAAGGTCATCAGCTGTGGCATTTTTGTGCTGTTTTTCCCAACAGAGGTAGATAGGGTAGTTGTGGAGTTTTAGGATGGAATGTAGAAAACAATGAGGAGCAACTAACTCCTCCAGTCTTCGTTGTCTCTTGACTCATCTTGAAATAAAAATATTTACATTAATAAAACAATATAGGGCTTATAAAGGGTCAGAACAATTTCTGTCTCACCCAGTATTTTAACTCTGAAGTGAGAATGGTAGTTCATGGTGTAGGGAATAGTGTGAGAGCGGGACAGACCTGAAGTGGTAATTCCTGGCAAGTTAAGGCTCTCAGTGACTTCTCTATGATCTTAGGTGTTCCATGTCCACTGCTTTGTAAGTCCTTGCAGCATTTGCAAGCAGATGGGAGCCAGCCCTGCCTCACTCCCAGGCAGATGCCCCCGACTCTGCTGATGCCGTGAGCCGGCTGGCAGCCACGAAGCCATGCTAGCCCCCGGAGCCTCAGCCATGGGCTCTGCTGTGCTCAGGCCTCCCTCAGCTCAGCCTGGACCCCTGCTATCTGCTTGGGCATCACAGAGCACACTCTGCTTTGCTGGCACCACCTGGGTACATGGACCTTGCTTTCCTATGTTTGCCTACGTGTAAAAATGTTTTAGCGCTCCAGGAACCAGACCTTGTTTTGTGAGATTTATTACAGTTTGCTCATTTATTTCAGAATGTGAATGATGATGCATGCAAAACAATAAAAATGCAGTTTTGCCATGTGTTTACATCTGACATCAACTTTGATTTACCAAATGCTGAGTTTATTTCAAAACTACCCATACATTAATATGTAAACCTTCATCTCATGCTGCTGAATGACACCCCAAAAGAAATAGTTGCCTTTGCCCTGTAGTAATAAAACAGTCGAATAAAATTTATTACCAGCTCAAAATGCTACTAACACCTCATTTTCATTGCCAAACTCTTCAAATAATCTTTAATTTGTTGTCTTTTACATATGTGTACAAGAGTTTAAAGGAAATACTTAAAGAGCTGTATAGCCTGTAGAAAACTTCACTCCATGTGCATAAATCTTTAAATGGTGGCTCATTGTGCCATGTAAACCGTCTAGGAAGGGAGGAAGCTTGTATCAGACATCTACCTTAAGAGTTGGAGGATGACAGCACCTGAGAATTAAAAAAAATATATTATTTGTTTACTTTACATGTGCTATGAATTATTTTTTTTTAAAAAAGATGGCTCGATAGAAGAAGTGACAGGACAGGCAAGGAGGTTGTGGCCACATATGAGTGGCCATGAATGGGAAAAAGACCACTATGATGTGCACCTCTTAAAAACACTTGGAAGATGTAGATCTGATGAAACATGTAAGGAATTTGCGTGCTAATAGAAAAAAGGATCCATTTTTATGTATCAAGTGTTTAAGAGCAATTGCCCCCAGCTAAATTTATTAAGCCAGAAGAATCTTGTAAATTTCTATTGAAGATTTATTAGTCCCTTTTGTTTCTGTTCTTCAGAACAGGAATATTAAACTCAATCCTGCAAGTTTGTCACAGGTGAAACTCCCCTTCAAATTAAAGGAAATTCTGGACCTGCGCCAAAGCCAGTTAAATACATGTACTGACTTCATGAGTGCTAGGTAAAGGCTCTTGTATGCTGAGCTATTTAGGATTGATCCTGGTCTTTGAGGGTTGAGTGGATAGGATAGAGGTGTTTTTAGTATATGTGTTTTTTTTTTCTTTTGACTTCTCTCTCATTTTGTTTTAACGTCTACATGGAAGAAGTGTTTTAAAATAACTTCAGAAATTAACTGAACAGAATCTGTAATCCCACCAAGTAAAACTGATCTGTTACAATCTTTCTGGGAAAGAGTAATCTCTTCTAAATTCAGTTAAATTATAGCATTTGCCTAAATTAGTCATTTAGGCATGTTCCATAGCAAGCAGGGAGAGACAGTACCCTTCCCCAAGTGATTCAGTCAACTTCTTTCCCCTGGATAAATGAAGACTTGCATGACCCATTCAAACTTACCAGCAATCACTGTGTAGCTTCATTACGGGGGTTGTATCTCTTCATGGAAAATGAGAGGAGAACTCTTGCTTCACAAGCTGTGCAGGGCTGTGGTATGGATGGATGGCATTTCACCTGTCTGATGATGGGTAGCCAAAGACTGCTATATTCAATGAAGTTGATAGTTTTCTTGCAAGCCTTAAATCTGCCTTCTGCTGAATTTAGGTACTTTGTAGTCCCATTGTTTTGATACTTTGGTTTTAGAATAAATATAATCTCATATTTTGCTTTTTCCCTTAAAGTTATGTATTACTCTGTTGCTCAGTTTTTCATTTACAATGCACCTTAAAAAGAGGGCAATGTTTATGTGTGTAGATCTGGTTTCCACATAAAACCTGGTCAGATCCTGTTTGTTTTTCTTACCCATGAGATCAATTGCCTTTGTCTTTTGATTTTTGGAAATCAGCTGAGTGCTGTTTACTTTTTGGCAGATGGGATGTCATTCACAGCACATGGAGTAGTGGTGACAGGACACAGTACAGTGGCACTGGAAGGTTGCTTGAGTTCACAGTGCTCCCTTCCAAGTTTTGCTGAAGGAAATTGCTGAGGAATTCCCTTTGTGTGAAGTTCATCGTGCTGCTGGCATCATGGCACACAGGAGTATTACTGGGAATACATTTGTCATCGAAGCCTGATCTAAGTCACTCTCCTTTACCATGCGTATAGAAAAGGCATCATGAACTGCATTTCTGTTTTTATGTGATAAAACCTCATGCAGGACAAATTTGTGTAAAGCAGCACACAAGTTTAAGACACCTTTTGGATTTTCACTTTACTTAATCCTGAATGTGGCAACTGCATTCACCACCTAACTGCTTGTGTTCAAAGTGGGTAGATATGTCTGATCCATTTTCAGAAAATTTTGAGCAGTTCTAGTGAATTCATAAACAGATTCTTTCAACAGATGTAGACATTTGTTAAGTTGTTTTCATGCAGTTTAAATGTCTGGTGTTAAATTGCTGTTTCCATTTTTAAGATAACAAGAGGTATTCACATCTATTGCTGTTTCCTAGTCCCCCTAGTTTAAGACTGGGAAAACAACGGTTCACAGTTTGTTCATTTCAGAATTAAAGGACAAAAAAATCCTGTGATGAATGCCTTAGAATACATCATGACCATAGTTTTCAGAGATGAATGCCCATATTCAGGAATTGGGTACTTAAGGGTAACTAAGAAGTTAGGAAGGAGAGATTGTGGCACCGTAAGGATGCTTAAGTGCAAACGGGGACCATGCATGTTGGGCCCTGAGTTGTAGAGTTCTCACTGCATGGCTAAAAGCCAGATGGGGGTTTAAATGGAAGACAGGGGTTTGCATTGTTCTATCCAGGTAATGACTGGCTGAGTATAAGAAAGAGTAAAAATACCAGGCAGATAAGGCAGATGAAACTGTAGGTAATGTGTATACTTAAAAATAACCCAGGTGTTTTGCATGCTGCAAGTTTGGTGCAGCATAAATTCTTTGGTAGTTCAGGGCTGGTGGATCATTCAGGGTCAAGATCCATGGCAAGTTTACTCTGCACACTGGTACTCTGACTTCAAAAATGCATTCTCCTACTGACAGGTCTATAAAAATTTCATACAGTACTACTTAAAACTTGTGTTGTCATGTCAACTGACCATGCTGTCATAGCAATAAACAAACTGGTAGAAGTTTGCACCCTATTTCCCAGTGATGTTGATTTCATTCTCTTACCAAGGATTTCCTTTTTATAATGTAATTTAGAGAGACAAGAACTTTTTTATTTAAGAAATTATACATAATAATAAACCCAGATACAAACATACGGACATGAGAATCAACCATGAACTGTTTTACTGTGGTTTACTCCTTTGTCTGCTAATTGCTTTCTGTTCAATATGTATATATAGCAGGTTACATTAAAAGGTCTGTAGATTCCTGTAGTAATAGTATCCCCTGAACACATTAGAACAACACAATTCAAATAATTTAAAAGGATTAATTTTGTTTTCTTATTAGCGTCTCTTTTTACTAACATATATACTGCTTATTTACTTTGTGAAGGTTTAGTATTGTCAACTGTAGCAAATTTAGCCTTCTGTTTGTCTTAAGGCTTTTTTTTCTTGTGTTTTGTGCTCTTTGCTTTAGCAGTGGAATCCATGGTACTGTTAACTGTGGAAGTTTTCCCCTTCTAAAAGTCATCTGTTGATCCTTCTTTGATAAAGGCAAACTGTTTGGTCCCAACTCTATCTCTGAAACACAGAAATGTCTTTTCTTGCAAGGCTTTAATGTATCAGTGTCTCACAAATCATTACAATACTGGATGCCAGTAACAGAACCACAGCAAAATATTTTTAATCCAGTCTGTCTCCTCTCCTCTTCACCATTGCCATCACAGCTTTGGACTCTTTTCAAGTGCTGCCACTATTGGTAGCAACATCATCAACGCTCAGGTGTATTTGCAGCCTTTAGCCAGGCCCCTTACCCTGCTTTTTCAGTGTCTGGGAGCTAGGTCCTTCAGAACTGCTCTCAGTCAGGCTGCTTCTTTTCAGGTTGCTTGTATTCCCAAGGGCTTAGCCTGTGCTGGGTGGTTAATTAGGGCTCAAACAGCACATGAATTTCCATCATCCAGAATACTTGTGGCTGTAGAGTAACCTGGAGGTCTTTCAGGAACAACAGTCCATGGGTGGATGATAAGTATAAAAACAGAGAACCTCTTCTGTCACCTTCTACAAGCAGCTGCTTTGCTATTCTTAGGTTCTCCCATGAATCTATAAGAAGCAAGAGTTTGTTCTCAAATTTGCATTGGAATTATAAACAACTTCTAAAAAGCTGAATTAAATACCTCAGGAACTGCTGTCATATTGCAATAATTTAAAAAACTATATAAGATTGTACAGAGTATCAAACAGTACAATTGTTTTTTGTAATTAATATTTTTTATGTAGAGTGAAGGGTTATTATTTCTTTTGTTATTTTTGATTTGTTGGCATTGTGATTAAATCTCACATGTAGATAGATTAGATTATTAAGCCACTGAAGAATGAATGATAATTTATACTGTGGTAAAGTATAAGTTTTGAAGATGAGTTGTTTTGACTTAAACCTAGAAGAGAGATGTTCATCTTCGATTTAGATCCTGTAGGTCTGGCACAAGCACGAATTCAAAATGTAAACTTAAATGTGGCATCTGTAACAAGCAGTTTGTGAGCTACAGTGAGGAATGGCTCATCTTGTACCATGTGTAGCTGGAAGTCCAGAATAACATCTGGGCTCCTTTCATTTGAATTAAACAAAATCTATATTCAGGTATAAGTTTTACTTACATGTTGAGCAAATCAGGGAATTTGAAAAGGAATACAGCTGTTCCCTGAGGAAGACATTGTAAAGAAAATCTAAAAAATTTAGCAACAGATGCAAACACACTGCCAATGAATGGGAGCATCTTTAATTTGTACTCTGAACTGGAAGCTTACAGAAGCTTACTGGAAGCTCACAGTGCTATATAGGGTCAGTGTACATGACTTTGAAAGGCAGTGTACATTTGCTTGTTGGAGAATCACATGAGAGCACTATGAATAGGTCTGAATTGCTGATCCTAAACAATCTGTCAACGACTGTCTTCATAACAGGCCACGTTATTTTTCTGATTCGGGGGTGACTTGGCATGCCCCTCGCCTGCCCTGGGACAGAGTGTTTGGTATGGCAGCACACAGGCGTGTGCTCAGGCACCACCCAGCTGGTATTTTCCCTTCGTAATGTCAAGGGCTCAGTGTGTCACCAGTTTGGATAAAATCAATTGCAATGAGATTGTTCATGGACTGGTGAGGAATTAAGCATTTTAGACACACACACTGGCGAACTGTAGGATAAGTCCTGAAGAGAAGTTCTGCAAGGCAGGATACAGTTTGAATTACGGAGTCTTTCGAGAACCTTTTCTGGTCCTTGTCTGTTAATCTCCCTCTGCAAGGAAGGTGAAAGAGAAATGACAGTGTGAGGGCTAAAATAGACAGCATGGTGCTTTAAACAAAGAAAGGTGCAGAGAACATCTTGTCAGGCCTATTTTTCCTTGAAATAAAACTCTTTAACAGCTACATCTTTCAGTGGCTTGGGTGGCACACTGAGAAAATGTACTTGGCTTTTTCATCCTTTGGGCACTAATCTTGGTTTCTGTTGAAAATGAGAACTAGTTTTGGTGGTTTCATTGGAGCAGACATTTGTCTGCATCACAAAACCATTCAGTCTGGCACCAGAGCTTGTCATTGCATGAGTGAGGCCCAGCACAGGAGAGCAGGGGTGTTGCAGGTCAGGGCTGCAGTCGGGACTGAGCATTGAACGCTTGCCCAGTCAGCCCACTCCATCGGACTTTAGCCAGTGCTATTTACTTCACTTTCACGAGCATCTATTTCTCTCTGTCACTTTCTATGTCTCTTTTCCTCATGCACACTTAAAGAACAAAAACCTCTTTTATACAACTAAGCATTTAAAATAATTTTTCCAAGTCAGAAAGGGAGAGAGACTGGAAAAAATTACAGCACAAAGCTCAGCTTGCAGATGAACGATTGCCTTGTCATCCTAATGTCCCCCTTCCTTCCCTTAAACCTCACTGATGAGTGGGCTGTAAGCAACAATATTGGCTGGGCTCTGCTGGAGTAGGTCTCCAGAACAAGACTTTCTGCTCCTTTTCTTTCATTGTACAGTTGCTTTTCTGTGGTAGCTCTTTCTGCTCTGTGCACAACAGATAATGAGTGGGTGACTTCAGAGTTAAAAACATCTATCTACAGAATATCTTCCTGTCCTAGATAAATTAATTTATTTTACCTGATATTAAGTTCTGCCTTTACTGCTGTTTGCCTGAAAGAGATTTCTCCTGGAGACAAAATCCTAGTCTCCAGCAGGCTAAGATCCTGGTAGATCCTGCTACTCTTTCCTGGAAGGGTAGCAAAGCTGGAGAAATGTTCATTCCAAATGCCAAGAACCTAGTAGAAGGTAGAGAATAAGAATTTAAGGCATAAAGTTGCCATGAACAGTGTAGACATATGACATACCCAATCCTATTTTATTCATTTGAGTTTGGCTCTGGGCGTCTGGCTGCTGCTGAATGGAGCTGACTGTGGGCTCGCTGATGTGCTGCAGGCAGTGCTGTGTCCTCATGCTCTATGTTTCCAGTACCAAGGTGGTTCTGTTGGGCACAGTCAAAGTCTGTGTTATGTTGCAGTCTGCTGTGGAGGCATTCCTTAAGCACTGATACACACTGGTGCAGCTGCAGCTGGAGTTACAAGTACATTGTGAAGCTCTTGAAGACCTCAAGTGCCTCTGAAAATGGAACTTAGGTCTTGTATTACTATGTGGTTCTACCAATGTTATCCCAGAAAACAATGCAATTTAAATACTTTGAATTTAGTAGTCTGTTCATCTGCATGTCCACGTTTTTTTACATCTGAAAGTGTTTTACTAAAGCTCCTTTGAACAAGAAAACTACATCTGAAATTCCAGCTTTTAGAGGCATGGAGAAGTGGGTGATTGCTGATTAAAATGAGACAAAGCAGTATGTCCTGAACAGAGGGAAAGAGCTCTGTCGTATGTTTCAGAGGGGGAAGCTCTATTTCCTGTTTTGCTGCTGGGGATTTGGTTCTCCTAATGCACATGTTCCATCCAGTCCAGTTGCCTAGCTATTGTCTTCTTCATCTGAGAGACGACCCCTTTGTTCCAATACATTGGGTATTTGTGATTCCAGGTAGAGACTGGTTTCTGTCAATAGTCTTTTTTTTGCATCAAAATCAAGAAATGAAAAGGTAACTAATACTAAAAGTAGAGGTAAAACTGTTTTCTTTTTAAGGAGTACCTAGCTTATAAAGTTGGGATGAACAAAGGGCTTGCTGCTGAGTGACTTTCTGAGAACACAACAGTCTAAGGCTGCTGCTGACATTCAGACTAAGAGAACAACTGACTGTCATTCTTTATTACTTACAGGTATGAGAGGCAGAAATTTTCTGTGCTTATGAGCTTCCAGGATTAACCTGAGCCAAAGGCAGTAAAAGCAGAATTGTTCAGGTCCTCCTCCCCTTATTTGTCAATAAAGCTCAGTCATGGCCTGTGATAAACTTGGTATTCCAATCCTGTGGTGTTTACATAAACAATGTCAACACACAAGTTCTGTGCTGGTTTTCTGTCATGCAGATAAATACCTTTCAGAGTTAGGTTGAGGCCACCAAACTCTTTTCATCTGTATTTTTGCTCAGACTTGTGAAATCTTAAAACCGTAGCGTATTATTATACCACTGTGTACCTAACCACAGTCTTCTAAAGCGTTTCTCCTACACATAAATCAAAAGCTCCAATTCTCTTCCTCTGTTATGCATAAGCTAGGAAGTAACTGTTTCAAGGAAGACACTGTTCCAAAGAAGATTAAAGTAAATCCATGTTATTAGAAATCTTTAGGAGGCGAGGACTGGTTTCATTCAGTGCTGAGAGTGACCATACAGGGATACATATGTGTTCATGTTGGACTAGTCCTACTGCAGTAAAAATAACAGTAAGCCCTTGGACTCATTGGCAGCAAGTATCTAAATCTTGGTCTTCCTTTTGACTATGATCCAGTTGATTTTCCAAATGCACCTACTCACCTGTTTGACAATTGCCAAGAGAAATTATGTCCTACAGTTTTTTCAGGTCTTACAGTCAGATCTGTCTTTCAGTATTTCTTGCAGGTAGTTTGGGCTGATGGACCTGATCTCCATCGCTGTTATCTCAGGTTGCTCAGGAAAAAAGTGTTTATGCTACTTGAAAGTGGGAAACTTCATAGCAATTCTCAGAGCATCTCAAAAGCAAATCTAGTAACATTAAGGGACTTTAGGGGGTCAGTTACAATCTACCACTCAGTAGATGCAAGTTTTCAAAGTAATAGTTGTGTTTCCTTGAAAACCATTAGATACTCATTTTGTAAAATGAAGATGAACTGAGCTTGCATTTGTCAGATTTTGTGTTGTAAGAAGCTATGGAGTCTTCAAGGTGCATCATCTGGTATTCTGCATGCAAAAAATGCCAAAGTATTCTTGTAGGAAGGTGGGTATTCTGGATTATAGGAAGATACACTAGGTACTAAACACATAAAATAAAACAGAGACAGAGATTTGTAGCTGATAAGCTTCTGCTTTAGTACAATTAACTTGAAAAAATATCTGCATTAAAACCCAGGTTCTCCATTAGTGTCTCTTCAACAGTGTTCAGTTCAGATCGACACGTTGGGCGGTGTGTGACTCCCAGCCAAACATCTTGTTAAATACTTGCAGGATTTCCCACAGCGGATCTTACTTTAATCAAATAATTAAAATGTTTCTTTTGTAAGTACAATAGAAGGGCAGGGCTTGTGTTTACAAAGTATTCAGTATGGAAATCCTGTATTAATTGAGGTACATTTACTTCACTTAGGACAGTGTCCACATGATAACTCTTTAAATAAAAGGCCTTTTGCTGTTGTCTATTCCAGAGAGGCAATCACGTGCAATGTTAACCCATCACATGCAGAAAATAATGAGGAAATAGCTTCAGAGATGTGCAGTGTAGGCAGCAGAGATGTTCCTGATTAACAAAGACAATTGTATGTGTGATATTGTCACAGTGAATGTAAAAGCGTATGATTTATAAAAAGTAGTTTTATCCCTGTCGAAACTGCTAAATAAATAGGCTGTGTCTTTCTCCATCTATTTCAAAAATGATTAGCAGGAGCAATACCAGATGTTGTTTCTTTGTAATATCATGGATTGATATAACCTGTGATTTAAATTACTATCTTTCTAAGGTAGCAGCTATATTTTCTGTGAGTAGACACAATGTACTTCTACCCAGTCCTGTGCACAATCTGGAGCTATTATGATTAACAGTAAAGCATTTAGAGTTTCACATAAAGAGTATATAAAAAGAAAATACAATATTATTACTCAGTAAAAGGTAACCAGAACTGTGTTTCTCTGAATTCCGTATTTTGTTGTGCCAGAAAATGCCAGCATCAAAATAACACACATACTGAAGAATTAACAGAGGCGCAACATTTTCCTCCACACTGAGTTGGAAATTGCATGTTGTTTCTAAGTTTAATACAGTGAAATATTTTTTCCTTTTTTTATTGAATTATAACTCTGCTATGGTTGAAAATATATTTCTGTCAGTGTATGAAATACCGGGCAAAAAGGATGTTCTAGAATATTTTAGGTGAATGTAGGTCAACACAAAGGGATCATACAGTTGGAAGTACTTCCCAGTGTTTATGTTCAGATGTTGAGACCTGTCTGGCTCCTCTCTATTTGCATGTGTTGGGGTTATAGGCAGTCCGGCTACATTCCACATTGATTTATATAAATATATTGCAGATGATTAACCTCCAGCCAAACACCAGCAAATTTCACTTTTCAGGAAGGTTTTTTCACAAAAAGGGTTTTTCCAGGATGGCCTTTTCACAAAGCTTATTTGCCATGTACAGGGCACGTACACCCCATTAAGGGAATCTTAGAAAACGCTATTTATTGTTACATGAAATGTGCCAACACATTTTCTCTTACAGTCGCTGTGTTACCATAATAATTAATGTTTGTTTGTTCAGATGATGATTAGAGATGAAGTACAGATTAGTCTTCAAGTAGAGGTAGAAGATGGCAGTCGTTCCATATTCTGGAACTCTAGTTCCTTATTTATTACTCACTGAAAAGCTTCCTTAACCTAAAATGAATGTGCATGTATGCATTTTTAAAATATGATGGCTAATAAACAATTTTTCAGTGTCAGATTATTTAAGAAGTGCTGTCAAATGAGAGCACAGCCTTAACAATGGTAAATGTCAAGTGAAAAAGACTGCTCTTTTAAACCCAGAATTACATTCTTCCCAGGTGGTTATGCCAATTCTAGTGTTTCCTTCTCTTGTAAAATACATTGAGATTTAAGATAAGAAGTGAAATCTCAGTGCAAGTTCTCATGTACATGTTGTCCTTGTGTGTCAGATGTCCTCTGGGCAAAGAAGGGACCTCCCCCAAGGCTTTGTATGTGATCAGTTGTCTTCAGATCCTACATATAAAGCTTTTAGTCCTTGAACAAACAACAAAAACATTACCTGATAACATTACCAGAAAACCTGCACTTCTTAATTCTAAGAAAGTAATTCTAAGGAAGAGTACAAAAGATGAAAGTAATACAACAGCATCACTGATAGGATGTTGGAAAAAATAAGCCATAGTATCAACACTAGTTTGGTTTGTTATCACTGAGACATTCTTCAGTTTGACTGTCTACACTTTTTTCTCAGTAACTCTGTTCATTATTAAAATCTGCTGTCACCTGGTAAAAGTAGTGATTCATTTTTCTGCCTCGACTCAGAGAGGAATGTGATCTGATCTTGGAATATAAAATTAAATGAATAAGCACATGAGTAAAGTATGTGAGCAAGGAAGAAATGTCCTTCTGGCTGTTTAGATGGTTTCCTTTTAGGATTTTGTAGAAGTGGGACTTGAGGAAGGATAGTGAAAATCACTGGTATGACTGTAGGTGTGAAGCACAGAAGGATGGGCAGATGCTTTTGAAAAAGGTTAAAATTGCTGTTAAAGCTGGCATAGTAGGTGAAGTGGAGAGGATAAGAGAAATTCTGTTTAAAAAGAGAAAACAGTAGAAAATAGAGTAATCAGATAGGAATGTGGTATTATGAAGAGCTTTGTAAATTAGTTTGGTGGTGTGCAGCAAGGTGAAATGATAAAGAAATTCCAGTAAAAGAATGACCAAAAGTGGTGAAAGAAGTAGTGACTTCTTGTGCACAAAGCTTTTTTCCAAACTGTATGCTGACTCTGAAGGTATTTCTTGTCCAGGAATTTGCAAGAGGAATCAGTGAAAAAATTCTGTTTCTGCTGAAGGAGATCTAATTATAAAGCTGTGTAATGGTACATGTGAGAATTATGTGGAAAGAAACTGAAGGTGCATGCAAACATATATTTTTTTCAAAAATACTTCCTTCTGGTTGTTTGTTTGGCGTTTTTTTTGTAAAACCTATAAGTACCAGAGTCTAGAATATGGATAAATATCACATAATTTTCTGTATTAACTCAGGTTGCTGTGTCAAAAAATTAAATTATTTTCCTGTAATTATTTTACATTCAACAGCTGGTGAATTCACAAGTGAAAGACTGAGATGGTAATTTTGATATATCAACTGTTACCTGATGAATCAAGAGTTCAAAGATGGGTCTACCTTTGGAAGGCTCTTTTCCATTCTGTATTCTGTAAGGAATTTAAATAGACATGCTTGAGATGCAAGGTACATCTGTACTGGTTCCTGTATACTTACCTCTTCTGTTCTTTTCCTCTTCTCAGATTGTTTGATGTGTGCACCGTGTCACGAACAGACAGAGAGACAAAGTTAACATTAGTGTTTGAACATGTGGATCAAGACTTGACTACTTACTTGGATAAAGTTCCAGAGCCTGGAGTGCCTACTGAAACTATAAAGGTATTTAAGGAGAAAGATTTTAGGAGATAATATTTCAGAGATAAATAAGAGAGACAAACTGCGTTGTGATCCCATAGGATTTTGTTGCATCAAAATTGCATAGTGCCCACTTGGGACATGAACTGCAGCACAAAGTAACAGATACAGTCTCTTTGTGAAAAAGCTGCACTTGTGGGTTTATTCCTCTTTCAGAATTCTAAATTTACTGAATCTTTACTGTTTTACCAAATGTAGCATTCAAGCACAGTAAGGACAGGGACCTGTTGGAGCAAGTCTGGAGCAGGGTCGCCAGGTTGATGAGGGGGATGGAGTGCTTATCTTATGAGGAAAGGCTGAGAGAATTGGGATTTGTTCAGCCTGGAAAAGAGCAGGCTTAGAGGTGAACTAACTGCAGCCTTCCAGTACCCGAAGGGAGCCTACAAGAAATGTGGATCGAGACTGTTTACAGGAGCATGTAGTGACAGGAAAAGGGGGAGTGGTTTAAAACTAAGAGAGTATGTTTAGATTAGATATTAGGGAAGAATTCTTTACTGTGAGGGTGGTGAGGCGCTGAAACATGTTGCCCAGAGAAGTCATGGCTGCCCCACCCCTGGAAGAGTTCAAGGATAGGTTGGATGGAGCTCTGAGCTACCTGGTCTAGTGAAAGGTGCATGGCAGTGGGATTACCATTGTGTGATTCCATGATTCTGTGAAATCATTAAGAATGACCTTTGCTTCCAGCTGCAGGCAGATGATTCTGGTATTATTTATTTAGGCAGAGACTACTTGAACCTTCCCTTAAAGGTGAAGTGCTGGATTTTGTTAGAATGGATAAAATAAATCCTTTGCTTCTTATCCCTTTTCCTTTGCCTTTTATTTCCCCAAGAGACTGCTTTTGTCTTATGTCCTTCTTACCAGGGATTTTTGTGTGCATTCTGAGAGCAAGAAATGTTCATTGTGGGCCTGTGGTGTGCTCTGCAGAGACTGGGCTGAAGGGTGGGGAGAGTCATGACCAGTTGTTAGAGAAACTGAGAAGGCTCTCAGTAACTGGGAGGGCAAAAATGAAGTTTTATTGTCATCTCATATTCTGCATCTGTAAGGGACAACCCCTGCCTAGAATAGGATGTGCTTGCATTATTGTTAATAAAATGAGTATACCAACTCTGCTTTTCTGGGAATTTCACAGCAAAGTGCCACATTGAGGATCATAGTTTGAAATGTTTGACAAAAAGTTTATACCTGGGAAGAGAAGCAGAAGGATTGATGTTGCTACATTTTGACTGTGTCTGTTTACCATTTCTTTTGATTTTTTGAGTTTTGTGAGGAGAAATACTTTATACTTTCAGAGATGCATTATCTTTCATTTGTATCTGGAAGTATGTTGTATCATCTTAGTCTGGAAAAAGTCCCCAGGGAGGAAAAGAAAACATGAAAACTATTGAAAATTTAGTTGCTTTAATAACATTTTAACAGCTTCAAACTTTGGAGATGTTTGATCTTTCAGTATAAAATTAGACCTAAAGTGGACAAAGATCTATTCACTGGTGTCAAAGTCACATATGTATAATATCAGTCAGTTCCAGCAACCATGTTTTAACCAACTGTAGTAGATAAATTAAATTTTTGAAAAATGGATGTAGCTTTGATTCAGTCAGAAGACTGGAATGTACCTGTTATATTGTAGGACTGCTTTATTATAATGCTGTTAAGGTTCTATTTCCCTCCTAGGACCTTGAAGCTACTTATGTGCACTGTATTTCAACTTAAATAACATTGTGAAAATAAGATGCAGGGTGACTGGCATATTATCTAACTAAATATATTGAAATTGATGGGAACTGAAAGACCAAGCCTCTGAAATCTCAGTCTGAAGTATCTTTTGCTCTATGTTTCATGTCACAAGACATGAACACTGTACTGAAGTATTTGTGATTTCCAGAAATTCTGTTCTGAAATTGCACTATGGGGCTGTCAAATATATGTTTGAATTTACATTTCATGGAGGTCATATACTGATGAAGGAAATCATCGTGCTTACATTCAAAAAGCACTATTCTGCATACATGGTTTACCAGTTAACCCAGTTGCTATATCTGATAGTTTGGCACAATAAAGTAGAGAAGCCACACAGAAACAAAGAGGAGCAATTTTGGTCTTTTATGTACAGTGGAAGTTCCACTGCAGCCAGTAAAATTAGTAACTATAAAATTGAGCTTGTGGTACATAATCTCTTTAAAATGGGTGATGAAAAATGTAAAATTGCTGTTTACTTGGTCATCACTGTTGATTTCAACATTTTCACAGTAGATGATGTGTTTTTTTCTTGAATCATGTTTGGCACAGGGAAAGAGAGATTCGGTTAACTTAAGTTGTTGCACCCTGTTGCTTCATGTTCATGTCAAAACACCCAGTTTATGGAGGTACTTTTGCTGATAGTCAGGGCTAATCACATGAGAAAGGGTCTCAAGGCTTAATTTTAGTATATTTCAGTACCTTTGTAATTATGCAATTTTCATTAATATTCCTGATAGAAATTTAAGCAAAGCATATTTCTCCTGGCTGCAGGGAAATATTACACTTTTGTAGTACCTGAGCATTTAACTTAGAGCACATACATCGTTCAGTGACTAATCTGACTTTTTATAGTTTGGCTTTTGAGGTTAATATGGATTGGTACTTAATTTATTTTCCAGAATTGCAGACAATTTGTGTAGAGTATTTCCCCTCACCACCAGCACAGTACAAAACAACTGCCAGTATTGTAAGACCATCTGTTAAAGTTCTGCATGTGTCAGCAGCACAGAAGTGCCAAATGAGCCAAGCTCTGGATAGCTTGAAGTTGAAGGATCTAATACACCTCTTTGGCACTGTGGTGTAAAATCAACTGTTGTTAGTGGACCTTGGGTGACATAAAATTACTATGAGAGAGGTGTCAACCCCAAAGATCTTTTCTGTATGAGTCAACTACCATAATTACATAACATTTAGGGAAGGGAGGCTCAGCTTTTGCTGGTTTGGGACATGCTGGGGTTTTTGGTTACCAGCTGTCAAGAAATAAAGTGACACAGGTTCCATTTTAAGAACTTCCTTTATATTTTGCAGGCAATCATCAGACTGTAGCAGTTCAGAGAAACGAACCATATTGGTAATTTAAGCAGAACTAGAGCTTTTGTCTTAATGCTGTTCAGCAATGCCTTTCTAATGCGTAAGGCCCTGCAGTAGGATTCACTCCAGAGGGTGTTTCAGGAAGATACAGACTGGTGTCCATAACATGATATCCTATGAGACAATGCCTGGCAGTTGGAATACACACCCAGGATGTAAAGCAGACATGCTCACTTCCCTTTCTGTCACCAGGAGTGTGAATGCTCTTGTCCATTTCTGTGGCTCTGGCTTCTGAGTTCTAGGTTATTCTGGACAGAGGAGTTTTAAATCTTTTCTGCTGAAGCCCTTCCATTATTATTTAATGGAGTCTACTTTAAACTAGGGGGATGGTGCACACTACTCCAAATACTTGTGGACATAGTGTTCACTGTTCACTTTTGAAAGAGAACTATATTCATTCTTTAATCTACTTAATAAGCCTTTGTAACTGCTGGATTGTAGTCCCACTCACACTGGCTTCCTCTGTCAGACCTGATGAATATATGTTCCATATGGCAACATATATTGAATGAATCAGAATGGCATGAATCAGAATCAGGAATGACATCTTCCTTCTTTCCTCTCTACCTGTTGTCTCCTTCCTCCTTTTTTTCCAGGGATACTCTTTAACTCTAGGGCAGTTCATGTGGAAATTTAAGGTATTAGTTCAGTTTCCTTTGGACACAGCTGTTAATCATGCACATGTCTTTGGTAACGTTAATGGTCTTAGCAGTTGAGCCTCCGAGAGACTTGGCTCATTAGGAGCTTTTTCTAGTTGACATAAGGGTAGTGGAAGTGGGAATGATAAGGGTAGTGGAAATGGGAATGACACGTCTGCCACAGAAAGATGATTTTCTTTTAAACAGTTAACAGACCACTAAAGCATTTTGATGTGTTAGCCTTTGGGTCTGAAGCATGTTTAAGCTGTGTGGTCACATTTTGTTCTGGTGCTTGTGAGACTGGCATGTTTTTTTTGCTCCTAAGTAATTTTTATATGGATATGGTTATTATAACACTAACTACATTTGTCCTGTGTGAATCATGCATATGCAACCAAGATGGTGTTTATTGATTTAAGATACTGCAACGTATTTAATAATACTTAGCTTTAAATTAATCTATGCATGTGATGGCTTAGTATATAAAGCTGTACATTAAGTGGTTACAGAACAGTTCCTTGGAGTTCCTTCCAGTTATCTTGTGCTGCTGGACCAAAAAGTCTGTAAAAGTGAGAGAGGACAACAAATTGTTACTGAGGTTCTTTAATTTTAATAATGAATAAAGTCAACTTCGCGAGGTAATGTCATTATAAGTAGACTTGTGGCTTCTTGCTATAGTTTTCTTACAGAAATTTAGGATTTAGGCTACATGTGCTAAGTGGGCTGTGTGTGTTTCAATCTGACAGTCAGCACAGGAGGGAACAGAACAAAGGTTTCCAGTATAGCAGGTGCATATGTTATCTCTCATGGAATGTTGCAAAAGCTGGGAACGTCCTTCTACCCACGTCTGTGATTCCTGAATTTTCATGGTATTCCCTCCAGCCTTGAACAGGACAGCCAAATCACAGACTGAGCAGGGTTCAATGTATGTGCTTTTGTCTGTTGTCCTGGTTCCTCAGTGAATGGCTTCTGTGGATATTTTTTGGCTATTTACTTCTTTGCATAGAAAGCCAATATACCCATCTGATTTGGGTATGCAGATTTTGGTATTCAGATGCCTAAAATTTAGAAAGTACAGCAGTGAACCTAATTTCCTTTTGTGAGCTTAATCAGATAGTAGCCCATAAATTGAGTTTTTAAATATAAGCCTCAAGTCATGGAATATATGTTATTGTTGCATCCCTGTGCATGTCCTTAACTTACATTACCTGCTGTTAAACCAGGCAGACTGGTCACATCTTTGCAAGACTCTTAGAAAATTAATATGAAGATGCTGTTTCTCAGAAAGCAGACCAGTGTTCACTGCTGTGAGTAACTCAGTCATATGCCATGGTTGTACCTACTCAGTTGATCACGTATGAGATGTGAAGCAGATGTCACACAATTATGCAGTTCTGAAAATAAGGCAAGATATTCCGGGAAAACAGATTCACCAGTACTGAGAGTCTTCAGAGTGTGGCTGCATTTAACAACATCAAAGTTAAAAACCGCTAAAAAAAAAAAAAACTGCTCGAATTAATAAGAAAGATACTAACAGAAGAGCTGTTATTATCGTTTTCCTGTCAGTACTTTTAAGGTAAAGAAAGAAGCAAAACTTAATGAGGAATTTGGAGTGTACAAGTAATGGATCAGATCCCCAACTGATACTAACAAGTGTAAATCCATTAGCTTCAGTGAAATGATGCCCATTTACAGCTGCTAAGGATTTAATTTTTGTGGATTATTTTGCAACAAATTTTTTTCTGAATGTGTTTTATAAATTAAGGAAGAGTTGTCAGTAAAAATAAATGACAAACAAAAGGGCTGAACTGATATATCGTTGTGGGATAAATATTTTTTTTCTTTCTCTGTTATCCTGCTATTAGGGGTTGGACTTCTGCATGATAGGATAGGAGAATGAGTAGGCGTCCTGCACAAGCTCTGAAGGAACTAAATATTAAAAATACGGATGTTCTCCAGAGTGGCTGCTCTCTCTGTTGTAGGTGGTGTAATTTCTTTCCCATACTGTGCTGCATGTGGAGGCACAGCCACATGTCCTCTGGCTGGTAGCAGGTAGCCATGTACAAGTTTACCAAGGGGTTATGAGGAGTCATGATATGTGAAAAAAGGGACTGCAACTCACAGGATGTTACACAATATAGTCTGGTATCTTTGCAGTTCTTCAGCTTGGAACTTTTTACTGTTAGTGTACAGCCACTGATTTTCATTATGGTGCCGTTAAATATCTTTGAATTCCTGCCATTTCCAAATTCAAATGCAAACCTTTTCAATCTGATGATAATGTATAGTTGTTTTCTGCAGTGCTGTAGCCTAGGACTGCTCAGACCTCCATTGCTTGGAAACTGAGAGCTCATAAAAATGTGAGGCACTCCAATAATTTTAAATCACTGTGTCCTGACTAGAGTGATTTAAAATCATTGGAGCGCTTCACATTTTTTTCGGTTGTTCCAGTTTGGAAAGCAGTCAAGCAACACTGGAGCATAATGCATGAAAGCAACCTGTCTGAAATAATAATTTTAGTCTTTCAAAACAATGACACTGAATTAGAAATGTCACTGTGAAATGATGTCTATCAAGGGTTCTGTAAATAGACATCTCAACCTACTTTTCTTTAGTAGTCCCTACTCTCAAGGCAGCATTGCAGTCCAGTAGGGCCCTAAGGGACACATCCTTTTTGAAGTCAGAAGGAAGCTATTGTTTTCAGTAGATGGAGGGCCAGAAATCATCTTTATTCAGAAAGTCAGAGGAAATTAAGAAACTGAAGAGATTCTGAATTGTGGGCAGGGAAGGAGATTGAGCCTTGGTAGAACAGATTTATGATCTAGCCATTGCAAAATTCAGTATTACAAATACTGGAAATGAAATGTTGCTATCAGTTCATTTTGGTTAACTCAGCAGAGCTGGACATGGATGTGATGCATAAAAAAGTTTATGGGTCATACTGCCCTGCATTCCCTTGAGATGCTTTCAGATTATTAATGACACTTTTTTTTGCCACTGTAGCATCAGCATGGTACCAGTTGCTATGTGAAATGCTTTGATGACACTGAAAGAAAGGGAGCACGTGGTAGGAATAATTGTTGATCAGGTACAGAAGTGGGGCTGAGCTGCCAGGCAGCATGTCAGAGACAGTGCCACACTGTTCTACATCTGGCCAGTGACAATTCCTCCAAGTGGGGAGTACTTTTGAGATGCTTTCCTTTGTCTCATGGTGGTGGTGCACAGGCACAACTTGCTGTGCAAGCACATCCTGTCTCAGTGATCAGAAGTGTCACCCATGTTTCCAGAGTCTTTCTCCAACAATATTGCCACATTTAAAGATATTAAGATATTTAAAGATATGCCACATTTAAAGAAATTAAGAGAAAGCTGTTGTAGCTGATGGTGTACGTAAAGCAATGGCAAAAAAATAGGCTGAAATGTTTGGATTTACCCGCGTTCTAAGATTGCTTACAAGCCATATGCTACTTTTGACAGGTGAATTGAAGGTTGGACTGCAGTAGATGTGAGGCAAAGAGAAGATGTTGAAGAGCCATTCTTGATTTTTGCAGGGGCAGATAATAATCACTTTGTTAATAGTAGTTTCTGTACTGGAAGGAGATCAGTCCCCAATGCAGTACAACCACAGAGTTGTACTTCGTCCCAAAACAAGCACACAGAGATGGGGAAGAGCAGACAGTAGCACAAATGGTGACAAGGTAGATACTTGGGAAAACTGGGCAACATATTTTTTCTTACTGAACTCTGGATTCTAAGGGTTGAACTCAGCTGATCTGGGACACAAAGCATTGTAGCAGAATACATTTACCATCTCAGTCAGCCCAAGTTACTGCAGTCAGATTCTGTAAACTAGAATATTTTACAAAGTGTCTATATTTACTCAGAGCAACTATAGAGCCATAGTGTAAAACAATTCAAAAGTTGGCTACAGACAACTCATAGCTAATAAAAGGTAATATAGTCATCAAGTAAGTTATTTTTCCGTATAACTGTTTTCTCTATTCTATCCCAAGAGAAATTTAATACTTTTGGACTAGCTGTATGCACTGGTTTTATGACAGTGAATAGGCAGGTTATTGTATCCAGTAACAATTAATTTGAAGCATATTACTTCAGTGGCATACTGATTTAATCAAGATATGTTTTGTTTGTTTTTTTCCTTCATAGAAGATGTATTTAGCTTATACCAGAAAACAAAGGCCATATGAATGGGAAGAGATTGAATTTTTTTGTATTATATGTTTTCATATGTATAGTGCAAAGACAACTTAAAGAATTTTCAATTATTCATGACTACATAGACGCATAAACACACATACATACATAAATGTATATTGTAAAAGTCCTCTAACATATTTGCAGAAAAAATACTGCTATTTGAGTGAGAGAAAGGGGAAATTATGATCATCACTGTACTGTCTCCAGAGTTCATTTTCTCAAAATAGGTGTGGCCCTGAAAAAGCCAGAATTGGCAGCACAGATGCTTAAAGAGTGCACAGATACTTGAGGGGTAGCACCACTTCTGCTGTGCCTAGGGAGTGGTTTGGTGTATATTGCCTTCACCTGTATGCACATGAAGGCACACTACACATACATGTGCATGTACATACACGTGTGTGTAGGTATGAATATATATATATTTATGTATGTATGTATGTGTGTGTGTGTGTGTGTGTGTGTGTGTGTATGTATATATATGTATATATATGTATGTATGTGTGTATATATAGTCCATCCGATAGCTCATCACCCAAAACAGCTGAGCTGTTGCATTCATAGGGAAGGAATAAAACCAAACCCAGCTGAAGCTGTGCCTCTCCCTCCTATTCAGTGTGTCAGATGAGAGACACATGGAGAGCCCCTGTCCCGCCCGCCCCTGTGGATACCAGAGCAGACAGGGTTCCACCCTGCTTCCTGTCCTCGGGCCATCAGGCATGAAACTGCAGAGAAGCACCCGCCAGGGGCATTAGCCAGCTACATTCAGCTGCTGGAGCAACCAAAGCCAAAACCTTTTGACACTCAGAGCTGCTTTCAGTGATTTCAACTCCATGTTCTCTGCCTGTGCAATTCACTTTTTTGATCCCTTTTCTCTTTCCATCCTTCTCTTTCACCTTAACTTTTTCACCCCACTTTCACTTCATATTTACACAGTAAAGTACTCTTCTGTTTCCCTTCCTCCCTTTTCTCTCCATCACTTTTGTTTCTGTTTTGGCTGCGTCCTCTTGAGTAGTCCCATAAAAATGTAGCATCATGGAACTGTCCCACTGTTTCTCCTCCTGGGGTCTGTCTTGTCCATTTTATTTGTGAGCTTTTTATGGAAGAGGCTATGTGAAAAGCCTTGACTTTGGTGCCCACCATAACAGGTTCTCCTTTCTGACTGGTCTTTACGCAGTACCTTGTTAAACGTGAGTCATGATAGTCAGATCCTACAAAAAACCAGCATTATTTGTGTGAAGCAATGCTTCTCCACTGCATTGCTGTTTCCCCACCACAGTCACTTCACACATTTACACAACTGCTTCCTTTATATATCAGTGCTCTGTAATCAGCGTATGGTTCATGTTACAGGTTTCTCAGGTTTCTAAGTAAAATAAAATGAGCTTCCTTCCATTTTGAGACTATCCTTTTTAAGAAGTCCAAACAAAAGACACACGTTATTGGTAGATTTGCAAGCAGCTGCCAGAAGACAGAAAATACAGAATGGAAACACGAGTGGAATAACAGAAATACTGTTTGTTGTTTGTTGTTGGTGCAACAGCAAGTGAAAATATTTAGAAATTTTAATGATTAATTTATTTGTAGTTTTAATAAATCAGTTGTGGTTTTGTAGCATTTGCCAATGTCAGTACTCCAAGCACAGATCCTTCCAGAGGGTCATATCCTTCTGTGTGTAATTGTGGGATTCTCAGGGTTTTCCTCTAGGAGCGAGTATGGGGCAATGCTGTTTGCAGCAGCAGGCAAGCAGTCTTTCATTCGTTTTATTGCAAAGTCTGAATCCATCCTTCATTTTTGGACTGGAAATCTTATCCAAAGACTTACAAACATCACTGTTTTAGATTCTTTTTACTTCTGCTTTACAGCTATACAGTACTAACACCTCTGTACACATAAAACATTTAAAATCACGCTGGAGCATATACTTGCACTTTCTGGTTCAACTTCAATCCCAAAGGAAAAAAACTCAAAGGGAGCAGAGGCACTGCTTTAGCAAAACTTTTAAGTTTCTGCTTCATTTTATGTCAACATATTGCTCCACTATTAAAAATGATGTTGAAAGACTGAATTAGAGGAGCTAACAGAGGAGAATCAGTTGTTATCCTGTCCTTCTGACCTGTTGAATTCTAAGGTTAGAACAAAGAAGAATTGAAACCATTGTTTCCTTGTCTCAGATTAGTCAAAAAACGTGTTTTGCTTGTGTTTAAATGCTTTGTCAGAGTGAAGAAGTAGTCTTCCCTCAAAACTTACGTGTAAGCAGTGTCCGTACATTTGGAACCAGACTATTCACAAAAATGTGTCATAGCTGGTCAGCATGGTAAATTGACTAAGTAATGGCAAAGGACTCCAAGGATCACAAGGTTTGGTGGACTATTTTGCTTATATCTGTTTTTCATTAATATCATAGCTATTGTGGCCATAAAATATCCTATTTGCCTTCTTTGAAAATAATGACCCTTGAGAATTCCCATTTCCAGGAAGAAGCTGCATTTTACCATTGTGACCAGTTCAACAAATGCCATCACATTCTGTCTTTATTAATGTTGAGCTGTGTCTTATACATTAAAGTGTCCTTTGAAATTAGTGGCTTAATTGTAAATAAATTTACTGCTCAACAGTTTTCACTGTTGCTAAATATGTGACTTTACAAACAACGCCATAAAAATTATGAGTATACTAAAATGTCCCACTTATTTTGTCTATACAATAGGAAGCATTGCACTGTAACTTTAAAATACCAAAAATAATCAAGAGGACATGTTAACCATCTCTTAAGAGTGCTTAATTTTCAAGCCAGTAGACTCAGCTGCTGAATTTTTGTCCTTTGTTTTAGGCTGTTATAGTTGTGTTGCATAACTACAATTAGGAAACTTCAGAACACTCTAAAATGTTACAGTATTTTGTGGATGGAAATGCAGGGTTGTATTTCATTTAGTTTTACAACAGGGAACGGGCAATTCAATGTTACCTTCTTTTAACATCTACTTTATGATTCATTCTAAAACATATTCTTTCATTTGGAATTAACTTCAGATATTCCTGTTCTGACTAGCAGGGTAAATATTTTAGCAAGGACTTTTTAGAGAGAAAATTTGACAGTAACATACTCCTCCCTTAGTGTTACAAATGAAATACTTGCTATCCAAACCCAGAGTTGGCATTTTAACGGAAATGGTTCCAAAAGAACACATGGAACATTACAAATGTAAAATGCAGTTAATGAAAGCGTATACAGATATGCATTAATATGCATAATATGCATTAATGCATTTAAATAAAAATGTCTAAATTGAATTCCGAAAATGTCAACAGTGATCTCTGAGCCATAAGCTTGTTTTACAATAGCATGTTGTGCATAGCCGACATTCAGTGAGAAACAACACAGACTAAGAGGGAAAATAGATGTAAAAACATTAAGTTAAAGGAGAGACCATGTTACAAAGCATTTTGTATTACGTTTTGCCTTGCTTAGAAGATACCACTTTTTTTTTTGCTTTTTGTTTGCTCACATAATTCCTGTTGATGTCTAAAACACTTACTGAAGACATAGGAAAAGGAGGCCAAGCTGCGTGGGCTATAGCAAACCAAAACTGCAGAGATGCATGCTTCACAGGGAGTTTAATATGAAAATAAACCACAGTTTCTTTGCTTGGTTTCTGGAGCAGAAAGTCGCAAAACAAGCAGAAAACTTTTGGTTCTTGATGAAATGGTTAGTTTAGCATCCTTACATCATCTGCTCTGAGTGTTTCAGACCTTAATTTCTGTTTCAATTAAAGTAATTTATACCCAGTTTTACTTAGGTTTATGTCTGTGAGGCTGGGGCCTTGGAAAATATTTCAGAGGCAGTTTTAGCCTTATGTTTGCATTTTGTTCTTCTGCAAATGTGGTAAGGTAACCTTGATTTGCTAATTAGTGGAGTCACGCTTTATTGTGACAGAAAACTAAGAACAGTCCTTCAGTGAAAATAACAAAGACCTACCCCATGGTGATTGATTAGAACGTTGTGCAAGTGAAATGAGCTGGAAAGTCATCATCTTGTCTTTTCCTTTGCCACAGGAAAAGCATAACAGAGAGATTTCTTTTCTTCTGGTCCTGATAAGGAATCTAACGAAGCATAAGGAGAGGTTACAGAGCATGGAAATGTGTCACACCCAGCTGCTCACTAGCTTGCAAAGCTGCAGTAAATAATACAGTTACTATTTAATAAACAAAAGAAAACAGAAGTCCTTTGATAGTGATCCCTAGCCCTTCTCATTGCCCTTAATCGACTGTGGTTTTGGAATAACATAGAGTTTGATATTGGATTGTATGTTTTGCAATTATTTTGTTGTTGTTGATAGGGAAAACAAAAGGCTTAGGTTTCTGGGACCTGATTCAGGCATACATGGTCCAGGTTGTCTGGATCATAGCTACTTTTTTTCTCGTTGGTTCTCCATGATTATTTGCAGTAAAGACACACAGGAATATATGTAGTTTTATTTTCTAAATTGCATAATTAATAGCATACTTTACTGCTTGTCAAATGTTACCCTTTTGAGAAGCAATGTTGCATTTGCCACAAGCTGCATTTCTCATATGCATCATGTGTGACACTTAACTTTCAAAACATATCTTCAAGGAAGCAATTTGTTCCATTGATTAGATCTTTTTGCACACTAACTTCTAACATACCAGTGGCTTTTTATTAAGGCTGTCTTAGAGTTCGTTGTGTTTAGTATTTGGGGAGGTGAAGGGAGGAAAGATACTCGTCTTGGAAAACATCAGAGGCCATGTTCTCCCCTGCCACAAAGACTGTCAGCTCTCAGGTTGCACCTTTCCTCTCACCCCCAAAGCAGAGCTGATTCTTGTCTACTGTGTTAACATTAGGAAATAAGTAGGCTCATCACTCATTGTGTCTCTGTAAGTTGAAGATGCCTACTTTTTTTTTAGAGTCAGTTAAGTGTTTAAAAGAAAACAAGGTAAGGTTTACACTAAAGTGTGTTAATGTAGATCAGTGTCATTTTGCTCAGAATTAGAGGGGCTGTGGCACATGTCACTTCGGAGAGGCTCAGCAGACATGTCCCATGTCCCACCGCTGTGCCACAGCAGGCATCATAGTCACATCACTGCCTGCTGCAGTTTTGTCTGAAATCCAGAGACAGGCTGCTGGGGAATGCTTGTAGCTGGCATATTCCAGTGACCTGCCTTGCCTGGTTATCACCTGGGCTGTGGGAGGCAGCAACCCAAAGAGATGGAGTAGGGCCACAGGCCCTATGAGTGAGTGTGAAGTGAAACAAGGGTGCAGTGCAGGCATGACAAGAAGGGTCAGAAATGGGAATGGGGAAGGAAGGGGCAACAGGACTCGTGAAGGGAGGAAAGAGAGATGTAAAGGAAAAGGTGAGAAGTAAGAAAAGAAAGGAGAAAGTAATAGACTGTGTAAATGCAGTGGAGTGGGTAGCCATTCCCCTAGTCTGATGCTAACAGCAAACTTCTCATTCTTTCATGAAAACAAAAGTATTTGTGTATATGCTCTATTCCTTTTGCAAAATGTCTTCTCTTTGCCTTGTCTGTAGGATGAGGGGCTTGCCTATTCCCTTTTTAAAGCTGTTGGTTCAGGAGGGGTTAATTCAAGTCAATAGAATTGCTATTAATTGCTGCTGTGAACATGGAGAGCAACTCGATCTGCTGAGTGCTTCCAAGAAACAATTACGTTGTTTCCTACCTGTAACTTAGGTGTAGTAAGGCATCAGTAAGATGCTCATGCTGAAGACTAGTTCGAGAGTTCAGACAATGCTGTAACAGCATTGCAAAACTGTATGTAAAGTTCTTAGATGGGAATCCTGGGCAAGCTGATTCCAGTAGGCCACTGTTCCTTCTCAGTTGGTTTTTTTTAAGCCTGTTTTTTCCTCTGAATTGTATAAAAATAAAATCTTTTCTCTTCCGTATATCTTTGATTTTCTACAAGCTTGTTAAGCCTTTTAGCTGGAAGAAAAATCTAGTTCTTTGGTGTATTTAGCAAACATTAACTAGATAATCTTTGCGGCACTCATGAATTAGTTAACCATTATCCCTGAATTTATAATTTGGAGCAAGAGAAACAGCAAAGTTAAATACACTCCTGTGATGAGAGCTGGGGTAGTAATAGACCCCACTGTTGAGCCATCTTACAGCACTTAGGAGCATCATGATTCTTCTGCTGTGCCAAGTACTCTACAAGAAAAAAAAAAGAAATACAATATTGAAATGACTTTTTAACCATCACACAGTTTAGCTTTATTTATTATGTATTCCCTGGAGAGATTAGGAAGGGATTGTCTTCTTACTTTCCTCCGTATTCACATTTTTAATAAATGCTGTTAACTATTTTTTAGTTAAATAGTGTCTAACTTTTAAGAGTGTCTAACTTTAGAGAGTAGTACTTTGATGCCTGGTGTCATGCTGACTTTTTTCTCTCAGTGAAATTTGGTTACATCTCTCTGAAGATGCTGTTGGTTCCAGTGACTGTAGGAGGAAAATGGGAATAATAAAAAGCAGTGAGACCAGCTTAGGTCTTTGAAAATTGATGGGTAGAGTCACAGTAACTTCACTGGACTTCGTTGTGCCTAATATGAGGCCATCTTCCTGAGCATGCAAGTGCCATTCATTACCACACTGAATTCCTCAAAGTTTCTATGATGGAAGCCCTCAAAATTAGGTCCAAACTCTCCAGTAACCTCAGTTTCTAATCTGAGAAAGTGATCTGCTGTCCAGCCACCTCCTTTTACATTATCTTGAGCCCTGATGTATCTGTATAAGCCACAAATATATTTCCTTATATATCAGGAGATTGTTCAGGTGTGTGCTGTAGTAAGTTTAAGCAAGTTTTTCATCGAACAAAAATTTCTGGAATGAATTTATAACCGTGAAAAAGCCCTAGGAATTAAGTGCCCGAGTCTTACTGTTTTTAAGTGATGGTTGTGTTCCCAGTCTCTAGGACTCTGTATTCCCCATCTCTGTTGACTGCTTTTTTCTCAGTTTTAAAAAAGTGTAACTTGTTTTCTTGTTGCCATCAGGTGTTTCATCAAGAGCCTTTGCACTTTTAGTGGCTACTGTTTTAAAAGCAACTGAAGAGAGAAAATGAAGGAACAGTATTGAGCCTTTTGTGTCTAGCCAAGGATCTGACAGTTTTCAAAAAAGTCTGGGCTGAAAGGTACAAAGCTGCCTTGGGTGTATGTCATCTGATTATCCAGATCCCTTGGGATGCTTCTAAAGGCTCATCCTTTGTTGTTATGTTTCAGTGTATAAACAAATCAGTATAAACACTGCAGACAGACTCAATGAGACTTTCTGCAGAAATGTCAGTAATGTTGCCAAGGTGTTGATAGACTATGAGGAAGAGTAGTCTGTCGTAAATCTCTATATATTTACATAATTTGAGTGCTCCTTTGGACCAGAATCCATGTGGTCTGACCTGTTTGCACATGATTTTGAGCACATCAAGATGTTAGTCTTCATTCTGAGATTAGTCCTTCTTGCCCTTAGGTGACAGCATAGGCCAGTCATCTTCCAGGGCCTTCTGCATTATTTCTAATGTTATCTTAAGTTAACAGTCCCTAAGATAAATTTACAGGTTTACTCTACTAAGATGCTTTACCACCTAAGTCCAAAGCTGCTTGTAAAGCATTTTTGTTGATGCATGTGCACAGCGTTGTTTGAGCTTTCTAATCACTGACCAGCTGGCTTGTTAGTGAATAGGGCTGTGGGCCCCTTGCCACATTTCATGTGAGGTCTTGGCTGGGTGGCCAAGCAGGCAGCCTGCAGCCAGTGTCAAAGCAATTCAAGAGGTATTGGCACAGCAGTGTCCCCATTAATTTCTGCTTGTCACATGCTGTCATGCAAGTTACACCAGAGAGGAAATGACCGTTAAAAAAAAAAAGTACCCTTGTGGCACTTGGTCCCCTCCAGACGTTATCCCCGAGGTTAAACAAGTGGATACAATTAGCTGCTGTCCACAGACAGCTGCAGGGAAGGAGAAGCTGAAATCTGGGCCCCACAGCATCGTGGCCTTCCTGTTAGCAAGGAGTGTCATCTGTCAACATATGCCATATTTTAAACCTTCCTGGAGTGTGAGGAAGTTAGGAAGAGCTGTTATGGCCAATGGCATCAGGAAGGTGCTGGTAAAGAGCTGTAGTGCTGCCGGAGCAGCATTCTTCCTAGAGAAGAGGGTTTGTTTGTTTGTTGATACATTTCCTCATAAGGACTGGTGTGAGAGGCACAGGAGGACAATCAACTCATCAGTGATTGATAATTTACTGTCGTTTTTAGATTGGGGCAGGGAGTGAGACAGTGATTCCTGTGCATTCCTCCCCAAAGCATACTGAAGTAGTTTAAGGCAGTCACATCCAGCTTTGTGGATTTTCGGGATGGACTTATTTCTCTGATTATATCAGGAGAGCTTCAACAAGGATTGCAAGTGATGATGTCCCAAAATACAGATGGGTAATAATGCAGAAACAAAGACTGTGAAGAGGAAGTGGCAATGATATCCCACAATGAGAGAAGGAATCAAAAATCTGTTTTTAAAAACTAAAAGCATTAAGATGATAGAGATAGGGTTGTATACAAAAGGTTCCAGAACAGATTGATTTAGTCAAGCTAAAGTCTGGATTTTACCTCAGAAGAAAGAGGCTCACAGCATCAATGGAAGGAAAAATGTGACATACCCTGTTGAGAAACATAGTTAAAAAAGTAATAATATGAAAAGTGTCCTCCAGAATTCAAACTGCAATGTGACCTGCTGTGATGCTTAGATACCACATCTGTGCAGGTGTCAATCCCTAGAGATGTGCTAGAAGTGTATTCACAGCCTATGCATACAAATCACAGGTGCTGTTTCAAGTCATTTGTATGGAACTTTACAAACTGGGTGAGACAGTAAGGAATTTGGGGGATTTCATGGTGCATTTTAGTCTCCATCTCTTTTTCAGATTGCATGAGGAATAAAAGAACAGAGTAGTAACAACTTGTCAAACCAGGAAGCTCTGTGAGAAACTGCTGTTTCCAATATAGTTATAAAAAGCTTGTAATAAAAGAAAGGAAGTTTCCCAGAAGGTATTTGGGGATGTACAAAGCTGTGATTTCATCATCCAGAGATACAAGAAAGAAACATGAGTGTTTTGCTTATCCAGGCTCAGATCCATAAATCTTGTTAAAAGCTGTGCTTTGTATTTTTTTTTTTTTTCTTCTGCAGGGCACAGAGAATGGAAGGGTTTGAGCACTGAAAAAGACTGTTAATCTCAAGGTTACATTTACCTGCTGTAAAATTTTCCCATTCAGAACAAGTCTTGCTAATGGTGCCACATTTACCAATTTCTGCCAAAATGTTAAAATAAACTGCCCCTCTGTTCAATTCTCATGTATTTTTGTCTGACAAATATGAGTAGCAAGATGGGAAATGCTGTGTGTTTCATTTGCATGTCTGGTAATTCCACTTTGACAGGAATTTTTGGTACACTGAATAACTGAACATAAGTAGAACAGTAATTGTTGTTCTAGGTTTCAGTCATGCATATTCTTCTCATCAAATATGAAAAATAGCAGATGGAAAAGTAAAACTTAAAGGATCTAGATTTCAAACTGACTTGACAGGTTTTGAGCTATAAAATTAGAAATTGTGGAAGGACTTATATAAACTTAAATAAAATGCATCCACATGTGTGCTCAAGCATGTGTATGTATATATGTCCCCCAGAGAGGTTAAGTAGACATTCTGTGTACTGAATTTGGTCTTTGGTTCACAGCTACTGAGATCACCATGGGTTTCTGTCAGCATTAAGGTTCTGGTAAAACAGACATGTATTTTGAAAGACTGAAGGAAAAAGACTGAAACATTTACCAACCCATAAAATAGGAATGCAGGTCCTTATTTTAAGGAGGGGAGATAGAAGGAACAACTCAGAGCAGTTCTTGAACCAGTCAGGTGCATCTGTTGTTCTACTTAGGCTGCCTTTGCTGCTGGTGAGCTCTGGTGTTTGAGGAGTGTTTGGAGCACTCCAAAGTGTGTTCTCCTGTGACAGTACAAATTCAGCAGTTCTGGTTTTCTAACTCAGAAGGAACAGTTGGCAAGTGTAAGCAGAGGGACTAGAACATGTTAGGCCTGCTGTGATGTTAGGCCTGAGTTCAGTGTATGTACAGGTGCACAACAAGGAAAAGCAGTGTCTCTATACTGAAAGCTATGATATACATTCATGAAATTCAGTCATAAGCTTACAGCAATGCAATAGCATTGATGAGCCTCAAAGTTTTTCAGGTACTGTCATGGACCTTTGTAATTCAGTTAAAATTCTGTATTTTTTCTGAATCTCATGCACAGTCCTTTGATTGGGACTGACATATAATGTTCATAGTATACAGGCAGGTCTGTGCATAATAGTGACATTTGCCATTTTTACTAGGCTGGCTCTGAGCAAGTTGACCAATTACTGTATTTCAAAGTAATTTATTTAGGACTTTCTAATCTTGATTACCTTGCTACTTCCAATAGCAACCAAAACAGTCTTCAGAACAGTGTTCTGTAGACTCCACTCCTTCAGGTATTTTATCTTTTAAATTGTTATGCAAATAATTCTAGCCATTAAATAATTTTAAAAACCCACAGAAAACCAACAAAACCAAAAAGCACAACTATATTCATTTTAGTATTTATTGCAGTGCACTACTGTAGATAGCGTTGTTTTCAGTGGGATTATTCAAACATTATAATGTGTATGTACATACATGCATACTTTTGTGAGTGTGCATGTCCATAGGGTTCTTCATCCTAACAGTCGGATAATCCAAAATCATTTGTATGAGCTGTGCTTTCTTTCTTACAAAAGCAGTTTAAAATTGATTAGAGGCTATTTATCAGAATATATTTTAACATACCTTTTAATCTACTCTTTAGTGCATTAAAGTACCTTTTATATTATTAAAATAGTCTTACAATTAAAAGATAATTACACAGGTATTTTAGTTAATGTTTAAAAAAACATGTAACAATTATCTTTTAAAAAATTATTTACCTTCAGGGTATCAGCACAGAAAACACCACCAGTTATTAGACCCAGTTCCTTGCATGTGCTTATCAGATATTAATAATACACTCAATAAATTGAGTGAATCTTTCTCTGCACAGTATTTTACTCTGTGAACAGAAAATGAATATGTTATCATGCATAATAAGGTTGATTAATAAGGCTAAGTGAATAGACCATTTGAATTTATTGTTCTCTTATCAAAACAGTAAACATATTTAAATTGAACATGCTGTGAAGTTCACATTCTCTTGGTACTCCCTAGTTAGTTGACAGGAGTATCACAGCAGTCTTCTCTTCTGAGGAATGACCCTTACCCTGTGAATACTTCTATGGAAAGCAGTAGGATTATTCTGAGATAAACAGTTACCCCATGTAAGGAAGATGAAGGGCTCTGTGTCCTATATATATTTGGTTGGATCATGGATGAGTGGCTAGGAGAAGGCGAAGACAGCCTCCTCATCCCCTTTCTGAATGCCCTGCAGGGAGACTGGTCAGAATAGCTTTCTTCTGAGAAAAGGAACAGGGCACAAGGGCAGGGGATCTGTCTGCCTCATACTGTGTCCCTGCCACTGCATCCAGCCAGCTACATGGAGAAGAGTGTCCTGCAGCTCTGCAGACAGTGGCAAATTGCATCTGCCCCCACCATAACAGTCATGGCATTCTAGATAGGCTGACAATGGGTTCCCAGCCCAGTGTGAGGACAAAAATTAAAAAAGAAAATCACTGCATTTAACAGGGAATCACTACATTATTGCTTATGCCTTCGGGATTCAGTGTAACAACATTAATCATGTCTTTTGCTATTCATGTATCTGTACTGTGTAATTCCTCAGGAATGCCATTGTTTTTTTGGCATTAATTAATGTTGACTGTTTGTTACAAAGTATAACCATAGAAGGGCTGTAATTATTCTGCTTCAAAAATAGGCCTCAGAGAATAGGACAGCTCTTTAAACTTTCATTCCAGCATGTGTAAAATCATCCTTTAAAATGAAAGCAATTCACTGGTTGGGGATTCTATATAGCTGAGTAGGACATGAAAGAAGCCTCATTCTGCTCCCTTTCTGCTCTGAGAAGGTCCTATTCCAGTGAGAGGCAGTGAGCCTTTTAATGAAACTACCTTGACTGATTCATCACACATCACTGTCTAAAATTCATCCCCTTTGTTTACACTTGTGGTTGCCTTTTACGCAAACACTCCTACAGGAAATGTTCAGGATGAGTATTCCAACACCTGCCATGTAAAATAGGGACATTCCATTCTGCTCAGCAAAAAGAAAAATGAGTTGCAGATACACAGAAACTCTGGGTGAAGGATCCAAGTTGTGAAGGTGTGTGGGATACTCATGAAGAATAGAAGTGTTAGGAGATGCCAAAGAATTGTTGTGCTTTGCAAAATGCTACCATGGAAATAGGGCAGGAAGAGGAAAATAGGTTAAAAAAAACAAAACATGTAAAACCTGTGTATTAGTACAAATTTAGGGTCTGTTGTAGTTTGCAAGGCTCTGTAGTGTGTTGCTTTTATTTGGTGACGCACATGAGTATATTTGTGGGCTTCCACTGAATTACTGTCTTTGGTATTAGGAACTCCTGTCACTGTAATGAAGGCCAACCTGTTTCAAGGATTTTCTTTCTTCACATTGTAGCCAGTGGAGGAAAAGCATGAGCTTCATATGATGAGCAGCCAGTCATAAGTGTATGCTATCTCAGGGTGCATGTATTCTCTGAAGATGTATTATTCTTGGTGTTTTCCTTCAGGTTGCATCTCACTGTGTTCCCCCTTACCAAGGGGAAGCATCCATACTTTACCATGGTGGTGGGTTAGCCTAATCCAGCAGCAGACTCCCATCCAGGCACTCACTGATTTCTTCCATCTCAGCTACACAAAGTAGAGGGCAACAAGAAGCAAGAAAGCTCGTGGGCTGAGATAAGAGAGGAAGATTGCTTACCAGGTACCATCATGGGCAAAACAGATTTATCCTGGGGAAAATTAACTTAGTCTAATGCCAGTCAAGATAGATATTTGCTAGTTCAAGTGGTGGGCAAAAAAAGGAGCAGATACTCAAATAACACCTTCTCTTGCCTTTTTCCAGGCTGTACATCACTTCCGACTCTCCCCAGCCCAAGCAGCATAGGAGCAGCTCCTCTCCTCTCCTCTCCTCTCCTCTCCTCTCCTCTCCTCTCCTCTCCTCTCCTCTCCTCTCCTCTCCTCTCCTCTCCTCTCCTCTCCTCTCCTCTCCTCTCCTCTCCTCTCCTCTCCTCTCCTCTCCTCTCCTCTCCTCTCCTCTCCTCTCCTCTCCTCTCCTCTCCTCTCCTCTCCTCTCCTCTCCTCTCCTCTCCTCTCCTCTCCTCTCCTCTCCTCTCCTCTCCTCTCCTCTCCTCTCCTCTCCTCTCCTCTCCTCTCCTCTCCTCTCCTCTCACCTTGGTGTTTCCTGTGCAGTTTCTCACTCCTTTTGTTCCCTTCTCCTCTTTCTCTGCAGCCTTTTCTGCCCTTGAATATATCTCCGTGGAGGCACCACCATGCTGACTGAGGGGCCCAGCCATGTGCTGCAGTGGGTCTGTTGGAGCTGGCTGGAGCTGAGCATGTCTGGCAGGGCACAGCCCCTGGTGTCCCCTGGCTGAGGCCCCTGCAGTCCTGGCTGCTGGTGCCTAGGCACCACCACTGAAACCAACTCCATGGTTTCTTTTGTCTTTGAGTAGATACTTGAATGTTTTGGTTGACAGCCATGCCATCCTCTTTTGGATTAGGCAGGCAGAGTCCTCCAGAGAATCTGGCAGGTCTTAAGCAAGCACTAATTTGCTGTAGATAATTGACAGATATTTTTGTTGGGAGTCAAGATGGTGGGTGAGTCTTAAAGGATCAGAGTGGTATTTGAAATCCAGTGGCTTGGAAGGGATTTATGGATCAGATGCTGGAGGAGGGTTAAGAGGGGTCAGTGAAGCATAGAGTCAAGAGGGGATAGGACAAGGTGAACACAAAAATGTATAGGAAACCAGGGCTTTCTGTTCCTGCTGCCCGAGTCGGAAAATGTGAGCATGAATATTGCCTTTGGCAGAGGCAGCAGAAGCAGCTGCTCAGCCTAGCCCTAGCCCGGCCCCATCCTCACTGATGACAGGGGAAGAATATGCAGGATATATTTCTGTGGATTATTGAGACTTATGACATAATACAATTTCACTTGAAAAGTTCATCATCATTTGGCCCTGATGTTCAGAGCTGATAAATTCAGTAAATGTCAGACTGAGCAATCATCGTCAATACCTTATATGGTGGAAAAAGCAAAGATGCAGCATTTCCATAACAAATTTTGCTCCTGTTTTCATTATGAGATTTCTACAAAGTTAAAGCTACATATTTTGCTCTAAAGAAAGTGTATTTGTTCATTGCATCCCAAAATAGTTCCATTTTCATTTGAGTTGCAGGTGAATATTTTATATTTGCACATAGATGGCATTGAAAATGTAGCCTGAAAAGGAAAAAAATTGTAAAGCTGTGATTGTCTGAAAGTAATTGCAGTAGGATAATATGTGCATGTATCTTCAACTTGAGCAACAGCCAACTATCATAGGTTTTATGATCTTAGAGCATGGTAGAAATCTCTAATCTGAAACAACAGGCACATTCTGTGTCTTTGTTTGCAAACGTACAGTATCCTAAGAACACTGATAGACATCAGTAGAGGTTTGATCAGGACTCATTAGAGTTTGTTCCTTCAATCTCCTAAAACACAAAGGTTCTTATTTGTTGAATAGAATTGACTGAATCATTTTGAATCATTGAATTGTTTTCCAATTAACTTTTGAAATATGATTCTGTAATTCCAAAGTGTGGTATGCCTATCTACCACAGAAAATTTCTCAGGGAAAAGAAGAGATAGAAAAAACTAATCCTTGAGGCACATGAAAACTCTACAGCAGTTATTTCTAGAACTTGGTAATTGAGATAATACTGGGTATTCGTCACTAATAAAAATGGATGCATTTCCGTTAGATGAGTGAAATTATCCTGATTTAATTAGGTAGTCATCTGGCTTGTGCATGTTTAGAGCCTTTATCCAATTTGCTAGAAAAGGTTAGTATCTTCTGATGTTAGTTACAGTGTCAAAGAAAGCACAGAGCCCAGACCCTGCCTTATGTTTCTTGCAAGTGGCTGACCAAGGGAATAAAATAATTTTCTGAAAGCAAGGCCTAATGGTTTTTGACTAGGCTTACGTGCAGCACAAAATTTTAAGCTGCCGCATTTCTTATTCTGTATTTAAAGTTCATAATAATAAGCCTATTTTGTGATTTTGGCTTCTGCTCTTTTTCTAACTTGCTGCGAATTTAAAAACTGAGCAATAATGAATCACAAATAGCAAACAGTCTTTTTACATCCAAGTGCCCTTCTTTACGCACAGGAAATTTCAGGCTGTTCTTCCAGATAATTTTGAACTGAAATCTGTTAATACCTATCCTAGTAAGTAATAAGTATAATCAACAGTCCAGCCTGAATACTAGAAAACAGCTTATATGGACTAACCCTCAATTTCCAGGAAGATACAGCACTTTTTTTCCCTCCAGTTGCTCTTCTTTCTAACACCTTTTAAATTTACACTTTCCCAGTACACTTTTCTGCAGCACATTTTATTTTTTTGTGTGAAGACAGCTTCTGTAAATGATATTCATCTTTTGAGTCCAGTGGGTAGAAGGGAAGATACACCAGTTTCTGTTTTCAAATATTTTCTTTTTTTACCTGTGGCTAGAAGGAGACTCTGAATTTAGAACCTGAAGACATTGCTTGCAGCTTGAAATGAGTAGAGCAGAATTATATTATGCTGAGCTTGAGGAAGAAAGTTGAAACAAAACCAGCATCAGTTGTTGGAAAAAATATTCTTGATATGTATGGTAACTGCCTGAATGAATTTACAGAGTTGACAAATGAATAGGATGCATAAATGTCACTAAAAAGGGACTTGCCAGGATCTGACTAATACTTTAAATAATTTTCTTATTTGATACTATGTAAACCTGGAATAAAAATAAAAAATAGGCCCAAATTCAGTGAAACAGCTAAAATTCATATTTAAAATAAGCATATGCATAATGTTGTTGGCATGTTCTTCACATCTGCAAGACTGATCCAAAGACTTTTGGGATTTGGTAAAAGCTGGTAAAATGGCAGAGCGACCAGATATGACATATATTAATTCTACTGATGACTGAAGCCTGCAGAGCTGCATCCCAAGTTCTTACAAACTTCTGAACTGCGAAAAGAAATTGTATTAATACAAGAGGATTCAATATACTCTGTGTATTTCTTTTAAAGGTCCAAACCATATTATACCAGTTGTCAAAAGGAAATAAAAGGCATCAGCTATCAGGAAATGGGGTTTGCAGTTCACCACCTTCCTTCAGAGGTGATAATAATTTAATACTGTCACAGTGTGGAGGCCCGTGGGCCTGCCACGGATCCACCCATGGCCTTGCCCTGGAGAGATGTCCCTTGAGTGGGCTGTGATTAGCTCAGCCCTCCTGGAAGGATGCTCCTTAGGTTGGCTCACCTTTTCTTATCATGGTGAGCTATCCTGAACAGCTTCTGTTATCCCACCATGCCCTTGTACCCATGTTAATCCTATTGTAACCCATTGGTTTTTCCCCCTTGGTACCACCCTTGCTCTCCCCCATAAAAACCCCAGTGTTTCCCCCAGTTCAGGAGGAAGCAGTGGTTCCTGGCTCCCTTCACAGGGCTGCTGGATAATAAAGGACTCTCTGTGGCATTTGCCATACGACACTTCCCATCTCTCTGTCCCTGAGTTGGCCTGGGACAGCCTGGCAAGCAGAGCTGGAATGGCTGAGATGAAATCACTGATCAGAGCTGATCACTTGTGGCCATGGCCATCGCTTGCTGAGTCTTATCCAGCAGCTAGGAGACCAGCCAGAAGACCCCCTAGAAGGCAGTTCCTTGTGGGACTCTGTCTCTGGGAAGTTGGTGGCTTCCTGGGTCTGGAGCACTGGATCTCCACGGACCCCCTAGCAGCCAACATCACAGTATCCATAATTTCATGGTAAAATCTTCATCACTGCAATGTTCAAATAAAAGCTGATTCCTTTATGAGCTGGCTGTATACAGAAATGGCCTTGTTTTATCAGAGGTCAGGTGAGAGCTTCTGCACTTACGATCTATATATTTTATAGTATTTTCTATATAAATGACCAGGAAACATTACAAGAAAATAATAATTTTATATTAAATTATTTGGTAATATCTCTAAAGCCTACCTTTAAAGTGCATCCAATTAAAGCAGTATTATCAAGCTGAATGTTTTGAGCTATTTTTACACCCATGTTCAGATATGATTCCTTTCAGTAGTGTGCCTTGAATATTTACTTGCAACATTCCCGAGTCCATAGAGAAGAACAAAAGCAACCAACCTCAAGTTATCCTTCTTCCCTTTTCTTTTTCATGCCATGCCCTTTCCAAGATAATTTTGGTTGCTAACAGGACTAGAGGACACACTGCTGCATGGATTATGGAAAGAGCATATGCCACCAGCATATGCAGAACTGCAGTTTCATGACCTCAAGTCAATTGCATGCAGCAAATAAACTTCTTTATCCATTTATTTCTTCCTTGTTGAAGCATCTTCTTGTAACTGCCTGTTCGGCAGATACAATTTTCAAGTTGACAGTATCCTTCTAATTTGGAATGCAGGGGATTTCTAGTATTTGGTTTTGAGTCTGCTGGTTCATTCTTTTCACATTACTAAGACTGTCAAAACATGAGTACAGATGAAATAGGTTCTTCAGCTGTGGAAATGTTGTGGAAGTTTGTATCACTGTAACAAAATAGAAAGAAGACTAAGAATTATGATTATTACACTGTTTTATTGCTAAATTTTCATCTATAGGTAGTTTCTGTCCTGTTCAGTTAATTCTACACAACAGGTTTTGCCAAGTGAACTTTTTTCCTCTATAACATTAAATAAAATTAAATTTGTCATTTAAACAGTTTTTTTTTCTGTTTGAAACAGGTCCTTGTGCCTGTTAAAATGAATTATAAAATTTCACTTCACCACAGCAGGACAAAGAATAAGCTAGTGAGAATTCAAAGTGGTGTGTGGTTTAAAGAGCAAAAATGCTATGTATTTTTCTTACTTGGACAGCATTCTTTTGAAGTTATCCAGGGATTTAGAGACACACTTTTGATATTTTTTTAAAGTATATTGATTAATCTTTATACTATTGTTATTCAGCCTCAGGTAATTCAACTAGAAATCATACATTAACTCGATAAGAACATTGGTTCAATTCCATTCATTCTAGCAACACCCTGTTTTGTATTAATAGTTGGGTTTATCTCCTGTGCACATATTTAAGTCAGTATTTATTAAATTAAATTTTCAGATTATGACAGGGGATTTACTTGTTTGCCAGCCACCTTGATCACTGCATATTGATTTCTTTATATATAGGATATGATGCTTCAGCTGTTTCGGGGACTGGATTTTCTGCATTCACATCGTGTGGTGCATCGGGATCTGAAACCCCAAAATATCCTTGTAACCAGCAACGGGCAGATAAAGCTGGCTGACTTTGGCCTTGCACGAATCTACAGTTTTCAGATGGCTCTTACCTCAGTGGTAAGTTTCTGAAGGTTTTTATTTTTCTGTTGATGTAGCAGTGTGAACCATGTGTACAATTGAAGTTACTTGTGTCTTGCTTTCCAGCAAGGATTGAAGTTATGGTGATTACATTGTGCAAGTAATCAGTTACTGACTACTGGCTCTAAATCAAATCCTCACTCATTACAGAGGGATAAGTATGTGCTAGTTTTCTGAAACTCCCATCGGTCAAGCTTCTGTAGTGATACTGACTTCCTTTGTAAATTAAGTCAGAAAGGTGTGGTTAAAGTTTCTGAAGTATCCATTTTAAGAAAAAGCTCTTGATGAATCCCAGGTATTTTGCCTGAAAAAATCCCACAGATACTTGTGAAAATGCCACACCATGATGCTCTGATTTTCCACCTCTGTGAATATGCATTGAGTGGTTCCTTCCATATGTTACTGAGTGATTCCAAATAGGGTTGTGCTGGAGGAAGCTCAAGTGGACCTGGCAGCCAAAATCACAGCTGTTTCCCAAGCCAGCTGTTAAAGAGCATCCCGAGTATCACCAGGTCTCCTGCAACTGTTGCCCCTCTCCCACCAGCTCTCCTTGGCTCAGACATGGGCTCACTTGCAGATTTAGCTCTCTCCTCCATTAATGCGGAGAAACCCTGCCAGCTCCTTGCTTTTTGACCCTATTTCCACGCTTTCTGGCTCTGCCCCCAGAATCAGCTGCTGTAGCTTGGCACAGCATCTCTGGAGCATATTGAGGGGCTGCCATGCTTTGTGCATGTTGGGTATCTTTGGGGTTTGTTGCTTCCTCATGATTTTTTTGTTTCCTTTTTCTGTTCTGAGTATCCCAGCTGCCATGACAGTAACTCTTCCGATAAAGACAAAAGGCAGAACTGCTGAAAAGAGAAACTGAAAGGATCCACTTTGCATTTTACACCGTATTGTAAAAATTAGCCTGGTTCATTGATAAGAAGCAATTCATTTTTATTATTAGTTTGTGCAAGGGTCTTCCCGTTGTCATGTGATTTAACTATGGCCATCTGGCTTCAGAGTGAATGAAGGCAGGAAACAACAGAAAATTATATCATCTTGCTAAACATAGGGAAGTATCCTTGTTACATAAAACGTATGTAAACCTGTGTTTTAAGGCTATTTTTTTCACTGTCTGTGGGATGTAGTCTAATCCAAAGGTGAAGGGATTTGGCTGCTGAGATCAGGTAAGACTGGTCATGTAACTCAAAGCAGAAGAAAATGAGAGAAAGGTTCTTCCTGACTTGCTCTTACTTTGTTTCCCAGCTACCGGTCTGTAGCAGCTTCTGTGAGTGTTTCTGTTGATGCATAAAATCATTTAAGCTAAAATTTCAGAATGTTACAAGGTTTCCAGCAGGACATTTTTGAAAACATCTGCATGAAATGAGGAAAAAAATATCTACAGAACTGTGCAGAAGTTTTTCTGTGGCCATATAGCCTTCTTAGGAAGGAAGTTTAAAATCTGCTATAGCAAAACAGAACATTGCCTGGATTGCTTTGTGAAGTATATACATTTGCTCAAATATCTAATACTTGCATGCTAGAAATCATGTGTTAAAACCCATGACATGGTACTCTTGGTGCTGCTGTGAACAAGAGGGGTTCAGCTTAAGGGATTATCCACATGAAAGTTTGTACTGTGTTCAGATAAGTATCCAAGCATCATTGCAGCTAAGCTAAAGATTATTGAAATAGTTGAATTATCCTGTGATCAAGGATAAATCAAGTATATGGGCATAGACATAGGTAATGACTTTCACACCTAAAACTTAGTGTGTCATTATTTTATTTTAAAAAAAACCAAAACCAGCTATGATCATGGCCTTTTTAAGTTAAAAAATAATAGTTTAAAAATCAAATTAAAAGTTAATAAATGTTTTAAAACAGTTTTCAACGTCTGGGTATGTAGGGGTGTGTTGCTCAGATTGTGGTGTGGTTTTAAATGTCAGGCTTCCCTGCTCCTACAAACTAATTGCAGGTTAGAAACTTTCATTAAATGTGTTTTAGCTATCAATTTTCCTTTTCTGATTTTATCTTCTGCCTTTGACTAGCTGCTTAGGTGTGCAAGTGCTGCTTTTTTTTACCTCCATTGAAACTTAGTACAGGAAACACAGCTCAACAAAACAGCTCCAAACCCCCAAACTTCTGGTTTTTAAACATAAAGACATTCTTGGCTTTAAAAGTCCAAAAGTAGTCTAAATTGCAGTTATTCACCAGGCAGTAAGTAAATGTTCATGAACTTCATCAAGACCAGCTTATTTTGAAGCATTTGCAGGAAAAAAGTGTTGCATTATAAAAGACAGAATATATCTATACATGTATCAATTAATAAAAGTCACAGCTTGCAAAGATTTGCTTTGGATAGTGATAGTGCAGACAGCCCAGTGATAAAAGACTATCATTGTGATCAATACAAGGGCTCTGCAGCGTTTCCTTCAGAGGAGAAGCTTAATGCAAGATAAACTATGAGAACCATCTTCTGAAGTATCAGACCATTCCCAAGATGCATCCTCATTCATTGCTCACAAGGAAACTCTTCAGATGGGACAAAAAGAGCTTGCCATGAAAGTAGCCCTGTAAAAACTGATCCAGCCCAAGTGCTGTGGATGCTGCACATGGTAACTTCAAAGCACTTTCACTAGCAGCTGGTTATTTACACAATGCTGAGGAATCCTTCTGGCAGACCGGTAGTCCAGGCATCTTGCTGTCATTTAGAGAAACCTCTTGATATTTCTGTCAGCAAATGAACGAAAGATTCAAACTAATGTTACTCAGGCTGGGGGGGGGGGGGTGGTGGGGGGCAGGGTTGAGATCACTGTTCCCAGCTGTGTTCAGACTGAGACCTGACACAAGTCTGAAATAACAGCACTAGAAGGAATGAGGTTGGGCGGGGGGGTCTGAGGTGGTGGATAATAGGACATGCTTTTGTTTTCCTGCAAAGTTAGACTCTTTTCCAAGTGTTGGTCTTGGCCCTTTGGGAAATTTTGAATAAACTTTGTGATAACAGAGACACTCCATAGGACAGAGATTGATGTGACTGTAATTTTAGAGTTGGATAGCAAAAGCTAATGAACTGTCACATTTTTCCTGGTGCAGAAAAATGAGTGCTCAGTTCTAACTTCCTGTGAGCAAAGGAGCCTTTGGGTGTCTGGAAAAGCTGAAGTTGTATTATCAAAAATGAATAATCCATTTATCTATTTCTGATGAGTTTTCACTGCATTGAAGAAAGGAAAGGAAGCTGAATCATGGCGTACAAGAATGTTAAGTGAGATAAGTGCATGCAGTTGTGATCAGAGCATCTAGGTGGAGCTGAGACTATCCATCTCTTAAAACCTGGCCTGCATCAGGATCTTGGGTGAAACTGGCAAAACGTTAATGTTTGTAACACACTTATAATACTTTCTTTGAAAATATGTGTGCTTTACCTTAGATGTCAGCACTAGTGAGGGGTTTTTCTCCCCATGAAGTGCTAACAAAATTAGTTTATATCTTTTTTAAAAATTGTTTTCAAATTTACCCAACACAGAAGGGAAAATACATCACTTACACCTGTGGATGTAAGTTGTCGAGTACAGGACCCAACTAAATAGATTTTCTGAAAAGAGGGGACACAAAATATTCTGCAGTTACTTTCAGTAAATAATTTTAGATTATGCTAGCATTTTACTTGAGTATTTCTTCAGGATAAAAACTTTCCATCCATTTCTGGCAGTCACTTCAGCGCAAATGGTTTGCATGTCACATCATGCAAGAATTTGGATTTCATTTTGTTGGTATAGTAGCAAGGGAGCATAAAATAATTTTCGCTAACGGGGCTTACTTTGTAAAAACAAATATGTAAGTTAGTTACAGCAACAAAAACAACACCAAAAATGACAGAAAAACTCATTTCCAAAGAGGAATGAGTGCTTCTCTGTTTCCTGCGCACTGTTGCATTGTAATTTGCCAGTAAATGCTCCCCGTTAGTAAATAATGTAAATGCTTGTCTGAAGCAATATGATTGATGAGAACCCAGACAAAGAAATTTTTTTGCTTTGCCTTGTTTTTTGTCATTGTTTCCACTATTTTTATGGCCACCTCTTCCAAGTCTCTTGCAGTGCAGCTTTAACCTGAGATCCGTTGAGGATCCCTAAGTGGTCCTGGTTCAGCAATCTGTGTAAAGCTCACAGTTGCCATCAGACATCAGAGGAGACCTATGGAAATTAAACAACCACCTGCCACTGGTTAAACTAAGTGTTAAAGAGTGTCCTAATGACATCAGTACAAATCAGTGCAGTGATAGTTGATTTTATCTCATGCATGATTTAAGAAGATCATAACTCTTCCCCCTCTGACAGGTAGAAGTTGCACTGTTTTGGTATGCCCTTCACTGTTGTGAGGAAGCAGGTCATCCGAGATCAGGGCCTTCATCTCCAGTTCTTTCATTATGGTGCATTTGTCTACTCCACCCAAATATCCCTGAAAAGGAAAATGAGATGCAGACAGACATCCAGTGGATCAAGATATGTGGGTTTGAGCTTGTCAGTGATGCTGCTGACATTTTGTAGCTATTTAGAAGTGCAGTAGGATCAAAATTGTTGTCTTATTTAAGGAAAATCTATCTTCCCTACTAATACACAGTTCTGCATAAAAGGACCATGTGTCTGCCTTTGTGGAAAAATTAGTGAATTTTTCTGATATTTTAACATCTGGTGGGATATTTATTGCATCCTCCCAATACTGTCTAGGAAGGTTATTTCCATCACATAAAATGAGTCATTTAATCTCTGGAGACATCTTAAAAACAAAAATCATTATCAGCATGTTGACTGTAAGGTCTGCAGATGACTGAAAACATTTTAAGATATATTTATGATGATTTGGCTCGGATGAGATCAGATTTATATGAAGACCAGATTTATATAAAGACCAGATTTATATGAAAATAACTACGACAAAATAGATTGTTCAATATCACAATATTAATCAAAGGCCAGTATGGAAATACACATTTACAAAATGAGGAAATTAGAAGTTTTGTATTCATCTACATTATAATCATATCAGACAATTTTCAAAACCAGCTTGATTTTTGCTGCCTGTCATAAGAACCTGTAAGTTTTTGAGGCTTGTCTGGAAGAACTGTACTAGCTGCTCTCACAGAGACAGAGGATTTATGGCAAGGTTGTTACTTCTAGAGACATGTTCCGTAAATAATCTACAGGTGCTGTTCCACATACATACATACATACATAAATAAGTAGATGTAGCATTTCTATTGCTGGTGAAAGGGTGGCCCTTCTTTTGACTGCAGATTTCCATCACTTCTCTTTCTTTGGCATTAGTGGCTGCTCCCTTGCAGTCTGACTGAAAATGAACCCTGTATAAAATAGTTACTAATTTTCATGTGACTTAGTGGATGCAAATCACTGCATGGCCACATGACCGAAAGCACTGACACACAGGGGAGGGTGAGCAGAAAGTTGGGATCATCCATCCCCTACACACCACCATCTTAGATTTGTTGGAATCAGTTATGAAACCACATCTGAAGTGTTCAGCTGAGGCCTCGAATAACTAAAATAGCTCAAAGGCAGATATGTTTTTCAAAACCTTGCAGCTCATGCTGATTTATGCTGTTCTGAGGATGTTAGATGAACCAGTCAGCTGGTTCATTTAAGGATATTACTGTATCTGACTGTAACTAAACTTCTAAGGACATCTGTATCAGTGTTTGAAGTATTTTTTGCCCCCACGGTGCCAAGACGTGCATTCTACACTCTGTGCTGTTCCTCTGCAGCTGATGCCAGGACTCACCCTTGAGACCTGTCAGGAATGCAGGGAATGCAGCCCTCTGCTCTGATTCAGACCCAGGTTTATCATGAACCATAAAAAGCCTATCTTTTAATCTTTTAAAGAAAGTAAATTATTTCACAGTAAACAAGCAAATTGGCTTCACATGAGAATATTTTCTGTGTGCTTTTCCAGAAAACCCCTTTCCAGAGCTGCAGACATTAGAATATATTATATGTGAGGACAGAGGTTGTCCACACTGAACTGAGCATGTTTTGCAGCCTGCACCATTGCAAGCCTGCAGAATAAATTTACCTCATCCTGGTGAAAAAAAAATATGCACAACTTTGAGCACAGTTTATATGAGAATAAAGGAAGTTTCTGCTGGGCTGGACCAAAGTGCTCTATCAAAGCATAATGTTTAAGAGAGGATGCTTAAGAGGGAGAGAAGAAACAGCCTTCAGCAGTCAGAAATGTAGCAATTTCCAATGCTGGAGCTTGTATCAAGATCATTGTCTATAAAAATTACCAAAGTACCCATCTTTCATAAACTAATCTGCTCACTTTTTGAACTATTTCTACTCTGGGCTGCAGTAAACTTTGTCACTGTAAAAAGCTTTTTATTTTGTTTTAAATCTGGCACCTGATCTTACTTAGGTGCCTCTTAATTCTGCTCTTGCGAGGCATTGCCTTTTCACGTCAGAGTGAAATTTGGTGTCATTTTGCAACAGCAAAGTTCCATTGGTGTGAGAAAAATGGACTCAGTGGAAATAGTTGATGTGAAGATAAAATGGCACTATATCTCTCCTCTCCTCTCCTCTCCTCTCCTCTCCTCTCCTCTCCTCTCCTCTCCTCTCCTCTCCTCTCCTCTCCTCTCCTCTCCTCTCCTCTCCTCTCCTCTCCTCTCCTCTCCTCTCCTCTCCTCTCCTCTCCTCTCCTTTCTCTTTCGCTTAATAAGTTACAGTAGATGTTATTAATTGTACAGTACTGCATTAGAGGTTTCAAAGAAATATCTGGTGAACAGACTGTAGGATGTAGAACTGACTTTATAAGGAACAGGCTGTGCTTAGTCTGCTAAAAAAGTCAGGGCAGAGGTTGTAAGAGGGAGAAAGGAAGGGAGAAAATTACTACTGTGCATTTTCTCTATATTATAAAAGAGCATCCTGCTTTTGTGTGACCATACTTCAGTCTCCTGTTTTCAGATGTAAAAATATGTGGTGCATTTCCCCCACCCAGTGATTTACATCTTTGTACTATTTTTCTGTTGATTTAAGTGGCTCTGTTTTTACATCTACTCCCAGAGATAATTGAGTGGGTTGGACTGTAAAAACAATTAGATTATTTGACAAGGTCTCTCCCTGTCTATTTACAAAACTGTTCCCACATAATTTCAAACCATCCTGAAACACTAAAATACAGCCTCAGGTTATGCTCTTATCAGAGCACACTGAATAAGCAGGCATGGGCCTGTTTGGTACTTGAATGTGAGATATCCAAAGAAAGAGGAGCAGACCAAATAGCATACTGTCCTTGGAGCTCTTGCTACTCCAGAGTGAAGGCTGGTGTCTGTACAGTGCTGACAGAAATGCACTTAGGGCTTAATGTGTAATAAAAACGAGTCGTTGGCACTTTCTCGCAGTGGCAGGGAAGTAATTGTAAATGTTCTCTTCACACTGGCCGAAGTACAGCTGTAGAAGGCATTTCTAATTGAGAATTCCCTTGTACAGGTACAGCTCAGGAAATTCCTCTTAGCCTAACAATATTTAGTTATTGTTCAGCTGGTGTGGAATTCTTGAGCTTAAAAGGAGAAGAATTGAGAAATCATCTAGTCCAGTGAAACAAGTAAGATTGTTTTCTGTTGCATTTCTAAAGTTTTGCCCAAAATTTTAATGTGCCCAGAAATAGGGTTTGCATCACTTCCCATGGGAGCCTGTTCCAAAACCTCTATATGATAACTTTCAGAAAGTTTCCTTGTTGTTCAGCCTTCAATCTCCCATTCTTAATTTAACTCCATTATATTCCTTCATGTTGTATGCTCAGTTGATGATGACCAGTGCCTTGTAGTTGCATTAAAGAGTCAGTTACCTAGAGCTGTAATACATTCATCCTTGCAAAATGTGCTAAGTTAAATAATTTGAGAAAATAGTGGAACTATATTAGCCTTGGATTTTCCAGATTTCAGTAGATTACAGGACACCGAAAAATTCAACTAGATTTCTCTAGATTTTCCATTTTCAGCATTTCAGTGGTTCAATTCAGAGGAAGATATGCTACACTAAAATAATTACTGAGCTACAAGATTAATTGCTCTTTAAAGTTTTGGGACCTTACAAATAGCTTGGTAGCAAGCTGCAGAGATCACATATGGACTATGAATTATCCTTTAGATGCATGAGACCATATGAAAATGTATACTCTTACATGTAGGATAATTCATAAGAAATAATAAAGTACTGATGCCACAACACAAATTAGTTGATCGTACCTCATCTAGAATACTTTAAGATGCTCAAACATCAAGAGATGTTTTTGGACAGCAACAATCATGCGGAAGGACAGATTTCTGTGTAACAATCAGAGAACAAGAGACACTCTTTCTGTGAGGCAGGAAGAATCTGAATTACTTGAACAAAATTAATCATAAAAGTAAATACAAATGATGCCTAAAAAGATCATCAAGGACCCAGAGAGCAAGAACACATTAAAAAAACAGTGACAGCATGAGAACTAGTTAGTTTAAAGTAACTTACATAACTCAAATAACTTTTGTCAGGGAGTTAGAAAACAAGTAGTAGGGGTCTGAAGCACCCTACAGCAGGACCACTGCAGGCAAGAAATATAAATAACTTCGAGAGACAGCATGGTGAATTTCTCTGATGCAAATTGGCAAATTTTGATAACTGTGGTAGTCTGTTACAGTTCCATATCTCTGTATTTGCTCCTTCAAGATTTGATGTGCATTATATAGTCAGCTTTTTCAGAAATACACTTCATGTGCTCATAGAAACAGCCATCAGCAGCCCAGAAGGATTGACATAAATGTCAAAGCCAAATTAATTTTCCAAAGAAAGAAATCATGAGACTTAATATTGAGACTGAGCAAATAATGGAAATGGTCTTCAAAACCGAAGGAGGCTACAGTTTAAGTAAGGGCAATGAAAGAAAAAAAACAAAATTAGATGCAAAAAAGAGACCCTTCACTAAAGAAGCAAAAAATACAACCTGAAAGTTTCACAGGTAGGGATGAAAGATGATCTGAAAGCAAGAATTGAATCCTTGTTGGGACAGCAAGTTGAAAACGTCCAGATGGGGTGGGAAGTCTGGTTGCAATGTTCCCCATCTGGAAATAGGATGAACTTGGCAAGTCACATCAATAAATGGCAACCAACCTGGTCAGACCTTCTATGAAACAAGGGATGCCAGAAAAGCTTGGATAAACTTGGAAGTCATTAACAAAAATAGCCTTCAGAAAGGGCTTGAGCGGAAAAACTGGCACATGCAAGTAAGCAGGAACATAGACTACTGTGGAAGTAGAGTAAACACCTGGACCTAAAGATGAGCCCATCAGGACGCTGTTTATAACTCTGTTGCTTTTTGTGTGTCCTGTAGACTTATATTTTCAGCTCAGATAATAAAAATGCCTACTGAAAATTCCAGGGAAGCTTATTTCAGCATTGTACACTGTATGTATGGTGAGGAAAAGGAGCACAAAGGAGACTTCTGGTAACCTTTCTAAGTAGCCCAGCTCTGTCGGTGCTTCGGTATTTATACTTGGTCTCAGCTGCTCAGGTCCACTATAAGGCCATGATATAATATGTCAAGGACAGCCATCAATCCAAGCAGGATTGGATACTGAAAGCTTCAGAAAGGAAGAAGAGAGACACCCAAGGACACTGGCATTCTTACAACACACAGATACCACAGAGGCTGACAGTGATGGGGTTTTGTAATCAAGGTAAAGCAAAGAAACCTTTCAAAAGAACTCTGGGTATCTGTAAGATTTGTCATGGAGCTGCAATATTCTTATTGAAAGGAATCAGAAGATGATACAATTATAACAGAATCTGCTTCTCTTAAAACTCCAGAACAATTCTATGTTTAAAAGACAATAGTAAAAGAGATTCCAATCAGATAAACTACATTTGTTTGTAAGTAGTAAAAATACGATGGTTTATAAAACAGGAAAAAGTCATGTAAGTACCAAGATTAAGTAATAATTCAGTTAGATAAAAGTGTCAGGAAAAATGACTGCAGAATGCTTTTCAAAAGTGCAAAACCAGCCAGGGCGTCTTACTATATATCAAAGACTCCCAGTATAGTTCAATAAATTGCACCAGACTGGAGGTATAAGCAGGGGCTTGAGTTTTTGTTTGGGTCTGTTAGAGGAGTAGCAGTAGTTAAAATTGGTCTAATAAAATAGATAACTGGCTCTATGAAATATGCAAAACTGTCATAGATTAGTTATTGAAGGAGACATGCTAAAAATTTAGCAGGGAATTTGAAAACAAAACTTACAAGGGTTCTAAAATGTACAAAGTTGTAGTCTACTGCGAATCAGAACAGCTGAAGGAGCAAATAAATTAACCATTGCATTGGATTTTGCTATTTCTGTAATGAATGCAAAGAAAACTTGTTGTACAGATACAGTCTATGGAAATAACCATTAAACTTGCTATCAGCATGAAAGAGCTGATCTTTGGATAACTTGTTTACAGTCAGCAAGTTGTTCTGCTCTCCAGGGCAACTATCGTAATGACATCGGCATCTTGGTAGTAGCTCTCCAGTAAAGAAGAAAAAATTAATTAAAAAATGGAATGACTGCGTACTATTTGAAGACTCAGTACATTTTTGCTTTTAAAGTTAAGAGTCATTTGAAACAGGTTCAGAGTTTTCTTCATTTACTGGGCCTGAGTGACAAAGAACAGATGATAAAAAACTAAAACAAACTAGCATTAAGAAACATGAGCAATTAATCTGGACAGAAGCACAGAAACAGGAGAAAACTGATACCAAAAAAAGGAGGGAAAACAACCATCTGCAAGTTCATGCTGATTGAGTTCTGAGGTCGTGTTGTGGATTTAAACGAGGAATAACAAGAGTAAGGACTTTCTGCTTAGGAAGCAGGACATATTTTTTGATTTAACGAAGATACAGGTTGTACCATGTGGGCCCCATGCAAGATTGTAACCATGGAAACCTGCCATGTAAACAGCTAGTTCATTGTTCACAGGCAGGAAAGAAGAAATAACTTTAGAAGAAGTACGTAGAGAAAGAGATGTGCTTTCAGCTAATTCTTGGGTTTTAACCTTAGATATGGTTCAGAAATGAATGCACCATATTTTTATGGCTATTATTGTCCAAAATTAATACCCTTATCTTAAAAGAATTTCTTACTGCAGTGAATAAATAGTGCCCTTAATGCTGTACTACTTGCTTTTCACCTTAACTCTTACAAGTATGCAGTATCAAGCAAGTCCAAAAGATGGGGAAAAAAGTACACTATCAAAAAAACTTAGGAGGCAATTCAGAGCAAGAGTTCTTTGGCTGGGACAGGAACAGTTGAGTAGCTAGTGGAAAAGACAGTCCACAGGACTTCTTTTTCCTGTACTACTCAGATTCTTCTGCTATACTTAGGGTAATTGACTTGGATATTGAAGAAACATTTTTAACAACATTATTTCTAGTACAAAGGATCTGCAAAAGCACATATTCTGTTCCGTGGAACAGGAGGAAAAATGCTTAATGGATGGTGAAATGCTTCCAGAAGAGGTCTTTTACTTTCCATACACAATCTGTGACTGGGGGAGTTTCCACTGAAGACAAGAGACATGCAGCTCTACAGAACTGTCAGCTCCACAGACACTCACTTGTACTTGACAGTAGAGAACATTTATTTATGCATTTCAGCACTGCAAAATGATTTGAACTGAAAAGCTTTATAAGTTAACAAAAGTCAGAGTTTTTCATTTTCCATGTTGGAAATAGTCCTTACAAGTTCTCCCTTCACCTAGCACTTTTAAAACACTTGCAGAACTGTTTCTATTCATGAGTACAAATCCTACATCTTACAGTGTAAGTTCCATGGAAGTATTGACTCGGAAAGGCCACAAGTTTGTATAATGATCATATCTTACACCACTCAACAAAATCCAGACATTTAGAGTTGCTTAAATCTCTACAGTATCTTCCCTGTCATTTGTATGAGAGAAAGTTTGAGGACAGGACAGACTGAGCACCTTGGTGAAGTTCTGATTGCAAGTGCAACATAAAGTGTAACCATGAAAAATATATCGGCAAAAAAAAAATATCCTCCAAAGATACTTACATTCTCTTTTCATGTACTTTACAGAAGGATGGATGTTTATGGTTTATCCACCAGAGCAGCTGGAATGATTCTCTGCTCTATGAGAAGCTTCCAGAGAAGAGCATTATGATACGTGGGATTAAAAGTTTTTTGGCATGTGGAATTTAAATTTTTTTTTGATAAGAGTTATGATAGCAGATGGTATTAGTCTGGAAGTTAACAAGATACAGAATCTACAAGGAGTGTGGAGAAACATCAGGTAACTACAGGTATCAGTGAAAGCAGCTATGCTTGTTAAACTGTTCCACATTTTTGGACCAGGAAATCCCTTCTCAACCTTGGGGAAGAATTTTATTCAGTGGAGGGCAAAGAGAAAATGGAAAAGAACTGCAGAATATGTACGCCATGGTTGTACAGCCACCAAGTAGGTTCCCAAAAGACAGATCCAACTCGCTACTGTGTCGCTGAGAGTCACAGTGAAGTACACAGGCTGCTGATGTGCAAGGATGTGCAAAGTACACAAAAAGTGGTATCAAGAGGCTTGATAGTAGCAGACATTGTAGTGAGTTCGTTCTTCACTATGCATGTTGAATACAAACATAAAGGAAAACTTACGTCCAGAATCTGCAGTTTTGAAACTTTTTGTACGAAACGAGTTTAGCTGTGTACCTTTGTAGACCAGCACAAAAGGGACTGGAATCAGCATCTAATATTCATTCTGATAGCATATACAAGTCATTGAACCTTTAGTGTGCCTCAGCTTTCATTTTGTGTAGGTATGAGCTAATAATCTACATTTACATCATGTACACTGCATGGATCTGCAGGGACCATGATTCACCTTACAGGAATTAGATGATGAGCTTTCCTCTTTCTGAGGAAAAACTGGTGAGAGGAGCAATGGGAAGCAGTGCACAAATGCAGACAGTAAAGCACAGACATCAACAAGAACATATACAGCAAAATGCTGAGAAAGCTGAGAGCTTCTGGGTGGAGTACTTGAAATAAGGCCTAGAGGAAAAATCCTGTTTGATTTTTTTCAGGGAAACGGGACTTTCTACACCTTTTTTTGTGAAATAAAACAAATGTATGACTTCCATCATCATTTCATGTCTTCTTGCCCCTCCTCACCTATCCTGTAAAAATTATTGAGTTCCCTATCTTGATTAAATTTTCAGGCTAAAGATAGTATAAATTAATAAAGCCTGAGCATGTTGAGTCTTTGAAAAACAGGGAAAATTTTGTATATGTATACATTGTGAAAAGACATACAGGAGAGATTGTGAGGTTTTTTTGATTGATCATGGGGAGAGGGGTGTGTATATTTAAGATGCTCTGTTTGAATCAAATTGTAATTGAGCACACTTTATGGTACTATGTTTTTAAACACCTTCAGTATGAATATTTGAGTTAATTTCTTCTAATACTCTGTAAGAATGGTATCTACTTCTTATGTCCATTTGAGGCAGAGCAGTTTTTGCTACCTTGCAAGTGTATTACTCATCACTTCAAAGAATGTGTTCTACCACTGGTGCTATAATTTCACTGACAGTACATCTCAGAAAAAAAAATGTAGTTGATGCCTTTTAACCCTGTTTTATTTGTATGTACATCTCCCCATGTAATTCTTCAAAGTTCTGCTTCATACTGCATTTGCAAGGACAGATCAATCAATTAATTAATAAAAGGCAAAAGAATATTACTGGAAAATCTGAAAATCTTGCTGCGAAGTTTAGTATGCTGGGTTGATCTGGATGCCATGATACATTAAGAAAAAACACAAACATGCTCACTATAGCATCTAAAGAGAAAGGATAATAGGTAGGTACGTATGTTCTTAATGTAATGGTATTTTCCTTAATTTTGTTTACATATTTATATTCTTGCTTCACGAAATGAAAACTAGCTTGGAAGCATAGCTTAAAAGTTGAAAATGCTTTACTGGTTTATATTTTCTTATGGCTATTGCAGTAGGTCATAATAGCTACGTACTTCAACTGATGTAAATCAGCAAGGCTTCAATGAACTAACCCAGTTTATAAGGTGAATAAGAAAGACTGTCTTTAAATCAACAGTGAATTTTGCATTTGGTTTATTTTTTTATAGTTAAAAACTTTATTTAAATGTCTTTTAGTTTCTTTTACTATCTGATGATGCTTTGAAGTGAATAAAACTTCAAGTTAATAAAAGGACTGCTAGCACTGTAGATTGATATATTTAAATTATTTGGGACACTGAAGACATCATGCACTACGTGTAATTTAATCACTAGAAGAATTAAATAAGGAGGGGCCTGTGCATGGTATCAGTTCTTGTGGGAAAATATGCTTCATTGACTTACTGGCACTGTTTTGGAATGTGGCATTTAAAAGTACCTTTTTACAGTGGGAAAGAATTTGGTCAAGAATAAACAGTCTGACCTTGTTAAATGGACAAAAGTCACTGCATAACCTAGTTTCAGAAAACTAGTTTTCACCAGTGTGTGAAAAAAAAATTACTTTATGAAAAATGGAGCTAGATTTTCTAGAGAAAAAATTATAGAACAGAGTGGATGAAACCGCCCCCTTTTTCCAGTGTGGACTTCCTGATTTGTTGGAAGTTGACTTTGAGATTTAAACATGGTTTGAATTGTGATTTCAGAGGACATTGAAAGCACTTCATATTGTAAAGTGTCATACAATATAGCCAGATGAATTAAAGTCATTTAGGGGATAAGTGAATAATTTTCAACAGAAATCAAGGCCATGTGCACTACTGTCAATATCCAAAAATCTAAAAACTTTGAGTTTGTAGGAAAACTGTATTTAAACTGTGAACTAAGTCTTAAACACAAAGCTTGGTATTTGCAGATATAGTAGTTTGACTACCAATGACCTTTTGATACAAAATGAAGAAGAAAATTATGCCACTTTGGTTTTAGCATCAGATTTTGCAGGTGGGAAACTGGCGTGGTAAACCAGTACAATAACAATGGATCTCCATTCTATTTAATCCTAGCTTCCGTGCAGTTGATAGAAAGCATCCTTTTAACTTCACAGTGGCCAGAATTTCATTCAACGTTTTCATAATCTGTTTGAAAAATACAAACACATTCTGTGAACAAATACTCAAGCTGCTTTGGAGGAGTGGAGTATACGAAGAACAACAAGGATTTTGGGAAATAGTATTGATAGAAGTGCCTATCCAGTCCATGGTTTTGGGCACAGAATTCTCATTGGTACTTCATAGAGCACAACCCTCTTTTTCTTTTTGACATGACAGTGACAAGTTAACATATTAAAACTCTTAAGGCCTGGCCAATGATCCATTTTTTTTTTAATGTGAAAGAGAATGAAAAATCTTAGGTTGGCTCGAGAATAAGAAATAACATTGAAAGACATTGTTGAATAATACTTATAAGTGCATCATTTAAAACTGTAGAACCCAGTTGAGAATTATTGCTGCATAAAAATTAAAATGTATCCATAACTTCAGTTGTCATCAAAACTATTGACAGCTATAGTTCCATGCTGTAAAATGAAATTTGATGCAAGCAGTAATTGATGTAACTTAAAAACAGTTTACATAAAATGAGTGAGTTTAAGAAAAAAGAGTACTTTTGCATTAGGTAAATTCAGATTAAAAATTAGAAGGTATATACATTAGGTTTTGACAAGTTTGAATGAAGAATTTGTATTAAACCAGAAAAGAAGAAAGCCTGTCTCAATGTAAACACAGTTTTCAGTTTTTATAGTCAATGTAAACGTCTTCTGAAGTTAGCCTGAATTTCCTGAAGTCTGTCTCGCTCTACTTTGTGTTTACAACATCAGCTATATATTTACCCTGCAGAGATTTTTTGAGGCCCTCGAGGGGGTGGAGTTCCCACCCTGCTGTGAAGAGGCTCTGTGCATTTTCTATGTATAGTCACATATGACATCGCCTTCTGCACTGCTTCAGTATTGAACCATCAGGTTCTGAAAATGGAAGTCATGTCATACACAGCTGGATGTGTGCACACATTATCCCATTCTGTAGTTTTGGACACTAACTCAAGAGAAAAACAAGGACAAAACTACAACTGTTCTTAGAATCTACAAGCAGTGGTAGATACTTTTCATCCCCCAACTTTGATTCTTTTTTTTACTTTATGTGTACATGTTTTTGTTTCCCTTCTGTTCTCAGTACTGTTTGTCATCCAGATTGATCTGATCACTCCAGCCTCACCTTTTTAAAGACATTTGGTTCTTGAGAATGGATTCACCAGGAAAATATTAAGAGCTATTTTTTACCCTTCTTTACATCATCAGTGTGCAGTATAGTGTTCAAAGACCAGGCTGTCTGAGAGGGGATCTGCTCTGCTAAAGTAGAACTTAGTTTTCCTGCAGCTGATACACTGCAACTGTAATCTGACCCTCACACTTTTAGCAAGTAAAGTGCATAAATCCTTCCAAAACTCCTAGATCCATACTGAACTGAGGAAGCTATTAGACTGACTAGAAATAAAAACCTTCATAAGTGGATGCTAATTCTTCTTTATATTGAGTAACCTGTATCACTTTGTATGCTGTTACCCTTCATGCTGGGTACTCACTAGTAATTTTTTCTTACTCATTTTCTTGCCAAGGGATGAAATAAAATTTTTAATAAGAGGACTGTTAATATTTTCCCATATCATAGGCAGTCAAAAATGTACAAAATGCCTGAGGCTTTCTAAGTCATATTAAAAATCAAAGAGTTTTTATTTTCCTCTATGCCTTCAGTAGCTTCACAAGCAGTGGTAGTAGGCTATAGTACAAGATAATAGAATTTAAAAGTGGGAGGTGTTTTATACTTTATCTTGAAGAGCAGCTAAAAGTGAACAGATGGAACTGCATATTTTGTATTTCGTATGCATTGAAATAGGCTCTTTGGTCACTTGCTGCTTTCTGTGAAGCAAGTCAAGATTTTTATACAGCTGATACTCAGGTCTTATTTTTCTTTTTCCATGTTGCTAGTCAAATCATCATGACAGAGAATATTTCACCATGTACCTTAAGATGAGATTTTCTTTTGATGCTCCGCGTTGCACTGGTGCGACCTCGCTGGGAGTCGTGTGTGCAGTTTAGGACAGCACAATATAAAAAAGACATTGAGCTATTAAAGAGATCCTATGGGTTGGTGAAAAGTCTGTGGAGGGGCAGTTTTATGAGAAGTGACTCAGGTCACTTAGTCTGTTCATCCTGGAGGAGAGGAGACTGAGGGAGACCTCATTGTGGTCTTCAACATCCTCACAGGGGGAAACAAAGGGGCAGGTTTTGGTATAGATCTCACTCTTGAGAACAATGACAAAACTCAAGGAAATGTCATGAAACTGAGTCAGGAGAGATTTAGGCCGGATATTATGACAAGGTTTTTCTCACAGAAGGTGATTGTGCACTGGATTAGGCTCCCCAGGGACGTGGTCAAAGCACCAACCTTGACAGAGTTCAAGAAGGGTTTGCACAATGCTCTCAGGCTCATGGTGTGACTCTTGGGGTGTCCTGCACAGACTCAGGAACTTGATTCAATGATCCTGATGGGTCCCTTCCAACTGAGCATATTCTATTATTCTGTGATAAGCATGAACAGCTCCATTGACAGTAGCTGCAGTTAAGCCCAGAAGTCTGAAAGAACAGCATGAGTTATTAAACAGACAACCATTCCTGTTGTCTTTTTGTTGTCATTTTCTTCTGAGGATTCCCTACATGTCCCTTATACTCTAAACGCATTCAGAGGTGTGAACACAAACCCCTAAATAATTCCTGGTGAGGCACTAAAATGGAGAAACCCTTTCATCCTAATTGAGCATAAATTTCAGGACTGAAATAACCTGCTCTGAACACTGCTTTAAGTATTTCCAAGAATCAGTGGGTCTGTATAAGCACCTTGTCCAGGGGAGAAGCTCAGCTGAACTGTTCCTGCATGCTTCGACCATAGTTTTCAGTAAGAAGAGGGGTTTTTTTCAGTTTTACAGATTTTACACTGTAAGGGATTTCAGATTTGGTCAGTAGAATGGGAAGTTACAGCACTGACCTGTCAGGCTGTGGTCATTTGGAGAGACTGGATTTATGTCCTGACATCAGGAAAGAACTTGTCTTCAACTAAGCTTTTGCATCATAATCCCCTCAGCAGAGACAATTCCTTTGAAACACCATCATCATGGAACAGAACATCATTGTGTTACAAGCTGTACAAATTTGAATTGAGATCTGGTTTTCTGTTTGAATCAAGATCTGTTTTCTTTTTTGAAGACATTTTACCATAGTATGTTTTTACAGCCAAGCATTAAATTTCTCCATTATAATAAATTCCTAGTTAATGGACTAATTTTTTCAATTAGTCAACATAATTATTTTAGTATAGGATTTTAATATTATCTCCTATACTTCAGAGGAAAGAAGACTTCTTTATGGGAGTGTATTACTCTCCTTTGATATTTGTAAGCATCCAGGTGTAGTTAGGCAGATAGCTTTTCATTCTCATGGTTTTACCCTCTGAGCAATGTCATTAAAATTCATGTAGATTTAAATAATGAGTTGTTTCATTAGTATTTAAGCTTATTTGCTCAGGAAATGAAAATCAGGAAGAATCTGGAAATCCTGGGAGGAGCTTGACCTCTCTTACATCTTAAATGACTTTTCATAAGTATACTTCATTTTTTTTTAATTGTAGAGTTCTAACTGTAGTACAGGCCATCCTAACTCTTTCTTTGAATACAGCATCCTACCTCTTCCTTTGAATTCAGCCTAGCACAGTTCCTAACATCTTTTCAACAAAAATTACATATTTTATGGCACACCCATAGCAGACTGTAGAGTGCACAGAGGGAATTAGGGGAAAAGAGCAAAAAGAAATTAAGGAAGCATGAAAAGACAGTCAATGCATTGACAGGAAAAATTAGACCATACTAAGTACAATGACAAGGATTTTTGTGTTGCATTATACTTGGTTGGGTTTTCTTAATTTCTTGTTGCTTTAGGCCAAGGAGTGTTTGAATTCACTTTTATTTCCATTTACTGCTTTGCCTTCTGGACAGAAGATGCTACTTTTTGTATGCAAGTAGTTTAATTTGACACATAACTGGAATTCTTTAATAGTGAAGATGTGAAATATTATACCCTGAATATGCAATTAATATGAAAAATGTCACCTTTTTTGTTATATTCCCTGCTAAAGGTACTGAACAGGCAGAATTGTTCCAACTCAATTAAGTGCTATTTTATTACTAAGTGAAAGACTTTTCATTTTTAAGTCTTACCCTCGTCTGAAACATTCTGACTTGTTATATTATTTTTTGCTGAAGTGACCACCACAGAAAATCTCTTATGCTGCTTTCCATTCGTATGACGGATTGATGCATGAACTAATCAAACCACTAACATATATGTTGATCACTTGCAGACTTAACATGGCAGTTTACCTATTTAATAAAAGAAAAATGAGTGACATTCGGCAACAGTTCCTCAGTTGCCATAGAAACCATTGCATCTTATACAGGATATTTGACTGGGTTTGGGCCCCCATCCTTTGATATGCCAAGTGGCTGTGAATCCTTAATGTCCTCATCACCTATTTAAACTGCAATCAAAATCAGACAATAAAAACTTAAATGCTGCCTTGAAGACAGGCAGTTTCTACTTTAGTTTCATTTACTCAAATTATAACCTACTACAATTGGATTCCTTTGAATGGGCTGTGGCAACTGAAAACTGAACTACCCGTGTGGAATTTAGGGCCCCAGTTCAGTGTGTTGAAATTAACTCATATGATGGGACCTTAAAGCATCAGATGTACTTGGACTCAAATGCACTTTTTGAATTGTAGGGAGCAAATTTTTGCATCATGTTAACTAGGTCAGCGTTGGTCTAACCTAAGATGAAAAATGCCACCATTTTCCAGGAGAGCAAAACTGACTAAGCACTGCCTATGCGTCTAACCCTGCACAGCCAAAATCCAAGGTGACACAGTATTTTGAGTCATAGGCTGATCTTACTGTGAAAGGGAACTTCAGTTAGATGTCTATTGTGTTTTTAAATGCAGAAGAATGGCTTTGTGTTCAGTGGATTACCCCACTGATTAAGACAAGGAAGCAGATGCTGCAAGGGTGTATAGAGGAAAGAATTTAATTTCTCCCATTTATTATAATTCAGAATCTATTCTATGTACCAGATCAATTAATACACAAACCAAAAGCCTGCCAATATTTTCAGGCCATGTGGATTTCCCAATAGACAGAAGTACTGGTACCTATGTGTAATGAAACCAGCACCTTCCATGTCCCAGAAAGCAGATAGAAAGGATGGGGGAGGGAGGAGAATCATGAAGGAAAGTCTTTTTATTTTCTTCTTTTCACGTGAAGGTTTATAATTAAAGGGGAAAGTAAATTAATTACATGAATATTAAAAGGTTACTCTTCTATTCTAACATTTGGTCACAAGTTGTCTAATGAAAAGGAATGCAGGCTGGAGGGCTGCCATGCCTTTGCTTCTTTCTGCAGAGGGCCACAGGCTGAAGCAGTGATTGTGCGTGACAGATTCTGGGAACAATGAGCCTGCGCACAGATCATCCAGATGGAGCATGCTTTTCTAAATTACACCAACAACAGGGTGGCCCACAGGCAAACAAAATAGTTAAACAATACATAATAAAGTTTTTATTTGGTATTTCCTGTGAGCCTCTGCCAGTTGCCAGGGAGTGTACTGTATTTTTCTTTTGCTGTATTAATTGTTGACCACAACTGGCAAAGACCCAAACTAGCAGGGACAGATAAGGGGGGGAAAATGGCATCTGGACACTAAAGCCTCAAGTGTACTGGGAAAAAAAGCACAAAAAATTACAGCATATATCTGGAATTTTCCAACTAACGATGTGCGGATGTGGTAGCGCTAGGGAAAAAGAGCCAAACTGAGCCTGCTTTGTTCACTAAGAGAGGCCCCCCTGTAACATTCCTTTTAGCTGTGCATATTTTGGCTTCAGTTCTGCAGTTTTAACTATATACAGTGTATGGAGCAGTTCAGTTGTTGCTTCATGAATCTAATGATTTTGTTACAAGAAATAAAACTACATCAATGCACATGTATCGTTATTGTTGTGAGGTGTTCGAACAGAAGCTGGGTTTTAAGTGTTAAATCATAGGTGTTAAATTTTCAGAGTGAATAGGGAGAAAATTTCATTAAATACAACCCATCACAGCAACAGCTGCAAGAAGGAGACCCTCAGTAGCAGTGAATGCTGCCTTTTTAAACTCATCAACGAAATCAGACCTTACAGTTATCTGGTTTAGGGAAAAGCCCACAGTATAGGATTAACACTTTGATAAAAACAGAACGCTGCATAAACATGCTAGTTGGATAACCATTTTTCTATTTTTTTATTTTTATAAACAGTTAAGGTGTTGGCATCTTTTTAAGGTAGTTTTATACTCCTGATTTACTATATGCAATACTGTAAGTAATTTAGCTCTACTGGTACATAGCAGAGAAAGGAAACGAGAACAAGATTACAGGTATTAGGCCACCTCTCCTAAGAAGATGCAAGTTGGTATGAAGGCTATCAGTTTGTATGGAGAGGACAGCCATCACTGCATTAGGCAGTGAACAGGGTTTGCAGCTACAACAAGTTCAATTGATGAGAAATAAGTTACTGTTATGAGCTTAAGTTTTTGTATATTTATTCAGCATTTTTAGATGTACCTGAACCATCTTCCAGTGACCCCTGATGCAAAATTACTTGGTTTCTACTAATAATTGTGCCATTATCCTATGCATGGATGCCTTCTCCATACCCTTATAACCAATCATTGTGTATCCTATCACATGTGGCAACAGATTTTTACTCTCTTTAAAGACTCTCCACACATCACAGTCCCTAGTGGAATCAGTATATGTAAGTTGTTCATAGTTAGGGATGTCAGTTGGAAACAAGCTGTCAAAGTAGTGTAGAAGCAGTAGATGAAGAATAGGGTCAGATCTGTAGGAGGGATAAGTACAGCTTGCTCCTGATCACTGGCAGGCATGAGTATCAAGTCCCCTAAGTCAGCAAAGTTCAAGAGCAGGCCCATGCTTAGCAACATAAATGTACTGATAACAAAATCACCTTCCAAATTACAAGTTTGCCCTTTTTTCCTCATACAAATAAAAAATGGTATATTTGCATGTAGTGAGCTGCTACCTCATTACAAAATACTTAAAACTTCACAGGAAGTCAGATTGATTAGAATAGGCTTCATTTCCCGTAAGGACACTGGTTCCTTCTGCAGTCAAGGACAATTAAAGTCTTTCAAACTTTGAAAAATAAGCTGATTTATAGATCACTTATTATGGGAGTGGTATATAATCTACTTTGTATTTGCCTGAGATGTAATTGATTAAAATTACGCTTGTGCCTGATGCGTGAGCTACAACACATTGATAGCATTCTTGTGTACAGCATTTCCCAGTCAACTGTTGTTCATCCCAGGTTCTACAGATAGGAATGGCAAGATGATTAAGAGAGGTCATCTCCGGTACTCCAGTACATTATTTTTCAGCCTGAAGATTACACCCTAGACTTGTATTAAGAAATACTGTTAGTCTCCATGTAAGTGATTTCAAGGCATGTTGCAAGGCTAACACTTCAGTTATTCAGAAGAAGCACTAAAAGCCTCTTTTATTGATCTCAATAACACCTTTGCTGTAACTAAAAAGCCCTTTTTTTTAAAATTAGTTGTGCTGTTCACTTCTGTTTTCCTTCTCCTGGATTGTGCTCATGGGTTATTTTAGTCTTGTTCCTACTTCTTTTCAAAGAAGTTTCATTTTCAGATTTTCATGCAGTAGCTCAAAACAAAACAAAGTTTATCTGGTGTTTAAAGATGCTTTGTAAATAAAAAAGCTTAAGGAGGGGTCATTTAGACCCATGTTTTGTAAAAGCTTCATATTACAAAAACTAACTTGCTCTAAATTCAGCGTGAGTGTATCCTTCTAAAAACAATAATACTATTAGCTCTTGAAAACACTTAGTTTCTGATCACAGGGTCATTAATGATTTTAAACAGCAGTAATCTCATATTAACAGAAAAGAAAAATACTCCAGTTCTTTGTTTGCTAACATCAAATTTTCTTCTCCTTGCAGGATGCCATTTTCCTTCAAAAAAAAATTTATTAGCTGCAGTTGTATATTCTTTAGAAAACATAGAGTATTTCTAATTTTTTTTGTTTCTAAAACTATTTTCAAAAGTACTAAAAATTAAAAACAAGCATAGATCTAAATACCAATGATTTCACTGCCTGCAGATGTCTTCCTTTAACCACTCAGAGCTTCCTTCTGAAATCTCTAGGAGTTAACGTGCATATTTGGAGTTAGGTTGGAGGTTTTTATGAGATGTCCAGTTGTGTTTCTTTACACAACCTAATAACATTAGACTTCTCATACAAAATGTTTTTTGCCTGAGAAGAGCAGCTGAGGTCCTACTGGCTTGTCCTGTTCCTCTTTAAGTTTAGAACCTTAGACAATTCAACAGCTTTAGAGGCTGTTGATCTGTGTCAGTCTCAGAACTGCTGGGCTTGGTATCTCTGCAGAAGCTCCGGCTTCTGCTTCTCTCTTCTCCTCAGCATCCATAGAGCCACACATTGATGTTACACAAATATTTCCTGACCACATGAGGATATTATTTACAGGACTTCTTCTAAAAATTAGAGGGGATACAAGTTGCTGTCTCTGTGTGGCTGTTAATACTGTGAATGTCTTCTGGAGATGGCAAGTGCTCTTATTTCAGGGAATATGTAAAGAAATTTTGAGTGCAGTGATTTTTTCTGAGAACAGGTCTTTGTGAGGAAAAGGCTTAGACAACTGTCGAAGATGAGGGGAAACCATATTCCAAGGTTAACTGGTAGTAAGGTTGATGTTTTCACAAGAGCACTTGACTGTCTCTCTGAGACCATTACAAAATCTATGCTAGTGCTTGAATATTAGTTTTCATTGGATTTATTCTCTTATTTTCAAAGATGAGTATATATTGCAATAAGCATTTTAGAAGACCTTTTTTTGTAAGTCTGTTTTCATCTTTTTTAATAAGGACTCTTCCTGAACTGTTAGGAGCCATGAGTGATTTACAAAGCAGCAAAAGGAGAAGAGATCTCCTAAATAATGTATCTTACATTGTCAGGCAAGAGAGGGGCAAAACCTTTTTAAGGCAGTACATCTCCTTTCCACACTGGGTGCTCTGTTGTGTATCTTCACTGCACCAATGCCAGTCTGTGGTTCAGTCTGTCTTCAATTTTTAGTATTGTTCCTCTTTCAAGGGGACCCCAAGAGAAGGTATTGCCACTACCAGCAAACAACATTGTTACTGCCTGGCCAGAGAGAAGTAAAATATATTTCTATAAATTGGATTTTTGCTTTTGTCCTGGAGACTCATTATGCTCAGTGTTTGGCAAACCCCTTTGCCTGTAAATTGATGTACCTTCCCTGAAGCTGAGAGCATTCACTTTTTATCAGACAGAACACAGCTAAGCCCAATTCTGGACTACTAAAATTGCATCTCAATGCCACACTCCAACATCAGATGCAGGTGCACATATTATTAGTCCACACTCCCTTAACCACTGCTGAAATTTGAGTCTGTCAAACAGAAGCCTCAGAGTGGATTTGGACTCTCAGGGAAAGTGTTTCCTCTCTAAGGCATCTCTGCACACAGTGTTCAAGGAGTTAATAGGGGAGCTACTTTGAAAATAAAGGCAGAAGGTCATTGTTGGCAACAGCAAAGACTCCTACAGCCTGCCATGGAGAGCCTTTCACCCGTCATTTCCCACCCGGGGGATTGTAAACATTGGCTCGCAGCCATGGAGTCCTACAGAACTCTTTACTTTCAGGATATACATTTATGTGTCTTAATGGAAACTGAAGCATGGCAAGTTATTCCTGCGTGTCCAGAAGGAGAGAGGGAGCTTCTGTTCAAGTTAAAGAGATTGGAGAAAGAGCCATTACTCTCGATGGAATTTGAAAACATAGAGATACCGCTTGTTTAGTGGTGCTTCACATGTAACATAGCTGCTGTTCTCAGGCAAACTTTCTCAACTCACAGGAATGTGTAGAATGCTGTCACTTAATCAGAATCCAGAAGAGGTCTTTTATCTGCCATTTGTTAGTAACTAGCAATATTGCTCTTATCTCATTGTCCTTTAGGCTGATGCAGTGCCCTCAGACTTGAGAACTTGTAACATGAAAGCACTCATTACCTTGAACATTCCTGTTTGTATTGTCTTAAGCTATTATCTCTTGGGCTTAAATAATTGATGCTTTGTATCAATTTTGAGAGTGTTATCTATAGAAGTCTGATCTACAACATTATTTTCACAAATAAAACATTTTATATTTTGTAGGTCTGTCACCACTCTGGAGTAGTCTTCAGTGATCTAGACTAATTAAGGTCTTGTTTATCCAACACAATGTTATCTGTAAATAATTTCCCTTGGAATGTGGCTTCTTGAAAATAACATAAATTAATCATACAGTCTTTGATGTTAACATTGGGAAATAATGTCTGTCAAAGTCTAATACTGGACCAACTGCAACATTCTGTTTTTTTTGCTGAATCTTAAAATAGTTAATATCAGTTCAGAAAGTCCTATAACATTTACAAGTGGGGGAGATTTTGTTTTGGTTTCTTTCAAAATCTTGGGCTTCACTTAGTGCTGTGAGCCCTAGTTTTGGCTGCTGAGTAGCGTATCAAGCAGCAAGGGAGGAGATAGATGTTGCTTCTTTCTCCACAGAAGAAAACAGAGTGCTGTCTTCTAGAATTTTTGTGAGTTCCATCCATTTGAAGCAGAGAGGTGGAATACAATCTATCTATATACAAAGTAGAATCCCGCATGGTTAATGTAATTAATGCCTGCTTTTATTTTTATCCAGTGATGGTCTTAATGTAAAATGCATACACATCCCAGAGCAGCATCCAGAAACTCGGCTCTTTGCCTCTTCCAGCTGATTGTTCTTAAGCATTCAGCTGCTTTCAGACACAGTCTTGCCCCATGACTCATATACTCCTGGCAAAATAGCGATTTGGCTTCAGCGAAGGCAAGGAAAGAGCTGTCACCCAAAAAACCCCTAGCACAGTGGTCAGAGAATGTGCTTGGGTGTAGGAGGTGACAATTAAATCCCCTTCAGCTGAGTTTCCACTTTGGGATTAACCTAGTAACATTTGCACAGGATGTTAATGTAGATTCAAACATGTATTGCTTCTACCACCGCTCTTGGTTACAGGCTTCACCAGGTAGGGCTCCATTTGGACTTTTGTTGAAGACATCCATTTACTCAGGATATCTGTCTACCAGAAATGCATCGCTCACAGCAGTGCTTTAGCTCAAACACAGCTGCTTGTTTCTGCAGCACAGGTCTGTCTGATGTGTGTGACCATCTACACATAAGACCTGAAGACACTTTCAGAGTAAGAAGAAGAATTTGGTAACTAAAGATACCTACAAAGAGCTTTGGAACCTCAGTGGATTGTGCCAGGCATTTTATTGGTCTTAAGCTCACAAAGCCACTTAAATGTGAGATTCAGACAGCCTGAAGACCCCTCTTACTCTTTTTGACCTTTCTCTCCAGTCCTTGCTTTTGGCTGCAAATTACATGTCTGTGGCAGGTCCTTGTCCTGGTGATGTTTATTTCAAGACTGATTTCTAACGACTGTGGTATGTTTAATTATGTATGAGTGCATACACCCGTGCATATATTGCATCTGTTTATGGAAAGTTCAACTTTTTCTAATTTTCTTTGTGTGTATTTAGAAACCTCTCTTCACATTTGTTTTTAGAAAGAAAGATGTTTCATGAGGGTTTTGTTTCCCAAATGTAATTTCAAGGAATTCTTGAAAGGTATTTCATAGGAGTTCCATCTCTATGGTATAATTTACAATTTTGTACACTTCAGTTTAATGCCATACATTTTTGTAAGGCCTTAGTAAAATCTACTGCATTCAGTTTCAAATGTGGAACAGATTTGCAGTGTTCAGACTTGCTCAAATTCTTTATGCCATAGGTGTAGGAAGGCCCAGCTCTGTCATGGTTGTCATGATGATCAGCCAGTTGAAGTCTGCACCTTGTGAAGTAGTGAGAGCCAGTACATCCCAAGTGAAACTTCTGCTTCAGAGAACCTCACTAGTTTGTGACCCTGGGTTATCTTTAAACTTTGCTGTAGTATAGGAATTTTTGCTCTAAGCTATTGCTTCACATGACCATCTCTGACAGCTCTTGATCCACCAGCCTTTTATCTACTTTACCAGGCCCTCAGTGAAATTGGTACTTTGCCTTCAGACAAAACGTTAGTTTCTAAGATTAGTTCTCAACTGAATGAAAATAGTATCCTGTTGAATTTGTTTGCACCAAGTTTCTGCTGTCTAGACTCCAAAGCTGTCCACAGTAAAGCCTCTCACCTAGAGAACTGGCCCAGTTTAATCCATTCTTTGTGGCTTCTCTGTGCATCTCCTCCTTTTGTTCAAGATGGCTCGACAGAAGTGGGCCCAGGTTCCATGGGAGGGAGGGAGGTCTGTCGTGGTTTTGCTTCATTTAGGCTTTTTCTGTTCAGGGCTGGAGTCCAACACTGCACCCCAGGAAGTGGGAATAATTTCTTCTGTCGACCAGACTCTGGTTTTCTGGTAGCAGTGGAAAGCTGGTCATCATTATCCAGTCCAGCTGTAGGTGGGACAGCTCAGATTCTGTAGTCTGATGAACCCAAGAAAAGACCAGGTGTTTTAGGGCAGGTTTGGGAGATCTTGGCATGGAGATGACCATGGGTTGCTCCTTGGCACAAGTTAGAGCTGTGTGTTCTCCTGCTCCCAGGAACAGGGCATAAGTGATGTGAGAGACTGTAGAAGAGGTGGATGCCATCCAGTGGGAATATGCAGGGTGCTAGATTAGTTGATTTCATGGTTTAAAGATATAGAGGAGAGCAAAGCAACTGAAACAAAGCCCAAGGTGTGCTTCTAGAAGTTAGGACTGTTCCCTGGGCTACCAAATGCCAACAGGTGACTGAGCAAGTAGAAACATGCCAAATTGCTGCAGCCAGACCCAGAACAAGGTCTGTGTTCTAAGATGCAGTCTCAGGCTGCCACCTTTCAGGTTTTTTTCGGTTTTTTAAATATTAATTTAGTTTGGAATTGTGGAAGGAAATGTCATCTTCTTTAAGTGTTTGAGTTGATCTTCATAAGAAGACAGTGGTGTTTATTTCTTTCTGCCTATATGGTTTTTTTTTTAGTTCTGAGATAGATGATAGAATTTGCTGTTTTGGTCTACAGATTTGATTATTGAGTCTTGAAGCGTGATTGAAGAATGGCTACTTCTAACTAAAATCTGTCTCTCAGTGTTGTCAAGTGTCTCTATCTGTAAATATGTTGCAGTAATAAGCACAAGTCTCATTGCATGCAAAGCTGACCTTTTCTGCAAAGAGTTAAGTTGTGCAGCTCAGAGAATAGAGAATCATGGTTTTGATTTCAATACACATCAAGACCTGGCAAGTCTAACTTGTGTGGGATCTGGATCAGGTAGACTAGTGTTGCTGATACTATTTTTGCTCCTTTTTAAAAACAAAGATAAAACACTTTTCACCTGAAGTCTCAGGTAGTCTTTCGGAAATGTTCTCTATATTGTCTCTGTAGGGAATTCTATGAAATACTGTGCTTAGTAGAAATAGATTTCCTTGTATGAGTTTTGAGGTGAGGTCTGAATCACCAGTGGTTTAAAATTACCTCATGTTAAGAGCCAATTATTTCCTTTCTAGTAGCTGTTCCACAAAGATGTTTAGTGCACAAAGACTTTTAAGGTAAAACCCTCTGAATGTAGGTAAAGTATCTTCAGCTAGCACATGATGTGCAAATGCACACACATTCATTCCTCCTGACAACGGATGTACCTAGAAAAGCTCTTCAGCAGCACTGTCACACTGAGTGATGTGGTTCTTCCTAGAAATAAAAAAAGGAAAATTCTGGTTAGTTTTGTGTGTATAGAACATCTGAGAAATTAATGGTTTCTTTATTTGTCACGTTATCTTACAGTAGATGCTGAACCATGTTTCCTTCAAATCACCAGTGTTTTAGCATCAAAAACAGGAGATCCCATTCTAAAACAGTGACTTGATAGTGGATGGTACATGTAATCAGGATTTGTGTCTTCTATAAATAAATAATCTTTTGCTTGATGATCTAACTGGTGGAATAATAACAACATTCATTCCAGTTTTCATAAAGCAATTCATCAAGTTTGTGCCCAAAATGGAGACAAATGTGAATAAAGAGACACAATTAGTATACCATGTGCAGTTCCTAAGACCCATAGCACCTGGGAAAGGATTTCATGTTTTGTAGGCTAAATCTTTTGTCAAGAAGTAAAGTGCTTTTTAAAAGCCACTAGAGTAGTTTGATACACATTTACTTTAAAATGGAAACTATTTTAATGTTTCTATAAACAGACAAACTATAATCATCTTTCTCTAAGAAAGAAACATTTCTCTCTAGTATACCTATCTCTGTGATGGAACTGAAAACAGTTAAGTAACAGTGGAAACACCACTACTCAAAAGAGAGATTGAACAAATATAATTGTTTGGGCAGATACTATCCCTGGAAACTAAAGCACAACATATAATGTAGCAATTACTACCTTCTCTATCACAGTAATAATAATAGAATAAATAGATAAATAATACTTATTATTAGGAATAATAAATAGATTAGAAAGGGTCCTAGGTTTGCTTTATGAATTCAGAAAGCTCAGTGAATGTTTTAAGGAAAAGACATAAAGACAGTTTGCAGCAAGTAAAGGAGACACACCCCTTTTCCAAACCAGAGATGAAAAGTACATCATTGTGCAAAGGCTAAAATTTAGGACATGCTAAAATCCCCTATCTTTGCCTCATTACACCTGTGGGACAGGTGAGTTTTGAACATGTTCTCTGCCTGTGCTGGAATTGTTGTGCATGGTGCTGCAGGGTGGAATGGGGCATTCATTGTCTCTCCTCCCTTCCTCGCATTTTTTCCCCTTGCTCCTGCCTCCAGCACACCCCAAACTACCTCCTCCCTTATTTCCTGGAACTCACACATGCAAAAAAACCCACAAAAATCATATCCCTATGTGGCACAGGTGTGATCCGTTTCCAAATGTCTTTGGAGTGTTCCTTGGGGGCATGGAAGCTGACGGGGAGATGGGGAATATCATCACTGTTGGAGCAGAGCAGGACATGGTGAAGGGGTGGTGGTGGAACTGTTACACAAGAGGGCTTGAAGGTGGGGGCACCTTGGGCTGTCAGGAGGACTCAGAGAAGCACTCAGGATAAGTGTAGGGCCCATAATCCTGTAGAATTGCCATCATGTCACACTAGTGTCACCAGCCCTCTGCCCTGCTCAGTCCTGGCTGCTGGCCCATACTCCAAACTGAAGGCAGTGACACATTATTAAAGAAATCCTTTCTTTTCCTAAGCAGTTTTTAATATTACATTGACTTCATTTTAAGCAATTTACTTTGTCAGACCAGCGAGCCATTTTAGCATAGTCATTTCAGAAATTACATTTCTTCTTTTCAGTCTCTGGACTGTTTCCACCAAGTGAGAGGGAAGTGAATTAGGCAGAGAGTCTCTCTCTTCAGTGGGGATTGAAGCCAGGCTTCAGTCAATATGCTTGTCTGTAATTCTGTCCGCTTCAGCTACTCTGTGGCAAATGTGTCAAGCTTAGTCATACAGCTGAGAAGACATTTTTACAGAGCTTCAACAAAATTCTTCAAGTTGTTGTACAGTCCCAAACCTGAAGAACAAGCCATGAAGTAGAAGGTTCATAGTGAATTTGCTAAGATTCCACTTTGAATCCTCATGAACAGTTTGAAGCAAGATTTTTTGTGAAATTGAAAGACCATGAAGCTATACTGAAGAGCTTAACTCTGCATACTGTACCATATAGTAGCATTCTGTAGCTATGTTCCTTCCCTCATTTTACTCAAAGAGAAAGGACAAAAGTAAATGAAAAACAGTGAAAAAGATGTCCTGAAGATGATGTGAAAGCCTTGTTAGTGAGAACTGAACAAAAAACCTGAGTTTAAGAACCATTGTAAGGAACATTAAAAAATTAAATTTACAATGAATCTTTCATGAGATTTAAGTGCTTTAAGTAACAAGATGAGCCAGCATCTGATGGCCACTATTATTAACAAAATCATACAAAAAGAGCACAGAAGAAACCACAGTCACAAAAGCAAAATGTTTACAAGAAGAATTTTACTTGAATTCAAGGATACTTTATGTGAATTTAAGCATCCTGCTAATTCCTTTTTTGACATGATTTCTGTGAAAGTTAGTATTTTAAAAGGTTTTACAGGCCTCTTCCAAGCCCCTCCAGAACTAGTTAGTATAGAATTAGTCTCATGCAGCCTTGGATGTCTAAAAGCAAGATGTCTACATGTAGGCCAGTCAGATTCTCCCCATGGATGTAATCAAATGCAGTGTGTGTACATCTGACCTGTGCAACGTGTTTAGGATAAAGGAAGGCCAGTTGCTGGGTGAGATGAGGAGTAAGCCGTGCCTCCCGCACCCCATCACTCTTGTGGAGGCACCTCTGAATCAGAGGAGATGAGGGAAGCATAGCAAAATGCCTTCTTTCTGGAGTGAAAGGAAGACACGGGGCCACAGCGTGACTCACTGGCTGGTAGATTAAACAGTGCCAGAAAACATTCGTGGGTACTGGAGCTCAATTGTCTATACTGTTAAATTATTAGAATTGTTCCTGGCATGAGTTATTCTGACCAGCCCTTCCCCAGACAGTTCCTAGGCACTGGCAGTTAAGCATGGACAAAGACCATTCCCAATAAGCAGTTTGCATGCGGTCACCTTTTTTGGGAGGCTGAGAATTTAATAATATGGACATAGGCCACTCTGTACTTTTTGGTCTCAGTGCCAAAGGAACATTTCCTGTCCCATTTAATTTCCTAGCACAGACATAGCTGCTGTGTTACAGTCTGATCCCTGCTTTGTTCGTGTAGCTGTGCAACTGGGCATTGGTCTGTACTTAAAGTCTGTGGCAAACTGAAACGTAGTCTTTTGTGTCTGTGTTACTCAACCCCATCCCTAAACCACTGTTTGTTTGTCTTAGTCTTTTTTGAACTGAATGCTATTCAGACAGCAGCTATATTTGGAAGGGGCTGTATATTGTGGAGATACATTTAAATTAAGCAGTTATGCAAAAATGAAAATCTGTTCTGTAAAGTAAATGGAAATTATATGAGACTGACACGATGCCTAGATCTTCTGTTGCTAGTCAGTAGATGCTTTCCACTAATTTGATTTTTTATCAAAAATAGGTAATGTGAAATGAAGGATTGAAACTCCTTGGGCTAGGTGATGCCCGATAGACACATCTGTCAGGTGTAGTTAGGCAGAAAGCTTTATTTCAAAATGAAGTTCTCTTTCTTCATCTAACTCTAAATGCAGGTCTGCCCCTGATTCTCATTGAGCGCATTTCCTTCTTCAGAGGGTCAGACAGAACCACAGTAGACTTTTTGTTCTTTTCCTTTCTACTGCCTCTCAGATACACGTCATTCATTTTCATCATGAAGTGCTGCCTAAATCTATTAACTTTTAAATAGTTATAAGTAGTGATCTGCAGCTACTGATACCCTTCTTACCTGATACCATCCATTCTTATCTGGACAGCAGAAACATAGAATGTGCACCGGAGCAGGAACTTAGTTACGCCTTTAGGTACTTACTTCTTCCAGTGTGTGAATGTTCTCAGTCTTTTCACATGTAGCTGGATCTATTAAATACAAATGTGACCAGGGTATCTTCAGGACAGGCAGAGTGGACTGAGAAGCTAAAGTGGGAAAAGGAGATAATTTTGCCCAGGAGCATTTGGAGGCAGTTGGAAGAAGAGAGGACAGGGTGTGAAATTTCAGGGAACTTGGAGGTGCAAAGGAGCTGATGAGGAATGCGAGGGAAGGCAGAGACCGAGGAATACAGCAGGGGCAGCAGTCTGTGTCCACCCGGGTGTTTGCACAGGAGCAGCAGGGAATTAGGCATTTTTGGTGATGCTGTCAGGGGACTGCCGGTGTGTGTGACTGGAAGGCAGAGGAAGGCAGTGGAAAGAAGCCAGAAGAACATGGGATGTGGCAGAAACCTGGCTGGTTTAAGAGAGCAGCTGAAGAGACCAGCCAGGGTGAGCAGAAGCAAGGAGAAGGCAGTGGAGAGAAGTTTCTTAGGATAGAAGACTAAAATGCAGCATGGTCATTAAAGTCTACAACCTCCAAAGTATTCTGGAATCTTGCACAATTTAGGATCTCCATCAGCATGTGAGCGTGAGTCCTTTTCCTATGTAGCAATCATCATGCGCTGCATTTCATGCATGTCAGATCTTCAGGAGAGCAGAATTTAAGTGAGATGTACTGATGCAGGTACTGATGCTTTTTTCATCCTAAAAGTGGGACTTAAGCAGCTCTGTTAAGTGCACTGTCGCTCAGCCAGACCTTGTCGCCCTGGTAGTGTGACTTACCTAAGCAAAGCATTTTTTCACTCAGAACCATGCTAAAGAGGAAGTGATGACCTGCTTCTTCAGCCTCACCGTATCCTGTGTTCAGAATAATTTTCATTTCTACTTCTCTGCAAATGTTAATGGAATGTCCAAAAATATTTTCTTGGTTTCTATGGTAAGAGAGAGTGTGAAACTGTCAAAACCACTGCATCATATGCATCTTCCTGTGCTTTTCAGGAGAAGACCCTGCCCACAAAAGGAGTCATCTGTGGCATTACTTGTGTGTGAACTGACATTTAGTGCCTTTTTGATCCCTTTCAGGTTGACATTTTGAAACACAGAATTGCATGTTACAAACCATAAAGGTTATTTGATCACTTTTATAGTGACACATTAATGACAGAGCACGTCAAACCAGGTCAACACAGATTCCTTCCTCTCTGACTACAATGCAGTCAGGCTTTAGCTGAAATTTAACTGTTAGTCTTTTGGAAGCCATATATTTTACAGGTGTAACTTCCCAAATTACTCAAATAAAATCTGCTGGTCCCCTGTGCATGCATGCATGGACCAGAGCAGGGTACAAATATTTGGAGAACTTGAAGTAAGGAGTCACAGAGGGGAGAAGCAGCCACTGTGCTGCACACTTCTGCAGCCATCTGAAAACAGGACTGTTCCCCTGAGCAAGCATGTACATGGGCAGGAGCTGTGAGGAGTATCTCAGGAAAGGAGCAGCTGTCCTGTGTCAAACTCCCCTGGAAGTTGGGGCATATGGTCCACACCCATGCATCCCCCAGTTCTTCACCTATGAGAGTGCAGAGCCCTAATGTTTGCAGGGCCTGTGGGATTGAGGAAAAGAAATCATCCTTATGCTCTGTGTGAGAAGAACCATGTGGACCTCAAGCCAGGAATCATGAGGTTTGGTGGTATTCCCACAGATCAGAGATCACACAGCTCTTCCTCCTGACACTACACCCAGCCATTTACAAACAGTAATGGGTTAAAAGTGTTATATCTAATTTCTCAAAGTAATATTACTTCAGTAAGCTTTTCCACAAATGTGCTGCGTGAATAAAAGCATAGTTCAGTTTGAGAGATACATCTACATTAGGAAAAATAACGTGTTTTAGGAGGAATTATATCTGATTCAGACAGGGCATCTCCAGAGAGAATCTCTGACCTCCAGTTATATTTGTCTTCTTTCACTGGAGTGAATAGCTGAAGAAATTTCTCTGTTTTTTATAAAGAAGTATTTCATAAAAGCATCACTAGTATGGTAGTAAATCAGGAACAAGATAAATGGAGCTAAGCCCAACTTCCACACAGGAATCTGTTTCTGTGGATGTGGAAGTGTAGCTTGCCAGTGCAGTACTTTGTACTGTGTTATTGAACTGCTTCATAGACAAATTTTATAAATAAACATCAAAGTGTTTAAAAGAACTGTTAGCAAATATAACCACTCTTGCTAATACTATGAACCTCCCTTCAATAGCCATTCAGTGGTTCCAAAGGCTGTCAGGGCATGTAATGATTGTAATAAATGTTGTATTTGCCTTTGTTTCATCTGGCTTTGACCAGCAAATTCAGTTGATTACTTCCATTGTAATTTTTCTTTAGAAGACAATTACATTGTTATCATAAAAAAACCCCCCACTATTCTTACACATTTCTTTGTGTTGGTCTTGAAATTCAGAACTCACTATCCTAGTTAACATAATTTTAAAATTTATTTTCATTCTTATACTTTCCTTTGTTTCTGTCTTATTTTTTTCAGAGTTTTGGTTTGGTTCATACTCCTCCGTAATGTTACATCTCCCATCTTCGTGTTTGTTGAACAAAACAGTAATTGTAAAGACCCTGCCAGCCCCCATAGTAACAGTCAGAGGTTTAAATTACAGCACGGAGTAAGAAAATATTGGCACTTAGCTGATAGTCAGCTAAGCTGACTAATCACTCAGCTGATGTGTTGTTATGGCTGGATTATATAAGGAGTATTCAAGAGTGGAATACTCCTGTGGCTCTGAGATTATATTCTAGCAAGGTAGTAGCTCACACAGGGCTCTGCAGAAGCTCCTTGTATTCTTCTGCAAATATCCTGAAGAGACAGCCTCATCTGTGTTTGGTCTGCTTGTGGAATACAAAAGGATAAATATAAACTGTCCCATCTCTGTTGTGGGTCCAGTGAGCAGGACTTATCAAAGTACAGTGATGGAGCAGTGCCAGTAAAATTCCCACTGGGTCCCTAAAATATATTGTGACACAGCCATTAGGACAAGAGCAGCTTAAAAGCAGGTGCATAAGTATGTGGGAAAGAGTGTGTCATTTGAACATACAGTGTAAGAGAAGTTACTGCTGCTCTGACCAGCAGCATGTGGGCAGAGACAGGCACACAACTGTAAAGGTCAGGAATCTGCCAGGAATCCTTGTTTTAAATAAAACCTGACAGTTTAGGGTTCCTTTGTGTGCAAGGACACCACAGTAGACAGCACTGATGCCTTTGGTAAGGGACAGCTTTGAGAACAGTTTGACTTAATATGTATCCAGCTGATAAAAGTTATAATTTCTTCAGTTTCTTCAGAGACAACTTTTGAGGCAGGTCAGAGATGTTTACCCTAATTGGCCCTTGCGCTTGAGTTAATCCAATTTCTTTTATTATAGAAAATAGTAGATAAACCATAAAGTGCTGAGAACAGGCATGCTGCAGATTCTGATATGTCCTATGGATAAACCTGCAGTATTCCCTGGCTTGTTTGCTTCCACTTTGGCTCTGGTGACTACATCTACATCCACGAAAGTTAGGAAAACAAGGCCTTGTTCAATTGACTAAGATTTGCCCTGTGGAGAGTCCAAATCTCCACTGGAAAGTGTTTGGGGCTCTGTAAGGTGCAAAGCTTCAAGGAGTTGCTGGTAGTGGGGTGTTGCACGGTGATTATCACACCAGTGCTATACTCTAAAACTATAATTTTGTTGTGTCCTGAATTGCAATATTCCTAACAAGAAATGGTCTCACATCCTGAGTCATCATCACTGCAGCTATGGATACTGAGATTTTCCATACAAGACCCTCTTCTATGTGCTAGCTAAACCACTTGGCCCTAATATGTGAGTTTTTACAATATAGATTAATGTAAGTGGAAACTGTACATACAGCACTTAGGAGGTTGTAATTCTGCAGCTAAACACTCTCTTTTCTGTTCCTTTTTGTTTCACAGGTTGTTACTTTGTGGTATAGAGCTCCTGAAGTCTTGCTTCAGTCCAGTTATGCAACAGCAGTGGATCTTTGGAGTGTTGGCTGCATATTTGCAGAAATGTTCCGTCGAAAGTAAGAAATACAGTTTTATTTTCTTCATGCTTTTCATTTGAAAAAATGTGCAGTAATGCCTGTTAGAATACACCAAATCATGTTTATATTTGAAGGGCCTGGTAGGATGTTTAATTTGCAATGCAAAATAAAAATGTCCATTGCAGATTGATACTTGGTGCTATCTTGGAGTCTCTTTTGATGGGATTCTCAGCTCTTGGTAAAACTTGCATGGAGCGTTGTTGTATTCTGATTGAAACTGAATCCAAATGCATTTTGGGGATAGAGGCTATTGATCAATTTGAGTAAAGCTGGATTCTGGAAGGGATTTACCCTGAGGGCACCGTGGTCAGCAGAGTCTTCTTCCTCTGCACTTTGTGTATTGGTACATCAGGTGTTTGCTTGTAGTCTGCTCTTGAGATATTTAAGAGGCTGCTGTAAACTTGTTTTCTAGAGGTAGGATTTTTTAAGAATGAGTTATGTAGCCTGGGGGTAGGGTAACAGATATGAAATGTAGTCAACCCCCTCCCCCTAGATACATGACTTTTTTTTAGCTGATTATATGAAATCAGAGCTAGCTCACTACAAAATATTGCAGCTGGATGCAGGTGAGGCCTGAATTCAAGAGTACCTCTCATGTACTGGTCTTTGCCTGCAGAAAGCCACTGATGTGCAGGTCGTACCATGCAGGGTGGGCAGAGGAGCAAGCCTGCAAGAACTTTAACATGATAAATCTGTCTTGATACTCACCTAACCACTTGCATTTTGGTTGAGCTGAAGGCAAAAACTGCATGGTGTCATCCCCTGGGTGATATCCACGTAGAAACTGTATAGTATTTTGTAACATTCGTGGTGAAGCCAAAGGATCTGCCGAAAGAAAATGTGAAAGAAAAATATATACTGGGTGGCCTAAAACTCCAAATCAGTACAATTTATGAGGAGATGCAGTGCTATAAGGGCCTTGAGAAACAACTATGTAATTTATACATCGTTGTTCAAATAAGTTCAAATACTGATTGAAATCTTGCAAAATAACTTTGGGATTTTACTACTTATTAATGTTATATGGAAAAATCATTTTTCTTGGGCTTCTTGCCTGCTCAAATGGCCTGGGTAGAGTTATCCTCCGCCCTCTCTGACTCAGAAATCAAGTCAGAAAGTTAGAGGAAAAGAGAATGAGGATTTTAGGAATATCACTTAATTCTCAATTGCAAATTTTTAAAGATTCAGTCTTAGCCCATATACCAACATATTCACAATAGTATTAAGCTGCTGATAGTTTTTCTAATTCAAATAGCAGAGCCAAAAGCTTCATTTTAGCATTTGCAGTAAGTGATACAGGCCAAAAAAATGAATGCAGAACTTTATTGCATGCTCAAAATTTTTTTCCCTCTCATTTAATTTGAAGTGTTTTGACAGATACAAAATACTGCATATACAAATGCCACCAATATAGTTTTATTTTTTTCTTGTAATACTGTATGAGCTTTTCTGAATCTCCAAATCCACACAGTAAATTAAATTTTCTACTTAAGTACAAATGCAAATATTACATTAATACTACAAAATCAGTATTTTTTTCCTTATGGAAATAAATTTGATTTGAACCAGATTTCAATAAAACCAGGACTCCTATTTTTCTTCCCAGATGTAGGGTCAGTCTGACATTCTCAGTCTTACATTTGGGAGATGTCAAAAACCGTAGAGGTCAGGAATCTGCCAAGTCTGTATGTACTATGTTCTTTCATCACAAACAATATGACTTGTACATGCCTCAGTGTAGAAGCATGATTTGGAAGACTGTTCTCAAGGTTCTTTGCCATGAAGCCACAGCAAGCAGCCCTGAATGGTGGCTCCGTGGGTTAGCATTGCAATATTCACTGCATGATCTGTGTTGTCTTTTGGATTCTTCTGATGGATTGCAAAAGAAAGCCCATGTTACTGTGACCTTGGTAGCAATAAAATGTAAAATTTTGCAAACTCCCTGGAGTATATCCAAAGGATTGAATAAATAGCAGTTTTGCTGGGAAATGGAAGTTCCCTGGAGTAATCACCAATCTGTATTTCCACTAGTGTTGGTAGGATAAGAGTATGAGAATGCAGCTAAATCTTTGCATGGTACACATGGATGGGTTTGATATTGAAACAACCTTTTTGTTTTGCTGGCCTACTGGGTACTTGCTGCCTTCTTTTCCTACCCTCTTTTGCTTTCTCTTTTAAAGATCTTAAAGGTCTGTCAATTTTAAGAAACATACTGAGACTTCTGTGGGCATTTTTATATCCCAGGGACTTCACTAGAACAGGTTTCATAATAAAGTACAATACAGCATCACAGAACATACCAGAATCCTGTTTTTGTGAAGGAGACATTGGACAGTTTGAGTTTTCTTGACCAGAATTTTGTAGGCTGTTATAAACACAGTGAGGGTACTTTAAGCCTGAATAAGTGCAGGAGAAAAGTGGGCTTTGTATAAATGGTCCAGTCTGTATGTTAGAGGTTACTATGTATTTTAAGTGGATGGCACCTCAGTTTAAATTACCCTTAATCTAAAACAATTTAAGACAAATGCAGGCCGAGTATTTATTTAAGAATTGGATCTGAGATACACAGAAGTGTATAAAGGACTTGGACACACACACACACATACACACACACACAAAAACATATATATGTCTGGACACACGTAGAGTAAGTTTTAACATTTCTCTTGCCTTGGCTGATTCAGCTAATCATATTACACTTTTCAGCTCTGTTCCTCCCGCAGTCTGAGGTTTATGTAAAGTCATAGCTATTTTAAAACTGCGCATTTTAATTTTGGTACATAGGCTTCTGCAGAGATGAACACACAGAGTTTGTATCCTAAAGTCCCTCAGTTAGATTCCCAAGGCTCCTATTCTATTCACAAATCAGCAGTAAACTGCTCAGTACTTAGGTGTGCATGTTATGTACACAGAAACTATTCTGCTTTGTGTGTTTTTTCTGTCCATGTGCCCTGCTGATGACAGCACCCTCAAAATAAAGCATTTCTTCAAAAATTCCTTGTATGACAGCTCCAGTTTTTAAATTTCCACTGTAGTTAAGCAGTTTGCAGAGACTTCTAGACATTTGGATGGAGTGTCATTATGTAATGTGTTTGTCATAGTGCCTGTTTTCTTTGTGATTTAAAAGCTTTGGTGCACGGGTAGTAAAAATCAGTTGGATTGACAGGGGCCTGAGGCATGGGGATATCATTTGGCTTTTTAATTAATGTTCAGATAAAGATTTGAATTACTTATAAAAAGATTATACTTTGAGACTGAGCATTTTCCAGGCCAGTAGGAAAGGGCTTCGTACCTTTTACTTGGTGAACACCTCATTAAAGAGAAAGGAAAAAAAAGGGAGTAGCATCCATTTCTATCTGGATACATAAAACTCTTTCAGCTGGCTCAAGAAGTGTGGGCGGCTCCTAAGCAGGAGGCCATGACCAGTGTTTTGGGGAAGCAGAGAATGTCTTGTTGTTTCAATTAGGTAATACTTAATCCAGGTGAATGAGGATGAAAGGAGGAAAGGAGTGGAATCCCAAATTCAGATCTGTGTGCAATGCTCTGTAAAAGAAAACTCTGATCACCAATCTTGGATTCTCTTCTGAGCAGGCAGTCTTGAGAAAAAGCGTCAGAATGTTTGGTGGTTCATTCTTAGTGCATCTATACCTGCCCAGTTTTCAAAACCATGTTCCCGTATGATTTCAATGCTTTGCAGACTAGGAGGTTGGTAGGTGTGCATGTGGGACTCAGGAGTCAGGCTATCTATGTAACAGCTCCAGCTAGGCACATTTAACTATAATATTAAACAAACAACTGAATTTGTTTACCTTTGGGATAAATACAGAGCTAAAAATTGTCAGAAGAGACTATTAGTTTTTGTAGCCTCTGTTATATTCATAGCCCAGTCGAGCTGAAGAAGTTACACACTAGAGGGTGGCCATGTGACTGCATGTTTACAGGCACCTATTCAAACCCAAAACTGGAAAGACAGTCCTCTCCCAAAACCCTTTTGCACCTCCCCAAACCAAAAGCAAAACAGTATTATCTCAGTGCAACAAGCTTCATCTGTCCGGGAGGGAAATGAATTCTGTTCACATGGGTTTCTTACTGAGACTGTTCATGCACCAGCTCCATGGTGTTTTAATCAGCCTTCTGTTGGTAAAATCATCAGTCCCAGAAATTCATCAGCTGCAAGGTTGGCACGAATAGTTTGAGATTATTATTTATTCATTTTTAAATATGAAATCATGTATTTAGCAGTTGTCACATTTTTCAGCCTACTCTGTCAACTCCTGATATACATGAGACAGTTACTGTATTACCAGCCGTGCTTGAAAATTGTAACAGCAGATAAGAGATGTGTGACTCTACAAAAATACCTGTGGTGGGCCAAGTTCCCTGGTGGATGCAAACAGCGGACACAGGGAAACAAGCTATTGGCATATAAGTCATCTTTCAGTGGTATAAATTTGTCCAATTAGAGGAGTTACATCACTGAGTGTAAAAAAAAATGCGAGCTTGGGACTTTGTTGTTCTAGATAATGTATACAGATGTGATCATATCAAAACTCTGGCGATGTGAACACTGGATTTAGGACCTACAGGCTGCCTAGAATCATAAAACATCAGGTTTTTAAAAACCAGCAGTACACAGATTCATTCTTAGCTATAATGTCTTAGGTTATTGAGTAATTGTAAATCATCTAAAGCACTAAAATACAGTAAATCTTTATTCCCCTTTCCAAACAAGCTGTAAGTTATTAGTACAGTTTGAAGTGCAGTCATCAGATCCATTGCATGTGCTTTCCTGTGTCAACTACAGACCGGGTAGAAGGGGTCTGCGGAAAGAAACCACAAGAATTGTGTTGGAACTGATTGTCCCTCTGTAGTCAGCACTGGTGAGGTCACACCTTGAGTACTGTGTCCCATTCTGGGTCCCTCACTTCAGAAAGGACATTGAGGTGTAGGAGGGTGTCCAGAGAAGGGAAATGGAGCTGGTGAAGAGTCTAGAAAACATGTCTCATGAGAAGCAGCTGAAGTGAAAGAACAAGAGGAAATGGCTGTAGGCTGAGCCGGAGAAGGTTCAGATTCGGTATTAGAAAAAATTTCAGTCCAAGAGCAGTCAGGCATTGGATTAAGTTGTCCAGAGATATAGTGGAGTCACTGTCTCTGGGAGTGTTCAAGAGATGGATGTGGCACTGGGGCTATGACTCAGGAGAATCATTATGGTGGTGTTGGACTGGATGATATTCAAGGTCTCCTCCACCCCCAAATGTTCCTGTGATTCTGAGAAGGGTGACCCACTCAGAATATGCCCATCACTTCTACCCAACTCATGAGCAAAGAAGAGCAGCAGGCTCAGCTCAGCAGCTGAAGTTTGAGTTAATGCTTTGTGGGATGAAGATGATCAAGTGATTGCAAAAAGAAATAGCCAAGTGTAACACCGTTTTTTAAGCTGTCTCCAAACCTTGAAGTTGGGAAGTTTGAACTTCTGCCATTTAGTGAAAATACTAACTTTTTAGCAGGATTATATGGTAAAGTCTTGGCTTCACTGAAATCATTGTTGAAATTAACCCTGACTTCAGAGGGGATTATAACCTCTTCCGAAACAATTCAGTGTGATAGGGTGGCATTAAGAGTGGCAAGGTATTCTCTGTTAATGTTCACAGTACAGCACTTGGAAGTGATGGCTGTAAAAAGTGCTGCAAACTGGCAAGGTATAAGAGATTGTTGTGTAGTGGTGTCCCCCCAGCTTCCATGCCTTGCACTTCTTTCAGTGATGCCTTACAAGCTTTCAGCTGTCTCATCTGTGACATAAACCCAGGACTGAGATTTCTGTTCAAAATAAGGGTTGTAATAAATGTTTGAGCTATGAAGAATTGTCATCTGAGAGTTGAGGCTAAGGGTGGAATTCACAGTCTCTCTTCTGGGCTTCATGAGGCTGCATAGCACAAGCAAAAGAGTGTGTATAAATTAAATTTGCCCGAATTTAAGCCACTCTGGAAGTATGATTATTGTTACCTGTCTGCTAAAATACCACACACACAAACACATGCACAAAAAGGTAGCTACTGTATGCATGTCCTTACCCAGAGAAAGATGTGCAACTCTCATTTGCTACCAGAGGCAACAAAGTGATAACTTGTAACAGAGCCTGCAGTTCCCTGGTGCTTTGAACAGGACAGGCAGCTTTATTCTCGGGAGAGATCTGCAGTCCAGTTCTTCCTTGAGTCTGTCCTAGCTAGCATCAGTTTCATGGTGCACTCATTTGGTCTGAATTAGCTGTTCTGTAGGTGATAATCTCTCACAGATACTGGCTTTTAACGTTGCACTTTCAAAAAAGAAATGAGGTATACATCTGGCAATGTGTGTTCACATTGAGAGCCACAGGTTCTCAATGGCTTAAGTGTGTTCTTCATCCAGAGATTGAAGTAAAGAGGGCAGTGGGCTTTGGGGAAAATTGTTCACGGAAATGCTGCTATTGCAGAGAATTGCTTGGAAATTTAAAAGTTTTGTGTCCTCTACCCCTGACATAGCCTGTATTGTCATTCCTTATGATGAGTTGTTTTGCTGTTGAATGGTCTTGAGGAATAATCAATCTGTAACTTTGAAAATGCATATCCAATGGGGAGGTTGTTTATGTCTGCCAAATGACCCTCAATTCCAATTAAGAAACAATATGTCATTAGTTAAATTTTTATTTCCATTATTCAATTATCCAAACCATTAGGAAAGCAGAAACATTTGTTTAAAGCCTATATTCAGCAGTTGAGTTCATATACTGCAACTTTCTCAGCAAAATACTTTGCAGTTGAATATAGAGCTTGTTTTTCTAAGTACAGGACATATTCCTCCTGCAGCCAAGTGCATCAGTGATGTGACTGCAGATACTTGGGTTCAGACAGGAGCAGAACAGAGAGACTACATATTCATATGAACCACCATTTACAGAACTGTCTCAAATGAAATCGGTTGATAAACTTAACCGGCTTTCTAAAGGGAAGGATTACATTCCTTGTCTTTTTAAAATTGTCTTTATTTGCATACCATTGTGAGTTGTCAACAGATTGGTATTTTAACTTCTTACTTTGTGTATGGATATTGCAGATGAAGTCCTGGTCATGCTGAACGTGAGAAAGAAAGACAGCTCTGATTGATAGCAGCGAAGACCAGTTTTATTTTACCTTTCTGCACATACAAGAACAGTACTATGAATACTATACAGTACTATGAAAAGAGGCTCTGAAGATAATAAGGAGCCTCTTAAATATGAATACTGTCATACAACAAATTGTGAGGCATATTTCTATGACACAGTATCATTTCAGATGCATCTTCATTCCTTGTCAGTTATTTTCCTGTGCTTCAGCATATCTGATCATTTAGTCCTCACTGTTTTCAATAGGCACAGTGGCTATGCAGCAGTAGGAATATTTGGCTTTGCCTACTAGATCCTGTATTCCTCTATATGGAAAATTTATGCTTCTTTAGAGTTCCTGGTTTAACTTTTCCTTCTCATGCTGTGTTCTCTTATTTTCAATACATTTCTGAAATGTCTTTCAAAAGCAAAGAAAATCTCTGTAATATACTTTCAATCTTCTTTAGGCTGGAAAGAAGAGAGAACTAGAGAGAGCAGCAGAGGAATCTGTTAACAAAAGTAAAAATAGGATGCATAACTGGATGTTGGGAGGGAAGGTATAATAAAACCAAGACAGTACAGACATGGCAAAAAGCAACTGAGTTAAGTACAGCCATGAATGCTGCTTATAAGTTAGGCTTTCCATATAAACTGCCAAACATTTTAAATGTGGTTTAAGAGAGAACTGTTCTCTTTATCGTGCAGCAATTTAAACACAGACTTTGCAATCACATTATCTGGTGTTTTCCAGTGAACCTTAAACCAACCTATCTAGTGGACCAAGAGCTCCAAAGTATAATCATTCACTTGTGTGCTTGTTTACAGTTAGACCTTGGTAGCATAAAGAACTAAAAGAATAACTTTTTTTTTTTTCTGTTTTGTCTTTTGTACTAACAAGCAATGATGGATGTTGCAGCTTAGAACTCTAAAAGCTACACAACTGAATTTGTAACCTTTGAACCAAAGTACTGTATGATTCTGGCCTGAGTTTGTTTCTGCCATTTTTGGAAATTATCTTGTTTTGTTACAAGATTGATTTAAGTTGCAAATGCCATAAAAGTTCACCTCTATCCAGACCAACTGTACTGGGAGAAGGTTTGTTCCTTAGAAAGATCTTGTCAGCATTCAAAATTCTGTGCTTTGCAATTTTCATCCTTTATTCTTCTGCCATTCATGTGCATAGGGGTGTGTGGGAGGCTGATCATTTTCCCAAACTAGACCTAATAAAATGGGATCATTTTCTTCCTCCCCAGATAAGTGGCCAGCCTGTTACAAATTTTTTTTTGCAAGTATTTTTAAAACTGAATGGACACAAGCCACAGTTTAACTTAGTGACCTTAGTGATCTGATGGAACAGCAATGACATTCTGCTTCACACTTACAGAAACTTAACATAAAAGGAAGCAGAAGACTGCAGAGGTTCATGCTATTCCAGTTTTTTGATAATGAGGTTTGTTTTCTGTTTAACCTGACCTCCAAGGCAGAACTTGCATTGGCTTTAGGCAAAGAGCAAACACACCTCAATAGAGAGAAGGGCAGACAGTCAGAATAATGCCATAATTATCAAGTAAGAAATAAAGATGTTTCCAAGACAGCAACACCTCATTAAAAGTAAAATGCCATTTTGGTTTTTAGTTCACATTTTCACTAAAGCCTTTTCTAGTTGATATCTGTTTGTCTGCAGCTGGGGTGATTGATAGCCGTTAGTCAAATCCAGTAACTGTATGGGTTTGTGGTTGGAGATGGGTGGTGAGTTCCAGGCCATTCACTTGTGGTTTTGCTTCTAGTTTCCAGCTGTGCCAGACTTTCAGTCAGAGGAATAGATCTGTTGGTAAGGGAAACCGTTGATAAACCATAGAAACCAAAAACTGCCACTACCCATGACAAAAACACAGAAGGGAACCCCAAAGCAGTGGTACAAAGCCTCACATAAATGGTGTTAGCTGACCAAGTTTAATTTGACTGTTTGGTTCAGGTGTGGTGTCATGTCGGGCAAGGCAGTGACCAGGGGATTGGGACCAGGTGGCTCAGGGTTCGCAGCCAGTGGCTGCACACAGCTCAAGCCTTGATGGCACCTCATGAGAGAGGTCTCCTCCTGGAGAGCTTCCCTTAGCTTCCTCATTGCAGGTGCCACAACACTAGTCTGAAATCTCCCTGGGCGCAAAGTCCATAAAAATATATGCATTCCTTAGAGGTGCAATATTCCAGTCTGTGGCAATCTGAATTTGTCTGGTCAGAGGAAAAGAGCTCGTGGTTAAGAGAAAGGCACATGTCAGTCATGATGTAGGTATTTTTAAGTCCCTGGTTATTAACATCATAGCGTTTGCAATGGATATTTGGAAGTGCAGATGGCAGCAGAAACATCTGGATCTGAGCTGTGCTGGGCACAGCTGCTGGCCAGTTGCTGTGAGCATGCATCACCTTTGTGTCCTCTGTAGCATCTCAAAGACAGGTTCATACCTGCGATAAGCCAGAGCAGCCTGAGGGCTGCCTTTGTGGGATCCCCAGCTGCAGATTGTTTTTAGCAGTCACTCCATCAGCCAGAGAACAGGAGAGAAGCAGAGCAATGTCATCCATGCCCCTTGCTCTCTAGGCTGAAGAGGGGATAGCCAGCTGTACACTGCCCAAAGACTTTCCATTTGAAAGGGTCTCCTGGCTCTTTCACACAGCTTCCCTCTGCAGGAACTTGGCTGGGAGAGACTTTGCTTTTTGCCGAGTTTGGCTGGGGGAATCTCTGTGTACTTTCGTTTGACTCATAATACAACTAAACATTGTTTTTATTTACTTTTCTCTTTCATAGGAAAATGGCTACAAAACGGTATTTAAATTCCTGGGATCCATTCCTGGACACTGGTGCACTCTGGAGAGGGGGGGAAAAGACTAGACTTTAACTGTGATTCATGTTGCTGAGCTCCTAAGTGTGGGAGTCTTTTTTTCCAAATTGAGTGTGAAGTCAGACATTTTGATCCAGGAAGCCTTTACTGAATTTTCTGTATTTGATTGTCCAGAAAGGGAGTCTAATAATTAGCTACCATTGGTCAGTCATAAAGTCAATATGTATTAGTTGAGAAGTATATAGGACAAATCTGTCCCATATGTATTGGTCACCAAGGCTGTTAGATTGTTCTTTATATCTAATAAAACACCATAAATGTGCATGAGAGAAGTGGAAAGCAGACCTAAAGGTGCAGACAGTCTCTGGAGTTCAAAAAAAAGCTAAGGATAATAGAGCTAAACATAACAGGTTTCTGAAACATTGTACTATTTTGTACCAAGTAAATAATTGGCTGTGAGAGGAGACCTCAAAAATGTCAATGAGAAAGCAAGAAGTTTGATATTTTGATTTCTGGGAAACAAAAGGGAATCACAGTGCCCAAAGGCAGGTCCCCTCTGCCCCTATAGAAAAGCTTGCCTCGGTTGCAGGGTTCAGATGACTGCAGAGAACTTGCTGGTGTATGCGTTGCAGATGTCAAAGACCTAGACAGAATCCTAACTTGGTGAGGAAGGAAGGTGGCCACAGCCTCTCCTGCATGTATGTGCCACCTGCCACAGAGCAGCACATGTTACCCACGTGTAGCTGGAGCTGCCTTTGCCATCAGGGGCCCGGTGTTACAGTTCACAATAAGTCACAACAATTCCTGTCCCTTCTTCCTTTGAAGCTATAGTTTGCCTTGTGATATGAAAGCACGTGTTGTTGCCTTGCTTCTAATTTTTGTTTGCACATGGCCCGTGGCACTGCCATTGCATTTGCTTGCTTGCTCTGCCTGACCTGCTGGCCCTGTAAAGATGAATCCATGTGAGACACAGCCACCATGGTGTGCTGACTGCTAGAGGCAGAGCCAAGATTTGACAAGCTCTTGGTGCCAGCATGTGATCTGCCTGTCTGTTGTTCTCTTGTGCTTGTGGCATGCTTCGTTTTGCAGTCTTTTAGGAACCATCCGTCTGGCATGGTCAGACCATGTGGCTTCTTCCAGAAACTGATACGTAATCTGGTCTGCTTTCCTTTTATAGATGTACTGAATGAATCCCATCCAGATGCAACTCTTAAGACAAACTCTGAGAAAGTATTTCTTCTTTTACTCAGATATTCTCCATATTCATAGCTTCTCTCCTAGCATATCTAAGTTTGCCGGTAGTAAGTGCTTTTGGAATATAGACATTTGTCAAATATGAATTTCGTCCAAGGGATTACTTCATTTCCACTCATTTATTCAACTGAGCTGGAGTAAATTGGCATAAAGATTCAGTTACTATTGATTTTCACTGAGTCTGAATCAGTTAGCTAAAGGTACATGACTCAGTGAGCTATATCATCCAGAATTTCACCAACTACAGTGAATTATCAGATCTTTTTTATTAGATTATGTGCATGAAATAGGCTTTATGAATACGTCAGTACAGAATGCACACTGTTCTATACAATTTAATAATTTCTTAAGTGCTCTTTATATCCAAATAATTTTGAAGCAAGCTTTCAGCATCTAAAGAAGTATACATAGCAGGAGATCTTTCTGTAATGTTTCTATCTGTAGCTGTTAAATTAAACCTGTTTGACAGTGATGAATCACACTCTGCTGCTGTAAGAATGAAGATACTCTGTTAAACCTAGATCTCATCTGACCATTAGCAATGAGAGAGTACATGAACAGAGTCAGAACTGTATTCTAGGTGGGTGTCCTACCCACTCAAGCACAGAAACAGGCTTGCTTCTCTCCTCCCTTGGAATCATTTTTCCATTCCTATGAAGTAATTGCAAAAGGGGAGGTACATGTTGCTCATCTCCTAGATCTTTTTGAGAGTTTGACTTTGAGGGCATTTTGCTGGGAAGTGCAAGCAGAGTTTAAAAGAGGGCCTAGACTTTTAGCAAACTCTCTATTTTTGGCAAACATGCCAGCCACAACTGTATGAAAAGCAAGGCATAAAATTGCTTACTACAGGAGAAGGCTTTTGCTTGATTATTCACTATCTTCAGAAGAGGTTTCTGTTTTTTTCTTTATTTCTGAATAAATCAGATTGGGGTTTTTTTCAGAAATAACAGCCATCTCCATCTGGATCTTGAGGAACTCCTTGTAATGGACATAAAGGTGGTGAACACTGTGGGGATATGGGGTGATTAAAGGAGCTACATGTGCTTGGTAATTCAGAGACTGAGGGAATGTTCATTTTGTAAAAACAGAATTGTGTGCTCTTCCCATTAAAGTTATGTCAAAAATGAAATAGACCTGTGCCACAGAAAACACAGAAGGCTTATGGTTCAGTAATGGCAAAGCAGAGATAATAGCATAAAAATTGTTGCAAAAAAATCTGGGGAGCCTTGTTACATACATATCTACTGCACAAAATGTGCTGCAGTTGCACAGGGGAGGGTGGCATCTGAACAGTGTCATCACCTGGAGGTTAGGTTTTCAGATTTCTCTTTGACATAAAAATTAACTTACGCTTTCTTTTGGTCAGGATTCAAGTGGGAAAAAAGATTTTATGTGAAATCACTAAAAGCTGAACAGGATAAATAATCAGAGAGCTCCTAATAGGTGAACTCAGAATATTATGCACTGTCATGGGCCAGTGAATGTAAATCCCACAGCTTCTCTGGCCTGAGTGCATGGGATGAAGTGTTGCTTAGGGCAAAGTTGTATCTAGTTTAACAGGCCTTTGAAAACTGTATCAGTTTTCCTTGCATGGTTGCTATACATAACTTTCTCTCTTAAATGCTTATCTCAAGCTTTTCCGCAGGTGTTTATTAATTCACTGTAAGCCAGCACAGCTGCTAAAAATTAAAGTATTTTCTTCACACCATCCTCATAATCCACTTTCATGTCTTTTGACATTCAGCAGCTGGGGAAAAAAGTTGAAATTGAAATGTAACCTCTGCTCACATAACAGTTTGCCATTTCATACTGAAATGTTTTCCCTGCCCTTCTTGTCTGGAGGGTTGTAATCCACTTACAGATTTTTTTTCTGACCAGGAGTGTTTTATTACAGCTGAGGGTGATGAGACATTTTAGTTGTGGGTGGGCACAGTTCTGATGTTTCAGGCTTATCTGAAAATTTAGAGAGGCTTAGAGCAACAGGTGCCATTAACACCTGGTATGGGGGCAAATAAAGTGATCACAGATCAAAACATGTATTTGACAGCACACAGAAGCAGCTGAAGCCCAGATGGAGGGAAAACCCAAGGATTCTCTCTCTTAGCCTTTAATCTTTTTCCAGAAGGGAAAAATAACATCACTTTTCCTTAGATAGTATTCTGTATTGAGAATTTTATGTCCTATATTGTGAGAACATCTTTGAATTCTGTGTTTCCCTTCAAACATGGGAATTTGACATGTCTTGAAGCTCCCTTTTCTGAAGTCTCAGAGAATGCCCATGTGCAGCCTTCATTACCTCGTTGTCACTGTTACTGTACTACTGCAGCTGACAGAAGATTGACCTGCAGAATTTTTCTGATGCTCTTATAGTCAAATACTTGCTTTTTTGCCTTACTCTTCCCAGTTCTAGAGTCTGTTGGTGGGGTTTGTTTTTAAAGTTAGACTAGTAATTTAGTCACACAAATGCACCATTTTCTTTGTTGCTCACAGTGGTGAAAATAAGTCATCATTTATGGCATTATCCTTTCACATTATTTTGTGTTTAGTATTTAGAGTATAAGCTCTTTTGCCCATAGAGTATACTTTCTTCTGTGAAGATCCTTGCTTAGCTTTACTAAGATAGAGATAAAGCCCAAGAAAACCTGGGAACACATACTTGGATGTTAATTTACTCAGTATCTTTGGAGAGTGTGTATACTATATGTGTTCAAAAGTTTTTTTTCCCTTTCATAAAGAAGAATCACAGGTACATAGAGTTTGTTTCCTTTGGGAATAGTCATGTGTGCATAGTCTTTCACCTATTACAAGAATGATAAGAGGAGTCAAGAGAATAGAAGTCCAAGAGAAGTCAACCCAATGGCACAAAAGCTTTTAGCCTAAACCTGTACCACGAAAGCAATCTGACTGAAAATATATCCAGTTGGTGGAACATTACAGAATTTTAATTAGATGGACTCAGACATTAAAACTGTTCTGTATCTATATCCTTGATTAAAACTAGTCCAGCATTAGAGGCACTCACAAGCAAAGCCCATTTTAAAAGGCATTTTTATACCAGTAAATATGGTAAATGTCAACAGATGAGCTTTCTTAAAGTCATCTTGGCATTTCAAGAAAAATTGTGGAACTACAAAAAATTCTGTATCTCTGAAAACTGTGATTTGAAAAGATTTTTACACTGAAATTTCATACAGGATAAAGGAGTAGGTATTTCATGTAGAAGACTGCTTTCATTTCATTTACATAATTGATAAAAACTAGGAACAGACTGAAACTGCTCTTGCTTACTTTGAAGGTTGGTCTTTCACAGCGGTAGAGATACTCTAAATCTTTATGTTCATTTCTTTAAAACACAGCATTAAAGAGCATCTTCATATTCTGGCTAAAATGTGTCATTTTGGAGTGCTGTCTGCCACATTTTTAAGTGAGGACTAAATTATGAGTTAAAGAAGTGGTGAAAAACAGCTCTGACATGCTCTGGAGGGAGGACATAGATCTGTCCAAGGAAAATACAGGCAAATTTGTTCACAGGCATGATGTTCTCTGCACAAACACACACACACACTGCCTGCACAGTGTCCTGCACACTGATATGCACCTTTGCTTGTTTGAATCAACAGGACAGTGAGGAGCCCTCTTGGCTTCTACCCTTCCACATACGACAGCCTTTATCTAATCCATACCTCAATTATTGCTTGCAAACCCCACAGCTGAGTTGCAGAAGAAGGGCAAAGTCATGTGACAGTGTTTTTATTAAGGAGTGCATGTTTAAAATGGGGGTATGAAATAAGTTCATGAGAAAGAGAGAATGCATCAAACTAAATGAGTGAGTGTGGGAAGACCATGACCATATTGTATGTGTCATATCAGTGTTTCTTTCAGGCTGCTTTCAAAAAGGCACAAGCCTGCAGTTTAGTTATGTCATTAAATTTCAAGCTGCTGATGGCTAAGTAGATGTAATTTAACTGTGCACAGTGATGAGATGGATAGAACAGACAGTTAATCCTATTGCTGGTAGAACTGTCAGTACAAACAAAAGGAATGCTTCTTTTCCCACACTGAGCAGAGACCACACATTTTTTTCCCTTCCCTTCTTCCAAGGTCAGTTGTGTATGTATTTGCAGAATTTTCTTCAAATGTTGCCACAGTTTTCAAGGTGCCACTATTATATCATGCTTCCTGAGCTGAGATAATAACCCTTAAGGCCATAGTGAAATAAACCTACAAATCTTGTGGGGAAACAAATGTCCTGAGATAAGAGAACTGTGACGTGTGTGATGAGAGAATAAGTGAAGGACATTCAACCTATCAAGGCTCTTCTATTTAAAAAAATAATGCTCAGTGATGAATTCTGAAGCAGTTCTGCCCAGGAACAGATGAGATCTGTCTACATTACAGCATATTCTGGTCAAAGATCATATCTACACTTATCTCACTTTCGGGAACTTTCTATGTATGGGTATACATGTATGTGTACACACACACACACACACACACACACACACACACACACACACACACACATATATAATGTATGTCTCCTTTTCTTGAAACATGATTTTTTTTAAAAAAAAGGTTTGAAGCCAGATCTCAGGTGGCTTGAACCTGGGGTCATTGATGTCTGTGGTAAAACTCCCTTTTATGTCAGTGGTGGAGGACAGACAAAGCACATCATTCTGTTCCAAGGCCACCTGGAATTATGCTTACCTGAAAGGTATCAAGCAAATTTTAAGCACACAGAAAAAGATCTCGTTTGCCAGTTCTTCAAGAAGCTTTGAAGATGGTTATATTTTCTCTTACTTACAGACATCATTGTGCACATTGGATAAACTTCACTCTATACAGTAGGCTGGCCCTGCTTTGGTCATAAAGCTGTACATGGTGCCTCTGTTTGGTTTCACTTTTACTAATATTTCCCTTTCAGTTATGCATGCAAAGGGAGCATGTGAAATTGGGTCCTTCCTTGCTGGCTTGTATCTGCACCCAGCTCTGAAAGCTCTTTGTTTTCTTCAAGAGAGATCCCGTATATTTCTTTTGAACAAGATCATATGTGCTTTTGGGGGGTCAGAATATTATCTTTATTTCTATAATTAATTTGCCTCATTTTGAATAGCAATGGAGACCAAATTCAACACACTACAGAACTGGAAGTTTGCAAAACTACCTCTTTTTTATCTGGTTCTGTCTAGTGGGTCATATGAGAAACTCCAAGGAAAGTAATAATTGTTGTAGGCTTTGATACTTTGATTAGATCTGGTTCCAATAATAGTTCAATACTGACATAGCCCCATCTTAGAGCTCTTATTCATGATTGTGATACTATCATACTTGAAGAATGATAGACTTTTGAATGAAAGAAATTGGGCTTTTAAAGACTAAAATGAGAAACTCAAGATGGCTGATCTGGTTTCTGTCAGATTTTAGTTGAAGAGGATTTCCTCAGTCATGATATTTATCTATGTCATCTTTTTTCTTATATATTGGAGGAGAGAAGATAAGTTTGATGAAAGTTTTGGGCAATTTATGAACAAGTATAATAACCTCTACATGAAGTAACTTCTTCCTAAGTAGTGTCTGGCACCCACCCACACAGAGATATTATTAAAGGGAAAGGAGAGGGAGAAGTACAAGAAAATGTTAGGTTTAAAATGAGAACTCTGAATTACACAACAGCTGAGGCAAGTCACTTGTGACTGGAAGTGGGTAACTGTCCAGAGTGTGAAATCTTGTCAGCATGGCCTGTTTTCAGATTAAAGTTTCATATTTCATCTTTTTTGTCTTACATACCAGAAAGGCTAATGATCTTCATGTTTAAAAGGTGATACCTTTTTTTTCCCTTGCTTTACTTTCTCTTTTCATACCTGTAGTGCAGACTTGTGCAGGCAGTTTGTCAAAGAGAAACAGTGGTAGCAACAAGAGTGGCTAGGAATCAGCTCAGAAATTATCCCTCTGAATAAAGGTTTCCACAGGACAGTCCAGATCATGTTATTTCTAGTCATCTCATAATTTCAGTTTTAGGTCATGTATGGTTTTAGTTTTAATTCTTAAAATAAAAATATTTTCTTCATAACAAGTAATTAAGAATCTGACAAAATTATTTACCAACTATTCACATTTTGCAATATGAAAAGAAAAAACCCAGCCCATTCTTTTAATATATCTCTGACTATATAGTTTGGCAGGTTTCCCATGGTATGATGCAGGATTCCTTGGCAAATGTTACTTGGCTTTAGCTTTTTAGTTTCTTCACCATCACTTTGTTACTCTTATATATACACACGTACAAACTCCTAGATTTAACTGCTACAATACTATGAGATTCTAAAATTTCTTATACAGCTTCCATGTACCTTTGTTGTGCCATTTCTCTTTCCATTTTTTTCTTCACTGTGTCAAATAATCTTGGACTTTCAACACCTCCCTCATTTTATAAAATGCCTTCAAAGCTGCAGCTACCTATTCTGAATTCTTTGCTCTTCTTCCCAAAGCAACTTCTCAGCATCTTCTCAACCAGATTGTCTAAGCACCACTCAAATTGCCCAAAAATCAAGCTATACCCTTCCCACTCATGATGTTCTTCTCATTTTAGGCAATTCTTGTAGGACTTCCCTGAGTACACATGGATCACCAATATACAGGCTTTTCACTAAGAATATTGTATATATTCAAGTTAGTAATTAAGAGATAATGCTTACCATTTTGCTGTTATAACAAGGAAGGGGATGGAATTCCTAACTGCTGTTGTCACCACAATGAGCAAATGGACTAGCAGAAAGAATCTAGGTAGTTATTTTGTATGTTATTTCTTACATATCTGGACAGAGACTAGGCTTGTCTAGCTTTGGAAGCACTTGTGTTGGCAATTCCAGAACTGTCATGAGGGCTCAGTAATATGTTTTTGTTAGAAAGTGAATTTCTTACTTTTTTTTTTCCACTCTTCAGTACAGTCTTTTTTCATGTGACCTCTCTTCCATGTGTCCATTTTACTGATGTCAGAAATGGAAAGATAGTTTCCAATCAGAATGTTGCTAATCAGTTTAAAATGTCAGTCACTGTCAAGAAATCTGCAGAAATCTTTTCCTGTGCTACAATGCATGTGGTTTTATTAGTTTTTTTCCTTGTGTCTGCATTATAGTTTGACTAGAACAATGCTTATCAATATATTTAATTCCAATATTTATGAAAGTTCTAATTTTCCTTATGGAAACTTTTAGATTTTGTTTGTTTTGTAGACCAAAGACGGAAGATAAAATCTAGAAGTAATGTGGCCAGTTTACAGTTAAAACTCATTTATCTCTTGCGTGTCATTGCATTGTCATTGTATACAATACTTTAGAAATTGCTTTGGCATGTCTGTAGAGTTGCACCAGGGAAAATTCTTTCGTGGAGACTTGCTTAGGAAATGTTTATATCTCAGTTTTTACTGAGTAGTACAGACATGATACACACTGTCTATAAAATAAAGTACTCAACTTTTCAGACACTAATATCCAGTTCAGATAGAAGATGAATTCACTGAAGGTGAAACTCAGCATGAGCATGAGCAAAAGCATGAGCAAAGGCATGGACAAGAGAAAAAGCTAAAGTTGGTAAATGGTTAAATCTTGTTTGTTCAGCTATATTTCAGCATGAAAGCCTTTTGGCCCAAAAACTAGTGGTGCAAGCCCTTTTAAACTATAAGCAGATGGTAACATCTCAGGATTTGTGAGGTTTTCCATTGCAACCTTATGTTGTGATATGTATTTTTATTTTCGGAGTATCATAAAATGACAGAATGGTTGAGATTAGAAGGACCTCTGGGTATCATCAGGCAGGATCACCTAGAACTGGTTGTACAGGACCATCTCCAGATGGCTTTTCAATATCTCCAAGATGGGAGGCTCCACATCCTCTTTGAGCCAGTGCTCAGTCACCCCCACAGTAAGAAATTGCTTCTTTATGTTCAGAGGATGTTCCTGTGCTTCTGCTTTCACAATGCAGACTCATAGCTAACATCCATTTAGTTGTGCAGCTGCACATTTTGTACCTCAGGAACTAAGGTACTTGCTTATTGGCTCAGGAGGGTTTTATTTTAGCAAGACAGGGTAAGTAACACAATGTCTCCATCATAGCTGTAGGGTAAGGGAATTCTGGTTCTACAGTGGACACAAAAAGGCTTTTCCTCCATACAGTGGGTATCATTCCAGATGCAGTGGATAATGGCCTAGTTCCAAGGCCAGGAGAAGGCATAGCCAAACAAGATGGACACTTGCATGTTCCCTGTAATGTTTCCCTTGTTCTGTTGCCCTGAAAAATCAAAGAAGCAACAAGCAACAAATATGGGAACCATCTAAGACTTCTTGAGCAAACAGGGAAATTAAATGTCATAGGTGCACTCCAAATCTTTTTTCCCATCCTCTTCCCTTCTTGGTGTGTGTTCTGTTGGAACCTTCAGAGCATGGATTTTTTTGCAAGCAAAGTCAGGGATGTTTGAGAGGATTGGGGAACCACACAAAAGGCAAGTACATCCCTGTGGATAGTTCTTTCATCCATGGGAATGTCCCTCTCTCCTGAGATACATGTTCTCACAGATTTTAGGTGTTTTTTGAAGCCAGACAGGCTCATATCCCCTGCCACAGGACACAAACCCAACTCCATGCTTTTCTGGAAGAAAAAAAAGGAATGCTACAAAATCAGGCTCCAGAATTTAACCAGTCTTACACAGATTATGATCACAGAGAGGAGAATATATGTTGAAGAAAGGACTTCTGGATCAAGCTTGCATAAATAAACCTCAGGGAGTGAGTGGGTGTATGAGTCAAATGAAAGAAACCAAGAACAAAGGTGAAATTTTACTTTGCCCTGGCTGCTGAGTGTTCTCCATTCAAAGGTGGTGGGAGAGCTGGTGTCCACCTTCAAAAATCTTTTAAAAATTGTCTTGACATCAAAGTTTTTATGTGTACTGGACTTGCAGAGCTATCATTACAAAAGAATAATTAGTGCCAAAATGTGAAATAAGAACTTCATACAGCTGCTGATTAGGTGAATCTATTCCCCCAATCATCTGTCCAATATTCCAGTTGAACCTCAAGCCAAAATTCATGAGGCAAATTTCATTATATTAGTGATGCCTAAACTGGAGTTGGCATCCTGTTGTAGTCATGATGGTGGGATGGATAGGAGGCTGAAAGATGAACTAATAACACTTCATTATGATGAAATATCAAGGTATGTTGGAAGGTCACCTTGTGTTGTATAATTATACTTTCAAAAGAATTTAAATTCTTGCTTCAGCCCTTAGTGAATTTGAGACAGCAGCAATGATGGGAAAAACCTTCCTTAAAAATCCCAAGAATTGTACTTGTTTTGGCATGACACTGCCTAAGGTGATTTGCAAACAAGGCTACCTTTGCCAGGCTTTCACATTAATGCAAGGTTCAGCATACATTTTAAAACATTAAATCAGCTTTCCATTTGCATAGATAGGATTATTTGAATGTGTAGATTTTGTTAGTTTAATGGGCTCCAGTAATCTTATACTGGAGTCAAAATTAAAAATTCAAAGTAACTGTATGTTAATAATTACAAGCAGTAGTTAAAAAAATGTCTTAGGTTGTAATATTGCTTGACTTTGGAAGATACAGAGTGTGTCTGCTGCCACAAGCAGTGCTAGGATTGTAACTATTGAATGTTCTGAAAATCAGGCCCCAAACTTAGGACAGATGCTCCTGTCTGAGTGGGTTAAGCTTTGGGTTTTTGTAGAAGGCAGTATTGCTATGTACATTAAAGCTTAAAACATCCCCAGAAATCCCAAAGTGTGAATTGTAATGGTATTGTCAAAGTGGCTACAGTTAGTAAATATCATATGTATATGGGAAACAGAATATCCCATTATTTATTATTTATTCACAATCAAATAAAGCCCTTTGTGGACAAGTAAGAGGCTACCACATTTTAGCCCATCAGATCAAATCTCATGTCAGATGGTTTCAAATCAGATTTGATGAAATTGTTCTCTCAATGTCCCTGCACAAAGCAGTTCGGAGTACACGTTGATATGAAATACCTGAATGGCAGCACACAAGAAGGAGGTAAAATGCATGTTTAGTTCATCAAAGAACTGCATGTCTGCCAGTTCACTGCTTTTTCTTGGTGGCCCAGATTTCTGCAGATTGTTGTGTCTGACTAAGAGATGTCACAGTGCTCTGTGCCTATTTACTGTATTTGGAATGGACCTGCAAGACGCTCAGAGACATGGAGCTCTGCTGCCTTTGTGAGTGTGTCAAGATGGAACTTCTCAGTATTAACTCGCAGTTAGCAAAAGGAGATCCACATCCTACACCTGCTCCTGCATATGGGCAGTGTCGGGGAAGGACCGTAGCTAACTACTCTTTGTTCTCCAGTCTAGACTGGAGAGCTCTTCTCCTGTGGAAACCAGTAGTGAAATGATGCCTTTTGCTATCGCTGGTGTCAAGGACTTGTATGAGACAGAAGAGGAGTATGTGGAGAGAGGCAGGAGAGTGGTTGTTTCTCCATAACCAAAGGCTGCTTGTGAAAGCGTGGGATTATGCATTGTTTGTCAAGTCACTGTGTCTCAGCTGTACAGTTCTAGAAACTGTAACCATGAGTTTACAACATACTCTGTACTTGGAGAGTCCAGATCCAGAAGAGGGGGCATCCTGGCTATCAGTCGAGCCCAAGTTACTATCTCAGTTTGCAGTGTGTGTGTGAGTTGTGTTTCTTGGAGTAATCTACCATTTGTTGAACCAAAATGGTACACGACATCTGTGGCCTGATCTTCTTGGCTGGATCCTTACTCATGTGTCAGTAAAATGTCAGAATATTTTGGGAGTTTCAACATAAAATTGCACTGTTGTTCACACCTTACTGAGTTCAACACAAAGCTGGCAATACAGCATACTGCCATACAAATCAGAATTTCATATTTTATATTGGCACTTGGGGCGATAGCATCTTATACATGATGAGTAAAAATATTTTAATTGCACTTTGGAAAGAAAAAGTGTGTCTGAAAGTATTTTTAGTCACTGTGTATTTTTTTAACGCCTTTGGATGTTCAGCCTAACAATTTGTTTCTTTCCTGAATGTATCTTTATTTATGCAGCAGAAGTATTCCTCTACTTCAAGGTAAAATCTGTACTGTTTCACACCCCATTGTTTATATACCTTCATGAATCCATTGTCATTTATTTGACCTCTTAAACCTAGGAGCACATTTCCAATATACAGATGCAAAAAAATTAATTTTCGATTTATATAAAATATTAGATTTTATAATATTCGATTAATAATTAATCTCTATAAGTTGCATGACATTCAATCTGTTTTTATCTCTCTTAGCAGCTATTTTAGTGTTCTTTGTAGTGAAAACTATTTTGTTAATGATATAGTTCATAGGACAGTATTAGTTGAGGGAAAATTATTTCGTTCATGCGGAAGGGCACGATTAAATGTTCAAAAGTAATGTATTCAAACATATGTGTCATCTGTCCCCTTTTGTTACCAGTTTTAGTAGAAGCTTGAAAGGTTTACTTGCAGACTGGATAAAGCATGGAAACAGAAGATACGAAGTCTCAAAAAAAACCCCACATTTTCACCCTACATTGGCAACTATCAATGACATATATAAATTTACATTGATTAAAGCAAGTCATATCCTAAATACATTTTTTTATTTTTTCAGACCACTCTTCCGTGGAAATTCAGATGTTGATCAACTAGGAAAAATCTTTGAGTAAGTAATAACTACTAGTTGCCTTATGTCAGTATCTGTTTAACATTGAAGCCCTATGAGATTTCTTTGCCATGTTTTTATGCAATAATGTGACTAGAACAAAGTATTCCTAGAGCATATTTCCTATTGCTGCCGTATGCAACATGATATTTTCTGTGTATTCTGTGTCAGAGAGGGAGGAGGAAGCAACATGGAATATAGTTCTGCAAAACTAATAGCCATCATCAGGAAGTTATGAGACTTCTGGGCTGGGGTTTTAAGTCTCTTAAACATACTATGCATGTACCTTTCATACATATTCACAAACAGCTAAGTCCAAGAGATTCTCTTCATGTAAACAAACACAGAGATTTTTTTTTTTGCTTTATTTCTTTGTGCGTTGCAGAAAACAGGATTAGAATACATTAAAAGCTGAAATCTCTAAAATTATTACCAACAACATCCTTGCTGAAAAGACTTGCAAACATCCAAAAATATATTAGCTTTTAAAATATGTTGTCTAGCCTGTTAACAGTCCATATTTTGGTCTGGTAGGTAACTGTGAGAACTGAGGAAATATCAGCATTTTAACATGTGCTGTCTCAGAGATTAATTGACTTCATTTTAAAACCACTTTATAGTTCTAGGAGTTTGTGTTTTTCAGATACATCAAATACATTAAGGAGGCAGGTAGAGTTGGAATATTTCTCATCCAAAATTAAATTATTGCTTTACAAATATGATAATTAAGTAGGATTATATTACTTTTTCTTGTAAAAGCTCTTCAGAGTAAGGAATATTTTTTGTATTTTTAAGAGGCATGTAAATTTAAGCTCTGGTGTACATATAATGTAGTTAGGAAATCAAAGCCACACAGAGATGTTACCAATCTAGAGAACAAATGCCTATTTGCCTCTGCACCTCTGTCTTCCCTTTCTGTATGGAGGAGCTTCAGGGATCCAGGGATCTGGACAAAATAAGAAGTAGATAGCACAGAGAGAGAAAGAGAGAAGTATTACTCCAAAATGTTATTTTCTTGAAGATACTCCAAAGAGAAGATAATAAAATTTCTAACAAAAGCTTAAACAAATAATTAATTTCTCTGTTTGACCATTTTTCCAGTTCTTAAATCATAACATATCTGTTTCTAAACATTTTCATTATTTAATGTAGGGTTCCTAAATTGCAGGTCTTGATTTCAAACAGTTGACTTCCCTTTCCTGCATACCCTACCATGAGTATGTGACTCACTTGTGTGGTTAATTTGTCATGCGCTAAATAGCTTTTCCTGCCCAATCCAGAAATATCAGTCCTTAAAGTTTACTTTTTCTTCTTCTGCCAAAATGACTACTTTAGTCCTTCAGTATTCTGCTTTATTAAATGAAGACAGCTTTGATACATACAACATATTTTACGATTCAAAAAGACATAGCTGTGATTTCTTTCATTTATGATATTTAAGGGGAAAATGAAAATTAACTGGGCAAGGATTTAATGCGTAGCTGCTAGTGACAGCCTCCAGCAAGGATCTTTTCCATCCCTAGGGGCTGAGATTACCTGTGCAGAAAAGAATTCACTAAGAAAATACTGTGCTAAATTTAGAAGAAATTCATTATTGCACGTCTGCTTAAAGAGAAAGTTTTGGGTTTCCTTTTTTTTGTATGGTTCTTCCTGAATAGTTGAAAAGTTTCTGTCTTGGGTTCTGAGGGGTTATGCCAAATAGTGATTATTTTGTGTTTTCACAGCTGGAGAACCCCCTATGGTTAGGCCTAGCTCTTATGGTAGGAGGGTTGTTTCTTTCTACAGTAGTGACTCATTCTGGAGATCAGTGAGGACAGAAGGAAGTTTCAGAATTTTCGTGCAATCTGGACTGACGCATTCTTCCAAATTATGGGGCTGTGGTCTCCCTTTGCTTTGCATGTGCGCTGTGATTTATGTCAGTAAATCCCTCATACATGGCTTGAAACATTTTCCTGAATTTCTGGGACACTACCAGCATGTGGCATATCCTCATATATTTCAGGCTAAACTGCAATGGTTTGAACAGACTTGTCTCCCATTGTGATCAATGGGAGTGGAAAGTACTGAGCATTTCTCAAGACTGGGCCTGAACCTTTGGCAGGAGGTGAAACTTATCCAAGCTACTCCCAAACTTAGTCACTGAAATGGTGATGCTACGAGACCATTAGAGTGGGAGCAGCTACTCCGACATTCAGTATTAAGGGATTTTGAGTACTACATGTGTGTAACCAAAGGTGCCTCTCCTTTCCACTCAGTCTTGTCCAGCTCACCCCTCTCTGCCAGGCTGCCTCCTGGTTTCTTGTCATTAGCTTTGCCTGTGCCTGTGCTTGCTCTGCCCCGTTCATGCTCTGCCACGCAATGTTAAAAACAGTGGGACTAACCAAACACATTTGAATCACAGGTTAAATGTCATTGTTATTCAAAATACTGAATTCTCCCATCTTTGATGCTATTTGTATTATATTTAATATCTAATCAAAAGGCTTTAACTGCCATGGCCGAGGGGCTGCCCCATACCCACACTGCACCTGATAAATGGCAAGTGTGGTTTTTCTTACAGATTCCACTTAGCATCTCCCAAGAGCTGTGGTATGTCCAGATATAGTAGGGTTTAATTGTTTTGAGAGTGTAATTGCTTTGCCTTTCCAGCCATGCTGTTATTTTGAGGACATATTTATTTTCAGAGGGTCTTTTTTTGAGCCAAATTACAATCTAAAATCCCTGTAGGTAGAGGTGGGGTAATGCCATTAAGTTCTCTGAGGTACAACCTATGATTTTACCTCTGTGTGGTTGGCCCACAGCCTCGCCCAGCCTTGCAACAAGCTCAGTGAGAAAAAAGGTCAATGCTGCTCCCTAGTGGCACTGGCCTTTGTACAGGCCCAAGTATTCAGTGGCATTGGCTTTTTTCTGTCCTTTCTTGTCCAACCCTGTCAGCGTTTCCATTGAAAATCTCCATTTTACAGGTTGCAAAAATTTATTTCCCCTGAAACCAGCCAAGTAATGTATGTTCTTTTCCAGTATTTCCATCAGAAACTGCTTTTCAACCCCAAAAACATTAACATCAGACTAAAATGTGAAATGTATGGGACATAATTCATCGCTGTGGTTTACCTACTATTTAATTTATTTTATTTTTTGAGCTCAGCATGATTATTTAATAAGCATAAATGTCTTCTATAATTTAATAACTTCTACAATTATAATTTATAATTTAAAGAATAAAGAAATAAAATATTCAAAGAAATTATTCTTTTAAATAGTAAAAAAACCTAAAACACAATTGAAACCAAAACCACAACTCAAGTGCCTTTCCACTTCCAAATTGAGACTTTAAAACCTGTATTGTGAAGCAAATAAATTGTTTAAATTTGGGCAACAATTACTGCACGTAGCTTTGAAGCATTATGAAACATCCCTTTTATTGCCTTACCCTCATCTTGACCCACACTCTTCTCTCAGTCCCTATTCTTGTGAAAAAAGATCCTTGCACGCAATTCCCCTTTGAAACTTGCTGCTTTTAATCATCTGGAGTGACATATGTTGCACCATCCAGTCAAGAGCTAAGCAACTTTTTTTCTAAAGCACTCAGCCTTTTTTCAGTAAAAAGACTCAGAAAATTGAGGCTTAGGCCAGAAAATTGTGCTACCCACAAAATGATTTCTACCAAGCACATTGAGGGCCTATGTTTATCAGCTTCTATTCGCAGAGATTATTGCACTACTGTGTAATTAAACATTTAAGCTCATTTAAACAAAACTACTTATGAAATGCCTCTCAATGTAATCAATATGAAGGGAAAACTGCATAAATTTTCAGGCCTAACATTCTGTTTTTCATTTCACAGTGTAATTGGGCTCCCAGAAGAAGAGGACTGGCCTAATGATGTTGCCCTTCCAAGAAATGCTTTTACTTCCAGACCTGCACAACCTATTGAAAAATTCGTCCCAGATATCGATGAAGTAGGCAAAGACTTGCTTCTTGTGAGTTTCTATCTGTTGTTCCCTACCTTACATGACTGATAGCTCCCACTGTGCATGCAGCTTGCCAAGAAAAAATTAAGTTTCCATTTAATGAAGTTAGTAAAAAAAAGGTCAAAATTAGATAAGACAATTCATGTTAATCTGTGAAACAACAGCACAAAGACACTGCCTTTGGCTCAAGAGGTGTCAGAGATGAGAATAGCTCAAGATTAGGAAGCTGGGTCAGGGATGTTTGACCTGTTGTTAGACCTTATGATTAGATCGTCAGCACTGTAGTACTACCAATGCAGCCATTCTTACAGTTTTGGCCTGATGTGAGTACAAAAATTTAACTACCTTCTTTTTTGGTATAGTGGATCCAATATAAAGTGGGAAGTAGGCTGTAGTGGCAAATTACATCTACTAGCCTTCTACTGAGTGCTGAAAACTTGACACGTGGAATTCACCAATTACCGCCTCTTGCAAATGGCAAGGCTGAACAGAAGCAAAAGAACTGGGCTGTTACAGCTATTTTCATCATTGTTACAGATACATTAGAAGCCCCAGTCCTGAAGTTCAATCTTGAGATGGAGTATAGGGAATGACCTTGTATCAGTTTGCTTCTTGCTGTGCTTGTTGAGGTCTAGTTAAATTTGTTCTCTGGAAGTCTTTCAAAGATCGTGATTCATGTGAGCTAGGTAGAGTGCAATTCTTGAAAGACTTGATTGCATCTCTTTAGGAACTGCTGTCTCTGGCCAAGGTTATTTCAACAGCAGGTGATCCTGGACTGTCCTCATGACAGCAGCTCCCAGCTGCAGAAAGCTGTACTACATCTGGACACTTGAAATGACAAGGGAGAAATACTGCTATGAGAAAGATCTGTTGTGCTTGCAAACAGCCTGGAAGTGGATGCTAGACATGGGACAAAAATTAGATTCTGGGAACAACAAGGAATAATACATGGCTGAGAGCTCAGTGAGTGTGAGGCATGGTTGGAGGGAGGGAGGGAGGAAGAAGATAAACATCTATGCCTAGAAGGTGAGGTAGGAAAGAAATCTGTTCCTGCTAGGCAAAGAGTTGATAACTGGGGAGCCACAGATGAAAGGGGTGAGTAGAACTGGAAGTCACTGAATTAAATTTCAGAAGTTAAATGATAGAAGTTCTGATACAGGAAAAGAAAGTAGGACTAGGAATTGGTTAGACAAGAATAGTAGGAAGAATAATACATGGAGGTAAGTGACATAAAGAATAAGGTATTTTTAATAATGTTGTAATAGCACAAGGCTGGTGTAGAGAGTTCAGTGCTGGCTGGACAAAGGCTGGGATACAGATCTGGAAGGAGGGCCATCAAAGTGCAACTAGGAAGAAGAGGGAGAAACTGAGCACACAGCATAAGCAGATGAAGGCTGTCCTGTGCATGTGAATTCAAGAAAACTTGTATTCTGGTATTTCATAAACTGTGAACACTTGAATTTTCTAGCATGTAATTTTTGAGGTGGCCATACCCTTACACTGCTTGTTTTAATATGGATGGTCATTGTGCACCACTTTCTGAGACCCTTTTGTGTCTCATACTGATCATAAACTGTAGGTGGTGTGCATCAATGGGTGTATGCAATGATAGCACTGTTAGCTGTACATTTTAGTTAAAACTAACTTCTTTTCATACTTTCAGAAATGCTTAGCGTTCAACCCAGCCAAGAGAATATCTGCATATGTTGCCCTCTCTCACCCATATTTCCATGATCTGGAGAAATTCAAGGAGAATCTGGACTGTCACGTGTCATCCAGCCAAAACTCCAGTGAGGTGAATGCATCATAAGTGCCGAATGAAGATGAACCATAAATGAACTAGACATGTAGATGAAAAGGCCACTGTCCCATACAAACCACGTAGCTGTCCTAGCAAGATCATTATTTGGAGGTTTTATGCACTTATCTTTTATTTTGGGATTGTGATGTGCTTATCCATGGAAATGAATCTAGTTTACTTTTATCAGAGCAATGCAAGGGCCAGGGCTTTGACCTGCTCCTGTTGCAGCTTTATGTTTGTTTTGTTTTTGTTTTGTTTATCTACCTGGGAAAACTCCAGACGAAGAGAAGCTGCTGACCAGTTTTGCTGCCGTTTTATCCTTCTAATAATGAATGCTGCCAGTGTTTGATGATCAAGTCACTGCCAAAATATGATGCAATCTCTCTCTCTCTCTCTCTCTCTCTCTCTCTCTCTCTCTCTCTCTCTCTCTCTCTCTAGCTGCTGAAGCATGATTTGGTACTTTTTTTGTTACTATTCTGTGATATTTAAAGAATGGCATTGAAATACCAGATCTCTGCAACCTGCAGTTAACTGATACATGTGCTAATACTTCCAGCTACTGTTCATTCATAGCATATATGCAGGTGCTTCCCCACTTGAAAACTTGGATGAATTAAATTAACGTTTCATTGCTCTATAAAAGTTTTAACAGTGATGATGATGATCATAATAAACGTCTCAGCTTTTAGGTTTTTTCATACACAAACTAGTTATTACCTAGCTATGTGTGCATGTTTCAGAGAACTGTCCTGTTCTTACTGTTTCAATTTCCAAATGGTCTTTTTGTGTTGAAATGCAGACACATTCTAGTCCATTGTGTAACCCATCATTCCCCCCTGGAAACAACTACAAGCACGTTTTCTTCATCTCATTCCAAATAATTTTCTGATATCCAGCTCAAAGACATGAGCAGAGCCAATGAAAATCAATACAGATTTTCACCTTCAACCTGTTCTCATTGTCAGCCAAAAGAAAAATAGAAAAAATATTTCTGATTCATAAAAAGATAATCCTGTACCTGTAATAAGCACAGAGAAGTATTTGTGCTATATTGTACTCTGTATACTGTGCTGCCTTACCTGCAACACCCCCCCAATGCATCAGAAGTGCATGAACATTAATGCTCAAAATCCCTCACATGTCACTTACTAAGCAGGCTTGTTTTCTATGCAGAAATGCATGACCTTCTCTCCTAAACCACCATGTGGGGATACTAGCACATGCCTCTCCACTAAGGTTACTGTGTCATTTTTGAATGTCAAAATAACTAAGCAATTTACTTGTCTTTATAGCACAGTTATTTTAAATGTTACCTGGAATTTTTATATTTAGTATTTTTACCTTAACTAAAATATATTTTCAGTATTTTGAAAAGAAACTTTTATTTTTTTAATACTGTACTGGGAAAAAAGAAATACTTTAAGTCCATCAAAGCTGTTCCCTAGCATGACTTCAGTGCATTTACGTGGACATGACTTGGGGGAAAAAATATTGGTCCAATGAGTATAACTGATGCTAAGTGAGGCAGCCAGCTTTGCTTACTCCTGTGACAGTCCCGTAGGCTTCTCTCTTCTCTGTTTCATCCTGTCTAGGTGGTGAGCCAGCATTATATCCTTGTCCACGGGCATGCTTGGCAGAAGCAGGTCCTTAGCAGTGAGATGGGCAATATAACTTTTCCAGTTGTGACAGGGGAACTTGTAGCCATCTCATGTGCAGGTCTCTCACTCCTGTGATGAATTCTACCATTAACTCCATTTCAGGTATCTGCACTGTCTGGGTCATGGTCCATTGCTAGGATAGTAAGTGGATCTTAGCTGTCTCCTGGTTAAAGCTTTTTGTTACTGTTAGACGTTTAAGTTTGTGATATATGGCTAAATGAAGTCTGTTTTAAAGAAGCCAGATTTTAAAAGGACCGCTTGCATGCACTGGCCTGTGCTTTTCTTTAAGCCCAGAATGAGCCTATGCAATACTTCACCAGCATGAACAGGCAAGTTGCAAATTAGGCCTGGCAAGAGCATGCACAAAGCATCTGCACACGGAGATACCGCACATCTGTAATACCAGAATTTTGGAAGCTCTGTGAGCAGGAAGCTGAAGGCCAGGGAGATGTCACAGCAGCAAACCTTCTAATCTTGGCTTTGCCTTTGTGATTCTCTTTGTTCCTACACCCAAAGGGAACTGCAGGCTCAATGCACTGGTGTTGTCCCAACTCTATTCCTGTATGGGTTAGTGGACCCAATAATTTTTAACATTCACAGAGAAGGATGGGCCAGAGTGAAATTTTTGCTAACAATTTTTAAACACTAAGTAGAAGGACAAACAGAGCCAAAAGTCAGGATACTCTTGCAACAGTAGCAATTGGAAAAGTCTTTTACTGAGTTTAGCACTTTCAAAAACATTCCACATTTTGCCTAGCGTGGAGCTATCTATCATACATACCTTATCAGGGCATTCAGCTGGTGTGGCTTCCCAGCAACTGCTCAGGGAACTCTCCCAGAGCTCTCCAACTAATACAGGGTGAAAATGTAGAGGAGGAGATGATACTTTCTAAATTAGGCTTAAAACTCTCAGTTAGAAATGTGCATCTGTTCCATGTACAAATCTGTTCTATTAAGCTTAGCAAAGCTAAAGAATAGAAAATTGGTTGCTGAATGTAGATACATTATTAGGGTAAAAATAGTAAAGGAAGGGAGAGAATACTTTATGCCAAAGGTTAGCGTTGGCCCAAAAACTAATGAGAATGTGGAAATCACCAGGAATTTAACTATCGGAGCAGTATTTCCCAATCATAGTATCAGAGAGCTAAGCAAGCAGCAGAGAAAAACAGGGGCTACCTTATGCAGTCAGAAGCAAAGCTTCTGCAACACGGTGCTGTATGTTGTCTAATATAGTAGGATCAGGTTATAAATGAGAGTATTCAGGAGAAAAGTTTGCAAAGGGCTGCATTAATGGTCACATTCTGGAACATCTTTCCAGTGGGAATGGCAGGAACAAAACCAAGAAATCTAAGAATCTTGGCACGGTTAGGGAAAATATTTCTCTAATGGGGTCCTTGTGGTAGCAAGGGCCTCGGTTCAAAGGACCAACAATTTTACAAATTACCTCCTTTTCCAGATCTCTTCAGGAAGAAATTCCATTTGATATGCCATAGGCTTAATCATACTCCAGTCTTCCCTGCCAAACCATGTGGGGCTTCACTTACACTAGTAAACTGAGAAAGCCTGTTCTCTGGCTGGGCAAAGCTGTGCCATTGGCTAATACCATGCCAGGAATCATAATTATACAGCACAGACAGCTGTGGGGCTGTGCTCAAACCCATGGCCTTGCTGTTCTTATATTACTGGTATAGCTCTAACATTTTAGTACCTTTACTCGTTACTGCCACATGTGTAGGATGTAGGAATTGTGTAAGTGAAAAAGAAAGTGCTGTGATGAAAACTCTTTGTACACCTTTAAAGAAGACTTCGGAGTGCAATTTTTCTTGCTGATATCTAAGCCTGTATGTGTTCTCTTCTACAGGAGTGGTTCAACAGCAGCTAAAAAATGCTGAATAACAAAAGATATATTAAGTATAGCTCCTAGAACACCCACAGCCAGGCACTATGCTCTTCTTAGCAGAGCACAGGGTGTTCTAAGTAATGAAAGGAGAAATTTCTATCTCCCACCTTTTTTTTTAATCACTACTACATAATTCTGCAGAAAAAATCATACCAAATAGCCAAGGAAAAATCACCACAGCCAGCTAGTGAAGTGCTAATTGCTGAACCATAGCAATCCATCTGGTGCAGCCCTTTTCTTTTCCCCCGTCCATGCTCACGCCAGCCCTCCTGTTCATCTCTTCAGCTCCCTTATGTAAACAGGTTTCTGTGATGCTCACAGGTGCTATTTCCAGCAAGATTCTTCTGAATTTACCATAGCTACACAGTGTCAATGTCCCTCCACTCCTATTACTAAATGTTGCTTCTTGTAGTCTCACAGCCTAAACCAGTGGTGAGACAAGAACTTTGTGCACCTCCTTGGTTAGGCTTAGTTTTGTGTACCCCTATGTTGCTGTCTGTATGGTTAGTAAAATTCTAAATGTAGGATTTGTGCATATTTCTGTGTAGGCTGTGGCCACACTCCAGGTTTCTTTCAGCCTTTTAGTCCACAATGATCAATAATAGAGCATCTTTTCCTGTTGCTTCTGTCCTAAACCACAGCAAAAAATGATTGTTTTTCATTGTCATGTTTGCAAAAAAAAAGACATTTAGGGCTATGTGTACAGAGCCTTTTTGATGAAAGGAATCACTACATTGCAGCATTTGATCACCTTCTGCATAGGGGAGGGTTTCCAGCATGGTAACTCATATTTGGTTTTTATATTCAGTGGTTGTTTTGGTGAATAAGAAGAAAAACTGTGCCTTACTGCTTTTCACAGGTTTGCTCACTGTCTTTGAGAAGCATGTTTTATTATACATATCATTCTTTCTGCTGTTAGGTATTAGACCAACTTTACTATGGAAAATAAAGAGAAAACATGCTGGTTTGGTCTCTTAGCCAGCAAACTTGGAGCACTTACCTGACTCACAACTGAAAACACATCAGTTGTCAAACACATATATGAATCAGAAACCACACAGTTTGGTTTGAAAGGCCACATTAATTAATTACGTTCCATGTATAAGACACATTTGAATAATGAGGAAATTTATTCTAAGAACTCTGTTTTATAGAACCACTTGGCTAGTATTTTTCATATACAGTAGGTTCAGGAATAAATTGACTTTTATATACAATGTGAATTAGAATAGTAGGCTGTTTGAGTGATTTTGTTGTTTTATGCTTGAAGCTTGAATTGATTGCAAGCTTAGGAACCTAACATATTTATTTTATTGCTTCAAAACGGCTTCTAAGTATCGAGATCTTTTGTGATGTTAACAGGATTTCACACTTTTTAAATGTGTAAATTATTTTCTTGAAGTTACTATGTTAGAAGAAGCATTTTGCCAAACTGCATTAGTGGGGGGAAATTTTATGAAATATGTTTTTACTTTGGCAGAGAGGTAAACTCTGTAATAACTGACTATCAATAAGCTATACTTTTACTTCCTTTTGATTCCTAAGCCTTGAGTATACAGGTTACTTTCAATGAAGAAAAAAGTCAGAAACAATCTCTAGAAAATTAAATGGCATTTGATATGTTTAAGCTTCCAAGTTTTATTTTCATATCCATATTTTTTGTGCAAGTACAGTTCAGATGTACAAAAACATGACTACAATTTTAAGTCTAACAGTCTGTACGACTCAAATTGAGGTTTTATTTGTGAGCTGTTTTATTATCTATCTGCGTCTTGCAAATTATCAGATAATGGCTGTAATATAATTCTAGTTTCTGGACTAGACTCTGTAACCATGAAATCTCAATAATTTATATAAAGCAGAATTTTTCTCATCGATTTAGGTTAACTAGGACATTAAAAGAAGAAAGATGTAGACATACAAACTGACAAATATACTTTTGCCAAGTGTTGCTTCTTCCCTTTAGTTTAAAGTTTAGCAAGTATTGCATACTGATATGCAATATATGTCTACAATGTAAGAACCATAAAGACCACTTAAGAGTAGTGTGCACAAATAATATGAGAAGTGGCTCATAAGACTCTTGGAGAAACCAGCTGAAAATCATTACTTTAGCTGTAACATTCAAAATCTTGAAACTCATATACTTTTCCATTAAAAAGTATTCCTGAAAAACTATGTGTATGTTTTTAATTCAGTGATAGGCACCCTAACAGAACTGAATCAAGTGGGAACTTGTTCTTAAGAGTGATTTTTCCAGGCTGAGTAGATACCATCAGTTCTTCATGTACTCATCAGAAACTAAAATTAACCAGCACCATTCTTAGATGAGCCTTTTGCTTTCTGGGCAGAAAAACCCAAGGTTCCTGTGAGTAAAGTTAGTGACTTAAAAGTCCTGTGGAAGCTTCTTCAATATTCAGTTTTCCAGCCATCATTGAAAGACTGTGCAAAACAGCAAAGATAAACTGAAATTCCTTAACCATGTGGTCTTTTTCCCTTCAGATAACATATTTTATCTGTGTTGGGATATATTGATGGGTTTCATCCAGCCCAATGTTAATGAGACTTTTGCAAGGCTAGAGAAAGTAAAAAGAATTTTTACTATAGTATTTTGATTGTTGGTGATTGTGGTAGAGCAGATTTTTTGTTTACAGAAAGGATCAGACAAAATCTACTGCCTTCTTTGAAAAACAAAAAAAATGTGCCCACAAACAGCTGACACTTGGTGAAGATTAGAAAGGAGATTTTTAAGTAACTATTGGAAAATACTGTCAGGGTGACTGAAAAGGAGCATATTTTTGATGTGAGAGATGTAAATGCAAATAATGTGTATTAAATATGCATTGAAACTGATAACTTTTTCACTGATTTTGCAAAGTTGATAAGAGTTTTATGGAAGAAAAGCATCCGTGTATGAATTTATTCAAACTACCACTTAAATGTTCATTTGCACTAAAGCAACCTGTACTGTTTGAAAGAAGATGGGAAAACATATCAGGTTAAACTTGTGATTTACTTTGGTGTCTACAAGGATGTGTTGTAAAGCTCTCAAGCTCACCATCCATTTTCGAGCAAGCCAAATTCACATTCACTCACTGTTAGTTTTCTGCACCTTAAACTCATCCACATGCCTGTAAAAAACACATTTTCTAGTGTTTATGTGGATACTTGCTCACATTGACATGCTCATGTTGAATCCAGACAGATGACTGTCTCTGCCACTGCATGGAAAATGATTTTTCACAGACTGACAGATTCCTTTGTACAACTACTTCTAAAGGGTTTGAAATCAATGTTTAACAATATGGAGCCCTTCATTTTATTCCATGTTTCACACATACGTCATGTTATGCTAATTCCCACCCCTTTTAAAAGAAATAAAACCCCAGTTCTTTAATGTTAGGATAAATTTTGAGTAGCTAGATGAAGGAGGAAAATCATGATGTGATGGAAAGAGAAAAAATGGGCAGAGAGTAGGAGAGTTGGCGAGTGAGTTTGACTACATGGAAAAGTTACATTTAAGCACAGGGGGAAGACACTATTTTTTCCAGTTGTTTTGTTTTGTCCTGTCACATAAGATGATAAAGCAAGACTCATGAATGGGATTTTGGTTCCAGATACTTAAGTCAGCTCAAGTTGTGAGTTCCAGTGCATTTCTTCAACATAGCAACAGCTCTATTTTTTAAATTTTGCATAAGCTTGAGCTTTTTCTGGGTAGATATTAAAAAAAGTCTTATGAGACAGCTTCACAGCAGATGAAGCTGTCCATATATATAGTCCCTATAGTTCAGCTGCAGACATTGGAGAAGGTACAGGTCTGCTGCAGGAGAGCCACTGACGGTGTCTATTAGTGTGCAGTGTTGTGCATTAGAAGTTGACTCCTGCTGCAAATGGAAAATCCTTTGGTCATCCAAAATGGCATGGTTTTGCACACTTGGATTTTGATAAGGTTATCCTTGTGCAAGTTTCTCTGGATCAGTCCAGGTGGTTCACCATCTTACAGGAGCAAGTCTGAGAGCTTAGCAAGTCTGTCCAACACCAAGTATAAAGAATAATGCAAAATCATCTGCCATGGGAAAAGAAAAGACTTTTTGTATGTTGTGAAGTAGAAGGGAGCTTTCTGAGCTGCTCTACAAACAGGAGAGCTACTGTTAACTATTTTTACACCAGCTCCAAAAAACGCAGAACAGGAGGCCTGCATGGCATTTTGTTGTGTTCAGTCTATGTGCTTGGGTGGCAGGGTAAGTGTTGGCACAGAGTGGCTAATTTTGGTCTTTCCATTAAGTATGAGCAATTAGGCTTGGCACAGAGACAAACTTCAAGATTCCAGGGAGGGGAAACCTCAAATTCTCCACACAGTAGTTTTCTGGCTTTTGATAAATACATGTAGTGGTAGATCACTCAGGCACTCAAGCATTCCTTTCCTTATCCCAGATCATCCTTCTGTGGCACTGGGAAGGAAACCTCGAGGAGTCTGTTCCTCAGCAGTTTTCCAACCTTCCTGCTTCCTCTCACTGCAGTGAGAATTACCCATCATTTGTATCTGACCCTGCTGGTGCTTCCACTACCACTGAGGTGGCTGTGAGCTAAATTACTGCCTTGTGACTCTGCAGCTTCCAGTCTTGTCCAGCCAGTGATTTGTACTCTTGTTTTTCCTTGTTTCTCATTAGGAACAGGGAAGTAGTACAGTAGAATATGGCAAAATGTGTGCTACTTTCACATTTTTTGGTTCAAGCAAAGCAATAGCTAGAATAGATTAGATTGAACATAATGTTCAGTTGATCAGCCAAAACAACTTTGGATTCAGAAGATCATTTACTAAGTACAGAAGATCCCTGAACAACTGTGATGTACATTTTTACAAGGGCACACAATGATTCCCCTGTTACACAGAAGCTTTTGATGGATACAAGACTAGCTATGCCAGCCTCCCACCTCTTACCCCACTTCCCCTTGCCTTCCCCAAGATCACTATTCCCAGGAAGAGGATTCCTCCCAGCATAGAGTGGAGCAACTGAAACAGTCCCCACACTGGCTAAATAAGTGTTCTTCTAGCAAGACCAAAACCCACCATGATTTCTAGCAGGGACTTCTACCTCTGAGTCCCTTTTAAGAAAGGTGGCTGTAACCATGGATTGCCCCTACAACAAAATGTACATCAGAAGTTGGATACTGGCAAGAAGTTAGTGGATGTGAGGCTGTAGAGGGTGGCTTATGTAAGCTCAGGGGGAATGTGCTTGTGTGAAAGTATTGGTTGCCATGCATATTTTAAACAAGTTACCTATCAGAACGTGATAGAAGAAGGATTGCAGCATCATGAGATTAGAGGCTTTTTCTCTTTAGATGTCCAGCAACCCTGTGGTGTTCCAGCTTTGTTTTGTTCTGATTTATTTCACCTTCCCACCACCATTCTCCTTTCTATTGTGTGTACTAAGTTGAAAATAAAAGCATTACCTTATAGTTTACCATGTCAAAAAGAGAGAAGGGCAGCACTGTCTGAAAATTTTGATCACTTTGTGGTGGTCAGTATTAAAGGAATCATAGAATATGCTGAGTTGGAAGGGACCTATCAGAATCATTGAGTCCAACTCCAAGAATCACACCATGTGCCTAAGAGTGTTGTCCAAACATCTCTTGAACTCTGTCTGTACCAGGCTTGGTGCTGTGACCACTTCCCTGGGGAGCTTGTTCAGTGCCCAATCACCCTCTGGGTGAAGAACCTTTCAATGATGTCCAACTTACACTGCCCCGACTCACCTTCGAGTCCTGTCACTGGTCATGAGAGTGAAGTTGTCTCTGTTTAGTTCCAACAAACAGAATTCAACATCCATAATATCTGCCTTCCATGAAACACTGTTAAAAACCTGCTGTTCTCCACTGTGCTCAAAATCTATTTGCGAGGAGATTAAGCTCCCTTCCTACAGCCTGTTTGGAGTCACAGCAATGTGAGCAAACAGAGTTTACATTGTGATGGTGCTTTTTGGTAACGAGTGACAGCCAGTTCCAGTTGTTACACAGACTGAAAGAGTCTCAAGGACTCTTAGCCAGGCACCACTCATAGGCAAGGCAGTCCCTTCTGCTAGGGCACGAAACACATTTTAAAACACTTAAGACAGGGAAAAATATAAAGGTGCCAATAGAATCTGTTTTCTATACAATGCTGTACCTTTTTGGCACTGAAACCAAGCCCAATGATGAACATAAATTCGTTCCTTGCAGCCTTTAATTTCCTTGTATTTACAAGCATTCAGATAAATGCATTTATGGTCCATTTAATTCCAGTTCATTTAAGTGGCCTATATCTGCCCTTGAATCTCATGTGAATTTTATTGTTAAATATTTTTCTGCATTACTTTGAACAGCTTTAAAAGTATAATGTCTTTAAATGCTCTAGTTAAAGAAAAATTATACCCTCAAAATGCTGTGTTACAAGTTGGAACTGTATACTTTGGAAATTATATTTATATTATAACTCCCAAAGGCATCACAGGGTGCTTTTGTCTGTATGTCTGTCTTCTACTTTCTGTGTTACAGTGTGAATTTGTACTTCCTCACTAGCTTGATACTCTTCAGTCTGAAGGCCTTAGTCTGCAAAGACAGGAATACTGTACCTCAGCTGAGCAGTCCCACAGAGCAGATAGGGCTTACTTGTGAGAGTGTAGTTGCTCACAAAATGTATTTGCAGAAAAAGGCTTTCCTTTAGTAACTGACTGTAATTGTGAGGACACATGGTTAATAGCAGCACCAAGACCCCAGGTAAATGGGTTCTGTGTTTATTGAAAATGTGGACACATTTATCTTCAAGTTATTTGACATTAATCTAAATTATTGCTATTATAACTTAGTATATTATTTGTATGAAAACACATTAGTCCTGTGAATGGGTAGTTGCAAAAAATGTGTTGAGACTTGCTGCTTTATTGTTTATTTGCATTTAGTATACTTTTTTGTTGTTGAAATGAAGCTAGCTTCTTAGAGAGGCAGGAAGATAGATCAGTCTGAAAAAATCATAAATAAGCGTCATACTGTGCATTGAGTTTTGCATCTAGAGTAGTATATGTGTTCAGATTTAGTATTTTTTTATGCTTTAGAGAATTTTTGTTTGTTTTAATATGTAAAGGAATAACCAGATTACTCAGAAATGCTATTGTAGAGCTAATTTTACATGTAGTGGGGGGATGTTGTCTGAAAAACTAAAATTAGAAAACATTACATAGGCTGCCTTTGGCTTTAGTTTGTTTATGAAAGGCCTGGCAGGTATCTCTTGATTCCAGCTGCTTAAGCCAGGGGTCAAGTTTGTGCAGCATCTTGTAACTGAAGAAAGTTTTCTGCAGTGATAAAGTTGCCCATCTGGGCTTGAAGTAAGATTGCTGCCTAAACAAAAGCATAAAGGCAGCAAATTTAGGTGCTGGTTTGTTTTGGGGGTGTTTTTGTGCATGGACGATAGGGTTGGAGATTCAAAGTATTTAAAATCATTTAGCATGGTTTACTCTTGTTGTAATTCCACTGACTACAGTTAAATTAAACCAAGAATTTGGCGTTGTAAGTCTACAAATTTCAGTGTCAGGCAGCTCAGGTGTATATAAAGTAGTAAATCAGCAAGAATACTATATAAATTGTGTGATAAAAATCTTAATTCTAGTTACATTATTTCTCTCAAAATTTCTATCCATTGCTTTTTTATACAAAAGGTCAGAATTACACTTCTTAGTGGCATTGGGATATGTGGAGAAAAGTAGGATGCTGGTACAGAAATGTATCAGAAATAAGATTCAGTTCTTACTGCTCCATGTGTGCCTACCTTACAAGTGACAAATCCCACTGAAGTTAACAGAAATATAAAGTTAAGCCTGTTGGTAACTCTCACAAGATGCTGATTTAAGAATCTTCAAGATAAGTTAAGTTCTCAAAAGGCATTCTTAAACTCCTGGTTTCATGTTTACAGAATACTATGAACAGTGATGACAGCTTCTGAGACACATCCAGAGTAACTTTATTAATTGATAATACACTAGACCAACATCTGTTAGCAAATCAAAATCTCTCTCAGTACCTTCAATTCTCAGTATAATTTCACCAAAAAAAAACCAAAAAACAAAACAAAAAAAACCCAAACCAAAACAAAAAACCTTTCCCCACCCAAAAAAATAAAACCAGCCTCTATGCTGTTTGCATTATTTTTTTTCTCTCCTTTTTTCACCTCTTTTGTCATAAAATATCATTTGCTCTGGAGTTGTCTAGGATTTCATAATTCAAGGAAAGCAAGCGGTTTGGAATACATTTCTTCATTCACCTTAGGGCATATATTCAGCTGGTGAAAATCAGCACAGTCCTGTTGACTTCTACAGCATTGTATCAGTCTATAACAGTGAAACAGTTAGCATGTCAGGTTTTAGCATTTCAAGACACTTTACCTACATATGCAGTAGGATTCTGTTTTGCAAGATGGAAAGTTACCTACAGTGCAGACTGTACTACCTAGACTACCATTGATACCTATTCACAGGACATGATTTCACTGTATCATTTCATACTTGAAATTCATGACGTTCTTTTAATCAGGGTACAAACATGAAAAGGTGCGTGTGTTACTGTTTCTTTTAAAGGTGCATCATTTTGTTTTTTATTCTCTGTGCTTAATAGTTACTAGTCAGTGTTCTTTACACTCTTTGCATTCAGCATTAAAACCATCTATGTGTAAAATACAGTATCACCTGCAGATGTACAGAAAAATGTAACAGCAATTTCTTGAATTGTTACTCAAATATACTGGTTTACCTTTTAGTCATCAATATGACATCAAGGGGCTACAGCATGTGAACTGTGGTATATAGAAGTCTTGCACCATTGCTGTACAGGAAATCTTGCAGACTCTCTCCTCTTCTTGCACAGCTGCTGATTACCATATATACATTGGGAAAAAGTATGTTTCTGCTGTACAGAATGGCTGGGAAGTAACAGACACTCTAGAGCTCCCTTTGCAAGCTTTCAGACAAAGCCCTTTGATCTAACTGCATGCCTGCTCTGTGTCCCAAATTTCACCCTATGGGGCTTTCTGCTTTAAGAACACCCTCAACTGGGGCTACTTTACGTTGACTGCATTGAAGTTCATCGGAGCATGCACCTTACCGTATTAACATATTCTTTAGCTTTTACAAGTTTGTAAAGATGGTTGACTGCAAAACTAATGTGTCAATACAGCAGAATTAAATTAAGGCACACTGAAAGTTATCAATAATGTATTGTACCAGAATTACAGTCCTTTGGAACTGAACATTTTGCTGCTGGCAGTGCAAGAAAAGCAAAGTTGTGTATTTATTGTTGGGTGCTGAGGGTTCAGTATGAAAATCAATATAATAAAAATTTTCACAGTGTCTAGTTCTCTTCAGTTCGCAAATTACTGAAGAGTAAAAAGGCAAAAAATTAGTTTTGTATTTAAAACTGCTTCACCCTTCTAGCTATATTTTTCCTTTATCTAAAATTGTAAAATGAATAAAAATGCAGTAAGTATTGTATATTAAATACAGAAAATTAGCAACACTGATTTCTAGTTTTTATGTCTCCCAAGTGTTTTCTCAACACCCTGTGTATTCTAGAAAATCAACAAACACACACAACCAGACACAGAAACATAAGCACATGCACACCTTTTCCAGCATCTTGCTATGTACCAATTTTATAAAAATCTAGCCTCATTTATCCCAATTACTCATTCCTAAGTATTTTGCTTATCTATAATGAATTCCATTTAAAAAACTTAGATAATCTAAGAGTTTTCTTTTTGTTTCAAAGTCAAAACATTGCTGCAGTTGCTGGGAATGCTGTATGATTCAGCACTGGTCTGTTTTTACTGAAAACTCTGTTTTGGCCTAGGCAAACTATGCTTTAATTCAGCTCTAGTGGCTCTCAGTTGTCTATGAAATGCACTGTTTTTCCCAAATGTTACTTGATCCAACTGTTGAGCTAAATGTACATGGTATTTTTGTATTCTCTAAGATTCTGCTGTTTTCATCTTTTAAGGAGCTGAGCACACTTTATTGATTGACTATTTTTTCTTGATTGGTTATTGTTGCGGTTTGACACTGGCCAAATGCCAGGCACCCACAAAGCCGTTCACTTATCCTCCTGCTATAGTTGGGCAGAGGAGAGGGAAAAAATGGACAAAGGGCTCATGAGTTGAGATACGGACTGGGAGAAAACACTCCCAAGGGCAAAACAGGTTCAAATTTAAAGGTGTAAGGTAGATTTATTGTTAACAGAGTCAGAGGAGGATAATGAGAAGTAAAATAAGCCTTTAAAACACCTTTTTTTCTCCCGTGCCCCTCCCTCCTTCCTACCAACAGCACAGGGAGGCAGGGCCTGGGGGTTTGGACAGTTTGTCACCTGAGATCTTTTTCTGTTTGCTCCGGGAGAGGAATCTTTGCTATGCCGTGGGGTCCCTCCCACGGGAGACAGTTCTCAGTGAACTTCTCCATCCTGGCTCCAATCTCACAAGCAGCAGTCTTGCTGAAACCGTTGCAACGTGAGTCCCTCCCAGGAAGAAACAGTCTTTTTGAAACTGTTGTGGCCTGGGTCACTTGTCCACAGCCTGCAGTCCTCTAGGGATAAGCTGTTCTAGTTTGGAAACAAGGGCCCTATCTCTCTACTTATGGAAGCAAGGGCCCTCTCTATTTGAGCATCCCACTAGAGCACAACTTTCCCTGGCATTTCCCTGCACCGTTGTGAGTGCTTTTCTCATGGGCTGTGAGTGCATTTCTGCATGTCCCATGGACCTCATGGGCTGCAGGGGTACAGCTGCTTCACTGTAATCCTCACCACATCCTGCAGAGGAATCTCAGCTCCAGCTTGGAGCATCTCCTCCCTTTCTTTTCCTACTGACCTTGATGCCACCATGTTGTTTTCCCTCACATGTGCTCATTCCATTGTCTTTTCTGACTAGAAGAAAACCTGCTGCCCATAGGTACTGCTACCAACAGGTTCCACCAATTCAATTTCACCACTCACTATGTTTTTGCCCCTGGCCAGGTGGCCCCACCATCACCAAGCAGGCGGTGGGGTCCCAGCCCCACCTTTAACACCTCCCTTCGTGCGAGGCGCTGGGAGGGAGAAGCCACTTTTGCCCCTGCGGCAGACTTCACCAGCCCTGGGAAAGAGCTGCCCAGCCCTGTTTTGATTTTCTTCTTAAATATGCCATCACAGAGGCATTACCCACCTCTCTAATTGGGCTGCCAACATATCCATCTTCAGAACCATCGGAGATTGGCTCTGTCGTGCATGGTGGAAGCTTCTCATAGAAGCCACTTCAGTGGCCCTCCCCCACTACCAAAATTCAGGCTGTGCCAAATCAACACAGCTATAAATATGACTAGTAACATTTCTGGGTATATAGAAACCATAAAAGTGTGTGCTTTAAGTCAAACACAAAATGGCATGTTAGGCTCCAAAACAAGCTGCATTTTTCCTGGTTTTACTTCAACCAAAAAATCCTCATCAAAGCACTTTAAATACAGCTTCAGCTGATGGTAAAGTTCATTAAGTTCTTTTTAGAGCAGGATACAAGTACTTTCTACTAATGTGGCCTGCAACGAGCCACCAGATCTGGGAATTTAAAACTATCAGCTCAAGTATTCAAAGAGAAATCAGCTTCTGGAAGAAAGTTGGCACAGGGGCAGAAATGACTGCAAAGCTAATGAGTCCCTAAAGCCTCAAACAATTTTTAACCTAGAATCAAAACTTTGAGCTGTCCTTAGAAACCTGAAGGAACCATGAAAGTCTTTTACAATCATTAATTAAATAAACTGCAGGTTCAACACAGACAAATAAAAGGGTACCTTTACATTATGTGACATACCAAATTAGTCTTTAAGCACATTATAAGATTATGAGCAGCAGTCCAGCCAGGGACAGACACAAAGTGAACTTCGGTGAGGCCAGAGTCACAAATACCCGTATTAGCCATAGCTAATTGTGAAAAAAAAAGGAAAAACAATGGAAATACGTAACATTACATAAAAGCTACCATAGGATGCTGTCTGATGCTTTATCTCTGACAGCTCTCAGAGCAAGACATCACAGAAGAAAATCCAACAGTCTCTTGACAATTATGGAACAAATTCGTCACATGGGAGTTTTCGTCCTAGCCCTCATCTGTGAGAAGGTGAGTTCATAATACCCAATTATGGAAAAGAAAATTATAGGGGGAAAAAAAATCCAGTAAGCAAAATATTAAGGAAGGAAAGTTTACTAAGATAGGAAAAAGCACAAACATTACTCTTCCCATTACCCACATAAAAGTTCTTTTATTCTTTGCCTCAAAATCATCTTATGACACTAGGTGCCACATCTGTTAGCACCATAGAAACAAATGTTCATTTAGAAATAATTCTAAATTTTCTTTATCTATCATTTGCCTGCCATTTACTGAAAAACAGAAAGTAATATTTTTACAGTATCTATATGAGTTCTCATTTTGAACTCGTCAGTTGTGTTGCTCCTCCACGTCTCATCCCTTTGATAAACAAGTACCCTAGCACACAGAAGCCCTTTCTCTTATGTAAGTATTTTCATCCATTTTTAGAGATCTGATTTGTCTGGCTGGACTTTCAAGGCTTCACAGCCCAGGGAAGTAAAGCTAATTGGGGTCTAATTAAAATACTGTGGAGTGCCTAGCAGAGGAGTTCCTCCTCCCCAGTGCCTGCATAAGGAGGGACCCTGCACCCCTACCTTCCTGCCATGGCAAGTCTTTCTATTTCCAGGCACCAGGCTCAAAGCCTCACAGCACAAAGCATTGGATGAATAAACTCTCTTAGCTCAACTTTGGTCAAAACATCTCTGAAGAGTCATTCTGTCCTGGCAGACATGACACAGCCTAGGCATTACCTCTGCTGCAGCAGCTGAGCTGAAGCCCCTGGAGCCCTGCAGCCCAACCACTGTGCCAGCACAGGGTCACACAAACAGCTCTGCCTCAAACTTTGGGCCACCCCTGGGGTCTCTCAGGGCTGCCACAGCACTGGGGACAGCCTACTTGTGTGCAGTGACATGGGGCAGCCACCTGAAACTGGATTGCTTGGGGGTAACTCCAGAATGGTCCAAATCTGAACATGAATTTGGGGCAAGGACTTCAGCATGCTTCACAAAATGGATATTATAATAGACTTGGTAATAATCCTAATCTAATTTTGTATGTATTTTAATGCCATTTATTTCTTTAGTTTACAATGTACTTCTCCAGTGTTGCAGGCAGCTCAGGGAGAACTTCTGCCTGGTGTGTTTCCAAAATAGCCATCCTTGTTTCAGAACATACCAGATCTTTTCCAAGGAATAAACCTTCCCTTATGCACTACCTTGCAATTTTGAACACTAAATTTAATTTGCAGCTGAACAAATTTTACTTGCAAATCTAGTAGAGTCACTTTCTTAGTTTCCTTCTAGTTCCTCACAGGCTGCTCTTGGTTTTACTAAGTAATTTGCTATCACAAATTCCTGTGGGCTCACCAATTTTTCAAGCTCTTCCCAAGTATGAAGACAGCAAAGCTATTTCAGTAAAAAAACTCATTTGTGCTCGGTATGATTAACATATTAGCATGTGATTACTTTTCTCCACTTTTACAAAGCTGTGCCTAACATGCAGTAATATTTAATGGTAATGCTTTGAGAAAAGGACATTTTAAATTCTGAGTTAATAGATCCCAATAACTCCCGGACTTGTCCTAGCACTTCCATTAACCTAATGTAATATTAACCCTGCCGATATTACAATGCTCTATTTTGCAGTGCAGATGGCTAACGAGGGATGAGTACCCAGGGGTTTTTTTCCCTCTCTTTTTCTTATCTCCCCCCTCCCGTCGAAATAGGGCCCCATTCTATGTCAGGACAGGCTGTTATTTCATAATACCTTGGTCTATGCATGTACCGAAGGCAAAAGGAAAAGCGAGCACTGCGGTTCTCTCTGTAACTGACCACTAGATGGATCAAGAGACAAACTTCTCACCACGAAATCCTGCCCCCTCCTGGGATTGCAGACGAGAGCCCCAGCATCCAAGTGCACGTCTACAGTTCAGGGCTCCCCTCAGAGCCCGCTCCCCCTCCAAAGGCTCCTCAGGGGAAGGGAGACATGGAGCGCCCGGAGCGGGTCCAGCCAAGGGCTACGAAGATGGTGAAGGGGCAAGAGCATCTCTCTTAGGGGAAAAGGCTGAGCGAGCTGGACCTGTTTAGCCTCAGGAAAAGACCGAGAGGGGACGTCATTAATGTGTATAAATATCTGAAACGGGTGTGCCAAGAGGATGAATCCAGGCTCTTCTCAGTGGTGCCAAGGAATGGGACGCGAGGCAATGGGCAGAAACTGAGGCTCAGGAAGATTCTCCTGAATGTGAGGAAGAACTTCGTTGTGTGCAGGTGACCGAGCACTGCAACAGATTGTCCAGAGAGGGTGTGGAGCCTCCCTCACCGGAGATATTCAAGACCCGTCTGGGCACAATTCTCTGACACGTGCTCTGTGACGACCCTGCTTAATGAGGGAGGTTGGACCAGACGACCCACTGTGGCCCCTTCCAGCCTGTCCCATTTTGTGACTCTGCGCCCCGCCGCCCTGCAGTAAACGTCCGCCGCCCTCCCGTTCCTCCCGCGCGGCCCCCGGGGCAGCTCTGGGCGGAGCGGGGCGGGCGCCGGCAGCGAGGGGCCGGCCCGGCGCGGCGGGCCCAGCAGGCGGCGCTGTGCGGCCGCCGCCATCGCCGCTCCCGCAGCTCCGCGGCCGCTCGGGGCCGAGAGGGGCCGCGGCTTCCCGGGCGCGGGGAAGGGACCTGGGCTGGGCCAAAGCGGCGGCGGGCGGCGGTGCCGGGTCACGGCGGCGCCATGGGGAAGCGGGATAACCGTGTGGTGAGTAACGCGGGCAGCCCGGCTGGGCTCCGCACCTCCGGGCGGGCCCCGGCGCCGAGACCGTGGGGAGCCGGGCGCTGCCTCGGCCCGGGCGGGCCCGTCCGGCCGCCGCCGCGCTCCGGCCGCCGGGAGGGGCAGAAGGGGCCGCCGTGGGGGACGGGAGCGGCCCGGTGCCGGTGGGACAGCCCGCGGCGGGCCGGAGGCTGCCGAGGGCCGGCTGGGCACGCGGCGCCGGGACCGGGGTCCGGCCGCGCTTGGGGCGACAAAGGCGGGCCGTGCCCTGCGCTCGGCCCGCCCGGCCCGGGGCGCCCCGGATCTGCCCGAGCCCCGGGTGGGTGGGTTGTCCCTCCCTCGGCACGTGCTCGAGGCTCCCTGGCAGAACCTCTGATTGCCTTGTCAAATCCGGCAGCATCGTGACTGACGCCTGCTTTGTGATCTGTCGAGGGAAGGTAATTAAGATCCTGGCCTGGTCTGTACAAAAATAAAATGTTCCCAATGGGAGTTGCAGCAGTCGCTGAAGTAGCTCTGATCCTAGCTAAGCCGGATTTCCTTAAACTTGGCGTTCAGCTGTACCTGAGAGATCTGAAATCGGGCTTAAGGCAGCACTCTGCTGCCTTGGGAGCCAGCGCTCAGTAGGCAAAAAATGCTCTTCTACACACCTGTCTGCAGAGCCTGACTTCATACATATCTGAAACACATTCATCCTTCCTCCTATTTTTCTTTAAATGTTTTTGTACCAGTTAGCCTCTCACCTTCTATTTAATCACTTAAACATTGTAAATTTGCTGCTGAATTTTGTGACTGAACACAAATCATAATACTTTTATTTTTTCCCTTTTTCTTTCTTGTGTATGCTGTGACATCGAACCTAGATCAATTCACTCACATCTTTGCAAACCTTGGTGGAATAGTATAGTAATAGGCATGAAGGACTCAGATGTTGTATAGATAGATGGCAAAGTACCTTTGACTGTTCTGTCAACCTGTCAAAAAAAATTGAGTCTACTAAGAAAGAGTTGACAGTGTATTAGGCCCCAACACTGGATTTATGATTGAAATGTCCTGTAAGGTTTTCAGGTGTGTATATATTTACTCTTAATTTTCTTTTAAGGGGACAGCTGGAATATACCTATGAATGCAAAAAAAGCTTTATGTTCCAATATAAGGTTTACTATGCCATCATGGCATAATAAATGCTACAGACAAGTTATAATATGGGCCCCTTTGCTCCTCATGTATGATCATAGAGATTTCTCCTTTTATTCTCTGCCATGTCCCTTCTTAAATACACCATCGTTTTTGGCTTTTTGAAGATGGAAAATAAACATGCTTTTTGCACATCTACAGGGTACTTGCAAGGCAGCAATAGTATTGCTTGCCCAGAGAACCCTGCCTGACAGAAGGTGCCTTACACTTCTCACGAGCAGGGAAGCTATGCAGCAAATACACTGGTTGATACCTGCTTGAGCAAACTGCTGACAGAAGAAAATGGATGTGCAGACAATCACTTTGTTTAATGAGGGTGCGTTTCCATGCTCCTTCTGGCTAGTGACATGCAGTTTGGCAAAGCAGTGTAAATATTTTCCAGAAATGTTCATTGTTGAAGTAATTTTTCATAAACAAACCTGACTGAAATTATAAGGACATCTTAAGACATAAATTTCCTAATCCTGGCATATAGAGCAGTACTCAGTCATTAAGTATTTGCTGTGGTAAAGTTAAAGAAAGCCACTGAAGGGAGGAGGGTTCTAGCCAGTTATCCAGGGGCAGTTTGAGCAAGTAGAAAATCAGCATTTGACAGCTGTAGCCTCTTCTGCAGGATAGAGAGATTTGCTGGGAAGTGGTGAAGTGTCCATTACTTGTTAGCTCAGGTAGGAAAGTAGCTGGTTTTTATTTAGGAGCAGCAAGAGACTTCATTTAAAAAAAAAATAATTGCATAAGAAGAGCTTTCAGATGCAAATTTTTGAATGGTAACCAAAAGTGAATGTGCTCAATGGAGTAAACCAAGATTCTAGTGGATCTAATACCTTGAAATTATCTTTCTTTAGTGAAAACAGTGTCCAAGTAGTGCTGTCCTGCATTCCCAAAGGAGCTCATTTTCCTCTCAAAGCTGAACTCAATTACAGAAGTTTTATTCATTTTTAGATTTGTCCTGTGAATGCTTTTCTAATCAAGTGTTGTAACTACTTGAGTGCATGAGTCCATCTGCTACTTGTTTCAATTTGCACACCTCCTTGTTTATTTGCCCATGTTAGTTAGCTTTTTTGTGTGAATCAAAGCAACAAAGCAAAGCCCCAAGAAATGGCAGAAAATGTCTCCTTATAGTTGCAAAGTCAACTTCAGTCAAAAAATGCTCCACTTGAAGGGTCCTTGGATTGCTTCAGAGTTGTCCAGCTGGTGAATCTGAGCCAAACTTGTGTGGGCAGTGCTTCCTTCCAGCAGATGCCTCATCCCAGGCAGAGCCTGGAGTGCCTCTTCCAGGACCAAATGTATCCCCAGGAGCTGAGGACCACCAGCCTGCTTGCAGTCCAGTCCAGTCCAGAAACTCAGAATTGCTGTGCTCACTGCTTCTGCAGTGGGAGCAACAGGGGAGGCAGCAGCTGCTGCTTCTGTCAGCTTTCACAAATGCTCACTTACTGTGCATGGTTGTTTCTGAATGCCTGATAAAAAGCTGTGTTGGACATGTGAGAGCTACACAGATGGTCAAATCTTTGCTTTGGATCTACAGAATGTACTCTTTAAAAATTGTCTCAGATTGGGCAGCCAAAGCAAGTCTTTTTTTTTTTGGCTATTTGATGTTTTTCCTTGTCTCCAAACTGAACAGTAAGAACAGTTACGTTCTGCAGAAGTGTTGGGATGGCACAGTGATGACAATGAATAAGGGGGTACATATACCTCCTTTTCACATGAACAAAATATTGTTAAAATATTAAAAAAAAATGGAAGAGTTTTTCCATTTTCTGGGAAGGTGGATTATGAATTCTAAATTTTAATCTTTTATAACACAAAGAGGATGTGTGGGTTTGAAAGATAACAATATTTCATAACACTGAGATTATGTATGTTTGGGTTTTGTGGGGTTTTTCCTCCTTAAAGTAGCACAAAATTAGCCAAAACCCACAGAATTTTGATACATGTATAATTGTAGCAAAGTACCACTGCTCGCTTGTTTTGGTGCAAGAAATTTCATGCAGAATTTAGTGATACCTGTCAGCAGTTTTGAACAGAACATTAAAGGCACAGGTATCAGTTGTCCCAGAGAATGAGAGCTGAAATTTAATTACATTTTTTATATCCCAAGGAAGAATATTTCAGAAATCATGATATTATTCTTAGTTTACAAAATCATTGCTTAAGGAGGGGAATTGTTGTAAGGAACATGGTCTTTTTGTGGATCAGTTCTTTCTGCCACAGTATAACTCCAACTGAAAGCACTTAGCTGAGTCTTTCTTCCAGACTGAATCAACTCAGTTTAGCCAAATGTTTCATATTTTTAGAAACAAGTCAGAACTACTTTTCAGGGAGTGATAAAAAGTTTCTGTGAAAAACAAACAAGATATTTTGATATCATAGTGTAACTGATGAATTCAGTATTTCTTTTTGTTGTTTCATATTCAAGGCTTATATGAATCCCATAGCTATGGCCAGGGCACGAGGTCCTGCCCCAAATTCAGGACCAACAATACAAGACTACTTGAACAGGCCAAGACCAACATGGTAAGTGGCAGTGCCTGTCTACCCTTTTGACCTTTTAAGTAAAAGATTTGTTCCCTCTTAGTAAAATGTCGCTGGTACCTACCTCCTCCTCAGAATTTCCAGTAATAGATTTTGAAAGATTTCTTGTCTCTGGCCAAGGTATTATTTTCTAAACATGTATTCAGTCTCCTCTTTTAAAAACAATAGAATATAATTTTGAAATGCGTATTTCTCATTTGTCAGTATTTTTTGGCAACAGTTTCTCAGAAAAGGAAAAGGTCACATTAGCTTTTTCTCATTTTTCAATACCTAAGCGTTGTAGATATATTTGTAAACAAATTAATCTCTAAAAGAATCCTTTTGCTGGTATATTCTTAGAATCCAGTTTGCCCTACCCAGCAAAACCATCACTTTGAGGTATTATCAACAACTTACTTTATGTTCAGTCCCTTTGCCTGCCCTCATAAGACATTAGAGAACAATTTACCTAACTGCAAAGTTAGCTTCAGATCTTTTGGAGGGATTTAACAACTGTACTGAAGTTATTAGGGCTAGGTTACCATATGTGTAACATTTAAGATGCTTTCATTCTTCTTCTCTTGGAAGTTCAACTAAGGCTAAACTTCAAAAAACTCTACGGGAAAGTTAGACATTGAAGAAGGTATTTTCATTGTAAAAACTGTGATCTGTCATCCTTTTCATACAGGGAAGAAGTGAAAGAGCAACTAGAAAAGAAAAAGAAAGGATCCAGGGCTTTGGCTGAGTTTGAAGAAAAGATGAATGAGGTTGGTAATGTTATTAGCTGTTAATATATGATTCTTTTTTATCTAACATGCTACTTCTGTTATCATTTACAATATCAAGGAGCCATAATTTTTCACTTCACTCCAGCTTTTAATGAGTAACTATTTTGTTTCATTTATGCTGGAAGTTGAGTTTACAGCTTAGCCAGTGAAGAGCTATTTTCATATATAAAACTTATTTTTTAATTGCTGATGAATAAAACTTGAATTTGTAATAAATGTAAATGTAATTCTACAGATGCATGTACTTATACCAATAAATTAAACAGTGCATTTTCAGGTATGATAAACCAAAGTCTGTTGTGCTAATAATCACTTGTTTAAGGTCACAGAATTCAAGTACAGAGTGCATTACTGGAAACAGATATCTTTGGCAAGGAATATACATGTAATATTATTATGGGAGAAGGCACAAAGAACAGCTTTCAGTCAGATAGGACTACGAAGCACTTGTTTTTCTCGCATCCTAAGATGATTATAGCACATGCTGTTTTCCTGATATAAATGCAGCTGTTCTGATGTTTGTGTTCTGTACCTGCTGAAGATCAGCACAGTGTTAGAAAGTTTCATGGGTAACTCCTGTTGTATTCAAGGGAGAAATTAGTACACAGTGAATTCAGCTGTTTCTGTTCATTCTTGGGTCATGGTATCTTGAGGTAAGCTTCAGTAATCTTAATCATTGCTTGTCAGTTTCTGGTTGAAGTAGATTATGTTCCTCCTCTGTTATTGGAAGGGCATAGTACCCATAGTACTCTTGCTGTACCTTTTTGCCTAAGAAGTTGTACCAGGATGTGAAGGGCCATGGGTTGCTGTTCTGAGAGGATCAGTTGTTCTGCACTCTTGAGTTTTAGCTTGCTGAGTTTGGTTTAGTATTCCATCATATTACTTTCCTGATTTTATCTTTGCTTAATGTGAAATAAGTGAAATTGGCATGCATAAAAGCTACCAACCCTTCAGTATGGTAGCAGGGTAGGAAGGGATGCAGGGAATTGTGAAATGGCCATGAGTTATTCCTAAAGCTCCTAGAATGAATCTCTGAACGCCTGAAAAGATCACAAGTCTCTGAATGAGGTGCCGTCTAACCTACTTTACTGACAGCTTTTGGACATTTCTCTTTAAAACATAGCACTAGCACAGTCATTAAAATAATGAAGCACAGGCTGTTATGAGAACAGAACTACTTCAGGTAGCTCTGTGTGCCTGGTGTATCAAAGTACCCAACCCTCAGATGCTGCCTTGGTCCATGGGAGAATATTACACACAGCACTGCATCCTGGCTAATCTCCCATGTCCCTTAGCAGCTCTGTTCAGCTAATTCACAGTGTGCTGATGTGGGGATCTGTGTATCATCCTGCATTGCACAGGTTACTTGATTCCTAATAATTCTGTCCCCTCAGCACAACATGTGGATCATCACTGTTTTGCCAATACAGTACTAACACAGCTTATTGTGAGGATCAGAATAATAAAGAAGGGAGCACGTGATGTGTCTGACAGTGCAGATTGAACCTAGCAGCCTTTGAGTTTCATGGGGGCAGGTTGGATATTTATTTCAGAGCTCTTTAAGGGGACATTTTAGGTAAACCTAGAGACCAGGTGGGGAATTGAAAAGGAGGAATGAGGGGAATTGAAAAGGAGGGATGAGAGATTTTTATTCATTCATTTGGTGTGCTTGGCCTAACAAAATAAGAGAGTTTCTATGAAGAAAGCCCAGAATACACACTAAAGACACCCATATGTTGAAGAAGGGCCAAGAGAAGTTGTCTTGAAGTTTTGTTTCAGGTGATTTTTAGAACTAAGACAAAATCACAGTTTTTCTGGTAGGGTACCCTGGTTTTCTAAAGTGCTCTAGCAAGAGCGCTGTGATAGAAAAGCAAAAATACCATAATTGATGACCTTCGAGATAAATGGCAATCTCTTAAAGCCAAATAACTTGAACATTAAGTGTGAACTAACACTGTATTTTGCTGAGTAATAATCTTCTGTAAAATCAAGTGTATTACAGCTTTGCTTAACAATATATACTGTTTATTTTCTGTGGGTTTTGTTGAAATTATAATGTGAAGTAGAGGAGAGCTTAAAGAAAAGCTTTTCAAAAATTACTCTCCTGTTACTGTTTTTGTTTGGTTTTGTTTTCAGAATTGGAGGAAAGAACTGGAAAAACACAGGGAGAAATTACTGGGTGGAAATGAGAGTTCCTCAAAAAAAAAAGAGGCAAGTTGTTCTCAGTTGTATACATTCTGTGTTTGGAACTGGATTTATCATCAATGCTGCCAATACAGAATTTCGTGAATACATTTTAAAAGCCATCATCAAAGTTCATAAACCTTAATGCATGCCAAAAGAAATTATCCTAAAGTAACATTTGTTTATTCTATTTTTAAGAAAAAGAAAAAGGAAAAGAAGAAATCTAATAGGGTGAGCAAAATTTTCAGTTTTCTGAGCTTTTTTTTTTTTGGGTTGTTCCTGTTTGTCATTTAAGTTCTCTCAGAAAGAGAAAGTATAGCTGTGACTTTGACTTTAGATGTTAAATAAGCTTTTATTTAGAAAGGGTTTGCAAACATTCGGTACAAGGAAAATTAAAGGGAGGAAAAAAACATTAAATAGATATTACTAGAAGAAAAATGTTAGAAGTGGTTTAGAAGTTTATTTAAGAAAAATCTACGTAAGACCAGTTTCTCAGAAGTAAAATTGTATTGGTTATGCTTTGAAAATGAAGGCATTTTAAAGGGAGTGTTTGGATGGGTTTTTGAGTATTTGCCAGACAAAATGCTGCATCTCACAAGCTTCACTTTTTGTTGTGTTTGGTCAAGTTGTCTTCATCTTCCTCTTCTTCATCAAGCTCTGATTCTTCCAGCAGTTCATCTGATTCAGAAGATGAGGTAAGAGCTAACCTACTGGTTAGCTGTTTAAACATGTTTTGTTTATGAGGTTTATTTAACACAGATTTTGATAATATGTTTTAGAATATTTTGAGGGGGTGGTTTGGATAAAACCATTTTGTTTTTATGCATCTGTATATATAATAAAGAGAATTTTAGACATATGTATCAAGTCAATAGTTTCTGTATGTATGAACACTACAGATTTTGGCATCCTGGCTTGTAAACTGGATCCATTTTAATACTGAATTGCTTTTCTAATAGAATCCCCTACCTAATCATGCAAATGGAAAAATACCTTTTTTACTTTCCAGCAAAAATCTTTGTTACAGATAATCTGATTCTTCAGCACACATCTAAATAATAAACAGAATCTAGAGAACCTGGATTTTTCACCAGTTCACATTTTTTCAATGCAGAAGAGTTATGAAGGTCCTCCACTAAAAGAATCAATTGTAGTGTACTTTATTCCTCAGGAGAACATTGTAACATGTAGGAATTTGATGTTTCCTTTTCTTTACACTTAATGTAAATCTTTAACTCTAGTGAGAATAAATTCAAGTTTGGGTTTTTCCTTCTTTTTCTACCATATTTGTTGATAGGATAAAAAGCAAGGGAAGAAAAGAAGGAAAAAGAAGTATCGCTCCTCACGGAAATCTTCAGCAAGCACATCTTCAGAATCTGAGTCAGACAGCAAGGTAAATATGCAGATGTTGCTCTTGGCAAGTTTTCTTGGTCAGTGTTGTAAAACCATAAAGATTTCTGATTTTAACATATTAATATGGGTTTTCATCTTCTGCTTTTAAAGCCATGTATTCTCATGTGGCCTAAGCTGTACTTGCATCTTCTACATGCTGTGTGAAATCTGCCTCCACTGGCCACATGCCTGGTGGAAGTAATTGGACTTTTAGAAATTGAACATGCTTTATTCCAGCAATTTGTAGTAATTTTGCTGAATCCGGACATATGCAGCTTTTGTGCTGCTCAAACGTTTAGTTTTGGTGATACATTAACACTTCAAATGTCTATTATGTCTTAATGCAATTTAATTCAATACTATATCTGCAAATGTAGGTATTGCAGGATAGCAGTGGCCAGAACATTGCTTTTCTAAATATCTGAGTAGTTTCCTGTTAGACAGCTGAGCCTTTCTAAAATGCATATTAAATTGAAGTTGTCTTTTTCCTTTTCTGAAGTATAGCAATGTAGATACGTGGGCTTACTGAATGAATAAAAAAGTAAAGATACATAAAGCAGATGGTTCTGTTATGATAGCATTTTTCTGTCCTACAGTGTATAGTTACTGTATTTCTTGCTTAAATATTAATAATGCAGTGAGTTTTTAAGATTTTCTGTGTAGACTTTATTGCCGGCTTTCACTGGAATACCTAATTTGGTGAGATATAAATTGTAATGAATGCCTGTTTGCAGACACCTATGAATTTGTGCTAATGGGAGGTTAAAAACTTCTGCTACCTAAAGGGACCCAGAGATACTGCAAAAAGCTCTGGGAAAACACCTGCTTAACCTGGTCTGATCGGCAGAGATACGGACATGGATAAAGAAAAAAGTATTCCCAACTGTTACATGTTATATGTGGTTACAGCAGTGGTAGCTGGTATCCTTCCCAGAGGCTCTCTAAGTGTCCTGCAAGGATGCTGTTACTTCATTCCATACAGACCTTCTCATGCTGCTGGATCAGGAGATTAGCAGCTGCATCAAAATTACAGCTTTTTATATTAATCTTGTCAACTACAAGGTAGAAAGGACAATCTTGAATAATTACCTTTAGCAGACATAAAAAGACAATTGGTCAGACTGCTTTGGAGAGTTCATCCTTTTTCATGAAACGATTTTGTTGTGATTTGTTCTCCTTTCTATTTAGGATAGCACAAAAAAGAAGAGGTCAAAGGAAGACTGTGACAAAGAAAAGGTATTTCTATTCTTGAAGTCGTTCGATCAGATCTGCATGTTGCATACATAATGGTATTTCTTTTTTTAATATTAAATGCATCACTTTATGTCTGTGGAAATTTGCTGTCCAAACCCACACAATCAGAAGGTATTCAGTGCACCCAATTCAAAGTAGATGTTTGGTTGGATTCAGCTCCTGGTTTAGTAATTATTGTTAGTCGAAAACCTCTGGATCTGTTCTTCTTACAGAGGTAAATTAAAACTGTATCTAATCTGCTATAGTAGATCAGCTGCATCCTTAGTGTTTTGGGGTTTACCTTTAGCTGTCACATTGAGCTAAAAATTTTTGTGATTATATTTTCAGTGGCATACCTGATAGGTTATTGATTTGTTGCTGTAAATTAAGAAACATAAGCAGAGGATCTCTTTATCTAAATGTAGCCGTTACAGATACTACACTTCTGACAGTTTTGAAGAATTGAAGAGAAAAATGTATTAGCTTAAGAAAAATGACCTCATTCCATTATTTCTCTTAGCATGAAAATCCTCTCACCTTCCCACTACCACACCATTTTGTACACTCATCCATTATCTTTAATGTAAACAATCTAATTTACTTCAATTTTAGTTATTTGTACACCATGGATAAACTAAAAATGCTTTCAGAGTCCATCCACCCTAGTCTTTCTCTCCAGTTACCTTTCTTTCTTTGTTTTCATGTTGGCTTCTCCTGCTCTGGTAGTATTGACTTTGATGTACAAATTCTCCACTGCATAAGGCAAATGTACTGATTTTTCTCCCCTTGCTCCTGCTTCTATTTTACAGTGTCCATTTCCCATCTCATCCTTTTGAATGGCTTTTCTTTGAAGACCAAGTATCTACCATGGTCCCTTATTGTAGCACTACATTCACATACCTGAAAGCAAAGGGCACTTGGGGACTAGAGGTCTTTCTTCCCCTACCTGCAGATCCCCTGTGTGTCAGATGGGCTGCATTCTGTGTACTTGTCATGAGTTCTTTTGGGAAGTTTCTGGTCTTAGAAACTGAGTGAGAGAAAGTACCTTCAGTCTTAGGAACACATTGGTTTGTCCAGAGCAAAGGAAGTGCAGGGAGCAGAAAAGTAGCTCATCCGTACAATCTCACACAGCAGCAGAATTAAAAAAACCCTATCTTTCAAATGCACTGGAATGAAATGTGATGTGTTGGAAGTACAGCTGGCAGGGACAGCTTGTCCTGGTTCAACTTGAATACAGAGGGAGCTTTTTATTTCATGAACAAAGCAAGAGTTTGAAGCTACAGTGTTTGTATTTTTGTATATTGAGACATCTTCAGTTACTAGTTACTTAAAAGTTGTGAAATGTTTTATTTCCAAATGCTTACTCCTCCACGTGTTATTTTTTAAAATAAGACTGTTGTTATTCCTCTCACTTTTAGACAGTTGCTGTATCTTGGTAACAAGAAAAATGAATAGACAGAAAATTATTATTTGTACTAAAAGTTGATTTTAACAGTATGGGTAATTTGATGATGATGAAGGAATTAGTTTAATGTCAATATTTTTAAATATTTCACAACTTAGAAGTGATATTTCAGTCTTAAATTTTAAGCAGAAATTTTATAAAATGTGAGAGGTCTGACTTACTCACAAATATATTGTTTTGTGTAGGAAGGTAAAAATCACCACAGGAAAAGGAAGAAGGCAGATCGTGGTGATGGACCTTTATCATCAGAATCTGTATCTGAATCAGATCAGATAGAGGAGGTCAGTGTGTATCCTGAGTTTCAGATGTTGCAGTGCTTGTAGCTTGCTGATTCATGAGCAATTGAATGAACTAGCTTAGATTTAACACATTGTTAAAACTGTTCTGCACTCTACAGGTGAATTGAAGAGTGCAGTGCACTCAGAACTGTTTGTATTTTTCCTTTTAAAATAAGCTTTTAAGGATTGTTTAGTGTAGCTTCTATCACCTGCAAGTAATTTTGTATTAATTTTCTTGAGAATCAACTTCTTATGGATACTACATTTGGTTTAATTTTCTTTAGGTGCAAGCAAAAAAGAAGAAAAGCAATGAGGAAAAAGAGAAAACAGTAAGTATCCCTCTTATTCATACTGTAGTTATAGGATATAAATACTGTGTACTTGGTCAGTTTCCAGTTTAACATTTTCTAGTAATACAAATGTTTCATAGCAATAGTCTACTGTTACATCTAAATTAACAGTTTCTCTATTTACTTGCTGAAGTCACTTTTTTCAGTTGTTGAATTAAAGGAGAATTTGTCACTCTTTTACCTATATGTGATTTGAGATTCATACAACTGTAACACTTACTGTAGAATATATATTATACTGTACCAATGGCCTAGAGCTACTAATATCTGTGTGGTACCAAGTAGGGGAGCAGTTTGCCACACAGACATCAGGGCTGTTCCTCCTTTAGTGTTGTGTGTAATTCTTTGGCAAGCCTTCTCTGCCACCATTGAAAGAGCCTTAGGACATAACTTCTGCAATATCTGTGCCATTATAACTATTTCCCCAACCAAATAAAAAGCTGCCAGCAACCTGTTATTTTTCTCAATATTTTTTATTTGTGTCTGTTGGTAAAAGTGAGAGGAACGTTTAGCAGTGATTTACGTGGAATTCGGATTTACCACATATACCTGAGGTTCCTCAGTTAGGAGTATAGTGGATTTGGGATCCTAAATGCCCACTTAAGATGTCTTGGTAGCTGTCTCCCCTGTCAGCAGCAGTGTTCCTTATCGGGCATCTCAGCTGTCCACATGAGGTAGGGCAAAGAGAAGGTCTGCATTAGTCACCTAAAACTACAGCATAGGAGTATCAGTGATTATCAGTACACATTTTTCCATGGAACTTGTTTGTTTTTTTCAGACACATATGAACCATTTGCCATAACATTTCTAGTGATTGCTTATGGTCTTTTTCATAAAAGATTTGTATGTGTAAGGAATATGTATAAAACAAAGCTTTAATACTGATTGTTTCATTTACATAATGCCACACTTATTTGAGAATTTCAGTCGAAATTCTGCTTGCAAAAAAACAAGATTGCATCTCTTAGCTTCTGTGTTACAGTGGATGAGCATGCTACCTTCAGGACTGAATCCAGTAGGATTAATTTGAGTGTATTTATATTTACAGTTAAGACCATAATTTTTTTATTTTAAACAAGGTACAAATGATAGTCGAGCCAAGTGCAGTTGAGCTATTTAATTTTACACAGTGAATTTAAGCACATACTTTAAAATCTGTAAACATCCTAGTTATTCCCAAGTATGTCACTACTGGTCAAAGCACTTCCTTAGTACTGTCTCAGTAATCTGTAATGCTCTGAAAATAATTTAAAATATTAGGGAATGTAATAATGGCAGTGATGAAAGGTGTGAAATAGCCATACTGTAGTGGAGATAAATTTAAATTGAAGACTGCTCGTAACAGTGCAAATTTCTGGGTAAAGTATTTATTTTTGTATTTTCTCAATAGGCTTCTGTAGGAGTATCTTTTGAAATGTCCTTCAAAAGATATCCTTTCTGTGTTCTCATTTCTGCATTAGCAGAATGTAATAGATGACAATTGTATTATATAACTTCCTTTTATTTTTTCTTTTTTAGGATAAAACAAAAAAGAGAAAGAAGCACAAGAAACATGGTAAAAAGAAGAAAAAGAAGACTGCTGGTTCAAATTCAGATTCAGAATAATATTTTAAAACAATCTGAGACTATCAACAGAAGTGCAATGACTAAAGGAAACTTAAACTGTGAAATGACAGCAAACTTTACCAAACTGCATGAGTTTTCCTGTGTTTTAGAAATACTCCTAATCTTTCAGTAGCCAGCCAGATGCAGCTGTGCTGGGAAAGACCATTGTTATTGCCTGCTGCTTAATACATGAGGTACAACTTCTATAAAATTCCAGTAAGCAGTGTTGGGTGTTTGAGACAATGTCAGATGGTAGGCCAGCTGTATATATTGGAAAATATTAAACTTCTTAGATAGTAAAAATAGTCTTTTAAAACATTAGTAATAATCTTTATTTGTAAATCAGGACAAATTAAATCCCAAGTTCATCCTGCAGGTTAATATTATGCATAAACTACTACAAGCTGGTGTCTGCTAATGGAAAAATAATAACATTTAAAAGGCTGCCTTTGTAGAAATGTGTATCATCTGCCCCGTTACTGTCTCCATGCTTATGAGAAAGGGAATGAATGCTACCATCTTGGCTCCCTGAATAGGGTGCCTTTGCCTTTGATTCTTGCAAATCTCTGCCACTTTCAATTCATGCATCTCTGCATTCCTGGGAAGCTAGAGCTATTGCCAGCAGACTTTTCTGAATGAGCAGTTTTGAGCTTCCAAGCATGTGCTTCTGCATTGAGCAAGAGCAATGACATTTTGCAGTATAACTGACAGTCAAAACCTGAAGATTTTACCTCTGCTTTTTTGAAACAGCGATAGACCTTTGCCAGTAAATATGCATATTTCATTTAATGTAATTTTGGTTTAATTGAAAACTTCTTGCAAACACTGGTAGCTTTAATTGCATTATCTTCAGAATTGTTTTGCATGATTTGTACCATTTTTAATTAACAAAATGCAGGTAATAATTTGTTGTAACCAGTTCTATGACTTACATTTCACATGCAGATTTTCATGTATGTATTTAGTTATAGTTAAGTTCATTGCTGTGTTTAAGTGCACACTTGCTGAAGTTATTTAGCGTGTAAAAAGCAGGGTTTTGATACCTTAACAGCTTCATATTGAAGCTGATTTTACTCTAAGCAAGTTCAGTGGCAGATATATGTGACGTGTCTTGTTAGATAAAAAAACTGCTGCCAGAATCTCATTAAAGATACTGTTTAAACAGTTTGTATTTATATTTTTGTACTTGAGGGCTACAGAATGTTGACCTAAGTCATAAAGCTGTTTTACTTTAGTTTTGTTGCTTTAGATAACTGAAAAAAAAAGCTTTTTTAAAGTAAATGTGCCCACAAGCAAACACGAGCAACCATTTGATTTTAGTTTACATGAAATTCTCACTCCATCTTCCATTGAAATACTGATTGCTGGGCCTTCTGTTAGCCTTTAACAAATGCCCATACATCCCAGGTAGTCAAATATAGGTTGTATTTTTGATCTACCCCTTTTTTTCCATTGCACAGGTGCTAATTTAGAACTTACCTCCATTGCATACAGATGTTTCAAATGTTGTGTTCCCAATAATTTCAGGACTTTTAAGACATTGATTGTTAGTCTGCAAAACCATAACTAAAATCTTTGGGAGAAAGATAATTTCATATTGCCATTGTACAGAGAAATTGTTTTCAAGTTCTTGGGAAAATACAATTGAGTTGCAGCAATGTGCATCTAAACAATAGTAATATTTTCACCAATTATTTTATACTCTTGGACTTGATGTTACCAATTCTAGACACTGTTGTCAGTGAGGTTAAAATAAAGGTGATATGCAGTGAACAGAGGGGTTTAATTTGGGGTTTGTGTTTAGTTTTGTTGGGGTTGTTTTCTTTTTAAGTTGCGGTGTTGCAGTTTTGGTAAAAGAACCTGTAATGAACCATAGTATAAATGCTCTGTCCTGTGTGATACCTTACCTGACTTTTACACAACCACCTGCCACAGAAAGAAATAAAAATGGAAATGAGACCCAGTCTTCCAAATACCTAAGCCGGTATGTCGTTTTAATTGTGTGACTTTTCTGCTCAGCTGTAGGCTTCGAGTGCTGCTGTCATGCTTGGGAAGGGTGCAGCCGCTTAAGGGCCTTACGGGCTTTGTCCATTCCCAACCAAGCTCCTTTAAAAGTACCGAAAGGGAGCTGCTTCAGTTTGAAATATCTTAACAAATGCGTTGAGTCTGCTCTTGCATGCCCTTTTCCGGAAGGAAAGGTGGAGGCTGGTCCCAGCCCTTCAGCTTTCCCTGTGTGCCCACGCCGAGGTCGTGAGACAGCGACCGGGGTTTTGGGTGGCACCTACACCCACGTTCCAAGTTTCAGAAGGGGGACAAAGCAGAAAACAAGCAGTGTCGGAATATGAGTAATTTAATATACTTTTGCTTTCTGATAGCAGATGAACAAGCGCTATTTTATGTTGTATTTAACTTTTAGCGTTTTTTCCTCACAAACATTTTTAGAAATTTGAAATGCAGTTATTTTCTTTTTTACGGCTGCAGTTTTTTTGAAGGCGTGTTCAGACGTGATCTCTCTTTTGCCTTTGTGCGTGTTTCTGTCCGGCCGGCCCGCGTTGCCAGGGCAGCGGCGGCGGGAGCGCTGCGGGCCGCCATGAGCAGGAAGGGGGTGAAGGTCCTGGTGGACTCGCTGACCCGATCCGCCAAGCACTGTGAGTCTCCCCCGGCCTGCAGGAGCCGCACCGCTCCCGGTCTTGCCGTGCTCATCCTCTGTAGCCCTGTTCGCCTCCCACGGGAGGCACTTTCACGGCGCCCCCTTGGGAACAGCGCGGGGGTGGGGGGGCGGTATCGGTGTCCCGGCCCTGGCTTCGTGACCCTGTGCCCGCCTCGTGTTTTACCAGCTTAATTTACAACCTGTGTTTGCTTGTGTTCGGGCCGGGCAGTTAACAAAAGCGAAGTGGAATGTCTGGTCAAGCTCTTCGACACGCTGGTGGCCAGGGCCAGCAGCGACTATGCTGGGGCCGGCTTCGACCGCACCGTGTTCCGAGACACCCTGCACAGCGCCTTCGGCATGACGGACGACGTGGTGCTGGACCGAGGTGAGGCGGGCGCACGGCTCTGAACGCCGCGCAAGGGTTGGCGAGTGTGTCCATAGCAAGCAGCGCCGTCTCGTCCTGCCCAGGACAGCGAAAGAGGGGTAATGCTCGGGAGCTGTTAAGAAAATGGCATCTTTTCTTTCTTTACGCGCTACAGTTTTCCCTTAGTTCAGGAGAGCTCGCTCTCCAGTTCGAGGCAGACCAGCCAGAGACAGCTGTGCTGCCCTGTAGGTGTTTCTGTCGCAGCCGCTGTAGTGTCGTGACAGAAGAGGACAGCGTCACTTTCCTCTTCTCTCCGGTGGTTCCACCGGGAGCTGCGGTCGCTGCTGGGCGACAGCTGTAGCTCAGGCCGGGAAGTCGCAGGAAGACAGTCTGTTACAGCGAATAACTTTGGGAATAGAGGCTCTGTGAACAGCATTGAAGGGCAGATAGTACCAACAGGCGAGAGTAATGAGCCAAGTAACCCCTTGAAAATACAGTGATTTCACAGACTGGTGACAAGGGACATGTTTGCAGTCACTGAAAGTCGAAGGAATGATCTGTGATGTAGAGGTGTGTAGAGGAGCATGCAGAGCAGGCATGAGTCTGCCATTCTTTCGGTCTTGGGCTGCCAAGAGCCACCCTTTGGTTCAACTTTCTCCGTATCTCTAGCAGGAGAGCTACTTACATGCCATAAAATAAAAACCTGCTTCAATTTTATGCAGCAAGTCAAGTGTGCCTTAGAAGATACCTCACATTACCTTACACATTCTTAAAAATTATTTTAATGCTTACGTGCAAAGGGGCTGATTTCAGTTCACAAAAGCAAACCTGTTGTCTTCTAAGTCAGAAAAGCTTGGCTCTGCATGGAGAAGTGTTCCTTTAGCCAACTTGCTGATTAATATTATAAAATACCAATTATTATAGATGATAGCAGATGCTTTGAATTCCATCTCGGATTATTATATTACAGGCTATATGAATAGTGAAGCTGTGAGATTGAAGTTGTTTAGGGAAGGGAAAATATTTTGTTATATGGCAGACAGGAGGTTACTTTTCTTTGTATATTTAATATATATTGTTTCTAGGTTTACTTTGTCCAAGATTTTCCAAGACAAAAATTTAGTAATTTAAATTTTAATCTGTATGCAGAATTATCCTTTAAGGGATATTGGTTTATTTGCTTTGCATCTGCATAGAAGCATACTTCTTGTAGCTTAAGTCAGGAAGGCAACAGATCAAACAAAATCTTACCAGGCAGGATTCTGGAGTAGAAGATCAGTAAACTGAGAGGCAGAATTCCTTTCACTGCTACATCTTAGAGTCAAGAATGGTAATCTTACCTTGGTGAAAGCAGGCAAACATCTTAAGAAGAAAGATAATTTATAATTTTACTGAATTTAAGAAAACATCCCTTTTTTGTGTTTCCCTATCATATAAATTTAAAATGTGTCTAAATACACTTCCTAGTGTTCAGCATTTTTGATAGAGACAATGATGGCTGCATCACTGTGGTGGAATGGGTGGAAGGCTTAGGAGTGTTACTTCGGGGGACACTGGAAGAGAAGATGAAATGTAAGATTGATCTGTATGCTGATATTTAGTAGTAATGATTGAATTAATAACAAATAGCACATTGCTTTTGTTATGATTTAGTAGTTACTCTTATAAAATATTTGGTAATTGAAAAGTGTTCTTCTGTATAGTTTAATGCAATGAAACTGAGTTCTGAAATGGCTTCTCTGAGACAGAGGGATTTTCTTCTATGTAAACTGCTGTTACCACCTCCACCACCTTCTTTTGTTGCTTACAAAATCTTGCATTTAAACTGTAGTTTATTCTACAGCTTACACTTTTAACAAAATACATATTTTTGTATTCACACACAAAATTAGAAGCAGATGAATCTCTAGCATGATTTTGGCTAATTAACAGTCTCAAACCAAGCAAGACCAGTACCAACATTCATTTACTGGCACAGTGGGGACACAGTAGCAGTTGCATTAGATCCAGGAGTTCTTCAGCTTGAAAGCATAGATGGAAATACTGTAAGATGGTAATGAGAACCTCTACAGTAATGATAGAGAAAGATGGATGAGAAAAAATAGCAAGAACTCTAGAATTTTAAGCAGCAGGGAAAAAAATAGGACATGTGGGGTGGGAAAAAAAGAAAAAAAAACAATAGAAAAAGGAGAATGACAGTGTGTGGTTTCCATAGTTCCCAGGTTGCATCATTAGCCATCCCTATTGCATTATATAAATTCATCTGGAAAGTGGTCAGGGGTGTCAGAGCATTAGGATGTGTGCCCAGGATGCAATTCAGTGTGTCAGGACAACCACAAACAGTAAAATATGCATTCCTGCTGTAAGCACTATAGAAGATACATGTAGTGATGCAGTTTTATCTGTCACAAGTGTTTGCCAGGAGTGTTTCAGCACATATATGGTAAATTTGGCTCAATTGATAATGTAGAATGTACAGGTCACATTTTCTGTCTACAGGTAACAGCTTAAATGGTATGCAATTATAGTTTGTAATTAACTTGAAATTTATTTGTATTTCAAAAGTCTGTTTTGCCATTTATGACCTGAATGGTGATGGATACATTTCGAGAGAGGAAATGTTTCAAATGCTGAAAAACAGCCTTCTCATACAACCAACAGATGAAGAGCCTGATGAAGGAGTTAAGGACTTGGTAGAGATAGCACTGAAGAAAATGGCAAGTACTTACTTACTGTGATACTTGAGGCTCTTTCAGACATTCACTGATACTTAAAACCTTTCCATGAAGTAACAAAATAAGGTGTCTTATTTACAGTGGGATTCTTCAAGTCTCCTGAGGACAGACAGAAATCTAACCAGATCTAATGAGTCCCTGTCCAGTATTCTCATACGAAACTATTAATTTAGTATGTGAATGTACTATACATTTTATGTATAAATTTGCATGTGTATATGTGCATACACATCTGTGCATGCCCAGTCAAAGCAAAAACCTAGTCAGAAGTGGAAAACTCGAAAGTGTAAGCTGCATTTATTCCATCAGTGCAGGCATCTGCAGCAGCTTCATTTGTAAGTATATTTGTGTTTTATCAACTGATCATGAAATGTCTTTATCCAATTTATGTAATACTAAACTCAAGGTTATTAATGTGAAGCTTGTTTTACAGTGCTTAATCTAGAATATCAGACCAGTCTGTCAATATTTTAATCAAATCAAGATATATACTCTCCCCTTCCATGGTGGTGGTCAAAAATTTAAAGCCAGGTCTTGCATCCCAAGTCCTTTTATTTTAACCTATCTTTTCAATTTTTCAATCCCACCCTTTTTGCCTTAGGTAGAGGCAAGTCACACAAACCTTTTCTGAGCAGAAACTGATGACCCCCAATTTGCAAATCAAACTAAAAATAGAATCCATGTTCTTTAAACACCCGTTAAACAAAACTACAATTAGTAATCCTTTGCTGAAGTGTTCCCTTCCTTTTGCAGGACCATGATCACGATGGCAAGCTTTCTTTTACAGACTTTGAAAAAGCAGTCAGAGATGAAAACCTTCTCTTAGAAGCCTTTGGACCATGTTTGCCAGACATAAAGGTACATTAACCTTGAGTTAAAAAAAAAACCTGCACAAGCCAATTCCCTACAGACACCTGCACTACTACAGACACTTGCACTAATCCTGTGAATGGCAGCATGGAGCATCTTAGGCCAGTGTTGGGTTCATCCTCTCAGGGCCAGTTCCACTACCCAAAGGTAGCTCCTGAGCACTCCCATTCCAAGGTTGTTGCAGCACAATGCTGCAGATACTAATTTCATCACTAAGGGAAATATCAGTCCTTTACAGTGTCATCCCAGTATCTAGCATTACTGTTTCCATCCAGTTTATCTCATTCTGCAGCTGGGCCTTCTTGCCCTACATCATTCATTGCCAGATCATTCCTTGGTGACACACTCCTACTGCTGAGCAGTTAAAATTTTAATTTCCCCTTCAGTTATAACTTTGAATATTCTGGCTGGTCTGCCAATTAATGCTGGACACCATTGATGGTGTAGATTTACCTTTTCTAAGCTAAAAAGCAAGAGACAGTCTTCACTACATACGCAGTTCAGTACTTTTTCTGACTAAATAGAATCTTTTCTGAAAATTGACCTTTTTCCTCTTTTTTTTTTTTTTTTTAACAGAGCAGTATCTCATTTGAACAGAAAATTTTCCGGGAAACTCCTAAATAGTAACTCCCAAGTTGTAACTCCATTGCTGCATACTGTTAACAGGGGTCTTCATCTTCACCATTCTTTGTGATATAGTAAAACCAGTAATAGTTTCAAGTTGCTCCTAAGTTTCAGTATTTCATTGCTGTTAAAGCTATTGAATAAATTAATTTACTTCTGTAACTCTACCTAAATAGAGTTCTTCTGTGATTTATAAAATGTTACAATATGAGGTATGGTATATTGGTTTCTTCATTCCAAGCAACAAACTGACACCATCTTTAACAGGGAATCACCAGGAAATACAGTATAAAGAAAGTTTTATTTTTTACATAAAAATATGTATTTCAAACTATATTCTTTACAAAAGAACTATTAGAAGATGCTGCCAGCAGCATCTATATTCTTCTTCTCTGCTTTACAAGTGGTTTGGCTGAGCTGCTCTCTGGCTTTTCCACAGCCGTTGAAACAGAATCTGCTACCTAAATTGGAGGGGAAAAAAAATTAATAACCTGTAACCATTACTTTTTTAATGCTCATTTTAGAGTAAGACTACATCTCCAAGATATGAATATTGGGAGGAATTTATTATCATCACACTTGTATTGAATTTTCCTGCTGACTAGAGGCAAAAAGTAACACCAAAGGCAGAATTAAACACAAGAGAGATGAAACTTCTAAGTCTTAGCACCACCTTTTTTTGTATTTAACTACACAAACTGATTTCAGATAGTCAGTGATATAGTATTACATATGTCATCTCCCATCTTCCTAACAGAGGTGTTTTCAAGCAAGGTTTAATGTGCTTTATAAACTCAGATCTATTTCAGGGAACAAAGGGAAAGCAGAAGCATGCGTTTGGACATGTAATTTCAAAATTAATTTAATAGAAAGGGTGCTTATTTATAAGATACGCACTTTCGAATCAATCTAGTTAGTCAAGGGAGCTTTTTCATATCTTAATGTAAATGAAATGTTCTATCAGGAATGTTTGACCTGCTTATTGATATATTATCTATTATATATTACATATTGATAATTATATCCTCCATAAAAGGATGTATAGCTTAACACATGCTTCTCAGCATGAAAATAGTGATTCTGTACAGCTTTTGATGGCATAAGGAATGTTGGAGCAAAGAAACATTGAACTCTGACTTCCATTATTTTTCTTCCAGTAACCAAATAAAAGTAGCACACTGGAGTCAGCAGGACTATGTGCAAAGTTAACATGCCTTCACATGTGGGGGGAAAAAAAAAGTGGTTTACTAAAAGTCATGTAAGATCATGCACTGACATTTACACTTTCCCAGGCGTAGTGTAAGAGGTCTGGAGTAGAACTGCCTACAATATTCTAGATTGTGGAAAAGTTAAATAGTAAGAGCACTAGCTTTAAGTGGCAGATAAACTGATAATGAGTAAATGCTGAATAAAGCCATCAGAGAGTCACTAATTTTATGGATAACAAGCACCTATGTTTGAACTATCATAACTTTAAGAACCCATACCTCTTTCAGTTTATTTCGAATTAATGTAGCTGAAGTATTCAAAGACTCATCATCCATATCCACTTTAGGTATTTCTGGTAGTTGTGGACCAATAACAACTTCAGTATTGTCCTCACTTGTTCCAATGAGGGAAAATTTGCTGCCTTCTTCTCTCTTCCTCTTACGTTCTTGCAGATGAGTTGTACGAGGCATAAACCTGTCAATTCCATTGTAAGCTGGAACCATTCTTTGCTGCATTAAAGAAGCTGGTGGAGTATGTCCTCCTGGATGTACACCTGGAGTTAAAGATGTGTTTTGACCAAAGTACCCAGGAATTTCAGCACAATTGTTATCATAGTGTGGAGATGTTAACAGGCTCTGATTCTGATTCCCAGATGGGTATGCTGTGTTGTGGGATACCCCAGGAAAACTTGTAAAGCAGGATGGATCCCAGTTACTGGCTACATGTGATCCCGATGTACTCCATGGACAGTCTTGCTCAGAGTTCTTTGAGGCTGTCTTTTTAGGGCCTTCTACTTTCCTTAACACAAAGCAATCTTTAAAACAAAAACAAAGAAGCATCTTCACATTTCATGTCGTTATTAGTTCTAAAACCAAAGTACAAAACTTTCTATAAAAATGCAGAAACAATACCAATGCTATTTGACTCCCAGTACCTGTGATTTTTTTTTAAGCTTCAAATATAACAAATTCAACTTTCAAACAAGCTTTCCAGTCTACTGCCTTTGCCAGTTTGTAACATTGAAAAAACCCAGATGTTTTGATGTTAAAAATCAGTGGGTTAATCCCTTTAGAAATCCTCACACAATGAAAAATGATACCCAAGTATGTGAGCACAAGAGAGAATTTTGTGCTCATTCTTTGCTTATTCCTCAGCTTGCCCTGCCTTCACTGCTGCCTGGGAACTCAGTGGTACAGGAGCCTTTGTAAACACAATCCATTCTTAACATTCCCCCAGTGCAAAGATGTGGGCTGGAGAAATTTTTTTGAATGTTCTGTTATAGTCATCCTCCTTCCAAAACTGTCCCTTTGGCATGCCTGAGGAGGCTGCAACAATGGTCAAAGTGTGATCCCAAATTTCCTGCCAGTACTTTAAATTCCTGGTAAGTTTTAAAGAAAACAAAACGTGAAGGAAATACTTCATTATTAACACGTAAGCATTTCATTATTTTAGCCTTAACCAAAGCCAAAAAAATTACTTTGAAAAGGATATAGTTCTCTAAATACTGAGAGATACCTCCTGTAAACATACTTAAAATGCATCTGTATTGGGTTTGCATGGCCCAGTGGGAGGGCTACACGGGTGGCTTGTGTGAGAAGCTGCCAGCAGCTTCCTCACTGTCCAGCAGAGCCAATTTGTGGTGGCTCCAAAGATGGATGTGCCAGTGGCCAAGGCTGGGCCGATAAGAAATGGTCGTAACAAAGGTTAAGAAGGAAAATGAAATAAGTGGCTGTGCAGTTTTAACTACAGCCAGAGAAGGGCAGAGCGAGAACGTGAGAGAAACAGCCCTGCAGACACCAAGGTCAGTGCAGAAGGAGGGCAGGAGGTGCTCCAGGTGCTGGAGCCAAGAGTCCCCTGCAGCCCCTGGTGCAGACCACGGTGAGGCAGATGTGCCCCTGCAGCCCATGGAGGATCACAGGGGGATGCAGGGATCCACCCACAGCCCGTGGAAGAGCCCCACACCAGAGCACCTGGATGCCTGGGAGGAGGCTGTGACCCTGCAGGATGCCAGTGGAGAAAGGGACCCTGCTCCCAGGCTGGAGCAGCCTGTCCTTGGAGGACTGTTCCCCATGGGATGGACTCACACTGCAGCACTTTGGGGAGGACTGTTCCCTATGGGATGGACTCACACTGCAGCACTTTGGAGAGGACTGTTCCCCATGGGATGGACTCACACTGCAGCAGGTCACAGGGAGCTGCTGCTCGTGAGATGAGCTCACATTTGCAGAAGTTCACAGAGAACTGTCTCCTGTGCCACCCCACGGTGCAGCAGGGGAACAACTCCTCTCCCTGAGCAGTAGGAGAAGCCACAGGTGATGAACTGAGCATAAACCCCATTCCCTGACCCCTTGCACTGCTGGGGTAAAACTGGAGGGGGAGTGGAGGAAGGTGTTTGTAAGGGCTTATTTTACTTCTCATTTGTTAGCAATAAATTCATTTTATGTCTCTAAGTTGGGCCTGTTTTGCCCTCAGTGGTATTTGATGACTGATCTCTCTCCCTGTCCTTGTCTCAACCTATGAACTGTTTGTTAAATTTTCTCTCCTCTGTCCAGTTTGTGGAGGGCAGTAAGTGAGCAGCTTTGGTGGGTGCCTGGCATCTGGCCAGTGTCAACACACTATAGCACCTTTAAAAGAGGTAGGTAAAAAGTGTTTTCTTTAAGGGGCATTTTAGCAAAAACTCCACCCAGCCCTGAAGAACATTAACATTTTACAGGAAATTTAATCACAAACCTCTTTGATTTGTTGCTTTTGCTATATACTTTCTTCTATCCTGCAGCTTCTCTCTAGTTTCTTGGACTGTTTCAAATTCTGGAGCATAGCACACATGCAGCAAACTACCAAAGAAACTTCGTTCATCCATTTTTTTCTTGGCCACCCTGAAGGGAATTAAAGTGTATTGACAAAACTGAGAATTTTACTCTAGCTCTCTAGAAACTTAACATATTGCAAACACAGAAGGTGTAAAAGATTAAGACAGCAAGAGGCAGATACTGCCCTGTCCAATACCTTGCACATTGGAGTTTTTTGAATTTTATAAGATACACTTCAGTAAATTGCTCTGCTGGATATTCATCTAGAGCATGATATTCCTCAATGGCACCATATAATGCAAATTGTTCAACTAATTCCTTCATAACACCTAATGCAGGAACTCCTTGTATCAATAAATAGCGAGATTCCAAGTTGATAGTGTACACCTGAAAAAAAAACAAAAACAAAGACTATTCAAAAACATTCCCTTTCTCGCTTTATTGCAAAAGGCAGGCATTTTCTCCATGTTTCCTGTTGTTCTCCAAATTCTCTCAGAATGCTGAAAAGCCCTATGTACTCTGTTTTGCAGGGCAGTATGTGCATGGTTATTCATCACCGAGCAAGAGCTGAACTTGAGCCTCTCATGCATAGTAGAACACAAATGAGACTTGACTTTTCTGCACAAGGTCAGAGTACTACTGCCAGTTGCTGAGTAAAATCTCTTAAGTCTCTGGCCAACTTTCATGCAAGATGTACTAGTAACCAGTTCATAGGAGGTACTGTCAAAATACAAAAAAAAAAAAACCACTGAAAAAACAGACTTCTTCACAGGCAGAGAAGATATGCAGGTAAGAAAAACTGCTTTTTTCCACACGGGGGAGTTTAAAAACAATTACTCCAATTCCCTGGGATAAATCCTGTATGTGCAGCGCTGTCTCCTTGCCATAGAGATCCAACAGCATACGTTTTTAAGACACGCAGATAAAATCTGGATGCTGAGACAAACAAGGTCTTCTCCCAGCAGGTTAAAAACCAAACCAGCCATTCTCTTCTGCTTTGTGTAGTGACTGTCATCTAACACTCTAAGCAAAGCTTTTTGATGGCTCACTAAGTACAACAGACAGCTAGGCAGCTCATCCCTGAGATCAAATGAAATTTATTCTGAGTTTGTTAAAAATAAAAAATTCAACCCAAAACACAAACATTTAAGACTGCATAAGTTACATGTATTTCTCAAAAAAAAACCAAATCTGGACAAAGTGGGAATGCTTGGGAAATCAACTCTTAAACTTCCACTATAAAAAACAGTCTCCACAGGCAGGTTACATAAGTTTTCTTGTGGCACCAGCATACTCCCACCTACATTATTTTGGGAGCAAGTGATTGAAGGAACCTGATGCTTTTGCTATGCAATATTTTTTTTTTTTGGGGGGGGACAGGAGTGTCCTTCTACCTCCTTCTTGTCCAGGAAGAAGAGATTCAAATAAGTTCTTTTCCACACTTGGGACATCCATACTGTTTCTCCTGAATGTATCCCTCCAGAGCCCAGTGATGGCTGGATGTCTGTGGTGGCACAAGGCTCTCTGTTCTCTGTCCCACCGTGTACACTTGGAAGAATAAAAGAATTTAATAGCTTTGAGACTTCATGAAGTATGGAGGGTTTGAAATTTTACAGGAGGGTGGTGACAGTGAAAGAGACGTGCCTTATGCGTGCATGCAGGGAGTGAACATTGTTCCTGCACTGGTAAGACCACACCTCAGATCCTGGGTTCAATTCAGGGCCTCTCTCTCCAGGACTCTGAGCTGCCGGAGCATGTCCAGAGAAGGGCAACGGAGCTGGTGTGAAGGCTCTGGGTCACAGGTCTGATGAGGAGCAGCTCAGCGAGCTGAGGGAGGCTCGCCCTGGAAAAAAGGTGGTTCGGGAAAACCTTATCGCTCTCTACAACTTCCTGTCAAGAGGCTGGAAACACATCCGGATTGGACTTAGAGGTCCTTTCCAAGTTTAGCGGTTCCTTTCTGACGCCAGCCACGCTACAGCTCGTTGCACACTCTGAGCACATAGAGATACCCAAATCTGCAGTTCTGCTACAGTAACGAGAAGCTCCTGCCGCGCAGCACGCCAGGCCCAAGGCCTTGTTCCCTGCCTCCCCGGGAACAGCGCAGGCCAGGCCGCCCCCCAGCTCCCTCACCCACAGCAGCTCCGCCCGACACTGCCCCCCGCCCCAGCACCTTCACAGCGCGCGGCCGCCACCCCTCGCGGTACTTGGCGCGCGATTCGCAGGCTCCCAGCTGCGCATGGTGCCGGCACGGAGCACCCGGGGCACCGCTGCTGCCGGCCGCCATCTTCCCATCGCCCACCGCGCTCCGCGGTGCGCAGCCCCCATTGGCTCTCTCCGTGCAGAGGGGAGGAAGAACCGCAGTCAGCGGCGAACGAGCCAATCAGAGGCAGGCGGCGGGGAAATGCTGCACCCGCATTGGCCGGCAGTGGGTTGTACCATTGCCCCGGGGGTGGCAGGGCGCATTACCCCCGCGCGCGCCTGGCAGGCGACTCCGCGCCCGAGCGGAGCGGGCGCGCAGGGCCGGGTGGCCGTGGCCATGTGGGGCTGTGGCGACCCCGGTGGAGCCACCGCCACCATCGTCCTGAGCGGGACCCGCGACTGCTTCCTGCACCTGCCGCCCGCGCTGGCCTCGCTCCTCCGCCTGCAGCAGGTACCGGGGCGGCGCCGCTCGGGGCCCGGGCGCAGGGACGCCTCAGGCAGGCAGGGAGGATTCCGTGAGCGCACCCCCGTGTCCTGTTGCCGTGGCGATACAGAGCCCTCCTCCCTTCCCTCACGACTCAGCCCTCCCTGTAGCCGGGACCCCTCACAGGGAGACATCGGGGAACCCCTCCTTCCTTCACCTCCTGCGTGTACCAGTATCGTCATCCATTCCTAATAAAACGCGGGAATTTTTCTTCCTCGACCTAGTCTGGGACTGTGGGCATCTGCGTCTCTCTCAACACTCCCCACTTCATACCAGTTTTCCCCGTAGCGTGCTAGCATGAAGCGAATAATGTGTAAATATTTAACTCAGGTAGGAGAAGAGGTGACAAATCCATGCAGAATCCTCATTCTTGGTGTACATAAATTGTGTCACTGTAGAAAGGCGCTCCCGTCATGCAGAGCCCTGCTGAGGACGCGGGGTCAGCTGCGGGGAATGCACCTTACACTGTAGATAACATTTCACACGTGGAAACGGGAGGAGAGACGCCGTGTGCCTCTTGTGCCATGAGCACAGAACTAAGAGCTTCAGTAGAACAGGGTGGAAATTGGCAGGAACGAGCCGAGAAAGGTGCGAGCAAAGCTCAGGAGTTCTCGCACAGCCCCTGTGGGCTGAGCAGGCCTCCCTCGGCGTGGGTAGCCTGATTTCTCAAGGCCAAAAAGGGCATTTCACAACAGGAAAACAACGTAGGTGTGTAAAAAACCTGCTCGTTCATCTTTGGGATAGTAGAAGGAGGTTGGTGGAATTGGAAGAAATGCAGTATTGAATGTGAGGTTCATTTCAGCTGCAATTTCTGAGTGTTTTACAGATCTGCTGGCAAAAGAAATGAGAAAGGAGTGCAGTTGTTTTGAAGTCTTGTAGTGTCATTCTGTACACTGTTATGGTGCACTCCTGCTCTTGGTTAACATGAACTGCTAAATGAAAAGATAGAATCTCAGAAAACTTGATAGAAGTAGCATCTTAAATACATCTCATGAATAAAAATGTTAAAAAGGGGATAAATGAAATCAAAAGCTGAATCTAATTGCAGAAGATGTTAGATAAGTTCTTCAGTTTGACATCAAAATACCTGTGCAGTTCTGAAACAGATTGATTGATCATTTTGGTCTGAGTTAATACGATTTTTGACTTACTTCAGTTATGTCACGGAAGCACTCTTGAAGACCATGTAAATGTTATAGGTTTTGTGAAAACTAAGTATATGTTTATTTCTTTTCCTCATTTGGGCAATACAAATGTGCAGTTACACATTCCTGTAAAATATTTTTGATACCCTATCATGTAGAAGAAAGAAAAAAGAAATAATTTTCTTACTTAGAAATAGTCCATAAAAATAGAAAGCTGTTAAAGAATTGAAACCAACAGTCACTTCCATGTTGAGAGTTGTGCAAACAAGGCATAAAATCCAGATAATATCTTTAATTCCTTTGATCTCTCTAATCAAATACGGTTTAGGTTTTCTAATAGTCATCTTATTTAGCTGGTTTTCTATGAATTTATTTTCTTTGAAACTCATAGGGCCAAGCTGTGAAAGTATCCTGTGGTCATCAACCAGTATTTTTGAGCTGGATGGAAACCAGGCATCGAGGTCACCAGGGTGAAAATATTGCAGAGATTAATAGACATTTGGCAGAGAAACTTGGCATCACAGATGGCGAACAGGTTTGAAATGCTGTCTTTGTTTTCTGTTTAAATAAAGATTATATTGGAAAATAAGTGAAAAGTTAATACTTCATGAGTTAGCTATGACCTTGTTTCCTGTATTTAGACAGTTGCTTCATTTACATCTGCTCATGAGAAAAGTTAACTGTCATGAAATTTATTGAATATAAAAAGATTTGCTCATTAAACCATTAACAACTGCCTAAACAATGTTAGGATAGGCTTGTGGGTAGGTCTTTGCAGGGCTGGAACAACTATCTTCAGTGACATTAATTTTTAGAAAGTACACTTTTAAGCAGTTGAAAAATTTGGAATGGGAATAATTTGCTTGGAGTTTGTTGTTTCAAAGTAGCTATTGACTTTCTGCATATTCTTGTTTAACTTACTTGGGGTTTAACTTTTCATGCCTTTTTTTACCCCTGTACCATGTGTCCCTTTCTCTTACAATATTGGTATTCACCCCTTATGAATATCTATTTGTCTGTTTATCTATCTGTGTATCTATCTACTTCTTGTACATTCACCTCTTACTCTTGATCACTCTGTTAAACTTTTCATAAACTACTCTCTCATTTAGCAGAAGTCAGAGATGCCCAAGAGGCAGACAGGGTTTTCTGATGTGGGACTACTAAAATCTCAAAATCAAAGGATTTATCTTCTACTAATAGGTGGACATTTAAGCAAACATGAATAGAAAAGTACTGCTTTGCACAGTGTTATTGTGTAGTATATCCATATTTGCCTATTCTCTTATATGCAGAATTTTGTTCAACATAATAGAAGACATCAAAGAATGTGACTCAGAGCAGTGTATTCTTTCCTTCATTACTTTTTAAATGTATTTTCTCTAGAAATTATGTGTCTGTTTGCAGAAATTTCCAAGTTAGTAGTTGAGCAGCCAGGCATCTAGCCTTTTTAGTTCTAGCAATTAATAGCCTTCAACAGAAAAACAATTGATAAAGGAAACCTAAGAGGATCTCACCCAGCTATTATCTGGGAATAATCATCTCTACAGTCCAATAAATACATGATTAATTAGATAGTTTCACCATTGTTTTGGATTCAGGAGTTACATGTTTGCTGTGTATCTTCTATTTGCTGTGCTGGGGAAAAGGTATTCTCATTTATTGCTTCAGACTAAGGACATAGGATTTCAAATCTGATTGTTACTTTTTTGCTAATGTGAAATTACATTGTAATTACAAGCATAATTCTCTCGGAGGATAGGTAACTAGTTTTATCTCAGGAAAAAATTAATGATGTTTCTTTGAAAATTAATTGGAAGATGTTGTTTGCAAATTGTTTTTTTTTTTTTTTTTTTTTTTTTTTTTTTTTTTTTTTTGTTTGTTTTTTGTTTTGGTCAAATGAAACCTTTGGTAAAAAGTGACTTTCGAAGTCTGTATTTAACGCATTCTGAAAGAACTAAGCCACAACAGCTTTTACCATTCCTCCTGATTCACATGATATCAAAACTATTCTGGGGAGATGGGACTGCTTCCTATGAAACCATTCATTAAGGAGCTGGTCTTGGTTTTCTATTGTACTTTTTCCTTATTTTTCAGCTGGTTCTAAATGTATGCACAAGTGAATGAATTTTTCAGCTTTCTAAAATCCTGAGGATTTAAAAATAAAGATTAAAAAGTGGAAGGATGGTTATATGATCAAGGTGTATTAAAAATTGATTTTTAATCACATTTATTAACTGATACAACTCCCGATGCTTTTAATATTCACTGCTTATTAGGATGGTGTGTGTTTTAAGTAACAAAAACATATAATGAACGAGATGTCAGTTTTCTAGTTGAAGTAAAGATGAACCTTTTCTATATTTTAAAATAAGGAGTTAAATATTTTGGTGTTACTTTTGCCAGGTGTTTCTTGAACCCTGTTCCCATGTGTCCTCCTGTCAGCAAGTAGAGGTGGAACCACTTACAGCAGATGATTGGGAAATTCTGGTAATAAAACCTCTTTCATTGTTCACATTCTCGTCTTACAGATGACAGAGATTCTGACTCAAGGCAGTTTTTTGCACAATGCCCCATTCTTTTCAGCCTCTATGAAAATACTAAATGTGGTAGAGTTTAGTTGTATTTTATATTTCAAGTAGTGTATTAGAAAGAGACATTCAGATATTTTTCTTCAAACAAATGTTAAAAATGCATGCAGTATTTAATTTATAATGGTATCACTTTTTCCCAGGAACTGCATGCTTCCTCCCTTGAGAGACATCTTCTTGACCAGATTCGAGTGGTGTTTCCAAGAGCCATCTTTCCTGTCTGGGTTGAGCAGCACACCCATGTTTACATCAGAGTCGGTAAGGAGCGCTCAAGGCTCTCGGGGCACCTCCCATAAGCTGCTTTGCAGGGGTGGATGCATTCATTGGCATCTTTTGCTCATACTTAGGTACACTTGTGCCAGCAGCCCCATATGGGAGATTAGAGCCATGTACGGAGCTTCTGGTATGTCCCAAAACACATGGACCTGAGGAGAATATCACCAGCACACCTGCCACAGAACGTGACATCTTGCTCAAAAATTTTGTGAAAAATAACATGGAACAAGAAGAAACATTAAGGGATCCTTTTGCCAAACAACCTTACTTAAAGTCTGGAGTCCTTGAACAGAGTAAGGCTGATGCAAACATGATGTTTGGCTCAAATGTTCTCCCAAATATATGGAATTTCATAGGGAACATTTTCTCTAATACAGCTGAGCCAAAACAAAAGACTTTGTGTGATAACATTGAAATGAGCACCTTCAAAGACAAGCTGCTGAACTTAATCCACATGGATTCCATTTTTAGAGTATGTCAGTCCCAGCCTCCCAGCGTACAGAATCTATCCACCGCTCATGAATTTCTGAAATGCAATGCTGTTCACGTTTTTCCATGGAATTTAGAATATGTTGATTTGGATCCAAATCCTGTAGTATCATATGGGAGAATTAATGAGCTGCTTTCCCCAAGACAGCGTCATCAAGAAGCAAAACAAAATCTGCCACTTGAAAAGCAAAATCATTTGACTAGTACACAAGACAAAAATCCTTCTAATTCTAGTAGCAGTCAAGCATCCAGTGAGGGATCTGTTGTTCAAATAATTTGGAATGGATTTGAAGACCTAAAGAGTGTCATAGAGTATGGCCACGATGGGGAAGCCCTGCATGTTGGAAGAGTTTGGGTCAGTTTGAGCACTCCATATTTTGGGCTTTTTATTTTATAATATTTTGTATTGGATAGTCGTGAACTGGCTACTTAACATGCGGTTTTGGGCTGTAGACTTTGTGTTAATCTCTTGAGTTTACTAAAACCAAGTACTGTTTCCTAAAACTGTGCTTTGTACTTATTCTGGACTACATTACTTACCATCATCCTCCAAGATATGTAGTGTACTCGGGGTTTCTGCACACTTAGCATTTTTACACCAAATGAGGAAAATGCTTCATTTCTGAAGGGAGTGTATGCTTTCTTCACAATCTGTGGGTAGCCATTGTATTAATGAGAAAGCGAAAGTATCTATATACATTCAGTACTGCATAAGACTCTTCATCAGTTAACTCTTTGAAATGTGCCTTGACCTAGGGGTCATCAAACTGTAAGGTAATGGGATGGCATACTCTAGTGCTACATAATGTTTGTGAGTCCTTTATACACTCTTTAAAGTGCATATTGAAGATTAATATCAAATAACCAGCTGGTATAATTTAAACTGTTCTAGTTTTCATCCACCATTTTGCCAGGTCACACAAGTCTGGGTATGGACATACTGATGCTTCAGCTTGTTCTGATAGAACTACTGCCTGATTATGTGCTTTCTTTCCTGGAAGCACATGTGGGATCAACAAAAACAGACAAAGTGTGCTCCAAATCACCCCTTGACTATTTTGACGTGATACATTTCTCACCATTCACTCATTGCTGTGTTAAGAATGAGAACAAGAGCCTGCAGTGCTCTTTGCCATGAAATCTTTTGACTGACCTAATAATTTTCCAAATGCCACCAATCATCAAAAAAGTCTCTCACAGTTAAGAAATATTTACGAGATGTTTTCAGATTGGTGTTTTAAAATGACACAGATTGAAAAGGAGTTTCCTTGAAAGAGCAAACTGACTGGTATGATTTAGGGAGACTGGATTTTCTGTCTCTGTGCTGCAGGTTTTGGTCTCTGTAATGGTCTATGGATATTTACCTGCCCATGTAAAATTAATTTTAATCAGCAACTGAAATGAAATTGTTTTTCTCCTATACTAAGAGCATTCTTGCAAGGTTCAAAGAGTTTCCTCTACTTATTTTCTGGGCTTTTGGATTTATTAAGTTAGAAGAAGGTCAGCTGTAGTCACCACTTTCACAAATAGGATGAAAAGTAACTAGAAGTATGCATGTAAGAGTAAAATTTGGATATCACTGTCAATGTTATAAATTCCTTCTTAATTCTCTTGAGCTTCTATTAGTGATGGAGAAATTTATGTAGTATTATATATGCAATGTTATAACTAGTTTACCTTCTAATACTTCTTTTTTTTGCTTTTGTTTTAAATATTTCAGATTGCAGATGGTCTGAGAAAAAAGCTACATATTGAAATGCATTCAACAGTCCGAATTAAGTCAGTTGAATCTATTCCTAAAATTCCTGTATCTCTTACACTGCAGCCCAAACAGAACTTAGTGAGTTGATATTACTGGTCACATACTTGTTCGTATATTGGGAAACTGATAATGTTGCTCTGGTCAAATTGTGGTGGGTGTTGTGTTTATTTGTTTTAATTTGTTAGCTGATGATCTGGAATTGTCTATTGTTGACTATAGAAATAATTCCAAAGGATTTTTTTTTTTTGCATAATTTCTTATTTTTTCTTTTGACTATGTAAATTTAGGTTAATAGGTTGCTATGGTATACTTAAACAGAGCTTATCTAGCATTTGTATTTTGATCAATGCATTGTAAATACCAAGCCATTAAGTTTTGGGTTGCTCTTGGTAGATATCTCCAGATAGTTGCATTGCAAATTTTAAAGGAACTGATAGATATCACAGAGGATGGAGAAAATTGAACTTCTGAATTTTGACTTGTTGTTTTCCTCAAACTATTAAAGGATATAGCACTTCTGACTCATAGCACATTTAAGAGTCATAGGGTTTTCCATTATTCTCAAAGTTTGGGAATTTCTGATGTCTTTCTTATTAAAAAGGATGTTGACATGGAGACATGGCATTGGTAGGGAAAATATACATTTTTTGTTAAGTTAGGACTCAAGTATAAAAAAAAAAATCACTGTCAAAATAGCAACAATAATCAATAATAATTTTGCATCAGACCTTCATTTGAAGTACATTAACATGGGTTCAAGCCTAGCAAATATTAAGTGTATGCCTTTAGGCCTATAAAAGAAACACAAAACAGAAAAAGCGTCATAGAGTTATGGAATAAATATCCAGTTTAAGTCTTCTGGGAGAAGACGTGCCTAAATTTTTCCAACACTACAGTGCCCAGACAATGGTAATGGAAGTATCATAATTTTTATGTGCTGTTTAGCTTTTTGGTTTTTTTTCTTTTCCTAATTGTTAATATTTATTTTTTTAAGTTACATCGTTGAATGCCTTAATTTTTCTGTAAGGGAGACATATTCTGAGTGACCATCTGTGGCAGTGGGAACATACTTAGCAATTCTCACAGCCCATCCCATGTATCTGTGGAGTTATGTATTTCTTTGTAACTTGTGTAATGCTGGCCTGATTATTTCCCATTTTAGCTCCTTCTCAAAGCTTTAAATGCAGCACTTGCCTCATAGCAAGGCTTAGGTAGGTTTGTGTTTCATCCCCAATATTCTAACTTGATTTCTTATCTACAGAAGAACTGCATTAATTTTTTTTATTGGATATAAAAGGATTATTATTATTGTTATCATCATCATCATCCTTATGGGTCCCTTCCAACTCAGAAAATTCTGTTACAGTCTGGCATTAGTCTGCTAAAATTGTAAATAAAGTAATTATGTGTGCACTTGTATATTTTAAATACAGATTTCTTCTTTTCCTTTCTAACTCAGTTAAAGGTTTCTTTAGTTCTTGGGAAAAAAACCAGACAAATGCAGAAAAAATTGTTACAGTAACTTTCATTTTCTTTTCTGAACACTGCTTCCAGTATCTTCATTGATTCCCCCTTTTCTACATGGGAATTATGCGATTAGGAACTTAGCTAAGAGATACAGGATTTAGACTCAATTTCTTTTCCTATTCCAGTTATCTAGGTGATCTGGGATAAGTTGCTAGGTCTCTGCCTGGCTGTTGAAGGTTGTTGATGATGCCCCTGAACTGGATAAGCCCAGGGTTCTTTTTATAGGAAAAGGGTATACCGGGAAGAGAGGGGTGTAGTGAACATCTGGAATAAGTTTCAGGTTGTTATCAGTGCATATCTTCAAACCCAGGGTCTGAGCAGTGCCCTTGGTTCTGGGAAGGCAGATAAGTAAAACAAAAATAGAAGCCTTTCCTCACCCTTATATCAATGTTCTGAGGGAAAAATATTTAGAAGTGGTCTAATATTCAGCTGTGGCTATAGCAGGGGCTGCACAGATGCTTTCCCTAGAGCAGTTGATAGAAGTGGTGTTTGTTGGCAAAATGCTGTTTCCTAAATTAATAAAATTCTTACGTCTTCTTCCATCACTCTGCTGCCATAAGAGAAACAAATGCCTCATGCATAGGGAGAAAATGTTTTTACTTCTGAACACCTGGCTTTGTTTTATTTACTTTCTTCATTTTTCCTATTTAGCATAAAGATATGCACGAAGATGATGTTAAATGTGCATTCAGTTCTTGGCTGCAGGATTCCACTACTGATGATCACCCATGGATAATGACAAGCACAGACTGTGTACATCTGTCTGTTAAAGAAGGCAAGGATAATACTGTCCTGTCTACTATGGAATTTACTTAGTCAGTATGCCAGTTAATTTTTCTATACACCTTTTAACATAACTGATACCTCTTCACACTTAAAGTGTAAGCTTGAGTTACCCTTTAATGATTAACCTTTTTTATTCTTTCATTTTAGATTTTATTGTGGCAATATTCTAATCAGTCTTATCTTGTGAGGAATGAAAACTGAATTTATTTAGAGTTTTAATAGTTTTTCATTGTGCTTTTACAGGAATGGAGGAGTTTGTCCTTAGTGCAGCACATCCCACATGCACTGAAGAAAATAAGTCTGAGAATATTTTCATACTGAGTCCCAGTTTGCTGCAAAAGACAAATATACAAGTAAATATCACATAGTATCAGGTATCAAGTAATTTAAATTGTTATACTTGTTAAAAATATATTGCATTTTGTATATAATATATTTCAGTTTTCCTCTTAAAGTAAATAATGTCACTTAATTGATTAAATTGTATCTGCATCCTTTGTCATTTTGTAGCTTGAAATTTCAGGCATGCCATGCTTGTCACTGAGTGTCATAGAGTTCACACATCAAACTCTCAGAAAAACCAGTTAGAAGAGAGGAAAGTCAGTATTGTCCAAGTTTGAACATCCTTATATTTATTTTTATATGTACCATCCTTATACTCATTTGTTCTCTCCCGTGGTGACTACACCACTTCCCAGTGTATCTGGCAGGACCAGGAGCTTGTTCTGGCAAAGATGAGACATATTCCCTATTCAAACTGACCACACTTACCCTGCCTTTTCTCTGATACAGTTTCTGTGCCTTCTGTTTCTTCCATATTTCAATTCTGAGGAGAATAAATATTTCTATTTAATATTAGAATTACTGCTTCCATTAGAATTCCAGTTGATCCACTGCCCATTACCTCAGGGTTATGGTTATAGGAGTGCGATAATTTTTTTTTCTTTTTAAACATACAGTGTATTTTAGTGGGGAATTAAAGGTGTTTTATGGCTGTTTAGAATAGAACTTTTCTGCAAGATTTAGAATTGCTGTTAAAAAATAATAGAACGAGCTTTCTTTTATTAGTAGTAAAGTATAATAAGGCTTCTAGAAGTTGTTCAAGTGATTGGAACTAAAATGAAAAAGCAAAATGCATTTCTTAATAGCTGTTCCAACATCTCTTACTTGCCTGTTCTTACCTGTGAACTTCTGCAACCCCTGTTTGCCTGCCCAGCTTTCTATACTAGCTCCCTGGTGAACAAGATGGAAAAATTCCTGCCAGATATTTTGTCAAGTTACTTTCCACCTAGTCAGATTCCTGACCAGTTTCACTATTCTGCCTCTTGAGCTCTCCTGCCAGCAGGACAGGGGATGGCACAGGAGAAGGAGCAAGCTGCAGGTAGGGGAAGAGACAGTGGGCTGCACAGTCTAGTATAAACAACACATGGCCCAAAATCTAATGTTGCATTATTAAATTACTGTCAACACTAGATTGCCTTTTGGAAGTAGTTGTATCTCTTCCATTTCAACAGTTCTCCTTTCTTTCAAGCACAGCAAAGTATACATGCAGTGTTGTCTTTGCACAGTTCTAGAAATGGCTGGTCACTCCATAGCCTTTTTCTATAGCTGTATTTAATCTAATGTCCTAACTCTCCTTTCTTATAGGTACTTTTGCATCCTTTAAGTAGAAAAGCTGATGATGACAACCAGCCATCTATGCCTGATAGAGCCAAGAACCTTCCATACCACAAACTAAGCGATTTAGGGTGAGAAATTTTCGTAGAAAAAAGGTGGGAGGGAATGGGAATGAGAATTAGAAAAAAATAACATTGTTGGAAATGCAAACTTTTTGGAAACTATGCCAGATCTAAGAAAAATTGTGCATATTTTGGCTTGTATAATGTTCAGACTTTATTCTAGTTTATGCAGATGGGTAATTTTGTCCTTAAATGGTCTTACTGCAGTGAATACAAAACTTCATGTGTCTAAAGGTACTCATGTACTGAAAATTTTGGCATGTCTGGCAGTAGGGTGGAAAGTCTCAGAACTGGGACTACCTCAGCATGGAAACTCAGAACCAAGCTTTAGAGGAAATACTGATAGTTCAGCAGTGTTTGCTGTTCTAAGTAGTATGAACAGACTTCTACATAGCTGCGAGGGACAGTGGGGTGGTTTTAGCTGGAATGTTTAAATGAAAAAAAATTTAGAAGTTGCAGTCTGCCAGTCCATGTCCCCCAGTAACTTCAATTTGTTTATTTGTTCAGACATTTAACAATAAGGATCTCAACTGTAGGTCCTAAAAATTCTGTCAAAATCCGAGCTGAGGAGAGAAATGCAGGATGCTGTGGTCATAAGTGAAAGGGAAAACAGTGATACTGTGTAGCAAATGTGAAGGGATGGGGCAGAGGAGACATGAGAAACTTGGAGTGTTGTGGTAGCATGCTGTCAGTGCTGGGAAAGGCAACTGAGAATACAGTCTGTCAGCATTCTAATTTCCTCATAGTGCAAGCTTTTACTGCCTACAGAAGGTGCACTGATGCTACCCTAGGCCATTTAATGTTTCCTTTCCCCTACAGAGGAGTGGACAAATTAGGGACATCTTTATTTGAACACATAAGCCACAGTCTTCTGGGGCGTCCTTTATCTCAAAAGCTGGCTGCTAATGCTGTGGGACTGCGAAGTGGAGGGGTGCTTCTCACAGGAGGAAAGGTACTCACTTCTGCTTTCCCCTGCAAACCCTTGCACATTGTTTTCCATAGTTACAAACTGGTTGATGTTAGTTTTCTTTGGTACTATGCACATTCCAAATAATAATGAACAATATGAAAAAAGAGCAGTTAACTGAACAGAAATAATTCAGTAAAACATCATCACACACACACACACACACACACACACATGTCCATGTGTGTCTATGCATATATATACATACACACGTGTGTTTTGAAGATTGCTACCAATGTAATTTCAATTGGGGATTAATCTTTGTATTTATATTATGATAAGCACCTCTTGTCTTTGGAGTAGTTGAGTGAAAATAGGCATATATTTTCTCTTGTGTTCTAACATAAAATAGCAGTGGAGTTGATACTGTTATTTTCCTGTTACCTCTTGCAGGGATCCATATAATACCCATATGTCACTGAACCTAGCAGATATCTTAACACTGAACTCAGTGGAATCAGAACACTGTACTGCATGTATCCACTCTGAATTTATCTTTATTTCACTCTAGGGCTTTGGTCCCTACCGAGTGATAGAGAGGCAGAATACGTATATACTTTCACTGAGGAATAAACCCAATGTGTGCACAGCTTCCCCAGCTCGTTGACTGGTACATACTGTGACAAAAACATTGACAAGAAACATATTGGTTCTGTCAATTTACTTCGACTCACATTTATTTTTGTAGGGAAGTGGAAAGTCAACATTAGCAAAGGCCATCTGCAAAGAAGCTTTCACTAGACTGGATGCTCATATAGAAGTAATTGATTGTAAAGCTTTAAGAGGTATGATAATAGCTTATTTTAATCTCAAATGTTTGCTGTACAATAAAGAGACACAGTTATGAAGTTACTATATTTGGTCTGAATAATTTTTCTAACATTTTTGCTGGTTTTGCAAGGATGTTTTATGTCCTACAATTAGTATCTTCAACAATCTGACAAAAATACAGCTACTGTAAGTTTATTTCACATTTCTATCAGTTTCTGTTCCACATACACCACCAATTTAAACCATGCTTGCCATGCTATTTTCTAATTGGTACAAAATAGGAAGAAGTTGCAAAAATTGAACTGTGTGTTTTTCAGCTGTGCTAGCTGAAACCAATGTTTTATTAACAAACCATAAGTGTTAAAGGATACCTGTACTCAGTTAAAGGATAACACAGGCACCAAAGAAGGATTGAACGACCAACTGAAACCTGAATTATGGTGGCATATTTATTAACCTAGTGTATTTGGCAAGAGGCATGTAACACTCGTGATTATAGATGAGATGACTACTTAGGCTTTGTGAGTTCAAAATAATTATTTTGCACAAAGATGGAAGAGCACAAAGGAGCCATTCTTCTGTTCTTGAATTTCACTGGCTTTTCTAAACAGTCTTGCTGTTTAAAGGGCAGAAAATACACAACTGTTTCTTATGGAGCCTTTATATTTCCTCACTATATTCCTTTTGCTTAAATCACTACTTAAGCTGGAGTTCCTTGCATCAGAGGAAAGGAGAAAGATTGATAATGAGATTGATAATAAAAAGGTCTTTTGCTCTGGAAAATTCTTCCAATTGCAGGATTCTTTAGTAGCTATTTTAAAATGCTGCTGATATTTCTCTGGTTTTAACTGTCTGGGAATTAGACTTGTAGGCTTCTACAGTGGTTAGTAAAAGATGATTAATCTCATTTTAGAACATGTGGAACCTTCTAGTGCTTTTTTGATTGAAGATGTGCACTCTTTTCTTTAGTGATTGTTGACTCTAGTTTAATCTTGGTATCTGGATTTATAGATGCGAAGTCAAAATAGACAAAACGTTGTGAGCAAGATGTAGTCAGTCTGATTTTTTTCCTGATGTTTTGTGTCATTCTAATAGTATTTTGTTTTAGGAAAAAGATTAGTAAACATAAGGAAACACGTGGAAGAAGCTTTTTTAGAGGCAGCATGGAGACAACCATCCATTCTTTTGATGGATGATCTTGATCACATTGTTGGAGTACCTTCTACACCAGAGCATGAGAACAGCCCTGAAACAGTTCAAAGCAATAGACTTGCTTATGGTAATACTGTTCTCCCATTGTCTGAATAGAAGTATAATGCAACTGAAAATTTCTTACACCTGAGCTGTACTGTCCTACCTGAACAAAGCTGTCTGTATCATTATTGCTTCTGGACCATGTTATATTCAGGCAGAGACTCAGAAATTATGGTATGTAGGCATTTGTGGACCCCTAGATAAATCAAAATAATGCACTCTGGATCTTGGAGTAGTCCTTACCAATGTGCATCCACCCCTGCTGCTGCTGGTACTGCCTCTTGTCAGTACCACTGCCAGTGCTTGAGGCTTTTCTGTTGTTTTTTATATTGCTTGTACGCTCAGAAATGTTGCATATGATTGCAAAGTACAGATGAACCTCTAACTGATTATTACTGATAAATTGATATTTTGTTTTCCAAAATTATTATTATTTATAATTACAGTGATACGTCAATTTGATACTTAGTGTTATTGAAAACCAGCTTCTTTTAGATGAGTACTTTTTTATCATCCTACTTGGTATACATTGTAGAACTTCTGTTCTGTTTTACAGTGTAACAATCCACAAATGTTAAAAATAAGATGATCAATTTGAAATCTTGTATGTGGTTCCCTTTTATTCCTGAAGGTCTAGACAATGCTAAGTTGCAAATTAAATCTAAAGGACCAAGATTAATAAAGCCACAGCAAAAAATGCCTTCCATTTCTTAGCTCAGTTTGACAGAGTTGGCATAATTTTTACTGAAATACTTTAGAAATTCAGAAAATCTTACTGTAATTTCTTCCTTAAAAATGTGCTAAATTGCATGCAGAATTGTTTGGGTTTTTTTATTACTTTTACTTTAAGGTATAATGTATACAACAGAGCTTTAGAGTTTTAAAGATTTTTTTTCTTGAAGATCTACCTTGCATCCTTAATTTTATTTATTTTTATGTATTACCTTTCTCCTGGAGAGCTAATTTTCTAGGCTTAATATCTGTGGGTTCTTTCTTATAACTTTTTGTTTGTTTGTTTGCCTGGAGAGAGTAATAGCACACAAAAGTAGATGCCATAGGTGACGTTACAAAATCTGCTTTTAAAAAGCACTTCTGATGGCATTTTCTTAATGGAATGTACTGTCCTAGAGAGAATCACTATCTCTTTCTTTTTTTTTTCCTAGTTTGAAAAACAACTGTAAACACGGGAATAAAAATAGTATGTTACAAAGCTGTTATATTTGTTTGCACTAATGCTAGTCTTTGTGTTAGGGCTACTTTTGTTCTTTTGCAATTCACGCAGCAATATCTTCTGTGTTTAGTTTTGAAAGATCTGATGAAAGAAATTATTTCCATGGGGAGCTTGATTGCATTAATTGCCACGAGTCAGTCTGAGCATTCCCTTCATCCTTCATTGGTTTCAGCACAAGGAACTCATGTATTTCAGTGCTTTGAATGTATCCGACCTCCAGATCAGGTAAATAGAAATAAAAATAGTTTAAATGTTGTTTGCCTTCCCAGCAGCCTCAAATATGATACTGGAACAGCTGCAAAAATAGTGGGTTACACCTGACGATGAGAAAAAAATCTGGAAATTTTAGAAGTTCTTTTGTGATACTTAAATACCTCAGAACTTGTATCTGTCATTATAAAGTTTTTAAAAAACCAAAAGTAATCCAGTGGAAACTCACAGTTGGCCCCACTCTTCACTGGTAAGAGAAGGGTGTATTCAGAGGATATTTCAGTTCAACATAAAACAAATCAGGTTGTCTAAAACAGGTGAGATATGCATGTGTCCTTGTTTCCTCTAAGGGGATGCTGAAGGAGCAGCTTTGTAAAACATGTAAGTCATCAAGTTAGAGAAATTAAATTAAATGTGTGTTTTTTCACAGCTCAATGAAATAAGTATGTCCTAGAACATGTATTTTAAAAATGTTATTAAAACTAAATGTTAATTTTATTGGACAGTGTTAGGTTTGTTTCCATATTAATACTATCCCTCTACTTTTGAACATAGTCCAGTTTGAAAAGAAAAATGGATAGAGAGAAGAATGAACTATATTAACTTTCATGCAAAAGAAAGCAGATACTTTGAAACTCTCATCCCCTAATGACTCATTTGTCTTTAGTATGAGTTGTTCTTGTCTGTGTGTCCTTGGTCACAGGCCAGCAATTAAAAGCCGCTCAGGAGGAGATGCTGTGTTAGATGCAGTTTAACTTTCTCCCACTTCCTGAAAGTCTGCTTTTATTGTTTATAGTACTAATACTCAAATAAGGATGAGACATCACTGGAAAAGTCAAGATGTCAAAAGAGACCAAATTATTTGAAGTGTTTTTATCTAGCACAATATATTGCATCTCAAGCATATTCTCTGCTCATAATGACAAAATGAATTGTTCTTTTTCTTGTGAAATAAAAGAAAACGGATGTAAAACAGTAGAGTCTGGGGAGGGAGGGATGTTTCATTATTAATGCTGAATTTAAAGTAGCTCTGGTGATGTGAGTATTTAAAGTTATAAAACCAGTGCATTTATTGAAGTGCACTGAAAAACTAACATTTTTTTATATTGTTTAGGTTTTGTTACTTAAATGGTTGGTGTTACTCAAATATTTAAGGAAATTTTAGTAAGTTGTACCTATTTACTGTTTGAATTCCTGAACTCCATATAAATAGTAAAGTCAGTACACACTTGCTGCACAATTCTGTTTTTCAGAAGCAAAGATATGAAATGCTGCATTCCATAATAAAGAAGAAACTGAATTCTGATCTGAAGGACTTCTCTGATCTTGACCTCCAGTGTATTGCAAAGGAAACAGAAGGTTTTGTTGCTAGAGATTTTACTATGCTGGTTGATCGTGCCATTCATACCTGTGCTTCTAACCAGAATGCATCAGATAATGATGGTACGTTGACAACAAAATCTCATATTTCATAGTCTTATTTCTGTTATCCAGAACTGGAATAATACAGAAAGAAAACCCCAATTTTTATATTTTGTTTAAAATTTCTTTAATTGTTACATATTGTAAGAAGTTTGTTACAGGCAGTCTGTGTGTTTGGGGGTTTTTTTCAGCATTTTTTTTCATTTTATTTTAAAGCAGATTTGAACCTGTCAACTGTGGATTTTCAAAAAGCTCTAAAAGATTTTACTCCACTAGCTCTGAGAAATGTCAGCCTTCATAAACCTAAAGACCTTGGCTGGGACAGGATTGGTGGCTTAAGAGATGTGAAGCAAATGCTCAGGGATACCATCATGTTACCTGCAAAGGTAGTAAGTTCCTTTGAATGAGTTACTTGAATTTTGTACATAATGTTAGCAGGGAAGAATTATTTTTTGAGAGTGTTGGATAGAAAGATGACAGGCATGATTTTGTAGCTTTTGAATCTTCAACTGTCTTCAGCTACTGGAAAACACTTCCTGCTTCCCCTTCTCTCTTCCAAATACAAAAGGCAATGGCTGAGCTTTACTACAGACCAAGTGGTGCTCTGCAGTACTGGAGTGTTGCCACACTTGCTTGCAGGGTATGTGATTAGGCTCTGTAAAGACAACATTTCCAGCTGTTTTCTGCTTTGCTTTTGCTAGAGGAGTATTTTCTTTCAGATGTATACCAATCCAGCAGTCTCACTTTATTTGGCTTTGCCTTTCTGCATTGCTTAAAACTTGAATGTTGAGATGAGCCATTGAGCATTGACTCTTCAGAGAAATGACAGCATGGTATATTTGATCATATCATTCCGTGATCAAAATAGGAAATTAGAACTACCAGTAGGGAGAATATAAAGCTCTAGTCCATCTCTATTCTAGCCTGTTTCCTCTTGGTAGAAAATACCACTTGTTTGTATTTTAGGAACCTAGTTCAGCCCCAGGTAAACTAAAAACAGTCCAGACGAGCTGTTGGGATAATACAGGGGATATAATAAATTAGATGCATTCTGTTTAGACAAAAATCATCACTAGTCAGTGATGTTACAGTACATTACAGAGTACTTGCTTATCTTAGAATATATGACATTGAAACTCTTTTTCAGTATCCAGAATTATTTGCAAACCTGCCCATACGACAGAGATCAGGAGTTTTGCTGTATGGAGCACCTGGAACAGGAAAAACACTGTTGGCAGGAGTGGTTGCGAGAGAGAGTGGGATGAATTTCATCAGCATCAAGGTAGCAAGAGTTTAAGCTTAATTAATTAATTTTATTAACTGAATGAAATAACCTTCCATAATACCTGAAACTATGTGCTTGTGGGGGCAAAATACTAAAGTAAAAAACTCAATATAAAATTTAGCTTGTCTCTGGATATCCCTCTGGATATGATTCATAGAACTTCAGAGTTTTATTACTGAGATTTTTTTTTTGTATTCATTAGGCAGAACTATAAAATTTGATTGGGTGTTCTTAGTTTCTCATTTTTTTGTAGAAAGACACCAAATTTTGATTCCACTGGACAATGAAATTGAGCAATACATTTTAAACATTTTTAAAATACAGTGGAAATCTTTGCCTTGAGATAATATAACACATGTTCTGTTACCGTACAAAAATGGAAATTATTACTTTTAAACAAGTTGGAATGCTTGAAAATTTCTTCTGGCTTATCTAGATCCCTTGACTCATCTGTTCAGAGATGACACTGTCTTGATTGTAAGAAAGTTCAGTCAAGTACACAAACTATATGCTGATGTTGAATTACACATTAAAACTAAGAAACATGTCTTAACTATTGTTTTTTTGATTATATCTTTTCAGGGACCAGAGCTGCTCAGCAAATACATTGGAGCAAGTGAACAATCAGTCCGAGATATATTTAACAGGTTTGTTTTGTAAAGATTTGTGATGTTACCAATAAATTTCACAGGTTGAAGGACATGTAAATAATTTTGTCTGAGGAGCAATACGGCATCAGATCATAAAAGCATCTGAAATAATCAGTTGTGTTGAAACAGATGGGTATATCTTGGTAGGTTCAACCTGGCCATCATTGTTAAGGAACTGCACATTTTGGCTCCAATGAGGAATGTGCTTTTGAATCTGAACTCCAAGTTCTCTCCAGCTACAGTACATTGGTTCACATTATAGAACTGTCTTGGAAAACATAGCCTGAATTCCTTTCAGATTGACTGTACTCCAAGTAGTAATGCATACTCAATACCATGTCATATTAAACTTGGTATTGAAGACCTCAATGCCAGTAGTTCTTTTTTACAAATCTGCTCTTACTGGCCCTCGGTGCTCACTAATGCAAACATATCCTACAGAGCCTTTGCTTCTCAACTTATAATGTAGGAAGTCTTTTTGTTAGCTCTCTGTAAGCCAAGAACTCATCTGCAGTCACTGGATTTTAGAGCTTTCATGTATATTAATATGACAGCTGAGCACTTAGAAATGATAAACTGAGTGTAAAGTATGTCATAAATTTGAGCTGTGATTCTATTGCAGCCCAGTTTTCAGAATTTCTTAAATTCTACAGAAAGCAGATCTTCTGTTCTGTCATTAAATACAACTGTTCTCTGAAACAAAAAAGCAATTACCTTCAATATTTCTAAGCAATTCTACCTGTGAATGACTCTTCAACAGAAAAATAAGTATTGGTTTTTTGGTTTTTTTTTTCTGTTTTAGAGCTCAGGCAGCTAAGCCTTGTATTGTTTTCTTTGATGAGTTTGATTCTATTGCTCCTCGCCGAGGTCACGACAACACAGGAGTTACTGACCGAGTGGTTAACCAGCTGTTGACTCAGTTAGATGGTGTGGAAGGCCTGCAAGGTACCAATTCACCCATGAACTCCTTTTTGTGCAGAAGTTTAACAGATGTTAATGGCATTTTTCTGCACTTTCCTAAGGAGTTTATGTGCTAGCTGCTACCAGTCGCCCAGATTTGATTGACCCTGCTTTGTTAAGACCAGGTCGACTGGATAAATGCCTGTATTGTCCACCTCCTGATCAGGTGAGGAAACAAATAATTTCACATGAGAGGCAAGGAAAAAAGTCAGACTAATGGGCTTTGTTCTCCTTTTCTTTATATGTAGTGGCATTTCAAACTTGGAAAAAGTGGACTTGATTTCCCAGCTCCAGTTATACAACAGGATAAATTCATTGATTTTAATGTCAGTGTGTTCACATAAAATTGGGGAAAGAAAAGGCTGTTTACTAGAGTCTTCTGGATCAAGTCATATCCTATGGATCTAGCTGATTTAAAAAAATTTAAAACACCAGGGTACTGATCTGCAGAAAGAAATTGGATGCAGTGTAGTGTGTATAATGTTCTCCATCTTTCTTTGAAGTATGAGTCCAGTGGATTTGCCATTTGCTTAAACCATAGTCAGTCCTTTGAGGCTGTACAGTGTGTGTCCCTGATTCCCCATTTTATGAGAAAACATTAGCGTTGCTTATTTTCAGATTAGTTCACACACTTAGTAAATACCACCACATCATTTCATTCCAAAACACATATGATGATCTTGTACCTTAAGAGCATAGATATGCTCTTTTTTTCCCTTTTTTTGCTCTTTTTTTTCCCTTTTTTTGCTCTTTTTTTCCCTTTTTTTGCTCTTTTTTTCCCTTTTTTTGCTCTTTTTTTCCCTTTTTTTGCTCTTTTTTTCCCTTTTTTTGCTCTTTTTTTCCCTTTTTTTGCTCTTTTTTTCCCTTTTTTTGCTCTTTTTTTCCCTTTTTTTGCTCTTTTTTTCCCTTTTTTTGCTCTTTTTTTCCCTTTTTTTGCTCTTTTTTTCTTTTTTTCTTTTTTTTAATTATAAATTTCTGGTTTAGAGTAAGATCATTCAGGTAAACAGAAGCATTTAAATTTTTTATCATACTTTTCTTTACAAAAGGACATATGAGGAGCAGAGCTCACCTTCATATTTTTATGTATTTCATATATAAAAATCCCAGATACTTGATATACTAGAGAAGTATATTCTCTGTATACTACATTTGTTTAGGATGGTATCTTTCTAGTATTAGGGCAGTATCTTCTTGAAAAAATATCCTTTCTCCCTCAGAGAGGAAATGGCTGGTGACAGGGCCAAAGCACCATCACACAGTCAGGACAAGAAAAGCAACAGGTTGCTTTACTGACTTTTTTTTTTTTTTTTTCCTTTTTTACAGAATTCACGCTATGAAATCTTAAAAGCTCTCAGTCATTCCCTGTCCTTGGCAAATGATGTGGACTTTCAGGATTTGGCAGCAAAAACAGAACAGTTCACAGGGGCTGACCTAAAAGCTTTATTATACAATGCCCAATTAGAGGCAATCCATAATAATTTAAATTTAGGTTTAACACAGGTAAATAAAACTGATATAAAAGAAGTCTCTGCTGTTTATTTTTATGCTGATATATTTAAAAGAGTTAATTGTATCAATGGGTTTTTTTAGTAAAATTGTTTCCTTATATTTTTACACAGAGGATTAACATTTTAAAATGTTTGCCGAAAAATACAAAAATAATATAATTGATAGGTTTAAATACTTCCTAAACACAAGGTTTTTCTCATTTAATGACAGGTATTTATTGTTCAAGAGATGTATGTAAGCCCAAATATGTTTATCACAGTCGTAAGGACTGACAGGAGGGATCCCACACTGAATTTCTTAGGAGCAGATAGAAAATTCACTTTTGAGATGGCACTTTTTGGATGATGGAGGAAACAAGAAATTGGTGGGTTCTGGGGAGTTGTTCCAGCAGATTGGGTTTGACTGAGGTCAGGAGAGAAGTGGCAAGAGGATGGCAATACCTGAAATGGCTGGCTCTGCCTCATCTTCCAGGCACCATCTCGTACTTGAACTTCCAAAGTACAGGATTCCACCCTTGGTTTGTATCCCGCATGTGATTGACAGACCCTTCCTCTTTTAACCTCTGTTCCCCCACCTCTTCACATTTTTAACACCTGTCCTCTGGTTCTAGCTGGAAAGGAGCAGGGATGGCTTCCATAACTTGGTGGCCAAAAGGAAGGGTTGGGTCAGGGGTTCAAAATGGAGACCCTCTTGAATTCTTTTTGCCCCAGCTGTTACCAAGGAATTGGGCTCTGAGGAAGCGATCTCCAGCATGTCTTCCCTAATACTCCCTTCACTTGTAGCATCAGTAAGCAGTTGATACCTCATGATTATCTATCATAGGAAGAGATTGTTTTCTGAAGCAGTGGTCTCCAGACTGGTGTGCACACACCCCAGAGAGAGCACAAAGCAGTCCATTGATGTGCAGGAAGAAAATACTAGAACTTCAGTGGTACATGTGTATAATTTACAAATAATATCCATATGCTTGGTAGCGTGCACTCAGAAATTTTTGACTGATAGAAGTGTACAATCAAAGAGGTTTGCAGACACCAGTCTAAAGCAGCAATTCTGATTTCCACATCAGCATTTGAAGTGTGTTGGCTATGACTAAAAATGAGTACATCAGTTAGGCACTATAAAAGTAGACTCACTTCAGCCTCCCAGAGCATTTTACGCAAGATACTAATTTGTTTGGGGGGTAAAGTTGAGACAGAAGTGGTACAGTTCTACAACACATAACATGACACTTCCTAACACTTGCTGTTACTGAGGGTGTGAGACAGTGGAAACAATAAAACCTTAAAATTATCTCCTGAAACTATTTTTCTGTCATGAAGACAGAAAGTTCTTAAAGGTGTTAGATTTTCTTAGCAAAATACTTGGAAATATTCTCCTAGAGAAAGACAGATTACTACTATAGTCAAATGTAAACTGATATTCTCATTTTCACTGTATATCAAATCTTTTAATGTATTTCCAATTGTAGTTTGAGTTAACTCTTGCAATGTTCTGTTCTTTGTTACAGGATTTTGGATCTACTTCTGATAGTGACTTCAGTCTCTCTTCCATGGTTTTTCTGAACCACAGCAGTGGCTCAGATGATTCAGCAATAGATGAAGCAGGGCTAGAGCACTCTCTTATTTCTTTAGACATGTCTGACTTGCTTCCTGAAGATCCAAGGTGCAACATGTATCGTCTTTATTTTGGAAGCTCTTATGAATCAGAGCTGGGAAATGGAACTCCTTCAGAACTGGTAAATTATTCACTTAATGTTTTGAGTTGAGAAGCAGGAGAAAACATACTATTTGCCTGGTTCAGTTTAAAATACAATTATGTCTGCTTTGACCTTCAGACTGTCTTCAGATTATACTTAGTAGTCCACAGGGAGGAAGGGGATGGAAGGACGTGATCTGAGAAAATACAATATGGACTTCTCTGCAATCTTGCAGGAGTTCAAAATTAAAATCCCAGAATACTGCTTAATACCTTGTAATTAAGCAAATTGCATTCATATTAGATTTTATCCTGGTCAAATGGCTTGTTCCCTTCCAAAGTTTAACACTTAAACAGTTTGATGTTTGTTTGTCTGTTGTTTTTCCTTTAACTTAATTTTATTACTAAAGAGTGACAACCCAGCTTTCAAGAATTAAGTTACAGTCTCAAGAATCAATGAACCTTCTTCAGTTCCCAAAAAATTGTGCATTAATAGAATAATCAGGCTATGGAATTGTGAAAAAGAACAGAACTAAAGCTAAACTTCCATCGTTGTCTTTAAGAAGCAGAATTTCTGATGCTGCATTATGTTGCACAGAAAGCAGCATGTTCTCTGGCTAGTTTGCAGGTAGGGATGTGCAGGTTGGCTGCCCAGCACCTGCACTGTGATCAGTTCACTCTCTCTTGGCTGGCAGGTCAGCAGAACAGGGTATGTTGCCTCCAAGCTCCTTATAGTGAACACATGATTTCAGAGATTGTGTGTGATCCATGGGAAACTCATTTTCAAAATCAATTTCAGTCTGTTGTAGAACTGTTACTACAAGTAGTAATCAAAGTTCTTAGACTTTTGTTTTCAAAGCTGTCTTGCATTGATTTTTAAAGCCAAAGATAACTTAACTTGACATTAGAGAAGTAACTACTGACTGCTAAGGTGCTTTGGCATATTTTATCTTGCATTATGGGTGATAGGGTTCGATTAATATAACTTTCAAGACTTAGTTTTCCTCTGACTGAAAATTCTTCAGCAAGGATTCTACAAGTACTTTGATCTCTTAAAATTGTTGAACTGGATAGGTGCTTACTTATTAAGTGCACAGAGAATTTGGAGGTGATGAATATTTAAATTCCAAAGCTAACTACATAAACTCATCCAAATTTCAGAACCACTGATTTTCCTAAATAATTAAAGCAATGGACTTAGCAGACTTTTATTCTTTTTTAGATGGGCCATTACAAAAAACCTTACATAATTTCTTGACGTGAAACTCTTCATTTTTCAAATTTGGCCTTTTGCCCAAACATTTTGGCATATTAATTTAAATCTTTCTGTTCAAAAAATTACCTGTGTAATATATTTTAAAGTACTCTTTTTGCCAGCGGAGGCAAGTGTATATTGAATTGTAGATGAATTCCTCATAATGGAGTTGCTCCTTTGGATACATGATGAGTTAATGTATTTCCTTTTGTGATCAATTTAGAGCTCTTTATGTTTGTCCGGTCCAAACTCCATAACTTACGACTTTACCAGCATCACTCAGAGAGATGTTGCATCCTCACAACCTGCAATGCTTAGAGCAGCTTCTCAAGAAGGCTCCCTGGAAAACCAGGAACAGCAAGCAGAGCTCCTGAGGACAGAAATCAATGCTACCAAGGCCAATTACAGAAGCAAGAATGGAGTATGGCACTTTTAAAAACTATTATTTAGTCTTAATACTTCTCTGTTTTTATGCACATCCTGGTGTTTAAGAAAATAATTTCTTCAGTAATATTAAATACTGTGCAACAAAAGTAGCAAAGATAAATGATACATAATTAGAGGAAAATAAGCCAGATGTTAGCATTCATATAATTAAGCAGTTATTTCTGTTATTTAGTAATATGGACGTGGGAAAGTTGTGACTGTATTTTTAATACATTTGTCTGTACGTGGAATAGAGAGGTTCCATATTTAATAATATTGATGGCACTGTGTTTCTGTAGAATTTTTTCATTGTCTGTTCATGGCTCTCTTTTCAAGGAGGACAGCACCCTTAACCAGTCAATGCTTCCCAAAACAACTTTAACTGTTACCCAGTCTCATCTGATGACTGCTCTTCAGGGCACAAGACCATCCATTAGTCAGGACGACTGGAAGCATTTTACTGAACTGTAAGGGTTTTTTTGTGGTTTTTTTTGTTTGTTTGGTTGGTTTTTTGTTTGTTTTTGTTTGTTTGTTTGTTTTGTAATTTTGAATTCAGTGGAGATGTGGTCTTGCCACATTCCTTATACATCAGAAACACAATAGTTTTACATAAATGTGGGGACTGGCAGCAGATAGCTGATAGCTTTTGACAGCAGTTGTTTAAGAAATATTAAGCTACATAGTGGTAAAGGAAAAGTATTTTACCGGTTATTTGTCTTATTCATATAAGACCTGGAAATAACAGAACAGAACCTCCTGGTACTATGTTAAGAACTGTAACAGTACAAAGAGGCTCTTTAAGTTCTAGGTCCTTCCTGCTTCCACTTAGTAGTAGCTCCTTGTATTTTCAAATTGCTAGAGTTTGGCCCTCTGTAGTGGTCTTAGTGGTCTTTGTAGCTGCTGTGTTTTGGAAAGGCAATAATCTGTAGAAGTATAAACATATTGAAAAGGAGAATGTGTCTCCTTGGACTTGGAGCTCAAAAAGCTGGGAATAAAACGAAGCAGGGCAGAGAGCTCTCTGAGTTTGGTTTGTGAGTGATAACTCCTGCAGGTCACCATTTCCATAAACATTTACTTAAACATCTGGAGTTCTGTGGTGCATTAATATGCATCTGAGGAGGCAGACACAAAAAACATATTTCATAAGAATTTGCTAATATCTTTTTTTTTGTTTCCAGATATGATAATTTTCAGAATCCCAAGAAGAGGAAAGTACAGATTGGCACAACATTCAAACCAGGACAAAAAATGACTCTAGCTTAGTAACCAGTATTTGCTTGTAATTGCTAAACTGTAACTGGAAATGACAGATGTGATTAAATCAGATTATTTATATTCATATGGATTTATTAATGCAGAAGTTGAAAATAAGTTTCTTTTAAACTAACATGCTGTAAAATTATGACACATTTTATTTTGAAGAAAATCGTCCTCCTTTAGATTGATATTAAATTTTTTGAGAGAACATTGGTTATGTTCTGCCTAGCTGTTTATCATATAAACTTTTAAATTTTAATTTCCACAATCTAACAATGGTTTCCTGTCCCTTCTTACTCCCTCACAACAAATAGAATCTCTTCAAGTAGACTAATATTTATGGGAGATATGTTTTTAAAATATTCTATAAAGCCATTCTCTAATGGTGTTTGGAGGGTTTAGAGGAGGGTGGTACTTTATATATATATTAGAAGACAACTAAACTAATATATCCAGAGTATACTTTTCCAGCTATAGCAGGAAAATCCAGATCAAGATGCTTGTATCTTGTTTTCTGCCATTGTTTGTTAATCAGAAGAATACCAAATTGCATTTCACAATAACTGTACCTTCTTACCCCCACCCCTTCTTCCCAGAGACCGCTAAAAATATTTTGGATACTTGGAAGCTTTCTAATGCTACATCCTGAAATTATTCACGACTACTGTCTTCCATGGAGACTGTTAAAGAGTTGTGTTCCTTAACTGATACTCAGATAACAAGGTCTTAACACAAGGAGGGGGAAGGAAGGAGGAGGCAGGAAAGAAAACTAGAGATGTTTCCCATGAGTCTGTTCAACCCTTTCACAGCATTTTGCTTCCCCTTCAAAACAGTCTTCATGTCTAAGCCAAGGAAATACTATATTATCATCAGTTCAAACACTTGCATTGGAAACTTCAACCCAGTTAATTTCAGTGATTAGTTCCTGCAGTTTCTCAGGTACCAATAGGAATTTTCACATACTTTTTCACCTACTGGCTTAAAGATTTTTCAGTCAAGGGTTCTTTCCAACATCCAGAGCTTCTTTAATAAGGTGGTCTTCCAGCTCTCTCCTTGTCAAAATTGTTTAAAGGATACTGTGGTTTATTACGTCTTCTTCACTTGGTAAAGAAATCTTCAGATATTATAAAAACATCCAGATTAGCCAAAATTAGCAGCAGCATATGTTCTTCAATTTAGGTCTAGATAATTGTTGTACAAAATTCATTAGAAATGGAAATTATTTAACCTTCCTAGTACTGATGAACTCATAATGCACTGACACTTAACTCTGAAAGGACCAGTCGCAGGCTAATTGTGATCGTAACAAAGACAATTCCATAGATTATTATACTATCCTCATACTGGGAGTCATTTAATTAGAATGCTGTACTTCAGTGCCAAGTATTATATTGCAGATTTAAAAAGGAAGGTTTGCTATATGCTAAGGTCTTAGCAGTCCTCAACCAAAATTATGTACTATACTATCATGGAAAATGTTCTTAAAACCCAGGAGGCCTAGGTTCCAAATCTGTTTCTCCTCCTTCCTCCATGCAAGGAATTTCATAGTGGATGAGCTGAGTGTAAGTTCAGACATTCCCCTGCATGCAATAACCTGGATGATGCTGAGGGCAGGTTCATGTGATCCAAGAAGGAGGTCACTGAGTAACTACCTGCTGTTAAGTCCTCTTTGGTTACATTCTGACTTAGATTGATTTCTCACCTTGGAAGGTAGTAAATGTAAATGAAGCCAAGGTCTATTATAAGTCTGATACACAAGGAGCATGAAGCCTTAACTCAGAGGAGGATAATCCCTTCTATTCAAGTGTTGTGCAGTGAGGATCAGCTGGCCTGTGGAGACTTGCACACGGCTTGGGAGAGGCCCTCCAAGAAAAAGAGACTGATGACATTTGTTTCACATTCTTTAGGGCAGTAGGATTTAGCTGCAGTGGCTCATGATGATAGCACAAGCAGACAAGCAATGTGTGCCATGTTTGAACCTGTTTTCTACTCCATCAAGTCAAGAACTAAACAAGCTCTGTGAAGCAGCAACCTAGAGATGAACAAATCCTGTGCCTCCCCAGTAGTTCTCCTGTCACTCCTACTTCTCTTAAGGGATAATGATGTCTGTTTTTCTGGGTATATATTACTGCCCATATAAAGGTTTGATAACCTTTTTTCTTTCACTTCTGTTGTCACAAGCATTGTCAGCTGTCACTGATCTGTCCTCTACTGCCTCCCAGTCTTTCCCCATAGCTGAGGAACTTCTGAAGAAACAGGTGTTAAACATAAATGATGTAAGCAGTAACCCTCTTTCCAGCGTGCAAGGGGTTCTTTAAATTTGTTAATAGGAATTTGGTTTGCACTATTCAGTAATTTTTCTTAAAATATATTTTATGTTTGAAGCTATCTTCTTTCAGCTGGCTAGCTGGTATTTTTTTCAAACAATGCTTTGGAAAAATGTACCTGTTTCCAAAGTGATCTGCCATTCTGGACTGAGTATTGACAGGAAAGGTTTTGGGGGGAAAAAAAAGTGAGGCATCAGGTCAGTTCTGTTAAATCCTGGTTTAATTGGTGCAGTTAACTCTACTGAGAGGCTTATATGTCTGAATGTTGAGGGAATATGGTAATTTCTAATTATGAAAATCTTACAGAGTAGCTTTTCCAAGAACTGGGGACACTGGGGCACATTAAATCCCATCCAATGTGTTGGGTCCTTTTAATGATATTCTGCCATAAAATTACATTTATTCTTTTGGAAACAGTATTTCTGGTGTATAGTAAAAATTTCACAAGGTCATTGATCATCTGATTTCTTAAGGAGTCAAACTTTGTTCCATTTTCAAAGAGAAAAATGGAAAAGATTTCTTAACCCATTTGAAATTAACTTAAAAGATAAGCAACATCTGTGGAGGCTTAAATTACTTACCCTTATGTTTTATAGAATGTCACCAGCTAGAACTCTGCTTGACAATATTTTAAGCATGACAGTTAACAGCCTAGTTAAAACGTTAATTTATCATTTATATTAGGTTTGAAATGTACTTCAGCTTTTATTTCACCAAACAAGTCTAAATTTTGTGTGGACCAATGTATGCATCTAACATCATACAGGGAGTTTCTTCATCCCTCTCTTGTGGGATTGAGGAAACATAGTCAATTTCTCCAGCCTAAAAACAAATGAGAGTTTAAAAATACAATTTCAAAACAAAAGCATTGTATAAACTTGATTTTGTCACAGGCTATTTTACTCAAATTAACTGGAGGGATGTGAGTATACATATATATAAAAATTACTAAAATATGTAATTGACTTTTTTAATCTTACTAATATAATTCATAATTTGACTTCTTGCCTAATTTATTTAATAACTCCTAGTTATTGTCCAAACAGTAAAATCCATGCATGCTGTATCACTGCATGAGGATCTGACTCCTTGTTTATTGTCTAATAGCTCCTAAGGTCATGCAGTAAGGTGGGAGTGAAGCCTACTTTCCAAGAAGTTAAGATAACAATCATATATCCCTAAGACATGGAGGAACTTTGAAGAGACCAGAAGGAGAACAGTTTCTTGCATGAGTTCAGCAGATATTTGCAGAGTTAATCCTGTGGAACAAAGCTGGGAGACTGGATTACAATTTGTCAGTGTCAGTTGACAGGTAAGGATTCACTTCTCTCCCACAGGCATCATTTGGGAATAATCCATTTTTACACCCAGCACTTGAGAAATTTGGTTTTAAGGTTCAATTGCTTAGGTTTATCCATTTCTAAAACTGCCCAAATAATAACAATCTATCTTAGGTACAGTGCAATGGAAATCTGTTGACTAAGGTTTAGCCTGCTGTTGCAGTGATGCAGCAAAGAGGTCCAGGATTAAGTACTTTCAGATGCTCAGACAGTAGTAGAAATGCTAAATCAGTTTGCTGGTGTTCAGGTCGCAAGTGTAGGTCAGATTAACAGAAAAGAAGTGGGAAAAATCAATCCTCTCTATCCTCTGACAGCAGGCAGGGCTGTTGTAGGACTTCCATGTATGTGGCCTTCCTGTAATGTCCTACACCAATGGAGTCATGTCAGCTGCTATTAGGTAACCAGGGCAGATTTTGCATCTCTCAGCAGTGCTGTCCCACACCAGCCTCAAAAAGTCTTTAATAGCTTGAATTAGTTGAAATGATCTAGTGATGACTGATATCTTGGGGACAAAGTCAGTCTGGGACTCCTGGATGCAAAAAGGTGACCTCTTTCTTCACTGTTTACACAAAACCAGCTCTTAGGATTCTGCAGGAATGATTACTATCCTATGTAGGCACAGCTATAGCACAGTACAGAGCTTGTGGAGGCCCAGTGTGGACACTGACACTGGATTTTGGTACTGCAAAAATTAACTAAGGTCATGCAGGTGTTGGGCACTTTCCTGTATTTCCAGAGATCGGCAGCATTGTAGAATAAAAAGCAAATAAAAACCAAAACGTTTGGAACCACCCACAAAATTCTGTCATGTTAAAATCCAAGTTATATAATTCCAGCATAAGCACCAGGAGGATTAAAACTATCCACATGGTTTTATGCCCATTTTCTGTTGGGAAGGTAACTGGGTCCTTCACATGAACTAATTACAGAAATCTCCACTTTCTTAATTATTGCCAAGTCTCAGGAAATAGTGAAAAATAAAACTATTTCTTAATAATATATATTACTTTAATATAATGCTTGTATATTACTTACTGCTGGCAAAGTCCTGCAATTTTGTAATTAGAGCATTGTGATCTTGTTTAGATACTTAAAGGCTACAACAGGACCTATATGGTGGTGTACTCTTTCAGTGTTTCCCAAGAACTAAGTCTTATCCCATTTTCTAATGGGCATTTTTCCAGTAGTTAAAAACCTGCTCATTTTCTAAATGTCTAAAATATATTCTTTTATTTTTAAAAGATCAAAATGTCCTTCATTAAGGGCAGGTTTAAAATACAGATGTAGGAAAAAACCCACTTGAAATCAGCGTACTGAAACTTGTTTTTTCTGCGGATCCTGGGAAGGAAAAGGTCTTGGCTTCCCTTAGATCTACCCTGATCCCAGTCCTTCATCCCAAGTTTAGGCGATTGGATCTCTTTGTCCTTCCCCAGCAGCTGTCCAGCACAGCAGGTCCTGCTGACTGAGCCATGTCTTGATGAGGACAGTGGGTGTGAAGCAGAACTCTTGCACTGGGGAGCAGGCAGAGTGCTGAGGTGGCGTGGAGTTGTTCCTCTCTGTCCATAGGAGATGCTGGGCCCCTGTACCAAGGAGAACAAGGATGAGTTATCTGTCCTAAGGGGCCATGGTTGGGAGCCACTGCAGAGCCTTCCTGGGGTGCTCCTCCCCTGAGCAACTGGAGCAGGCAGGCAGAGGGAGAAATGCTTATGAGAAATGTTAATTCCATTTCTTAGTGGTTTTAAGTGGATATCTTATTCCAGCTCCCTGCTATGGTGATACGAATTCCAGAAAAGGCTGTAGGGTGGAATACAGCCTCTTCACAGGCCCTTCTTCAGTGGAATGGAACTTGAACCATTCACATACATTAACAGACATTTACAGGGAACAATCAAAAAAGCCTGAAACTGCAACCTGAGGCCAAGGGAAGAGATGGGATCTGTGCAGGGCTTTTTGAGACAGCCCATCATTTTCTCAGACTGCAGAGTGGCATCAGGGGGGTGTCATAAGATGTGTAGGATTGCTCTCATTCTGTGCAGGCACTGTTCTGCACTGACATTTGTCAGCTCTCAGTGTGTCATACTATGAGTAAATTTGGTTTGCAAATGTTTCCCCTCAAGCACTGCAAGATGTATTTGCCACATAAGTTGTGTAACATTAGTTCCCTCTTTGAAAATTCAGTCCTTTTATTCTCGCTGATATTTTTTTTCTGTAGGTGACTGATGAAGAAAGTCACCCTTTCCAGTTAACATTTGAAAAATTAAAAGCCACATCGCAGAAGCTAAAAAGCAGGTGTCAATAGCACTGATTTCAGATTTTCATGCTTTCCTTATTATTTTGCAAGCAGCATTTTGTTCTCAGCACTGAAGTACTTGTACTGTTTAATCTCTGCAGATTTTCAGTCTTGTGACCCAGCTGGGTCCAACTATGGCAAGAGCTGATTTTATAATTTGGGCACTGTAACAAAATGCAGAGAAAGCCCCTGACTGTATTTTATGAGGAACAGTTCTTAAGACCAAGTTTCTTTCTCTGTAGATTGTAATGGAATTCAGGATGTAAACGAGATACTGTTCTGACCCTGAGAGGAGAGACTATGCTACTGTAACAACCTATTCAGATAATTAAAGAAGCATGTGTAATGTGATTTTGCAGAGGTTTCTCCTCAGTTACAGCTGAGAAGAAAATGTCAACAAATAAAAAAAATTGAAATGTAATTTTTCCAGAGTTTAGGAAACTTAATTTGTTCAAAACACTTAGCGTGATCAGTGATTCTATTCTGATTGGGATTGCATAACCAGAGACAATACTGCTTGTCACATCCAATTTTTTTCCACGTTCTTCTCTGTACTTTAAACTGCTTTTCTTCCCTGTGGAAGTGTTTAATTTTGTGAATGTCCACAAAATAATGCTCACTAGTATTTCAGGCTAAAATGTTGTCTGATTTTCTTGTCTTGATATTCGTGACCTGCACACTTGATGGAAAATTCTAAATATGCTCACAGCTGTTTGTGAAAGGTCCAGTAGTGGCAGCACAGGCAAAACAGTAAAATGTTTTACCAAAGATGTGGTGATGATGGATGATAGTGATGTTTCAAAACATGAAGGAAGATAGACTTCTTGTGTCCTCTTCTGAGATAGAAAACAAGGTTTAACAACAGATAGAGCCTATTGTTACAAGGAAGGACATTTACAATGCTCAGTTACAATGTGACAAATAAAAAACTGGCCATTTTGGATACAGCCAAATGTGTGCACGTTTTTTTTCTTAGCTATATTGAAGTTGTTCTAAATTATCTAATTGCTTGATCAGTGTGGTTCCTGTCTTTAGACTGTGCCTTTGTCAGACTGTGGGAACCTGAGCATTCAGATCCTTCTCATCTGATCCTAGCAGAGGGAAGCAGCTTGGATCCCTGCTGTCCCTTTGGCTGTCAGAATGGATCACAGACCAAATTAACTCTTTAGAGATCTCCACATGTTTTTCAGCTTTCTAGAGCTGAAAATGTTCTCATCAATAATATTGCAGACTGATTCTTTGGGTGCATGTAATATAAATAGATGGAGGAACTAGGCTAGAAAAGCAATTGAGAAACTGCCATCCGACAGCAGCTGATTCTGTGAAAAATAAATAATTCCTCATTCCATAATTCCCATTCTGTGCTCAGGATACGTCAGAGGTTACATATTCTAAACATGCTCTGGTGCAAGGTGTGGTGTGGAACAGCTGTTTGTGATGTCATCAATTTTTAATGTTATCTTTTTTCAGGTGTTTTTCTTCCTGTAGCCAGAATCAAAGGTAATACACTGAAAGTTCACTGCTTGAGAAGGTCCTGCTCACAGTATCCATTAGCACTCAAAGCCATTGCACGTGGCAGGGGAAGTAAATATCAGGGCCTCCTTATAAGTGAACTTTTATTTCCTGGAGTTCCTTGGGAGTTGTCTTTGTAAATAATGTCATTTGTGCGAATCTTGGGTGGAGTGAGAATTTGCAGTGAGTGAGGTTTTCTAAACGTTAAAAATGTGGAAACAAAACATGATTATTTAATTTCAAGTTTATCTCAAGCATGAAGTAATATGACGACGCCTCATGTTGCTACATTTAAAGTCTTCAAAGCTTGTGCTATAGTTGTGCATATTACAATGTATTATGGACTGTATATTTTAATCAGAAAACTGAAAATACCAAATCAGGTGATATTCAAATTTTGCTGAACTTCTGTAACTGGCAAAATGTTTTTTCATACTCATGAGCTCTGTCTAAACATATACGTTTCCCCAATACTGATACACCTTTCTTTATATGCATGCTGAGTGCTGAGGAAACATTTAGTTTTGGCTTCTGGGCTCCCTTTCAGATTATTTCTGTGTGCCTGTATTCATTGGATAGAATTTTCATACATTAACTGTTTAAAAACCCTTTGAGGTCTGTAATGTATACTCAATTGGCAGCATTGTATGGGGACTTAACTTTGCTTTTTTTTGGACTTGTTTTCTTTTTAAGTATTTGAAGAATTAATTCCCTGCTTGCTTCACTATTTAGGTTTGGTGAGAGAAAACTAGAACTGCAAAATTAACAAAATGCTGCTATCGGGGCTCAGTAAGATTGTCTTGCTGTGGATTCCCGTGCTTTTGATAAATACTTTTATCCTGTATTTAGACACATCACTAACTTTCCCTCCCCTACCAAGTCATCTTTATTGCATGCTAAACAGTCCCAGCTCTCACCCTCTCCCTGTATTTCAGATGACTCCTCGTATTTCCAGTCTCTCAATCACTGGTGAGGCCCTTTGCTGGACTTGTTCAGTATGCCCATGCCGTGCACTGGCCAGCCCAGTGCCTGTGCCCCAGCACTGCATGTGTGTAACACCAGTGCTGTGGAGAAACACCTGTGGTGTTCAACATACTCATCTTACCTTGACAGGGACAGAACAGTGAAACAACACCAACAGCAAAAAACCCCTGTTGAGTAAGCTTTTCAGGCCTGTGAAAAACAAAGGTTGGTAATATAACACTACAGAAGACTGTCACAAAACTCTATTGTACTTGGCAGACAGAATGTCTTGTTAAAGGAAAAAAATGATGTGATGGGATCTAGTGCTCATTGCTCCTCAGTGATGATCCCCCTTTAAACAGCAACCTGTTAAGAGAAATTTGAATGTCAGAAATTATTAGAGAAGAAACAGAGACTTCAGCAAGCATTCTTTCTAAAATCCCCTTGCTGTTCCTGCATGTGCTGTTTACACCCCACTGCATCGAAAAGGATAGAGCAGAACTGGAGACATCAGAAATAAACAGCCTATCATACATGCCACTCCTTTATGGCAGGAAAGTGAGTGGGTAAAACTAAATTGACAGATTTTTAAAAGCAGATTTTCGGCAAGATCTTGCACTTATTTTTCCAATAATTTTCTAGAAGAGACATTTTTACTTTTTTCTGCCTTTGACCTTAGTATCAAAAAGTGCTGGTCACTGAAAGCTGAGGTGAATGCTTCTTTCCTGATGGTCTCAACTTACTCAGGAGCTGCTGAGTTAAGCTTGACTAGAAAGCCCACCAAGGAAGTATATTGCAATATGTGTCCCTGCCATTGTACCAGTATTTGTTCCTTTGTATAGCCTTATATGGATATGCTAAGTTTCAACATATAATTTCTACTTATCAAGGGAGCAATTCAGCCATTTTCAGGCTCTCCAAACTCTGCAGGCATGAAGCAGTTGCTTTTGGTTTTGTTTTGGCCAACAATAAATGCCAAAGCTACTTCCATTTTCTCCACGGTTTGCCATCAGCTTCTCATAAAGAAGAGACAATTATTTTGTCTAGCAGTGGTCTGTTATGACACAGTTTAGAAAAAGAGGCCTAAGAATGCCCCAAGAAACTCCTTAAGGAGAGGTAACTGGAAAATTCTGTATGTGGATTCCCAGAACTGGGAAAATGGATACTTGAGAAGGGCACACAGATTAAAAGGACAGATTACTCTTTGCTTTAATTCTTAATGATCTACTTAAATCTAGGCTTGGGAGAGAAGAGGTTCCCAAATTCTGCTTACATAATTCAGATTCACTACCACAAGCAGCCTTACAGTGTAATTTTAGACAAAAATAACCTGATTGGAAAGAAAGGGAATATCAATTGTGTAGGATTCTACATACACTGAAAAGGATTATCAAGGGTTTGACCATCTGAAGACAAAAATAAACATTCCTACTGAAGTCCCCTAGGGGAAGATTTGTGTTAAGGAATATCATGTGTGTGTTTTGAACCTGGATCAGTTGACAGAGCCAGTTTACAACAAGGTACTTTACACTGATGAAGGCAGAGAGGTGTGATGGTCTTCAGCAAAGAAGTGTTCATGGATGCTGATGGAGTGTAGGAAGACAGGTGGAGCTACTGAAAGCAACTTTACCCCTAGACAGCTTCATGAGAAAAGAGGAACACTAAATGAAGGGGTTCAAAAATGTTGCAGGAGCCCAAATTACCATACGTAAGCAGGTGCCTGGGTTAGCTGTTCTAAGTCTAAATGCCCTGCATGGGATAATCTTGATATTTTCAGGTTAGAACAACCTTTCTATCAAAACTAGATTCCAGAAATACTTATGTTTGATTAAAGAGACATTGAAGCACTTAAGCATTTCATAATGATGTATGAACCACTTGGAGATATTGTCCATGAAGTTTTTCTTGTGATTGAAACTACCAAACTAGGAAAAAAAAAATAATCTCACTGAAACTGTAAGCCAAATTCAAGAATAACAAATCACCAACTAGAAGGGCTGAGTAAAAACAAAAAATATATATATAGTCTTCCTGAAGGTAAGCGTGACTGTGTGGGTAAAAGGGAAACAATTGCCAAATACATAGTTCTGTTGTCAGTGATCACAAGATTCTGTAGTGGGGAGCACACAAAAAGAACTATTAAAAACTATTAACTATTGTAAAAGTATTTCTGCTTGGGCACATAATGCTCATCTTCCATAATTTGGAGGGATGTAGTCTCCTATCTAACAGATGTACCAATTCTATCTGTGTGAAAACAGAATAAAATTATAATTTGTCTTTCTAATTCAGTAACTGTAAAGAACAGTTGAAACTTCAATACTGCACCTATTAATATTTTTGTTCTCAGTTCTGTAAGACTATTTAGGGCTTTTATTAATCATAATACACAATACAGCACCAACCACAATAAATGTACTCTTTGCTTCTTGTATAATATTAAGGTTGAAGGGTGCATTACATGAAACCAAAGCTATTGGATTGGCTTGGATACCAAGCTATAGGGGCCTAATCCAGCCTCTTCCCGGATGATTGAGATGAGTGTCATGTAGCATAGCACAGCAGCAAGAGTGGAACCCCAGCCTCATGTTAGGAGCCCAAGGAGCCACACATTTATCCATTGTGTTTGCATCATGTTTTCCCAGAAAAATATTCTGCTCCCAACAAAGCCATTGCCCAAATGGAAACCCTTCTCCAGTACATATTGTTTTGGTACAGCAAAGTTCATGTGAAAGTTAAGGGTTACTCCTACCCCAGCTCTCCTGCAATGTGTACCTTGGGGCACAGGCCACGCGTCTGTGTGGTACTCAGTATTTTAAACATGCTGTGTCTTTTAGCTCTTAGCTGCAAGTTCCATCTTTAGAACTAAAATGCCATGATGAAAATTACTGTTGGCTGGTCACAAAACTCTGGAGCTCAACACAAGGCCATAAATTCAGTAGCAGTGTATCTACTCACAATCCAGTGATGCAAATATGAAACCTACCTACATTTTGGCATGGGGGATTACCAAGCTAGAAGACAGAAATGGGTGAGCTCAGCTCCCTCACCTGCAGGGCATCAAAGCCTGTCCCCCACAGGATTCTCTGATACCCTTTCTGCTGCTGTGTCCATTTTGCAGGTCTTCCTTTTGTCCTCCATTTTCCTAATATGAGAGAGATGAGGAATTTTCAGACAATGCTCTCAGAGGTCCCACTCTTCACCTATGTCCATCCATAAGAAGCCATCTGTAGAGTCAGTCATTTTCCCTGTGTTCAGAACACCACTCAGTAACACAAGAAAAACAGGACAATGCAACCATTCAAATGAATGTATAAAGTACTATGAATGAAGTTATAGTACTTTAGTAACAGTCATTGCCTACAGATTCATTCTCCTTTGAGACCTTACAATCAGAATTCTTGTTCATTCGAATATTGTAACATTTCCCAGTATAATAAAAACTAAAATAAAAATACTTAGTGTTTACTAAAGGAAGTTGTTCTGTAGCTCTCTGAAAACATATTTTTGTCTGTTTAGACTGTAGCTGGAACTGTAATACTTGAATCACCAGCAGCACTGAATTTTAGAAAGGTGTATTCTGATGAAAAATGAATTGTCCCTTTTATATTGCAATTTATTGACAAATAAGGCAAATTGCAAGAAGTACTTTTAAGTTGGTGTGCCTTGAAGGAACTCAAACAAAATAAAACAATGTAAGCACTTTTTTCCTCATTATTCCTATGAGGATTTGACAAGGAAAGCAGCCAAGCTTCATTGGACACAATGACCATCAAGGTCTTTTTCAACCCTGATAATTCAGATAAAGTAAGACAGCCACAGAAGAGGACAGGTCCATAGATTATGCTGAGGCAGCACAGGGACTTAACAGCTATCCCAAGTGAAAGCCTTGTGGACTGCAGAGAAAAGAAGGAAAACACTCGAGTCAAGGGAGTCACTCTGGTTACTGTAAATATGACTTCTTATTTTTAGTTACTTGTAATTGTTAATAAAGAAATAAGAAAAAATACCTCTGAGGAACTGAAGGGAAAGGATGAAGACAAGTGAGGTCACCTTGGGATTAATCACTGCAACACACTGAACATATGGGAACATAGCTCATCTTTGTAAGCAACTGAGTATTAAGATTTAACTCTGTATTAGCAATCTACTGCTAATTTCTGAGCATTTTGAATTATTGAAAGTATCCCTAAACTTAAGCATCTACTCCCTTAAGGCTGATTGTTCTTCCTTGTATTTGAAGAGGGCAGAACAGAGGCTGCAGGCCAAAACAAATCTATCTGGTTCCTGCCTTCAAAAGTCCCACTGTATTAAAAGCTGTCAATACCTCAGACTTTCAAATATGTTACATCTTAAATCAAAGTCTTTCATAAGGTTAGAACATAAGCCTAGAGCAACATTTTTATGCTTTCACACAATATCTTAAAGGGGATTTGGGCCTTCTGGGTCACATATGTTCATACAAAGAAAAAAAAACCTGAAAAGATCAGCATTTTTAAATGTAAGGCCACTTCAGCTCTTATCCTTCACAGGCAGCAGGAACCACTAAGCCCTTGGAATTCAGGCCATACAAGTACATCTCATCGTGTTTGGAGCTGACTGGCCTGTAAAGTTTGGGGCAGAAAACTTCACTGGTATTTTAGTATGTGGCATTTCTCCTGTTCTGCAATTTAAACATTTTTCTTGTTATGCTGAGACTGTCAATACATAAAATTAGTTTTTATTTAGCTTACCAAATTTTTCATTGCCTGACCATATTTTTTCTTATCATCATTAATTGTGAAGACTGAAAGAACAATTTATAATCAATTTTATGAGTCCAATCTAACAGGGAAACAAATATGAACAATCTGAAACTCAAATCATATGTCAGTGTTGGCTTGCTCAGGAAATGCAGATACACTTCTGCTATGAGGATGCCAGGATGGCAAATAGCATTATTTTCTGAATCTGCATCCAATTTTCCAGGAAATGTATGCCCTTATATAAGTAAGTTTAGCAGAATGCAATAGGCCTTCGTTTCAGATTCAGATGAACAAAATTCTCATAAAAGGTGACTATTAAGAGTCCCTCTTTACAGGTGACGTTTTAGTCTGGAGATATCCACGTAGATCATTCCTCTCCATGTAACAGAAGACTGTTACCTGCATCACTGACCATTTTAGTATTTAGGTGAAGCTAGTCTTAAATTATTTAAAAAGGAAATAAAATCAGGAGTTACGATTAACTAAATTAAACAGTTATGTAAAATGCTGGATGATTATGTCTTTTAAACTCCTCTTCTGGAAAATAAAAAGTAAGAATGAACACTACAGGCAACTTTCAGAAGTTAAAGATGACATGAAACTTGCAGTTTTGTCCCAAGATGAGCAATAATGTCTGAAGAACAGAGCGGTGAAATGATGCTTCAATTGGAATGAAAACTTCCACTTCAAAGATCTGATAAATCTAAAATAAACAAATACCATAATCCATAAAGTAAACTGGCACATTTTATAGTTTTTAAAACTCCTTGTATAGGGTTTACAAACTGGAGGATACACCCAAAATAACCAGTCCAAAATATTTCATAAAAAAAATTTATAAATTATTGGCTACAGTTTCTTTAATGGAGATTGCAGGAGTAGGTCCCACGTGAGTCCATATATAGCCCTTCTCTGGCCTTGTAGGAACAGTAGGGAAGGGAGATGATCGAGATTTGAAATATTCCGAAGGTGCATGACAAACAAATTCTAAATATTCCATTTTCCTTGGGAGATCTTCTTCTGGTCCTAGGGAAGAAAAAAAAAATCTTCAAAGACAAAACTTAAAGGCATTAAATTAAGTACGCTGAACAAAAATATGCCACAGCAGCCAACATTCCCTTACAGAATTTGTCTTTGCAATCCATGACTCTCCTAGGAGGGCAGCCTCCTGTATTAGGCAAGAAACCTCTACCTTTAATTTTGCTGGTCTGATCTTCCCACCCACAACCCCCTTTGAAGCATTCTGGTATTTGAGTAGTTATTTACTGTAGTTAATATATTTAAAATACCTTCTACCTGTGTCCTGCCTGTTAGAAGGACTTGTCTGAATTACTAGTTTCATCATTAGTAGCAGAACAGTCTGTATGCCAGTGCTTGCATGCTGTGTATTCTGAATACTCAGAATAAAGATCAAGTAATTTAGGTCACTTTAAAAGAAACAACTTGGACTGGCATATCAGAATCAAAGTTACTATGGTTTAAACCTATCTATGGAGCAATAATTTGATCTTTAAAGCTGCACAGCTGTAACTGTCCCCACAAACACTCAGATAATCACAGGATGAGATAATCACACACTGCAATAGTGGTAATCATATTATATACACAAGATAAATAAATAGTGTTATTACAATAAATTAGATGTTTACAAGATTAAGAGTTTAAAATGTGGAACTTGCATCAAATACCTTGAGAAGCTACAATTAATTTAAAAAACATAACTCTGCATTAGCCAAGGCACATTCAAGTAGTTGTACAAAGTGAAGGCTTAGAGATTACCTATAATATAGGATGCTGGGTCAAAACAGTCTTTGGGGCTGGCTTGTGTAGGAATGAGCCAGGTTAGTGCAGCACTCTTTTCACAGTATTGGTCCTGAATAAACCCACGGATCTGAGCATAGTATGTTCTTCCATCCTGCTCATCAACCACGGAAACAACATCTCCAATTTGGTAGTACACACCCTAGAAGACATGCAAATGACACTGAAATCAAACGACCTGATTTTATCAGCTTCACTTCACATTCTGCTTCATATCTTAAGTATCAGTACCCTAAATTATCCTAAAATCATGCCAGTCTTGAAAGGCAGCTGCAATTCAGCCACATGCACGAGAATGGTAGCATAAGAAAGAAAGGTGTTTGTTTTTAAAACAAGATCAAAAGAACACAAAAACCCTCAAGCAATCCTATTCACAACAACACTGCAAAATATCAAAGCAGCGACATTTTACATAAGGAGCTTAGATAGAAGTTTTGACATAATTCTTAGGAATTTCTGATCAAAACAAACACACAAGACAGTAATTCTTTTCTGAACTGGTCAACAGCAAACAAGAGATTTATCTGGAATGCCAGGCATGAAGCATCAGGTCCCTGGAGGGTTTATGGAATCTCAGGTCACCACTGGCTGTGCAGTCTCCCACTGCCTATCCTGACTTCTTTTTTTTTTTTTTTTTTTGGTGGCAGGGGAAAGGGGGAAAAAACATTCTGTTTGCTTGTACTGCTGGGAAACAAAAACAAATTTCAGTACTTTAGAACACCAACACCTTGGCATGCTGGTAAAAATCATAAATGTGAGAAGGCTCCCTCGTGCTTCACTGCAAGTGCCAACAGATCTTGTTCCCAAGGTGTTTGAGACTGCTTGCATCAGCTCTCAAACGGGAGCCAGCTGAGATGTTGGGGCACTGCAACCCATCCCCTTTATGGGAAATAATATGTTCTGCATCTAAAGTAGGAAACCTCACACAAATCTAAATAATCACCTCCAGTCACTTGACTTCTGCACAGTGCAAGTTAAGTTTAAAAATGCTGACAGCATTAATTACAAAAAAAAAAAAAAAAAAAGGAAGGTTTTTTTTTTATTGGAAGATAAAAACCTGAGACAACAATAACTACTTAAACTACTTAGGTAAACTACCTTGTAAGACTTATGGCAATAACTATAGCAAACCAAAATCCTACACAATTCTTAGGCAAGGAAGAGCAGCTTCTGTGGCTATATCCCTAGTGCTTTCACTGTCCACGATAATTCCTGGAATTGGAAACAGAAACAGGATAATCACTTTTGCACACAGATTTGCATAAACCATACCTTATAAAAGATTGATTCTGCTGTAATTATAGTGGATACGGACTCAGGAGCCTTGATGGGCTAAGAAAAGAACACACAAATAGAAAATCAAGAGCATTAAAACAAATCAACCATAAAGTTCCAGAAACTCTTTTCCTTTTAGACAACATACAGATACATTATCTTCTAAGCAAATCAGCAAACACTATTACTTTAAAGCTTGAAGCAACAGCTGGCATTTCATCTCCAGGATTCTATGTGAAAAAGCGAGTGCTGAACTCCCATGAGCGGTTTCTCTTCCCACTCCTCCCGCTCCGGGAAGAGCCCAGCCCAGCCCAGCCCAGCCCAGCCCAGCCCAGCCCAGCCCAGCCCATCACAGGCTCCCGACCCACCCGCGGCCCCGGCGCTCTGCCGCGCACTGCCTTACGTTTTTTAGCTTGAAGATGTGCCTCCTGCCCTTGCCCTTCGTGGAAACCTTCTTCTCCGCGGCGGGCGCAGACTTGTATTTGGTGTTCCTGAGCCGCGCGGAGCGGCGGTGGATCTCCTGCTTGCTCTGTGGGGAGCAGCGGGATGGATGCAAGGGGGACGGCCCGAACACCCCGACCCCGGCCCCGCCCGGCCCCGGCGGCTCCATCCCCCTCACCCTCAGCCTCACCCTCGGCCTCCTCACCTGCTTCCCCCCCCCTCCGCCGCCTCCCCCGCCGCCGTTGTTGTGCTGGGCGGCGGCCGAGGTGGTGGCGAAGGCGGCGGGGGGCGGCGGCGCCGAGCGGGCCGTGCAGTTGTTACACAGGATCTCGCCCTGCCCGCCCTTCTTCCACATGGAAGAGGACGTGCTGCGGCACACGCTGCACGTGGGCTTCAGCCCCAGCGGCATCCTGAGCCCGGCGCGGGGCCCGCGGGCCCGACAGCGAGCGGCGGGAGAGCGGAGCCCGCAGCGGCCCCGGCGCCGGCCCCTTCCCGGCGGCGGCGGATGTGGCTGCGGCGGGGCCGGGAGCAGCGGGGCCGGGCCTGCCCTCTGCTGGCGGCGGCCCCGGGGACAGACGGGCCCCGGCTCTGTCGGGGGCTGCTGTCGCCTCGGCCGGAGCCGTGGCACCGGGAGCGGTGTCCCGTCGGTCCCGGAGAGGGACGGAGGCGGGCAGAGGGGGGCGGCCCGATGGGTGCAGTTGGGGATGGTCAGCCTGGAGAAGGTCGTGGGGAGATCTCGAAACACCTTCCAGGATCTGAAGGAGGCCTGCAGGGAGGCCGGACAGGGACTCTGTCAGTGACAGAACAGGGGCGAATGGGTACAAATTGAAAGACGGAGCATTTAGACGAGGTATTAGGAGGAAATTCTCTACTGTGAATGTGATGAGATACTGAAACAGGTTGCCCAAGGAGGCCGTGGATGCCCCAACCCTGGCAGTCTTGAACACCGTGCTGGGTAAGGCCTTGAGCAACCTGGTCTAGCGGGAGGTGTCCCTGCTCCTGTCAGGGGGCGTTGGGAACAGATAGTAGTTAAGGTAGTTTCCAACCCTTAACATTCTGTGATTCTGTGCAGCAGAAGCCATCTCTGGTTCTGTTCCTGTCGCAGAGGATGCCCAGTACTGTCATTCAAGGATCTATAGCTGTCACTCATTCTGGCTCAACAGAAAATCGGGGACAGGAGATGGACTGCAATGATTGTCCTGATTCAGGAGAAAATGTTGGTGGATTTTACTATCCTCAACATATGCCAGTTTTGGCCTTTATTTGGGTTAGGTATTTGGAAAAAATCCTCTGCTTTGAAGGTGGGGAGGCGCTGGAACAGGCTGCCCAGAGAAGTTTTGGATGTCCCATCCGTGGAAGTGTTCAAGGTTGGATTGGGTGGGGCTCTGAACAGCCTGGTCTAATGGAAGGTGACCCTGCCCATGGCATGTGTGGTTAGAACTAGATGATCTTCAAGGTCTCCTTCGAACACAAACCACTCTGATTCTATGCTGCTTTGCATGGAACCTCAGTCATGTGTCAAGTAATTTAAAAGGCCAGGGAATTTCACAGCTTTGTGAAGCTTTGAGAACCAAGTGTAGGAACCATGGATCTAACAGTGGTTCCTTACCCACTGCCCTCACATGGCCCCGGGCCATCCTGTGTAGATGTTTTTCTAGTTGGATGTTATGAAAGAAATGCCCAATCATGCATGAGGATTTCCAGTCTCTTAGTTCCCATATTCAGTTTCCATCCTTAGGGTTTATGTAAAGCTTCTTTGGTGCAAATAAAACAGATTTTTGTATTGTCCTCAGTGGACACAAATAGCAATAATTTGCACTGATCCATTAACAGATGGTACCCTCATGCAGCGTGCTGTGTATGCAGGGTGTGCCTGGGTTGGTACTGGCTCATGGACAGCCATGTTTCACCTCTCACATGCCTCTTCCACACCAACTTTGACTTTCTTGTCTCAGGTGCCAAATTTATTCCTCAGTTTTGATTTAAATCCTGATTTACCCTCATCTCTTTTCAAGCTGTTTATACTTATCAGATGCGTTTTTCTTGTTTTCTGCTTCTTTAATGCATCTCTCTATAGTTGTGTATTGCAGATCAGTGATCTCTCAGAGCTCTTTAGCTCTTCCCTCCACTTTTTTTTTCAACTTCTGCCTACTTTTGTTCCCAACCATCCACCTCAGCAGTCCTCCACTGCTGGGCCCCTCTCACTGCCATCACGTTGGCATAGCTTCACTAGCTGTGTACAGACAGGCTAGAAATGAGTGACAATGTCTATTTTTGTCCAACAAAGTATTGAATACTTTGTGATGGTTTTTATTTTGTGAATATTTATAAGATCTATTGTTAATGGATAGTATAGAAAAATTGCAAGTTTTTTTCAACTACAGTTCTACCTCTTCCTGACTCTTGGCTTCTTTCAGAAAGACCCCTTGACAACTTGAATTAAAAAAAAACCCAAATCAATAAAGCTCAAGCTTTAAGAAACCTAATCTGAAGTGATAGTTTAAGATTATTAAAAAATGGTTTTGACCGTAATTTTTGTGTTGTCAGAAAGTTCTAGATCAGTATTTCTTGACAAGTGTGGTTCTGTAATTACAATGGAATCTAAATCACTAAAACAACACCTTGAGATTACAGTGTTCTTGGTATGGTAATTCTGCTGGCTTTGTGTAAGACCAGAGAGAGGCAGGGATTGCTGTCAGTGCTATCTGATCATCCCTACCTCACCTGGAAGGTGACACAATGAACAGTGGTTATGATGTTTTGTCAGAAATTACTCCCAGCGTGTCTTTTATCTTAGGCAATAGCTGAAATGTTCTGAGAGTTGCTGAATACCTCATAGTTATAGGTAGGAGAGGTGGGGCTCAGGACTTTACTTAAAGTACCCCTCTCTCCAGAGGATCCCAAGCCTTACAATATTGATCCCAAATTTTGAGCATCCTCTTCAGTTTCCTGATTCTCCTTAACAGAACTAGCCTCTCATTGGAGCTGGAGTGGGTTGGCTCAGTCTGAGGCCTGATTGGAAGTGCCTGATGCAGTTGAGGCATTTTGTGCTGTGTAATTTTAGCTCAGCTAAAGTTGCAGACTGTTTTCTTCCAATTAAGATGTATTTTCAGTTTATTTTATTTTTACCACAATAAGAGAAAGGGCTGCCCCTTGGAGTCTGATATCAGAGTCCATCCCTGCTCTGTGAAACTTCCAATGTAGACTCCACAAAGAAGTGGAAGAAATAAAATGTTGGCTCCACCTGTGGAGTGGGACTGTGTTAAGAGACACACTGACTGCCAGTACAGAACTGTTTCTTGGGAGCTCTTGGTGAGGGTGGTTTTTATTGGAAGTGATGCACATCCGCACACACTGCTCATTTCCTGCTTTAGTAGTTAAATTCTTCTGCAGTGGATTTAATTGAATTGCTTCCTCCTAGCTTCCTACTGCTATCCTACAGTCAGCTGGCTCACAGCTGAAGAATCCTTTATTCTTACTATGTGTGTGTCACTGTTCCACAGTCAGGTGCAGAGAATGTGCACGGAGTGCTGCTCCAGAAATACTTGTGTTGAAAATGCATGAAATTGGGTATGGATGGACTGGTGCACTCTGCATTTCCACATGGTTCTGTTCTAAGTTTCTGTACTTAACAGCTCTCTTGTGAGAAAAGCAGCCTGTATTCCCGTAATTCCCAGAGTCACAACTGATGCTATTCTTGAGATGTGTTGCACAGTTATGACTTGCATAAGAAACATGAATCTGTCTTTGCAGCTTTTGGGTCTTAATTACTCATTCAAGCTCGTAGTAGAGCTACGAATTAACCCCAGATTTTGTGAGGTCTTTGGTTTTTGGGCCTCATGAGGGACATGGGTAGGTAGAGCAATTGCAGAGATGACATAAAATTACCACGAGTACTTGGTTCTTTCAAGGCATGTTAAAGCTGTCTCCTGAGCCAGACAATTGCATGTAAAGAAACTGGCTATCATTATGTCCATGTTTTGCCTTCCATTCTCACCAGCCTCCTGGAGTATTGCAGCAGGATGACTTCTGTGAGTGTGCTGAGGCACTGTAACAAGTTGTCCAGAGAAGCTGGGAATGCTCCATCACTGGAAGTGCTCAAGACTGGGTTGGATGGAGCTCTGAGCTGCTTGGTCCAGTGAAATGTGTGCTTGTGCATGGAAGGGGGATTGGAACAACATGGTCTTTAAGGTCCCTCCAACCCAAACCAATCTGTGATTCCAAGATCTTGGCACACTTGGTGGAGGAAGTTGGTAACACTACTGTAACAATGAACAAAATAGTTTAGTGCTATTAATGTAACAGAGGCGCTCTGGAATTTCCCAATAGAGAGTGGTATTAAGTGGCACTTAAGTAACAGTAATTAACAGAATCTTTCACTAAAATTAGCCCCCCCTCTTTAGCACCACTATTTGTAGTGACAAGGCATTACTCTACAAAGAACAGGTGCAAAATATGGCTGTAGCAATTAAGACAAATTCCATTTTAGATTTTTTTTCAAATCTTAATGATGGTACCTTATATTTACAAATTAAAACATTCAGCTTACTACATGGTGTCCAACTAATCTGGCACCGTAGTGAACACACCCTAAAAATGTCTGTCAGCAGTCTCAAGGATCTGCTATGGTCAGATGTAATGAGACAGAACGGAACTAGTTTAAGTAATAAATGTTTAATCAAAGAATTTTACATATTATTAACAGCATTCATTTGGCCAAACATCTACATGGTTGTAGTATCCTACTTGTATATAAAGTGGGAATGTATCAAGTATAGACTATGAAAGTGCAAATAACAATTCAAGGTTAAGAGTAATTTTTTTACATTATAAAATTAACAGGTTTACAAAATAGTCTTGCCAAACTTTTATTTTTGAATTGTCAAGTCAATGACTATGGTGTTAAAATAAGTACCAAGAAAATACAAATTTAATAGTCTAATTTCATGCTCATAAGAGTAACACGGAAACAATGGATATACTGCACAACCTAACCAAATTACATAAAACCAGAACCCACAAACTTCACTATCTTCACAGAGAGCACTCTTACATATCTTACTGCAACTTTGCAAGACATCTCAATGCAATACACAATCTTTTTGTGAGAATCTTTCTATTCAGAAATTACCAATCAAGGAAGCTATGTGAGTTAAACAACTTTCAGACCAATTCATGATGACAGTTCATGAAGGACCATTTTAGTTGAAGGACTTTATACCTATAGGTATTTTTCAAAGGCTCAGTATTATGTCAGGAGTAGAGTGGCTAAAGGAAAAGTTTGAGAATTATTTAGACTATTCTAATTCATTCTCTCTAAAGATCCTTGAAAATGGACAAGGTTTTTATGGGGTAAGGGTAAAATATTCTTATTTCATTTTTTACTAATATGAACCTTGTAACTGCAAGGTTCCAAAGCTGGATTTGCATGAATCAGTTACCAAAACACTCACTTGAACTCACAGTAATCAATACATAAACTTTGCTATCATGACACTTGCCTATACACACTCAGTAGTAATAAACTTTTATATCATATCAACAAATCTCTGGTAACAGTTAAGCAAAACTTAAAATGGAGTGTATGCAATTTGCTCATGTTATGAAAAGTTTTGATTATATGTAATTAAAACAGCCATTTGAACAACTTATTCTAGTTGTAATTACATACTGTACCATTGTATCTCACTAACTGTAGATTGATGCTTTTAAGCAAATCTAAAACCAGTATTTTTGTTTGTCACGGTACAACAACTAGGAAAAGGTTTTTTTGTGGTTTGTTTTTTATCTTTTTTAAAGTTTTTTTTTTTTCTTACACTAAACAGTAATCACACAGCAAATGAATATTGTGCAATTGAACAAATACCTAGTAGTGTTTTGTATATGCAAAAACACTGACAGAACGTTTAGTTATTTACTGTAAAGGCAAGGCCATGGGTGGTTTTATGGAGGTCTTTGCAATTAATAGCATAGTTACTCCAGAACAAACACTGAATTTGAATTACTTGTTTAACTGTGGCAACTATCCAGTTGGGTTAGGCAAAGGCACCGTAATATGTTGAGCAGGATGTGTTATCTGAACTTTTAATTGTGGGACTGGCTAATATATGAAAATTCTGTGTTCCTATATTTTTATAAAATGTTATCATTAAAAGTAATTGCACTATTAGTGCATAAAATGCTTCGTAGAATTATGAAAACAAAGAACTATGATTGCACTTCCATTAAAGTGTCTCTTAAAATACAGCATAGCTGTTGCTAACTCACTGTATTTTAATATTTAAAATAACTGTTTAACAGCAGCATTAGGTTTCATTAACTTAAGATACAGGCTACATTTAATTAAATGCAGTCACCATGGCAATATATGCCAGTTAAATTTAGAGAAGCAATGCACCCAGTGGTTTCTTTCACCGCTAAGAATTTTGGGATTAGTTGGATAGAGTAACACTGCACTGTTTCATTAGGCTACTGCCAGTTAACTTTTCACAGTTTGGCACATTTGGACTGTAAATAGACATGAAAAAATCTTTGATTTTAAAGGGAAAGAATATCCCCTAAAACTTGTTCCTGGAGCAGTACTACAGAGAAGCATTAAATACCTCCGTTCACACTGCTAACAAAAATGAAAAATGAGTAAGGAAAAGTTACGGAAAACAAAACCAAAATGCAAATGAACTGCTAGATGTTATTTTGGTGAATTTATGTATTCTAAAAAACTGAATAAACTATTTCTTAGGAAAAACAACTAAAATAATCAGTGTAAGCCTTTAGTCCATACTTTCAAGTTAAGGATCGTCAACCTAAGGCTAAACAGATGCTGCATTGTATTAGGAATGTGGAATACAACCTACTTATTCCTTTCTCTTGAGAGCAAAAAGGCAAGTACTACCTAATTAAATGCAAAGGATATTCCTTGAAAGGTTCAGATTATTATGAAGAACTACAATTCAAGAGAACTCCTAAATATCCTTTGTTATGTCAGTGGTTACAACTGAGCTGCAATTATGTGGATCATAGCCTCCATAATGCTTACTCCACATACTGTACTGTACCATCTGTCACTGCCATTCTTTTACTCCAGATTTAGTTTTTTATTCATACCAGATGCACGTGTTCAGTCCATTCACTTGAGGTTAGAGGAGTCTGACTTGAACTATCTCCTGGAGCATCTAGGGTGCTTGTTACCTCCCTGTTAGTATCACCAATTTGTGATACTGTTTCACTTGGAATAATGTTTTCTTCAGAAGGGCTTTCCTCTGTTTGGGTTCCTCTGCCTTCATTTTTGAGTGCATCCTCAAACAGTGCATGCTCTTCCTGAGGCTCCAGCCCTGTGTCTGTAAGATTTGGTTGCCCTGCTGACCCATCTTCAGTACTGGGTTGCTGTGACTCCTCATCTGTTTCTGTACTTGTTGAGGGGATCAGAGCAATACTCTGGGGGTTCATGTCATGAAACCAGGCCATAATATTTCCAAGCAGATTTTCATTGGTATTGGGATCTTGACTGCTGGAATCAGCATCACTTGATGTTGAGTATAATCCACTTCTTGTCTCGCTGCAGGGGTGGGAATGAAGACGATCAGCTGAGAAGGGATCATTGCCTCCACCCAGTCTCATCAGACTGTCACCAAGTTCTAGCAGCTCAGAGCTGCTCAAAGCACCCCTTGGGTTGTCTATACTTATGGGAGCAGAGTCCAGTCTTGTAGGCAAAGAGGTACCTATTGCTCCTAAAGATGCCTCGTTATTTAGAAAGTCTCTAGTTTCTTCATCTATGGCCAAGCCAGATTCTTGTAATGACAGCTGAATAGCTAGCAGGATGTTTGGGTCATCTTCATCCAGTGAACTCAGAGCCTGTGGAAATGCATAAGGTTGCTCTCAGAATAAAATTTGCATCTTGTTACAGATTTTGGATGAAAAGTAATTTTGGCTCAAATCTGAAATTCATTCATTATTCCAACATGTCCTTTATCAGAATCAATTTTTACCAACAGAGCTGACAACACAATTTAAAAGGTAACTATTGTTATGTCAGTGATTGTTTAGCAATTCTTACCATTGTGAATGTGTAATTTGTTGTCCTAGATCCTCCCTTTCTCCTTGAAGAATTAAGAAAATTTGGAGAGACAAAATGACACAGAAAGGCAGAGCAGAGGAGAGTGGAAGCAAAGCAAAGAGAATGGAAAAGAGATTAGGGGAGATACCTGAAGAGAATCCTGGTTTTCAGAGCGACTGACAGGGGTATAGTCATGAAGCGAAGAGCTGTGCAGAATGCCCATAGAAGCTGAACTCACCATGGAGGTGCCATGTCTTCTACTGCTGCCACCTTCCTGAGTGTCTGTTTGGGCAATCAAAACAAAAGTAGTTGAAGAACCAGTGAGGAAACCTCCTCCGCTGATTTACTGAGATAATCTCTGCTTTCCTTTTGGATTCTAACTGTAATTTTACTCCTTTATTCACTCTGAATGAAAGAATTCAAACCACTCCTTCCACATCAGCTGTAACACAGTGATGAAACACCAATCCCACTGTTTTAGGAGTGACTGCCTGGCTCATTTGTCCTTTCTGCCCTCAATACCCTTCTCTGTGAAAGCACGGGTTATGCCATTGGGAGCATGGGCAGAAGGGGCAAAGTGCTTCTAAAGCACATACATGATTTATGGAAAGCCCTGAAAATTACTGCCTGTGGATAAAAGTACAGGATGTATTCACAGGTGAATTACAAGTAATGTTTGCCTATTTCTCTGTTCTTCCAAAGACAAAGCCTCAGCTGTGATGTTAACATTTTAATAATTTTTACTGTAACATTGCAGCACAATTAAGAGTAGAGTTGTTAGTGAATACTTCAGCAATTACTGACATTGATGTTTTCTTAAAACCAACAAAAAACAGAAGATGCTGTATCCAGAAAAAAACCTGCTCTGTAATAAAAATAAATGTAAATATTTTTACTTTGGAAAATGGAATTTTCCCCTCCAAAACTCAAACTGTGATAAACTGAAATAAAGTAATAGTCTTTTGCATGCTTTAACAGTGTGCACTTGGCCATCACTACTACACCCAAGCGTTCAGTCAAAATCTAGTCCTTAAACTAACAGGATACTTTTGCATTTTATTTGTAATAGGGAAGAACCAAAGTTCTCCAAAAATTTGACTGCTTTTTCTGAAATTAAGGATGCATGTGATCCTTTCTCCTCAATAAAGGATCTCTCCTTTTGGTTTTAAAGAACAACCTATGTGTTAAGTTCCTGAGATACAGCAATGAGAGTTTGTGCAGCATGTCTAAGAGACTGAGCACACAGACCGGCAGCTCTGTAGAAACAGTGTCACAGTATGACTTGGATTCAAGGTATTTCTGTACCTTTGCTAAGCTTCTGGCAGAACTGAGCCAGCCAAGACAGACAAGTCACAGAGACACCTTAAAGGACTGCACTACCAGCCCTCAGAAGAGCAGCACTCTGAAGACACAGCTCAGGCCAACTTCTTTCCTGGCTGCCTTTGCCAATACAGTTGCTGAGCAGAGTTTTGGAATACAGCCTTAGGATGCTCTTCCACAGGCCTGTAGCCTCTACATTCTATGCACAACTGGTTCTTTTCATTGGTGTAGAAGACCTGGTGTATGTACAAGTGACCTTCAGAATTTCTTCAGAAAAGCAAACCTGCACTGGACAGCTGAGAAGTTGTTAGTGGGAAGATCAATGCATTTCTCTTTTAGAACAGCAGCAGCCACAGTGAAGTCAACAACGCTTTTAAGATCATATTAAAAAACTGCAGAAACAAGCCTTTATGTCATATCCTGGAAAACATAGGAATGTATTTGAAACGTCTCTAAAATGTATCCACAGAAGAACAAACACTGTGGTCACTACTAGCACCCACAGATGTCCATACCTAATGTACTCTCACTGGGGTCATCAGGGTCTGGAGTGTTACTCAGCAGACTGTGCATGTCTCCACGTCGACGCTGTCTGTGCCTCCTCCGATACTGAAATTCAGCATATTCCTGCATAAACCAAAGGTTACAAAACACAGGGCAGCATGCAGTACTATTTTTCTGAGTAACAAGCACCACATTTTTATAAAAAATGTGTGATTTTATATGTTTATTATAAAATCACCCGCTTTCAGAAAAATGAATTGCAAGTTGTATCATGCGACTCCTAACATAAATAACAAAAAAATTCAAGGTAATACTAAATCTATAAAACAATTAATTAGCAAAAAAAACCCAAAAAACAACTAGATGTACTACCAACACTTTAATACTTGCAATCTCCTTTTTTAACAATTCCAAGAACACATTTCTTGTTTAAAATCTTTGATGCCAAACTTTATATATGCACACATTGACACACTTTTTAATAAATGCATACCCAGTGATTTTAGAACATAAAAATAATTGATGTGAATTAGACCAATAGATTATCTCAAAATCTCTGCTGCCAGCAATTTGCAATAGAAAATAACTTTGAAAAGACTAAAGAAAGCTGGTAGACATAGACTGGTACTTGATATACTTTTCCCAGATTCCAGGACACTCTGGCTCCAGAATTTCTTAAGTAACTTCTGACACTTCTACTGGATAGTCTGTGATGGATTTTTATTCCATGAATTACAAATCTCCTCTACTTTTGCTTAACTAAAACTGCTAACGAGCCATACAATACAGATTTGAAATCCCTCAGCCTGTATTTTCTCATATTGTATGTGCTTAGATTGTTTCTACAACATTTATGGGAAAGACTCTTTACCACATCAGGCTAACGTCCCAAGAGTTAATTATCTCAATACTTGGATACAATTTGCATATCTTTCCTAATATGAAGGAACTAGTTTTATGCTGGAAGGGAAATTTCCATATATATTTTCTGTTATGTCCAGACCTGACTGTGTAGGTAGCACCTTGTGTTACTTTCAGGTATTCATACAGACAAGGCAGTAAGACTAGGTACACAGGTACTCGCTCCTCTCTTCAGAGAAGAATACTGTTCTTTATTTCTGTGAGCTCCAAGTTGGGAAATCTGCAATCCAAAGGATTCATCTGGCCAGATATATTGGGAAAGGTAACAGTACCATTGGTTTTCCTTTCCTATATTAACTCTTCATCATCAACATCTAAAGTACGTGAAATTTAAATCTAGAAGTGCTGTATCTCTTACACAATGACCTTATTGATGTAGATGGTATTATGAGAGTATGGTTTTTTCCATGAACTTTCTCAGACCAAGTTCTTACTCATAATGATATATGAAAGACAGTCACGAAATCGTGTGTGGGCAGATTTTCATCCACGGAAATTTAAGAACATAAAAAGTAGCTTTATTGGACCAGACCAAAGGTACATATAGACCAGTATTTTGTCTTCAACAGCAGTTAGAATATGCTTGTTAGTTTATGGAACACCATAAAAAAAAAAAGCAAACAAGAAGTGATTCTTCTCTTCCAGCTTTTAGGGATCTCAGAAATTTTCTGAATGCAAGTTGGAGCCTCAAACAACAGAAAATCAAACCTTGATATAGAACATTGCAACAGAATTATTTAAAAAAATATATAATTACATCACCCTGAATCAGAAAAGGAAACATGGGAAGTGATCATTGAACACTATGATTTGTTTGCAATAAAATAATTGATTTTACCAACAGCCATTTAATTTTTGGTTGCTTATCAACCTTTAGAAAGAGATCTTAATTACTATTTATGAAACCTTATTACGTAGAATTATTTTCTACATGTGAGCAAAAGAAGTTTTAATTTTGTTGGGTAGGAACATCTTGGTTTCTCATGGTGTTCTACAACAACCAGCATTCCTTGCTAAAACCAGTAAGATTTAGTTTTCTATAATAATCTGCTATACATGGTCATTCTACTACTTGTCAGTTAAAGTACAGCTCTTTAAAATACTTTGCAGTGAAATTCACTAAAATAAACAAAGGTGACCATTATTAATTCTATAATATTCCTTTAGCATAGGTGGTTGCAAGTATTGGTGATAGCTACATAGCAAAGAAACCAACTTGCATCACACAGTGCCACATGTAGGCAAATCATAAAATCTCATAAGCAGATCATCTAAGCACAGCTGCAATTGCACCTCCTGCTAAACAGCTTTTCAACACATTTCTTACCAGCTTCTTCTCATAGCCAGTTCCACTGATGATACAGTAACATTACAATGAGTTTGATGTTGTCAGATGTGGGATTATTTCAAAAGAACTAAAGGAACTGGACAGGAGAAGCAGCTGATTTTTTTGTAGAGAAGCGAGCCATGTTCTCACCAGCATGATGCTCACCAACAATAGCAAAGGAAATATATGGAAAAAGAACATAGAGTTTTCTAAGATGTTCAAAAATGACTAGCTAGAAAGAAAACAGCAAACAAGCAAGTGTTGAAATGAAGTTTCCTTTATGACTGAGTGCTTTAATCTAATGTTCTCAAAACATGAACTAAAAATTAAGATAAAGGAAATCTTTATAGGAAGCTTCTCATTTTTTAGAGCAGTCTCAAAAACGACTTACTCTTTTCCATATACAGATCATAAAATATTAATTAAAAATTATAATTTTCATTCTAGTAAAGTAGCAGAAATTAATGTCATTTAAGTATGCAATTTCCATCCTTCAATACGTAACAACAAAAAATAAATATTTTATCAATAATATTGAAATATTTAACAATATTTCAGAGTATGCCTGCATGTTTTTGTTGGAATTGTGACAGAGGATGGAAATTTCTTAAGACTTTTTGTCAAATTCTGGTGAACTGATATTGCGTTCAAAAGTAATCTACACAATTTCACACATTTATTACTTTAAGGCTCTCCAGCACAAAGACAACGTTTTATATTCAATTTTAAAACTGGTTATGTACTTGGAAAGCAAATGTGAAATAGCTTGTCTAATGCCACCTTAGATAACTACATCCATGTTAGAAGCATTATTTAGAGTCACTGCACAATTAGCTACGAATATATTTCCTTCTATTGTGAAATAAATGAAATGGAAAGCTTAACCAACTTGAAATGCTTTGACTCAAGATAAGGAAGCTCTTCATGCAGATTGTGATCATACCTGTGTTTCTAGCATATGCAGAACTAAGTTAAAAAAAATTAAGAAATAGTTTACCTCAGGGGATGCAAATCCTAAATACTCCCAATCCCATGTTCCACCAGCAAAGCTATAAAATGGAAAGATACACCATCAAATTTAGAAGTAGAACAAATATTAACAACCTCCAGAGCTTCAAAACCTATTGAAAATCTGAAAACCAGTGCAACTGTAGCTCTCTAAACTTAACAAGTCTTCCCCTTTAATTCTTAACTCAAAATTATTTTTGAAAACCCTTTAACCCCAGTTAAATTGTTGACTATTCCAGAACTGCCTGATTTGCTTAGCAAATGCTTAAGAGATTTTTGAAGTGTACCAGGGATTTAGTGGCATCTTGATGGAAAAAAGTAAAATGGAAGCCGTGACATCTAATCATTAATATATCACAAATGAGGAAGCAATTTAGGTTGCAGCACACACAGCACTGATCCTCAAAAAGAAAAATATCTTTTTCCCCAAAGATTGTAATTCCACAAGGATGAAACGTCCAAGAAAATACCACAATCACAGTGATTTACAACTGCCCCACTTAGCATCTACCTCATAGTCAGAGAACAGCAATGGATTCACCCACTTTGGCAGGTATCAAAAGAACTTCTGACTTGTGCAGTGTTTTGGGTGGATTACCTGCGCCTGGGTGCTTCTGGAGAGTCTGCAGGAGCAACCCCACGGGCCACAGAGGCCAGGAACTCCTGTCGCTTCTGCTGCACCAGACACGCTGCTCGGATGATTTTATGGCGAGGTGTCCGAAGGTAAGGCCTGTTCACTTTCTGTGCAAGGTCTTCAGTGACCATTTCAAGGTCTGTCTGCAAGAGTTAATAATACAGAAGAAAAACCAGTTTTACAGGGAAATTCAAATCAGGAAGAGCTCTTCTCCATAAATACTGAGTGGAATGATATCAATTTTCCTGAAAATACCTTATGAAATACCAAAGTACCCCAAAATATCTGCCCCATAGCCTACTCTTCTGCTGACCTACATTCTGTCCTCCAGCTTGGAGCAGGATTTCCCTGCACTCTGAAACACTGAACATCTTCAAGGCACCTAAGGGACAGGAAAGGAGGCAGCAGTCCCAGGTACAGTCCCAGTTTTGCCTCCTCCGAGATATCAAGCACATCAGAAGGGAAAAAAAGAAAAGAGAAGCTAGACAAGGAGATGAAGGCTGAAGGTAAAATGTTACCCTCAGAAAGCAGATTAACAGGAAATTTTCTTACTTTCCCCTTCCATCTGTCCTTATCCTTTTCCTTTGCAAAGTGATATAAAAAATATGCTACTTTTTCAAACTTGGTTGCCAATATAAAACAGGTATATCAGTTTTATACTACAAAAATGGCAAAAAGAAACTGGTAACTAATATTAAAAAAGTGCCATTAGGAAAGTAAAATATATCCATGTATTACCTGCATAAGTTCAAATATTTCTTTCTTTGTGCTTTTAGGCTCCAAAAAGAATCCATATGGATAAGAACACTTAAGAATGCGGCGAGTTTTTAGAAGTTCTTGCACTGCATCTTCAATGAATGTGGTATCAGGACAGCCTCCCTCAGCTGCAATATGAAACAATCATTGAGAAAGTATTTTCCTGCTGATGTCAGCATTACTTTTGTGCCTATCAGTTAAATATTTTGCTAGTAAAGAGCGGCAAGTTCTCAATAACTGCACACTGTTCTTACTAAAAGAAATAAGCACAGAACATTAGCTTCTACCTTACTAATGCTACTTCCTCCTTGAGGCTTTGGAATAGGTAAGATTTACTGTACATCTAACTTTCATCCAGTGTTTACAAATTCTAGTACTGGAGGGATGACATCACACAGCAGACTTTTGATGTGAGCACTGTCCAAAAAAGAACAGTTTAGCCGTAACTCTGTTGGTGTTATTTCAAATCAAAGGCACAGATCACAGCAAATACTTACTTCCACTTAGAGCTCTACTCAACTGCTCCATCTTTTCTTTGGCTGTTTTTAGAAGGCGCTGCTCTAACTAGAAAAAGAAAATAAATAAAATACAGTAAGATAATTATTTTTGGATTAAAAAATAGAAACAAACATCAGTAAAAATGGCCTGACCCACACCTGGTAGCTGAGTTCATGGTTCTTAAATCTTGTATAATAGTGCATAAACCTATCAAGCTCTTGAAATCTTCTATGCTTCTTTTCAGCCTGGAAAATAATGGAGAAACAAAAGAAACCAAAATACATCTCATAATTTAATACAACAATCATAATTTGATATAATTAAATAATGAACTGTTTCTATTCAGACTATATATAGTATTGTACACAGTGCTGAGTGCCATGTAAGTAAATAGGCAAAATAAATGTTTGAAATTCACAATGCTGCAACTACTGTAGCCAAAGAATTGATACACTGTCAGTGTTTGCTATTTAAAGCAACTTTCCAAAACCAAAATTAAGGCATGTCTTCTGTAGTGCACAGCAGCTAATTACAAGACCAGCATGCTCATTTCACAGAAGGAAACCATGCCACAGAGAAGTAAAATAATTTGAGTGAAGTCACCAGCGGTTGTTAACAAAGTCAAAAGCAGAAATTTTATGCATGCACAAATAAAAGTACTACTTTCTTCCTGTCTCTTTGATATATTTAAGGTTGTATTTTTCTATTTGGAACGCTGGTTTGAAAGAATTTTGATTAAACTTATCCTGAATAGAGAATTGCAAACTTAGTGCTATTTTTCAAATACACACATTCATTTTTTACCTCTACTGTCATCTCCTTGGACTGCTCCTCTACATGCTGAATGACTTCATAGCGAGTGCATCTGTAGTAGCCTCCGGTGGAAGAGCTGTGCTTCTTCCATTCTTCTAAGCATATCCAGCAAAAGTCATATTTGCACTTCACAAAAAAACAGGAAAAAGGGGAAAAAAAAAAAGAAATTGAAATGTCTTAGATTTCCAGTTACACATCATTATTCCTCTATGGACAACTTAATTAACAACATTCTGAGTGCAAAAATTTCTGAAGAGCCTCCTTCCTATTGTACTTACTCAGGAGATCTGTTTATCAAACCATATCAAACCACATCAGTCATCATTTTTGTTCCTTCAGTCATTAGACTGTGTTGGATCTACATGTTAAGTGTTAAGTGGAGGAAATAAAACCAAATGGTAAATACAGCTGATCAGGCCTGGGTTTTTGGTTATTGTAAAAAAGCCAGTCCCATTTCTTGAAATAAGACAGAAACTATTAATAGGAAATAATGAAAATTTTTTTCCTAATATTACTTAAAAAACCATGATTACTGGTGTTTTTGTCATGTAGTGCTCCTGATACGAAATATTGATAACAACTACTGAAGCAAGAGAGAAGTCTGAACATAAACTTTGGTGAGTGATTACTTCCAGGGGAGCCTTTTCTGCACTGACTGAGTAAAGTGCTTTCAAAATAGGTAAAATCTTACAAGGAGGTGTAAGGTGACTTATTCAGGCTTCTCTGCATCAGAGAAGATAAAAATGTTAAATACTCTCAATTCAGTAGCGAGTTCTCAGCTAGTTAATTCCAAAATAACTGGAAGCTATTTATGGATGGATAAGCAAAAGACTTCACAATTTGGTGAATCATGTTTATTTCATCTGTCTTATAGATGAGGAAAGAAAATTTACATTAATTAATATTAAGCCTTGAGTATTATTAGTGGCATTTGATAAATTAAATTGCATTTCTTCTTTCTTTGATAAGTTTAACCTTTCCAGGAATACCTACTCCATACCAGATGTGTTTGTCTGTAGTTATTTTATACAATCACTTAGATATATTACAGGAAGGAATAAAATCTAATTCTTGCATTGTACTTTTGCTAATTTTGTCTCAAAAATCAGCTCAAACTTCCTATTAATTTATGTATATATGCTCCTACTACAACAATTTCAGCTCTCCCAAATTATTTCCCATCTGACTACTCCACTATATTTATCTTTTAATCTCTCATACCTCAAAAAGCCTCCTCAAACCTCAAGATTCACACAGTGTTCCCAGACCCTCCTCCCAGCATCTCACTCTCATTAGACATTCAAAACTACATCAGCTATTTCTACACACCTCCCAAACCCAAAATCATTTTCAAGAAGGGCATGAAGGATAGCCCTGAAAATTGTCAGGCTGACTTCGGTGCCCAGTAAAATCATGGAAAAGATCACTCTGGGAGGTACTGAAATACACCCAGAGGACAATGCATAACTGGTCACAGCACAGCTTTATGAGGAGAGGTCCTGCTTGTTGAACCTGATTCCCTCTATGACAGGGTAACCCACCCAGCTGAACAAGGGAAGCCAGGTGATCTAGGCTTTTTGGACTTCAGCAGAGCTTTTGATACTCTCTCACAGCCTCCTGGACAAAACGTCCAGCACAGGGCTGGATAACAGTGTTACATGATGGCTTCACCTGGACACAGGACTCAAAGGAATACTGAGTTTACCAGTGACACTAAATGGGGAGGAGCAACCCACTGTCTTGAAGGGAGGAGAAGGTTCTTCACCCAGAGGATGACTGGGCTCCAGAACAGGCTCCCCAGGGAACTGGACACAGCACCAAACCTGCCAGAGTTCAAGAAGCATTTGGACAACGCTCTCAGGCACATGGTGTGACTCTTGGAGTATCCTGCACAGGGCCAGGAGTTGGATTTGTCAATCTTGGTGGATCCCTTCCAACTCAGCATATTCTACAATTAACTCCTGAACTCTGTTTTATGTGTCTTATGATCACTGAGCCTTGTATCATCATCACCTGGGCTTAACAAATCCCATCTGCTGCCTGGCCATGGTCTGAGTCAGGCAGAACAGGTAATTGCTGAGCCTGTAACTGCTGGTAAGTATTTCAGCCTCTCTCTTGGTGGTAGTACAGGTGAAGTCTCTGCACCATACAACTACCAAGTTTCATGAAACTTGCAGCAATTTATTATCTATGAACCTCCTCCTGTTCCTTGAAATCAAAGTACCCATAAGGCTAAAAAATTACTACAGATAGTGGAGTGAGAGAGCAGGACTGCGTAAACCTTGCCTTGTGAGAAGCTGCACTCATAAAACAGCAAGAAAATTCCTGCTTAAAAGAAAACAGGGTTTTATGAATAAGGAGTATTCTCCTCCACACCAAGGTACATGCTGGATGCTAAGAAGCAGCCATAGCCTGTCATGTAGTAGGCTTGAGCAGACCTCCCTGGAAAAAAAGGCAGAAGTTCCATCAGGGATTTTTACTTCAGCAGAGGAAGCAACAAGTGAAGTGACCATTATTCCTTGTGTCCAAGCCCTGCAATGATCTTGAGGACACCCTTCCTCACCAGGCTGAGGGAAGGCAGCTGTTGCCTGCAGAGATTCCTCCATGACAAAAGAATCTGACTCTGTTAAGGACACTTCAAGCTGCCTATAAGCATCAAAAAAGCAAGGAGACCTCTGGTTGTCAGCTAGCGCCTTAGAATGGCAAATTATCAACATTCATCAGCATTTATTCGCCAAAGTCTTCTCCAGCCTGAAGCCACTTAGTTCAACTGAGCCCACTGGCAACAGCTGCAACAAACATACCTTATAGAGCTTTTAGAAGTATGGAATTTATGAGCTCTTTTTAAAATAATTTAAGACAAAAAACCCAAAAAAACCCAAACCAGCAAACCTGGCATAAATCGAAGTGTAGGAGAATGTTCTCTGCTGCCAGTTATACCAAAAAAGCCCAAATCATCAATTCATATCACAGAAAAGAGAGAGAACATGTGACTATATAAAGAAAATGGGGTCTGCACAGCAATAGAGAGATATCTGCACATTTACAGAAAAATAAAGAGAATTACTTTCTAAATCTGTTAGCCTTTGTAGGCCATCTATGTCAAGTGTCTGCCAATTTCTTATTTTTAATGATACTCCTCAAAGAGGTAATAGTTGTAGTTATGTAAGATATTTCTGACATAAAGAAACAGTTTTCTAAATATGCTGCTTTTAACTAACTTGAGTGAAAAAGCATTTTCGAATGATACTGAACTCATGGCAAAAATATTTTTTCTATTTTGGTAGCAGAGTGCAAACTTGTGACTAATTTTCTGGCTGCTGTCATCAATAAATTTCCTTTGGAATCACTCTGCTGTCTTTTCATCCCTAGTGATTAATTCCTGTTTACAGTTTTCCACCTAAACTCCTCTGCTTTGTTGCTATGTTAGAGAAATAATGCAAAAGAAAAATATAGTAAGGCAAAACCTTCATTAGACCTAAACCTTCCTTAAAATCTTACACCTGCCAATTAAAACCGTTCTTTCTCATCTACATTATTAACGACAAACCATCAATTATTTCTGCTTCATACTGTATTGGTAATTATTCTTGGGTGTTTATGAAATTTTATTCATTATAATGTACACCTGTCAGCCAAACAGATCTCAGTAAACGTTTTCTAAATACATGTAACCTGCCATTTGTTCATTATCTAATTCTTGCAACAGGTTCCACTAGCTATCAGGCATGGACCTCTGTGATCCTAAATTATATAAAGGACATACAAAGCGGATTTATGATTCCTCAAGATGATTCCATGATGGGCTCTTCTTACCTTTGCACACTGCATGTGGTTGCAGCCCTCATTCTTCTGGATTGGAGACTTGCAGTTGGCGCAAGGTTTGGAGTTGGTCAATAACCACAGGCAGTTGGCAGCATCCTCATAGGCCTCACTCACTCCCACAACTTTTTGAGGGTGACAGAAGGATATGGAGCATGCAAAAACAGAGAGGTTAAAACTATACTCGTGTAATCTTTTGTGAGACTCAGATTAGGAATGATGCAAATTTCCCTATTTCTTGAAAAAATATTGACATTTTTCCCGTTATTTTTTATCACACGTATTTTGTTATTACACTTTCTAATTTGTAGATATATAATATTAATACACTTATTATTTCAATGTATTTTCACACATCAATTTTAATAAAAATTTATACACAGTATATGTGACAGTTAGAATATATCAAGGGGCAAATACATATATTAAAAAACCAGGTATAGATGGATAAAGTTGGGTGTATTTTGCCTCTTTATAAAATTTTCAATGCTTTCCAAAATATTTATAGCATACTATGGAAAGGCTCTGAACTGTGGTAGCCAAGTCAGTATGTATTCAAATTGCTGTCATCTTTACTTTTTTTTGTTAATGTTGACTAAGAAAATATCTGTCCTGTGTAGACCTAACCTTTATTATATTTTTTTAGTAAACATTACATATCATTAAGCCATTTCCTACAACTCCTTTGCAGTTCACCTTCAACCTTACTATTATTATCACCTATTGGCTTGAATTAGTTTTAAAGCAATACAAATCTTCATGGAACACTACTCAATCACAGGAGCAGACTGGGCTGAAAATCAAAATTGGACAGGGTAAATGAAGTTACATGCAGGAATACATTGACTAATGAAACAAAGCTTTAAAAGGAAGGGAAAAAGTTTTGTACACCCTGACTGAAACACACATGTATTTGTAGGGAGGAATGTTCTACAAAGAACAGTCTACCACGGTACTGCAATTAAAGTGTAAGCAGCCCCTCATTCAGGAGTATAATTTTCTTCCCCTTTTACCCCATTTTTCAACCAATGTTGAAACCAGTTTTTACTTAATGCAAATAAAAAAGTCAGCCTAAAACCAAAAGATCAAAAGGGCAGCAAAACACCCCTGCCCTCCCTGTAAGCCCTGCATGGCTCTTACGTTCTTCTGGTTTCATTTCAGATATTTTCTGTAGCCAGTCCTTCCAGGTCTGGCAGTCACAAGGTTCGTGTGCTTCACCAAGACATTCCCTGAAAAAGGAGGTGTATACACAATTACTTATAACTCAGAGATTTAGAATTATGGTCAAAATTGCTTCAAGTTAAAAAAAAATAAAAAAAGAAAGAAAAATACATGCTCAGAATTTAATTATTAAGTCAGGAAAACAAAAGCCAGCTCAATAACACTGTTTTAAAATACACTTAGACTACCTGCTCACAAGCATAGATGACCGTTATTAATAAAGAATTTAAATGAAACAGGAAAGTAAAGAAGCTTCTTAAAACGACAATCTGAAATAAATCAGCTGGCTTGCAGTTTGTTCTTCTACATGGGTATTATTTTGTGTCACAAAAGTGCTTGTATAGTTTCTGTGATAAGGATAAACCAGACTACAGAGTTTATCTGAAAGTAGGTAGTTTGCTGTAGCAGAAATGTATTTTGTGTGGAATTACTTGCATCTGTTTAGTTGCAACAATCAACCTTTAACTTTTAATCTAGAACAAGATCAAAGCCCTTCAATACCAGCACTAAGTATTTCTGGATATTTACTCCTTCCACCAGAGTCTCTTAAATGGGGGTTTGACCTTATTTACATGGACACAGTGGAGTAATGAATCTCTTGAGCATCTCCTGAAGTTCCTGGAAGGATTAAGGATGGCAGTGACTACTACACAGTGGCAGCAGACACATGGCTTCCAGATGGTGCTTCAGTGTGGATGCGTCAATATGCACTCTAGATTTGTAATAGCTCAGGTTTTTTTGTACTGGAATGGCAGCAAACAGCCTCAATCATCTGCCATATCAAAGCAAATAATTTCAGATGGGCACCAGCTGCATCAGAGCATACACAAGTTTGCTGCAGGTCCAGTAGTGAGCTGCTCTCTTGCAGTGCAGGTTCAGAAGCTACATCAATATTTTTCTGATTGCCCTTGTCCATATTTTAAGCACGAATTCAGGAAGAATCAGAAGGTTATGGGAACAGTTTTGAACATTTTTTCCCTTAGCTAGTCTGCTAACAAAAAAGCTTCAATTCAGCACACATGCATCTCTGGTTTGGACTTAAGATCTTAGCTGGGAAAGATTGTACTTGAATGAATAACCAGTCTGGAATAGGTTGATTTCAGCCTTGGTTGAAAGTTAACACCTTTCACATCTGTGGGACAGTAGGACACTTAAATCATTGACTTCAAGAGTGCCAAGACCCTCTCACAGTATACAGTATTTATTGCCAGAAAGGACTGAAAATAGCAAAGATTTAACACAGTTTTAAGTTAAAAGCTGACTAGTCAATCTTTTATGGGGGGTGGGAGTAGGGTCATTTCAGATTTGTAAATGTGTGGATTTTTAATGAAGTTCAGTCATATCTATGCCTAAACTTTTTTATCTATATCTATATATGACAGTTACAACAGTTGTTCAGGAACAACTTCTTGTGGAAGAAGTTTTCCTCAGCCTGCCCAAAACCAAGCATTTTTATGCTGGGATGTCGTAGTAAGAGCATTGAGCCTACCTGTCATGAAAGTTTTTATGAAAGTTGTATTTTGGATAGACTTCCTGACAGCAGTGAATGAAAGGAACTAACACTGAGCAGCTGTGCCAATTAACAGCATGAACCTCCCCAGATGCCTTGCTCAATACTCAGCAGGATGATTTATTTGAAGGCACTGTACATACTTATTAAAATTGTAGCAAGTTTCAACACAACAAGTTAAAATACATGGAAGGGCTAAAAACATCACCGAAGAAGAATGTAGTTCTGGACTTTTTCACCTTCATGATAATATATTGTGAACCAAAACAGCAAAACACTGTTTTAACTTGTAACTGGCATCCCAAGTGCACCTGAGGAGTTATCACTCCTGCAGAATGAGATTCTGCCCCTTGCCCATATCTAGGATGAAAGGAGTGAGGACAAAACTACGTGTGCACCGCCTGCTGAGACTATTTTCCACAAGTGTCTGCTTGCTACAATTCCTTGTGCTTCTGAAACTGCATGGAGGGGGTTCTAACATGTTGAATGGATTTCACAATAAATTGATGTAGGATTTGTGCACAGTTTTAATGTATACTACATTTAAATAATTCAGAATGCTTTTCCTGAAAGAGAATACAATTTTGTATTTGCCACAATTGATTACATTTTGTCGAAGATGCTGTTAGTGGTGCATAATGAAAACTGAGTAAATTCTAGGGAACCCTGTATTGAAGAGGAACATTCCTACTCCTACATTAAAAAGAAAAAAAAAGAAATTGCTCAATTCACTCAGAGAATTTTCTTCCTTTTATGAGCAGGAAGGCTACAGATATGAAAAAGGTAAGTGATTATCTAGGGGTTGGTTTTGTAACACAAATTCTGAAGAACCTCTTACTAAATGCAGCATCAATTGCTATTGCAATGTCTAGGATGTAGATTACTGGGGTAAAACTTGCAGAACTGACAGAAATATGGGACTGTGGGATGTGCTGATAGAAATTTTAAGAGACAAAGCAAGCTCCCTTTAAGCACACAGTAATGATGAAAACTCTTGAACTGAGAGTACACTGTTTCTCCAGAGGAACTTATCCATGCATAGAGTTTTTGTACTGTAAGTCTAGTGGGGTGTCCTTAGCAAATGGTTCTGCTTTGAGGTACTGCAGGATGCTTTTGTTGCTAGCAGAACTTTCTTGCCATTGCTGAAACTCACCATTCACTTTTGTGAATGAAAAAAGATGGATGAAAAAAGAGGCTTTGGAAAGGCCTTCTTGGACATTTTGTTGCTAACATGAAATATTTTCCAAGACCTTAACTGAATTTGCTTGTGCAGTATTTCAAAGCATTAATGTAAAAAGATATACAGAAATATTCTCAGGAAACATAAAACCCCCATTTCTCCTAAAAATTAGTCACTCAGAGGACATTTTCACTCTAGGAGAACATTCTAGGGAGCTAGTACATTCAGTTCATGTAAAGGAAGCAGAAGCTGCCATTGTCTGTAGGTGCATGTCAATATGACACTGAAGTGGTCTCAGTTTCCTTCAGGTTAATGGAAAAACTGATTATCATCAGAAGCAAGGATGGAAGGATGGTACCTGCCTGTGGAATAGCACTAAGATTTATTGTATGTTCACTGGTAGAAAACATTTTCTGGTTTGTTTCCATGGGATTTGTTTGTTTCTGAGTTTTCCATCCATTGTTAATACCCTCTTCCCAAGAAGTTCTGTTTTCTGACTTTTGTGGCTGTTTCATTAGGTCTGTTTTCTTTTTTTGCCTTTCTTCCTTTCATTCATAAGGAGAAAGAACTAAAATCAGAAGCATCTTTCATTAAGAATTACAATATTTGGAATCAAGCAGATGTTTTAGGATGTCCTTGTATCATGGTTTCAATTGAAGAACTGATGAGCTTGTCAGAATGTGTGTACTTTGGTTGACCCTTTTTAATTTTCCACAAACATAAAGAACTCCCACTACAATAGTCATAAACTGTCAGTCTGATAATATCAAGGAAAAATATGCCAAATCTTTCTTACTTTTGTTGATGCTGTTATGTCCTTTTCTATGATGTGCTGAAGATTGGCAAGCTGAGGAAAGTTTTAAAAACTATCTGGCTTTTACTCCTTAAGCTAGCATTCATCTTAAAATTCACTAGAAGATAACAGAAAGAAAAAGTGCTGAACCTAAAGTGAAACAAAGATTGGAGTGACCCTGCAAACAGCATAGCTATGTGTGAAGGAAATGGTCCTTCATGGCCCCATTTAAACTCCAGCTTCTTTGATGTGATTCTAGCAAAACTCAGAAAGAGCTAAACATTGCTGGTTTTCTACATTGCAATAGGGAATGTGCCATGTTTTGATTATACAGCTATCCAGACACAAAAATCCTTGTTCCAATATCCCATTTCTCCTCTGTCCCCTCAAAACAGAACATCACAACACTCCATGCTGTGTTTTGCACCTAACAGAGCCAATAACAACTACTACATCATAGATCTTTGCAGTGCCCCAAAATACTACAATATTTGTGTGCATGAGGTTATTTAGTGCGTGGATAGAGAATAGTATGGTCATATACCATCCCTTACTAATGTCTGCCACACTCTTGGTGCCATGTAGGACTTTTTAATTAGTCCCTAGAATAGCAGTGACTGTGAGTTTATGTAGATGCAGGTAAGTTTCCAGTACTAACCAGCAGAAAAGATGTCCTTTTCCACAATCTACTGCAGGGGCTTTTAGCATAGGGAAGCTAAGTGTATCTGATCCTGTTGAATTTGACCCTTGTCTTGTCAGCCTTACTGCTCTTTCACAGCCAGGTATAGGACACCATTTAATAGCAGGATTATTTTCAACAAAGGCCTGTGGGGAAAAAGAAAGAAAGAAAGCAAAATATTGTACCACATAAGATCAGATTTCATCCTTTATATAAAACAATCTGTATTCATAATCCTCCTTTGAAGGCAAAAAACAGTAAGGAAAGTTTTGTAGCTAGAAGGACAGACTTTAAAATATAGTTCTAGAAGGGGAATAATTTAGCTTCCACTTTTTTTAGTAACAACAGTACTTCAGACTTACAGTAAGAATGAAATTACTTACATTCCAAACAAAACGTTCAATCTGTGCAAGTTAATTCCTTTGTGTTGTGGCTTACAGTAAACTTTTACTATATACACACTGGCAATACACTCATTAAAAGAACTGTTTCTTTCAGCTGGAAAGAATTAAAATCTTACTGATTCAACAAAAATCCCACAATAAAGCAGAAATCAGCACTAGACTAGCTCAGTAATTTATTTCCTATCTTTATTGGCTAACAGGCCTTCTTCTGTAAAAATTGTATCTAATAAGGAGGAAAAAGGAACTTCCACTACTTTGCTTCAAACCTATTCTGATCACCAGTCACTTGAAATAAAATACGCAAAAGATGAGTCAGAGCTGGTAATTTAATTTGCATCTTACTGTGTATTAAAGAGACTTGTTGCAGAGAAAGTACTGTACTATAAATGAAAATATATTTCTCTACTTCTGCCCTGCCACCACCAATAAAGCAGCACATTTCTCAAGACTAGCTCATTACTACACTAGTATAATAGAAGAAAGTTGATATAAAATATTGCTTTTAAAAACAATATGCAATGGTGAAAACAAATATAATAAAAAACCCAGGAAAACCAAATCAAGCTTTTCCTACCCCTCTACCCATATACAACAATCATGTCAAACATTGTACTAGGAAGTTTTTTCAAAAGGAAACAGATACTATTTCTGAATGCAGTAAAAACAAGCTGAAAACGTAAAATTTCAGATTGCAAACACAAACAACTCTGACTGATTAAAACCTTCACATCACCTGTTAAAAAAATGAGTTTGAAGGAGTTATTTTATTAATACTGCACTACGAAAAATACTGTGGAAATACAGCATTTCTACTTAAGGAATACATAAAATGTTCTTTTTTTCTCTGTGGTATAGCAAACATTGATATTATGCTATGTAAGAGCCAATACATATTTGTTTATGAATTTCTACATGGAAAGTTACAGATATATTGCAGCATTTCATACAGAAGCTTTGAGTTATTTTTTATAAAATGGCATAGAGTTCAAGAGTACAAGAACAGTTTGATAATTTACCTTAATGTCAAACTGAAGGTATCTCTTGTCCATCTCCTTGGAAACCACACTTTCTATGATGTCTACAGGCACAAGCTGGAAACAATCATATGCTGGGCAAAAAATGTTGTGAGCTTCACCCTCCTGAATTTTCAGATTCAAAAATCTGCCAGAATTTTGCCAGTCAGTATTTGTGGATAAAAAGCAAAAGTTAAAAGACTGTGGAGCACCTTACACTATTTCACAGGTATTCACAATTATTACTTTTTAAATAGAGAATAAGAACTATCCCTTTCTGCTCAAAAGAGCTACAAATTTGATGAACAGCATAATTTAAAAAAATTGACACTGTCATGGTTCAAATGTGAGCATCATCAGCAATATATAGCCCTATGTTTGTGGTTTCCATCCTTGCCATTTTTAATACAGTCCTGCAATGTCTAATTAAACTGAGCATTACTTCTACCTTAAATCAGAAACAGAATATGTAAGTGCAATTAATCTAGGAAATAATTAATTTGATATGCAATTAATTTCTACAACTGTGCTAATAAAACTAGGTCTGTTTTTGGACACAAATATCTTAATGATGACCTTATTGGTCCCTGACCACCAGAACGCAAAACAGAACAAGCTCAAAAACCTGCTGAAAGCTGGACTTGAACAGTTGTTTAGTTTCAAAGCTTTAACAGGCTTATTAATCTGACATCAAGGATGATAACCATTCTGAGTTTAATTAACTTAAAGGATAGGCAGTTATTCTAAGGCAGGCACTTGAGATCCTTTAATAGTTAAGGTAGAGATACCTGTCAATTCATCCCATCTCAGATTCGTATCTTAGAGTTGGGTAGCTCAGTCCTGGCTATGCTCCAAGTGACTTAGGAATGACTGGCTCAGAAAGTTGAATTCCACCCTCAATATGCCACCACAAATGCTTGCCACTGAATTGTGGCTCTGAGCTGGGCCCTGTCCTGCACAAAGGACACACAGTCCAGCAGCCAAATTACAAGCACCACGTCAAACCAGCAATCTCTTGGTAACTCCTACATCCTGCCCAGGGATTTGCAAGGCACGAGAAGCACAGCTAACAATTTTCTTGCCACTGAAAAGAACTGCCTTTGGAAAGCTCATATGGAAAAGAAAATGCTCTTCCTTAGCACCAGGCCAACAGGTTTATAGAAATGGGGCTGATCTGCAGTAGGAATAGCTGTGCTGTAACAGAACACTACAGGGGTAGAGATCAGGTAGTACAATCTCCTGAATGGGGACACAGATGAATACAAAGCACCACATACAGATATAATTATTCCTAGGAAATATGATTAATATTTATACTATCATAATTATCCACGTCTGAATTTTTCTCTAGCATGATTAGTCTGACCTATGCAGTAACAAGAGCATTAAATTAATAGAACTTCTAGGTGAAATCTACCCCTCAGTTATTAACCCTCAACATAAAGAAAGAATTTTAATTGCTTTCCTGGTTGGCAATGGATTCACAATGCCTAAGTTTAGCGTGCTAAATTCAGAGATGGAATTAAGCATGTGCTTCATTTAGAAACTGTAACCCCCAATGCTGCCAACACCACACACACACTCTGAACAAATCAAGAGTAGGCTTATCTAATTACACACAAGCTTAAAACATTTGATTAAGAATTTTTCTTAGTCAGAACCAAAACAAACATTACATAAGCCTAAACCAGTTGGTAACAGTTGTTTGAGTGACAACTAAAATATTCAATAGGTTAAAACCAGCAACTCTTTGAAACCCAAACAGTACTTGAACATTAGCTGTTTATGGTCTCTGTCCTTTCCTCTTCAACATAGCAAGTATGAAAGTTTCTCAGATGATAGAGAAGTACATATACTCACGCCTCCCAGCAAGCTCTGCAGAAGTCATGTCCACAAGGCATATCCACTGGGTCTTCAAACACAGAAATATTACACATGCAAATGTCACACTGTAAATGACAAAAATGCTTCTGATTAAGAAACACCCTAAAACTTTTTGTATTGTTAGCAGAATGAGATATGTTGGAAAATCTCAGCAAAAATTTAAAGAAGCGCTCAGTAGGGGAAAAAAATCTTAACTGTATCCAGCAAAAAGAAAAGTTATTTAAACTATAGGAACGGGAAAGGTTTTATATCTCTGTTTCTAATACTCCCTCTCCAGAGAGTATATTTTGGGCTGCTTTTTGCAGCATCCTTGAGCTCAAGAACTGCTTCACCCTGCAGAGGGCTGGAATCTCACAGTCAGAGTTACAAGGGCAAAAAAGGGATTTGTGCTTTTCATCAGCTTCACAGACAGCCAGAAATTAATTTGGAGATGACAGAGGCTCCAGGAAATGTTTAGCATCTCATGCAGTCAGGTGTAATCAAGGTGGTGCAGTTTCAGTGTGCAGGAGCAGCAAATACTTTAAGTAATAATACACATATATATATTTTTAAAGATTTTGAGGCTTTTGATCAAAATGAAGAATAAATTACACTACAAGTGTACCTACACTACAGAAGTAGGTACTAAAGAAAAAATAACACTGAATACTGAGACCCTTACTCTGAAATAGTTAGAGTAGGGATGAAAATACTCACTGCTTATGGTTATGTGCAGAAATAAAGATTAATATTATATAAAAATTTCTTCAAGAAATACAAAAGGATTTTTCTTTTCATTGAAACAAATACACCAAGAAAACATATTTCAACTTTCAATGCATTAGGTATTATATACACATAGGGCATTTTCAGAAAGATGGCATGTGGTATGACACTTTAAAAGCACTTATATTACAGCCAAAACACAATCAAACAAAAAAAATGGGCTTTAAAGTGTAAAACTCAGTGAAGATATATATTGTTCCTTCAGTCATTTAACCATATTGTCCTGACAAAATTAAATATTTTAGAAATTGACAATACATTAAAAATAATCTCTATTAAATTTATATGAGCTGTAACTTTAAACATACATTTTAAACAAAATTAAGGAATTTAATGTATCCCTGAGTTCAAAACATAGAATAAAAACATTTACTAGAACTGTTTATAAAATAGGATGCAAAATGCAAAACTTGTAAAAGAGCTTTATACCTTGTGGCTTTATCTATCTTTTTAGTTTTCATTTTCCTGGCAGAATGAGATTTGATAGTTCAGGTAAGATTCTTAAATCAACAGGAACGCTAAATGTGTAACTCTGGCCTTGGATTGAGACACACTAGATATACAATGGCAATCATTATCCAAACCTGCATTCCTGGCTTATGGACCATCAATGAAAAACAAAAGAGACAATGAAAAACTGAGGACATATAATCTCCTGTTCAACATTTTAATTAGGAGTTATTCACAGACAATATTTAACTGCTAATGTAAATAAGTGTACAATAACGACATACCTTCTATATAGCTTCTTTTACAGCATTTTACAATTAAAGAAATAAAATATTTCTATGCAGGAATGCAAGATCTTAATTTTGAGATTAAGGGGTGATCCATTTCAAAAACCGCATGTAGTATTCTAAAAAAATGCTTAGATCATAGAGCAATAGTTTTATAATGCTGCAGCTGTGGATTATTAAAAGAGAACTCTATCTTCCAAAAAAGCCACACTGATTTTAATGAAAGGCACTTTCATATTTCCAATTTGCAATAGCTTTGTAAACTTCTTGAAGCAGCCCACACATAGTACAAGTAATTACAAGCTTACAGTACACTAGTGAGCTGACATTTCAAAACGCAGACAAAGACAATTTTGTTTTCTAAAGAAAAAATTTTTCAAAAGGCAGGGTTCACAGAACTGCGTACATTCAGGGAAATGGATAAAATAGAAGTGAACATCTTGATAGGGATGAGACAAAAAGTTCAAAAGAGCCAAATGCACTATGTGACTGTAGCGGTCTAAAATGAGAGTTTGGGAGTGACAGCCTTTGCCAGGATGCTCAACTGTTTTATCATGTAGAACGTTTGAGGTGTCAACTTCTCTGTTCACCACTTTTGGAAAGAGAAACACTTTGTATTTTCACAAAGGTATGTTTGGCAGCTCCCCTGTCTACACAGGTGCACTGCGTGTAGAAATCAGCTGTTTTGCCCTGCTGGTTTAAGTTCTATTTATAAATTTACCACAGCTGTCTCCATGTCTCCTGGTGAGGGGCTGATTTCATCAGGGGAGGTGACAGAAGAGCGAGTGGTGCGTGGAGTTCGTGGAGAAGGGAGCGTGTCCCACGCGTTGTATCCGCTCGGAGGAGGAGTTGGCATCTGAACCCCTGAACGCTGGCAGCAGCTCTCTGGGTTACACATCCAGGCTTCAAGTAACTTCTCCCTGTCCCAGTCTTCAAGAAATACAGAGATACAGGAAATTATGCACCTGACAATGTTTAAAATGCATTTTGCAACTGCACGCTCAAAAGAAGATTAAACAAAAAAAATTAAAAATTAGTAACTGTAATAAAGTGTGATTGAATGGAACTTTAGACATTACATTTCAGAGAACGCATTCCAAGATAATATGTAATACGGTGCATTTTTGTAAATAATTGCATCACAAGCATCTCCTTTCCCTGTAATATGTCTTAATATTATTTTGTTATTTGTTTACAGCAACTGTAGTAGCTAGAAGACTCAGTTGAAAGTCAGAACCACACTGACTTTCACAGACATAGAAAATATAACAGCCCTCACATCACTGAATTTTCATTATTTTTTCTTTCTATTAAAAAAGCAATTCTTTAACATAGATTCAATTTTATCTGTTGTGGGTTTTTTTGTTTGGTTTATTATTATCATCATCATCATCATCATCATCATCATTATTATTACTATTACTATTATTACTATTATTATTAATGAAGCCAGGAAATACAAGAAGAGGACTAAGATCTAATGAATTACAAGAAGATTTGTGACTTAATGAGTTTCCAGTCTTTATATATATGCATATAAATGATGTGTTTCTATGGGAAAAAATATCCACCTGAGTGCAAAAAAAATTTCATATATTCTCACTACATTTTATTCTATAATTGTTAGTAAATGTTTTTCTTTTATTCATAATTAATAATGTCCATTTATATACAAAAAAAAACAACTAGTGAAACAAAATACAGTATCTTACAACTAAATCAAATCTTTCTTCAATTGTTTGAAATGCATTCTGCTTCTCATTCCTAGGATTAATACTAAAGATATCTTCAGAATAGCAGTTTTTTTCCACCAAAAATACTTAAAAGTTGTCATTTAAATATAAATCTATCGAATTTCTATACAGATTTGAATCCAAATTTATCAACACTACATGCAGATAAGACAAACTTTAATTTCATAAATTATGAGAAATTTCCCAATTTTTCCTACTGCTTTAAATAACTATTTTAATGTTTGGGGATTTTTTAAAGTGCTGGGTACTCCCAAAGAAACATTAACCAAAATATGTTTTGTGTTTTTTTTAACTGAACTGTATTTTTATAAGGAAAACACAGTTTTCCTATACTGTATTAGTGCTGGGAAAAAAAAGGTATGTGTTCTAAGCACTGAACTCAGTAAAAGTATTGCCCCTGTTAAAAAATATTCTTCGAGCTGCAGGTGATTTATTGATCAGGTCCTCATTTATCTAAGCTATAACATAATTAAAGGTCAGTTTACCTTCATCATTGGTTTAAAGATATGGACTCTGAACACATTTACACTTCAAAATTTACAAATTTTATCAGCATTTTTAATACTACCCTGAGTATACAACCTTTCACACAGGGGCTGACTGGTGTTAAGATACAGATAAAATTTGCTAGAAATTTTCTGGACCTTCTTTGTTGCACTGTATCTTTAAAATTAGCAAGGGTTAAGACATGTCACTAAATGGATCCACTGTGTTCTCTTTACTAACTTATGAATTTTTAGTAAAACATGAGATAGTTATATTTGTTGAATTGTCTATTTTTTATCCTGAAATCCATTGCTGTATAATGAACTAGAAGAGAAACAGTGTTGAAGAAAAGCCTGTATTAAAACTGTAGTTATCTGCTCTCTTTTTATCTTGGCTTTAATTCTCCATACTTCTGTCTCTCAATTACAAAAAAAAAAGTAAAATACTCTTAATGTTGGTGTCAATAAATTGATATATTTGTACAATAAAAGAAAGAAAGTCTGGTGAATTAAGTATTATATGCCTGTAAACCATTAAACTTAGTATATGATATTTCCAAGAATTTAAAACATGCTTTTCATACCTTGTGTGAATTAAAGCAAGATTTACCATTATTCTTTTATAAATTTCAAGATTTAATGTGAAAAAAAATATGACTTGTCATTTGATGTCAATTCTCTAAACCTCTGTAAATATCTAAGTTATTTCCTTTTCTAAACTGAATCAACACAGCTACAGACAGGCAAAATAGTTGACTTTCTCATGACTTGCAAATTGCCAGTGCTTTTTTCTGTGCACTGGCCAATTGCATTAAGTTACCACTAACATCACTAAGGCAACATCAGTAGAATGACCTTTCCAACACAGACTGATTTCTTCTCAATTTTCAATTCCTGCTTGCTAGATGATGGCAGACATTTCTCCACAATTTACACCAACCCCACTGTTTTTCAACTAATTGAAGACTGAGCTGAGAGTTTGAACAGTATTGCCACAATTTTCCTCCTCAAAATATCTGCACAGGTTATGGAGCCTACTCAGTCAAGTAATTTTTATAATTTTTATTCTTACTGTGACTATCCCAGAAATACAACACAGCATTCAAATACTGCACATATTATAAATACAATATAAGAATTAAACAAAGAATCAACATAGAAAATATATATGCAAAGACTGTGCCTTAAGTATCATCATACTGGCACAAGTTGATGTTTACTTAATTCAATGTTAAAAGGAATACAAATACCAGCTATGGAAAATAATGTAAAAAAGATGACTTTCAGGTACCACAACTCCTCATGAAAGTGTACCAAATCTATGGGTTTAAAATAATGTCTTTCTATTTCACTTTTACCTCTCCCACTGACTTTAACAAGGAGTCCACAAAAATAATAAGAGTATGAAACCTTAATCCAGCAACACAGTGATGAACATGCAAACCATTAACTGCCTGAGTAGTTCCTTTGGCATAAAGTAACAAAGCAGATGCTTCAGTAAGCATAAGTTTTAAATAATTGAATCAAAGCCTAAAGCTTACACCGAGTTTCAGAGATACTTTTGTTTGGAGAAAACATACTGAATTCAGTATATCCACCTTCTGACAACTCCAGCTTAACTTGAACAAGAATACAGACTTATTTTAGTGAAAATAAACTAGCTACAGATAAGCATATGGAAAAATATACCCTGTATTAAAAGTGTAACTATAAAAAAAAAAATCCTCCAAAGGACATACACTCATATAATTTAAACCCCAAGGCAATTTTCAACCACTTATTACAACGGTCAGACTACTTTTATTGCAAGAAAGAAAGAAATTTTAAAATGTTGATACAGTTTTGTACACAAATACATAGTGGCAGAAAACTAATGCTCTGACAAAAATGGGTTTGATGAGTGACTTTTTTTGATGTATAAAAATATGGAGACACTCCTGTGTCTCTCACCAAATAGGGTGGTTCTGTTTTTCACTGCTTAAGTTAAACTGTCCTCCATATAATTTCTACTTTGAATCACTCTTCTATCAGCTTCCCTGTCTGCCTCAATGTTTTTTGACATCCTGCAGCTGTACTTCTTTCAAAGTACTGTGGTCAGTTTCCTGCTATTAACCATTACTTCTCTTTTACCTGGAAATAAAGTGCAAACATAAAACTGTGGTTTTGAATTAGCTGAAAGCAGTTTCTTTGGACTTCAAAGTTTGCAATTACCATGTGCCCGAAGTAGAGCTTCTGCAGTGAAGAGTGGGGCTTGAAGCATGTCAGCAGATTCCACAATCAGCATATCCTTAAGCCTTCGCAGGTCTTGAAGTCTTAGCCCCTCATATGGCTTTAAGAAGAAGAAGAAAGATAATTGATGTCTAATATTTTCAAGTCAGTCTCCAATACAATATGAAAAAGAAAGCATTCAAAGCACTGTTACCGATCACCATCTCAACTGTGAGGCAGTATGGAACAAAATTTATTCACCGTGCACACCAATGACCATGCAAAGCTACATGGAAACACTGTCATTTTGTAATATATATATATACTATAATTTTTGTAAACTTCAAAATATAAAAGCATTTCTTGCAGGTATAATGGAGAACTCTCTGAAGTTCTCCATTATAGCAAGAAGCCATCCTCAAATGATAAATTAGCCTAACACTGACTCTCTTTCTCTCTCTCCCAAAAAAAGCTAGATTTTCACAGAATCTAGATGAGCTTTGATACAGTGATTAGGCCTCAGGTATTGTGGAATAGGTATGAGAATGAATGACTAGATTTAGAGAAGAGCCAGACAAAGTACAGGTTATCATACATTGCATATAGATTCTCTGACACTGTGCATTAAACTGAGACCTGTTAACATTGAATTGGTCTGGAGAAGGATACACTGAGACATTAGACAGTGAGAAGCTTGTGAGCAGAATCCAGTCTGGATCTTCTGAGGCAATATCCACCCTTTCAGAAGCTAAGTCAGTCCTGAAAAGGACAGATGAGACATGCAATTAGATGTTCATAGAAACACTGTGAGGGTTGAGGTTGGAAGGGACCTTCAAATGTCATTTGTTCCGACCTTCCTCCTCAATCAGGGTCATTTAGAGCCAGCTGCCCAGGACCATGTCCAGGTGGCTTTTGGATACATCCAAGGCTGGGGATAATATTGTACATGGAGATACCAAAACTCTTTTTAAGAAACAATGGCCAGCTCTCATAGCCCTACAGAGAGCAGATCATCCAGCTGCCTTTCCTGGTCTGGAGATCCATCCCCTTATTACAGCATCAAAAAAGGTCAAATCAGAGAGACAAAGTAATTTTAGGATTCTGAATTAGTTCCAATCAAGAGAGCAGAGATACACACATATGTTTGCACACTCCTTTTTAAAACTAAGAACAGAAGACTGTGACAGCAAATAATGTATTTGTTAGTGTTACACAGAGAAAATACCCATAGGTAGGAAGAGAAAAAGAAAAAGTAGGAAGGTCTGTAAAGAGAATGGATACAGAAAGGATATGCAAAAATCACTATTCTTACATGCACTGGTTTTATTTATTTATTTAAAGGGTAGCTAACAAAACATTTAGAGCATTTGACGGAAAGTGTTACATGCTCAGAACTTATCAGGAACCTGGCCACCAAATGGCAATTGTCTCCAGCAATTTGGAGACAGGACACAGCAGCAGCGGTGACAGATAATGAGAGTTAAGATTATGCATCATTATTTACTATCTCTATTTTGCTTTTATGTAGACCGTAGTTCCAGGACTCTCGAGTGCTAGGTTATAAGGACACAAATGCAGTGTACGTACATAGAAAGGACTGGTTCTATCCCCAAGGTTTACAATCTAAGTAAAAGTCTGCTGCCCTGTTTAAGAATTAAAAGCAGAAAGCAGAAGTGATGGGGAGAATGGATACCCTGGGTTTCTAAATGATTTTGTTCTTTTGAGACACCTACTCTAAAAATGTAACTTGCTTCTGGTATTCCAGACATCATAATTAATGCCACAATGCATCTAAAATCATAACTGAGTCACACAAGGACATCTCCTGTTACCTAATCAGTGAAATAAACAGGTGCTTCTCCATACTAGAAACTTTGTCATCAGCAAGAGTAATGCTCCAGAGATCTGCATTGGGTCTTTGTTCTTTAAGAGAAAGCAAGCAAAGCAGCAGAGAAATGACCTGTGAGTGTCCTGACCTGTGTCTTGACTGCTCAAATTCAGGCAGTTTCTGTATGTCCTTCCAGTGCTGATCATGCATGACTCAGTAAAGGACAAGCTGAACGTTAATGGCTTGCACTGAAATAAATCTGGGCCACTTGGATTAAGAGCATGCTGGAATTTGACTGACCTTCTTAACTTATTACAAAAGAGATAATTTAAAAAAAAAAAACATTTCAGAGAGACAGGGACAGAAACAACTGTGTGCCAGAATGATTATAATTGTGCTGTATGTACAGCAAAGAAATAGAAGCAAAATGGTCATGACTGAATCTTAACTCCATTTTGAATTGAAATTGTAGAACAATCAGCTGTGCCAGTACTCAATTCTTGAAGACCATACACATCAAAAGAAAAAATGTATTTTCTGTTAGACTTGCAACATATAAGCATATTTTAGGACTTGATATTTTATCCTGAAATGCAGATATGTTCAGAATTATATTAACTGATTGGTTCTAGGTCAAACACTGGCAAGTATCTCTCCTTGAGTAACAGACTTCTATATTATCTCAGCTGGAGCATTCCACAACCCAGCAGGGAGTTTTGGATCTTCAGTTTTCAAGAATCCTAGTTTTATATTTTTAAATAATGAAGGAAATATTCCCTAAGAATGTGTTTGAAACATCAGACATTTATTTCATAAAGTAACATACTTTAGCTGAAAGAAATTTTAGACTGGCACCATTAAGAAGGTTGTCTGGAAATTCCAGAGTGAATTTATACAATGGGAACCTTAAAAATGTTAATGTGTACAAGACAGTCTTGTAGAGATTTGTGAAGATACAGTCTTCAGTTATGAGGATGTACATCCATTATGTAATATCACAGAGGTCTGTTTTTAACTACTTCAAACACTGATGCCTTATCTTTGCAATGCCATGCGCTGTAAAGAATTTTGGTTACAGTTTATGATGCTTGGAGACCTCCTTTAATGGCCATATATGGAAGAACTCTTTATTGATATTTGCTGTGAAAGAGACATTGTTCAATATTAGCATCATTTAACTATATAATGATTTTGAGATACACTATTAGAGTTACTACTTTAATGCATTGCTGAGCTTCTCACTACAGATTCCAACACTTCTGTATTCTCCAGAGCCCTTCTATGAAATTATTTTCTTCTCCAGTTTTTACCACTAACATTTAGATATCATAAATAATACTTTTTTTTCCTCCTGAAAGTACTTTTAGTATGTAAACTGATTATACTGAAGTTCATTTCAAGCTATTATTACTTTATTCTCTCTTAAAGTACCATTAAAATGGACAGGAGCGAAGTAACTCTTTGCTACAGTGATGACTATATAATTAAATGGTGTCAAAACACTTCATGCAACCATCCTTCTTTATGGGTGGATGGAGTTCTACAGTTAATGGAGTAATAAATTAAAAAAAATATTTATACTCCATTTAATTTATTCAAGTAAAATTCTATGCACTATATGTATATTGAGACTACATATATCTTAACTAATTAACTAATTGTAGTCCCCTTCTCTCTTTTCACTTCATAAACCATTCACTGTCCATAGAGATAAAATAAATTTGAATAATTTAAGGTAACTCTTTGTACTTATGGTATTTATATTACTTATATATTTATATGACATCAATTCAGGAATTGAAAAAAAAAACATTCCAATTGTTACACACTCAGTAAATCTATGATACACTCACTAGCAGTGTATTTCTTCAGTATTCAGTGGCACACATGTAAAAGAAATGAAGAAATTATATATTTTGCAACTGCACAAAGTATTTCACTATGTCTGACTGAGAGCCAAAACTATTATGGATGATCTGCTCTGAGGCACTGCTCATTCCCAGGAGTTTCTTATGCAAATTTAAAACATTACATGATTTGACTGAAAGGAAGGATCCTTTCAGTCTGAGGACTCCCAGGGACACATCCCCAAGACAAATATGCTCTCATGCTACAACAAACAGCAATGTAAAAGACTGTGCAAAACAGCAGTGCAAAAGAACAATCAAAATCTATAAAAGCAGCTTAAGAACAATCACTTACTGTCATATTATTTTGTGTATCTTCAATTAGATTTAAAAGATAGATTTAGATTTTATATAACAAAGATTTTTTTGAGATTATTCAACAAAGTAAGAGCAAAGAACGGAGAAAAAATTGATTGTGTTCTTCTGTAAACATGGCAGGCTTGGAAGGGGAAGTATTGGGTACTATCATACCAGATACTACTGTGCAGATCTTAAACACTGGAGTTTAGCCCATTTGGATGTTTTGTCTGGGAAGAAATCCTATTCACGGTTTTCAAATGTTTTCTCTTTTCCTGTAATGCTTATTCGAAAGATGCAGTTCCTTTGAAAATGCATTTCTCAGTGTTCAAAGTTTTTAAATTATTCATGAATGAGTATTTTCTGTTTTGGAAGGATCTTGAATGGCAACAATTACAAACAGAATACTATGCTAAACAAGCATTTTGTAAACTCCGTCCCTCAGTGTTTAATAATATATAAAAATGAAACTAAGAGGAAAGAAGTAGGAGATCATCGTTGAGAGGCAATTTTGGTGAAGCATCTGTGCTCTGGATTGTTTGACAAGAGGTATCACCATAGCCAGTGATAAGTGCAGCTGTCACTGGCCATTCCATACATTTGTATACTGGCCTGGAGGATGAGGACATGCAGTCATTTGGATTGCAGCTCAGTGCAACTCTTTCTAAGGCTGTTTTCTCAACTTGTTTTGGCCACTCTGTGGGTTAAGATTGAAAGATTAACTTCTTCTGGCTACATGCTCTTGGCATCTCTCTTGTGCCAGCACTTGTTCTCTTAGAGATAAACAAGATGTTAGAGAAATGACCCCACTGGAAAGTCATAAAGAAAGGGGGGAAAAACCAGCAGGGAGCACATGAAGACAGAATTGCTCTGTGTAAATCCCCAAGGTCATCAATTAGTGTACCAAATTCCAGGCTGACATTTTTTGGCTTGTGAACATTTAGAACACATGGGAAAGCTGCCCTGGTATGTGAGATGGGACAACTGTACAGTCCCTCATAACTATCAAGCCTTTAAGCTGGTTTTGCTCAGCATTTTCATTAAACAGGCATGAGACAACATCTTCTCTTGCAGAAAAGCCTTTTTGAATGGCTCTTGATTTGTCCCACCCATATCTATAGGTTCCTCATCTTCTTACCTGTGCTGGTGTATATGCCAGCAAACTCCTGGTATAAATATGATGATAACAATTACTCAAATAATACAGTTACATATCACTGCTCTTTAAAACCTTTCCTTCCTTTAAGCCAAAACATGCTATGATCCAGCTGAAAACATAACCTTCCGAATAGTTCTACTCGCATAACCAGAGGAGTGGTAAACTTCAATTGTGGCAAGAAATGACTGCAGCCTTGTAAAATGTTTCTGCCAAGAGAGAAAATATAATTTCAAACTATCTTCTCACAACTTGGATGCCTCTACATAGAAATACTCAGAGAAATTCAAATGAGTTAATTACATTTGCTATTCAACGTAGTAAGTATATTAAACCTCATCTCTAAATGTCTCATCTAGGAATAAACAATCTAATTAAGGCTGTTTATATTTGAATTTATCCAAGAAAAATGGTCAAAAAATTAAATGGACACTACAAGGACTTTCCTACTCTCAGAAGTTACCATGAGTGGCATTTTTCAGGGGAACAGTTAATGTGATCTAAGCCTACTTATGTATTTTCTTTTAAACATCATTAGGTTATAAGTGGCCCAAGCTAGTAAAAGGCCAAGCCATGCTATTTCTGAAGGGAATAACCACAGAGAAACCTATTATCCTTTAATTTAAACAGAATGAAGTCGCAATATTTACTGTATCATATAATTTATCTATGTATTCTTATTTAGAATTTTAGTTAACTAAAATCTGATCATGAATGGGGAGGGAGCTGCATTCAGAATCATTTTGATCATATTATCTTTATGGAATTACATTCGCCTGTAAGGCATAACAGAATTCAAGCCAATTTTTTGTCAGAGAACTGTCTCTCTCTTTTAAAAATTTACTTGAAAGTAACACCACTTATTATTACCTGTTTTTCATACAAACTGTGGTATGCAGCAGCTTCAGGCATCAAGTTATAGAAAAAAATTAATGCACTTACATTCAAGTCCTGCACTAGTCAGTTTTGAGTATTTTTGCAACATTCAACCCAGTCTCAGTCCAAGAAGATCCACCAGAAAAGTTTCCCTACTCTACTCCACAGATTTTTCTCCTTTTCAGAATTTCTTTTGTCCTAATTTTTGAGACAAAAAGGCACCTTAATGTTAAAGGCATCTTTAATAATGTTTGGTTTAGAGAAACTGTTTCCGAGTTTACTGGCCTCACTGTACCTCCTCCAGCCTCACAGCCTGCAACAGTCCAGATAATTAGGACATGAATAAAATATCTGTTTACTTTTGACAATGTATTTGTTATGTTCTCAGAGCTTAACTTGAAAATTACAAAGAGCTGTGCTAAAACTGTTTACAAATACAAAGTACAGTACCTACTGAAATACTTGCAGACTTGTGTCACAATGTAACTGCTACACGTGTAAAATAGTTCAGATTTAAAGTATCCTCTGACCTCTTTTTTGTCTAAAGCAGCATACTCAGCTTCAATGCTTTCAGCTTCAGGATCACGTGAAAATACCATTCGAGATTCCAGGTTAAGAGCCAGCTCTTTGTGGTGCTGTTTCTCTGCACAGTCACATGGGGTATCTTTATTTTCATTTTCTGCAAACAAATCTCCACCATGTTTTACTAGAAGCTGAAAAGTAAAATGGCAAAGTAAGTAATTATTAATTAGCAACTCTAATAACACCCTAAAGAAAAGGCATGTGAGTTAAGAAAAAACCAAAAAAACAATGAACAAGAAAAACAGAACAATCATATACAACAACAATAATAATGGTCTTTAGAAACAAGGATTATTTACTGTTATCAAATAATTTCTTGCTTGCTTTCATGCATAATTATACCTACATCCATAGTAATTCCATAGAACCACAAAATTCTAAGAAATACATTACAAAGTAATGCTGCCCAATGTTTGTTAGGTTTTAAAGACAAAAAATTCTGTTTTACTGATATGGTCAGTATCCCATAGAAAAGGAGGGGTCTGAGGCCCTCAAGCCTATGTCAAGGTTGAGCTAAAAACACCTTCAAATATTCTTTCTACACACAAATATTCTTTTCTACACTTTCTACAACTCCACCATTTGTACACTCATGCTGACAGAAAATAGGAGATTACTTGGATAGGAGAGATGAGAGGAAACTGATTCACACGGAGCACAAAATACTACTGGCAGCTCTACTTTGTATTTAAGGACATGAAGTGAAATCAAATAATACTAATTCTAGCAATTCTAATATGGTCCAGGATTGTGCCATTTCATCAACCTTGTCTCTTGCCAGTAATCCTCCCAAAATGCAGTCTCTAACTATTAAACCCATGTGCTGCTCTCCTTAACTTGCTAACTTGGTCTCCTGCTATAAACTGATCTGACATAAGCAAGGACAGCAAATGCCACAGATTTTAAAGGCCCAGGTGGGCCTTTAAACTTTCTGTTGATTTATTATGACACCTTTATATCATTACCAAAATGATTCATCCTGTTTCTTAATAAAGTCTACAAACACGGTCTTGCCTTAAGATCATGATGTCTGCAACAATATTACCCTGGGTATTTCAAAATTCAGGTTCTAATTTTTATACTTCTAAAAAAACCCCAATTTTCTCTAAAATTATCTGTTCTCCATATAACCTTTTTAGATCATGATCAGACACTCCTTAATTTTTTCTTCAGATGATGAGAAAATTTCCTTCATCTGTCACTGCAGAATACAGAATATCTTTTACAAACCTGGATTCATTCTCGTAGGTTAGAAAACCTTTCCCACATTCTCAAAAAAAAAACAAAAGCAAAACAAAAAAACCCCCAAAAACCCCTAAAATACCACAGACCAGTGCAATGACAAGGTCTAGATGAGAGGATATTAGTGTCATTGAATATTTGATTTTCATAGCAGAGTATCAGGCAGAAATAGAGATGATACTGGGACAATTACCAAGATATACAGCCAGCATTCAACCTCTGTTCTATCTAAAGTTCTTAACTTTGCCAAAACTTTGTTAATCTGAGTATCATATTCTGTCTGTTCATTTTAACCTTTAAGAGAAATTTAACTGAGGCAACTAAGACACCTTCTGAGGAAAAACAATCATAAATATATTTGAAAGAACATTACATAGATTTATGCAGCTCAAAATCTAATCCACAAGATGAGCAAAGCAACAAGTTTTTAATAATGATGCCATATTTTTCTGGAGGCACTGTTAAAAATATTGTGTTGCTTGATTAATTAAGGTTCATAATCTAAACAATCATACTAGCAATTTAAACAATTGCAAAAATACCATGCTATATGCTAGATTTACTGTGATAGTGTGGAACGTATCTGCATAAAATCAAATCTGTTCAGCATGAAAGTTATTATTCAGTAGTTTGAGATAAAGCACATAGTTTTACCCAAACTATCTTTAGCAATGAGTTCCACACAGCTGTTCTGCTCAGAGGAAAAATCTAACACATGTGAATGGAGCAGTATCAAGACTGCACATTTGATTATCAACTGTGAACAAGTTAGCTAGTAGGTACTTCACCCAAAAGGATTTATATTTGAGGTTTCCTTTTCTTATTTGGGTGTGGTGGTGATAAGCAAAGGTACAGAACTGGGGCTTTACTGAAAAGTGGTGGAAAGTGAAGGAGACAATAAAGAGGAATAATGCTCTGAAGTGAGAGCAACCACTGCAAAAAATGGGCAAAAGGCACTGCTGGGGTTTTAAGACACCTTCAGTTTTCTGGAGAGAGGGAGAACAACTTGAGCATTAGAATCAGTTTTTTAATATCTTCTTTTTTGTTAAGAATTTCAATCCTCAAATACTTCTAGGAACAAAGAGACAATTGTTAAATTCCTTCACTGATCTCTTGGTTGCAGGCTTGGTAAAGGCATGTAGTGTTCCTGTACATAAACCTGTTCCTGTTGAAGGAGTTAGAAGGACTACAGACCACAGCCTGGAGGATTTAGGCTGTCTCAGATCCAAGGTCCTCTGACCCATGGTAGAGCACATAAAGAAGTTTGAATTTGGGGGTATACACTATGTTTCTCCTGCAGAAACCATGACAAGTTAGGACTACATAAACGTGGCAAATAGCAATCCATGTCAGACTGTAAATTCTTCTTCAAAGACAAACTGAAAGCAAATTAGACTCAGAAATGGTTTACTCAATTGCAATATTGTCAAGATAATATAACTCAGTTTATATAATTAAATGGGCAACTAGCAGTCTAGTAACTGGATTTATCTAATGAATCACTTAACAGACACTGAGAAATACAATGACAATTTGTAAAGAAGCACAAACCATGAACTTTTATGATGAGTTTAAAACAAATTGATTTTAATCTGCAGTTAAAAGCTGCATCCCAGCTCCAGAACCACAATTCATTCTGTAGCAGCTGTGATTCTTTCTGACATTACAGTCTCCCTGGTTCTTACTGCATGAACCCATTTGCTTCACGCTCTTGAAATGGACACTTTTTAAACTGTTGTGTCTATCTCTAACACCACTGTAAAGCTCCATGTAGGGACATGAAGGCAGAAACAGGCAGAAGACTCCTTGCTCAATCCGTTGTAAAACTGAAGTTGGTAAATACCAGATATTGAAATATGTTGGAAACTTGTTACTATAGTTTTCTTCTGTTTGCCATTTCTCTACCAGAAATAACCTTTCTTATGTCAAATCATTTTATGTGCATGTTTTTCACCAACTTTTTCCAGAGGTCATTCAATGTTAATTGCTATCTCCCTTTTTCTCATATGACATGCACATTTGTCCTCTATTGTATAATAATGTAAACAAAAATATGTCTAAAAGCAAGTGTCTCATCTTGAGGAAGGATAAATAGAACACCTGCAAGTGAAACGCTTATAGGCAGAATTTATCAGGAAGTTGGATCAAATAAGTGGCATTAAAATGAGAGAACAGGAGCAACTTACACAGTCCTCTGACAATAGATTCTTTATCAAATCTGAAAGAAAAAATCTTGACAATCCAAATAAAAGCAGTAGTAACATAGACCTTGGAGATAGCCAAGGTTTTTATTTATTTACAAATAAATCACATCACAAGAGGCTCTAAATCAATCTTATAAACATAGGGTTTTTTGGATTAAAAAAAGAGCTAGACAACACCTATATGTCATTCAGTTACCACATACATAGTTAGCTGGGTCTGAATATACTTCAGCTAGCAAAGACTGATGGTGACTTGCTTCCCTGGTGAAAATCAGTAACTATGTAAGTGATTTCTAAGCACATGTTGAAGACAAACTGCTGGTGTGGAACTTGAGGAGCTGTAACAACATGGGGAAGAGAAAAGAGAAAGTATAGGGACAAGATTCAGGCTGTGTTTCTGGAGGTTAAGTATCAGCATCTAATAGCAGCATCCTCTTAACTCCTCTCAGTACTGGGCAGGGAACCAGAGTGGGAAAAGCTTAAATAATAGCAAATAAAATGGCATCAGGAAGATGAGTTTTCATTCATTAGAAGCTAAAAAAACTAAAGATCTGTATACTAACAGAATGAAAGAAGGGTAGGATATTGGAAATAAAAAGACAGTATCTGAACTTCTATAGAAAGGACTAATGAAAAAAAAAAGGTAAAGAAGAATATTCAGTTCAAGGAGGTGGACAGATGAGGCTGGGGAATTGAAATGACAAACTTTAAATGAGAATTCTCAAGCAGTATCTGGAAACTTGACAGAATACAACCAGCAAACGTAATTTGAGAACCACAGACAAGGTGATGCTAGATAACTTTTTAAAATAAACCCCAAGCAAACTGATAAGTAAATAAACAAACTAACTCTCAAGAAATACCAGTGGAATAGAACTCTGTAATTAACAGCAAAAAAAGAAAGCTTTGGTGAATGACCTGACTAAAACCATAACAATAAAGGTAACATGTCTATTAAGAATAAAAGTGCTGCAAGGAAGAAAACACAAAATAAAGGTAACTTCTGTCACTGCATCTCCCAAGCATATTTAGAAAATATTTAAGCTAATAAATGACTCTTCAATTAAAATTTCAGACTACATAGGTGACTGGATAACAGACAAAACAGTCAGCAAACACATGAGAGGAGAAGCAACTCCTGACTGCCCAGAGTAGTCTTCAAGACCTAATTCAAAATGTTACTATCAAAGAACCACTCATTTAAGAATTCCAAAGGATTCATTAAACTTGCAGAAGCAGTAAAAAGACAATAAATACACTGCCCACTTTCAAAAAGCAGTACTAAGTAAGAGTGGAAAAAATTCCAGAAACATCGGAACAGTCTGTGAAGAGAGACAAACAGGACAGAATCAAATGCAAAATAAGAAGGTGAAGTTGTCTTCAGACGAAAAATACGTAAAGAATAAAGTCTGGGAAAGGTAAATGTAAAATCGCAATAAAGAAGACTCTGACAGTTTTTTGAGCTGTATACCATGTGCATAAAAACTCAGTATAAATAATTTTAAAACATCACACAGTAAATCTTTCAATGTTTCTGTAAAATCGGTTGCTGGACAAAGTGTAAAAGCAATCTCATATAACATGTGGCAGATAATTGGTATGAACTGTTGGACTCTCTGTGGATGTAGCACACAAACTTTATGAAGGACACAAAAGAAAGTCTCTCAAATTGAAGTCTCTGCACAAGAGGTTCTAGAAAAATCAATAAACCAAATACTAATATAAATACCAGCATCAGATGGTACTTATATTCATCAGTCCTAATGAAACTCAAATATGAAACTTCTGAACTATTTATTATAATATGCAGCTTACTGATTAAATCTGTCATGGTACAAAATTAGAAGATAGTAAAAGTAACACCAATACTAAAAACAGCTCCAGAGAACGTCAGAAAAGATCATCAGGTTTTTACTGCAGAGAGAGCTCAGCAGTGGAGTCCCAGAGGTTCTGGGAACTGACTATTTAACATATGAAGCTGTTTTGTAGAAGAGAGTGAAAAAAGAGGTGATAAACTTTGCTGATGATACTAAGTTACTGAGCATAGTTTGAATAAACATGAAATTATAAACAGAAGAAAAAAAAAAGCAAATTTCACATACAAACACTGAACTGTGAAGTAATTGTTGCCATTGAAAATACAAATCTTGGTGTTAAAATAGACTTATAAAGACATTAGCTGTTTTTGAAAATGTTAGATGTCTGCTCATGTTCTTTATATTGAATTACCAGCACAATTAAATACTAGTTCTCATTACTTGGCATAGTTAAAAATAAATCTCAGGCAAGCTCTTCAAAAGTCATTCCCAATTATTCATTACTATCCACTACTTTCCCAAACATTAAAAAAGCTGGACACTGTAAATTAAAGACATCAAATCTGTTCTTGAAACATGTGCAGCATTTCCAGTTTCAGCTACACAGCAAAATAAAAAGGGCTCTAATTTTCTCCCAGGCTGTTATTTTATTACATTTCTCTTTAAACATATAGGATGCCAATGCCTACCTTTAAGCTTTTTCTCCACTGTTACAGTCTTGTAATTAATTCCAATTTTTATATGCCTACATGAATCTTCTTAATGTTGAGGAGTTATCTTCATGAAGTTACTGTATATGTACTCAATTTCTTTCATTTTTCTCTACAGCATGTTTTGGGCTGTTTATCTTTGCAATTTTTCCAATTAATGAAAAATTGAATTAAAAAGTTAATTCAATATAATATATCAGATTCCTTCCCCAAAGAAAAAAGCTTTTTCAAACATTGTGCATGTCAATTACTCATAATATATATAGACTTAAAATTATATATGAACTTTTACCTCAACACAGGTTTTCATCCCTGAGGCAGCAGCATAGTGCAAAGGTGTATTTTTTTTGTTATCAACAGCATCAATGGCTGCTCGTTCATATTGCCCTTCATCCAGCTTTGCTCCCTTCCACTTCAGGATCATTTGCAGACAATCAGCTCTCCTGCAGTCATCTTCCGAGGGTCGTGTCAGGCGAGGATGAAGAGCTCCCTCTGAGATCATGATCTGAGGTCCCATACACAGTAAGTGCATAGATGTCTCATTGTGCACATTCCTTTTATTTGGGTTACCATCTCGAACAAAAAGGAAAGTTCTGCAACCGGGGAAAAAAAACAGAAGAAAACTAATTAGCACAATTTCATTCATTTCCTTGAAGTGGGAATGGTGGATGATGACAACTCTCCTTCTTGCAAGATTTTGATTACCTGTGTTAGTGACAAATGTTCTTTAACAGAGAATCAGTATGGGACAGCTCTTCTCCATTTCTCTTAGGAGTCAAGAGCCAAAATCTGGATGAATTATTGAAATATCACTAAGTACCATATACAATTACTCTGTCAGGGTATGAGAAAGTTTATTCTACAGTTCCATTTTACATTGTGGTACATGTTATTAAGGCACAAGACTGATGAAACAGGTACTTTATTTCTTCTGCTCTGTCATGAATAGTAGAGCATTTGGTAGTTTGCAAATGGATAATGACAGAGCAATTTGTTAAAAATTCATTCTCTTTTGCAGCACTTACTACTTCTTAAAATATTATAAATACTATTCCTGCCAGCACTGCACACATTAAGGAATGACTATTGACTTTTTCAATATGGAAGTGCAACATAATGCAAACTCTCCCCTATACAAGTGAAGAAGTTGGAAAGAATTTAAGTGCTCTCTTGAATGATTTAGAGGCAGTTCAATATTACCAGCAAAAAGAATCAGCTTAGGATTGAAAGGGGAGCAACAAGCTGGTTCTTAGAATCACAGCTCTGAACCTGAGACAACACAGCTCCCTTGCTGCTTCTTGCCAGCAAGGATTACAGATGTTACAATCCAGATCTGAAATGGAAGAACAAAGACAGATCACACAAGCCCTGTGCATTCCAACGTGCTTTAGCCTATCTTTTTCTAAAGGGAGAGTAAATGGTAGGCAATGGCAGAGAGGAAAGATACCTCTTTGAAGGACTGGGGTCAGAGAGACTGCACTGGTAAGAGAACTCCAAGTGAAGGGAGGAAGAACAGGTATTGCTCCCTCAGGGTCCCAGAAATGTGATACCAGGCTAAATCCGAAGCATGGCACACACGTTCAAGAAGTCACTGCAAAAATGCCTGCACTGTTCCCATAAACCCCCTCACACAAAGCCTACACAAGTCACTGTATGTCTCCTCTCCAGGCTGTTCCCTGACTCCAAACAGTTTGCAAATATGAAAAAAATCCAGTTATTCTGGAACCCCATTAAGTTAGTGCAGGGGACCAGGTTCTACCCTCCCTGACCACACACCTAAGACTAATGAGAAACAGTTTCAATCACTTTCAGCCAGCTCAGCCACCTGAAAACAGGTGCTGTCTACGTACAAAATCAGACAGTATTGCTCTTGGTGAGAAGAACTTGACAATCTTACCCAATTTGACCCCCAAAAAATGTTATTTACGTCAGTTATTGCCTTACTTACAAGTTTAAATGCAATCTCCTCTTTCTGTTGTCCCTGAATACATACCACCTTACTCTCAGGGTTCACTCGTGCTTTGTTCAGGACAAAGAATAATCCTGAAACTATTTTATTAATAAGGAAAGAGGCTGTACAGGGTAGACAGGAATTTCCCTTTCATATATTATTGAAAATAGTTTGGACAAGTATTTCAGTAGAAAAAAAACTAAGCACAGATGATCTGGTCCTGCAATGGAAGAATGTCTTGATAGCTGTCTGGGTTGGATTTCTGTCCTTTCTTCCTCCTGAAAAATCTCTGAGTGGTTTGAATTTAAAATACAGCTTATTATTAAAACACCATTCTTTTAAATATGTGGCAACCAAGTATTCAGAAGAAAACACAAAACAGTCTCCTCTATGTTGCCCTATTTTGGCATCAAAAATGTTCCTAAGAGAAATCTCCCTTTCATTCCATGACAGATGCATTTGTTAGGATATATGAATATGCCGAATTTGAGATTAAAGATCTTGTCAAAAAAAGTAAAGCATCTTTTGTTTGCTTGAGGTTTTTTGTTTGTTTTCAGAGGGAAGGGATTTAGCTACACAGACAAAATGCTTCAGAGCCAATTACATGAAATGGTAAGACAAACCAGTATCAAACACTATCCAAAGTGAATCTGCTTGTTTGAATTAACTTTACATAGTATGAAACTAGAGAGAGAAAGAAAGGAGGGGAAGGAAGGTGGGAAAGTAAGAGACAGAAAGAGAGAAATGGGAAGGAGAGAGAGAAGGTGAGGACAAGAAGATAGATTCTATAGAGGCACTTGGATATGATCAGCTCTTCAGTATAAGGGAAAGTCGAGCCAATCCTGAGAAGTCCAGCCAAACCCATGACTTAAAGTTCAGATATGACTAGCATCCAAAAATGGGCAAATTAATACACTTTACATTCACAAACTCATTACCCAAAAAGGCTCAGTTTTTAACAGTGATATTTGGTGCATAAGACTTTCACAGAGCAGTGCTGTAGATCCCTGCAATTTGGCTCACAACTTCAGCGGTATAAGAAGTTAAATTTTGCCTGGAAATATACTGATAGAGTGAAAATATGCATTGCCTATGGGAAATATCACTTAACCACAAGGCAGACAGACTTTACTCTAGTTGCAGTTTCCAGATTTTGTTTCAATCTGTAGCACTTTGCAGAATCCAAACCTGAGGTGACAAAAGCATCATAAAAGTGTCGAAAAAGTGACAAAAAGGAAAGAGCTGTAACATTCACACCTACTACTATGCGGATTTGCAAAAAAGCAGCAAGAAAGTCAAGATCACAAGGCTGGGAATTTGAATAATAAACAACTGGGACACGGACTGGACTCTTTGGGAAACTAACAACATAACTATTTCTTCAGGTTTTGATAAAATCTTAAATGTTTAGGGCATGAAAATCACCATGTTTACAGTTTCCTTCTCTCTCTAAACAAATGCTATATATATTTTAGCTATATATAGATTCACATTGGTGGAACATGATGATCTTTAAGGTCTCTCCCAAACCAAAACATTCTGTGATTCTATGCTCTATTTGTGTGAATAAAAAAAACCATACAAAAATGTACCCATGTGTGGAAAAATAAAAATTAAAAAAATACTGGTGTAAAATGAAATGATAAAACTAGTTCTGACAGCTGGAGGCTAAAGCATGTCTGAATATGCTCAAAGACAGCAAAAGTAACAATTTTTGAAAGCAAAGCATTTACTGTGTACTGTATAAGTACACAAAAACTTGCACTGTTGCTTTAAATAAGACAAGTAAGGCACTAGAAAAAGATGAGCTTGTAGCAACAGGGTAAACTACAAGGATTCCCTTTCACATCACATACTTCACAACATCCCATCTACTCTTGACTTAGACAGCCCTCCTAAGTACAGCTTGCTAAAGAAAGTTACACTGCAAACTCCAGTGCAGGCATGAACCTAAAGCTCACAGCTTTAAGGGAAGTATGAGTCTTAATAGAAGAATTTTAAGAGCATTAAGAAAAGTAAGGGTAAGCCATGTGTTACAACAACATATAGAAGAGCCAAGTCATGCTACCCAGTAATTTAAAACTCGTTTGCAATGACTTAATTAATACAATTATTGAATCATTCAGCTTTCAACACATTAGGTCAATACTGATGCATTCAACCTTGAATAACTATGATTATTTCATTAGAAGTACTTTTCCCCTAAATATACTACAAGAAAACAACCACAGTGTACTAGTAACCGCTTGAAGAAATCTTTTTAGTCATAAATGTTTTAAACAATTTTGTGAAGAGTATTGTTTTTTACCTGATGTTGAAAGCTACATCTAGTAAATATAATTACTGGTATTTTTATTCATTATACAGTTCTAGAAAGTTATTCATTAGAACTTAAAAGTTTCTTCTCTGTTTCACTAAGATTCTTAAGCATTTCTTATATTAATCCTTACATTTGCTATACCACAGGCCAAAGAAAAATTATGGTTCCTACAACTGCTAGGAGGAACAGGACTACCAAAGCAGAGATTAAACAATTCCTAAAGTGAAATTGTATCAATTACACCTGTAAGTTTCTTGTAACCAGAACACTATTGTTTTTATTTTTGAGTTACTTAAGTTTGTCATTCCCTTGAACAGTCAGGAATACTGTTTCCAAGATCCCATGCCTCTTCTGGCTTTTACACTTCAATATTCTGAGTGGGATTTCAAAAGAAACAGAGCTGAATGCCAAATCAGAAGTGGTTTCCACTGAAGCTGGCTGCACACCAGCAGGCTTTTGTGAGTCCTCTGTAGAGCAAAATCTGTGTGATTTGCATCTCTGTGTCTGGCCCTTTCTTATATACATCTCTTGATGGCTAGAACCAATTCTCAAACATCGGTGTCATCCTTCCAGTCTTGTCTCCATATCCTTCCTTTGAATACAGATTTTTTCTGAGATCATCCATACTGATATCTCACATAACTGTTGACTGTTACTTTTAGATTGGTCTCAAACAAATGTGAGATGAAACAATAAACAAGAAACTACCAACAAGTGCGTTCACTGTCACCTTTTAAATACACAGATTCCTATTTCTGCACGGGACATCTATCTTGGTATCAGTTTGTAAATGGCCTGGCAGTGTATGGTATCTAGTGTTGATATTATTTATATAGCAATAATGAAGAAATTGCACAGTGAATACTATCAAGCTTTGCATAATTTCTCTTTCTTAGAAACCATAAATGTATTGCAGAAATTGTCTCATCGTTGTCTCTCCCTCCATAAAAATGTTTTCAATTTGTACATTGCTTTATCTTTAATGACACTAATCTTTATTTTCCTTACATGTCCCAGTGATGTAACTTTATTATATTAAATTGAAATTTTAAAAGTGCGAATTTAAAATAATCAAATTATTCATAATCTGTACCTTGGCCAAAAGGAAAACTGGGTCTATATACAACGTCACTGAATATTTTCCTTGTATTTTGCATTTAGATATAAAAATTAATGAGTTGTTTCTGAAAAATTTGGGCCAACAGATATCTCTGGTAAGGAAGCCAAGCATGCTCTAACCCCAGGGTGAAGTGAAGCCATTTGACACAATGATTCAGTATTTACCAATCAACTCCATGGAGTCACAAACTCTACCTGGCAACAAAATTAACTGAAATAAAGATGTGGTCATTCTGGTTGGCAAGGACCAAAGCTGTACTCCTCTATAACCCAAATAAAATCTTATTTTGCCTTTGGTAAAATGTTCACAACAGCTCTACTAAGGAGAACAGACAACACAGAATAAGAAACCTTTACCAGTGTACTGCATTAATAGATCTCATTTCACCAATCACTAACAAAGCAGTCTTACTCTGCAATGTGTGATTTCCACCAAGGAAAGTGAAATCAGAACAATTTCCTCTGGGTACAAAAAAACACAGTGGCAAGAAGAAGCAGTAACACACTCAAGAGTGGCAGCTGTAACTGGAGAGCAAAGGCTGCTCTGTGAGCAACACACTCATAAGCATCATGTATCTTTAACTCCACCAGGAATTTTTTGAAACACCTACTTGAAAACATCCATACATTTAATACAAATTTCCTTACACTGAGATCCTATAGTTTTGGTTAATAGCTGCACATTTTTCCCATTTGCCCTTATTAGACAAAGAGCTGCTATGAACCTTATTATTTTTCTTTTGCTCACATTTATATCAGAAGTACTGTTAGGAAAGCAATTTAAAAAAGGAACACCAGACTTACTGCAAAAGCATTGAATAGATGTTCAGAAATTTAACACAGAAAACATGATTTTCAGGACCTTCCTGAAGATTTCAGCATGAATCATTTAGGTCTATTTGGATCTCAAAGTTTAAATATTTACAGAACTTCTGTCTGTCAAAACAGTGAAGTAGCCTCTTTTTGATTTCCACCCCAGAAAAAACAACATCAAGAATTCAACCTTATCAGAAAACAAGCAACTATAGTACTTCTCTAAAGCCAGATGACCTGCAAAGAACAGGGTTTTCACCAATACGTTTCACTGACATGTATCTTTGCAGCATAAAAATCCTCTAATGCCCTTTAAACTTCAGATAAGTCTTGTTCTGAAAAATGGTCTATACATATACCCCTCAAAATCATCCAAAACTAATTTTCAACATGACTGCAAATGGACGAAAGGCCAACAAAACTTGGCATGGGAAGAGACATTCCTGAATGTGCTGTGACAAACGCAACATTCTCTCTGGGGTCAGCAAGTTTTCTGGCAAACTCATCCTCCATAACACAACGGTACCATCAACATACTTTTTTGGACTGTATTGCAATTGCTTGGACCAGTCCTTATTGAAACCTCTTAAACAGCCAGAAGAGAAGGGGACTGTAGCTGAAATTCCAAGAGATGTGTATTTAGTTCAGCCTAGAGGAAACCACCACTATTTTGATGTTTTGTCATTCTTCTGAAGTGAAATATACTTCCCAAATTATAGCAATTAAACAAGAGATATTGCCTATAAACAAATCCCAGGGACATTTACCAATGGTTTTCTCTGACTGGCTTAGTTATGCCTTCATTGCCAGAGTTGCTATTACTATTATTGAATGGGAGACATCAAGTACATTAAAAGAACTAAGTTTGATTTTTTTCTTTAGTATTAGCAATCACCTCAACTTCCAGAATCTCTGTAACAAGAAGTCTTGTTTTTCTTGTTCTATAAAAAAATCAGCTTCATAAATCTGTCCTATCTCCCCACAGTTCCATGTTTCTGTCATCTCCTCCTCCCCCCTCTCCAGGCCAGGACCAGCAGCTACTGCTACAACAATCCACTTTTGGCTTGAATACTCACCAAGAGCTCAGATATAGCAGTATGAAACACACAATGAGAGAAATCTGTCACTGATCCAAAAAGCTTCCCAGCAAAGCTGCAAAACTGAAAGTCACACCACATATATTGCAAAATTACAGTTTATCTAAGGGGTTTTTTTCTTCCTTTCAACGTCAAGCAAGTCCTCGTGATTTCCAGTCACTCCATCTCCACCAGCCTCTGGAAAGTCTGTTCTCTTGTCATAGCTCAGGAATGGTTCACCAGCAGGCAGACTCTAGTGAGTAACTTTTCACATGGATAGCAATTCTTTCAAACTAAGCAGTCAGATGGTCGCAAATGTACCTTAGGCAAAAAAAAAGAGCCCGAGGGCATTGGAGATGCTTGATCATCTGAAGACTGTCTTTTCTAAAGAAAACATGTTTCCAGCGTGCTTTGTCTGCGTTATTTTTATACACATTTAGGGAGTGAAATTTAAACTATCTTCTTGAATATGAATCTTCTGTCCTTAATTCATAGGGAAACATGATAAATGTTTGTAGTGGAATGAGACCAGTGTGAATGTTGAATAAAGCTCTCAAAATCTGTATGTCGGGTTCCTCATGAACTGCTTCAGTGTGGGTTCTTCCACAGGGTACAGTCCTTCAGAAACACACAGCTGCAGTGTGGGCCCCCCAGGGTCACAGATCCTGCCAGAAATCCTATTTCTGTGTGGGCTCCTCTCCACAGGCTGTGCAGCTCCTGCCAGGAGCCTGATCCGGTCCAGGCTCTCCATGGGCTGCAGGTTCCTGCAGGGCACATCCACCTGTTCTGCTCTGGGGTCCTCC